>NW_028262369.1:18275000-19553125 GCF_047370975.1 Nipponia nippon | reverse complement strand
GCACCTTTAAATAGCTTCCATATTAGCAACAATGAGCTGCTGATAACTAAGGTAAGATAACTAAGAGGAGATGGTGCTGTGTTGTAGTGGCTAAGATCCTTTTTCATACTGAGAGCAATGGTGACAACAGTAACAGTGGCAATACTGCTTGGGCGGCTGCTTTCCCTGGTGTCCACAAAGAAAATACCTTTTTTTAGGATTGACAGCATGCTGATGACAGCCATAGCACTACTCATTTTGACAAGTGCAGCTCCCTTCCTGCTGATGCTACAGTATTTTCAAAAGCAGGTAGGAGCCGGATGTCTTCTTAAGATAGTTTCCCATATGCATCCCACTTTGTGTTCTGATCCAGTTACTGGCTCCTAGCCACTTCTCTTGTCTCTGATCTTAATCTTCTGAGTGACCAGCAGGTTAAGCTACTGCAGCAGATCTCACTTTACCATGCCAGCCGGGCTTGACTAAATCCTGGTAGCTGACAAACCTGAGGTGACGGTACACAGAGGACTGGGCTCACTGCAGAACAGACTTTCGGGTGCTGATCATCTTTGAGGCCACCTACAAATCTTTCTTAAAGCTTTCTTACTATATCTGAAGTTTTATATAATACACCAAACGTAATCACTGAAACGTGCTCAGTTTCTATGGTGACGGGTGCTGGTGGAGAGCTCTGAGACAGATGAATTGGAGAACAAAAGAGCACAGGAAGCTGAAAGCCTGAAGTTCACTGTGCAGATCTAATTTGTCTGTGTAATGTTTAAAGAATAGAATGAGGAACAGTATGGAAAAAAGTAAAACAGATGTAACTAACAACAGATCTCATCTGGTGCTAGCATACCTAAGGTTGCAATGTTCCTTCCCATGTTCATTTCTTTCTTCAACGTTAAAAACCGTTGCACAGGCTTGAGGAAGTGATAGGGAAGCTGGCAGCTGAACTGGAACTGAACAGTAGCTGGAAAGGGGGTCTGAGTTTGAGGTCAATATTGTCAAGCGTTAGTGGAAATATCTGTGGGATCACTGGAAATTCTTCGAAGACACAAGCTAGTATAAGAGAGTTATGGGATAGCATCAAGCAAAAAGACAGAGCCATAAGGGAAGAGAGGTCAAGCAGCCTCATACCAAGTCTATTTAATGTTTGATCTTCTGCTCTTGCCTCACTGCTCTTTTTGCCAGTATTTGACTGAATAAGGATCATAAACATAAAAAAGGGGCTGTTCAAGTACCAGGGAAGCCAAAACCACTCTACATTTGCTAAAAAAATGGAAGTCTCTTTAAGCAGAAAAAGAAATCTATACATTTTCCATACAGTTGCAGTTACTGCCAGCAGTCTTTCTAACTTTCTGTGGTTTGAGCAATGTTTCAAAATATTTGTTTCACTTTCCTTGCCTGAAATCACTTTGTGTTTCCTATAGCACTACTGCTGTGATAGTCACTGTGCTGTTTGGGAAGCATTATGTGCTTGACTAACTTCCCACTATTTAGGTTCAACAAAATGAATTTCCTCAAGCTCCATACAGCAAGATTTACAGTTACTGTAACAAAACAAGGGAAAGATGGGCTTGAGCTCATTGACCACAGCCCTGCAGCTTGACATTCTGCTGCAGTTACTGACAAAACTCTAGGAGGCAAATTGCAGCTTTATTGTGTCGATAAGCACAAGAAGCATAGTAAATGGTGGCACAGCAAAATCAATGTGCATGTCAGAGGTCAGTAGAGTTTTTAAGTGCATCTGGTTAGAGAATAGCAGCCTAATCTGTCCATTTGATGATGTTCATAACTCATTCACAGCTAAAAGTTGACTACATCCATTTTATGTGGAGGAAAGAGAACAAAAATGTTAGCTTTTGGAATAAGATATTGGGCTAGGAATAGAAAAGCTTATGTATTTTGTTGCTAACTCTGCTGCTGAGATTTTACGCAGTATTCATTTGCAAACGTAAGGCTGTTATCTTGTCTGAATCTCAGATTTGAATTGGAAGGAAAGGAAAAAAGAAAATGCATTCTTGCCCAGTAGTTCAGGAGATGTACAGTAGACAAAGATTTACTGGATTTATTGCTGGTATTAGTTCCCCTGTAATGGGCAGGGAGAAGGAGAAAGTATTCTTTGCACCTTTTATATATGCACTGCTTAAATATTGTGGAGGCATTGTGTTGATAACAGGAACAAATAGTTGAGACGGGAAGAAAAAAAGCCAGGACTAATGCCTCCTGTTTTTTCACTGCTCTGGTAGCAGCTTGGTCCCAGATCCGAGTTGGAGCTCAAGAATTCATTTTTCTCTCCAACTGGTGCTCATGTGTCCTGGAAAGCAGCTCTATCAGTGTACCACACTGAATTTCCTTAAGGATTAGAATGGACTGCATGCTTATTAGATTAAATGCAGTTTATCTAACTGCTTTTTCATTATTATTTTCCAGCATGTTACCAAATGTAAAGGACGAGATTTAGCAAGTGTAACTTGCTGCAGTTTCAGAGTTCACTATTTTATTGGAGACTGCCAGCCCCTAAACATTTCTGTAATATGGCAAAGATGGGACCGAAAGATTAAGGAAGTTTTAAAATCCCTTCCTAAGCATTTTGTAAACTCTAATATGATGTGACTCAATAATTACTAGAAACCCCAGAGAGACAACTGTTCAGATGGAAGAGTTTTTAACAAACCTATTAACTTTGTAAGTGAACTGAGTGTAACTCTCAGGAGTTTCACTGATCCTTGCCTTTTTTTAGTGGTCTCATGGCCCTCAAGAATGTTTTGTTTTAAAAAGATGCTGAGTCCGAATATGATCCTGACAGAGAAACCGAAATGTCTGCAGCTTCACCTAAACAGATAGTTACATTTAGCAAGTGTTTCTAGCTTACTGAGAATCACTATTTGCTAACTAATCCCTTCTGGACAGGGGTATTGACTGGTGAGAGACTGTTGCTGCAGGAATGCTTGCTGGATTAAGAAATAAACATCAAGTCTACCAGACTTCCAACATTTATATAGAAGCATCTAGAATTCAGTGTCTTTAGAATTCAACTTGTGTGTTTCTCCAGGAGTGACAGAGCACCATCGTCGCATAATACCCATTATAGGCTGCATTGTTAATTGTGCAAAATTGTTACGATCACATTCCTGTCTTCTGCATTGCGATACATCTTTCTGTTAGTTTTTACTATTCTAAAAATAATTCAGGAAGTGACTTATGCTGATTGAAAGTCTTTTTCAAAGCGACTAAAACTCTGAAAATGAAAATGCTCACAAATTATTAATTTTTTGTGAAACTGAAAATAAAATCAGTAAAGGTGTTGTACAAAAGGGATTAAGACTTTAAAAATGCAAATGCTTCCCTTGAGATATACTCGTGAAAATATTATTCATGTGGTAATCAGATAAGTATGTAATATGCTTTTTCTTTTCTCATCTGTGTATACCATCTTCGTGGCTTTTGTATTCCATTCTCAGGTTATTAAGTAGTTGCTCAGATATAGCTACTTGGTTGGAGGCGGAGGAAAGGGGGTGGTTTTTTATTTTTTGTCTGTGAGTTTGTACTCATTGCTTAGCTTTTTAACAGGTGAAGCCTTATTCAGGAACGTGTAGTTTGTGAGACATCATACTGTCTGAACTATTTGGTATCAGTCGTACTTTGTAAAGTGTTTATTAAACTGACCATAAACAATAAGTTACACAGAATAAATATATGGAATAAATAATTATTTTTAGATGGCTGTAAGCTCTTCTGAAGTCTTCATTTTACTGAAGTAACATTCTCTGTAAATTGATGTATTCAGAGCACAGTTCTGATACTACTGTCCTTTAAAGCAGCATAAAAAACAGCAACTCAGAGTACTTACATTACTGTGAAAGGCAAATGTCAAAGGCGCTTATAAGCTACTGTCTTCATGACACAATTCTGAAGCAATGGCTAAATGTGCAAGATGCACAGATCTGGCTTGGTGCTGTGAAGTCAGCTGAGATAACTGAATTCCCAAGCTGACAGTCTCCCTGTTACACCAGCCCTTTCAGGGCAAGAGGAAAGAAGCCAACAATTACAACAGGACAGAGCTATTCCCCTCCTTTTTCTCTCTTCTGTAGGACTGAGTAGCTGTGATGTTTGCTGTAACCAGGGAATTGTGGGTTTGTGCTTTTTATGCCATTTAAACAGCTGATGAGTTTCTCACATATCTGTGCTTGGAGTTAATGTAGTATGCTGTCCACGTTCAATACCAGGTCTGTGCACTGTGAATATGCCAAAGGTAAACCTGCCCCAGAGCAGCTGAACATGGTACAAGTCAGAGTGGTCCTCAGTGGGTGGGTCTGTGTGGCCACCCTGACTCCACAGCGGATGTGCAGTAACCACAGGTGGCTGTTGTTTCTGACCATTTCTGACATTGAGGGTTTCCTGCCTTGCCTCCATCTGCCTCTCTAGAAAGACAAAGGTCTTGTAAGCCCTGTGTCTATGTGCCAGGCCCAGGAAGGTGTGTCAGCCACTGTAAGGTGTCTAAAATGACAGGAGATGCCTATGCTTAGGAAAATGAATTCCACCCCAGGTGTCAGAGCTGAGGAGCAGTTGTAGCTCTGACCTTCCAGTTTTCCTGTTATGGAATCTGTTTCAGAAGTCAGACCTTGAGCCTTTTTTTAGCCTGTTGCGGAGTCTCCTCATTCTCTTGCTCTCTGACAAAAGGCAAAAACTACTGCAGCCATTTCACCAACTCACTCGTTAAGTTGACACCATAGGCCTGGCTGCAAAAGCCTTCCCTGCAAAGCTGTGGCAGATGCAGTGACTTTAACAGGTTTTAAAAGTGGTTATTCCTCCCTGTTTCACACTTGGGAAAGTACAGCTGGACTACCATGTAGAGTTTGAACCTCCTCAGTACACAAAAGGTGTTGACATAGTGGAGTGAGCCCAGTGGAGGGCCACTAAAGTGGTCAGGGGCCTAGAGCACACATACTGTGAGGAGAGCCTGAGGGAATGGGTTTGTTCAGCCTTAAGAAGAAAAGACTAAGAGGAGGCCTTCAGCTCCCTGATGGGAGAGTGAAGAGAAGGTGGAGCCAGACTCTTCAGAGGAGAAAAATGATAGAGCAAGAGAGATAGAGCATAAGTTAGAACATGAGATATTCTGGTTAGGGAAAACAATTCACTGTTAGGCATGTACTGTAAGAGGATGCCCAGAGAAGTTGTGGAATCTCCATCCTTGGAGGTAACTCAGAATTTGACTGGACAATGTCCTGAGCAACAGGATTTAAGTTCACCCTGCTTTGAACACAGGGTTGGACCTCTGAAGGTCATTCCAACCTGAATTACTCTGTTATCCTAAATACTGACGTGAATGAGAATAGGCCCATGCGCACACTTCGTTTTTTTACCAAATCTGAGCCCAAAGCACAATGCAATACACCTTCAGGATCTATCAGAACTGGGTGCAGTACTGTTTTGACTATAAATTCCAATCACTTTTTTTAATTAAGTTTCCTGGGTAAATCACTGCATGACTCTTAAGCTTTTAGAGCTCCAAGTTGTCAGTGTTATTCAAATAAGAATGCTCTGCTAGAGCTCACTTGGGAAATTAAATAAGTGTAACTGTGACGTGTGTATTGGTCCAGTAAATCTATTGTAATGCCTTCAGAGACTCTCAGAGGGCAATTATATCATGTAGTATCCTCATGTGTGATGCTTGTACTCAAAGTTTTTGGGTGAATCAGTAATACAAGCCTCAGGACTTGCATTTAGTGGACTTCACAGTTTTACTAGAGCTGTTACATTTCCTTGAATGTTTGCTATGCTTTTTGCAACATTTCCATGAAGTTTTAATGAATGTTTTCATTTCATGCAGTTTACTGCTGTCTTGTTCATGATGCAGTTCAACAAAAACACTTCTGTTCCAGTTAAAAATCCTAAAGAACTAATAGCAAAAATGTTCTGTGTAATTGTTGAACTGCAGCATTTGTCCATTATAGTGTTCTTCTATTGTTCCTATCCCAAGTGTTATACATTAATTATAGTATCACATAATTCTATAAAGGTGGGATTCATTTTCCATTTCCTCAGTGGATGTTGTCAAGGAACACTCCTACTTGTTTTCTCATACCATTGCTTTAAGCCTATTTGGGCACCATCTTAATTTTGCCCCATTATTCTTATTCAGAAACATTTTGATTGAGTACTTTTGCTAGTATTTAATTTTAAAGAAAACTGACACAACATCTTAAAAGCTCTAATGTTTAACTCACAATTCTGGAGGTAATTATCCAAGTCACATAAGATAATATGAGTGCATAATACTACAGTGTATGGGATGAGCTGGCCACATCAGTCATATGAAGTAATGTCCATTCAGTGACTTCCTCCATGGTACCTAATTTGATACAAACCCAAGAAATTTGATAATGAAAATCTTTTTCTATAAAATTAGGTTTAAAAATAAAACGCAGCTTGAGAGAAGCACAGGGAAATCTATACTAATACCACTATTATTCAAGTATATGAGTCCTGACAACACCTCTTTTTTTTTTTTTTCTTCAAAAGAAACAGCTGTAACTGACGGAGATCCATCAAATGCTTTTGCGTGGTTCATTAGCTGTATTACCTCCACATTTTCACATTTTTTTAAACATTTTAAGTGCAGTCACTCATGTAGGTTTTGACAAATAGAACTTTGCTTCTCATTTTAAAATGTGTCATTTACCAAGGAAAAACAGAATCCTGAGATTTCTGATCAGACTGAGGTTTTCACAAAGATTTTGAAATAATTTATTTGTCCTTTTGTTGGACAAGTCCTTGAATAATCACACTTTCTGGGAAGAATGCCATCATTTCAACTGTTCATCATTGCATGGCAACATTTTGAACTCCTCCCAGAAAAAGCTTCATTTTTGAGTAGGAGACATTCAAGATAGCAACACCAACTAGCCTTCAAAGGGCATAGATATACATGTCCTGTTGGTTAGCCAGCTTCATTTAAAAGTACCCAGAACTAACTCAGTCAGTTCTGGTTAAACTTTAGCTGTCACCATACTATATGCAATAAACTCTGGTTATACTTTTCACTTATGAGTTTCAAAAGCATGGCCAAATCAGGTCATGTTGCAGAAATTACTGCACTATTAAATGGTACAAGAGTATTTTGAAACAAATCTTTTGCCAACACTTGCTGTAGTTGAACAAGATATAATATTAAATCCCATAGAAGTCCTATAAGATAAATATAGTAAGTGACGAAAATAAAATGTTATCATCAGATAACAACAAAAAATCAGTTACATCACTGACTTCCTAGAGCAGACTACGCTTGCATTGGTATTTCAAGCATTTTCCTTTTAAAATTAACCGGCCATTTCAAGCAACACTTTTATGTAGCTTATTTCCTGCTTCTTTTTTTAGTCTTGTGAGATTGGAATTTGGGGTCTTGTTTTGGAGTTTTGGCTGAACCAGTCTTGGAGTTATGTGCAGCTCCACAGCTCAGGGTTAGCCTCTGTCCAAGCTTTACGGCAGGGAGGAGGTTGCTTATTTGAATGGGGGACAGAAAACAAAGAAGCAGATTTGACCATGTGTTCGTCGTTAAGCGAAGAATGGTGATGTGTTGACCATGCTCAAAAGAAAGGCGTTGAAGTTCCCCAAAGTATTTTTCTCCTATGTCCATTCCTAAAAGAAATCTGTTCCTCTTTCCCACCCTCCAAATTTCAATTAGGATGCTCCAGTGTAGAGAATGGAAGTGATACGCTTGCTCCTTGTTGGACCTCTTCCAGCTCTAGGGAGAGTAAAGGAGCTGATCAGCTCCTGTGGTTTGGAAAATACTGGCTTAAACATTTTAATTATTTGTTTGTTACACAGGAACCACTGTGCTACAGTTATTGTAATGTTTTGATTTCTTGCTTCTAAACTCCTTCAGTACATCTGCGTCTTCTCAAACCTCTGCTCTATCCTGAAATGTCTCTCACACAGAGCAGTACAGAGTGCTAAGAAATATTCTGGAAAACAATTCTGAAATCTTGATGAAATCCACATTCACAGGAATTGAACATTCCCAGCTGTTTTCCTCCTACTACCAATACACTCTTACAGAACAGCAGAATATATTATTAAAGGAAAAGACTTTAGGTGTTTATTTTATATGCTTCTTTGATAGGAAATCCAGAGATGTCCTATAGAATTAAGGAAAAGATGGGGAAGAATGTATTGCAATGTGCAGTCATGAGTATTTCCTGTAACCTGTGAGTTTTGGAATCAGGTTATATCTGCTGTGTGCACATGCGATAAACCCTCTCATGCTCAATATAATGTTCAGTTGGAAAATACATGGGTATGATCAGAATATTACCCTACTTTTCCCAAATATGGGTGTGCTTGCTGTTCTTGGCAGAACTGCTACCTCTATTTTAACCCTTGCCTCTCCTTTCTCTCATCTCTCATGCTGTTCCACAGTCAGAGCTGGCTAAAATAAGAAATTATGGAAAAATATCATTCATGACAAATGATAAGTTTTTGCTGACCTTTATTGCTTTTTTTTTTTTTTTGGTGTTTTTTTGAAAAATAGAAAGCAGAGCCTAATCTTCATCCCAGAGTATTTAGCAGCTGCACAGTCCAGTTCATCTAGCATATCAAAAACTGCATCTGAATCCAATCTGAATCTCAGAAACAATGTGAGTTGAAAAAAAGTCAATGCTAGGACAGGTTTCAATGTCAATACAAATATTTTTTCATAAAGGTCTGACCATCTCTACTTCTGTACTCATTTCCTAAGTTTTTCTAATGCAGACTAAAACGTCTTCTGGGGGTAAGCATCTTGTCTTGTTTTGCTATCACCCTACATTTTCAATGAGTGCTTAGTATCTAGTTAGTTTATTTGAAATTCTAGATAAAAGCTGAGCTATTTGGAGAATCTGGATCTCATTTTGCAGAAAAGCATCTCAAGAGCTTTTCTTTTTTCAGCCAAAAGAAGTTAATGTCAAGCTTTATCCAGACAAACGATCTCCCAATGTTAATGTTTCACTGCCTGGAACGCCTTTGGACAGCTGTAATATTTGTAGGAGTTCTTTTAAATCATCACTTCTGTCAATTTGAAAATGCCACGGTATAAAGTTTGCAACCTTTTTCTTTTACAGGGCCACCCATTGTAAACGCTGCTGTACTAAGGAGTCAGTAAATATGGCATTATATTATGCGGTATCTCTTGTGACAATGGAAGTAGAATAATATCATAGCTGGTATATGTCATGTTAGCTTGAAATTTCTACACAGATTGTCATTGTGATTTGCATTCAACTTTTACAAAAAATGTTAAACATTCTCGTCATTTTTTACATGCTGCTTCATTTCAAAACAGAATTCTCAGAAATACAGTGCTTTGTGCCTTCTAGATAAACCAAAACCAAAGCAATATAGAATTATATTGTGTCAGATGACTGCCAGCTGAGGTGAGTTTGTACCTTTCTGGGTTTTGGAACACATACCAATATTCCAGTAACATTTACTGTAGAACTTTGCAAAATCAGCTGTGATACTGCAGATGAGCATGTGCTTTCACAATTGCATTTTTTGATGCTTCAGACTACCTCATGGACTATCGTGCATCTTTCCATCATCTAAAAGACTCTGCATATTTGATGAAATTTGTTTAATGTGTAACATTATATAATTGCCAGCCTCTATGACTGTTCAAGACTCTACTTTCTGTGCAGTCAACCATGGCATACTGACTTTCAAAATGGTTGGTAGTAAATGGAAAGCTGTAATTGAAATTAATGGAAAGTTTGCTGCCTTTCAGTAGGCTTTTGTGTAATAGTAATAATACAGCATATTGTTTGCATTTTAAACTTGCTGCCTGAAAAAGTTCTGTGTATGGGTGATATGGGGTCTGGAAATAGTCAAAACACTTTTAAACTGCATGGAAACAGAAGATACAAGGTGCTCGTTCCATTTTCTCTCTACCTCACAACCTGTCTAAATGCACAGGCCCTGTTCCACAGACCCTGTCATTCATGTGAAACTAAAAAGCTCTGTCAACACAGAAATTCTCCAGACTGTCAATTCTCTTAACCAATCCAATTTCTACAGACAAAGCATCTGCTGAGCTTTTAGTAAGTGTTGTATATGCTGATAGGAAGGGAGAAAGATATTGGTGGGTGATTGGATCTGGGAGCTTCTGTAGGAATCAGAGCTCCATTTGCAAATAACTAGTAAAAGTAAATATAAAATAACAGCCAGTTGTGTTGAAGAAGAGCCTTTGGATCCACTCAGTGATAATCTGTGTTACAGTTATAACAGGAAACTGTATAATAAGAACTTGGCCTGAAAACATAATGGAGTTACTGATTCATCTCATGGGATAATCTTCCTTCAGTGGTTTGAGCAGATATCGCTCTACATACTATTTTCAATCTTTTACTCATTCCCATTGAAATGAATAGAGCTTCTGCACCATTGATTTCAAAACCGTTTCATGTAGCAGGAAGAATATGTAATAGTAGTAAAAAGACACTCTGGAGTAAGAAAAATAGGTTGTTTGTGTGTTATCCATGACTCAGCAGAACCCAGATTTTGTAACTTCGAAGTGCTTGCTTGGCAGTTACTCCTGCTCCCAGTAAAGTCTTGGCCTCAGGCATCTTGCCATATGTTTGAGGTGGGAATGGCACAATGGGAAACCCTCAGCTTTCTTCACAGCTGAAGTAGAGCAGGAGTTGCAGCACTCCAACACAGATTAATTACTGCCTTAAAATCACTAACTTTATTGTTATTTAAAATTATGTAATTGAAAATAACCCAGGATCCTAACTTTGATACATTAACTCATGTCAAGAAAGAATAATAAGTGGTCCACTCCAGAGTAAAATGTATGTACTAAAATGTTTCCAGCTCTCTACTGTGTGGGGCAGAGAAAGGCGGCAAGCTGAGCAGGAGAGGCATCTGCCCATCTGTCTTGTCTTCAACTAAAATATCTGAATTTCTTCCTCCCATCTGAGTGACGCCCCTCCAAGCCCTTCCTGATCTTTACATGGTGACTTGGTCCTTCCCCACAGCAGGTACTGCTCTCCCCCTGCAACCTTTTAGCATAAGCTATAAACCTTGATTCTGTCAACAGAGGCTGGCAGCCTCCTCACAGCTGGCTTTCTAAAAGGATTTCTTCCAGCAACTGACTGGACTGGAACCGAGAAGAAAACAGATTACTGTCCTAGTATTTTCACCTTCTGCTGAATACAGATACCACCTGGTTCTGTTCACACTTTTGTATCAGGAATTATTTCGTTTGGTCGGATGTACCCTTGTCTTTTATACTATAGCCATAGCATCCCTGATATGAGTAAACAGGCATCGGGGACAGATTTTAAGAAGTATCTAAGTGCCTAAAGAGGCAGAATATCACATAAGAATCTTTGCTTCATATTTAGGTGCCTAAATATCTTTAAAAATCTGAAGTCCAAAGCTTCAGTTTCTGAAATTGTACTTGTATCAGAATCCTGGCTCTTGTCCAGAAGAAACTAATCTAAAGAGGAGCAAGGGAGAGGAGGGATCAGTTGCATGGATGTTCAGACCTTACTTTTACAAAAAAGACTGAAAGTTTTACAGAAGTATATCCTAAAGTTTAAAAATCTAAAAAGGAAAAAAAAACACCTCAAAATGTATGCTTTTTAAAAATTTCATATTTTAAAATGATCTAGTGGGGTTCTGTGGTTTTTTTGAGGCCTAACTAATTTTTGAAACATTGGCTTTGGCAATATTATATTCTTAAATAAATACCCAGCCTGAATCACTTACCCTCCTGCTGAAGTATATACAGACAATGGGAAGATTTTAGCACAAAGTAGCAGCTTCGTGTCTGAATATCTCCATTTTTGGCAGCTTGTATCTCATTCTATTATTCAAGCAAGGGGGAAGGATTTGAATGTCGAGTGTTGGGGTTTTTTTTTAGTTGTTTAATTATTAGCTTTGAACCAAAAATAGCACAAGTCCTGATTTACTTTAACACTAAGGGTCCTATTCATAGAGTACAAGCCACAACCATGAGAGAATTGCATAACTTAGGAACATAATAACTGTAATTACTGGAACAGCAAAGGTCACTGGGTCCATCATCATTGTTTCTTAATTTCCCTTTTAATTTTATCCCTTTATGTGTCTAGTCCTATTTTATCCATCCCTTCTTTAAAAATCTTCTCTTGTTATAAGCAGGAGTTAATTTGCTGTCCCTGAATTAGGCAGCACACCAACTTTTCCTGAATGTCTCATTTTTTTTTTTCTAAATGCTATAACTTTTCAGTGCTTCCTTCTTCTGCTTCACATTTTTGTTTGAATTTTTAATCAATAGGGATCCACTGAGAGTGGTGGTGTTCTTGTCATCAGCTGTCGTTAAAGCAGTGTCTATGGAATTCTTCCACTGTGGAAAAGCATTTACTTGCCTTGCTCTTCACAATATTAATTTGACTAATAAGAAATTGTATTTTCACTCAACCCTTGCCTGTTCAAGGTTACATAGCTGTTACCTCTCTATTTTAAATCTAGTTTATTTTGGAGTCATGGGTCTTTCACCACATCCTAGGGGTTGGCTGCTGCTTTCACTTAAGACAAAAACCTCGTCTCCAGTGCAGTACTTTATTATAATATGGAGCACTGCTTGCAATGCTTCTAGTACACCAAGGCAGATTATCCATGAGACAGGTTAGAGATGCTCTCCCAAAAGGCCATTACCAAGGCAGCTTAGAGCTTCCCCTCCTGCACAAGATCAGATTTTGAAATATTTGTCTACTTAGCTCAAAAGGAATGCTACCAAATCAACGCAAAACTATCTAGGGAGCTATTTGATTTGCATCCTTGCTTATCTCAGTGCCACACTATATTCAGTGGGTTTTCTAAACTTGCTTGTGTGATTGTTCCCTTTCATCAGATAGGGCACTGAGACTGAGGACGTTAAATAACTTCTACTCAACCATATCAGGGACCTGCATCTTATGCCATGAATCAAACATAAGTCTTCTAAATCCTGTATCAGCAACCTCGGCATAAGTCATACCTCTCAGAAAAAGTCAAGTTGTGTGGCATTCAGGATTCCTCAGAATTTGAAAGGGACTAGTTTTGGGAGATGTTTGTCTATTTCTATTTTAAAAATTCATGTCTTCCTAACACATTTTATCACAGCATGTCACAGAAACAATATGACTGACTGGCAAAGTAACATTAGTCTAGGCTAAAGTGTCAAAACAGGGATTTCTTTCAAACCAGGAACCTCTTAGTGGCAAGCAGACTTACAAGAACAGGGTTAAAAGAAAGCAGGTCAGATTATTTTTACTTATGCTCCAACTTGAATTATAACTTTGGTAATAATGCTGTCGTCTGTCTTAACAGTTCTGTTTATCTAGTTAACTCACCACGCAATTCCCTTTTCTTTTACCAGTACTTTGAATGTAAAGTTTGCATTTGACTTGAATGATTTTTTGAAATGTTATCATACTTGTCTTTCCAAAGAGCTTTGTGACTGGTGCAAGTTTTCATTCCTCCTGTGGGATTTTGTAGGAAGGATTCACATATTTTGAACATGCTCTAATGTGTCAACCCTGCCCAGTGCATTATCATCTCAGGATCCTACACTCAATGAAATAGCTTGGGCACTGGTCATGATAGACCTGCCTTACACTCGTGGTTTGCTCCCTGCTGAGAAAGCTGAATTAGCCCAGCTGGAAAAATGTGCCCATGGGGCCACCTTTGCCCTCTGCAGTGAAGATTTAGCTCCTGCTTATCTAACACTAGTGAGATAGCTCACTGTCTCAGACAATATTCAGTTAATATTAGCGTGAGGTCCCCAATGTCTGGCTCAGCAAAGATCAGGGACTGATAGTGGATTAAAGGAGCAGCAACATGGAAATACTGGAAGTAAAGTCAGTCTTTACTGGGCTTATAGCTTAGCAGCAATCATGGATCCTGAAAACTCAGTCTCTATTGAATTTAAATGTGCTTGTTCTAACCTATAAAGCCCCTCAGGCTTAATAAATTAGAACTAACATTTTTTCCTCACTGTCATACCTTACCTGAGAACAGATGCTCAGAGTAAATCCACCTTGTGAATAAAAGTCCATTAATATTTTCTATCTAAATGAACAATAAAAAATAAGAATATATTTGTGGACATGAGAGATTAGTCAAAAATAATTTAAAATATATATGAATATTTTAATGTAAGTTAGTACTAGCTATCATGACCTGTTTGTCACAGTCTAGATGGACTGCTTTCTTGATGGTCTCCAAAGTGAAATTAGAAGTGTTGGATGGATTAGAAAGAACATGGAAGGCAAAAACCCCTACACACTGGACAGTGAAGCTCTGTGAGCCGTTGAGAAAAAAAGAAAGGAAGTAGAACATATACCTGAGGTACTGTTCACGGTGGAACCTGGTGTTTTGAGAGAAAGGAAATAAGGTTTTTGAATGGTGCATATTACAGATTAAGCTTGTTAATAATTCTCAGCGGTTGGTGCCTGCACATTCTGTGACTCCCTTTACCTGAAATACTTAACTTTCCAAGTGATAATATACTGGGCACTGAATACTTGATAATAAAATAACTGTTTTGCAATTGAACTCATAAGAAATTCATCTTTATTGCCAATTCTTGGAGTAAGGGGGTTTCCAAATTGCATTGAGTCACAATGTTTCCTTCAAAATATTTTTGTACTATGACCATGATCTAAGGGTTTAGTTTAGCCTGTTCCTTGAATACCCAATTTAGGCTCTCTGGCTTTTGCTAAGTGCAAAATTATGGAACTCTTTCATGGAGATATGTAGCAAGTGTGTAAACAGGAGCTTGTACTGGTGCAGTGTAATAAATTGTCAAGTCTCTCTGCAAGTGACTTTTCTGCCCCAGTGGGGTGTGTTAAGTAGGAAAAGTCATATTTGAGTAGTTGCAAGAGCCAAAAAGAGAAAAACAATATGAAGAAGTAAAAAAAAATCTGTTGTAGAGGAGAAGTTTGATTTCTGTCAGAAAGGAATTAATTCCCTTTGAAAGGTACTCCATTGCTACTTAATTCACATGCACCTAATGTGTGATTTCAATTTAAAAGGCTAATCCCCTTGCATGAGTTCAAAGAGTTTTTTTTAAAAACAAAAGATTTCAAATACCTATGAAAATGTAACGAAACTTGAAAGGTGTTAAAACTTAATCGAATGTATTACTTCCCCAAAAGTATATCTAGAAAGGATTTGTGTGAATGGGTGTCTGTATACATATATATGTAAATATATTTTTATGTGTATGACAACAGCTGAATGAGCTGATCTACAATAAGCAAGATGTTAATGAAGATTTCTTAGTATTTAGCCTTAAAAAGGCTTCAAACAGATATAAAAAAAAATCTTAAATTACAGAAAAAGCATACCAAAATGTGAACTTTCAGCAGTTATACATAGAATTCCTGTGATGCTCCAGTGTGGTCAGGGAGTTCCCTATAGAGATATTTGAATGGACCTTCCCCAGAACACTGCCTCTGAGAAACGGACTTGAAGTGCGAGAAACATGGAATGACAACAGAGACTAGCGCTTAGCTAGGAGAACTAAATGCAGCAGAACAGTTTTATCCATATATGAAGCAACTTCATTCCAAATGTAGACCTTTTGACAATAAATATAACTTTTTTTTTTATTATTATTTTGAAGATTCCAAAGAACAGTATGTACTAGAAAAGTAAATTTCAATAAACATATAGGCATTTTTAAATTGAACTTTTAATTTTTTATATCAAGTGACACAGAACTTGTAGTTCTTAATTTGGAAATGCATAGAAAAATCAGATGACAATAGACACCCAGCTGTTTTCAGAAAGCTGCATTTTTTTTTTTTGAGAAAATGCAATAAATTCTCCCAGACCTCTTGCATACTGCAGTGCTTAAATATATTTATTTTCTGCTCTATTATTTATTACTTTTCTCCTTCCTTACACTCTCTTGCCAACTTCATTTATCTTTATTCAAGATAACTGGAGATGGTGGCAAGGAATATTTCTTTGAGGACAAACACTTTTGCAAGATAATGAAACTAAGTCCTGACCTTCAGTTAGGAAGAAGCACTGTGGAAATAATACTGTGAGGAGAAACCCCAAAAGAATTAACCGCAAGATCCCCCTCCAAGAGCTAGCACAAGCCTTGGGATGGGAATGCAGATAGCTGGAAGTCCTGCTAGTCACAGATATATTCCACGCTCATCAGCAATTTCAAATCTTAGAAATGCTACAGCTAGTACAGTTTAGGAAAAGGCTGCATTAAAAAAAAAAAAAAAAAGTTCTTTACATCCAAACATATTATAGTTTTAAAGTGTATGAATGTTGAAACATGTATCTTGGTAGACGGACCTGCATTTAGTTCTCAGCTCTACTATTGCTTGTTTATTGCCCCTTAATCATCTCATAAGCCTTTGCTGGACTCGCTCCAGGATGTCCGTGTTTGTTGCTCTGGGGGGCCCAGAACTGGACACATGACTCCAGATGTGGCCTCACCAGTGTCAAGTAGAGGAGAATAACCACCTCCCTTGACCTGCTGGCCACACTCTTCCTAATGCGGGGAAATGCAATTTAAAATTAAACTTTAAATTTAAATGGGAAGATGAATCAAAACAGTTGTTATGATTTGCCAAGTGCCAATTTAAAAAGTTGAGAATTTCTGACCAACTCTGTTCTATCCCTCCCTGTCAGACAAGGTATCTACCTATGAAGCTTGAAGTCTTGAAGGTTTACCTAATATTTGTTAAGCATTTTTTATCCTTGTACGAATTATCCTTATATAACTAAAAAAAAACCCAACAAAACAAAACCCCCCCACATCTCTCAATGTGAGCAACAACTTGAATTTTGCTGGTTAGCAGCTGCATCTGAGCTCCGTGTATGCAGGGAGCCTCTGAATATCCACTTATTACATTGCCATTCTCACAAAGTGTTGAAAGAGGATATAATAATAGGTCAGGACAGAGAGAATATCAGAAAATCCCAAATAGATTTTTCATGTGGCTTATTGGAATCAAATATATCCTGGGGCAATGAGAAAGAAAGGAGTTTTCAGTCCGAAATAGAACTTTTAAGATTTTTTTTCGTCCTTTTCATAAAGCATCTGAAAGTCTGAGGAAAAGTAGGGGAAAGGAGGATGAATTAGGAAAATACCTTGAGGGATTAATGTTCATGTCTCAAATAACACTTTCATATTTTGCAGCTTTCAAGCTTTCTGGTTTGTTTTATTTTTTTGTTCTGGGAATAACAGATTTATTTCCCATAATGCAGAGTGTTTGGTATGTGAGGTGGACACTGTTCTAGCTGTGGTCTAACGAGTGCTGACTAAAGGAGAAAAATCATTCCTCTTGATCCACTGGTGGCACTCCTGTTCATACAGGCTGGGGGTACTGTGGGCCTTCACTGCTGCAAGGGCACATGCTGGGTTGCGCTCAGCCTCCTGTCCACCAGCGCTCCCAGATCCTTTCCAGCAGAGCTTTGTGGGAGACTTGTCTGAAGGTGCAAGACTTTACATGTGTCCTTGCTGCATTTCATGAGGTTTTTTTTGGTCCAGTCCTCCAGCCCAATCCTAAGTCTGTCTGAAGCCCTGCCCTCGAGCATCCTGACTTTACCTTATGTTAGTCAGTACTTCTCAAAGAGTTTCCCTAAACTACAGAGAAATCTTATGGGAAATGTCTGGTAGGGGGCTCGTTAATATTATTTGGTTTTCTGACTAGCAGCAAAGGGTTCAGCTGCAGCAGTGCCATTTTAAGCAGTCTTTAACGTTGGTTTAGCTGATGACGTGTTTGGTTTTCTTTGCGATTCTGTACTTAAATGTCACATGGATTTCTTGTTTCCTTATCCTCTCTCTTTTCCAATCTAGTAGCATATTTTTTCATGGATATTTTGGTATTTAGTTCTGTGCTGTTTATCATGTCTTACGTTCAACTTTGGTCACTCATGAATCTTAATAGTAGCTAAAAATCACAGCCTATACTGAGAAGTGTTCACGTGCCATTTTCTATTTTCTACATGCAAACCTTAACTGACACGTGCAAATCAAGGCTCTAGACACAAATGCCTATTTTCACAAAGAAAATTGATGCATGTTTGGTTCTATGAGTGACTAAATACAGGGCAAAGACTGAAGATGCATAATTTTTGACAATTAAGTTCAAAAAATATCACGTGGTTTATTTTTAACAGCTTCGGTTTCTTAACTAATTGCTCTTGCTCTGATTCATATCTCTGCAGAGCTGTATGTCTGTTTGTAGCTCAGCTCAGACTTCACAAACTGAGCAGTCAGCAGTCAGCAATTAGTCAAAGTCTGAGAAGCTTGCTCATATTAGTATTTCTGTTACAACTGTCACTTTGGGCTGCACACAAGGCTATGACTAAATGTCTTTCTTGGAAATGCTTCTTAGAAGTGTAAGGCTGAAAACATTCTTCTGGTTCAGAATAAGCTTGGTAGTCTCGGTGAAAAGGCAGGAACAATTTAGTAATAGAATAAATACCAAGCTGGTTTAGGCATAATAAGGATGCACTGACTGTGACCAACAAGTATAGGATGGCTTACCTTATAAATGTTTATAATACCATCTTCACTTCAATAATTATCACTCAATAAGACATTTTTGCTTCAGAAAAGGCTACAGGCAAAGATTTTAAAAGATTATTAAGGTTGCAAAACTAAGCATGCAGAAATTAAGAAGTGCCTTTTATCCAGTTAGTATGAATACGTTATAAGGTAATCTTTAATCACACAATCACATGTTGTATTTTCTATGTTTTCCTAGTGCGGCCAATTCATTCAGCTTTTCAGGTGAAGGTGAGGTAAAATATGTCTACTAATTAAATAGCAGAGAATCTGGGAGCGAAGGAAGGAAACTGTTAACCCGTTCAGTGCTGCGTTGTCCCAATAAGCCTGAGTTTGACCTGTTTGACTGCTGGGACGAAAACAAATTCTCTTTTTTCTTGTTCCTGAAGGATCTCGTTAAGTAGGGTCCTTTACATCCCTCTTGTCTTATACATAATACTTGAAAAATGTAGCAGACTGTTAAAGACTAGAAGTGAAATCCTGTTGGAAAAGTCTGAGCATGCCTTTAGGGAGGGTGAGTCCTGTGAAATGATTCGTGCTTTACCTGCTGGGAAGGGAAAGCTCTGCCACCACCCCTGCGTGGGTGGCACAGCAGGTTTGTGGTGGAGGGGTTTTGCAGAGATTGTACAAATTAATAGTGCTGATGTCAGGGAACTTTTGCTGAGTAACACAAGCGTGGCTGGTATATTTGACATAAGCCAGTGTTCCTCCTAAAATATAAAAGTCTGTGTTTAAGACACTGGGCCTTCTTAAGGAGACAAGCAGTCTGTTTTTCCTACGCCTCTTAGAAATGGGTGAATATATTTCTTCAGTGGAACTTCCACATTTAACAAGAGTCAGTATGACTCTAACATGAATCAGAGAACTGGCTTGATTTATATCAGATTTATATATCAGTCCAAATAGTTAAAATTCCAAAAAGTAATAAGCAACTGAAACCAAAGTCAAACAGGAAACAATTAGAGGCATAGGAACGATCCAGTGCATAATAAGTTTTTTAAGTTTCCCTTTTCTCCCTTAAGGATTGGGTTTTTTTGTCTTGTCCCAAGGAAATGGCATGGTTTAGGTACAACAGTTGTGTAAAATACTCTTAGGAACTTTTTGGGCTTGTAGACAAGAAACACTCACTTCCCTTACTACATTCAGGCAGCTGCCTTTGGGATGAAAGCTGACCTTAAGCATATATAGCACTATAAGAGGTGGAAAAGATGTGCCCTAGGATACCAAGTCACAACCTCACTTCCTCATAAAGTACATGGGGTCTCAAATGCTCCTGTCTAAGACGTGGTAAAGATAAATGGTGGATTAATACCTACAAATGTATCAATGATTTGGTTAGAGTTTAAACTTTTTTATTATAATCAGTAAAATCTTTTTGTGACAGTTTCTGATATAAAGCAATATTACTGAGAACACATAATCATTGCTTGTATATGATAAATTTTAAAATCTTTGTTTATGATAAACGGTGTTATTTTTCTTTTCTCTACATCTGACAATATAATACAATAATGCCAAGCATGACTCATACATTGCAATGATTCAGCAAGCTTAGAAAGTCAAGAAGTAGATATAGCTGACTTGAAAATTGGAGAGACTGAACAGCCAGAGCTATATAATTTGGCTGTATAAAAAGTAAAGCAATTTCAGTGAAACTGTTATGTATTGTGTACATTTACACAAAAGTACATATAGGTTGACCAAAAATAATATACCAGGGCCTGATATTGCATTTATTAAAGTCAATGACATAACTGCTAGTAACTTAAATGCAAGTAGGACTTGACTCTAACTTCGTATAATATTCCAAATATTAAATAATACGAGCAGCTATACCTGATATTTCTTAAGAATCAAGACATCTGCAAGCAAAAGCTTATAAATATCAACAGGATTAAAAGAGTGAATAGGCTAATTTTTCCACAGAAAATATAGTCTGGTTAATTGGGTGACATCAGAAACGGCTAGTTTTCAGGCAGTTAGCTGATCACCGGTCCAACTGTGCGTCTTCACCTTCTTCATAACAAATCCTGTCAAAATACTTTCATATTTTGGCTTCAGAACATGCAGTCAGATTTAGAGAGTGGCTGCTCCCAAACACAGGGAACCACTTAAGGAGTAATAAAATAACAAGGCATGGCCTTATTAAAGGCGGCCAGCGAAGGAAAGAAATATAAAGGTCCCTGAGGCTGAGGGTGGGAATGACAGAAGGAGGAGGAAGCAATAAAAAAGAACTAAATGGAGAGAGGCAGATTGAAATTAGATGGCAATTAATGAACACATATCATCCATGTCCTTCAAATGGTGTTCTCTGTGATCCAAGTGCCTGGAAAGATCTAAATACCCATTTCTTGCCACTGGGCAAATTCAGATGCTGAGCACTTCCACTTCTGACTCCTCCAAAAAGTTTGGAACAGTGCGGGTGAGATCTTCAGTGAGTGTAAGTCATCTTTGCTCCACTAGCATATAATGTATGAAGTCACTGGAGTTGAAACAGTTTATGCTAACTGAAATTCTGCCCATATAACTCTTAATTTATATATGTAAGTCATATCCAAATTCCTTGTTCATTTGGTAGGCTAGCTTCTATTTTCTACAAAAATATGCATGAAACTACACTTTCCAAAGTTATACGTGTATTCTTTATAGATGTAAAAATGTTGAAACATTAAAAAATCCTCTGGTGTTACCAAAATTATTTTTTACTTTCCAATAGCTTCTTTAACTTTAGACAGCTTTATAAGACTCAATGTCTAAGTGTGGGTGATGGTAAAGGCTACGCAGTAGGCAATTGCCTAAAAGCACATGTTGTGTGTTGCACAACCTAATAGCTTGATGCTTTGATGAGCTTTGGTTTTTATCTCTAACTAGCAGGGATGAAGATTTGCCTGTGATGAGAGGACCCTCTGACATCTTAGTTTCCAGCTTCAGATTTTTAGACCTTTGTACCTGAACTTTCCAAGATTTGGTTCTGTCATGAACTCAAATCTACATAGCGTATTCTGAGCTATCAGTAGCTTTGGTTTGAAAATGTTGAGGTGTTTTTTTATTGTGTGAGCATTTAGTGCCTTCTGCTCTTGTCTGGACTAAAATACCATAAAAATACATCATTTGTTTTATTGTTGCCTTTCAGCTCTGGCAATTCTATTCTCAGCTGTAGCCTAAAGTATTATGATAGTCAACTCACAAAAGAAGTGTAGTGTAGATGTTGGCTACCCCCTAAAAGATATTCTTATATGGGCAAGAAATTAATCTGAAGGATCAGTATTCATTTAATCAGGGACATTTCCCTATTTCAATACTAGAACAAGTGATTCTTCATGCCTATGTTGTTGTTTTCCTCCTTTTAGAACTGATGTTTGATACTTTTTTCTTTACTTATCAAGGGATCCCATCTGGGAAAACCTTAAAATGTTCTAACATGTATCACATAATTTTTATGCCATATCCTTGTCTCACCTGTCAGCCCTGATGTTCTTAATACATCAGCTCCCAGCCTCTCTTGTACCAGTAACATCAGCTTGATAACTCATCTGTTACATTTTCAAACGCAGATCTTCGCGCTTAACGTGAGCTTCCTATCAGCATTCACAGAGCTAATTGTCTGCCTTCATATCCCTTCCTAAAGCCTTTTTTCCCATATGATGACAGAAAATTTTGAGTGATTATGCAGCTGGTATGCTTTGACCTCTCTTTTTCTTTTCACCAAATATTGTCTCACTGTTACATTGGACTCCCCATTTGTTTCCTGAATCCATCTGTTGCCTCTTTCTTATGCCTAGATGGTATTCTCTGTGACAGCTCCCATTCGTGGTTATGTAGGTGCTACAGCAATACAATGTACAGATCAACAATAACAGCATTCTTATCTCTCTTTTTTTGATAGAAGCAGTTTCATAGAAAACGTGTCTCATTTAGTTACCCTGTCTTACTTAAGGGAAAAAGAATTACAAGCTGTACAATCAGCAGACCAAAGCAGCACAAACACATAACTTCAGTGCTTTGATCAAGCAGACAGAAACACCAGGTTAGGAAAGTTTCCCAGTTCAGAATAACAATATTCACCAGCTACTCATGTATTCCTAGCTACCAATAAGTTATAGACAGAACCTGTCAATGTAAATTGCATTCTGTTTTAAAGGCTTCTTGCAGGAAGATTGTTCTGCCTCTTCCCCCATAGTACATTATAATGACTGAATAAGCAAGAAAAGAAATGACTTTTGTGGTATCTGCCCTCTGCAAGGGATGTACTGTTTACTGCAAGCGATTTATTAGGGCTTGAGCTTGAAACTGTTCAACATTTAGCTTAGCCTCTATCAGGCAGGGTGACGTCCCTCACATACTGAGAGCCAACCGCACATATGCAGATGGTACATCTTTGTGCACAGACTTCATCCCAGTAGCTGTCCCCATGTTTACTCTTTGAGAAGTTTACTCCTATTATCTTTGTATCTGTACTCTGGCAGTAGACTGTTTCCATCTTAGATGCTATTAGCACTCCTTCACTAAGTCCATTAGTTGAAACCTAAAGTATAAGGTGCCTTTAAGCCTACTGGTGTTTATTTACAAAAGAGAGAAAAGGTGTGTTTAATGAAATGCAAAAAAAAAAAAAAAAATGCATCTCCAAGTACATCTCCTGCCTAAAGAGGGACTTAACAAAAGTGAAATCAGTTCAGGCTTTCAGATTTATCAGAGCATGACCACAGATACAGCTCATAGCTCAAAGTGTTTGTGTCAGATGCAGATGCTGGCCTGATCTAAGCAAATGCAGGAAAGGGAACTACACAGGACACTACAAAGCCACAGCTCTGTCCCATGGGCAGGAGCACATACCGAATTGGCTGGTAAGAACACGAAGTATTATCCTTATCTGATAGCCAGGTGCATCTCCAAAGGGAAGTGTTGTGTCCAGTCTGTGTATTCCTAATGGGGCTGGCTGTTAGTCTGTAGCCCTTAGGTAACTTCAGAGGCTTTGTCAGGAGATATCTGAAATCTTTGTTACCAGGATACCCTAATTTTCTTCTTTTGCTATGCAAAAACTGCTGTATTTTCTAATTGACAAAAACACTTAATGAAGTTCAGTACTTTGTGCTAAACACTCTAATTTCTTTTTTGCATATTCAGCCACTTCAAAGGTCTTTTCTAAACTTCAAAGACTACCTTTTGAAGTCTCTTAAATTGCAAGCTATCCAAAAAGGATTTACATCCTCCATTCAAGGAGCATTTAAATAAATACTTCCACTGGAATATATTTTTTGTATTTCACGAGTGTCTCCCCCACCAAGAATGAAAGATGTCCCTGCCCACAGCAGGGGGGCTGGAACTAGATGACACTTAAAGGTCCCTTCCAACCCAAACCATTCTATGATTCTGTGATTGTATGATAAGAAACTTGCTGTACTGAAAATTCCTGTACTGCTCCTTGACAGAGACATATTTCAGTAAAATAGCTATTAACATATGACTATTAAATATTTACAAAAATACTACATAAAATAAAAATCTGAAAGAAAAAGGAAGAGGGACTCGGCATCCTTCTGATACTGAGAATATTATTTTCTTAATTCCAGTGAAATTTATGATGGTGCAAATAGATGGTTTGGGTGAAGTGCTATTGCCAGCAAAGACCATCAATGATTTGCCAACCTGATTGTAATTATAACTTAAAATTTCTGTCAACATCTTTTAGAAGTAGGCTATAATCCGTAGGCCACAGGGAAACTGTGGATATGCCTCTTCTCCTTCCACTATGCTCCTCCACCAGCCACAAGAAGAAAGAAGCAATAATTTCTCAGCACAAATGATCTTCCTCCTTTTGGCCAAATGGACTGGCTATTCTGGATTGGCAAAATAGGACAAAAGGTATCCAGGACTCCTATATCTGGGACTGTACTTCCAAGTTAATTAATCTCAGAGCCACAATTATAGCTCAGGAAGAGTCCCGAAGCAGGTGTTCTCAAGCATTTCAAGATAGTTTGTTATCACTAGTTTATTCCTAGTCTTTGTCACTGTGTGAAATCATGAAAAGGTTAAATGTTACTCTGGTGTCTGCTAGTTTACATTTTCTGAAAATGTACTGCTCTCTATATAAATCTCCGTGAATTTCATGTATCTTTCTCATATCCTGATTAGCGACTCGGTTGATGGTTTTTTTGTTTAAAAGATTTTTGGGTCAAAAAAAAGAATTTTAAAATCAAAATCAAAAGATCTCCAAAACTGAGTTAGCTTTGACAAGAAAACAAAGTAGGAAATGGAAAAACTCCAGCAAATTATAAAAAATATAATTTGAAAAGCAAGAGTTCGTGATGTCATTGAATAATTTCATGTTCTGTATGAACTGTTCAATGCTCCATCTTCTCTGTTTAAACACATGTCAACAGAAGTGGCGTATTAATGTGCCTGGCTATTGGCATACAACCATATAATAGGACACTTAAATATCAAGTTATGGTTTTTAAACCATTAAGCTCAGCAGTCACTTAGTACTAACTGATAAAATATCTTAAGCTTTTTTTCTAACTTGTTTTCAGCATTGTTTCATCATCTAAAATGATAAGAGGATGACACCTATTGTCTCTGTTTCATCAAGAATTCATTGGTTTTGCCTTGCTGTTTTGTCTTGCTATTCCCCTTGTACTTTGGCTAGACTCTGGAAGAGACCATCAATTTACCCCTTCTGATTATCATTTAAGTCAGTAAATATCTGAGACTTCATCCCTTTATGCTTGCTTTTCTGCTAGGAATAGATTTAGCTATAAGAGTAGAAGACATCTTTGACTTCCAAATCACAACTTTGCAGTCACAAGAGGCTTGTGATTCTGGGAGGCCAGAAATAGTGTCTGTCTAAAACATTGCCCCAGCTCAGTTGCTAGTTGATTGAACTAGCCACACTCACTCAAAATGCAAATTCTGAAGCTGCCTTCATAGTTTAGAAATATCATTTTAGGCATACTAAATAAAAACGATACGACTTTCAAAGATGCTGAGTGCAGCTCCCATTTTATTTCCCTGGGATTTGTAAAATGTAATTAGGCCACTTACATAGCAGGATCCTTGAATGTGAAAGCATTTTATTTATCTAGGTTAGACTATTTTGGCCTATTGTTTATTTCATGCCCAAGGCTGATCTACTTTTTATATGTATTACAAGGAAATAAGTTTCTTCCAGTCTCCTTTAAGCATGTTGTTTCATAAATATTGTCAGTGCTCAACCTCAGCTGTAAATAATGACTCTCATTTTGAGGTAGACCATAGCTTAACTGGTAAAATTGCTTAATTGTCTTTCTTACACACTGTGTTCTCTGCTGAGTTATTTAGAGCCCTTTTTATACAAAATGCATTATTCAAAACGCAATCTGTGCTCTTGACTTGCAGACTTCACATACGTTACAGAAACTCGTCTGTTCATTGTTTTACTTTTTTTTCCCTTCCATATTCCAGCACCTACATCTCTTAATATTTATGTTCTTCAAAAAAATGTTCTGTTCAGAATTTCTTCACCCTTACAAAAAGCTAATCGAAAGCACATATCAGGGAGAAGGACAGAGACAGCATGAATACGCTTTAAGATGATAAAACTCCCTCTGCTGTCCTTTCCAAGTCATTGAACAATAATGGCATCAACAACGGTTTTGCTCATCTTTCTGCCTTTCTGGTGGTTTTCAGCAGTTGAAAACATCCTCTTTAAGTAAAAGAGCAGAAGCAAAGGCTCATGTGCTGTGTGGAATCTTTCTTTACCTGACATATTGCTAGGAAATTACTATGTTACAATAAAACAAAGTTATAAAAATCCCATTGGAAGGAATGAAAAGGCAGGTGGTATTGTTCCCTAGGAGTGTGCCAATATATTGCATCAAGCTGTTCTTGACATCTGTGATTGCTGTGTGCTCATTAGGAGAACGGGCAATACTGTTGTAAGCTGCAAATGGGAAGAAAGAAGATTCCTGGACTTTCTGCCATACCTGTTCTCACTCAAAAGCATAGATGAGATACTATTATAAGGCAATAATAATTATAAGGGAAGTTCATTAATTATTTAAGACCTTAATTAATCAGGAAGCAACATGAAGTTCTATCAGCAGATGCTAAGAAACATGTGAAATCCCTTTGACTGTTTAACTTCCTAGATCAATGCCTTGTTCAGGCAGTGTCTGCATTGCACCACTCTTCTCCTGTTGCATAACAGTCCACAGCCGTCCCGCTGTGATCTGCTCCGGCTGTTTGAGATTTCTCTTTGTCACTTCACCTCGCTGACAACCTTGTTTCTTGCTCACTAGCAGTACGATTAGCACTCTTGGCAAGTGCTGGTGCTTGGGATGGTTCTTAGCTACCTGTTGTCTTTTACATAGTGCTCTGTAGCTACCTTACAGTTTTATGAGTTTCTCTTTTTTCAGTCTTTCATTAACAAGAAATGGTAATAGAACTGTCTTTAATTCTCGATGTGTATAGTAGGTAGCCCCAGGAATAATCTTCACAGGTCTGAATTTTAGCCCTCCCCAAATGTTGGCTTGCTCCAGTGACCAGGGATCTAGGATTCTTTTGAAATATTTTATCTAAAAAAATATCTTTCCTAAAGTCCTGGAAGACTTGGAAGAGAAGTTTTCCATGTTATAACAGATGGAGAAAAAGACACAAAATTCATTGAATTAGTTTGAAGCTAAGGAAAAGTTTAACTTTAGTCTGAGCTTCAGGAGAGACTTCCATTACTGATATGTTCCCAGCTGATTGGTGATCTCAACTATGTTTCTCTCCATCAGAACCTTAAAGCTGTCGTTTATATTTTTACAGGTACTTAAGATGTTTTGCGGTTAAACTGTGCACAATAATTCACCTTCAGTTGCAGTCATTTTCTCTCCCATAACAAGACTTCCATAAATCATTCCTAACAAAGTAAATAAACCTCTCAGTTCCCACTATGCACCATTATTAAATTTCAATCCTTCTTTAAAAATAAAGATGAATGCATTTAGTAACTGCAAATAACTAGAACTGCCATCCTTTAAAATATTATCTCCTGGTATGGAATTTGAACTAGAGAAATGCATTTACTTTTACGAATTTGAACATTAATCATCTGGCAGAAGTGACATACTGTATACATGAAAGCTGGCAGTGGAGTGGAGCTGTATTTGACACCTCGAGGGAACATCAACAATAGCCTACAAAAGTAAGAGAGAAATACAGTGAAGCTTCATAGTGAAATATGAAAGCACTCATGATATATACCACAGCGCTGAGGGCCATTCTGTGCCCTTGAGAATCTTTAGCAACAGAAGCGTTCAATCATTTGCATTAGTTTGGCTGTTAATTTTTGTACTGTAAACACTTGTGCAATTTCATTGAATCAGCCTCACTGTATTTAACAGCTACTGTAGCAGACTAAACAATGTTTACAGTTGTCTGTCCATTAGGGAACTGTGCTTCACAAAAGTGAATAACGATCTTAAAATACAGCCCACCAAGAGATAGGGGAGATGTGCTTCCTTTAAGCAAGTTGTATATTTGCACAGTTTAAAATTTGGTCCAGAAATCAGTGACAAGTATCTGTATCTTACCAGCAGCGATCACAATACCTACTTAAAAACCTGCATTTAGAATACCTTCAGCAAGCAGCATCTCAAATATCAGCAACAAGTTTTATGTGCAGGGCTTTTTGATGTGCAATGAAAGCCTCATCTTTATGAGACAAAAAGTAACTGTATGCAGACAAAAGTAACTGTATGCACATAAATAGTATTTCTCATCTCAGGGGAAATGTTTGCATACCTACATGTATGCAGTGGCAGAATTGGGTGAAACTTTTTGGTTTCTTTGTGTGATTCCCCCCCCCCATTTTAATTGCCTAAAACAGCATTTCACTTTACAGTAAAACACATAGCATATAATATCCTTCTAATGTGTTAGGTAATCAAACATGAACCTAACCACAAAAATTAAAAATACAACTCGCTTTATTTTAATCAAAACTGATGTTTCTTTATTTTCCTTTTCCCAGTTTAATTATAAGGATTATATGCTGTGTGTCTGAATTGCAACTGCAAGAGAAAATTCTTCATAATTTGACTTATGCTTCTTTAAGGATTAATACAACCAAGCTAAACTCAGAGTCTATGAACTGACTGGCATAAATATTTATTTTTCTGTTACCAAAAAAAAAAAATCATTGATGATTCTATTTCAATTTTTTTTTAATATTTACAATGTATCAAATAGAGTTAAAGGACTTGCTGCAACAAGAATCAATGGTGCCTTAGAGGTATGTTACATATAGTGATCCACACTATAAATTAAGTTCCAGATCTCTACAAATATTGTTGTTATACCTCTGTGAAGTTGAAAATGCAAACAGCTTCTTTGTCACAGCTTAATTGGATAGAAAAAAGCTTTCCACTGAAAATTTTCAGCATACAATTGCTATTGTATGTATTTTTGTTTGTATGATGCAGCAGTATATGGCACATGCTGTTATCATCTACTATACAGATAACACTATGGAAAGACCTGGAAACGTGACAAGAAAATCTTTTCTTTTACTTGGTTAAGCTTGCCAAAAATTGCCATGTTGCGAGTTTTCTTTCTTTTTCTGATGAAAAGAAAATTCATGTCATTGCAGTTGTGGTAAGTGACAGAAATAGCCTAAGGTAAATAAATACACAGATCTATTTTACTCTTTCTCCTGAGTTTTCACAAAATAGCAATAGCATGGCTCCCTTGCAGTTAACACAAAACCATTCCGACAACTCCATTACTCAATAATTTAATACCTTCTATAGCAGGTGATGTAGTCTTGTGCCTTCTCTTGATCTCAGCTTTTACAAGTTTAATAATTTCCATTTAATAACCAGAAGAGACCATACATATAAATACTGTCCACGACTACCTGGTGACATTAGTGAAGTAAATTTTTGCCTGTTTACCATGTCAAATGCTTGAGAACAGCATGCATGCTCCTTATATCCACTTAAGCACTTAACAGAATGTTCACGTATCGATTTTTGAGTGTCTTTTAAACCACTCAAATGAATTACATATGAGCATCGGAGCATTAGTGGGTTGTCCAAACGGGCATTGATCCTACAGAATGACCTTGCTTCCACAAGGATCATTCTCTTTATTCCTTTCCTTCTATTTTTCTCTTTGGTTTGTCTAGCCATCATATAGCATATTACATTAAGATTCATTCCCCTATCACCAGATGTGTCAAACATTTTTGCCGTAATAAAAGAAAGAAAATGATATTCCACACACTTGTCCTGAGTTCTGCATTAACCTCATTATAGCATTAGTTCTCATTCAAATCAATGTAAATCAGAACACAGAGTTTTTCTTTATAAAGGATCTTTCACTGTGAATACATAAACTGCTCAGTGAACCTCACTAAGCACGGAATCAGACTGCTGGAAAGAGGAAAGCTTTCCTACTCATCCCATACAAAAAGCTTACAGAATGCTTCATCTTTTGAGGTTTAGCAAAGCCTAACACTTCATCGTTGCCTCTTAAAGTATCCTGCACGCACTCTGCCTTGTGAAACAGTTTCTTGAAAACTATGGAAGAACTCCAAAAGGTTTCTCTATATTGTTCCATCTTCACAAAAGTTTGCCTGGGTGAGGTTGGTCTTTAATGCTCCGTTAGTATGTCAGTAGTCGTTGCCTCCTGTGGGAGTCACTGGGGAGAGGCAGGCATGGGTGGCCTTTCTCCCGCCTGCAAATTCCTGCTTCTGTGTTCTGTCTTCTCGCTGCTTCAGCTTTCTGTGTTACTGCCTTACTTTCTACCAAGACAAATAAATACTTATTGGCAAGAAAGCAGCACAGATTTGCCTTATAAAAAGGGTCAGAAAGCCATTAAGTGACCAAGCCCATATAATTTAAGCAGTAGTCCAGAGTACAGTGTGAAATCTTTAACACAGCCCTATCTTATGAAGTCGTGTTGATGGCTGGTGATTTCTCTCCTTTCTCACAAAAGAGCATGTTGTTCAGCAGAAATGCTGCAGTTATTCTGATATATAGAGGAGACTCACAAGCTGCATTTTTCAGTGACTCTCAGTTTTTACTGTGAGGGCTGTGTTTTTGTCTTGTTAGTTAAATCATTTTTAGTTGCAGAGGCAAAATGTTGATTTAGTTTAATACAATTGGAAACACAGAGTTTCACCTACAAAATTACAGGCCTCTGTTAAAAATCAGTCCTCCCCCAGCCACAATTCATATCAATACTCATTGAACATGACTGTACTTCCATCTTTTCCTGCTGTTATTCACAGGCTAAAAAATGCATTGAAAGATTTAAAAAGATCTTTTGTTCTACAAGTTTACTACCGGGGTGTAAGTTAAAAACATGTCTAGACAGGGACACATAAGCAAAATTAAACCAAATTAATTTACTGCAGTATGCATACATTTATTTCAAGTATTCCTTTCTGTGATATTCTCATCAGAAGCTAATTCTCTTTAAGTAAATTCATTTTACTTTGGTCAAGTAAAGCTTTATTTTGGAATTACAGTATCCACATGAACTCAAGGCTGTATTAAAGATGCTTTAAATTTACACCTCTATTTAAATAATTCTACTTTGCTTTCCTGCTTATCTTTCCCTATGTCGACATAGCATCACAGCTGATAGAAGAGAACCCAAAGGGGCTGACCTTGACAGCGTGATGTAAAGCCTCTCTGTGTAGTTTGTCCCTTGGTACTCCCTGTTCCTTTCACCTCCGCTGAATCACAATGATGTACTTTGTGGCATAAGCTGATAAAGATCATTTATAACTGGGACTGTTTTTATACACATAAGACCACAAGATAGGTACATTTATTAAAACTCAAAAAATGGGTAGCGTGTTTTTTTTTTTCCTGGGTTTTTCTTTTTTGTTGTTTTTGGGGTTTTTGTTTCTTTGTTTTTTTTATTTATTATCAGGCCTTTATGGAGCTGTATTTCTTTCAATGGACGGATGACTAGATAGATAGACATCCTGGCCTTAGTGACCCAGGAATTGTCTGTCTTCCTATGTTCCTGTGATATAGTTTGTTTCTTAAAATTAAATCATCTTTACGTTTTCATAATGTTTGGAAAATGTCTTAAGGTTGTTACATTTATGAGATAGGAGGTCATAAAAAGAGTTACTAATTCAAATTGTGAGAACAGCACCAAAGAAACTGAGGGACGGGGAGGCAAACCATACTGAGATGTGAAAGGGAGCTTTTCGCTGACCTTGCTAAAGGTTAGGGAAGGCATTTCCCCTCCAACAGGATTCCAGGGGAGAGAGGACACATCTCTCCTCCTCTCAGTGTGGTAAGAATGCCAAGGCAGGTGTTAACCCAGTGAATCAGGCTTTTTCTCTTGTAGACTGTATGCATGAGTACACAGCGAATATGCAGAGCAACAAAGCAAACGCCTTCACATTCTACAATGCTGTGCCCATGGCTTTCCAAATACTTATTTCTACATGCAACACTTGCAGGCTTGAATGCACCTGTGCCGTGCTTTCCTCTAAGATGATAATGTCCAATTGTAATAGAAATAACTGTTCAACCACGTAAGTCTGAATTAAGTAATGGGAGCACGCAGTGGAGAAAGCAAATAAGTCATGCCTGCCAGTTTGGTATCCTTGTTCTTTATTTTGGTTTGTTAAACATTATGTTTCACAAAATACGTTTTGCACTTTGCTCTTCCATGCTGTCTTTCATCCAAGGGATCTCAGAGCACTTTACACACATTATTAATTAGGCCCCAAAACAACCCTGGAGGTAATTAAGTATTTATTATTGTACAGATGCATGAGCTGAAATAGTGCCTGAGACACAGCGCCTCGTTTACATTAAAGGCCCCTTGGACTGCTCTATTAGCATAAAATGTCCTTAAAATAGTTGTAAATTAGATTCTTAGGAGTGTTAGTGCTTCTTTATCCCTCAGAACAATGTAAAGAGCTAGCTTGTTCACAGGCCAGTTTATGTACCTGATCTTACACTGTGAACTGACAGTGCAGAACCTATTCTGGTTTAACTTCACGTACAGGCATCTGCAAAGAGCCTATTGTATAGGAAACCCAGTGCTGCTCCCAATGTCATTTACATCAACAGCTCCCCACTGCAAAATTTATAACTTACACGTTTAATTGCTGTCATGATCTCCCTCTGAATCTGTATTTCCTATTTACAGTGCCAAATTTCAAGAGGAGGCAGGAGAAGTGTCCCTATCCTGATCTGTGTATGGTCTGAATTGTTGAACATGGCTTAGGTACAGTTGATTGAGTTTGCATTGCAGTGAAGTAGAAACAAAGTGTCTGTTAAGTTGTCTCAGAATATGGGTGATAACTCCCTTTTGAAAAATGCTCATTTCTTTTGTTTTTATTATCTGATCTTGCCTTTTGTTTTAATTGCTGAAATTCTGCCTAAGTTCCCCTCTAAGTACCTCTGTTCTTTGTTTAATTTGTCCCTAAATTCATCTGTCAAGCATGGATTTCCCTTGTTAGAACTTTTTTTATGGTTTTTTTTTTCTTATTCTCTCTCTTTCTTACTGTTTCCTCAGCAAGTTTGGAGCAAGAGAGGAAATTATATTGCTTTTTTATACACAACATAACAAACGCTATGCTAGGAAATTCCTTTGCAGTCTGCCTCTGCCCTGACCTAGGACTCCTTGCTGTAGGGACAGCAGGACTTTGCCTCTGCTTCTCACTAACACAGCTTAGCTGAAGCCTTACCTTCCCACATCTTCTTTATCCCAAAGCTCCCAAAGGAGGTACAGTAAACTGGTTTTTCAGCATAACAGAGGTAAATAAAACTGACGTTCGACAATAACATCTTTCCTAAGAAATCTTCGTAGTACAAAAAAAGGGACCGGCTTGCCTGGCTAGTCTGATTGGTGGCTCCACTTCCTCTCCTGTGGACAGTGATCTAGCAATTTTTCAAAAAAGCTTTTTTTCCTAATCAGACAAGTAGATCCTGTGCATGAAAAACTGTGGAAAATAACCTGGGCTACACATTTCAAATGAAGAATTGAAGGTGAATCCAAGTGCAAAGTTTCCTTTGTTTGAACTTACTAGGCATATTTCCCTCACAGAGTGGAGCTCAATTTCAAAATCCCCACATCTTCGGAGGTACCTCTGAGTATTAGCTCACACTCTAAAAGCAGTGTGACTCTATATTTGTGTGGCACTGCGTAAAGGTATATAAATTCTGTTTCACATTGTGGCTAATTGGTTCACAATGTCAGTCTACTACAGTTCCTTCTAGTCCCAGGGTTCGTGTTGTCAGTACTGATTCAGGATCTTTGCTTTGTGGCACAGACATCCCTAGAGGTTTCTTCCTGTACAGGGGATTCTCGGTGTCAGATGCTGTTTAGAAATGCATATAATTTCTGTTTGCTTTTCCATTTACACTGACAATGTCAGGGTAGTTTTTTTAGTTAATCCAGGTACCTTCTGCAGTTACTGGAGTAGCAGAATAAAAAATACAAGTAGTGTTTATTGCCAGTTGATTTTCTCCCTCAGCAAGAAGGCTATGAATTTAAAATACATGTAGTTTAAATGTGGAGGGCATTCTGTACAAACTTCAAGGTTGATTTGAATTTTGGGCATAAACCACCTGACAGCTTCTGTTTCATATTGTGCTATTTTAGCTTTTAGTAAGTATAGCATCAGTAAGAAACACATATGCAGCTGATGCACAAGCTAGTAGTTCTTTGCCTCTACTTAATTTATCCTGACAAGAAGTTGCTGCTGTTCAGTTTAGTTTAGGAGTGAAATAACCTTGTGTTGATCCAAGTGTATACATAAGAGAGTTTCAGGTTCTAAATAGGAGGTGTTTCACATTTTCTTCCCTATGACCAAGATTTTAGACATGGTTACATATTTATATATCACAAATACTCTATGGCATTTAAATGAAACCATCTCTCTCATCCCTGCACTACCATGGCAGGAACATGAAAATAAGTTTGCATCTGGATTATCAAATCCAGTTGTTTTCTTTCTCAGGCAATTATGGTATAAATGGCTCATATTTGCTTTGAGGCCAATTGCTTTCCTTACTCCAATAGAGATATTGGTTCAGGAAGTCACTCCTTTCATGATTACAAATCTATTATTTGCAACCTCTGTATATGCAAAGCCAGTCTACACCAGTTTGTACTTGTACCAACCTTGTTCATTAGCCCAAACAGCTTTTCTACTTGGTGTTTCCCTCCAATATACTTACGCCAAAAGCAGTTTTGCCTCTTGTTCAGCTGTCATTTTGCTTGGGGTGCCACACCAGCTCCTTTTAATCTTATTCTAGAAAATAGACTTTTTTTTCTCTCCTTGACCTCTCTCATAGTCCTCTACACTTGTTGCACTTTGAATTAGTATATCTTGCTTGCACAGGACCAGATGACCAGAGTTGTATCAAGTAGTAACCAGAAAGCCTTTTCGGTGCCTTGGATCATGGCATGAATACATCATTTGTCATCAAATAGCCCTTAGATTTTACCAGAACTTTGTATTAGTCCTCAGTTACCTGCATTCTATTTTATAATGGCAGAATACATCTGATTTTTGTTATTTCAATCCCCAAGATCACTCTTCTTCTTGCATGATGCTGCTATCTCCCATATGGCATCTACTTCTCACCTTTTGTCATCTGCAGATTCAATTAGCACTTTCCTAGTTTTTGTTATATTTTTGTTGATGAAAAGATCACATAAGCTCAACCCTTGCACTGGTCCTTGAGGAATTGTCCATGTAAAGTCCCTGCAGTCCGATAGCTGCTTTCAGGATGATCTGCAGTTCTTATCCACTCTACATTTCTAACAGGTCCCATCTTCTCCATCTTAAATAGTAGTTGTATATGTGGCATCATATCAGAAACTCTGCTTTGCCTTGCTGAAGTCCACTTTCTTTTCTCTACAACATGGATTATCCTTTCCCAGAAAGATATTAGTTAAATTTGGCATGTAAATCTTGAAAGTATTTCATTAGTTTTAAGCAGCATTTTTATAGTCTTATTCTTTGCCTTACCAAGAGAAAAAGAGACAAACTTCTATCATTTGCAAAAGAAACAGCTGTCCTGTGCTCCTCCATAACATAAATGATGACTTTGGTTTAAAATGCATTATGCCACTAATTAGTTTTTAGTGTACACTGCTCTTGGAAGAGTAAGCAACTACTTTCATGGACAAAATAGGAACTCATGGCTTATGTGCCCTAAATTAGTATGAGTAGTGGTTGTAGTGGATGTGTCACATCTCTGATTCTTTACATGCTCTTTCGGTATTGTCCTTTTGGACCATTGCTGCTGAGTTATGTCCCTATGCTCAGCTCTAGCAACCACAGGGTTAAAATAACTCTATCTATCCTAGATAGCACTTGAAAACAGAGTCAGGGCACTAGCCCGTGCTTGCTCCATTTCCTAGCAATCAGCTTGCTCCCTACTTCAGAGACTATTTCAGCTTGTTTTCTCTGGCTCCTCCACTCTCAAGCCGACTAGCTCTACGCAGCGTAGTCGTGAGCTGCTGAGCGCCGTTTGGCATTGGCACTGGGGATCAGTCCTCAGACCTCCTTTATTTAGCAGAAGCAGATCAAGTGGTTCCTATGCAGTACCCTTCTGACCTGGGGACATAATTATTATTTAATATGTCTTTCGCATTCAAAGTGCCTGAAATGCTCTTAGGACTGTGCTTTTATCATATGATGCCACGTGTGTATTACATGTCCCTCAGTATACTGTGGGGGCATATGAGGGCACAAGAACTATTGCTGAGAAACTGTCCTTGGAGGAGCCAACAGAACATGGCAGGATCAATACCCACATTGCCTGTTTGGTGGATTTTAGAGCAAAATACCATAGCAGCTGTGCCAGGGTGTCCTCTCAGAGAAAACCAATTGGTCACTTCAGAAAGGAACCTGGGAGTGAATGAGCACGAGTGTGGTGAGGGTAGTCAGGGAATCCAGGTCCTGGCTCAAAGAGGGAGCAAGGCAAACTGGCAATGCAGAGGTGACTGTGCTTGCACTATTTCCCTGCCACGTGCTGTCCCAGGTCAGATGATGCCTGGAACGCTCGAACGCTCTGTAATCCGTGATTCAGTGAAACCTGACCAGCTTGATAATTTGGAAGTTTATCTGATGCCATTACAGCTTTTAGATCTTGAACAAAATATCTAAAATATAATCCTTTGGGAACTACTTATTCTTTTGCTCATTGCTAGCTAAGTTTTTTGCATTGGCTATTTCCTCTAAGGAATAAAAGGAGACATTTACTTCTGAAAAGCCAACAAGACCATGATAATTTATTTTAAATTTTAGGCAAAAGCATTTTTTTCTTTGTAAATGAATATTTTAAATCTATGCACACCAAAATTCTGTGACTGTTGCTTTCAATTAGAAATAATAAGGTTAAAGAAGCAACCTCAATTAAACTATACAGGTAAGGAAAGAAATTATTTTCAACTGAGCAAGAATGAAGAGTCTAGATGATGCATTAGATGTTTAAAGTGTACAGTGAGAATCCCCAATACACATTTTAATTTGCATTTAGTATCTGAGTTCCTCTGAGTGAAATCCCAGTTGCTTATGAAAAGCTGAGGGTTAAGATCTGTCTAGTGGCCATAGTCTTAAGGCAGAAGGTGAAAGAAGTCTATTACTGAGAGAATAATTAAGGGTCTGGTCCTCAGCTTGGCTAATTTGATGCAGTTCCTCTGAGGTTAATGGGCCTTGACTGATTTACATGAGCTGATAACTTACATTCAACTCCATGTTTTTAGTGAGTAAAATTATTTGTAAGAACTATCTCATATCCATTTAGGAAATATTCCACAGTGAGGGAACAAATGCACAAAGAAACTTACTGATATACATCACCTACAGGGCACCAAGAAAGAGGGAATGATGACAGAGGTCAAGGTCGAGGTCTGCTCAAGTTTTAGGGAATCCACAGGGTGCACTTTTTGTTCACTTGCTTATGATGAGTTGAGTAACATAGTGCAAAATATACAGGACTGCTGCTAATCCCATATGTGTACCTCATGTAAGTAGAGTGATTGTCATTGTGCTATTGTAATATACAGTGTTCATATAAACTAAACGCAGATAAGGTCTGTGTACAATTTCTCCAGTATCAAGGGAAGAAACAGTGTCTCATGGAAAGATCAACAGTTCCTAAAACATGGATGTTCAAACATACTGCACTATGTTAGTCCAAATATCATGATACTTAACATCTCATCTGCTGAAAAATACTTGAGTTGTTAATAATGTATGGGATTACTATAAATCCACCAACAGGTAGTATCTGTGAGAGCTGCTGAATTAAATGAAAAGCAGGATAATTCAGATATAAGCATGCATTAGGAAAGGATTTAAAGGAACAAACTGTCTCAGTGTTTTCTGCTGCTCTTTGATGAGGGGTTAGCTTTGAGTTCAGTAAGAAGCATCCAAAGTTCAGGAGTTACTCTTTCTTAACAATGATAGCCAAATCTAGATGAATAAATCATGGTCTTCTATGAGAACAGATGGATGGTTCTGTGATCAAAACATCAGACAATTTTCTCTGCTGTCTTTGCTATACAGTTAACAAATGTGAACAGACTAATCACTTAACTTTCCTATGGCCAAATTTCCCAACAGTAATCTGCAAAGAATATTTGCTTGAAAACACTTGTTTCTTTTGAAAGTGGAAACGATTACAAGCTTGTTTAATGTTAATATATACAACATGCGCAAACATGACCGAAGTATCTGCTGTAGATGGGCATGACAAATGTCAGACTGGTTGTCAGGGTGCTTAGCTGGTGTCCAGGTTAGAGAGCCACCTAAGCCATTTAAAGTGCAACACAGAGGAACTAGAACTGCTGCTTCAGTTTCGATGAGGGAGTATTAACCCTCAGCAGGAAGAGTATTGCATCTGCCACAGAGGTCCTTTTCCTCTCCCGCACGCTGCAAACCCATCACTCCAAGAACAGCATTGTCATGGTCATTGTTTACCCTGATGGGTGCTGACCAGAACGGGACTGAGACCTAATCCAATGTACTCTGGAGAAAGCATGAACTCTGATGTCTCGACTTTCCCAAGTTTACCTGAATCCAAATTTTCTGTGGATCAGTTTGTATATAAAATAAAACTATGGGAATTTAGAGTACAACCAAGGATAACTGAATAACAAAGCAAAGCTAGGAACTTTTTAAACAGATTTGTTTCCACATTTTATTCATTTTAGTCCTAGCAGAATAAGAAGTCTACATAAGAAAGAACTGAATGCTATTTTGGCTAATGCATTTTCAGCAGAAACATTATGTTACATTTAAAGCATCTTTTTGCTTTTTAAGTTTGGATCAAGAAAAAAAAAACCTAACAGCCATATCATAGTCTGAATTTAAACCACAGAAAGATAGAAAACCAGTTAGTAACTGAAACTGATAGAAAAGTCATAGAGACAATTTATACAGAGCTCCACAATACTGTTTTTCAGGAAACAGTGATAATTGAGATTAACTTGGATGGAGTAAGTCTTTGGATTATACAAGGGGTGCAAATGATGCTTTTCTCCAACTACAGATGTGTAATTTATGAAAACTGCAATATTTTCATGCAGAGTCTCAAAGCGGAAAAAACCACAATTGTGCAGTATTGGTTTTGGAAATTACAGTCTGGGAATAGGATAATTGGATCTAACTGGAACATAGGAGAGTTTCTGCAAGCATTATCCCAAGTGAGATCGCTTGAGGACTGAGAAGTTTCACAGTTGTCAAAGAATGTGTTTAATAGGTTTCTTCATACATTTTTCTTAAAAGTAGTATTTTTTGTTTATTAGCTGTATCTGTATTTATTTACTAGGTTGTGGTGGGTTGACCCTGGCTGGATGCCAGGTGCCCACCAAAGCTGCTCTATCACTCCCCCTTCTCAGCTGGACAGGGGAGAGAAAATATAACGAGAGGCTTGTGAGTTGAGATAAGGACAGGGAGAGAACATTCACCAATTACCATCACAGGCAAAACAGACTCAACTTGGGGAAATTAGCTTAATTTATTGCCAATGAAATCAGAGTAGGGTAATGACAAATAAAACCAAATCTTAAAAACACCTTCCCCCCCACCACTCTCTTCTTCCTGGGCTTAACTTTACCCCTGATTTCTCTACCTCCTCCCCCCAAGCAGCACAGGGAGATGGGGAATGGGGTTTGTGGTCGGTTCATCACATGTTATCTCTGCCGCTCCTTCCTCCTCAGGGGGAGGACTCCTCACACTCTTCCCCTGCTCCAGCGTGGGGTCCCTCCCACAGGAGACAGTCCTCCATGAACTTCTCCATCGTGAGTCCTTCTCACGGGCTGCAGTTCTTCACAAACTGCTCCAGTGTGGGTCCCTTCCATTGGGGTGCAGTCTTTCAGGAGCAGACTGCTCCAGCGTGGGTCCCCCGTGGTGTCACAAGTCCTGCCAGCAAACCTGCTCCAGCGTGGGCTCCTCTCTCCACAGGTCCACAGGTCTTGCCAGGAGCTTGCTCTAGCATGGGCTTCCCATGGGGTCACAGCCTCCTTTGGGCATCCACCTGCTCTAGTGTGGGGTCCTCCACAGGCTGCAGGTGGATATCTGCTCCACCGTGGACCTCCATGGTCTGCAGGGGGACAGCCTGCCTCACCATGGTCTTCCCCACGGGCTGCAGGGGAATCTCTGTTCTGGTGCCTGGAGCACCTCCTCCCCCTCCTTCTTCTTCACTGACTTTGGTGTCTGCAGGGCTGTTCTTCTCACATATTCTCACTCCTCTCTCCGGCTGCAATTGCCGTTGTTCAGAAACCTTTTATCCCCCCTTCTTAAATATGTTATCCCAGAGGCGCTACCACCATCGCTGATGCGCTTGACCTTGGCCAGCAGTGGGTCTGTCTTGGAGCTGGCTGGCATTGGGTCTATTGGACAGAGGGGAAGCTTCTAGCAGCTTCTCACAGAAGCTACCCCTGTAGCCTCCCCTGCTACCAAAACCTTGCTACGCAAACCCAATACATAGGTATAGCAAGATAAAGGCGGGACTATGATCTGTGGGCTACAGTCCTACTCGCTTCAGTCAGTGAGGCACAGACTTGCTCACATGCAGATGAAATAGTATAGCTGTGCAAATCACGATTGCCAATATCCCTACACTCCCACACGTGTTGGCAAACTCTTCTGCTATTTTTTTTTTTGTTGTTGTTAGGATTTCCAAAGCCTTATGGGAACTGGGTTCTACTCTGCAGGCTTCCAACTAACAGTATATGGAAATCAGGCAGGTCTGAAGGATTTTATCTGGGGGAGAAAATACCAAACTCTCATCCACTACACATGGACAAAATAACCTCAGAGACCACTAGCCCAATGCACAGATTGAGCAATCATTAAGAAATTCTGTCAGTATTATGTGTATTGCACACTTTGAAATTAGAGATAATGGCTACTAATAACATCTAAAGCTTTTCAACTCTGCCTCTATAAGAAGGTCAAAAGAGCCAATATAATCCATGAATAGAAAAAAAATATTATTGCAAAAATCTTATAGCCTATCATTAAAATTAATCAGGACATTTTAGTTAGTGATTAAATGTCAGGATGCTGTGTTTCTGGTGATGGCAAGGAGAAGGAAAATACCTGAGTAATAGTTAAAAAAATGCTCCTTTATAAGATATTGCTCTGATTTTCTACTATGACAGCTTAATAGCCTCTGACTGATGCAATAGAAAGCACTCACACAGACACCAAAAACACACATACACAGACACTATACTGCCTGCTGCAGAAAGCAGTTTCTTCCTAGAAAAAAAAAAAAAAGGAATAAAAAGATCAACACTTAAATATCAACACTCTTGTTACTGTTTAAAATTCTTATTAGTTCCTTCAATGTCTTTGCTTGGAGCAATGTTCTTCATAGCACCAAGTAATATATTGATGTATCAGGTTATATGTGATTGTGACTCTTCCTCCTCCCAGATGCAAAGCAGACTTACAGTTTCTCAGGACAAATTTCATTTTCAAAATAATGGTCTCCTCTCCTCAGCTTGTGTGAGTGGCAAGAGTTCTGGTGGAATAAACGGTTTGGTCCCATTAATTATGTTTTGTTACATACCATATTCAAGAAATAGTTTTCTGGACAACTTTGATCACTCAGGCTTGTGATAATGGTCACTCCCACCTCTAGAGTCCTCATGGAATTTTATTCTCAGGCATAACATTTTTTCAAGAGAATGACCTTTTACATCAAGTTTCAGAACTTTTGTTACACTGTGCATTATTTCTGAAAGCTCCGACTATCCTTCTTCTAAACAGGTGTCTATCCATGCCAGATGAGTTAAATACTAGGATATTGTTTAGTTTGCAGAGCCTATTTTTTCAGCTTAGTAATAGCACTAGGTGCAGCTCTAATAGAGACTGCTATCAGGTCAATACAGGTATTTTTAGTATGATGTTAACTAAACCCAGGTCTTAGCCTCGTCTACGTCATGCGAGTTAGCCTGGTTAGGTATAGTGGTTCCAACTGGGTCACCTAATGTAAGTATCCTGTCAGATGCTTAATTGGAAAGGCTCTAGCATGCTTGAACTCTCTCTTTTGCTACATATTGCTTTAAAATATCATCAGCTTTTAGAGTTTTTATCAATGCATCTCTCTATGCACCGTCTTAATTATAGACCATTCCTCTTCTTTTTTTTTTGTTCATTTGAATGCAAATCCTGTTCCTCACTGCTGAACAATGGAAATGTCCACAGCCCTCACTTCCTCGGATCAGGGTTCAGATTTCAGGAATCGAAAGAAAAGAGCTGTGCCAAGCCTGAAGAAAATTAGACAGCTTAAAATGTTGTTGAATTGTAATACTGCACATGCAATGTGGTATTAATAGTCCTGTGCAGTAATGAGGAAACACATTGTGTGTGTATGCTGTGGCCTACTACATACAATAATATGTCAGCTATTAATTGGATACTGTTTTCATTTATTGAAAAAACCTTCTGCATGCTGAAATACTCTCCAAATCCATTGAAAGAAACCACCTGTATTTGTAACTATTCTTATTAAGCCCTCAAAAGGAGCTCTTCTGATAAAGAGTGCTGACAACAGATCTGGAACTAGGTCAGTAAGCAATTGTAAGTCAATAGTTGAAATAATTGAATAATTTAAATCTGAAGGCAATAATTGAAAGATTCACTCTTCTGAATCTATGTACTGTAAGAGTGTCTACGTGACTGCGAAATGACAAAGGCTATTACAGTGGAGAATCTCCTTTCTGAAAGATATGACACCAGAAATTATACTTTCCAAAAGAAAGAAAGAGAGATTTGGAAGGTATTTTCTTAATGAATGTCAGTACAAACCATGGCTGTTTCCTATCCTTAGGCATACCTCACACACCATAAGATTTATACTGGTATTTACCGGAGAGGTAGTGCTTGTTAATTTTGGCTAGACAAGCCCGTTTTCTGCCTATTTTCATGGGCTTGTGTATCCTTTGGGTTCCTAGGTAAGTTGTTAATTCATGTATGAGGAAGGAAGTTGAAAAGAATGCTAACAGAATTTGTTTTTTCTTGGTTCAATCCTCACATTTTACGAATGTACATATGGTCAAATGTTTTTCTTATTGTCTCTGTATTATGTCATGTACAGCATGTTTCAGCTTAACTGAGTTCCAGAAGGAAAAACAGTAACGAGCCCAAGTGGAAAATAGTCTTTGTATTTATTATTAGCATTTAATTTGGTGCTGTATGCCTCTAAGGATTAAAGGGTGGTCTTTGTTCCAGCCGTGTCAATGAGAATCCTTCTCTAGAATGTGGTGAGCTCTAGATCAGACCCTAAAAAGAAGAAAATCTCACCCAAATGTTCAGAATCAGTTACAAAGACCATGAAGAAGCAGCCTCCTATGTTGCACCTTATTTACTGAAAGTGTAGAAATGAATAATTTTCTTACTAGCATGTTGTTAATTAAGAATATCGACAATATAAAAATGGTGAATTAGGGAACTTGTTGATTTTTGCATGTCAATAACAACTCATGATCATGTGTTATGTTTCTTCTACACTTCAGTGGCATCTTTGCCTTTCTGCTAAATTGGTTCCAGAGAGCCAAGATCAAAATGTTTCACTGGTTTGCATGGCCCAGGGGGCTGCCAATGTTTTGTAATCATACTGGGCCAAATCCTTCTGTATTTTGATCACTAACCATTAACAAATGATTACAACAGATGAACTCATGCAGTAAATGTCTTGGACATTGGTACTGTAAGATAGAAAACAGTGTTTAAAACACAAGTCTTTTAAGCTAAAATAAAATATGGTACCAAGTTTATATTCAACATTTGTTTTCCATAATAAAGGGAACAAAAGTCCTTTCCTATAAAAGGAATTCCTTCCTCAAACTTAAAAATATCAAGTTGTAATAGTGGGAAAATAACATGTGCTGCTAGCATATTGTGATTATATTCAATTAAAGCTTTTTTCTCCACTTTCCAGACCATAGTAAAAAGAAATTTGTTCTATTTTTGTCAGCACTGCAGACAGAACAAAGTGAATTAGTTTTCACTGATTTTTACAGTCATCTGTAAACAAGATTTATTAAAGTAATTAAATGAGGATTTTGTAATTTGTACAGCATTTAACTCAGAATTTGGAAGTGTTAAAAGTGCTAATATACTTAGAATTGATTTGTCTTTAGATTATGCAAGACTTGCAGATATTGCTGTTTCCTAATGGAATCGTAATCAATTATAAACTATTGGGTTCGTGCTCATTTTTGTAAAGTATACATGTGAAAGAAGACCTGTGACATTGCCATTGGGACAAAAACAATCTTCAAAAGTCGGCATCTGTGGGAATGCCTCACACAACGCTCATTGAAGGACTGGCCTACATCTTACCGCAGGCAAATCTCTAGTGCTGTTTTGACTAAGATCGAATCTGAGGAATCTGACCATTGACATTTCTTATTTTACATTCTTTTTCCTTCCATTCCACCACATAAATTTTCCTTTCACAACAACCAGATTATATTATGCTAATCGCCCCAAAGGTTTATCTCCCAGTCTTTTCATCTTCACATTCACTTGTTTGCCTGGTGTTCCCCATGGAGCCAACCACAGCCAGTGGCTGCTGCTGTCCAGCCTCCACCAACCCCCCCTGCCAGCTGCTGCTCTCTCCACCCTCCCAGGGCCGGGCTGACTCTTGCATCTGCTGCAGCTGCTGCTCAGATTCTCACCACGTTACAGCCCTCTGCTGATGTGGTTGCATCTCAAGGGATGCGGCTCAGGAAGCTGCCTTCTTTCTTTTTGTCAGCATTTTGTCTGTTTATTGTTCATAGTAACTCCAGCCAGTTCCTTTTAGCAGTCTGTTCTAACCTGGTGTGTCAGCACCAGATGTGTGGCTAATTCTAAGAGATTTTTGATACTCTCAGAAAAAAAGAGTGTTTCTCTTGTAAAAACATGCATTTTTCTTCCTTTTCCATGCCTAAGTGGTTTTTTTGTTTGTAAAATACAATGTAATTATTTACAAGGGAGGTAAGATTTTGCTCATCTTTGTTACTCATCTGGTCTGCCTTCTGCGTGGAAGAATGAGATAGAAGGGTTATGGAAGCCACATGCACTGTTTGTTAATACATGAAAAACAAATAACTTTTTTCATTTTTCTGTCCTAATTGATGATTTCAATTTTCAAGTGCAAAAGTTACAAAGGGTGCTGCCCAGAAATGCTGAGCTGCCACATCTGGCTGATGGCTTTGGGAAGTTTGGGGAACCGCTCAGTTAAATGTCTGATAAAGTCAGAACCTCCAAACACTTTCAGTTAATGAATCCCTCATTCTCATGTGTTTCTTACTATTCTTTCAAAACCTTCTGTATGAACTGGAAAATTAATCTTATTGTTTCACCAGAAGAACGATATTCACTTTATGTCTTCTCATGTGAACACTGAGAAAAATTAACATTTATCTATTGCTAAGTTTCTGAGGTAGAATTCTCTAGAGAGGTTACTCCTCTCCAATAGGCAAGTGAGAAACCACAATGCTCACCCCCTCTTTCAATCCAGGAGGCTGCTGAGCAAGTTGAAAAAACAGTATGCTCTACTGCAACCTGATCTGCGCCTGCTGGAGATGACTGCCAGACATGCAGGTGATATAAATTAGTGCTCAACTTTTTCCCCAGGCTATGGCAGCCTCTTGCATCTGTGCTATGGGCTGAAAACGTCAGCTGCGTTTTGAAGTCCTGCCTCTGATGTGCTCTTGCAGTAGGACTGCTTGGCTGCATCCATTTCTGCCAGCCTTGTGCAAGAGACTTTCCATTGCCAGAACTGTTCTTTGGGCAGTGGGAGGTTGATTTAATTTGGATTTCTTGGGGTTTGTGTTTTTATTTTTCCCTTTGAGCTATTATGTCATTCACTATAAGTAGATCAGGCTAACGTCAACTGGAATAAATATTGACTGGAGACTGTGGGTCCTCTGAAAGAACCCTGTTGCTTATAGAGTGATGTATTTGATGTAAAAATATTATCTAAAGTAATTTAGTAACAAATTAAGGGGACCGTTCCTAATTCTTCCCTGTACATCATTCTAATCTGGAAGCATCTTGCTTAGTAATTTTGTTTGATTTCTTCTTTTCCCTTTCAGTAATATTTGCATGAAGTTATCTTTCTACCTTGCTCTGACCACCTCACCCTTCTATATCTTTCCTTGACGCCTCATGTCATGCTGTTTTAAATTCAAGATTGTGAGTAATTAAAATGTCTGCCGCATTTATACTGAATTTAGGCAAATTGAAAATAAAATTTTAGAGAGAAAAAATCAGGAGACTTTCTTCTTCACTCGTGTAATGGGTGTGCAAGTAGAGAATAATATTGGCAAATTTCTATTTATGAAGTTAATAGCTAAAGTAATAGCTGAGGTTGTTCCATCAGCAATGATTTTACTCGTCATGCAATCTCCATTGCTGAAGAACTGAGGAAGTTGCACAGTTTTTAAAAAAAGAAATTTTAAATATTTGGAGTAGAAGTGCTGAAAGGCACTCGGAGCCACACAGAGCAATTGCTTCCCTGCTGAAAAAAATATTGGCTACTTTACTACTCATGATTTCACAGATTGCCTTATAACCATGGTTAAGAGAATGGGACCTGGTGAATAATGTATATTTTTTAATGCTGTAATTGTTTCATGTTGATTTTCATTTTACTGTGTATGCAGCCTCTTTAGAAATGGAATATTTTCACGAGCAACTGCATCTGATCGGTAGGTTTGCCTAAAGATCTGGGTGGGATAGTCCTGACTAATGTAGCTTATGTTCTTCCTGTAGCGTCCGGACTTCTGAGCTATACATAGTAGTGCTCTCGGTGTATGCATGTATCAGAATTGTTAAATATTTTTTAGATCTATGTATTTTCCATTATTGATCACAGCAAAGAAAAATTTAGCGTAATATTTTACACTGTTTTGTAACACAAGGGATTTTCATTCCATTCTTGTGATCAGCGGGTTTGGTGTGGCTCTACATATTATTTGATACAATGGTGAAATTTGTTTATTTTATTTCCTGATAAGAAGATATTAAGCATTCAAACCTTTATAAAAGTAAGTATGTTTGATGTATTTGAATGTCAGTATGAATGACATTTAAATTTAGTGCCATGAATATTTTCTGTTACCCTTTTCAGTTTCCCCTGTTCTGCCAGCTGGTAACACTCCCTCTAGGGTGGGTCCTGACACAAAACCTGGCCCGCAGGGCTTTGGAGCACTTCCTGAGGACTTACCTCATTCACTTTTGACTGGCAACTTTTTTTAATTTTGGTGATTCTTTCTCAATTAGGGTTTTTTTTCAACAGTATTGGAAAATATTTTGTTAAATTCTAGGTGGTTTATTGTATATAATTGAAAAAAAAAGAAGGTAACTTACACAGGTAAAAAAATTACGAAGGTAAAAAAAGGAGGTAAATTATGTCTGTTCTAATTCTGTTCCTCCTCCTGGGACCTACAGAAAAGCCCACTAGCACCAGCACAAGTAACCCCATCAGCTTCCCTGGGCTTTGATCTTGTGCCAAATTTAGAAAAGAGCAATCTGTAAACTGATGAACTGAGGTTATGGATAGATAAAGCTACGGGTAACCTTTCCTGGAGGTGTGTAAAGAAGGCAGGACTTATATCAGCCTAGTTCACTGTATAGACATGAAGTAGTACATAGGTACTTTATCAGTGCAATAGCAATACAATGCTGTGTGGATTTCATGCAAAGATTGCATTCCTGATTACCCAGAAAAGCCAATTTGTATCAAAATTCAGATCATTATCAGGCAATATATTGTGATGCATGTAGAAAAGCTCCTTTTTTTCCTCTTACATTCACATCTGCTTGTTTATTAGCTCTGACCTCAAAAATTGGATTTTCTTTCCATAGGCTATACTTGCATACTTTATTAACTAAAAATTTCTGTACTCACTCTCAAAAATTTTATCAGAACATAATAACTGTGATTTCATAAGTCATTTTGTTGCTGTCATTTCACTGTAACAATACCAGCTGAACTTTATGAGGAGGGTTACAAAACAACAAGAGAAGCATGCAACACAGGTTAAAATTTGGTGCGGTTTCAAAGCAATCATTTTAGACATCTGGCATATATGTGCCAAAAAAGGCTCCAGTTCCAAATCAAAGTTTGAAGGACTCCATCTCTCTCTGTTGTCTATGGAAAGAGCCCATACCCACAGCCAAGCTGGGTATTTAAAGTTGCTCAGTGGTTTTAAATTGTAAACAAAATGACTAGCTTTCCCTCAATATGACTTAGAATGTGTGTATTTATTTTTAAAATCACACTGTAGATATAGCTGTGGCATTAATTACCACATTGGGTATATAAAATGCCAATTTATTTGCACAAAATTTCCCCCTTAGTGATTGCTAGATGTGCAAATTAGGACAGCACTTACTTATGCATAAACTGGAAAAGGTGTGCCTTTTCTACAGAATAATTAGACATCGAACCCATCATGAAAATGAACAAAGCACATATCATTTCTACTGTACAACAAATAGGAGATGCTGTGTTAACCTCCCCTGCTACAACTGTCCCTTCTCCAGTATGTTATAACACATAAAATCTTTAATATGTTTAACCCTGCAATAAAAAAAAATCATTTGTGAGTGAAGACAAGGTCTGTGAAGCCAAGTCATTTTCCTTTTGTAATGACACAAACATATCCGGTTTTAGAGCATACTAAAATTATAAGAGCACAACCCTCTGCCCATTTTCCATTCATGTTTTCATTATCATCAAAATATGAACATGTCAGTCTGACCTTGGTGCTGGGGAAGGTTATGGAGCAGATCATCCTGAGTGCCATCATGCGGCATGTACTGGACAACCAGGTGATCAGTCCCAGTCAGCATCGGTTTATGAAAGGCAGGTCCTGCTTGACTAACCTGATCTCCTTCTATGACAAGGTGACCTGCTTAGTGGATGGGGAAAAGCCTGTGGATGTTGTCTACCTGGACATTAGTAAGGCCTTTGACACCATTTCCCACAGCACTCTCCTGGAGAAACTGGCTGCTCATGGCTTGGACGGGCATACACTGCTGGGTAAAAAAGTGGCTGGATGGCTGGTCCCAAAGAGTTGTGGTGAATGGAGCTAAATCCAGTTGGTGGCTGGTCATGAGTGGTGTTCCCCAGGGCTCAGCACTGGGACCAGTTCTATTTAATGTCTTTATCGATGATCTGGACGAGGGGATCAAGTGCACCCTCAGTAAGTTTGCAGACAACACCAAGTTGGGCAGGAGTGTTGATCTGCTGGAAGGTAGGAAGGCTCTACAGAGTGATCTGGACAGGCTGGGTCGATGGGGTGAGGCCAACTGTATGAGGTTCAACAGTGCTGGGTCCTGCACTTGGGTCACAACAACCCCATGCAATGCTACAGGCTTGGGGAAGAGCGGCTGGAAAGCTGCCTGGCTGAAAAGGACCAGGGGGTGTTGGTTGACAGCCGCCTGAACATGAGCCAGCAGTGTGCCCAGGAGGCCAAGAAGGCCAAGAGCATCCTGGCTTGCATCAGAAATAGTGTGGCCGGCAGGACTAGGGAAGCGATCATCCCCCTGTACTCGGCACTGGTGAGGCTGCATCTCGAGTACTGTGTTCAGTTTTGGGCCCCTCACTACAAGAAGGACATCAAGGTGCTGGAGCGTGTCCAAAGAAGGGCAACAAAGCTGGTGAAGGGTCTAAAGCACAAGTCTTATGAGGAGCAGCTGAGGGAACTGGGGTTGTTTAGTTTGGAGAAGAGGAGGCTGAGGGGAGACCTTATCGCTCTCTACAACTACCTGAAAGGAGGTTGTAGCGAGGTGGAGGCCGGTCTCTTCTTCCAAGTAATAAGCAATAGGACTAGAGGAAACGGCCTCAAGTTGCGCCAGGGGAGATTTAGATTGGATATTAGGAAAAATTTCTTCACCAAAAGGGTAGTCAGGCACTGGAGCAGGCTGCCCAGGGAAGTGGTTGAGTCTCCATCCCTGGAGGTATTTAAAAGACAGGTAGATGTGGTGCTGAGGGACATGGTTTAGTGGTGGACTTGGCAGTGCTGGGTTAATGGTTGGACCTGTTGATCATAAAGGTCTTTTCCAACCTAAGTGATTCTATGATTCTATGATACTATATCTGAACTTAGGGGAATATGCTATATAAAGTACCAATTATTTTTATTGCCAAACATGGTATTTGTTTTATTTTCCTGTGTTTGCTGTTCTCAAAGATAAAACAAGTTAGGATTCTGAGCATATTCCCAAATTAAAATTTGCTAAGAAATACTAATGTGCGGATCTAAAAAATGTCCAGAGAAGTACCCAGTTATATGGAATGTTATATAAAATTCGGAGGATATGGGTTGCAGCCCACTACTCCTCAGATTTCCTGTATTTCTTGGTTTCAGACCTACCAGAAATATGTATTTGATGGTATTTTAGGTCCCCTCCCTGATCCTAAAATGGAAAAATGAGTTGTGGGGGTGGGAGGGAAAATGAAAAATTTGGATGAGCTACCAGAATTTGAAGACTGCGACCAAGTTTTGGTTTAAGCCCACTTCGAGTGTGGGGCTACCATGTGGGTCAGTTATTTCATTTAGAAAGATTCATTCTTCCCTAATTAGAAATGGCATTCTGGTGCCAGAAATTACACTGCTTCTTCAGAAACTGAGCATGTGTGGGTTCGGCTCCTGTCAAGGACAATTTTTAGCATTGAGATAGTGTGGTGCCCTAGAAATAACTGCGACAGACAGACAGAAAGAATGAGTGAGGTTAGCATACTAGTCACAGTTACAATACTGAGTCATATGTATATATTTATTTCACTGTTGATTGCCAAAGGCAATGCAAGAGTTTGAGACTGGGTCACGTTGCACAAAGGACATCTGTGATATTGCTTTAAGAACTACACTAGCTTGTCAAAGCCAAAATATGAGATATAAAAAGAAAAAAGGTCCAACTTTAGAAACATAGATACAATGGTAGTGCTGAGCTTTCTAATGACAAGGAATTAATTTGAGTCTTATTTCATATTGGATTACATTCAACTCAAACTGTGTATAAACTGTCCAGTGTTGATTTCTCTAAACTAGATTAAATGATCTGTCTTTCAGTTGCAAGCTCCTCAAACAGGGACAGTCTTTCTGTGTGTTTTGGAAACCATCTCGTGAACAGTTTGCATTCAAAGTGGAAATGATAGAATTAGTGAGAAGATCCCAGAAATTCCACTGGGGAGGTGCTTGCAAGGATTAAAAAATAAATAAATACTCTAATGCTTCTCCAACAGCCTGCAGCTATGCCAGTACTCAGGATGGGTTTAGTGGAGGTTGCTGGAAGGCTGGCAAAATCCTGATTTGACAATGACTTGCAATGATTTCATGGAATTTCTTTGTAGCTCTTAGGAAGAGTTAAGTTATCTATCCACTTTACTCTGGGGCATCTGTAAAGGAGGCTGGAGACATAAATATTGATTATTGTCAGCCAATGCAAATTCTTATTTGAATCAGTCTGTTTGGGTAAGAAGGAGAAATTGTATAATAACAATTTTTTTCACAAGAAGAGGCAGCTGAGACACCCTCTACTAGTGCAGCATTCATTATCCATTTCCTTTGCAGCAGTTATTTTTCCTTGCTCTGCTCAAAAGGACTTCCAATCTGCTGTTATTACTTACCCTAATACCGGAAGAAGAATTGTCAGAGCAATTAGGATTCCCAAGCCATTTTGAAGGCTCATTGCATTTGATTTTGTAATGTCTTTCCCAAGAGTTTGCCATCCAGCTCCAGTTTACTATCCACTAAAACTTAGTGGAAGAAATGGAACTGCTCACAGAGAAAAGAAACCTTAGGGCAAAGAGAGAATCATGTGATTCTCTATGCAGCTGTTTGATAAGATGAAGTTTCTTGAAGATACCAAATATTTAGTGCATTGTACAAAATCACATGATAACTTGCTTAGTGTACTTCTTGGAGGTAATCTCAGAGAGAGCATTGCTGCCTTACAGATTAATTCCGAGATGAGCTCCTGCGTAAGAAGTGGCAGACACGTGCCACAGCCTTTTTGTTTGAAAGGGCTGCTGCAGTGCAACCTACGCTCTACTGCTATTGCTTTTCAATATGCTTTTCAATGTTTTTGCTCAGTTGCCCAGTTCTGGTAGCAGCATCCCATCGTAATCCTTATTTCAATCAATACTACAGAAATGGGCAAAGCTTTCAACGCAGAAATCTCCACCGATACTGAATCACCGCAACACTTTTATCCAATTCATCTCTTCAAACCTCCTGTCTCCCTGCAATCGCAACTCTTCTGCTCCTGCAAAATCAATCCGCTAGCACGTAACTCACTTCAAAAGAAGCACCCACTTCATTTTCAATTAAAGTTCTCGCGGATTACAAACAAGCCACTTCTGCGTTCAGGCGTCAGCTGCCGGCGCGCGCCGCCCGCGCCCCGCGCTGCCTCCAGGCCCTGCCCTGCACCGGCGCCATCGGGCGGCGCGGGAGCCAGTGCCCGCGCCCGCTGCCGCCGTCCCCACGGCAACCGCGCGTACCGTCGCCATGGAAACGCGCTGCAACACGCTGGCTGAAACACGGGGAAAAAAACGTGCGGCTTTTCCACTTGTAAAATTACTTTAAAATTGCTAAAACACGGTATAAAGAAAAAAAAGAAAAGGGCAATACTGAAAAACATTGCCGTTTCTGCCAAATAACACACGAGATGGATGGCCACAGGGATAATGTTTTTGTCTTCACTGTTTAGTTTGTCAGGGAAATGGCTTCCTGATTACCTTTTCCTTTACTTGTATGACAGGATAAAAATAGGGCACATATCTAATGCATATGTGTAGAAATTACGAGTACAAAAATGTGCGTGTACGTCACAGTGAGAATAGATAGTGTATCCATAAATACTTGTGTATAATATGCTATGTCTCGTGGTTTCGATTTAGTCTAAGCAGTTGAAAAAAGTGAATGCATGAGATGATAGAGTGGTTTATTTCTTTATATATAATGTGTTTCTCTTTTCTGTCTATTTTTGCACGTGTTTGAATGCATGTATATATGTGGTTGTTTCAATAGTCTGTTCTAAAGGGGTTATTGGTTTAAAAAAACAGTAGAGCAATCTTCAAATATGATTTGCATTTTGCAATGCAGAATATATTTGTATTCCATTTTGCTATTGTAATTTTCACAAGGATATTTCTTGTCTTTCTTGTATAGGTGCTGTTCTTCCACAACAGAGGAAAAAGAGATATTAAAGGGTCTGTCACACAGAGCAGAAGGGAAGGCTTTCACAAACAGCATATTAGTAAGGATCTTGAACACACTAAGGAGCATCACATTCGTCTCTCCTCCAGAGGGACAGTGGGCATGAGAGATAAATAGGGCCTACCGAGCATAAGAGAGGGAGATGTCCTTTCACCTTTTGTCAGTTGTGTCATGCTTTCTCTTCCCGAGGAGATGGACCCACAGCCAGTTTGACAAAGGTACATCGTCAAGTACGTGTTAGAGGGATTATGTAGGAAGCTGGAAATGTAAGACTAAAATTACAGACTATTTAAATCCTAACTCATAATTGAATTTCACTATACCTCAGTGGTTTTGGCAGTCAGAATGCAGAGGGCATAATTTGTAGGTAGTTTGTAAATGAGAGTAAGAGGCTGTTTTATGCTAACACACCATGCAAATCTCCAGGCTGACTGTGAGACCTGGCAGGCAGTGCATGTAGCAACACTAGGCATTGCTGCGATGGTTTGAGCCACCACAGTGCAGCTTGGGGTGTAACGGCAATTTGACTGACCCTCTTTCAGCCTACTAAAACTGCTGAACTCTGCTGCTGTATGGAAGGTTCCCTTTCAAAAGTGACTTATTTTAAAATTTTGGGAAAAAAATTCAATGCAGCCATTTCTGAGGCTCATGGCCATAAATAAAATATATCAACTCACACTTTTGAAGATCTGTTCTAACTGTTTCTGTTCTTTTGTATCTCCAAAGTGTCCTTGGTTTAATACTTCAAATACAGCTGCATGTAGCTAGGAATGGGCTGTTACAGCTTATACATATTTCATAAAGAAATACAAAGTTCTGAACTTTTGAAAAGTTCCTACCCTGCTGAGCATAGTTTTCTTCTACATAACCATTGTTGTCATTTCGTCTTTCCTCTTTCTTTTTTTTAATTTATTCACTTGTATTTTCTTCTTCCTTCTAGTTAGTATTTGTGTGTTCAGACAGAAATTTATAAATATTTCCTACTTCTTTCAAAATACATGATCCAGTTTCCTATTGGTTTAGCTACAGCAGCATAAATGGATTTATTCAGACCAAATGTAGGCTGCAAATACTCAGGAAGGGTTAAAAGGAGTTTGGACCTGAAAATATTACTCAACAATGCACAGCTATAAGCCATGTTTTCTTAAGGTTTTTTTGGGGTTTGGTTGTGGGTTTTCGGGGGTTTTTTTGATCAAAATTAGAGTGGATTTGGGTGAATTAGCACAATTTAGGGAACAGCTATTGCTATTCTTCCTATTGTGGTCTCTCTGCATGTTATCAGATAGTACTCTTGACCTTGGTTTGACACAAACCTCCTTTGTTCCTCAACGTTCATGATACTACACTTTTACACTAAATGTTCAAAACAGTTTATTGGGATATGTGCAGGTTTTTTAACGAAGAATTGTTATACATATCTGCTATAGATAATGTCTTTCCCATACTATGCAAAAATGATTGTCACTCCATTATTGCCAGTAAAAAGACAGAAGATAAATGTTGTATCTCAAACTGTGGATGTCCTGACAATATCTCAAAATATATTTGGGGTTTCTTAGTGGTATATGAATATATTCTGAAAACTAAAAGGATTTGTGACTCTCATTTTTCTAGGCACATTTGGGTCTCTCATTTATGTTAGATGAAGATTGCTACTAAATGCAATGTTTCATATTTGTCTGGTAGTAGAATCTGAACCTCTATCTTGGGACTTCATCTTGTGCCTTGACCTCTTAGGACAGTCCACACAAGTTTTCTCACTGATTCCAGGAGAAGAAAGGTCAAAGGCCATAGCGAATTATTATAGAAATATTTTGTAATTATCCAGATTCCAAATGCTAAATATGAAGTAGAAACTGAAGCTTTACCAAAACAAAGAAGCACTCTTCTTGTATGGGAGTACCAGCGAACTGTACCAGCAAAGCCACATCCCCCTGTGTACCTATAGTAGTAGCTGTCTTTGTATGGATAGTTACAGTCATGTATGATGACTTTACTGTATCTGTACAGCATCACCATATACAAGTAAAAAAATCCCTACCTCTAAAATTATAGTTTTGTTCTTTTTAGCTATTAACTTTTGAGCACATTTTTGTCTTGTGTCACTGGACTGCAATAGCCGTACAACCCCTGTTGCTTTTGGACTGGAACCACATTTGGTCACAGACATTCAGGAATATTTACACCTGCTTGTAATCCTTTGGAGGACTTTTAACCTTACTATACGACACCACTTATTAACAATAATTAGTGTTTAGGTTTTATCTTCACAGGAGGTATATCCCATATAGTCATTAACTGAGTACCTGCTTTTGAACTAAATGATTCATAAGTATTGAAAGCGATTGTAACCAGTGATTTGATTCTTTTTTTTAATTCAACTATTTCAGAACTCTAAAATACAGCATATAGACGAGGCAACCTTAGAAATGTTATCAGAAAAGTGCTAAAGTTTTAGGTTGGTACTGAAAGTCTGTTTAGCCCCTTTTTTACTTTTTCAAAGCAGTGATTACTTTTGAAATGCTGGTTTCAAAAATCTATGTAAGCTTTTGAAATCTTTAGTAAATTCCAGAAATATATGTACAAGATGATCTATCATAAAGTAGATAACAATATATTACATGTGGATATATATATGTCTCTGTGTGTGTATGTATATACACACAGTTCTAGTTTGATACAGGGGGCCACCATACATCATCCACATAAATTCTGTATAAATCACCATAATTCTGCTGGAGCTTTTGATGTCCCTGATTCTGGCAGTGAAAGCCTGTGGGTTACTGCAGGGTTTTTCCTTCAGTACTTTGGTATTTTGAGTTGGCTGCCTCACTGTGATGATATGGAGCCAAGAGTTAGGGCTGGTGAAAGGAAAAAAAATCAATGTGACTCCTTTCTCTCTAGCCTATGCAAAATACTATCCATGGTGAAGGTAGCCTGTGCAAGAAGTGCTGCCTTCTGCTGTTGCCCCAGCTCCTGTGGATGTACAACTGAGTCCATAACCTCAGAAGAGGCACTTCTTTGGAAATTCAGGGAGTTAATTTTTTCCAGTAGCACACACTAGCACTCACATAACAAGAAAGCAATTGCACAGCCCTCTTCAGACTCTAACTGTATCCAGCTCTGAAAAGACTATTTTGAGCTTTCTTTCCCCTTTCCCGACTGGACTCAGAATGGTATGACATTTTATTTCAGCTAGTGATAAGCTCAGGATGGGTTCTATTTCCCTCTGGGTTTAGTGAGAAAGCCTGACTGTGTCTGCTTAAAACATTTGTTTAAAAAAGATGTTAATTAAAGTTTATCCTCTCTAGTGGGAGCTGTTCAGCTCTAGCCCAGACAAACCAGCAGTATGGACATGCTACAGGTGTGCCAGAGATTTAAATGCTCTAAAATTATTGAAGAAATTCCAGGGCACAAGCCTGTATTATCTGTTTAAGATGAGCCCCAGAATTTTCTGTCTTAAAAGCTATGCAGACAGTGAGCCTTCAAGTTCAGACTCAAGGAAAATTAGAACTTGCTGAGTACTCATGTGCTTTGAGCATGCCAAGGGAACAAGGAAGCCACCAGCAGTGCCTGGGCACACTGCCTGCAGGTATGCTTCCAGATGTCAGTAAGGAAGTCAGCTGGACAGGAGGCAGAGCATGGTAACGCTGTAACTGCTCCAGAGCTTACTATTTGCAGAGCAGCACAGACTTAGCTGAAGTGCAGCACTGGCCCCCAGGCTATTGCTTTCCTGAGAGAAGGTTCTAATGTGCTATACCTCAGTAATTCATGAAAACTCTGCCTTTTGCAGTGGCAAAACAGTGCTCAAAGCAAAACTATTGCATTTCACATGGGTCTGCCCAAAAATGTCTTCAAGCACATAGTGTAGCAGTGGATAACTTGGATTGCAAGAGCTCTGTGTTGTTTTTCATTTGCAATCTCTAATTCAGTTTACTACAAAGTTGGACTTCAGATAATGATGACACTTTAGGTGTAAGGTATATTGATTTTGTTCAACCATTTTCCCCCTTTCTAGCTGTAAATGTATAGGTCTCCAAACAATATAGTGGCTGCTAAAATACTTGTGACATCTGTACTTTAAATAAGTATTGCAAACATCTGAGACAGTAGACTATCTACTTCTTTGGGGTGATTTTTCACTTATCTTTACAATTCACACATAAGTGAAAGTGGCTGTGTGGTACATAACTGTAACAAGTGCTTTTAAGTGCATTATAAAATCTCACCATGGCAACATCTTTCTGCTCATCGTATTTATAGTGAGAAAAAGAAAACAAGCAAAAATAATATTAAGCCTGAAACCTTTCTGAAATTTAGAGAGTGAAAAGCTATCCTAAGTCAGGGTTCTTTTTTCGTAGCTGTCTGTAAAGATCCTTGAGCGTGTTACCAGAGAAATAGTAATTGAAGGTAGAAATAGAAAGTTTTCTTCTTTTGATTTCAGCTTTACATGAAACTACCAAATACCTAGTTTTTGTTTGGGTCACTGTGGCCAAATGCAGCTTGATTTTGATAGAAGAAAGTTAGAAAAAAGATGGCACATTTGCTTAGCTCCTCTGAGACCTTACCACACTGGGCATGATGCAGAAGCCCAGGTATAGTCATAGAAAGAGATACCAGTTTGGAAATTACCCCTTAAGCATCTTCCTGTCACCCTATAGTCTGGCGTCATGTAAACATGGCTCAGAATGGATTGGAAGTCTTCTTGTAGGGGCTTTATGTGTCTTTAAGGAGTGGCAATATTTTCTCTATTCTCTTGCTACCTCATTTCTGCAGTCTTTTGAAGGCTTGGAAATGCCTGGGTAAATTGGGAGAAATAATTGTGAAAGAGTCCGTTAGGGGGCCTGCACTAGAGAACTGCACTTTAAGTGTTCCTCTTGGTTCCATCTACAACTGGGCTACAGCTGAAAAGATCTTCCAGGTAACACGATTCAGAATAACATCAGTTATCTCTGTTCTTGCATTTTCTCTGTCCCTCTCCCTATAGTCTCCACAGCCCTGTGTTATAGGAACACTTTCTTCAAGCAGTGTGAAAGAGAAGGAGTGCAGGCTCAGTGAAAGGCTCAGATAGAGCTAAATGCAAATACAATGTCTCAGGCCACCGTTTCTCAGGTAAAAAGTGAAAATGGACAGATTCTTAGGGAATTCATCACCTACAAATTCCTTGCAACTGTGGATAAATCTGTGGATGGTCTGAATATCTAAACAAACCATACCACTTTGACACTTAGGTACAGATATAGGGTCTAGAGTTTAACCACCTACTTTAGAAATTATTGGATTTATTTCTTATTTCACTCTAGTTCATTCCCATTCATCTAACTTTTTTAGAACAAGTTCTTTGTTTATATTCAATATAAATAGGGAAGGAAACTAAGGGAAATATAAAGAGATTCTGAATTAAACCCAAAAAATCCAACTATTTTTAATCCTTCATGAATTTTTCATTACTACTTCCCACAAAACACCTCCTGCCTTCTCCAAATGTTCTAAAAAGTGCTGCCATTCTTGGTAGATAAAAGCAGTATAATACAATTGTATTAAGCAAAATTCCTTCTTTGTTTTTCTCAAACAACTGCTATGTAGTGACTTTCCATCCAGTGTCTTCTGCAGTGGGAATAGGTTCTTTAACTGCCAGGAAAGTAAAAGCAGTTAGCTACGCTTACAAATCTGTACAGGAACTTGAGCACAGAGACAAACTCAAAGGGCCCTTTTGCTCATTTACACAGAGAATTACAGCATAGAAAGTTCACTCTCAATCACTTCTTTCTGTTACTGTTTTTAGGGGGAAAAAAGTGGTACCGGTGCCAAGGCAAGTAGGAGATGCTCGTTCTTTACACTGTGCCCATCAAGTTTCTAGCCATGGCAACCTGAGTAAATTGGAGTAGGGAAGAGTGTGGAGGAGAGGCCATAAGACCTGGCTGCAATGATACTATTCTAGATATCTCAGGCTGAAAGAAAAAGGCAGTCTAAAATCTAGCAGAGATGGAATTTATTACAAATTAAGTTTAGAACTGGTTGAAAAACTTGTCAAAGTTTGGCTTCCTTTCTTTCAAAGATGTTTTCCTATACAAAATCAGGTGCTCTCATAGAGCTTATCTTTGTTTTGGTTTTACAGATGTAAAGATTTCACCGTTTCCCAGAAGACTTTTCAGAACAGGACAAACAGTAAACTTTCCAAACCGTTTTTTAATTCTGTATTGTTATGTTGAACCTAGCACAACAGATTCCTGATCTATGAACTATTTCAATCTCGTAAATTTCGATAATACACACTGTGGCATACACCTTGGAGCAAAATTTTTTCTGCTTGTACAGACATCCCAAATCTTATTCTATGAAGCTGCCTTAAGTAGGAATGGGATGGGACAGGCAAAAGCTTGTAGGTTGAATCACATGCTGGAGGTGCCCAATCTGACAGCTGACATGACCCGCTGGCATCCCACCACACAGGTCACCTGGATTGCAAGGACCACTTTATCAGATAAATATTCTCTGGCTGCTATGCTGCATTTAAACATTTCTCCTGCTTTCAGGATTGAATGCATAAAATGCAGCCAGTAGTGAACCAGTTGTTTGTGTCCATCATTTAAGTCCTGGCAAAAGAAAGAGGAAGCCAATGCAGTGAGCATGAGGCAGGGAGCACATCAGTTTATTTTGGAAATAGTGAGTAATACTTATCAAATCACTTGGTGTGGGGGTAACATGTAACGACCTTGACTGTGTTAGGTGTTCAACAGAGAGGGCCTTACTTGAGGAACATTAAGTGTAAAATGACACCTGCCTTTAATACTTGCTTTGCTTTTAGTCCAGGGCTCTGATACATCAGAAATGAAGTCCTTGCTAAGCATAGGTTGCCCTTGAATACTAAAACCAGAAACCTCGAGCTGCCTAATACCATGGCATGGGGAACAGTGAGTGAGAAAATGTTTTTGTTCTGGATGTCTTCTAGGCTATAGAGAAAGTGCATATTTTGCCACTCTGGTGCTCAGAGTGATCAGCAAAGCTTAATTGTTTGCTTAAGCAGCCTTTGGAACAGTGAGAGCTAACAGAGCTATAAATTGGCAGGGCTGGCCAATGCAGTTGAACAGCAAAAAGACTTTCAAAGAGACAGTTTTGCTCCCAAGTGCTTATTGTTGGCTCTTTGAGTTAAACAGATTTTAACAACCCAAACAAAAACTCCACAGGGGAGCTTTTTACAAACAGAAAACAAAGCAGCCATGCTCCAACTACATCAAAGCTTCCAGTCCTTTATAACCTCTGGTGGCAGTTTGTTTCATCCAAGGCCCCTAACTCAATGCTAATGTCAGTTTTCCTGCCTACCGATGAACCATTTTTCTGCAGTTTCCTGATCTAGCTTTTAGCTGACTTCAGAGTAGAAACAGGATTGCTTTAGGCAAAGCTACAACCATCCCTTTTACCATACCGTGGTTGCCCCCATGAAAAGTGTCTGAGAACGCCATGCTGTCATGAAGTTTTAAAGCCTTAGGTGCCTCTGGATTTGGTCACGTCTTGAAGCCACCCTATTCAGGAGATTTCCCTTACTATACCAGCTGCCTTCTCTTGTGCAGGCTGGAGAACTGAGAGGCAGATTTGGGCTGGTAAATCTGAAGATAAGATGATAAAATTTATTTTATTCTTTTTTTTCAATTCCATGTTTATCCCCCGACCCAATGTAAATAAGTGATAGTAATAAGAGATTTGAATTTATAAAAAGTTCATGGTAGTGAAATCCCAGGCACATTTAAGAGAGAACAGCATTATTTTGCATAATGTGTGGTTTTTAATGTGGTTTTGTTCAGAATACGATGAAATTTAACACTGCAGTTAAAAGGGGATGTTCTTGTAGCTCTGGATAATTAATGGCAGAGTAGGATGCAGCCGCATCTGAATAAGAGGCAGAACCATCTCATGGCTGCTCCACTTTGACATGACACAAAGGAGTACATGCTGCACTGGTAAATCCATACCTAATGCAAAAAAATGTACTGGTTGTTAAAAAACGAGAAAAGAAGATTTAGGCAGGGTGGAGAAATGAAACATATGGTTGTATATGAAACATTGTAGGTACAGTTGAGATTTCAGTTGTATGAAATCAACTGAAAGTTCTGAATCATCGAAACCCACAGCATTACAGACCATCCAAAAGTTATAATTTTTTTTTCTTTCAAAATATGTGCTTATAGCCAAAAGACGTTAATGAAATCTGAATAATTAATTTCTCAAATCTTTGTTATACTGTATAAATTTGAGGGGGAGCACTGAAAAGGGGAAAATGACAAACCTCATCCCAACACAGTATAACAATCTCAGATTCACTGGAGTCATCCTGATGCCTATATTATCACTTCAGTTTCCCTGCTCGCTTTAATTACCCCAGTAGTCCCATCAGTACGACATCTACTTCCAAACACATTGTGTTGCCTCCTCCTACTCTGCAGATCCTCTCCTTGCTGCTGGAGTGCTATGTTCAACTCAGCATGGCAGAGACTTACAGCACTGGTTGGATCTAGCTTTGAGTAGAGAGTAAATATGAAGTGACAAAACGCTGTAATGCAGAGTGCTGTATCTGTCTCAGTACCACACTGTGATGGGAGTACATAAGAATATGTTTGTAATATTTCACTGTTATTAACAAAATCTTTAGAGTTTCTAGTTATTTTGGATATGTCAGTTTTTGGGTACCTAACTTGAAATCCTTGAAAGAACCATGAATTTTAGAAATTTGTGGGGAAAAAAAAAGGGGGTTCAAAGTGCTTCAGGTTAAGGACACCTGATTTTTTTTAACCTTAAGCCAATACTATCTCTTCCCTGTAATATGTATGTAAAAGCATACAGTTACCCTCCTGCATCAGAGTCTGTATTTCTGTACTCAAGAATAGATGGTGGGAGTTGGTTAAGAATGTGTGCTAGGAAGAACTAGGACTACACCACTGTTTTCCAGATAAGCACTTCCATTTGCTTCTGCCTGACAGTAAGACCTCTCTCTTTGCTGAAGTCTTTCTGTGGTTAACTAAATTCCTTTCAGGCCAGCAACTCTCTTCAGATTTTAACAGGCTGATAGGAGGAGGTGAAGAGAAAGAAGAATTCATCCTGTAACATCCTTAATCCAGGGAACAAGTGGATCAGCTGAGCAGGGAGAAAGATAAGTAAGAAAGAAGCTTGTAGGTAAATGATGCTGTGGGATTTGAAAATTAAGGAAACAGAAGACGATGCATCTGGATTGAGTGAAGGATGGGAAAGAGAAATACAGAAAACCTGTTTTAGGGAATCAACATTAGAGCAAATAACTAGGCCACTGACTAAACTCTGGCCTGAGGTTAGGTAAGGGAACAGGATGTGGAAAATTACTGGACATTACATGAGAAAGTGCTGAACATGATGGACAAGAGTGTGAGAAAATGACTAAAGTTACAGATAGTGCTGTGCAGGATGGCTGGGTTTCACAGGTGGTTAAGGGGGAGTTTGGTGAGAAACGGAACAGAAGGCCCAACTTCACAGATAACTGGGAAGGTGTTCTGGAGACCTTTGGGGGAGTAACATCTTGCAAGGCACCAAGGTAACTGCATCACTAAGACCACAAAAGGCCAAGATTACCTAGGTAATGGTATCAGAATTGCCAAATTTGGGGTGGATGTAGCAAAACTGAGAGCGATGGGGAAAAAAGTAATTAGGTGGGTGTTGTGGAGGAGACAGGGCAGAGGAAGTGGGTGGTAAAAAGGCAGGAAATGAAAACAGGATATTAAGGTAGACAAACCATAGGATCAGTGTGGTGTGGGGTATCTTTTGGGCAGCCCTGCACTTGACTGCCATAGCTGGATCAAGACAATAAACCAAACCCACCCCTCTGACCATATCACACACGCAAAACCTGCTTCCGCACCAGTGGGAGCGAGGCAAGCAGTGTGTTTTCCTGGGGTGCCATGGGACCACTCCCCCAGATTAAATGGCCATCCTGGTATCACCGTGTCAGTGCCCAGTCCAGGTCCGTCAGCATCCACAGCTGCCCATCACTCCCTAACAACAACATGACTGACTAAACTAAAAAGTACTTCTGCATTTAACCTGCAAAATCATCGACTTAAAAAAATTCACTAAAACCTGTTGACAGCGGCAAAATGTTTTTGCAAAGGTGATTTTTTTTTTGCATAGAAGAAATGTGTGAAAATTTAGAATTCTTTCCCAAAAACAGAATTGTGCCCTTACTGCCCACAGGATATGTAGTTTTTATCAAGAATAAAAATAATTGTAACCCTTCATTAAAAAAAGAGCCCCCATAAAGTCAAATTGTTTCACACAACTGTTAAAGGAGACCTATGGGGCTTGAAAGAAACAGTCAGATTTTTCATGGTTCACTAAATTCACTGTTCTCTTTACTTGTGTGGCTTTTTCAGACAATATTTTGGTACCGTTAATAAACTGGGCAGCTGTGAAGACCTCATCCCTTTCTTTGGTCTTCTCATCTCTGTACCTTTTGTTTTCTTAAGTCAAATGAATGATTGCATAATCGTGAATAGTGTACAGACTTAAAAATATCACCTAGGATCATCCTGCTTTTCATTGTGTCTGTGTAGGCTGAATAATTCTGCCTTTGACATTGTATGTCAAAGATTTATTTCTGTCATCAACTGGAGCATGCCATATATACAGACTCTTCTTGAAACCTCCATGGCTGGTTACATTTTTAACAATATCTCAGACCGTGAAGTGCCTGACGCATCAACCACATACTTATTGTCTTTAATGAAAAATTATTTTTTATACCGTCACGTTAAAACTTGAAGGTTCAGATTCCACCTGCCTCTGAGTACCACTTTTTCCATCATAAAGAATCTGGTCAAATTAAATATTTGTTTCTTGGGAGGGGGCAGAGGGGAATGAGCACAAGTGCAAACATGTTCATTTTTTCTGCTGCATCGAGCCTTCTTTAATTATGTGAACACTGACAGTTGTCACAATTCAGAGTAATAGTTTTCAGTGTATAAATGACATAAAACAGAAGTGTAAACTTCCTGTGGTGGTGATTGCAAGGTCACACAGAAAGGATGCCATTAGTCATGCAGCCTCTTCCAGGCACAAGAAGTAATTCACACAAGTTTCTACCCAGGGTTGCTGGCAGAGGGGCAGGTGGCAATGTTCATGGGGGACTGACATAGCAGGGAGCTGGAGTATTGCCAGGCTGCCTGAGAAGCTGTGCTACATGTGTAGTCCTGATATCCCAAAATTAAATAAAAGCAATAGAACTTGAATCCTGCTCCCATCCCCACAATTCCTTACCCCTCCGATGTAGTCTGCAGAAATGTGACTGGCTTTCTATAAGCTCATTTCTACAATTTTGCTCTTAGCATTACTAGGCAGTCATCACAAGTTTTCAGAGGAATTTTAAATATTACGGAATATTCCGTAGGTTATGTGTTTATGTGCTCTTTTCTGCTCTTTTTGCAATAAAGAATGAGTTGCTTTGACTCTGGTGAGAAGAATTTAGGTCTGGTTCAGAGTTTCACTGCATATCATAGAATCATAGAATCATTGAATGGTTTGGGTTGGAAGGGACCTTAAAATACTGTTTGTGTTCCCAACAGTTCTGCTTCAAGGTACTGTCCCAGTCTTCTCTTCTGTGCTGGAATACCAGATGAGGAAAAAGATGTGGGCATGTTAGATTTAGGATACCTGCAAACCTTCATGTGCCACACCTGTGGAAAACATGCCTTTTACTAGTGAGTACAGTGTTTGTAAATACAGATGAAGTGTTTTGCAGCTGGAAAAGGGGAAATACCAGTGTTGCTATGGAAAGTATTTGAAAGACTTTCTCTACACTATTGTTCTGGACAGCCATATCGAAATGTTGAATTCAAAACACGGGAAATGCAGAGAGGGCATTCCCAAAAGAATGGCCACAAGAAGACTATTCTGCGAGAGGCAGTTTAACAGTTTAGCTCATTTAGCTCAACAAAAGAAGGCTGAGAGGAGATATGATTACTCTTGGAAAATATGCCTGCAAAGTAAACACCACAGAGGAAGAAGGGACAGCACAAAACCAGTTGTTTGTAAACTGACAACAGATAAATTAGAAACAGATTTCTAGCTAGCAGAGAAGTTAGATTGTGGAACAACCTCACAGTAGTCTCAGAGACAGACACATGTTTAGATGGACTTAAGAAGTACTGAAGGGCACTGACTCATCCCATTTGTTTCAGTCTCAGCTTGCTGTAAAACCATGCTGACTCCATGATTTCAACCAGGTTTTAACCACAGCAAAATACTTATTGAATGGCTTGCATTCTCAGTTTTGAAGTTCATTAGTTCTAAATCTCTTTGAAGTGAATAGGAGAAAAGTTTCTCACTTTGCTGTCTGAATGGCAAGTATTGGATCAGAAGTGCATGTCCCATCTTTTAGAAAGAAGAAAACTTTGTCTAGGTGGAACTTAAAAATTTGGCACTAGAGAATATGATTTTTTTGCAAGATAACAGGGGAGAGCGTTCATGTTTTAATTTTCTAGCTTGGGCTTTAGCCAAGCTTTAAACCTGTGAAAATAAAGGAATGTAACAAAATATGTGACAAAGCTGCAGTGGTTACAGTACCATAATTCTATACAAAATGTGTTTCATTAGGTTAATGAAAATGAAATATGTATTTTTCCTGGCAATGTAGATGTTTTCCATTACCTTATTTTCTCAGTAATCAAGATATGCACACAGTGTAAGCGCTGAGAGAAATGCATGATTAGAGACAATTTAAGATATATATTTCACTTCAGAGAAAAACACAGATAATTAACTATATACTAAGTTCAGTATTGCGTCTAAGAAATGTGTTATTTCTAATGAGACTATTTCTTATACTACTAGAGACACTCTTGTACTTTTCATTAGTGAAAAAACTTCTGGGTGTTAATAATGAAAGCGTATTAATAAAAATATGAGTCACAAAGTGAAGAAAAACTGAAGGGCTGTGACAAACAACAAAACCTTCTGATGTCACCACCTATTCTGCTGAGATACTAAATACACTGTCATAACTACATGTAGAAACACTTCAAAGTTTGCAAAATCATCATTTAAAAATTCGAAAATGCCAAAATTTAAGATTGTGTATGTAGTTGTACTTATATTCTTCAGGCATACTCATTTCGTAATCTCTCAGCGCTTTTTCCATAGGACCCTTGCCTTTTTTAAGTGCCAAAGGGTGAACAGTTCTCACAAAAAGTTGTTCAGCACCTTCTGATACACTTTTTATGCTGTGTGTGGCACCAGTCTTATTTGTTTCTCACTGTTCAAACCATCTCAGAAAAGAAATAGTTCCCGCATAGACTTTTCTGTCTCATTTATCACTACTGTCTCTGAGGGATTCACAGTGACTAATTAATTTAACTTCACAAACTCTTGCGAGATAAGGGCTGGCATTTAATTGAGGCACAGAGAGATGAAGGTCAAAAGTATCCTCTAACTTGGAGGTGCACTGTTGAGATGCTCTGAACATGGTGTTTAGAACAATAAAGCTCTTTATGTTCAAATTACAAATCATTATTCATCCCAGTTGCAATAAATAGTGCTCAGCATTTCTGTCAATCAGAACCTAAGCTCAGGACAGACAACTAGAACATAAGAAATGAATGGCTATGAAAAATTTGGTTTAAGTGCCTCACTTAATGAGACGAGGACAGGAAACCTTTGACAGACACAGAGCTATAATGGGATTTTCTGAGGCAGCATTTAACATCCGGGATGTGTTCTCTTTTCCAGCAACTCCCCTGCCTCATTTTCAGAGATCACCACCTCCAAGTTCAAGAATGATCCATTTCTGTGAGCAAGAAGTGAAGCAAAGGCAGCAGGAGGCCTGCATGGATGAACAAGGAGTTGCTGACTAAACTCAATCATAAAGGAAATGGAGACAAGATATGGAAGCAGAGACTGGTGACTGAGGAAAATAGAGACACTGTCCAAGCTTGCAGGGATGGGGTTAGGAAAGCCAAAGCCCACCTGGAGTTGAATCTGATGAGCAACATGATGGGCAACCAGCATGGAAGGAAAACAAGAGAAAACATGGGCCCACTACTGAATAGGGCTGGGGCCCTGGTGACGAAGGACATGGAAAACCTGCTGTACTCAATAACCTTCTTTGCTTCAGTCTTTACTGGTAAGACCATCCTTTGGGAATCCCAGGTCCCTGAGACAATTGGGAAAGTCTGGAGCAAAGAAGACTCACCCTTGGTGGAATAGGATCAGGTTAGGGAGCATTTAAACAAATCAGATGTGCACAAGTCCTTGGGACCTGACAGGCTGTACCCATGAGTGCTGAGGGAGCAGCCGATGTCATTGCAAGGCCACTATCTATTATGTTTGAAAGACTGTGGTGATCAGGAGAGGTTCTCGAGGACTGGAAGAAAGTAAATGTCACTCCTCTCTTCAAGAAGGAGGATCCAGGGAACTACAGCCTAGTTAGCCTCACTGTGGTCCATGGGAAGGTAATGGAGCAAGACCTCCTTCAAACCACTTCCAAGGCTTGCCCTGTCCCTCCAACAACTTTCTTCCAGGGTTTCTGCTTCCTTATCCAGTTCTATTCTCTCTCTGTCAGCTCACTTTTCAAGACTCCAGTTTAAACTCATCTCTGTCATTCACTTTAATGCAGACCTCGCTGGTTGGTATAATACCTTCCTCCATCCTCCTTCTCTGAGCTGTCTTTCCCCTTCCCAGTAACTGTCTCCCAAATTAGTTTCCTTCCCTTGGGTTCCCACTTTTCTCCATCCCCACTGCCACTTCCTATGCCCTTCTCCCACCTATTTGATGAGCTAAATGAAATGGTTTTTAAAGGCTGAGCTGCTCTGTCTGAAACTTTCTCTAGCTAAAAAACAAGTGGCCTGAAGCAGACAGCACAGAAAATACAACTCACGCGTTTGAAGTTTCTCAGTGCTTGCAACTGAAAACATACTCTTACAAAGCAGTGTTAAGTAACCTTAATAAGAGACAGACCTACTAACATGCTAATAGCATACCTCTTTAAAAATGTCCAGGATTCCTAAATGCTGTCCCAAGCAGCTGATGTCCAGTATAGCACAAAATAGCATATATACTAACCATCCATTAAAGCATCTGATAAAAAAGCAGAAATTTTTCCAGGAAATACTTGAAAATATTTAAAGAATATGTTAAGAATCCAATGACTTATACTATAATATGCATCATTAAGCTTCTCTAATTCTAATGACCAAGATATTGAAAACCAAAATGTGCAAACAAATACTGCCCAAAAAGTAATAACATAGAGTGACATTTTGCCTGCAGAAACACACACAAATCCCACTGATGTCAGTGCATAGTTCCTAGAGGCCATTATTTGGAGCTCATGCCTGCAACCATAAAGTTGCATTAACAGTCTATTTGTGTGAAGAAAATTAACTACCAACCTAAAGAATATAAATTACTCTATTAAAATTTTTAAGAGAATGTTTGTGAAAGCTATAAATGCATTCAAGAAACATCACAAAGCCACAATTATTTTTTAAAAAGAAGACAGTAAATTTATAGTTGAAATTATTTCTGTGGTACTGTTCACATGTATACACATTTATAAACAATAAATGCTGTGTTAGTGGCAAAAGATTTTTAGGATGTTGTTCAATGGCTGACAAGGATGAAGTCAACTGAAACGTGTCTTTAATCAGAGGATAAATCTTCTTTGAAGGCTTTATAAAGGAATCTTATAAATTTAGACCAAAAGCCTGGATTTATTTTATGTACTCTAGACCTCATTTTGGCCTCTGATCACAAGAAAACTGGTGTAAATCTGGAATACCTCCTTTGAAACCAACTAAGCCTTTCAGAATTTATGCTCCTGAATCCAAGAGAAGAATTTAACCCAAGGGCCCAAAGCCAGCTTTATTGAGCAAGAGACATTTGGTTTGGCTGCAGGGGGATCAGGCTGTGGCAGCTGGCCAGCTTTTCTCCCCAAGAAGTGATGTCAGATTAGTCAGTAGATCCCTTTGGGCATTAGACATCCTGGGAAATAGCCAGACTCTCTTCTGAATGGGAACTGTTAGAGAAGGCTCAGGGGAGATGACTACCACCTAAAAGTGCCTTACTGCTTGTTGGCCTCTTGTTTCAGGGCTTCTGTGACTTGCTCTCAATCCTCATTCTTCTTGTAACATAATGTAATTTAATTTATGACCACAAAAAGTGTGACAAGAAAGGGAAAAGATGAAAAATAGTATGCTAAATACAACCAGTCATAGAGTTGAAAATGTAAACATCAAACTATTCCCTAGATATGTAATTACAGGCAGCTTCAAAGAGGGAAAGGCACATTTTTAGCAAATGCACTGTATTTTGTATATGCTGCTTTTGCCTCAAGGACAGTCTGGTTTTCTACAGGAGCACAGCAAACTGCTTTTAAAGGGATCATCAACCAGAGTTTGTGGCTAATCACTTGGAGCTCTCATGAGACATATAGAGGCATGACATGGAAAAGAAAATAAAAATACAAAAGCAAACGTTGCACTTCTCCAGCATGCTCCTCTTCCCAAGACCCTGAAGAATGGGGTACCAAAGCCACACATCGGGGTGGTGGGTAATAGGAGGAGCCATCCTCTGACACATTCCCCCTTCCCAGTTCTATGAAATTAATGCTGGAAAAAACATCAGGAGGAAATACTTCTGCTCCTACTCTGTGGTGTCAGTACCATACAGAGAGCTAGAAAGGCTGTGCTGGAAGGCTGATTTAATAGCACCAACTGTTAATAAATGCCCTTAACAGGCTCCCATTCCACTTGGCTGCAAGGCCCTCTTCTGGGAACTGCACTGGACTGCTGTAAATATCTCCTCCTTCAGCCTCTGCTCTCAATCAGATCCCAAAGTCCTGTCTCTGGAGAGAGACACAGGTGTAAGCCCTGGCCCTCACGAGCCCCCATGTCTCCCTCCATGCATTTGGACTACACTGCCAGAAACAGCTCATAGTCTTTCACTAGTAGATTCCCCTTTACAGGGTGCAGAATTAACTGAGGTGCCCACTGCGCCTACTGAGCCCAGTGAGCGCTACGGAGTGGCCTCCCTCCGTGGCAGCTCCAGTACTTGCAGCATGAAATTTCCTTTCAAACTCTGACTCATTGACGCCTCCTAATGGCCTTAATCCTCTCCTGTTGGAAGGGAAAGGCATTCTGTAAGGGTGGGCCGTTATGACTTGTTTCATCAGTAAAATCTTTAGCACATCGTTACTAGCAGACCCGATCTGTTTTTCAGAGCTCTGGTAGAGGAAGAGTAAACGGGAGGGCAATGGCTGTTTTACTGTCCCAGTTTGCTGCCTTGGGCAACTGCCTGCTTTGACTGTTCCATGTGAGAACCACCTAAAAGCAAGCACTGATGAAAAGTTTCCTGAATAAATATCCAGGCCAATTTTTATCATTGTTTTCTTTTCAAAAACATTTTTCACCTCAAATAAAAAAGCCCGAGAAGATCAATACTGACTAAGATCTGAAATGTTTGACTTGTGTGCTCTTTCTTAACAGCTTTCACTTTCTGAAACATGTTAGCATGTTTGCGGGGAAGAGCAGCTCCTTCTTCTGTTGGTATTCTTTGTACTAGCTGAAAACATACCTTGGCCAAAAGATGGTGAGGAGCAGGTCTAGTAGATTCTTTGTGGGTGGAAAGAATATTGTTATAGTTCCAATTTATAAATTAAGCGATTTCTTATTTAATTTTTCTAAACTTTTTGCTTAGATAAATGGAAAAAATAAATCCAGAATGCCAGTAAGGATACAATAAAAAAATCTGGTAGCATAAGGATGAGCTGAGACCAGCTCTCATTTGTGCTCCAGTGTTCATCTTTAGTCAACACAAAGAAGAATCAGAAACAGAGCCCGAGGATGCCTCTGTGAGTAATTTAAAATCATGTTTAAATCTCCCTTGTCTGTGGGAGACCATTTTACCTCTGGCAAGTAGTTCCTGGTGTCCTAATTCCTAAATATTCATGTTTTGCATTTATTATCTCCAGTCCTCTGTAATGATGTTTGTTTCAGAATGGGTGTGGGGTTTTATGTGGCTGCATTTGATTTGTCCGATGCTTGAAAGCAAAGGGACTAACTTAAAATAGTGAAACTATTTGTGAAAGGGAAACAATAAAACTTCACTTCTTACATGTTAGGAAGGCTTCCTCAGTCATTTTACTTTAAAAGGTTTTCATTTAGCAAATGGAGTTTGACAAGAATCAAATCCTTGGCATAATGTAGCACTTCTTTCTTTTGAATATTTGTTTCCATTGAATGACTGACCTTCACTTTTTTCCATTTTTTGTGGGCATCAGTAGAGCAATATCAGCATTTTACATTTCTGATAAGGGAATCAGACTATTTTTTATTATTACCCCAAGACATTAGTTGTACAAAGGACTTAAGGGTAAGTTTTACTAGCAGGTAAAATTAGTAACTACAAATAAACTGCAGGGCTGAAAGGCAGAAAACTGTAGAGGTGATGAATGAAAAAAACTAACGTTATATGAGAGAATTCAGTGCTAGCCATATTAAAAATTCACTGTGTTGAAATATGGATTTTTTAAAAAAAATATTCAGCATGAATTAATGTGAATCTGTATGTAATGGTTGGCTAAAATCTCTGCTCTGTTTTACAAGTGCATTGTCATGTAAACAGAAAAACATACGGTAAAGAAATATAACAACATAGGAAAACAAAAGACTCTTACAGTAACACATAAACATAGATATCTTCTTTCAACATGCCTAAATGTGATGTGATTTTTATGTAATATTTGCTATTTATCAACTTTTTCTGTTGATTGAGGGATTCGTTGATTATTTCCCAGTAGTTGAAAGGCAATTCATGAGTTGGAAAATACAGTCTTGTTCTTTCCTCATGCCACATGGTGTTTGATAGTCAGAGTCCCTTCTAAGAGAATTTAATGAAGAAATATTTCGAAGCAATTGTTTTGCTCGTGAGGTTTTTCAGCCTTTCTTTATGCTGACGAGTGAAGCCTTAACTCCTCTCCAGGGCTGGATTCAAAGCCTGCTGTAGACACTGCAGTGACTCCCATTGGCTACAGCAGGCCACAGACGAGGGCCCACGTGCATAGTGTTGAGCTGGGGATGCAGAAACCCTGTTGCTTCAACTGTAGCTTAGGGGACACAACTCATACAGAGATGCTTTCTTGCATCCACTTAGAAAGGGTACAGCATGTGCTTCCTCAGCGCCTAGACAACTCTCCTATCTGCTTTATCATACAGAATAGCGGAGGAAGAATAACATTCTGAGCGTGGGGGTGAGAAGCAGCAGAGCTGTGCCAGGGCTGTAAGTGCTCCTGGTTCTTTCTCAAAGACCCATACTAGCCAAGGAATGGGTTACTTGACCCCATCCCTTCTTATGTCCTCCAGGTAAAACAAATACTTTTCTTTACCAAACTATAGAGTAACAATTCAGTAATAAGAAAAAAGTGATTCCTATGATGAAAACATGAGTTGATCTTGTCCACATTCCTCGTACTCCTGCTTTACATTGTTTTACTGCATTTGCTTAATAGCACTCCCTAGCACTTAAAAAATCTACAAGGGATAAGATATATACACCTATTATTATGCTAAAGAGCCAAAACAGCATAGTAGCAAAAAGTGTAAGAGATTCTGTTGTCTTTTTGAAAACAAGTCTAATGTAATGCAACACGTGAACTGCCTTTTAGAACAGCCAGAGTCTCCTGCTCTACTCATTCTCCTTTGTGAGGAAATGGATCTAAGACACAGTTTTTAAGAAAGAGCTGCTGTCAGAAAGAGTTGTTCTTCAGTTAGATTAACATGGGAACATGTCCAGTTATTCCTACCATAAAACAGCCTTCTCTGGCACATACATCCTTTGAAGCAGTTAAACTTTAATCCTAATAACACAGGAACTAAAATTAAATACATTTTTCCATTTTTGTTTTTGTTCTTAAAGGGAAAAGTATAGAAAATATTTTAGATACAACATATTCCTACAGATATCAGTCTACAGATTCTTTAAAATTTTGAGAAAATTATTAAAAAATTACACCTATATATGCCCTAATTTTGTCAAATATGTACACTTGAAGCATAAGTTCTTGGTTTCCAAATCTTCCCATTACTCAGAATGGGGGTATGAAGTCTATGCTGGTGGCAGAACGTTCCTTGAATAAAGATTCTAAAGGTCAGATAAAACAGCCCAAACACCTGGGATATTACCTTATTTCTACACTGCAGATTTGTTTTCATATAACTCTTATAAATATATTTTAACTCAGACTGATTTTTTCTCCTGTTGCATCTTGGTTTTGTCAATCTACTCCCTTCCAGGATCTTTCAAATCTCAATAAAATGAGAGGAAGCTTAATGCTATTTGATTTAATTAATGCCTACAAATTTCATAGTCCTCCCATTCAAGGAGGGCTGTCTGAGTCTACTTTATAGCCATGGCCCCACCCATCTGTCAGGTGGATCATGGTGGGAGGGTGGGGAGAGTATTTCCTGCAGGGTCTGGGTGGGTGGCTGTAATGGTTTCCTCAGTCCATACCAGTTTATGGAAGCTCAGAGTCAGAGAAGCAGCTAACATGAAAATTAATCTCTGGTAGGGTATTTTCTTATCTTACATTTGTTTTTAATTTAGTAGTTTAGTACTGCAAAACCTGTGCCAAAGCACAATCCTTATATCCAAGTGGATTCTGAATTTTACACCTATATTTAATTCTGAAAAGTCTAGAAAATTACAGTGTTTCTTGTATTGGTTGTTTGGGTTTTTTTAAGACACTGAAAATGTCTTATTAACATAAGCACATTAACTGTGCTATTAACATACAGAAAATCACAGTCTGAGGAATGCCCATTATCAGGACTTGCTCAAGACCGATAGGTCTCCTAGGGAAGATGCATACTCCAACAAAGTGAATATATGTTCCAAATAGGGAGGAGAGGAGACAAGAAAGGGAGAGTTTTTAAACCAAATAAATACAGTAAATTAGACACAGTCTGGAGTGTGCTATTGCAAGAATTCAAAGTGTGCATATGGTTTCTTTAAAGTCTAGTTCTAAGTTATTGTAATTATGATGTTACTTAATACCTCTTAATATTTAAAATGTATTTGTTTTAAGCAAGTGTTTTGAAGCTTCATATGTTGCTGCTTCATGGGCACGTTCTACATTTGCTATGTGGACTTCTGTTTGCAACTGTAATGGTATGGGAGAAATACATATATCAGTGGAGTGCAGAGAACTACTATGAATTAAAACTGCATTAAAAAGGCAGAACCTCAAAGGTGAATATCTGTTGCTTGATAAAACAGAAAACAGCAAAACAATGATTAAACTAATGATTGATCGCCTGTAACTTGAAAAATCTAAATCCTGAAGATAGAAAAACCAACGAACACACTATCAATGGCATTACTTTCTATGGCAGCTGTGGTATTGATTTCTAGCCATCAGTCAAAGTGGTGAAAGCTGAGCCAAAGAATCCGTAATCGTTATTCTTCCCAAACTTCTATACCGTAGGTAGTCTGCCAACTCCAGGGTGTGCTCTGAAGTTGCATATTTTAATAGATATTCTTCAATTGTCCAGCTGTACAAATAGCTCGATTTTCTAATACTCATTTTCATTTTCTTTAATTGTGAGACATGTCTCCATCTCATCCCTTTTCCCCCATCTCACTGAAGTTATAAATGAACTCCTGGGTGAAATTTAAAGAGGTGTAACAGAATTGTCCAAATTTTGTTGGGTTTTTTTTTTTTTCCTCAACAGCAAAGTTACTTTAAGTAAAATAAAGGAATCCTTGACAAAAGATCCTTTGCCTTTTTATTTAGGCAAATGCTGGGGATGCCTATGTTTGGAATTAAATCCTTAAGGATACTTTGCTGGATAAACATCCTTTTCCAAAGAAATGCAATGAGACATCTTCTATATATTACAGTCAGCTGTGGACAGCATTCCTTTCACTAGTTTTGATTAATATGCCATTGTATCCTGCTAAGATTAATGAACCATGAAGGATATGTGGACACTGCCTCTTCATTTCAAAGAAAGAGTGTGAAGAATTTAAATAAACATAACATTTAGATGGTCTGTTTTGTCAGGATCTGATTGACTGTTTCTGCCTTTATAAAGCCTGTGGGGTTTTTGTTTGTTTGCTTGTTTTATAGGTGGTTTTGGAGCTTGCAATTTTTAGGCAGTAGTTATGCTGGCCAAGAGCAACTACGAGCTATTATTTCAATGAGCAATGAAAACTTACGCTAGATGAGCTGATTAGATTTGTATTAGCTACCAGGTAATGGTGTGAGATTTTAGACGTGTTTTGAAAAGACAAATTTATTGTAATATGATTTCTCTGAGAGTTGCTATAAAACATGAGTAAAACAGAAGAGTAAAAGGGAAAAAAATCTAAAGTTGGAAGGAAAGATAGATTTGAATGCAGCTGTACCTTTTCTATTACATCACAATCATAAAGAAAACTTTAATGGCCATCAATGAATTGTAGGTCTGAAACTATTTCTAAGTTTGTTTTCTATCTGTAAATTTTGGCTTAAGTATTTTTTCGCCCTTGAAATCATCCACAATGCTATCTCCAGTAATTACAGTCAAAACTACCACTGTCAACCACAAAGAATTAAATTCACTCAATGGCTAGGGAATGCTTCTAACAATTGTTTCTAATGCTTTTAAGTGACAGAATGTTATATCCCTACTGATTTTAAAGTAGTGCAAATACTAATGTGCTATTGGTTAGAAACAACTAATAAGAATTAATTTTTAACTGATTTTTTTTTTTTTGAAATCTCCTTTCTGCTCCTTTCTCATTTGCTATATGACCTTAATCTCTCCGTGTAGACCTACTTTACATTCTGAAGTATGTAAGCTATACAAGACTGAAGTATGACTAGGAGCCTGGAGACTGGAATGATGCTTCTCTCTACGATCAACTGTATAAAATTGACCAATAAGCAAAAATTGCTTGTTTCCGTAATAAGTATTCATTGTTCTACATGAGCTGATCAGACATTGTAAGTTTAGTTGTCACTAGAAAAGCTTTGGTAATTGAAAAAGCAACACATGCATATATGGTACTAGATATTACTTTTTCTTGCAGCTTTGGTAGAAAGACTACCAACTCAGTGATTTAGGATTCTGAGTTACTCATCTGCTCTGAGCTGATGGCTGTGGGTCTCACACAGGCGTATGTTTACTATTACAATATGGGAAGACCAGTCCAAATGCTTTCTCCCCCAAAAGCCGCATCACAAAATTTTGGTCTGCAGATCTATTTAATCCAGCTCTTTTCCAAAGTTGTAGGATAAACTTCTGGGCAAATCTAATCCCTACCAGTTCTGGCAGATTCAATCATACCTGAGTGAGGCAATTGATCAAACATTGCAAAGACCTGAAAGGGAGAGAGCTCCCTGTAACCAGGACGAAAGCTTTTCCTTGTTTGTCAGAGCTTAAATCTCCAGCAATCAATTCAATATAGCTAAAATAATTTTATATTTATCAGTGGTTTTTAAATTCTTATGTTTTAGCTGCATATGGTGATCATCAAACAGAAATCACAAAGCACAGATCACAGCCAGGAGAGAGGTTTAAGGTCACCAGGCACAAGAACAATGGCCAACACCATAACCAAAGGCCTTCAGATTAAACATTAAATATATTTGTAAATCCCCTTCCCCAACAATCAACAACATATAACCATGGAGTCAGTGCCATAGAAATTTTGAAAGTCTGAGGAAACACCTGTGATTTGTCCTGAATTATCTTACACATTTAACAGTGAACTCCAAGGTTAGCTCTCTGTGCAGTGGTGTCAAGGTCCTCAGAGCAGATACTTTTTCTGGTCAAAAAGCTGAAAGAAGGAGCCAGTCTGTTTGAAAGCTTGGCTTTATCAAGCTTTAAATAGTATGGGACTTCCTTTCCTAGGATATTCTGACAGACTTAAAATTTTTATTTAAATTTTTGCTAACTTTGTGAAAATCCTGATGTTAAAGAGATCACAGTTGTCAAATTAGAAATATGTTTGCTCTGCCAAGTTTTGCCAGAACAGGTTTAAAACTGTGTTTTTTCCCTCAGCCTGGTGGAACCCCTGGGCCAGTTTTTTGCTGTCATCTACAACGTATTTAGCAAAATAGCATATATGTCACTTAGTCATACGTATGAGCGGTACCTGATGGTTCAGAGGTAGATAGAACCTGGGGAATTATTGCACTTGATGCAAATCTGCCACACTCAAATTTTCACTCGGTTGTTCTGTGCTCATATAGTATTAATTGCCACATAAAGCCATCAGTGAAAGTTTGGCTCTTAGAAAAACAAGGGCAAAATTCTTGCTAGCTTCAGCAGAGCTGGGTTTTCAGGCAAAGCGAGTATAAGTCCAATCCAGTGGCGATGCTGATGCCCTTGGGGACTGCTCAGGACTAGTGTGAAGAACTCCAAACGGCTCAGTCTAAAAAAACATGCTGCTTTCTCTCTTATGTCTGTCCCACAGTATGTTCTTTGTTATCATCTGTGAATCACCAAACATCCTTTGTGATGTTTATATGGTATAGTTATAAATAACTCTAACACTTGCATGTTAAACAGAAGGTGATTTACAAAGTGCTGCTCAATCTGACAGCTGTTACTACAGCATAGCCAGAATAGATTACTTGCAAGTTTATTTTAATTATAGATAGGCCTACACTGAAATACCATAGTCACTTGTTTTGTACCGGGACTGCAAAATAGTGGTAAATAGTAGCATGAGCTATGTTTGCCTTTGTAAAAGAGAGTGCTGGCCTTCACATAGGTAACCTGTTTTCAAGTATCAAATTTTCACCTGGCTCTTTTTAGCAGGTTTGTGATCAAGTGAATCCACTTACAGAATTGGCTAGACTTCTATTCAAAATGTATAGAATATTCAGAAAGAGCCATTTAACATATGATGAACCAAAGTCCAGCCTTCACAAGGAGAAATTTGCCTATCACTCTAGGACCAGTGACTGTACTCAAGTACTAATCCCAGCAAGTTTTTCTTTGAGGAAAAACTGCCATCACTAACAGGAATAGTTCTGCATTTGTCTTTCAAATGCTTCTTTTATGATACAATGAGTCACATCTATGGAAACAAACAATGAAATGCATCAAAGGTATAATTCAATACTGTAGAAATTGCCTTACGGAAATAAGGAACTGTCCACAGATCTTGTTTTATGGATTAAGCAGGTGAATTGGAAGAACTTGGCTCTCTGGTGGGCTTCCCAACAGCAAGAAGACAACTTCCGAAAATACTAATTCAGAGAACTCTTATGCAAATCATATAAAGTCCCTTACATCACCCAAATGATTCAGAATAAGAATGTTACACAGTATGGATCATAACTCTGACCATGTGTCGTGACAGTTGTGAGAGTTTTGAACAGTCTTTGAATTTTGATCTCTAGAAGATCCTTATTTACAGTAAATATTGGAACCTTTGTAGCAGTCAGAAAAAGTTATGCTGTTCTTTCATGAATATGTAATTTTAATAACCTATCAGAATAATAGGTACTCCAAAAATAGTAATGAAAGACAACTTCAGTATATGCACTGTAATATCTTGCACTCTGTGTTTCCTAAAATAGATCACTGACAGAGAATCACTGGTTCAATTTTAAATGGTAAACCTTAATAGAAAGTGCCTCGCTTATCTGAGGTGATGTGACCTTCTAACCGAAAATTACACAATAGTAGTTTCAGATACTATTTTCGGTGTCTCTGTATTTGGACAAATTTTGTCATGAAGTAATTCTTACAGTTGAATAGCATAGCAAGGTTACATATATGTTCTGTATTCAAACTTCAAGGTACAGTAAGTTCATTGCAATAGCTTAACTTGTATGTTAATGTTCTTATGGAAAGCCTTGTCAGTTCTGTCAGTCTCTCAACACCACTATAGCCCATCAGGGCTGACATGTTAATCATATGCCCTCTGCTGCTTTGTAGGAATGGTCATTATAAATCACTCTCTGCCCAAATGTAGATACAGATAGAATAAATTAATTTCTGCTTGCCTGGTCTGAGAATGATTATCAATGCAATATAGCTAAGCAATACTAACCTCTAGTAACCATCTGGAACCATTAAGACAAACTGCATCTCCTTGCCCAGGGCAGGCAAAAGTTTTGGAAGCCCTTGAGGCACATGGCTTCTCTCAGAGTTGCCTACAGTTACAACCAGCTGACAAAAAAGCCAAGAGCAAGAATCAGGTCTTCAGCAGAGCTTGTATTACCTATACCTTTTATGAAGAGCTGAATGGGATTTTGTGGTAGAATGGAACTGCCAAACTTAGTTTTTGGTGAAAACAAACGATGCCATTGAACGTAATAGCAACTCCAGGATCAGTAGAAGAAACAAAGGGCTCGTTAAAAGCCTGGGCATGATCCCAGATGGACATAAGAAGACCAAAGAAATGTTGAAGACCACCACATGGGTGCAAATGCCGTTTTTTTTAAACTCCAGATTTGCTTATTAAAAGATATAGTTTAGTATTACATACTGTGATAAACTTCTGGGTATCTTGGGATCCAAACTGGATTTTGTATAGCAGGAATGGTAGCTATGAGCCAGCCCAAATCCTGATGGATCCAAGTCTCTCCAAATGAGAGGAATGCATACCAATGCAAATCTCTCAGAATCACAATCTTACTGTGCTATTTTGAGGGTTCTCTGCTCATTGCAGAGTGTTGTAGTGCTTTCTTTTTAAAACTGTAGCCGTTTGCAGTAAGGTAGCATTAGAGCGCTCTCAGTAAAAACACTGCCTCTGCTATCAAACTGGCAATCAAGCCTGATCCAGAGCCTGAAGAAAAGATGCATCTCCATTGAGTTCGATGGACTTGCTTTTGAATCCATAGATAAAAGTATTCTTATGTCTTTTAAATCAGTTTAAGCCTTTTCCTTAAATAAAGCAAAATCCTTATTATTTCTAATATTGAGCAAATTTAAAACAAGTAATTGCTCCTTAAAAGGATGGGGATTTTTAAACCTTATTCACATCTTACAAGTGCTCGCAAAGTCTAGCAACTTTACAGAATTGAATACTGACATGTGAAACCACCCTTATTTTCATATTTGTTTGCAGGACCAGTGTCTGAATCTTATTTTTGGTACTAGAAGATTTATTTTCACTTGAAAAGCTTAATACAGGAGACCAGGAAACTGTATTGTTCTCCTGACTATGAACTTCACCTCACAAGGAATATGGTTTGTTACAGCTTGTCATTTCCTTGGAAACTTCTCTGATACCAGTCTCTTTACAAGCAGAAACAGGAATTTTCTGCGTCGGAGAAGAGAAAGGGCTGAGGTAAGATCTGTTTTATTTCGTAAATGGAAGATTGAATGAGTCTTTCTTAGCCAAAGAATTCTTGTTTAGCTCTACATTTAACAAAGTACTTCAAACACATGGCTAACATGAAGTGCTTGGGTCAGGCTGTTGGAATCAAAGGAACTATGAAAACCTTAAAATGCTGCAAATGTGCATCTGCCTCACAAAATCTGTGTCTAAAGAATTATTCTAATATTTCACTGGTTTTGGTAAAAATATTCAAATGTATGATTCAAATAATCAGAAAATTTCATATACATATATTTCAGTGTTTCAAATATGCAGCCTTGAAGAAGGTGGAAGGCCTCTCCATATGTCTTTGAGAATTATAAACTGAGAGAGAGGTGCAGTAAAAGCAAGTGAACCTTTATAAACCCATTTAGCTGACTTACCTCTTTTAGCTTTATGAGCTACAATTCTACCTGCTTGGTACTATGGCAATAAATATACGAAAAAGAGCAAGATTCATTTATAAAGGGAGGGAAACTACAGGAAGTCATGCAAGGGGAAGGTAGAATCTCCCACCTCGTGGTTTATTTTCATTTGTTTCGTTTTAAGGGTGTTGCCTTAAAAAAAAAAATTAAAAGGCTCAACATTTTATTTAAAAAATATTAAAAATGGAAGAGGCGTGTGTGTGTGGCAGGGGGAGCTTGCTGTAGTAGACAACGGCTCATGGAGTACACGGCTTTTTGACAGGAGTTGATTCATGTCTGGCCAGTTCATGTTGCCAGTAGCGAAGGGGACCAGCTCCAACTAAACCTGCCTTTAGAAATTACTGATGCACAGACCTTATGCTGGTGAAAGCCATCTCAGTGCCTACTTTTCTTTTTCACACAGAATTTGAGATTAATAGGAGCTTTGTCCAAGTGAAGTACAGCTACTCTAATAGAGTAAGAGCAGGCTCTGACTGCTACCTCTGTTTATGTTGCCTTTAAGTTGATCTATGTTCAGAAGGTCAAAGAAAATTTTGCAGATATTAGCAGGTAGGAAAGAGAGAAAGTATTTCATTTCAGGATCTGATTGGTTTTTAGGCTATTTTTTGTGCTCTCACTGTACACAACGCAATTCTCTTCCTGCTTCCCTTCATGCTAAAGCATGACATCTATTAACTGGAGTGAAATAATGCAATTTAAATGCAAGTGATTAATTTGGCCCTGGTCAAACCTTGTGAAATGCAGAGCACTAAAACCAATAGGAAGAAAGAATGGTCGGCACTTTCAGGCCTAGTACCTGCATCTTTTCCTAAGCAATTCCTTCCTGCTTGACATGTTAACTCAGGGAAGTATTTCGCTTTTAATTGAGGGAAATTGTTTATTATGCAGAAAAAAATATAAAATTGCATCTGTTGGTAGATAGGTAATGGCAACTGTGACTTTTTTTTTTTTTTTTAATTGCTATCATAAGACCTATCTTGGCCTAAGGCTGGTAGATTGAAAATTTACTGGCATCTTTCCTTTCAGCAAAATTAACTCAGAATTTGGAACTAACCTTGATATTAGGTGTTTCCAAGTAATTGATAAATAAGTATCAAAATCCCTTTTCTTGGCAATCAAGGAATGTAGAGGCAATTATTGTCTTTTTAAAGACATAACAATAATGGACTGTTTGCTCATAATTACAGTGTCAAGGTCATCAGAATCTGAAAGGAAATCATATACTGCCTCTGCTCTGCTGTCTCCACTGTTACAACTATTACTTCAATTTTATAATGTTCTATATATTTCTTTCAGAAACATCTACATCTCTTTGAAAAAGGATCTTTAAGCCTGATAAGACCTTGAACTGCTTGCAAATCTAATGCAGTATTGGATTATCTCTTTTGTCTCCTTTTTGCTGATTGGAAGGAATTATTTGTCCCTGAATGCCAAGGACAGTTCTGCAAAATTGGCTGAACAAATGAATGAATAACCCCAACCTGTGTATTTATCCTCAGTATAAGAAAAGAATACAGAGAAAAATAGCTCTCTGTGTGTGTATACAGAGACAGTGAGGGAGGAAAAAAGTGTTTGGGTTTTGTTTTTTTTTTTTTCTGCTTGGAAGTTCTTTGACATTTTTGAATAACTAATACTGAAAGAGAAAAAGGAAAAATGTTACCTTGAAAATAAAATAAAAACAATTTAAATGCCAAATCCTAGTCACAAAATCTTGGTGCTCTAGAGGCTGGATGGCTGACCTTCAGAGAAGCCATGATGCAGCAAATAGATGTGAGGAGTGAAGGAACTGGAGCAGGTTGGAGGAGGCATGCTCAACACTGTGGTCACGTCTCTGTGATTCGTTGTGATTGCCAGCCCCAGAGGGCAGTGGAAGCCACACAATACTATAGTGTTGGTAATCTAGCAGCACCAGCTGCTCCAGAATGGGAGATGTGCTGTCCATGAGTATGACTAATTTGGCCCAATGTGCATGCATGCCTTGAGAGGCTGTGTACCAGAAAGCCACAAAACTTGCACGCAAAATTCTTAAGAGATTAAAATTAACTTGGGATAATTTTAGGCTATTGTATTTGTACTTTGTTGGTTGAAATCTGCTTGGACCTCCTTTCTACTGAAGTGTGAATCTTTCAGATAATCAAACTGTAACAGTAAATTAAACAGGGCCTCTGTCTCAGCCACGGCATCAGCACACAGTTGTCTGTACTGTTCACTGGTTTGCACAGTCTCTGCAGATTTGGTGCAAGCCAGCAGCACCGACCTGCATGTCTGGGCATGGCTTGGGTGACAGCACAGGCCACAAACTGTTCCCAACAAGCAGTTTGGATGGTGCCACTCTGTCTGAGATGTGAGAATAGTTAGCTGTGTGGACTTGTGTTCTGCCATACCATCTGACCTCAAACCAGAAAATTATTTCTAGTTCATTCTGTTTACTAGTACAGTTGCAAGCTTAAGGGTCTTGTCTGTGCTGAAAAATTTGACTTTCCTATTTGGCAGCTTGCTTGCATTATCCTGACTCACTTTCTCTACCACTTCAAACCACAGTGAAATCCTGTTTATCGGTTACTGGTTCATACAATATTTTTTAGAAACTCAAACCTGAACATTTTAGCTCTCTTTGTGCGAAATTCTGCTACATGTTGAGCCCAATCATTCTGTACCGCAGGTAGAGTGGTGCTCGCTGTTCCACTGGTGTGCTGGGGGAGGAGAGCACATAAAGCACCACAACATATTTGGGGCATAATTTCAAGTCTTAAAATCCTAGATACCAAGGGCTGAAACTTGTATTCAGTGCCCAGGAGTAAAACAAGTGAAAAGAGTTTCAATCCTGAACTCGGAGAAAAAATAGGAATATCTTCCCTGTGCATCAAGAAGTTCCACGTTTGAATCGGCATCTTCTGCAGGGCAGGACACAGGGCTGAGCTTTACAGATATGGTTTTAGACTGTCAATAAGAAGAGGGAATCCCAGAACCAGAGAAGTAAAACAAAATAAGTAATATTTCTGGCATCATTCAGTATGATCATGTAGGAAATCTGTTTTTTAAATAAGAAGTGTAGCTGCCCCATATTGTGTAAGAGCCATTATATGCTTTCATAAATCTGTCACAAATTGATTCTACTTAATTTAATTTTTCAATTAAATTATTTGTGCTTCTATTTAGCATTGCAAGAAGGAAGTGAAAAATAGATTATGTTTAAAAATTCAATTTAAAAAAGCAGTCAAGTGCTTAGTTCTGAAGATTCATGCTTTTATTTTGTAGGAATGGGATTTTGGTTGTTTTAATTTAATTGTCAAATTCCAGAACTATCCTAAAAATACATAAAGTTGTCTTTATTTCTTGACTTAAATGCATGGAAAAAATTAACTTCCATTCTGTGTATTGATTCTTTGGTCTGAAAACAGCAGATTAATATTTCATGTTATTTAGTTTATATATACTGTAATTAAGACTGAAACACTGTAATCAGACTGCTTCAAATAATTTTCTGAAGTGTCTCATAAATTAGATTGAATCCTGTTTACTTTTCTTTCCTAATACTGATATGAAAAAATAATTACATTTACAAAACAATATATCTGAATCCACCAGTCATGACACATTTAATAAAAGACAGAAAATCTATGGACAGGAACATTATTTTCTTTATAATCTATTATGTTCTTGTTTCCTCCCAGAGATATGCACAAAGTAAGTGCAATGCCCACAGGTTAGATGTAGATCCTGCAGATGCAAAGTAGATCCAGCTTGTGACCCAAACTGAATTATCCTCAACTTAGCTTTGTTTGAAAAGCTAGTTTTTCCTCTCTATCATTGCATGCTGTTGGATGCTAACATAATGCTGTACCTATTAGATTGAGGATGAGGTTCTAACAGACCTTTTAATGCTATGTAGCAATACGTATACAGAAGTCATTATAGTTCCTAAATATAGATGCTATAAGGGTATTGCAAACACTAGAGCGGAAAAGGACAAACCCTGAACTGATGATGCTAATCAATGTCGAATTTCAACTGTTAGGCAAGAGCTGAGGCTCCCACAAGTTGTGTAGTCATCTGCCTTTGCAAACGAGCAAAAAGTCATGCGGGGGGTAACTACAGCATCAGCAAAGCCCTAAGGGGTAAATATTCCAAAGGCATATAGTGCTTTAACCAGTGAAGTCACTGATAATCAGATAGGTATGGCTGATTATAGGTAATCATTTAGCAAAGGCTGCTTGCAACTTTTGAAACATTTAGCTCAAAATAGTGTAATCAGACATGACACTGGCTGAAAACTGCAGAGAGCTCACTGCATATATTTTACAAATACAGCAATTAAATGCTTGTGAATTTTACAGTATGTCAAATATATGCACCCTACACTGGAAACATGCCTCCTTCAATTTTTCCTTTGTAAGAAATTTCTGTCACAAAACATTTTATTCAGCACTTAAACTATTGTACGAAGTTATTTTTCACCATAAGACAATCTGTTGAACTCGAATATATTTCTGTCACCTTTAATCTTTGTAGAACATTGTGCAGACCATTTACATTTCCCATTTTGTTATTAAAACCACCATTCAAAATAGTAGGTATTTATTTGTTATGAAGAATTCTGTTCATCTAACAAACACCTATACACTCCACAAAGCAGATTTTCCCGTGTGTTTTCATAGGGTATGTAGAATTGTAGAATGTAGATCGTAGAATGGGATGGCTGACATGATGCCAAATCAGCACTTTACCTCCTGTACTATCTCTTCTCCAGAGTTCCTTTTACAGCACATTTTTCACCCAATATACCTTCATTCTGTTGGTCTCCCTGTAAGTTTTAAGAATCCCTTGCCCTAATGTGGCCAGTTTGCAAAGGGCAGTAACTAGTTTTGTCTCTGTTGTCAGGTGCTAAGTATATGTAGTGTTTTATCCTTGTTCCTGATGAAAAGATGATAAATTATTACATCTATGGTGTATGAGCTATGTTTGTCACAGTTTTTTTCCTACGCTGCTTTAATCACAGCTTAAATTCAGTTAACTCAACAGAGTGCTTCTGGTGAGCACTGAATACTGTAGGGAGGCAGGCTTGATGTTTTTCATCAGGCTGCAGTAAGATTACATTTTTATCCTGAATTAGTATGTGTAACTGTTTCTTTAAAAACAAGGATTATGCTATTTGCATATTTGAAGAACACATGAAGGATCACTTAAATAGACATACATACAGCACTGTAATTAACTAAGCAAACCACACTTTGTATTTCTGACGTATGATATTCATTTGAAAAATAGCTTCTCGACACTGTCTTAGACTGATAGCAGTTCAGGAAAAATTGTCAGATGTTGAAAGCTGAAAAAGTAAAAATACATCATTACACTTAAACTACAGTCTTATATTTTGTTATGTTGCTTTTCATTTGTTTAAAATAACCAGTAATATGCAAGTATGCAAAGCTTTCTAGTGGAACGTACAGCATAATTCTAGAAAAGAGAGTCTTGTTATGAAGACAACCTGACTTTTCAGTAGGTATGAAAGGTATGCTTATACCGCTGGACACATCTGAATCATCATTCTTAAAATGCTAGGATACTTGGTGGTTCCACCACTTTAACTCCATCTATATATTAATACCCATCTAGAGATTCACAACTTCTTTACCAGTGAGTTTCCCTGGAGATGTTGACAAATATTATCTAAAAAGAAAAAGAGTGATTTATCATATCATCCTAGATTTTCAGGTTTCTGGAAGTCAAGTAGGAAGTCAAGTCTACAGTAAGTCTACATCATGCTAAAAGGAATACAGGTGCATACACAGAGCAGTAAATTGCACTGTGAGTTCAGCATATCTTAAAGGCATCAGACTTGCTGAGCAGTATGTCCACCTCTGCTTTTCTCCTGAGATTTCCAAGACAGCTACCTGCATGCCTAAAGTGCAATGCATCATTCATTACAGGGAGCCAGGGGTATAGGTGCCCCTCATTTGTACACCACTTACGCAGTGGCTTGAATGAGTTACACTTCACTATAAAACTGTCAAAACCTCAAAAGTCAAAAATATTGAGAGGGCTAATCACACTATGCAAGTAAAATATGCATAGCAAATTAAAAAAAAAAGGCATTAATTGTTTGGGTTTTTTTCCATTTTAAAGTTCAAAATGTAAGGCACGGCTTTGTCAAGAAAATCCCTTGTTTACCTTTGGCTTTATCATTTGTGACAGTACTAACCATGCTCATTTCATCTCACGTGGCTGAGAATACCAGCTGAGTATATATCAAAACCTCCCTGCAAGCACCAACTTCCAGAGAAGTTCACATTCAGCTTTGACTCAAACCCTGGAGATAAAGCCCACCTCCATAGAGGATTATTTTTGGTCTGGGTTTACCAAGTAACTACTCACATCATGTAAAATATTTGTGGTAGATGCCTTGGCAAAAAGACAACAGACTCCAAATTTCTGGAAGTCCAAATATCATTACTAGTGTGGTATCAGTTAGTGAGTTAAACTAGGATTATCTTGAAAGGCTTAACAGAAATACTGAACACGAGCAAACGTTCAGGACAGAAACAGCAAGATCTGTCCTGTAGCATGTAAGGTATTGTAAGCTCTTGGAAATGTGCTGGAGTGTCTGACAAATGGAATTTTGGATTTCCAGCTATTTAGAATTAAATGATTTAGACAAAAAGTGATCTTCATATCCTTGCCTTCCATTCCAGAATAATGGGATGCCACTGAATATTCAACGTATTTGAATCAGAAAATTGGATGATTTGGTTTATGAAATAAAATTAATGGTCAGCTGGCATATAATTAATCAATTATTTTATTTTAGTCTGCTTGAATTTGGAAATGCAAACTCCTGAAAACAGGCTTTAGGCAATCATTTTTAAAAGACAAGCATCAGATTTTAAACTCAGGATTTTTCCCTAATACTTTTATCTCTGTGTGCTTTTTGACCTTTGTCTCATTTCCATAACTTGCACCATTTTCCTCATGGAAGCAATAACTAGAAAATAATGCATACCTGTTCATATAAATATTCATGTGAATATTTAAACAAATTTGTGTCCATGTTCTTTTCTCCCAGTTTTTGCCTTCTGCAAATATTCCAGTGAATAGGAATGTTGATGAAAAGAATTGTTTTTAAGAGAATTAGTACTATTTTTTTTGCATTTTGTATTGTACTGTAAATTTACAGTAGCAATTGTAACAATTTGGTCAAAGAGCAGTGGCAAGTTATATGCCACAGATACAAGAACAGCAACGTGGACTTCATGTTTCTGAGTCCAACTAGACAAATAATTCTTGTGATTATTTGTTGACTGTTGTCTGTTGATAGCAACTAAAATGAAATGATGCAAGACCACCTACACAAAAGGAGGCTTTATGTGTAAAGTTGAATTCCCAGGGCAAATGCTTAGTTATTGGTAGCCATTCTGAGCACACCACTATGCATGGCCTTGGGTTCTCCTTCAGATTAAAACTGCATAAAGTTGGGTTTGGGGTTTGGTGTGGTGGTGTTGTTTGGTTTTTTTGTTTTTGTTTTTGTGTTTTTTTTCCTAGACAAGGCCACTAAGGCTTGGCAATGGGACCTGGCATTGCCGAGGAACAGGGTTTTCCTGACTTGCCTAACAGGAGAGGTCTGTGTTAGCACTGACCTCATGGTGTTCATTCTCAATGCCACAAAAAGAAACACTATGTAGCTCAGTTATCATATATTCAGTACCACTTTATCTCTCTTGCCTCCTTATTTTGGATTGGTTTTGGTTGGTGGGCGATTCTGTTTTTTACATGGAAAATGGCTGTATGATTTTTCTGCCTTTCACCATATCTAAAACTATTGGCTCCCACTGTACGCTTCACTACTAAAAGAAGTAGTATAGATAGAGCAAGCAGTATAGTGTGGCTGCATCATAGGCTCTGCAGGATTGCTGGCAGCTGGCCTAAATTAGAGAAACCCCACACCATACCCTGACTTGCACTGCAGAGACCAATACACAGCTCCCCTTGTCTAGAATGGAAGAAGTCCAAAAAGCCAACAGTCACCTTTCCCCTGCTCTTAATCATAAACAGTGAAGATCTGGACCATATTCCTTTACAGAACCTTTTCCACAAGTGCCATGCCACGTTTGTATTCAAAGGGCATTCCACTTTCAGATTAAGTGGTATAGACTTTAATATTTTCCTTCAAAAGAGTTTGCAGAGTATAAACATTAATGCATTCATTAATAGAAATCATAATACAATGCAAATACAATTAGTTTAAAGCCAATTTATGTTTAATGACATAGCAGTTATCAAAGCTCAATTATTCTAATTAGAATTTTATTCAGTAAGGCTCACTTTATTCAGTAAGTGTTTGCTCAGCACTTTACAGGATGAGTCCCAAAGAGTAACAGTGATTTAGGTTGGGGTTTTTTTAACTGAGTTTCTTATTCATACAACCTCAGAAAAGAAATGGGTTGTTATTTATTTGCCTTTTAACAAAGTATATGAATAATTTGTGCACAATAGTAGCAAAACACCTCTGTTATAGCAGTCTGGTAAATTAACTGGCTCATGGTTATCTCATATATTTGGTAATATGCTGCTTCCATCCCTCTTCAGTCACTGAGATGTTTCTTGCTACAAACAGGTTTGTAGCTTTTTCCCATATTTGAAGCCACTGACTTGTAGTATTAAAGTACATAAAACTTACAAAGTAATTTATTGTGTGTTAGATTTTTTTTTTTTTCACTGAATGCAAGTGAAACAGTAACAACTCAATTTATTGTAATAAAATCCGTGATCAGCCTTACTTTGGTCCTTGGTAAAGTTATGGATTTTAAGGGGATTAGCTCCATTTCTAAACACATGAAAGACAAGAAGGTGACTGAGAGCAGCCAGTGGGGATTTAGAAAGGGCAAATCATGCCTGATCAACCTCATTGCTCTCTCTTGGATGAGGTTACCAGCCCTATAGAGACGGGGAGGACAGTGGATGTTGTATACCTTAATTTTTATCAATGCCTTTGTCCCAGTCTGCCATAATCTCCTTATCACCAAATTAATGAGATACAGATAAATAGGGATACATGGGATAAATAGTCAGGGTGGGTGGAAAACTGGCTGGGGTGCTAGGATCAAAGTATTGTAACCAGTGGTGCTAATTCCAGCTGGCAGCCAGTAGCCAGTGGGGTCCCTCAGGGATTAGCAGTGGGACCAATGTTATTTAATGTCTTCATTAATGAACTGGAGAATGGGGAGAAGTATGCTCTCAGCAAGTACGGGGGGATCCAAATTTGGGGGAGCAGTGAATACACTGGAGGGCAGGACTGCTCTTCAGAGGGACCTGGACAGGCTGGAGAAATGGATTGAGCAAAACTTCATTAAATTCAACAAGACAAAGTATGGGGTCTTGTATCTGTGAAGGAATCTCATGCAACAGTGCAAGTTGCAAGGATGCCACTCTGCAGAAAAGTAGTTAAATATTGCAACAGGTTTCCCAGCAAGGTTACAGAATCTCTGTCCTCCAAGGTGTTCAAGACTCAGTTGGACATGGCCCTGAGCAACTTGATCTATTTAGACCTGTTTTGAGCATGTGGTTGAACTAGGTATCCTCTGAAGGTCCCTTCCACCCTAAATTTTGATTCTATGACTATATATTGCTTATTATATAGCGCACCTTGTATGCATGAAGACTTTGAGGAATGTAGCTTTTTAAAAATTTATGTTAATTTAGGTAATTATTATGTGCAGATCTATAAGATGGCTACTGCCATGTCATTTTATTTAACTTTTTTCTGTGAGTTAGAAAACTCTTCCCACTCTGGAAAAGGGCTGTTTCATTGACTTCAGCTCCAAGGTAGTGACACAAAGATATTCTATAACTTCTCCAATTTCTCACTAAAACACTGATCAGTGTGTTTGTGCAACTTCTAGGAGAAAAAGACAGCATAACTTTAACTGTATGAGAAAGATGTGAAAGAGATATGAAAAGGCTCTAAAAGCCACAGTCCTTAAAAATGGGCTCATCATTTTAAAGAATATGAGCTATAGCAATGTAGAGATCTTCCTTTAAAATAATAAGTAATGAAATCCTGGAATAACTGCCTTCACAGCAAGGGTTGGTACTATGACCCTCCGTATGTTGTTATGCACCACAATATAGAAATAAAGGTCGTCTTGAAACAAGTGACCTGTAGCAAACTGTCCGCTACTTTTCTTTCCTCTCTGGTAATATTGGTTCCCATTTGCAGTGGTTTTTAAAACTCACTTATGAATAGTCTAAATTGATACTGAGCAACCTTTCTAATTCAACCAACATGTACTTTCCTTCCATGTGATATATAAACATGATCTGTCTATATAGGTGCATATTAAGTCCAGCCTGGAAAGGCTAGTGTTTTTTCCTCACAAAAGAATAATGGATTTAAAGTTAATGACAACTGGCAGCCAAAAGCCCTATGGGATAATTCTGGCAGCCAGGGATTACCAAGTCACGGGGATGTTCTAGCCACGTACCTGCTTTCTCAGAAATGCCATCTCCAGCTGCAGGAGCACAGCGGCACAAAACAATGGGAGAGGACCTGAAACTGTGACTGCAGAATCCACATATTCCAGGAAAAATAATAAAAGTGTTCAAATTTGTGTACCATGAAAACAGGAGCTAATAGGATTACAAGCTCAGCATTACTAGAAAGAATAAGTCAGTTATAAAAATTTTAGGAACTGAAGTCAAGCCTTCTAACTTTTTCCTACAAGCTATTAAATCATTTATTTATTTTACATAGCACCTGTACAAAGTTATTAAATAACAATCAGTGGTCTCAGTCTGCTCAGCTAGCTAATGGGCCTGGATGCATATTTTACTGGTATTAAAGCCATTTTCTGTAAAAAGGAGAGGTTGTGGAAAAGGGAGAATTAGAAAGCTGTCTTAAAATGGATTGGTTTTGTAACAAGAACCTTAGGAACACCTCAAAAGATAGTATTGTATTTACAGGACAAGCACATGGTGTTAAGAAGACTTCCAGCTTGTCAGAAAGTGAGCACAGAAGTGTAGTGGCAGTGCCTAGCTGACTACAATGCCTGTTTTTCTTCCACAGAGTCTGTAGTACTTAGCATGGTGAGGCTGTCTCAGCATACCCTGTAAAGCATGCTTTCTGCAGGCCTACACTGGGACAATTTTCTCATGGGCAAGTCTGAGTCTTTAAGAGATTTTCTGTGTCAGGCTGGTTCCTTTTGTTCTATCTGTAAAGGCTGGAGCAAAAGAATCTTGTGCTGGCCAAAGCAAAAAATAGCAGTTTTCCAATCAGGGTTGAAAAATGTGGGAGACAATTGTACATAGCACCACTAAAAGATAACAGAGAGCCTATTAGCAGCAAGAAGAGAGGAGGTTTCTTTTTAAATGCATATGTAGTTTCAAAGTGCCCTTCCTTTGCTTCACTCCACAGTTTGAAAAATCTTTTCTAAAATGGCATGTTTTGACCATGGATTGGTAACTTCTCTGAAACCTAGTTAAGTTCATCTTTTGAAGTCTAAGTAGGATTATTGTTATATAAATTTATATATAAATACATATATGTGTGTGTGTACATACATCATTATGGTACAATATTTAGTGATATAATATATTTTATACAGCTAACAAACAGTATCAAGTAACTACATATACATAGAAAAATAGTATAATATTGAATAACTTTTCTTTTTGAGACAAGCAGGTTTCATTCTTTCATACCAATAAATAATATGTGAGGGATAATGATACCTAACTACATTCCAAGGTCATTGAATGTATTCTTATTTCCACTCTTGTTGTCACTGTTCGTGGCAAAGGATCTTAATTGCAGGCAGCTTTTCTGACAGCAAATGCAGCAGGTTTGTAATTTTGTTTTTGTCAAGGGGCTGCATCTTGTAGCCTGACTATGTGCACAGAACAAAGGTGGCTTTCAGCTCTTCTGGTCTTGAATTAGTCTGAATCCTGGCATAAGTTATGAATGGCTTCTTGGGCTTCCTCTAATCCATCAGATGATTGCATTTAATGTTCTGCTATTAATCTGCTCAATTAATTAAAATCAATATCTTTATGAAATATGCAGTTACAAAAGCCTTATGGAAAGAAGATCCTCTCTCATCAGTGTGTTCCACGGCGATAATGGCAATGCTATGAATGATGACATAAACATAGTTCAAAAGTTACCAACATGTATAAAAATGCTGTTAGAAAGGCTTGTCTGACAGGAAGAAAAAGAGGGGAAAGAAACCTATTGTTTTTATTTAGAAAACATCATTGTGTAAAATGTTATAATGTAAAGGCTGAATATCTGCTTTCCACAGTGCAGTCATTGAGATGCTGAGCTCCTTCCAGGGTTGCCTGATTGCCTGCATAGACTGAAAGAAAAGACAAAAATAATCAAAAAGACCATGTTTGCATCTTCCAAGATAAATGGAAGCAAGGCAAACAGTTCTTTTTATCCATGGGCTCCACAGCAAGGGGACTATTTACTTATTTTCAGTGTGTTCTGTGAAAGCTTCTGACGGGCAAAGAGTTGTCGCACTGGAGCATATAGCCCTCATGGTCGCTTCTCAGGCTCGTGTTACCATTACTGGTACTCGCTTGGCCATAAATGAAAAGTCATTGGCCATGAAAGAAAAATCACTTTGTTTCCCATTCATTCTTTTATGCCTTTTGAAATGAAACCTCATTTCTATTGACCATTATTTTGATGGTTGTTAATGGTTTTCAGTAAGAAAAACAAGGTCATTTGGGGGTTTTATAGCACTACCCTTCCTATACCTGCATCACAGAGCTCCTAGGTGACTCAAGAAAACCACAGCATAGTAGCCAATTTATGCATATACTCAGAATTATTTATATTGAAAGATTTCTAAGCCAATATCAGAAAATTGAGCGGGACAGGGAATCAACACAAGCCTCACATTTCTCTTGTTTGTCCCTCACACTGTTGAGGAAAGAAACTATTTTATTCAAGGCACAGAATTAAAACAGTTATTTAAAATCCCTGTGAAGGCAAGCAAACGTTGTTTCATTTGGCTATGACCGTCAGTCAAGTACTCGTTGTAAAATAGTGGTTCACATTACAAAAACAATGAAGAGATTAAATTTTTATTATGTGTATTAGGCTGACAAAACAGAAAAGATGGACATAAAATGAACTGATTAAATTAAAACCTTTGATTAGCTCTTCTAGGAAGAATTACTTGCCTAGTCTATTATGTCTGTATACATACATGAAGAACACGGGATTAATGTACAATTACTTTATCACTATGCAACTTCTGTTGGTATATTGAAATATGTGAATGGATTTGCTTTGTTTAATTCTGAGCTGTTGGAAAATCAGCAAGAAAGGAAATCAGAGGTCCTTAAAGGAATTAAGAGTCCTTAAGAAAATAGCCATTAATTTAGGGGTGCCCACTTCCTGGCTCAAATCTGATTAGCAGGCTTATTTATCTCATATTTCAAACTCAGAAGGACACTAAATTGTTGAAAACAAACCTTGTGTCTACGGAAGAAATATGAGCTGCCTGCAGCTAAAAGTGGAGGGATGCCAACAAAAGAGCTTGTTAATACCCCCAAGCTGTAGCCGGCTGCCCTGGTGTTCTTCCAGCCCCATTTTGAGAAGCCACACTGAGGAGTACGTGAGAGGAACCAATCTAGCTTTAACTACATACACAGGGTTGGTTTTTTTTTTCTAATGTATTTTAAAGTCATAGCAGCCCTTCAGTCTGACTCAGAAGACAGCCGTGAAGCAGCGATGCTATTGTAGTTGGTGGGAAGGAGGAGGGTGATACTCCTCAATAAAGAGGTAGGAAAAGGAAAATGGCTAGGGGTTGAAATGAGCATACTCTGAGCAGTGTTATTGCTGAAAATGTTGTCTGATGGCACCACAGCCATGAAGAACAGAAGGATAAAACTTGCCTGAACCACAGGCTTCCTGGGATATACCTGAGGCATGTGGGTCACCCAGGTCTTAAGAAAAATGAGCCAGGCACACAAACCATGCATAATTTTAATATTTTTGCCAGGTCTCTCTGTTTTTGTTTTGTTTTGGTTTTTTTTTTTTTTTTTGTGTTAAGGGATGGTGCATTGTTTCAAAGGAGCTACTGTGGTTTATTGTAATCATAGGGTTGTAGAGGACAGTATGGTGTATGGCAAGTACGGCAGTCATGAGGTGGCTGGAGCTGTGTGAGAAAACCTTGAGTTTTGCCTGTCCAAAAAGCAATAGGACTGCAGGATGCACAAGAGGACAGTTTTGAGGGACTCACCAGAGACCCATCGCACCACTAACTGCATTCTCATGGCAGGATGATGGGAACAGGGTGATTGCAAAGCCTTGTGATCCAGAGTAAAAATGGAATGACCCAGCAGCAGAAGCAGGGCCTGGCAGCTGGAGGGTGTACCCACACAGAAGCAGGGTGGTACCAGGGCTGCTAGTCACCCCTGAACCATCACAACATGACACTCTATTCTTCTTATGTAAGAAAATAATTTGCACAGCTAATGATTCTGTCTATCAAGCCTTTAATAAAAGAGCAATAACAAAACCTGTGGGTGTACTATAAATGGAAGGTATACTACCCCCTCATAGTCCTCAACAAAATCCACACAAAAAGCAAAGTTCTGCTTAGCTTTGCGGGAGGAGCTGGAGGAGAAGCACTAGTTTCACAATGTGAGCAGGATGGTGTTCTTAAACCCAATGTAAACATGTTCTTTTTACTCCAAACGTCTTGTTTTCTGCTTCCAGCTCAACTTCTCTCCTAATTTGACCTGCTTCATACTGAATAGCTTTTTGGTACGGGCATCACTGGCACCTACTGAATGGGGTACCTGCATACTCACATGTGAACCAGCAGCAGTTCCCCTATGAACTGTTGGCCAGACTAAGTGCTTATTTATTGAAAAGGACTGGACGGAAATGTAAGAGCTTTGGGTGGAGACATTCTGCTTGTGGATTATGTTCACTGTGGGCACATATAATATGGAATTAAACATTCTGAAATATTTTCAGTTACATTGCTTCATAAAGTTAACTTACAACAATGTTCTACTGAAATGTTAGTAATCCATGGAGCATTTTTTTTTTCTTAAGCTGTGAAGTCTCACTTACTGTGAAGTAGAGGATCTGTTAGCTAATCTTGGAGTTGTATGTCTGAGGTTCTGTTGATTTTGTAGATACAGACTTGTTATAGACTTTGTGAAAAGCCTCTTAATCATTTGAGAAATGTTTGTGCCTCTTCACTTTTATAATTTTTCTAATATTTCATATTGAAAACACCGCCATGACCACTATAGATAGAAACAATGAATTGATAGTAATGTCACTGATGTAGTAAACTATAGCCATAAATTTGTTCAGAAGTAGAATCATAGAATCGTTAAGGTTGGAAAAGACCCTTAAGATCATTAAGTCCAACCGTTAAGTACATGGTATATGACCTTAAACCACTTATTTGATGTTCCCATTTATGTAATTATCTTGCTATATAAAGTTAGTATAAAAAAATTATTGTCTTGGAAATATTTTTAAATCCACTGATCATTCATGAAATCCAATTATTCACTTACTTTAACTCAAACAATTCACTATACAATATACTATATTTTAAGTATATGTTGGAATAATAGCTTATTTGTTGTATTTATTCGTGTTTACAAAGTCAGGATTGGTACAGTGCAAATATTAACATTATGGGACTCGACACACACTTTCTAATTGTGTCTGAAACAGCCAGCATAGCTGTTGCTGTGTATGTTGCTGACTTGTTTAGTTCCCTAAAGAAGTTGTGTTTAAAGATGTCAGAATTGTGGCCAGTAGGCTCTAGTATCTCCCCAAAACTAGGACAGAAATTTCTAATACATTAAGAAATAGAAAATAATGAATAACGTTTTCCTCAAGTTCACCTTCAAAACAAAGAGCTAAAAGGATCATGTACCATATGTTACCTTGAACAGCGCTTATGCTTTACATTTCCGAACAGGACATGATGTACAATGAAACTACTGTTCAGACACTTAACAGGAATAGGATTAAACACAATTCATGTTAGGAAGCAAAGTAGTAACAATTAGCACATTTCCTAGACGGGAACAACCCAGACAAGGAGGTCATTCCTCAAGGGAATGGGGAGAAGGAAAGGAAGATTGTGGGTATGTGATACAAAGGTAATGAAAATTACTTTGCACTATGTAGCTGGTGTGTAATTTTGGATAGTTGCCCAAAGCTGGCATTGGCTGTAGTCCATTTTTTTTAAAGCTTGAAGCAGCATTGTGGGATTGCAAAGTTATTTGATATTGAATTCAGACAGCAGGAAAGAGAAGTGAGTGCCAGAGAAATTGTAAATAAAAAATAAATTACACCTATCAATATCATCTCAGAAATTCCACATACAGCTCTTTCTGTGAATTCACTGCACGTTCATCCTATGCTCCGAAAAAGTCAAAAAGTCGTTTCACCAGATATTTAGAAACTATGTGGAGTGTACACAGTGTTTTTACGTGATATATTACACTGACTAGAGCATATGCTTTGGAGAGAAGAAAAATACAAGAGTCAGATTAGAAAATGTATTTTTAGTTTTGTCTAATATTGAGGACTTGGGTAATTTTGTATTTTAGATCATCATTGTAGCTGTGTGGAATGGAAGAGGGAAGGATTAACATTGTCCTTCAAGGAGGCTCTTTGATTATTTTTGCATAGAAAGGACTACTGCTTGTGCTACTCATTTTCCCAGAGTGTTGGCAAAAAATGGAAACCAGAAAATGGAAACAGTCATCTTCTATGTCTTTTTCTTACTATGAGAGCAGGCTGTTAGGAAACTGTAAAATAGTCATATAGTTCAATTTCAGAAACACCTGACAATGCCAGGGCCCAGTAACTAAAGTACTTCAAAACCAGTTTCAACTTAAAAATAAAATCTATTACTTAAATGTTCAGTGGACCTTCAAAGCAGTCCACCAAGTGTCTAAACCAAACAACAAGGATCTTGTTCATTAGTGATGTGAAGGGAAATTTCCGATACTTGCGTAAGACTTAGTTTATGGGGTAACATTTAGTCACGTTAGACAATAACCTTTTCCACAAGTGACATTCAGCAATATGATACCAAAATCCTTACAAAATTTTATTTCATTAACAGAGAATAGTTTATTTGGCAGAGGTGACAGGTGCTTATAGTAACTTGCATCTTATTAGTATTAAACCCTAAGCTGTGTAAAAGCAAACTTAATGACTTGCAAAAAAAAGAAAAGAAAAAAGTCAGAAGTAGTCCTATTTATTCAGTCCTATCTAACAATTTAATTTGTTTCTGTAAAAGACCGCTTTACTTTGTTCATCTTCCATTAATCTCTATTTATCTCAGTAAATAAATGAGTAGTATAGTCCCCCATATTTAAATGTCAGAGGCAATGTAGAGTTTAAATCATTTCCTATTCCAAAAAAGGTCACATGAATTTTAAAGTTGGACATAATTGAGAGTATCTGACTGAACTATTGAGTAAAACTTTTTTTCACACATGTATACTAATAGCTTCAAGCAACAGTGAACAATTGCCTTTACGGGTTTAGTGATTTTGTTATTGGCCTTCTGATAGAAGACTAACCTAAGGGGCTTTGGTGTTTAAGACACATTTTTCAGTGACAAGGATAGTTGATATGTAACCACTAGGGTATTTTCAGTATTTGGCCTGTATTTCATGGAGATTCTCATCTGAAAAATGTTAGTTTTGTCATCTGTATTTTTAAGTTAACTTGTTGTAGAAGATTGTTCAACAAAGCAGGTGTAAACAGTTTTGTTTCTCTCTAATAGTGCTAGGTCTGGTTACTAGCACTTCAAATGCTATATATTAATGCCATCATTTACCATAACAAAAGAACTCCCCTGAAACAAAAAGACTTTCTAAACAAAGGCCACCTTTCTGTCTGTAAATATATTTAAATGTCCAGGAAAGATGTCAGACCGCAGTTCTCTGTTCATACCAGTATCAGCAGAGACACTAAACAGCAATGCAACCTTCTCTCCTGTTCACAGTCTGCACTATACCCCTGCAGGTATGAAAGGATACATTTAAGAGCTATAGCAATTACTTTGTAAAGTGAACTGTGCCCAAGAAGGCTGGTGAAAATGTCTGTAAAAGCAGGAGAGGGAGCCTGTTGCAGAAGCAGATGACTGACCAGGGACAAGCCTTTAGAAATCACTGCTGCTTGCATTCTGCCCTCCTCCTCTCTGAAAACCCTCCACAATACCATGTGAGTTATGACACTGATGTGGGCATAAAGTAGATATTATATTAGTTCCCTTTATTTAGGAAGCTGGAAATTATCTGACTCGAGACAGCTGCCTTGACTGCTTGGACTTTAATAGATTCCCTGATCAGGTGGAAAGCTGCAAAGAAAATGAGATTCAGTAACTCGCAGTGGTGCAAGGAGATGTCAGTTGCTTATAAGGGATGTGCACCGATAACGTTTTTACAGCACTGACTGTCTCAGGCTTGATCAAAAGCTGCTAATCTTAATACACCTCTTTTCCTTGACTTCAGTGAGGTTTGGATTGGGCCCTTTGAGAACAGATATAAGCTAAAACTAGTGCAGTGCCAAGACTGTGTAAAGTCAGTAGAGAAATACGATCAAATTTATCATGATAATACTCAGCAGTTTGTAAACTCATTAACATTTGCACAGAACATGCTGTTTTACCTGTGACCTATAAATTCTGGAAAGCTCAGGAGGACTCTGAGAAATGTTGATGGCAAAGATATTTTGGGGGAAGTATGATGAAGCCAAGTGGCATAGTTTAATTGAAGTTGCTATTGTTAAAAAAGCTTCATGGCATGTAAATGACAAGTCACTATGCATGTAAACAATTACAGAGATTGCAGAGACTGAGGTTAAGGTTTGTGAAATTGTCTCTCTTAATTCAGCCTTTGGCTTCACTGCTGAAACTTCCAAATGTGCAGCTGGGAGAGGGGAGAAACAGGAATTTCTGATGTAGACATTTGTCCAGTAGGAACTAGATGGAACTGTCAGCTTATTACACATGGACCATTGAACACTGAGCAAACACTGCTCTGTCCCTCCTGCACATTTGCAGTGTCTCTGGATTTCATCATATAGTTACTTATCCTATTAGCTTAAGGGAAAAGCTCTAATTGCATTCACATGAAAGCAAAATCTTCAGTATATGCTGTTTCCATTAGTATTCTCCTTTTTCCTACTATCAGTTAGGGTTTAACAGAACTCTCAGGATCATAAGCATATTTTACACTGCTGGTTTGTATTAATATATGATGCCAAAGCAACTAAAGAAAAAATTAAACAAACATTTATCATTAAAAAAAAAATCTGTCACTAAAATACAACCCCCAGTACAGAAGGATAGCAGCAGTTTGGCTTCACAGCCCACCTGCTGATTATAGGAGCTGCTGGGTAAAATTATAGGACTTGTATTATACAGGGGGTGTCTGTATAGATCATAGATCTAATAGAACTCATTTTTTCTTTAAAAGCTATGAATCCCCACAGTCCGTGCAGATAAGAGGTGGTCAGAGATGGAGGTTGGCCAATGTGAGCATATTGCTGGTGGATCACAGTTTTGCCTATTCGCTTTTCCCTTTTTTTCTTGCACAGCGAGGGGACTTGGATACCACTGAGGTTGCTTTAGCCTGAAGCATGTTGTAACAACAGTGAGAGAGAAGAGAAAGCAGAGGCACACCACCTTACCAGATAGCCCAGTTACTCTGTCAGTCTGTCACAGAATTAGTTCCCCCAAGTAATGATTCCACCTGAAATTCAGTCAATCAATAAAGCTAACAGGCTTCTGTTTAAAAGACCTTTATTTTTCTTCCGTAAGACCAAATGTGTTCATAAATTAAACATTTGCTAATAAACACTCTTACCTCTGTTTTTAGCAAGTCTGTCTGTTTAAAAGAACAGGTTAGTGACACTATTAAGAAACTGTCAAACTTGTTTCTTTCCAGAATATTTAATGCTCAAAGGATTAGAAATCTAGTGACAGATAGTTTAGGCTGCAAACTTACAAACTGGCCACTGTTATACTCGCTATGACTGTATTTAAACTCGGGATCCAGATGTGACAAGATCCACATTCTATTTAATCACTATCCAGTCCCTTAAGGCTTTTTTTTTTTTATGACAGCATGTTTTTGTCAATGCCTACACTTTAATAGGAAGAGGTTTTTTGTACACTCAGATTTTATATCTGATTTTTGAACCACCATTGCTAACTAAGCTAATTTCTTTAGTGAATTGTGTAAAAAATAATAAATTAGCCTGGGTAGTCATTTTACATTTTTTAATATTTTAATACGCTTATTTGAAGCATTATAGATATTAGAAAACCTAGGGTTCTCCCATTCTCGCCCCAAAATGACCTCCTGATTAGTAGCTATTCTTAATTTTTTCAAAGTGTATATTTTGATAACTGCCTTAACCTGGAGTTGTAGGGAAACTGGAAAGTGTTCTCTAGTCAGCAACTATGATCCTGGCAGACTGCCAGGATGTTTGTGACCTCTAGAAATCCTTAAGGTTTTGATCAGCATTTCCTTATCCCCAGTACTCTGTTGTTTCTGTTTTAAATCACATCTCAGTGTACCCAGGGCAGGTAATAATGTTAATGTAAGTGATACAACAGATGATTGTTACAAGCATCCTTGGATTATGAGATGGGAATATCTTGATTATGTAAACAATGATAGTGTTTATTGTATTATATTTCTGAAATTATGGTATTATGCTGATACAAATCATACAGTCGCATCTCAAGTGTATTTATTTAAAACATAGTGGATGGAATTCAAAGACTGTCAAAGACAATGAAAGACAGTATCTGACTTTCCCCAGTTTTGTATCAGGATCAGTATGCTATAGTAACTTTCTGTCGTAGTTTAACTCCAGCTGGCAACTAAGCACCACATGGCCACTCGCTCATTCCCCCCTGGTGGGATGGGGGAGAGAATCAGAAGGGTAAAAGTGAAAAAACTTGTGGGTGAGATAAAGACAGTTTAATAACTAAAGCAAAACAAGGAATTCATTCACTAGTTCCCATTGGCAGGCAAGTGGTCAGCCATCTCCAGGAAAGCAGGGCTGCCTCATGCATAACGGTTACTTGGGAAGACAAATGCCATAACTCCGAACGTCCCCCCCTTCCTTCTTCTTCCCCCAGCTTTATATGCTGAGCATGACGTCATATGGTGTGGGATATCCCTTTGGTCAGTTGGGGTCAGCTCTCCTGGCTGTGTCCCCTCCCAGCTTCTTGTGCACCCCCAGCCTGCTCGCTGGTGGGGTGGGGTGAGAAGCAGAAAAGGCCTTGACTCCCTGTAAGCACTGCTCAGCAGTAACTAAACCACCCCTGTATTATCAACGCCGTTTCCAGCACAAATCCAGAACACAGCCCGATACTAGCTACTATGAAGGAAATTAACTCTATCCTAGCCAAAACCAGCACACTTTCACATTATTTTCCATGAATTCCTAAGATCCGAAGATACAAATTTCTTGACTTTTCTGTGCCTGTAGAGTGAATTGTTACCATAATTATAAAGCATTGTAAATAATGGGTGAAAAGATCACGCTGCCGCTGCTAAAATACATTTGTTTGCTTCAGAATGTGCAATGAGTTAGTTCAGGGAATCTTGTAATAGTAACTATGGATAATATTAGAAAATGCATCTCTCAGAAGGCACTTTTTGTTTATATATTCATATAAAGGTGTATTAATAACAAACAGGTTCTTACCCCACTAATACTAAAAGGCGAGGCAATAGCAAAATGAGGATTGCTTATACAGCTGAGGAAAATATGCATTATGTTACTCTCCATTTACCCTTTTGATCCAATGTCAATGGTGCACTGAGAATATTATGTGCTATACATGTTACATATTACACAGCACATGTTGGGGTATATGTATTAATGTATGTTGCTATGTAGACTGTGGAAGCTTACACATGCTTTGTACATAAGTGGCCTAAATTCAGAAATTTGATGGGGAGAGAAGAGTAATGTCATATTCCATTGTAGAACATATATAGAGTTGCAGCATCTTGAGGTGATAAGAATGTTGAAGTATGTAAGAAAACAAAATTATTTGTTCAAAAAAACCACATTTGTTATTCTAAGCCAAGTTCAGGCTTTTAGAAATCTATAACACTTTTTCAGCTAGAGTTGGTGTTGAAACTGAGACAAACGTATACTGTCTTTTCCCATATCACCTTTATGGATCTTTATGCTGCAATGACACTTTAACAGTAAGTTATTTTCTTCTATGCATTTATGAGTGTTTTCATTGATTTTTTAATTAATGATGACCTTTAAGCAAATGCATTTTTTTCTATAAGTTATAGAGCATGACATAAATTTACATATTGGTGATCACTGCCAGAAATGGATGTCAGGTATCAGCTATTTCATTTCATCTCTTCTGGCAGAATTTTTCTAGAATACTTGCCTTGTCACTAACCGTGGCATATCTTCATTACAGCTGTCAGACACAGAAAAGCAGAATTGCAAACATGAAGGCACGAAAAGCTTTGATGGGCGAGAAAGAGATCAAGTGAGAGAGAAAGAGAGATTGAGCTGAAACAATGGTATCATCCACTAGATACTCCTTGGGGCGCGGAGAATGAGACTTTGCCTGGCCTGCTTTTGAGTCACAGCTGAGTAAATTATTACATTATTGTTACTATTATTGTAAAATGAGTTTGGTTTTCAGGCTCATTTTTGTTTACTCTCTTTCTGATATTATTTATCTGTGGCTTAAAAAGAAAAATATAATATGGTTATCATTGAAACATCTACCAAACAAGTTAAGTTGATATAGCGCCAAATGGTCAGTCCAGGTAAATTTACCCATGGGGCTAATGACTGTTCTGCAGACACAGGTCTCTTTTCTGAAAGTTCAGTGAGCTATGTAGGCAGTTCCAGGTGTTACACACTAACTAGTTCTGAAATTTTGAATCCTTTTTGAAAAAAGAATCTCTGGAGCATTTTATATCGAACCCACTCTCTCTGTGTGCTTTCTGACATCTTCCTTGTGAAGTGAGGCTCTTCATTGTCATCTTCCTTTGACAGCTTCTCTCATCCCATACGTTCAATACATCCACTCTGAGCAAGTCACCTTTTCATTTGGCATTTCTTTATGTTAAGGCTGTGCTGATCCTTATTCGTGAATTCGATCTGCCAGGCTTGCTGATATTGTATACTGTAGTTTGCCAAACCTAGTTTGCTCTGACTGGTAGTGATAGCAGTGGATACAACTTCAGACAGCTGTGGCAGCAGCAATCTGCACTATCCAGTCGTAAGTATCTACCCATAAATATGATAATGTTGTATTGCTGGACCACAGCCAGCTCTGCACTAGCTTCTGCAACACCTTTCTACAGTATGAAGCACAAAGATAATCTGATGCTCAGAGGCGCTCAGCTTGCATGCAGTCAGACTGAAAAAAACCTCAGGTTTGCCTTATATGGACATAGCTCCAGCTGTAAGGCCTCACCATTTTTTATATGGTGTCAGGAACTGTTTCAACATGAGAGGAAGCATGTACCTGTTTTAGTGCTGTGTATGATGTAAAAAAGCACTCCGTGTCTTAATCAGAGGAAAGCTGGTGAGAATGACATAGTTAGGAGCTGTCATTGATATCAAAACCACAAGACAGAGCAAACAGTCTGCATACCACTTGCAATTATCTCAGGTCAAATCTAGTGAAATCTGTGGCTGCAAGTTACTATGAGAATATTTCAAAAGGATTCTTCAGATGATAGAGTATCGATCATGACATACTGACTGCCAGGATTCAGTCATGCCTGTGATGTTGGGACTATGACATGCATGTGTTCTAGTTTTAATTTACTGGGATGATAATTAAGATAAAATTATTCCTCTTCTGTTAATTCCTTCAAAGCTGAAAAGACTTGTCAGTAACTATGTGAGAGGAGTGTTCTTAAAGTTACTAGCTCACACTCACCAACTTCCACGGTGCGCTGATCTCAAACTCTATGTAGGCTACAGGTATATGGGGAAGGTAAATCCACTTCTACATACACAGATTTCACACAGGGAAATATGCCCTTAGGACTTCTCCCTTTGCAGGGAAGCTAGTTAGCCTCAGATTGCTTAACACCAGTGACTTTCCATCCTTGAAGCTGTGCGATATCTTCTTTCCCAAGAGTGTTGCAAGCCATAAAGGAGGATTAATGCTGCTTTTGAACTGCATTAACTGTTGTGTGGATTTTCCACTTGGAAGCTTCTAGCATACACTTAATATCATGTAAAGTAGAAATAAGAATAATTAGCAATTAATAAATCATCTGCCAAGTTTTCAGCTTGTATTTTCCTCTATGATCTGATCTTCTGACATATCCCGACTCCCTTCAGACTTTCCTATACAATTAATTTAGACACTACAAACCAGGCATCATCCTGATAGATAACTTTGTTGATCCACGGGGAAGGGGATGTGCCATAGATTGTTCTATCCTTCTGTTCTTGTTTTCCTGGCATTCCCAACCTTCGATGACTAGATCTCCCTATTTGATGATTACAGACTCTCAGAGCAGCATCTCAATACTTATTTGATTTATGGATCCAAATTTCATGCTAACAATGCCCTGTAGCATTTTATTGCACTCAGTAAATAACTCTAGATTTATTGCTCTTAAAAGAGAACAAGGCTAATGTAATTTTTTTTTCTAGCTATCTGTTACTCCCTCTAGTAACTTTTAACCCATTTGCCCCTTCTGGTGTTACTGAGATCTCAAGGATGAGATGTTTCTACGGCTGTTAGGAAAACAAATGGCTGAATGGAGACAAAAGGCTGAAGTACAAACTCTATAGCTGTTTGCTTGGTTTGTTCAGTCAACAACCCCATGCAACGCTACAGGCTGGGGGAGGAGTGGCTGCAGAGCTGCCTGGCTGAAAAGGACCAGGGGGTGTTGGTTGACAGCCGCCTGAACATGAGCCAGCAGTGTGCTCAGGTGGCCAAGAGGGCCAATGGCATCCTGGCCTGTATCAAGAATAGTGTGGCCAGCAGGACCAGGGAGGTGCCCTGTACTCGGCACTGGTGAGGCCGCACCTCAAGTACTGTGTTCAGTTTTGGGCCCCTCACTACAAGAAGGACATCGAGGTGCTGGAGCGTGTCCAAAGAAGGGCAACAAAGCTGGTGAAGGGTCTAAAGCACAAGTCTTATGAGGAGTGGCTGAGGGAACTGGGGTTGTTTAGTTTGGAGAAGAGGAGGCTGAGGGGAGACCTTATTGCTCTGTACAACTACCTGAAAGGAGGTTGTAACAAGGTGGGGTCGGTGTCTTGTCCCAAGTAACAAGTGATAGGACAAGAGGAAACGGCCTCAAGCTGCACCAGGGGAAGTTTAGGTTAGATATTAGGAAAAATCTTCTTGACCGAAAGGGTGGTCAGGCATTGGAACAGGCTGCCCAGGGAAGTGGTTGAGTCTCTATCCCTGGAGGTATTTAAAGGACAGATGGACGTGGTGCTTAGGGACATGGTATAGTGATAGACTTGGCAGTGATAGGTTAACGGTTGGACTCGATGATCTTAAGGGTCTTTTCCAACCCTAACGATTCTATGCTTCTATGATTCTGTTTGCTGATCAGTCAGCATATATATACCAGAATGGATAACTCTGAAAAAGCCAGCGAATATTATTGTTTATCCAGACAAAATCAAGAAACTCAAGAGGAACCTGAGGTACTCCATATGGGTTATTGAGGTGCAGAGGGGTTGGAGTGGAGAGGCACAATCCTTCCTCTTCCTGATGAAGAGACACGAGAGGCAATAAAGAGGAAAGGGGAATACTAGTGTTATTCCAGTGGACAATTTAAGCAAAGTAAAGCACTAAGTTACAGAGACCAGATTTTCAAGGACCACTTGTCTTCCTTTCTAAAAATGTTTGCATGATTCTGACACTTACAAAATCTGAAAATCTTTTCCTATGCATAGAACAGATAGGTGATTCACATTTTGCAGCATAACTCTAGCTCTATGTCTCTGTATTTGTAGAAACGGTGGAAATGGTGTCACCTAGGAAATAAGGTGTAGCTTGCAAATAAATATTGCAAACCAGATTTTCACAAGCAAATGTTAATGGCTCTAAAATGCTAAATTATGACAATGCAAGATCATCATATTATAAAGTGTGTCATTTGTATGCGCTTGAAAAGAATCCTGCAGCACTGGTGTTTTTTTCTCTGTTGTGATTTTCTTACTCTGAGAGGAAATAAGCCTAATCTATTTGCATATAGTTATTTAGACCTTTCTATAAGAGGTGTAGGATCACAGTCGGAAAAAGAATTAGTGAGTGAGGTAATTCTTAGATGGGTGCATTAAATTGTTAATATAATGAACAAGTCAGAGAAAGAACTACCCTAATAATATAAATTGTATTTTATATACTTTTCCTCTACAATACATCTGCTAAAATGTGGACATCTTCCAAGAAGCATAAATAATTTTACTTTTAATATTCTTCAAGATTCAGAAGTTTCTGGTTTACTGCTTTTACTACAAACATTTTTATCCAGGCTTAGCTCCTGGCCTCTCTGTCATCACAATCATACCTGTGCATGGTTAAGGAATAGTATACTGGATTCCCAAGGTAAAATTTTAGTTTCCTGGCTTTGATGCAAGAACTTGAAGACACAAGATAAACCCCAGACACATACTAGAGAATAAAAAGATGGCTGTTATAAGTGAATTTTGCTCATTGTAACTCTTAAAGAGATCTTTATTCTAGTTAAATGTCTATGCAAAAACCTTGTGCAAATGTCTTATCCCACAGAGTGCATGATTTTTTTTTCTGATTTTCTGTGGTTTCTTGAAGATCTTTGTTGGAGCTAATTATGTCCGAGAGAAACGATTCCTTTTCACGCAATTCTATTCTTAAGTGGAGGTGCTTAAGCAAGGAGGAAAAGCAAGAACCACAGAAAAATAAAGTGTTAAAATGATGGGAAAGAAGTAATAAATCATAAATGTAAATTATTTTGCTTAAAAAATCCTTATAGGAATTCATTTAACTAAGTAAAGCATTTAATAGCGATTTAACTACAGAGCTATGACTAGAAACTTGAAACTTCTAATTGAAGTAGTGGTCAGGTTTGTTTTTGACAAAGGATAAGGAACGTTTCCTCACAGTACTGCTGGCTGTTCAGAAATTAACTTGCAACTTTAAGAAGAATCTGGATTCCTATAGGAGAAATGTAGTTCTCCAACCTTCCAGCTTTGGAAAAAATGAGAAATAGTTTAATCCATTATTATAAATGCAAAATATATTCTTTAAACTAGAGTTAGTCATTTGATGAGGTAGAGCAAGGCTTTTTAGGAAAAAATCGCATTCCTGATTTTTAGCCCAGCCCCCAGCAGGAAATTCTGAGAGCGTGTTGCACAGCAACTCCTTCGGGCCTCAGATGTATAAAAGAGTAAAAATATATAAATCACCATCAGCTTCCTTAGTTTAACTCCTGGATGAGAACAATGCTGAAAGGACTACTTTTCCTTTTTGGAAGCTGTTTATAAAATCTGTTGGTAGGCCTTATTCTTTTTAACACAGGGATGCTCAAGAATTCATGTATTAATTTGCTTCCAAATGATATAAGCATATTGTTTTACATAGGCCAAACCCACCTGGCCAGACTAGCAGACCAGTTAGTCTGCTCTTGGCCAAGTACCCCCTTGCAAACGTGCTGACTTGGATCCCTCCGTACTTGGAAGGGCCTCAGTGAAACAAATCTCCACTGTGCTCAGTTCTCTACTCACGTAAGGTTCCAGAGAAATTTTAGACCATTTATGTAAGTGAAAGCTGCCACCTGCAATTCTATTCTGTGCCAGGGTTCAGTGGCTGAGAATTCAGTATCCGCACAAGCCCTCCAAGAGGCCTGTTCTGCATACTGGGGTGACAACAGTTGTTCAACTACAGCAGCTGTGCTGCCAAAGGGGAGGAGTGTGGAAGAAGAGCATGAAAGGTTCCCTTTCTCCTCTGTGCCAAGGGCATGGACATTTTCCTCATTTGCAGACTCCCAAACTTTCCTGAAATCAGAACAAAAATGGAAAGTACATCTAGCTGGAAACTACTTCTAGGCTCCTGGCTTCTCAAAACACTTCTCAGGAGGGTTTAATTTGGTAAATTATTTGGTAGTTTTCACTGCCCTCCTCCCGACTAGCTTTTCTTACTCTTGGCAATGAACATGCATTTTTCCTTCTCCAACATCAAATTCTCTAAGCTGTATAGTTTCTTTGCGAAGCCATAGAATAAATTTCCTGCATATCCCTTTATCTTTCTATTATCTTGAAAGATTAATAATTCCCCTCAATAAGATATATATGAGGTCCTAAGTGAGTTTTAGTGCCCCTGGGTAAAATCCTTGAGCCATTAAAGATGGTGAATGCTTTACCATGACTTTTGACCAATCAGAATTTCATCTAATTGGCTTAAACTAGCCGTTACTGTAAGCACTGTCAAAATCCTACTTTTGTTACAGGGCTCACAGACTGTGACTACCCACACCTCTGAATCGCATCCACTACCATTTTGTAATTTATGGAGGACCAGCTTGTTATAGGCCACCGAAGAGACAGCAATAGGACGCACAAGGTTTAGTATGCATGGAGAATATGTTAAGAGAAAACAATGAAGCAGTTCAAAAGTGATAAGGAATTATCAGATTAGCCCTGGAAGAGCAACTGTCTACATGGGAAAGGCTGTTTTGGTTTTTTTTTCCTGGCTATTGCTATAGGCTGTAAAAGGTGAACTAACACAGTGAGAACAAACTTTTCAGGGTAAAAAACAGGTCTGTGTTTGAGACACTTAGTTTATCGTAGACACTTCCACTTCCAGCTAAACAAATTGCTAACTCCAATAGTGTCCAAATTTTGTCATGCACACTCTCTTTTGTGTATATTTGTGTATGTGTAAAAATAACTATTTATCAAATATGCATTTCCTTTAATTGGTAAGGAGTGGATGGTAAAAGACAATTGGATTATTTTGGATTATGTTATAAATTCATTACAGATTCAGAAGTATAGTTATAGCTTTAGGCTTGGGTGCAGAGACGTGTTTCTTAAACGAGTTAGTTAAAAACAAAATTATGTTACTGAAGGGTTCTTAAAAGCTATTTAAATGTGGTAACTAAAAATTAAAGATTAAATTTATTAGTATACCTGAGAAAACATTAAAATCCACATTGTAATCATCTGGGAATGATTATCAATGTAGTTTTGTGTCATGGTTCCAGAGATTTTTTTCAACTATTTTTTCTATTATAAAAATCAACAACAAAGCTATTTCATAAATATTAAACATACTCTGTTCCCTTCTTAACTTTATCTTATGGTAATAAAAGTGGAGTCAGAGCCGATGTGTACATTTCAAGGAAAGTTATGATATAAAACATAGAACATAGAACAAAGGTACTGAAAGTCATTTATGATTGAAACTGTAGATTGAAATTTGTGAAAATACCTCTCACTGAATAGCATATCACAATTGCCTCATAATACTGGGATGTGTATTCATAAGCTTTTTAATGTATGCAGCCAACCTCTTCTACTTTATTTCATAACCACTGTACTGATTCTGCTTGGCAAAGTTGGTATGACTGATTGAAAAATGAAGAGGGAAGTAATTTTACAGAATGTTAAATTTCTGATAAGAGCATTTTAACATCTAAAATATAGTATCAAAGTTCCACAGAGCCAGAGTGATAAAAAAAATGTATGTTTAGCTGTGGATATATCAGTTTGCAATAGTTAATGTTTGTGCCTGAATGCATGGATGGAAACCGATGTATTAATGAATTTATGTTTTTATCATTTGTGTTACAAATCTCTGATTTTTGAGACAAAATATGAGGGTGGGAGTTAATGGATTTAGAGAGATGATTAAGCTGTAAGTCAACAGTTAAAAATGATATTGTTTTGGCATAGAAAACGGAAGTGTAATTTGTCTGTGTGGTGATGTTGGCAAACCAACAGTGAAAGCAAAAGGTACTTTTTGTTTGCCTTTCAATGAGGTGACTCATGCCATATTAAAAAAAAAGGTAGCTCAATGTCTGTCCTCCTCATTTTAAGGAGCTAAAATCTGGCAGAATACAACCACAAAAAGGTTGTGTTGTTTGGTTGGTGTTTTTTTGTTTTGTTTTGTTTTTTTCCCAAAACATGATTCCTATTAGTTTGGCATTGTTTCCTATACCAGTTTTTGACATCAAGAATCCCAGTGACATGAAAGATTGCAACAGGTGTGAAGCATTGATGATTCATCTTGCTGACAGTTGTGGTTAATAGTGGGAATATTTTGCACTGGAAGTTATTCAGCATTGAGAATACTATTATTCAGTGTACCTGTCCAAAGACAAAATACAATTTTAAATATTAAATTGAGTAGTATATAATAGGAATAGCACCTCATTAATAAGATTTAACAAGTAAAACTTAGATTGCAAAGTGCCAAAACAGTAGAAGACGCTTATTCTTCTAAGCGTTGCCTTTGTTTTCAGGTGAATATTTGATGACAGGACATATCAATACCTAATAACAAACACCTGTGGAACTAAACCCTTATTAAATAATTATGCTGATAGTATGGAAGTAAAAGTGGAATCACAAGGGAAACATATAACTGTTTTCCAAAGCCCAACCACATATAGATATTGGACTTTTCATCTTGTAGATGGTAAATACATCCCTGTACTATTGGGCAACATTTCCAAGTGCTTTAATCTGCACCCCAATGACAGCAAAATAAGCCTCATCCTTTATATGTGCCTTTCAAGTCTGCTGTTGTGTGACTCAAAGCTGCCTATGTAATAGTCTAGTACAGCAATGCTCTCTTCTGTTATGACAATAATTTTTGTTTTATTAAATAATCATTCAGCCTTTTAAACTAGACTATAAAGTGTAAAAATATATTCTAAATAATTTTTATTACCATAATGTTAATTATTGCCGCTACAGGATAATGTCAGTGATTAACTGTATTTCTCCCAAATACATTTTACATTGATGAATATTTTTATTAAGATATGTCAAATTTATCTGAATTAAAAGCTGACTAGAAGTAAATGATAGGATGCAAGGCAGTAATCTAATCTAATTGTTTTATTGTACAATAAATGAAGAAAGATAGAGCAAAAACTTCATTGTTCAGTCCTAATGGGAATAGTTATGTGGAGCAGAGCTTATGAAGACCTACCCAATATGGTTCAAAACATATCCCACTTACTAAAATTGCAGATAAGATGCATAACATTCTCATAGAGTTTCCAATAAAATCGTATCTAACAAGAAATATTTTAGAATAAAGAGACCCACTGAACATACATAATGATGCTAAGTTCACAGTTTTACTTGATTATAGACCCAGGATGCAATCCCTCAGTCCCTGTTCATGCAAAATTTTGTGTTTACTATTTGCTTTAGCTTTTTTTTTTTTTTTTTTCATTTGCCAGATTAAGCCAACAGGGTGATTGCAAAGGCATGGAATTAATTGTATGGTAGGAGCGTTGCTAGAGTTCTGACATATTACACTTGGTGAAGACTGGTGCAACTATTAAGGAAAAGCTATTGTGTATAATATATATTAACATTTTCAAAATCATCCTGTTTTTGACAAAAAAAAATTATGAAATGTACAACAGTCAATAACAAATGATATATTTCATTTGTTTTACTTTTTGTCTTTCATAAATAAACTCAGAAGCTCTCATTCTCAGGTTGTAATTAACTTCCTTGAATATACTCATATTTTTTGTACTAATGATTGTGAGGCTAAAGACACATTCAGAACTGATTAAACATTAGTGTCTTACAGTGTCTGACTGAGTTGCAAGAGAAATGCATCTTCAGACTCTAAGTTTATATGGGAAATTTTGTTTCCAGCATGGAAGCCTTGGAGGTCTGGAATCCACTGCTATAGCTGTAATTATATTAACAAAAATTCTATCACCAATTTGCTAATGCAAACAACAAGTTCTACTGCTAGCATAATTTCAGTTGAAGTCAGTATCTAGAAATTCATTTAAAGTGGTTAAAAAGTGGTCTCAAGATAGCTGTGACAGAGCAGCTTGCAGCTTTTAACCTCAAACAGAAATTATATTTAAAAAATACAATATTTCTTTTGACGTGGCTGGTGATGGTAATGTGGGATTTTTCTTGGATAATTAGTTTTGTAAAGTGTATAATTTAAATGTGGAATTTGTCCTCCTTGTTGTATATTACAATTAAAATGTAATAAGTAGCCCTCTCCCAGGGTTAACTTAAGTGTACTAGTTTTTAGCTCAGGAATTTAATCTCAATTATCAGATTTTTTGGAATAGTGTTAAAGTGCTTCCTGGATAGATCATAGAAACTCCAGTAAAATGAGTTTTGGCATAGGGGCAGTGAAGACTAAGGCTTTAAATGAAAACAAATTCCCAATATTTACTGACTACAGTCCCTTCCCTCTATTGTAGCACTGTAGTTTCTTGCAAACTAAGTACATCCTCCAGTTAAGCTAGCCGTTTTATTCTCCCTAGTTCTTCACTGTCTCGGAGCACTCCATCAGCAGTACTTGCTCACTTCTCCTTCTGTCACTATGCTAAAACTATCTTTTTCTTGGCTGAAAACTTATTAGTGTTTTCCATCTTTTCACTCATAAAACATGGCTGGAGCCCTATCTATACAGCTCAGCTTTTCTAACTGTACTCTGTCATTCTAAGTGAGGAGGTGAACAGCCAATTGAAGTTCATGAAGAACATAGTCCAATTCCTCTGGGCTAGACCCATGCATAGAGCCAGGCCTGAAAAAAAGCATTTTACTGTAATCAAGCAACCTAGACACCAACAAGGCCAAACGTACAGTTATTTGCTCAGTCCTTTGGATTTTGTAGCCCTCTGTCTGAACAAGGTTTTTAGTAGAGTTTCAAGGCCCCATATCACCAGAAGCATATTGTTACAGTAATACCTGCACATTCTCAATGGTTACTTCTTCAATATTATGCAATTCGTTGGCCAACAGTTACTGTGTAAATAAATTAGTTATCATGTTTTATATACTTCAGGAGCTTTGCATTTCAAAGAATAGTACTTCTCTTTACTAAATTTTCTTAATATTCCTGTATATTTATTTCCAATGAGCAACAGTGGGAATTATGCTTAGGCAATGCGATACAATGAATCATCTGATATAAACATGTTTATGTACGTTAAACATAAAAATAATTAGTTTGCCAAAGACCACTGTATTCAACACAACAACAAAAAGCATATTCACTGGGGACGAAAGAGATGGCAAAAAATTCCTGCAAGTTCTAACTGTATTTTTGCAGTGTAAAACTAGTCACAGTTTCTCTCACTGGAAAACAGAGGCTGAGCTTCTATTTACAGAAATGGGGGAAAGCACGGGAATACACAATACAGAATGTTTATTCTAATATGCAAGAACTTCAAAAAATACCCTCCTATTTAAATGCTTACTGTCTCAACACAGAAACAAAGAAATAACAAAAGTTAACTTATCATAAGGCAGCAGTTACAGAAATGTCTTAGCTTTGTTTTCAGCATTAGCATTTGTAGTCAGTAAGTATCCAGGACAACTGACAATCAAATGCAGCAGCAAACACGTTATTCCCTTGCATATATTTAAGAAGAGAAAAAGTCATTTTAATCACATGTGCTGCAGATTCTTGGCCAGTATTAAAATTGGCTATTTGATAGAGTGCACCACCTCCTTCTTTGAGTGGTTTGTTTACAATTCACTACTTTTTTTTTTTAATGTTAAATTCAAAATAAAAAATAATCCATACACGTCAAACTAACTAAAAGCTAGCATTTTTCATCTTAAGACCTCCACAATCTAGAATTGACTTCCCTTTAAAGTCACCTTTATCTTGGGAGTCTGGATAAATGCTTTATGCTAGTGCAAGGCTAGTTATTATTGAGGAAAGAGTAACGGAGCTTTTATTGATCATTAGGAAAAGTGACTGTGGATAGCAATAACTTAAGTATTTGTTTCACTCTGCTGTCATAGATCATGAATTAGAAATAATAGCCGTAATCATGTTTCAGAAATGAGGATGTAGCTACAAAGCCTCCTAACTCCCACTGCATCAGTGTTATAAGCCCAACATATTAAATAAATTGCTTACTTCTAACACAGTAAGTAGAAAGAAAAAAAAAAAAAGAAGAAAAAAGATCTTGAACACTGCTTTCTTAAGATTCATGGAAGTCAGGGATGAACAAAACAATTCAAATTCTGCAGGAAGGTTTGATTTTGGTTTGATGTTTTTAAGATAACTTTTAAATGTCCTCTTTTTTTCATTTTTTTATTTAACATTCCATGTTAGAAAACTTGAATGCTATAATGCTTGGTAGATATCTGCTGCTTGTTTACAAAGCACCACTACATTCTAATGTGTATGAATGAAGGGAAATAACGGAAAACTAATCCTAAGTAAAGCACGGTACTGGAAGAAAATTATGATGACTAACAACCGCTAAGGACAAAATAGCTTTTACTAAAAAGCATCTAGGTTGTCTGGATTGACATGGGCAGAGAAAAAAACTTGTTTTTTTCTAGAACCTCCAATACGGCTGTTCTTTTCTGAATATTAGAAAAGAAGGGACAAGAAACTGAGTAAACTACAAGATGCTGAAAAGAGATCTCTACTTTTGACTACTTTTGGCAAATAGTAGTGCTAGCTGCAGGCAACTTAGAAAATCTTTGTCCTCTGGTAACAAACAGTCCAGAAACAAAAACACACTCATTTTCAGTGTCAGAGATCATGCAAAGTTTGTCATTTTGACAGAGCTTCCCTTCATAAAACACTTTCAGAATGGGTTGGCAGCATCAGCAAAATGTTTTTCAAGAGGGCAGAAAGAGCAAATGAACATTCAAATTAGAACATTTTTAATAATGTTTGGCCTTCAATAGTTTGTCTTCAGTGTTCTGAAAGACACAATACGGAAGGGGTACATAATGCCTAAGACATTCTTCCTGCCCTCTTCATATCTATGGACGAATGTGAAAAGTACATTAGTCTCAAATTTTTAAGTCTCATTTTGAGAGGGCTAGTAGATAGAAAGGGGTAACTTAGAAAACTTAAGAAATACATATCAAAGTGTCTGATGATATGATTTTATACCATTTCATTTTCTCTGTGTAAGTAAAGATCTGGAATGGAATTTCTACGAAAGCTGTAATTCACTCTGGTTTATTTGCTTGTAAAAATACCAAAAAAAGCCTGTTACTTTTCCAGCATTAGTAGTAGGTAATGCTGCACTGCCAAAGTTTCTGCAAGTAATATCCACTCTTGTAGTGTTTCAGAACTCCACTATAAAATTTCAAATTGCTAAGATACTAGAGTTGGAAAATCTGTCTTAATAATTTCTCTTTATAAAGATTTTTTCTGCACCATAAATGCACATGCTCTCAACAGACTTTAATCATTTGTGATGTTCTGGCTAATTCTAGTAGGTCATTTAGTCATGTTTTAGATGAGTTTATGAAGGAATATAATGGCAACAAATATAGAATAATGATCTACTTGCTTTGAAGTAAATGTATCTAATACTGGTTATAGAATGCCTTGAGTAATTTCACCACTTGAAGGTCTGCATTGAACAATCTAAAATGATTGACTTAATCCATAAAGTTGATTAAAGACTGAAACAGTTACCATTGTAGCTGCTTGCTTCTGAGGTTTCCATCTGTGGCAGGAATGCCTGAGCTGCATGTGAAGCAGTCTTGGGACTGCCCCTATTCATTACCCAATGGATTAAGATAGCTCCAAAGTAGCAGTAGTGCTTCTATGTTGTAAATTGCAGTGGCGCAAGAGCTGTTTCACATATAATTCTTCCATCTGTGCCAAAGAGCCAAATTCTGAGACAGAAGAGGTACAGCTGTCTGAGGTCATCATAAACCAAGATCCTAAGGTACTATTAAATGTATCTTTTTTTCCTTCCTTGATGCAGTAACTATGTGGCTCTGAGTTGCATTTATATGCAAGAGTGTGTGTATATATATATATATATATATACATACACACAGAAGCAAGGCTTAAATCTGGTTTCAAATCCAAGCAAGAATGAGTTTAAAGACCTGCTGTGTTATGTTGTATATTGTAGTATACAAAGAGTTTTAAGCAAAATATGTCAGTGTGATGATTACAAAAATCTAGATACAATCAATGTAGTAAGAATCTCTTTACTTTCTGGCTCCTTCATTAACCAGGATTCTGAATAAACATTTCACATATGAGAAAAATAAGGGTTGTACCCTAACTTCATTCCCGTTTGGCGGCTTTCTTCTTGAAAACATGGTCACAGGAAGGATCAGAGATCAGCAAAGAGCTAATACACAGAGCAAAGAGAGATATAGTGCATATTCCCATCCTCCTTAAACCTTCAGAACTTCACCACCTCAGCTCCAGGGGGCTAGAAAACCTTTGATTGAGAGAGAAGCATAAGTTCCCCTGCAGAAGTGGTGTGTTTTTATACAATTAGGGGTGCAATGCTGCAGTATGTATGTACTTCCCCCTCTGCAGTGTAGAACTGCACAGGCCCAGGTGGAAGTACTTTGCTGGAGAGCAGTGCAGACAGATTAGGTGTCACACTTCACTATATGTGGTATCTTTATTAGAGGTCACAGCTTTAATTTTCTCCTATTACTCTGTAACCACGCGCATAAGAAATCACAGTCAGCCTCTACTGCAAAACAAGTATCAGGAGTGCATGCAGCATATGAATCTGCTCTTTTTCCCATTGTTTTTACACCCTTCCCCCAAAAGTAAAGCAGTAAAATCTCACAACTGCACAGTGCAGCCCAAATAAAACTCATTCTTTGTCCAAATATAAGCAAATTTTCTGCTTTCTGTAGTTACAGAAAGATAAGGACAAGACTAGTGCATATACTTTAAATGTTTCAAAATCCAAATACCAATGCAGTAAAAGTATATTTGCAGTAAAATGCACATCTACATTGATCTACAGCACAGAATAAAGCCATCCATTGCCTAACAATCTAAATCTTCCTGAAAAATACCCTTTTCTTTTATAAATAAATTGAACTTCAGTTTGTAAATACATTGTCTATAATTTGTATGCATGTATACTTATATGTTTAAGATATAGATGAATATAAAATACATAAATATATATGCAAATTAAAATTGCAGTGGAACTGTTCATCATAAAAGGAAAATGTGTCTCAGCATGAGAAAGATCTGTACTTTGGTCAGGACAAGACCACAGTCGTATGTGGTCATATGAGTCTGAAGCTCTAAGGTGCACATTTTCCATGCCTTCAATAACATAAACACGGAATAGCAGATACAGAATAAAAATATTATTTAAATCTTAAAATAATAATCTTCATCTCACCTTTCCTTTAGAGAGAAAAAAAAAAAGAGAAAGTGAAAACCACATACAACTTCATGCTCTCCAGGAAAGTATTTAACTATTTTACTAGTGGAGATGATATAACAGCTTAGTGAGACTGCTTTCTTATTGGATGTTACATCCTTATGAAACGTCTTGTTAAATCTTGCTGTAAGCTTAAGTATTTGTATTTTGGTATAACAAAACATGGAATAAGGCATAGCTTGTTAAGCTGAGCAAAAACACCAGGTAGAAGGAGACAGAGACACAAAACCAATATTAGTCAACCAAGACAACTAATTAAAAATAAATATAATAACTAATTTTTCTATTCAAAATGGCTTTCTGTTAGTGTTGCACTATTTGCACTAGGAAATTCTAAATATTTCTAATTCTGAAATAAAGAATATTTCTGATTTGCAAGAACCCATGTACTGTTGATCCTCATGTGACATCCAGCAATATTTGTTTCATTATGTTCATTTTGGTGCCAGCATTCCAGATATTCATAAAGTTATAATGCAACTTACGTAAATTATTTGGAGGAGGTCTCGTCTCCATGTTTTCATAATGTTGCACATGTACTACAATGTTTAGATCTCTTTCCATATGATCTGTTGTACAAGGACCTTGAGGTCGCATAACATCAGCAAGAGCCCTGAAAATGAAACAAATCAAAATGAACCTGTTGTAAAATCTGTAAGGAGCTACCAATATATTCCAAGGTTTTTTTTTTTTTTTAGTTTGAGATGCAGTCCTTCATAATGTCTGCTGGAGAAACGAGCTCCATTCACAGCAAAATCAGGGAATCAGATTCATTGTGAGACTTCGCACCTAAGGCTCTTTTTAGGTTGTCTTAGACAGTGTGCTAGCAGTAATACACAGAAACACATTAAGTTCTTTAGCTGTCTTGGCTTTGTAAGAACATAATTTAAGCTTGTTGAGACTTGTAGAGTTCTGCCATTGCATGTGCTCAGTAACATTGCCATCTTGGTTAAGCTGAGCACCTCAGCACCTAGCCCTGTCTATAGCTTTCACAAACTAGGTATCTTCACACCTAGATTACCAGCAGGGCCTGTCGAAGTACATTCTCACACATGCATTTGCGCAGAGCACCAAACACCACAGTGGTCTTGGCCATTCTCATTCAAAAATGTCACCATAGTCACCTGATTTTCATGTAGAGATCCAGTAGGCATCGCACTCTTCATGATCAGGGACTTAAGGTTTTCCCATCCAGAAAGGGAGATCAAAAATGTCTTTTCTAACTTCTGTGTGTGTCCTAGTCATTAAGATGGAGCAAAGCTTACACAGGAATACTCCTTGCTGCTTTGAAGCCAGTTCAGGAACAGGATGAAAGCTTTATGCTAGCAAAGAGGGAGCAAGCAAAAGGATTCCTAACAGTTAGGCCAGGCCCAACCTGGTGCTGGTTGTGGGCTTTTTCTGCAGAGCTGCAGGCAGTAACTATATCTGAGAGAGAGACAGATTCATCCCACTCTGGTGTATTTTCTAAGGACTAGTTTCACTGCCGAGTGTCCTGCTGAGTGTAAGTCCATTCTTAGGCATACAGATAAGCACACACATCTGTATCAACCTTGTGGATCTAGAGTTAGTGACTAAGCTTTAAGCTCTGAAACTCTCAGCATGGCAACATCTAACTCTCTCTGTGATTCTGGGCTATGGAGTTTTACCGTCGACTTCTGTAGGAGCCCTTAGGTGTATGCCATATAGCTACCTGCTGAACTACCGTGCCATACAAAATAACTGGCCCACCTGCAGCTGTTGCCTTAGGCAAAGGAAAGCTATGGTATGTGTTACCAGTGTCTTCAAGGTTCAATGCAACTCTTCTCTATTCAGGTCAATGTATTACTGACCATTACTTGCCTCCTTTTTGTTTTACTAGTTTTAATTTTTAGACCCCTTGAGCTATTTTTTTTAAGGGAATGGATGCATTTTCTGGGCACTGTGCCCAGTTTAGTTTAATTTTCTGCAAAATTATATACAGTGTCCCAGATACTGCATCAAGAAAGACTAGTTTATAAACTAATAAATAAATAAAAATAAGCACATTCACGGGTGAAAGCCGTGGCAAGTGCCATTTAGCTCCTCCACTGTACTTCTGTGACATGATGATTTCTTGATCAAGAAGCACTGTACTTTTAAGTATTAAAAAGGAGCTTCCTTTAAGTTACAGACAGAGAGGAATCCTGAGCTGGATCTTGCTTTCAGATTGCAGGAACGTTGCTTTGTTACACAGCGGAATGATACTGATGTTTCATTGTGTTTATGGCTAGCATTATATTATTAAAATATTAGTTACAGTTGTGATCAAGATGTTACAGAATACGCTGTTGATACTGTAAAAGGTCAGAAGACAGTAACCAAATGATTAATGGTATCAGAGCAATGCTCCCATTTAAAGCAATGCTTATACAGCACAAATAGCAGAGCTGGCCTACATAGCTGAAAAATAAAAATTCAATAGAAGAGATCTTACAAAGGTATGTAGAAAATGATGCAAGAGAAGAGCACTAAATTGCAAAATATAGTTTAAAATAAGTGGGGACCAAACCCATTAATATCTATCTTTTATTCAAATATGTCTCTATACAAAGGAAATTATTGATATCTATATTTATTCTAATTCCAGAGGCAGCTGGACACATTTCTGGGAAGGGAAGAAATGCAAATGAAAGTTCCTAACTTCAATATGGGAGTTAAAACCATGAGATCTTGTAATACACAGATTAGTATTTCCCAACTTTGTGAGAGCGGATTTTCAGAAATGCTTTCCTCATTGCCCTTAATGTCTGATGGTAAATATTGTTCACTGTAGACTTTAAATAACACCTTGTATGATAGCCGATTAACTAGTGCTTGTCTGTGAAAATGCCAACTAAGTTTTCTACCATTTCAGAGTGGCTTTTTTCAAAGGGGTTTTAAGGAATTAGCTGTCCAGCTCCCACTATATTAAGAAAAAAGGAACTACTCACCATCAAGTTCTATTTTTAACAGCACAGCACCTATGTTTATACTGTGTTAGCCAAAGTTGTACAATCTTCTCAGGGCAGAATAGCTCATGTAACAAAGAGCTTGTCCTTATCTTCCAGTGATGTCAGGGAGAGTTAAAAATATGTAGCAGCTTGTATCACTGAAGTACAAAGGAAATGCTGTACCTGCATTTTGTTCTTTTAGGGATTTGCCCATATAATGAAATGGATAAAGGCAGGTTTGTGCCGCAGTACGTGACAAAATGCTTGAATAGACGTTTGCTTCGAAAACTTCCACACAGGCCAACAGACTGTTACAATACCTTAATGTATTTGTCTCACCTGAATATCATCATACAGATTTTGTTCATTATCTGAAGAAATTGTTAGAGTGGGTCCCATTGAAAACTTATATATACAGAAGGTCTTTATCTACAGCTTTGCTACATTGAATGATTTTTTAAGGAAATAATACAAAATACAAGATAACCTTCTAATCAGGTAGCAATATCATTAGGTCCTGTGTATTGATACTGTTTGCAGTATTACAAAAGTGGAGAAATGTCACCTACACAGGAGTTCACGGCCCAGAACTATCCAAGTGTCACAAAACTTCAGCATTTTTCTTGCCATAAGATTTTTCTCTTTGGATATGTAATGCTACTTTTGGGTGTTATAAAGCATGTGGAGCCATGCATTTTTCACTTATGGGTACAAGCTTGAAGAAGCTGAAACACAGGTTATTTCATGAAAGGTCACTTGTCATATTTTGCCTCCAAAACTGGGTCAAAACCCGTAAGAGAAATAATTTCACACATAGGATTCAGGATTTTGGTGAGTCAGACTATTTTTGGCCCCAGGTACATGCCTTTTGAATGATCAACTTAACTCGTGAGCCCAGCACATTGCAAAGGAAGAAAGAAGAGATCAGATGGTTCACAATATTTGGAAGGCTGCTAACACACTGTCAGAAGCACTGCTTCAAAAAAACAGGAGCTATAGCATACGAGCATGATTGTAAATATTGTCCTTTCAGTTCTTGGTTTGTTTGCACGTTCTCCACAAGGATTAGGGAAGAAGACAAAGGTGTGGTTTTATTTACAGAAAAATCTCGTACATGAAACAGAAGTAAAGCTTCTCCCTTTTCTACTCATTTTCGAGAGAGAATTCTCCACTTTAACTGATGGAGCCTGGAAGTCCCCATTGATGTAGTCTTAAGCAGCAAGAACATGCTGCCCTCATAGGCCTAACAGAGCTTCTAGATCTGCTTCAGGAGGCAGATCAGGTCTGTTTCGTTTTAGGCACAATACTGCCACATTCATTTGCTTTCCCAAATCTGATAGCATACACCATCTTATTCCCTTATTCTCTTAGAAAGCAGGAGGGTAAAGGAAGAGTTACTCTGTTTGGATACTACTATTACTGCTTAGTTCTTGGACGCTGTAGCTGAAGGGAATATTTATCTCCTTTTAATGTCAAGTAACAAATTTAAAGATGAGGAGAATGATATAAACAAAATACTATCATATCATGTCTAAAGTGAAATATGCCATGTAGACTTAATACTGTACTCCCCTCTCCGTTTTCATCTTCCAGATTTACAGTTCCATGCCAACAGTGTTTTACTGAAAAGCACTGATCTAACAAGAAAGAAAATGTCAACAGTGCCACACTTGGCCTTTTTTTCTCAAAACAAAAGGAAGTAACAAGCTCTCTAGAAAAGGACAAATTTTGACTCTTTTTTCCTAAAAGGACTTGCCCAATAGAGATTTTTTCCTATGGATTTTTTTCACTAAATAAACACATTTCCCCAATGCTTTTTCATTGTCAAATATTTCAGGAAAATTTAGTGAAATTAATGGAGTGTTCTTTGTTTGTTTTGGTATAGCAGTAAACAAAACGTAATGAAAGGCGAGTGTATAGAAACTACGCTCACCAAGCCTGTGAAGTTTCCTTTATTAATATTGTACCACTCTTACACATATCAGTGTCTTACTTCAACAGCAGATCCACAGACTACAAGATGAAACAATGCAAGGAATTAATAAGTGTGGCACAGTTTTGCTTCCTGTTTATAAGTCAATGTTCTTATTCCCATGTCAGGTCTCTGTTCATATTTTTAAATATTTTTAGTAAATCCAGAATGGAAATATATAATTCACACCAGTTGTATTCTGTTCACTTTTTAAAAAAAAAAATCAGCCCTTGTATAAAAAATATCAGTTTACATTATGCATTGTCTGTTTTGATAAGCAGTACCATCCCTTCCATAGGTGAATTTGTTCATAGGAATGAAGAGGATTCAAGTGTTTCATGTAGCCATTGGCTAGGGAAGGGAAAGAAGACAACCTTAGCTAAGGAAATAGATGACAAATCAGCCTCCGTGTGTTTCTTGCTGCCAGCCAAAATGGAGTAACACTTAGTCCTTTTGGTCTGGCCTACCTAACACTCTCAATGCATTATACTTTTGCTTATTAATAAGGTTCAATACAGAAAAAAACATAAGTAGTGTGCTTTTTGCGTTTGGTTTTTTTTTTATATATTGTAGTGATGAGTGTTATAAAAGAAGGTGAGTATTAATATAGGCTACATATTATTTTAATTTTTGGTACTAGTAACTGTTTAAACAGATAAATTATTTATTTCTTAAGCATTGCAGCCTTTTTTTCAGAACATTAGTAGTGTAAAATGAGCTAGGATGGCATATTTTAGTTAAATACACATTTGAGGACAAAAGGTTACTTCCATTCTTCACTCAATGAACAGATTTTTAGATTGCCAAAGGGATTTACAAATCTAATTTCTTTTCAAATTAATGGTAAGCCCACCCCACAGCTGCAACAGGAGTGTGAGAACTTTTTTTTTAAAAAAAAAGAAAAAGCTATAGCACTGCTTTTTCAGAACATGACTAGCTATTATGTGTACTGAGTGGGTGAGTGTTTTTCCATGTGATCATGACTTTCCAAGTTTCTATATAATCCTGACTTGAACATTTTCATGGCAAGAAAAGTACAAGATCTCAGACACTGTTAAGTAATCAGGGTAACAGACGACCTTTTCTAAGAACCACTTCAGAAACCTAATCTTTATGCATACATGACTGAAGGATTTCAGAATGATTTTCCAATCCCCTATAATTCTGTTTCCATAAACTAAGACAGAATACCCTTTCAGAATACTTCACACCTGTACTTTAGATAGCAAATATTTCTACTAGTAGAAATAGGACCTATTTAAGCCATATATAAGCAGGGATGGCCACAACTTCGCTCTGCCCTAGTTTTTGTAACTGTTACGAGCCCTGCCTTGTTGTCTGCATGAAGACACTACAGAAAAAGGCTGAAGCAAAGGAGGGCTTTTTCCAAACAAGCTCTGTAGTTTAAGAGTAAGATTTAAAAAAGAAATTGTGACCCATGTATTCTTTTTCTCAATTTAATAGTAGAGAATATTCAAAATGTCTAAAGGATTATTATACCTTGCTCAACAAAAAACATCTTTGCAGAAGTATCACTGACACACAATGTTGACTAAAATTCCTGCAATGTGCTTTGTTCCTTGGTAGTAAAAGCGTATCCATATCAGCCAGTTTATAAATAGCAAATAATTGCTAGTGAACTGGTGATGCATTTGCAGGAGTATTTTTGTGGCTTTCTCTGTTTCTTTCAGGATAAGCAGTTAATCAAAAAGTCATGCAGAAACTTCAGTAAAAAAAATAAGGCTCCAGGTGTTGAGTTGATCTCTTGGACTATCTTTCAAAGGATGACTTTTCATCTAAGCTTTAAAGATTGTGAACTACACCGTTACCAGTCAGGGCAAGAGGAAGCTTTCTGCCACACTGCACGTCCAGTAGAAGGTATCCTTTTAATTGCATTTCATCACTAAAAGTTGCCCAATATGCTGGAATCTATTTAGACTCTTTAATGGAGCTGTTTGCCTTTTTTAATGTCTTTCCCCCATCTGCTTTACTTTCATGTGCCTGGGATTAGCATAAAGAATCAGACAGACTGCAAACTTGACAAATGTGTTATGCCTTGATTTTGAACTGCTGTGACAATCTGGGTGTGGAATATGTTGTTAAAGCCATTGGGCTCTGTCCTGAGTTGCCCACCTGCCTATCCACTACTAGGCAGCCTGTATCTGGAGTAGATGGTACACAGCATGCCTAACTCTAGGTGGGGGAGGTTCTCTTTGATATAACTCAGCCATTACACCGTAGATACAGAATATAACACACACATATATGGATGAGATGAGACTTCCATATTCCATTTTTTACCTTGCAACAGTAACTGAAAAAATGTGAAGAAATTCTACAATAGCTTTTCCTTTTTGTCTCTCCCTCTTCCCTTCCACCCTGGCTCATTTTCACAGCTTAGAAATTTCACACACTTGCAAGGGTTGGGGGAGTAGGGAAGGTCCTGCCAAAACCATTTTGCAGCTGGAGAGGGAGGGTGAGATGACATTTGTTTACTTCCTTCTGTTGAGAAGTAAAAACATTTTCCAAGCTTTGAAACAGTTGGAAGAGGGAACCCATCAGGCTTTCTATAATTCAGTGTTGCTGCCTTCAGGATTTTTTTGTTTTCCTATTCATGCACAGTATATCCGGAAACACTTGCTAGATCTTGCTGGGGAGAGGGTCAGACACTGCAGATAAAAATGGACTACTGTCTGTGCAGACTCCACAATTATTTCTAGTCTTCCTCGATATGCATGTACTTTGATAATCTCAGGTTGGGGAACCACAGGAGCTCTGCTCTCCAAAGTTGGTCTCTCTCGGTTGCCTTGCAGGGGAATGCAGCCTGCCTGGCAGGAGTTGTTTGTTTTGCAGGAACATATGGGCTCCTCTCTCCCCTTTGGGGGGGGGGGGGGGGAAGGTAGGGGGGAAGGGAACCCTGCTGCCTGGCACTCAGCCTTACCTGGACATGTGCTCCCGCTGGGGTCTGTGCGCCTTCTCCAACCCTAGTTTGGTGAAGATCCCCACCAGCACCATGACTGCCACAACCCCACAGATGATGTAGACAATGAGGTTGGTTTTATCCCTGGTAGGGTCATGCAGAGGGTCGTCTATGCGGGAAGGAGGCTTCCCAGTGTTCATCCATAACGGCGTCTCATAGTTTGTGCAGGTGCTTTGATCAAGCCTTGTCTTCTTGAACTTGCAGCAAAACCTGAAGCCACAAGTGCCGCAGCAGAAGATGAACTCCCCCGAGCTGCAGTTAAAGGGGGGGTCCCACTGCCCCATCACGTCAAAGTAGCCCCTGCAGAAGTCCGGGGTGGGAGGTGGCTCGGAGGGGTCTAGCTGTTCCGCAAGGCTGGAGTGGTTTCCTCCTGAGAGCACCACGAAGCTCCCCAGCTGCTGGCCAGCTTTCTCCTGAGCCCGACACACCAGCGTGAGAAGGTCCGCCACCAAGTAGCCGAAGAGCAGCCGAATAAAGCCTTCCATTCTGCCTCCCAGCCCCGGCTCAGCGATGCTGCTGCCGCCGCCGCCGCTCGAGCTGCTGGATGCTGCGCTGCGCCAGGAGCTGAACATAAAGGGGCTCCGTCAGGGGCCGGGCGTCCGCTCAGCCCGCGCTCGCCTTCAGCACCACGGACAGCCCCGCGCGGGCCGGGCCGGGCCGGGCCGGGCCGGGCCGGGGCCGCCGCCCCCCGGGCAGTGCCCGCAGCCCGTGGCCGCTCCGCTCCGGAGGAGCAAGCGCGCGGCACTTGTGGAGTGGAGTGCGCGGGAGAGGGAGCGCGCGGGAGGAGGAGGAGGAGGAGGAGTACCGAGGGGTGGAGGTGGCGGCGGGAGTGCGGGGCACGGCGCTGCGCGGCGGGCTGCGGAGAAGGGGCTGGCGAGAGGGGCGTGGAGGGGCCCACGAGGCGGGAGGGCTGAGACGAGGGCGCTGCAGGGGCGGGAAGGAGGAGAGAGGGCGAGCGAGGAGCCTCCCCGCGCCGCCTGGTGCCAGCGTGCAGGCGCCAGGGGCACCCACCTTCCGCTCCCCCCGCGGAGCCCGGCGCGGTTTCTCGCCCAACTCCCTCAGCCAGCCACGGCGCCCGCCGACCCCCGCCTGGAGCCGGGCGAGCCCGCGGGAGGTGACGGCCGCCAGGGCAGAGCGCGGGAGGCTGGACGGACTCGCCGCGGCATCCAGCCGGCGGGGAAGGGCTGCCGCCACAGGGGAAATCCGCCTTGGCGGGCAGCGTGCGAACGAGAGCGAGGGCGAGGCAGGGGGGCGAGCCCAGCCCGTCCTCCGAGGCGCCCGCGGGAGGCTGCGCGCCCGCCTGCCCCCCGCCGCCAGCAGCCCCGCTGAGGGGCCGGCGCCTTCGCCCTCCCCCTCCCGAGCAGCCCTTCTCTGGGGCTTTGCCCCCTCCCATCAGCCCCGCCGCGGGGCCGGCCCCGCTCCCCACCATCCCTTACATAAGAGACTTCCCGCCCAGCCGGGCGCTCCCCACAGGTGCGTCTCCAAAAGCGCGGGAGCGCCTCCTCCTCCTCTCCCTCTCTTCCCCCCCGCCCCCCGCGCCACGCGCGCGCCGCGCTGAGGGGGGCAACGGCCGAGGTGGGCGCCTCGGGGGAGCCGGCGGCAGCCCCGAGGGACGAAAGCAGGGCGCCGCTCTCCCGATAAGTAGAGCGCTCCGTCTCCCGGTGACTGCTCTCCTCACAAGCTAGCGCTCTCCGGAGATTCACTTACCTGTGAGGCAAAGGCAGGTCCTCCTGGCGGAGCGGTGTCCATGGGGCCGTGCCTCCGCTAAACCATGGGCGTGAGCGGGCGCTGCCCTCGCCCCGGCGCGCTGTGCCCAGGTACAGCGTTACTGGTGCTGCATGCTTCCGAGCGGGGCTACGTTTATGTCTGCTAAACATGAGCTGCCCCTGCACATCGTTTATTTAAAAATCTTGTTATAATGTCAGTCAGGCTGGCTCCAGAGGACACAGTGAGGCTGCGGGTTGTTTGCGAGACACAGAATTAAAATAACTTCCCCCAAACAGAGAACTGACTCTGGGAAAGACTTTTTAGTGATTCACTCGCCATCCCTGTTATTTAACTCTCTCATGTCCGTCATTTGGTTTGGCAGTAACCTGTGCAAGTAGCGATAATATTATCCTGAATACTATGCTGCCACCAAATGTAGGAAATGAGCCCATTATGGCGCGATTTAACAGCATGGGCTGGCGCTTAAAGCAGCTTCCCCTTTCCTCGGGGGCCCATCTGTGACAGCCTCGCTGCGGCCTTGCGGGCTGCTGTTGTCTCTGGGGAAGAGGGGCTGGTGTGCTGGGGCTCTGCAATGGCACCTTACCCTTCCTCTCCTCTCCCACCTGTGCTTGCGAGGGGGCTATATTGCTGCCGCACTTCAGGAACTTCAGCCAACTCCGTGTGGAGTTGTTAAGTGGTAAATAAACAGAAAGGTGAGGCAGAGGACAAAGCAGACATTTGGAATCGGAGAGGGCTGTAGTTAGCTAATTGCGATCCTTTGCCTTCTCTTAAAAATAGACTCTGAGTACAGTGATGTTTCCACTGAACAGTTTGACAGTAAGCCTTGCATCCTTGTCCAGGAGGTAGGTTGGAAAGCCCCTTTATTTCTCAGCAGAGAAAAACAATCAGCCCCAGCCAAAACCAGCCTTTTTGGTTTTTAATATTTAATTCTTAAAACCTCCACCTCATCAACATCCCCTTTCAAGTCTCCTCTGAAATCATATCATTCCTCCCTTGTGTATACTTCTCTCTGCTATTATTTATTATTTAACACTTTGTGATGCAGTTTGTGCTGAAAATACTGCACAAAATGAATCTGTTCTATACTTATTATTGCATCTAGAGACATTTAAGGTCCAGTCCTGTCAGGCGCTTAAGATTATGCAAGTTTCCCTGTTGATCTGACTGCTAAAAAGCTGCTTAAATATTTTGCATGATTAGTGCTATGCATGTGCAGAAATAATAACATCAAAAATGATTTATTTTATGGGCTATTAATCCTGACTAACTGTGGTACAAGTTTCTTGTTTCGCTGAGTTCCTGGGGTTTTCCTTAAGAATTCCCCTATAGCAAAAAAGGCCAAAGATTTTAGGCTAGAATCTAACACTTGCAGGATTCAGGTCCATGCAATCAGAATCTGACCCTATGTGGCATGTGCTTGGAACAAGAGCCCAGAACTGGCGAAAACAGGAGGGTGATTAAAGCTCCTTGGAAAAAAAATGTTTCCTATGGCACCATAAGACTTTGGATCAGACCCATAGAACCCAGAACCCATAAATCATGTTACCCTAATTAATCATAAGTTACTCTAGTTGCTATGCTCTCTGTGCCTGTTAGCCGTATTAGTAGTGAAGTTATTTTAGCTGTACCACATCTTAGAGTTCTAGTAATGAACTAGAGGTGTTCCAAACTGGGGCACGAACCCTTTTTACTAGACCTGCAGCAGTGTGTTTTAATGGCTTCATAGCATGTAGTTGTAAGAACACCTGCATGATCAAAATATAAAACCATTAAGTATAATAATGGAAACAAGAAAACTAATTGAGAGAAATGGGTATTACACAGAATACTGAGGCACATCTTGGGTCATTATGTGGTTTTATAAAGCTTTTCTCAATGAAGTCAGTCAATAAACTTCTAATTTATTTCAGTTGTCTTTATCAAGTTGAGAAACACAAAAGATTTCCCAGTTTAGCATCGTCACCTGCCACTTTCAAGACTTCTCTTTTTGATGTTGTTTTAAGGTAAGTAATAATTACCTACTTTTCTACAGTTTTATCCCATAAGGAATGTATTTTGCCTCTGAAACAATTGAGAAGATGAATGTTTCAATAGGACCTACAGACTTGTCTTTACTCAAGCATATATCCATTAGTTAGGTGAAATACTTAATTTTAGGCACAGACCTTATACGAAATTAAGTATTCCTATTATATTTTCCTCTAATTTCTTTCACTTGTTTTCACTGAGACTTTCACATGTGGATCAATGGCAATGCTTGTTGTTCAACTTCAAGCTAGAAAATAGGCTTTTTTTTAATGGTAAATCCTGTAGCAATGTATAGCCGTGTCTCAGTGGAAGTTATATAAATGTGTACACATTCACACTCTACATGCGTATGTGTGCATTATACATGTTCAATTCTGTGTTTAATTGTATATACTCTTAGAACTGATGCTTGCAGGTTTTTTATGTAAACAAGAGAGTCTGAAAAAGAGTAGAATTAGGAGAGAAAGTTAATGAGTTAACCTGAACGTTGAGGTGGCGATAAATCTGAAGAATATAGAAAAATTAGAATAAATAAAGCAATTGCAATTATCATGTTCCAAATTCTATATTTCATTTTTGTTAATAATATCAATCTTGATGCAACCTCTGAGTATTTCCCAGGGACTGATTACTTGCTAGAGAGAGTAGCCCTTCACTGAGCACTGAGTCAATGCAGCTTTCTAGCCAATCATTAATTCCCGAGAAATGCCATATAGCTCCATCATTATTAACAGACATTCCAGAGCTGTGAAAATCTGTCAAAAAAGCAGATAGACAGTTCTGATCTCAGGCAGTATTGATGTGAAAGGCATTTTGTGATAAGAAATGTCATGTGGAAACTGGAATGAAGCAGTCAATGTCTGTTTCCTTGATAGTTATTTCATACTATAATGGGATGTTTGGATGTATAGATACAAAATGTATTGCAGTGGAAACCAAAAGAGGTGATGATTCTACTATAGCAGGCCAACTGGCAGCATGTTTGCAATCACCAGTCTTTAAAAGTACAGTTAAATGTTAGAAGATGTCTGCTGTGGAGCAATAAGGTAGCTTGAGACATGAAAGAAATACCTTAGCAGACATGAGCTGAAGAAGCAAAATGTGTTTAACAAGGAGGCTACAAGCGACATGAGGTTTATAGACATTGAGAACAGTCCCGTGATTTACAAATATTGTAAACAGCCCTGAATGACACAACACAGAAGTTCGTTGTGAACACCTCTACATTCTTGAATCAGCATGCATCAGACAGCACTATTTGCTTCTACTAAGTTCTTTCATTCCACTATGAGGAGTATGCTTTCCCACTGGTATTAGGCTTGCTGGATGGTTAAAACACAATTGGTTCTAGACCTTTCTTTTAGTTACACAGCTAATACTTCATAAGCCTTTGTTCTTCTGCCCAATAACTACAAGCATTAGTATTACATCAGTGCAGCAACGTGTGAAATTCCAGCCTGCAGTGTGTTGACACTAAATATACTTCTCCTTTTATCCTTTTATAATTACTGAGCACATATCTTTTAAACTAACCTTTCTCTTTTCATTAAAAAAGATGCACATACAGACTGGGACAGAATGAGTTTGTTCTTATAATTTCATGAATTCATAGTAACTTTAACTAGAACATCTTACAAACATTGAGCAGTTTTTAGTTATTGTCATCAAGTCTGAAAAAAATACACTTTGCACATAGCAAAGGGATCACCATCAAGAGATCTTAATAAGCAAGGAGGTGCTTCACGAATGAAAAAGCATGAGACTTGTTTTCATGGCTCACTGAGGAGGAAGATAATTTATTGCAATGGTACAATGCAGAAATCACCTTTATCACCTAATATTTTTCTCTTCAGTCTTCTTGTAAAACCAAAACTATAGTAATTGCATGGGTTGGGGTTGAAGCAGGCCATAACAGCATTCACATTTGGAGTGGACTTAATGAAATCCTGAGAGTTCTTGTAGTTTCAGCTTAATTCAAAGGAAATACAGAAAAATTCAGATAAATTTAGAAGGTAAATGGAGTACTTGCAAATATACAAGAGGAAACATGTATACTGTAAATGTCTTCAGTATACAGCAGTGGAAAAAAAGTGCCAAAATGTCTAAAGCACCTTTCAGCAGTATAGCTGAAAAATGAGTTGTGCCCTCAGGTTTGCCTGTTGCACAGCTATTCCTCTGATTCTGAACAAGGAAAACTGCCAGTCAGTTCCTCTCTTTGGCAAAACTGATGTTACTTTTGAATTGTAACAGTATTGCAAGTACCTGTGAACAAGGTGTGTTTCTGCTTGTTATAAATTAGACTACCATGGAATTTAGATCTGGAATGATTGCCCAGGTGTCTGAGGATTACTGCAACTGACAAAGAAGGCTGTGCAGATCATTCCAAACTCATGCCAACAAAATACCTATGTCTTGTTAACAAAAAAGAAAAGACAAGAAAGGCTACAGAGGATCAAAAAAATTGGAACTGCTTTTTTATCCTTCCAACTGAAAACCCAACTGCCTTTGTTCCCATGAGTTCAACTTTTCAAGGGAGAGAGGAAGCCTTTCTAAACAGACCTAAAATAGCATTAAAAATTTTCAAGGTTAAAGTCAGTATAATAGGCTGTATACTGTGCCTGAGCGTAGAAAAGCTGTGCTTAGACATAGAAGAGGACACATAGCAGCGAAAATTTTCTAATCCTCTGCTGTCTGACTCTGGCATGTGTTAGAACAGCTGAGGAGCTGATTTAACCACTACCTCTTCTAAAAACTCCTCACTAACTGAGATTAAGAGGTAGACAAGTTTTAGTCTAGAATGTGCATTCTCCAGGCCTGGAACATCCATGGATGGAAGCCGGAACAAGAAGAAGTCAAATTAGTGAGTCAGTTATAGTCTGTCAGTTTTAGCACTATTAACCCTCAAGGGCTACAGAAGTGAGCTGTAAACCTCAGAAGTGAAGGACTTGCTCTTCACAGAAACTTTAAGTTGCTGTATTACTTAACTAACAAAAGATTTTAGCCACCATATATTGTGCATGTCTTCCAAAATGTACTGTCAGGCAACCAAAATCAAAAGTTCTTACTGAACATTAGACCTTTTTAGTGTGCTTCCTTGATAATAAGCTTTAATGATGTCTCTCCATATCATTGTCACAACATGCCCATCTGAGGCTTGATGTATTTTGTATCTTACATATAGTAATAATATATAGACGTAGGAACTTTCAGATTTATGAAGAAAATTTCTCTGACAGTTCCATTTTCAAAGGATACTAACTGTTAAAAGATGCTCAGTATTTTAAAATGGTAAGTCACAAGACAGATGAAATAAGAGGTACAGAGAAAGTAATAATGGTCCGAGTTCTGTGATACATTCTTGATTATATGACACTGCAGTTTTCATGTGGCTATCAGATTCACTTATGTGATTACTGTGCCTGGCCAAGAGTGTCAAATGTTGTTGCCAAAGGTAAATATCCACAGGCCAACTCAGTATCTACTAAATTCAACAACTGTCTTTCCACTGATTTAAAATGGAAACTGCACTGGGTGATTTTGTTCAAGAGATGCTGAATAATCAGAGCTTACACTGAAATCACCAGATGTCTGAGTGGTCAGTACTTCTAAAAACCGGGTCACATATTTGAAAGCCCAATAATGAATTCTGAGACTAAATTTAGGCACATGTGTTGGAAAACTGTTGACGTGCACAAATACATATACAGGTTCCAGACCACGCTTTTAGGCAGATGGTAACAACTGTCCCTTCTTGACTCCACTTGACAGCCAATGTAAAGAGCAGTACTAAAGCTGTCTCCAAAGGGAATTGCTTCTCTGTCCTCTAGCGTGATAGCCAGTGAGAAGAAATAATCTATCAACCAGGTATACTGACAGATGGGTCACAAAACCATGAAGATCTCAAGGTGGAAAAGTAAATGCCATTTCTCATGTTTTCTTTCTAGAGAGCGTTCTGATAATGTTAACAGGATTCATCATTGATATTTCTCAGCACAGTGCAACTCTGTTATACCTACATATATGGAATATCTACCTAGAACATCTATCTAAGTATTCTATTATACCTATCTGGAATGAAAAGGCATCAATCCAGTGTCCTTGCTCTTTGCATCATGTCATTAGTAAACTGAAAAGTAAATGCTTAAAGTAAATAATGTATAGCAGAACATTTTTGATAACTCCTCTTTTTTATTTTTCTTGTGGTTTTGTAACATATATTTGCTTAGAGTTTTTTTATTACTGTGAAAGTGCAGTGATCCCACAGCTGGATAAATAATAGGACAAATAAAAGGATTTTAACTGTAATGTGAAAGACACATTAGGGAGTCTTGAGAAGCGATGCAAAAAGATGCTGACAGCAGATTATAGTGGTATCTTTTTGTTGTAGTGTTTATTTAAATCAGCAGATTATCTCTAACCTGCTAAATATAATATAATGTTAATAATATATTTAGGATATCTGCTCCCTAACACATATATAGGCGATTATTGCAGAGTACAATAAGGTTAAACACATTTTTAAAACAAGACACTAGCACCTGAGAGTACAGTTTTCAGAATGGATTATTTGATCTTTATATTTATACAGGCAAGTAACATCAGAGTAAAATGTAAAGCAGCTGCAAAAGAAATACTCCTGTATGATATGGAAATAATAAATATATAGGGCCAGTTGTAACTGAATACTTGGTAAAAGGACAACTGACAATTTTCTTGTGTGTGTGTGGGAATTAGTCTGTCATTCACTCCTACACACCTGACAGAAAGCTGGCCTCTTTAAAGTCAATTTTGTAATTTATATACACCTTGAAGTCTTAAATATGATTTTCCAGTTTAACAAATTCTCCCCGTGAATATAGTGATTGTTCTTCTTTAAAAAGAAAAAATAACAAAATTAAAAAGGAAATTGCATGTAATTTTTATGCAAACTAGAACAGTTGAAGTGAGCCTTGATAATATGATGAAGAAACAGATAATTTAGATGGCTGAACAATAGGATCGCTTTCATACATAAACAATGCAAGTATTTCAACACATAAAATGACCATAAGTGAAAAAGAGCAGATATCGCATAATACCCAATTATTTCACTTGTTTCTGTCATAATGTTTAGCTCAAATTTAAAAAAACACTTGCGCAGCAAGACCAGAAATAGATCCTCCATACAGAGCCTGAACCTGGGTCCAGTTTTCAGTCTTTTCATCTCATCACAGAGGATTTTTTTGAGTATTACGTCTGTTGGTTATCATTAATTACTTATTGACAGCTGTATGCAAAGGACAAAGTCTTGACTCATTAGTGTTAACAGGAATATTACCATTAAAGTCAATGAAGTGAAGATTCCACTCTAAGGATCAAGATTTAATAAGTTTATTCTCATTGAGATGTTCTTTATAGAACATAAAATTCCATTTGTTTCAATGGGGTCATTTTATAATGCTAGTGTTATTCATAATGAAAGCAAAACCAAAATCTAACATTAAAGGGTACAGAAAAAAACATACAGAAAAAGTTAACGACAAAAATAACAAAGATAAGGGCCACATTCTGATGCCTATTATATGAGACAATGTAGAAATATTTAAGGAAATAATATTTTTGCATACAGTGCACCTTTAAGCTCCAGTGCAGATAGCTATATATTGCTCAAATTGTATTCAAATAGAGCTCTGGTCTTTATGTCCATCAGTACATTGAAGCCCAAGGGAGGCATTGTCTGCTGGCAGAGTGATAAGGACAGCTCTCTAGCACATATGCTTAGGGAAGCTGCCCGCATGACTAGGGAAGCCAATAAAAATCAGCAGTGTATTCAACAATCCTTGTTTCTACCTTCCTGTCTATATCCATCGTAAGCAACTTTTCTGTGCCCTGACAGTGTAATAGGATGAAGGCTACTTCTCGCTGACTTCATGACCTTTCACTACAGGTGCATTCCTCTGGGACAAGAAAAGAGTCATCCGTATACCATGAACAGATAAAATTTTCTTGGCAGCTGACATACAGCTGTGGAATTCATTCCCTGATGATATTGGAACAATTACAAATCTCAGCTCCTTAAGAATAAAATGTAAAATCCCTTATTTTCACCTACCTGTTCCACAATAATAATAATGAGAATAACAAAGCCATCCCTCCTAGGACATGAGAAGAAACTAGAGATCCTTTACTGTGATTACTCTTAGAGCTTGTAAAGGTGTACTGATACCATGGTGATGAACACAGTATAATTGCCAAGATAGATGATGGATCCAGCTGGCACTTCTCCCTCCTCCCCCACACATCATGGTGCTCACCACAACAAGTTTATGATTTTGTACTAAAAATCTGTTGAGTCTTGTTGGTGTTTACGAATTTACTTGCAGAAACCGCAAAATGCTCTCTTCACTTTGATTTAGTTTAGACTGTATGAGAGAGGTGCACGATTTTTTCAGAAATTACACCCATATGATATATTATTCTGTTGATAAAAAACTCCTCTAAAACCCTAGCTGATAAATAAATAAATAAATAAATGTGAGTTCTCCTTCTTGGCAAAAAAAAATATTTTGTATACCTATCTGTCTGCTCAGTCATCTTAGGCAAGTTTTACCCAGAATGGTATTACTATGTTTGTTCAGGTGAGATATATTGTTCAGAAGCTCAAACAGAAAGTCCTCTGAGTTAACTTCTACCTTGCACTTTTTCTGTTTACATAGGGTTTACACAAGGATGAGGTTTTTTAGTTGTTTTGGTTTTTTTTTATCTAGAAGGTGAGATAAATACTTGCAAGATTAGGCTGTGTAAGAACCCAGAAATATTGCTATTTTCTCTTCTTCAAGAAAGGAAAAGTGTGAAAAATAATAGCAACCTCATTGGTTCACAAAACCTTTCTCAAGATATTTACTCAACTCTAAGTTTCAAATAGTAAGCACTGCTATTTTAAATTTCCAAATTCTTAACAGCTGCATTGTACAAGAATGCCATTGCACATTACACTACTTTGTGACCTTGCTGGCAGTCTCATTATAAGTCAAAGTCTGAGTGGGTATGGACAAGGTGCTAATCTTTCACCTGCAGGAGTAGAACAAGGTATTCTCAGGAGTAAGTGGAAGAACTGCTGCTGTGGCGAAACCCCATGCCAGTCTCCAAGGTTTATAAATATGTTATTCAATATATAAGGAGTTAAGCGTAAAACATTTTTCACTGAGAAATTAATTTTGAATGAATTTTAGCTACTGAAATACTTTATCTGTGTATATACATGGATGCTTCCAAAACAATTATACTTCAAAAGCTGGATGAAGTAGTAAGTACTGGGAGAATATTAGTAGATTAAGTTCTAATGGATCTAAATTGGACCAGGGCTCCTTTCAGCCAGGGTGAATTTCGCACTTTATTTGCTTGAGGTGCAGAAATCTGATTAACCAAAGTTTATCCAGAAGCAAATTAGTGCTAAAGTGTGAAAATCAGAGCTTTGAGACTACTAGCATAGCCTTATGCTAGCTTTTTTCATCCAGAGAGTCCAATTAAGCAAACCTGGCAGAAGCTTTAAAAGCAAGTATTCTCTGCTGGTTGTTAGTAAAAAATTGATCACTCTCTTTATTAAGACAAAGGATGCCTGTTTGCCCAATGAGGAGCTGAAGGGGAAAAACAGAGTGCAACACCAGAACTACACAGATTTCTTCTGGCTTTGGAAGCCAAGAGGAAAGACTGGAAATTATAGTACCAGTCTGTTATGATATTATTATTTCTGGCTGACAGCAAGGTAACAGATGCTTCTTCAGGTCAGGGCTTCCCAGCCTGTTCCTAGACTAGCTTCTCATCCTTATTTATGGTAGATGGACTTCAAATATTGTAGCATATCAAGTGCATGAATAGACCATGTACAGATCTCGCAGTGCCTTAAAATGCACAGTGGGAGGATCCCTATTACAGTTTAGCAATACTGGCTTACAAAACCTGCACCAGGAAAGAAATTTAGCCTCATACAATCAGTCAGTTCAGTCCCAAATAAATTCTCAAAAGAAGGCTTAGGGCAGACAAAAGTTATGCACAGTCTTTATGCTGATTCTCCGCACAGATTCCTCCTCCTTCTTGCTAGACGAATGAAAATATGCTGACTTGCATAAATAACTTGTTTATATGGTTATAAATTTTACTTTTAACAATATTTAAACTTTGACTATAGCTTGCTTGAAAATAAATATGTAAATCAACCTGGTTTCCAGTTAAGTTTGACCTTCTCTTGAGCCAAATTAGCCTTGAAGATTTCTAGAGAGGCAAACAGAACAGTTGTTTTCCCATCAGCTTGTTCCAGCAAGGAATGTGATGATCTCCATCTAGGTAAGCTTGGAAGTATAACAATGAATACTATTTTGCCAAAAGTTCAGCACTGGCAAATTCTCACCAATTCAGAATTCTTTAATACTTTTCACAGAAATAATCAAACAATATGGTGGCAGACAAGACTAGGTTAGAATTGCTTGAGAACTGGTGAAGGTAAAAAGGTAGTGTCAGTTGGGAATCAGGAATAAAAGAAATTTGTCATATACAGAAGTAAATATTGTAGTGAAGTGCAGCTTATTGATACGGTATTACATCACATTTTGTATGTCAAACAGGCATAGAACATCAATATCTTCACCCACTGAATCAGATTCATCAATCACACTTTTTATATATTATATACCTATTTTGCGTGTATATATGTATATTGTATATACATAGGCTTTTTTCCCCAAAGTCCCCAAAGTTGTTCTGTTCTAAATGCCTGACTTTAAACTGTTTTTCCATAATGCCTGTCTTTTGGAGAAGAATCTCAAATGCAGACTCGGGTAAATAAGCTCTCTCTATAGGACAGACAGAGAGTCAGACGCCTGAGAAGGATGAACCTAATAGTCTGCATACTGAGTGGAAAACATGACAACCAATAATGAAGCGCTGATCACAGAAGTCTTTCTCACCCAGTGCTCTTCTATGGAGGTTAAATAGCTAGCAGAAGATAGCAAGCAGGTGCCTTTTCCTAATCAATTCAAGAATCTGGACTCTGAATCCTACTTTCATCTTCTCAGCATAAGAAGAACTTGTCCCTGGTTTCTTTCTGTTGTTTTTGTTTTGTTTACTTAACAGAAACCATTAATAAGAGATGAAGCTGCTACTTTAGATTAATATGAGGAAGGACAGAAAAAGAAAGAAGAGGTTCTTTGGTGAGCAGAATATCATCTTGCTTACAGTTGTCATCGAAAGCCTAAATGTGAATCATCTGGACTTCACTTTGCTCTTCAAAACTGAAGTGGTAGGACAAGTACGAGTACTACACCAACACTCGATATACTCTACTGGCTCTCCAATCAGTGATTACTTGTTCACATTCAAGGCCTTTCTTCAAGGTTTTCACTAGAGTACAATATAATTCCTATGGCATCTGCAACTCAAAAGGTCACTGCATTCTCTGAAAACATTTTGAATTATGGAACTCATGAAATGGGAGTAAGGAGACACCCCTTGAAAGTCTAAGCCTAAACACCAAAGATCAAAGCCTTGTACTACATTTATAAGCAGTTGAATGTGATGTACATTTTCCCTGAAAAGATTTCTTCCATTCATGCCAAGATACTAATATAAAAAAGCTTTATAAGGAAGAGACACATGCATAACCACCCATCTACTGTGAATTCGCATGCGCTACAGATTTAATTAAAAGACAGTAAAAGTAAACTTATATTTTCTTGGTATTAAAGTTAATTTGTAAATACCAACACCAACCAGCAATCTTGCCATCTCTGCGAGAGCCTTGGCTAAGTTGTTAATATGCAAACACCACCAGCCTATACTCTATTAGGAATGATAAGCTCATATTTTTCTTACCCGATCTCTTTCTATTCAGGAGCACAAGTACATAGGAACGTACCATGTTTTTGATTTATGCATGTAACTCCAAATGACAGCATATACAGTGTGTATGCCATAGCTTCAGTTATTAGGAAAGTTTTCAGTTTCCACTTATTTTAGTTTTTATTTCCTCCTAGGCACTTATTATATTCTTCCTAGCATGCTGAGCTCTTCTAATGTTTAGAAATATTGTGGAACTGCAAAAAAGGCACAGTCAATTAATTCCTTCATTTGAATAATTAAACATTTTAAATACTCCCTCCATACCTTATGTTCAGTTATAGATATATTATTAATAGTAGCTTGTACTGTGTGCTGCAGGAGAATGTTAGGCACATAATTCCTAGAACCTGGGGAGGAGAACATTTCCTGACACTATGAATTTACTTTCCCAATGACAAAGTTATCTTGTTCTAATTCAAACGTGTTTCACACTGTAATAATTACACCGTATGAATGTTGTGCTTTTTTTATGAAAAATTCAGCACAGTTAATTATTCAAAAAAATGTTATGGTTGATGAATCCATTCCATTGTGTTCAACAAAAATGTTAATCGTGCTTCACTATTTTTAGGATGTTCCTGTTTTATCATTCATTCCAGTACCTGAGTCTAAAAAGTAAGACCATTGCCTAAGTTCAAGACCATAGGTTTGTAGACAGACTGGTTGTCAAATGGGTGTCATCAATGGTTAATCATGGTTCATTACATCTCTCCTTGTTGAGTGCATCCCTACAGACAAGTGGCCTTCAGTCTCTTTACTTCTTTGGATAGGCATGATGTAATTTTCCCACTATCAATCAGACCCACTCTTGAACAATAGCATTCAATGACTCCACGATGCTTGTTGAACAAGCCTGCCTAGGCTTCATAGTAGTAGGGTCTTAGTTTTATCTGATTTTAAAGCTGGAGTGTCTGAACCAAAAACGGACGGAGCAGTTCATTTTGCAAGGTCACTGGGTAAATTTGCCACAGAGTAAATTTGCTAAGCATTGAATATAGCACTTTTCTCATTCTCTACTGCATAGGCCTGCAACCAACTGGCAAACATCAAAATTATCTTTAATGGTTGCAAGTCATCTGGAGAAAGGGCACTTTAGTTAATTTCTTTATTTTGCCTGCTGTACAGGGGATGTATCTTTATTGTGATCATCCTTCAGCAAATGTAGGAATGTATCAATAAGACCAAGCAATATTTCCACGAATAAAATTTTACTTCTCTATTGTTTTAAAAAGAGAAAAAATTCAAAGAGTGGGAAACCCACTTTTCTATTGTCAATTAAAGTCTGCTTTTTTATATTTGGACATTGGACTCTATTATATTGGTAACAGAGATTTGAAAAATATTGGAGGGTTAAAAAATTAAAAGAACACTGCTATGGGAATACACACAGTGTTTGCTATCAGTGACTTAGTTGTTATAAATAAGTACAACTGGAAGAAATCTGAAAAACATCATTGCAAACACAGTGAAGGAGGAGAGCAGTTGAAGTGAAGGGCTAGTACAAAACAGGTGGATTCCTTTTGCCTTGTAGGGCATGCAGTCTTGTCCTCATTTATTATTAATTTTGAATGTAGAAGCTTTGTGGTGCATGCTATGCCTTCACTCATAAATCAGCCTCTGTATGCCTCTACCTGTGTCCAGATTTGATCTTTATCTCTTTCTACCTAAGGCCTGTAAAACACCTACAGATCTTTAGACCAGGAACCTGAGAGAAGTGGAAAATGTAATTTACTGCTGAGATAATACTGTTGAAAAATGGATCCTTCTGGTTATCTAATACTATCATTGATGGAAATGTCCTTGAAATTCTGAGAAACAAAAGTGCCAGACGCAGCTGAGAGAGAGTCCACACTGAAACCTTAAAAATCAAGTACTATTTAATTTTCAAATCATATTTCCTACAAATTAAACTAAGAGGTTTGTAATAGCAATAATTACTTATTCCACATCCTTCATCAGTCCCTGAACTCATTTTCTTCTGTCATTACTTGAGTGAAAAAAAAAACTTAAATGGGTCATTTATGCTTAAATTAATCTGTGGTTTTCCCAGAGTACCTTCTTTGTTCATCTTCAGCTTTAATTACTGAAAAACATTTTGTTTTGTAGAAATCTGTGGCAAAACAGATGCATCCTTCATAGTCATCCTGTTTCAGGAAGTTCAGTGACTGCTATATTAGTGACATCACAGATGGTAAAGTCAATTTTAAGATCTATTTCACATGCAAAACCTGGCACACAACATGAGTGAATACTAATGTGTAGAAGAGTTCTACGAAGGTTTTAGGGGACATAAATCATTCTCTACGGCAGCAAAGATTCTCTCAACTGCTGATGCAATCTATTGGTAAGGCTGTATTTTGAGGGGAGAATAGTGGTAGTCTGGACCCATGAAGGCCAGTCAACAAGAGGGTTTACTCGTCTGAGGTATAACTACAGTTTCCACTTACACAGAGGACAGTTCTGTGGTGTCAAACTTCATTTTGTAGCAGAAGCTGCAACTGTGCAAAGTGGTATGACAATGGTTCCTCTTTCACAGGTTTCTTGTAATCACTAAGACTATTTTTTTTTCTCAGAGTAATCTGATGATGTTGTTTCTTTATGTCCAGTTTGTTATAACCTGTCAGAATGGTGATGTACATGTGCTTCTCAAAAATATATTTGGTTCAACAAGTGAGCTGCAAAAAGACTGCCTGCTAAAATTTACGTGACTGAAAAAAATTTCCCCTTTTATGAAAGAGGATGAATTCTCTTTATACAAGGAAGGAAGAAAAAAGAATTATCATTTTGTCAAAAAACCCAAGTTGTTTGCATGCCACCTGTAACGTAAAAATGAATTTTTCCAGTCTGAAAAATAATTTTCTGCTTTGAGCAAAGGGATTTGCCCAGTACATTTGCAATGTATTTTGAGTTAACCAGTGTAACAGTAAAACAAGAATGTCCTTGTTGTATGCCTAGTTGAAAAAACATCTAAGTGCTCTGATTGTTTATTGAATTTTAATACTTGAAGGATTGCTGTTTCTTTGATTTTTTTGGCAGAAATAGCAACTGTGGTTAACGATCATCTGGGTTTTTATTTTTTTCTAATAAAATGTCATTTATCAGCAAAGAAGGAGAAAGGAATCTGAGAATCATGCATACAGATGCATAAACTAAATACTGCTTCTTCTGCCAGATTGCTGCTTTCGCTTGTACATTAATGGAAAATCTGTTTGTTTAAAAATAAGAAAAGTCCAAGAAGTCCAAATTTTAGATATAGATGTGAATTAAAAGCTCTTAAACCTAGATTTTCTTCTTAGACCAAGTCCAATAGTATATACCAGACATCTGTAGTACTCTAAAAACACACACATATGTATGTGTGTATATATACTGAATAGTTTCTTCAAATCTATTTATACGCCTAATTCCCTTTGATTTGTAACTGGACAGGTCTTAATGAGCAGCAGGAATCATAAACTTTAGATAGTAGGTAAATGCTGTCCAATTCTGACTGGAATAATTCTGGATATGCACCTACACAGAACTCAACATGTATAGAGAACATTTAAGTCAGAAAGTTCTTAAGATAGTTCAGGATGAGGTGGCAGTCAATCACAAATTCTCTGCATAATTTTGGAAGTGGGTACTGCAATTAAAGCCTTGATTTTTGCACCTACCGCTAGCCCTGCTGGACTCCTATGCATTTTTTCTGTATCTAGTCATTTCTATACAAACTCATGACCCAAACATCCATGACTCTTCAGGAATAGAAACCTGATGTGTCAAAAATATGCACCAGATCAAAGAATTGCTTCTAGTCTAGCTCTCTCATTCACTGGAGTCATTACTGGTCATGACTTTTGGATTTGCTGGCAGCCCCGGCCTCAATTACTCGATGAAAGGTGCAAGTACTCAGTGTACCTGAAAATGAAATCTCAGGACAGGGAAATCCAAAATCAGAGGCACCCTGAATAAAGTAGAACTCTTGAATACTTGGCAGCACACAAAATGAATGAGACATCTTACAAAAACGACCAGTAGATCTAGATAGAACCTGTATCTGTGTCAGAAATGGGAATTCAGTGTGCAAAACAAATTGAGTTAAATAGTGTGTTTAACTCATTACATCAACTTTTATATCTCTCATAGTTACAGTGATTCAAGGAATATATTACAGGTTTCTTGAACAAATGGAGCCTGCCCACACTAAATGAGTCAGATAAAAATCAATTACATTGTGGATTCTTAACTGTGGAAATAATCAATGTCATCATTGTTCCCTTCCTAGCAACAAAATATTGGTCCTGGTCAACCAATCTTTTTAAGTTGGTTTGTGCAAAACATTTTTAATATTTTTTTTATATTTTTGTGGGCACTTTGAAAATGGAAAGCCATTTGGTATCAAGGCCAAATATTAACAGGACCTTTTTTTAACATTGATAAGCACTCTTTAGTGTAGTAATTCATGTTCATATAGAATGTCAAAGGAGCAGACCTTACGTTTTATCATGTTCTGTAACGTTTTAGGCTCAGATCGCTCAATTTATTTATACCAGCATAGTCATCCTGGAGTCTTTTACTCTCAGCAATGGAATGGGAGATAGAGTGGGCTAGTATGAGATACTACTGTAAGTTTTCAAAACTTACTATTTTTTATCCATCAGCTGTTCTGGGGAGAAGAATAGCAGGGGTATCATATGCCAAACCTTCCAAAATGTTACATCTGCTGGAATGCTGTCCTGTTACAGGATTTATGGGAGCTGGAAGAAGAGCTTAATAGAAAACAGACTCGATACACTGTATGCATTATTTATTTTCAGCATGTGTAAATCCATACTGTCTCTAAACAAATACAATGATGTGATCCTTTTTATATCATCAGGTTTTATTAATTCCCATTGTTTTCTCTAACTTATCCCTCAAGGACTCATATAAATCAGCATGCATTAAAAACGGATGTTGATAATCCTGTGTGTATTGCTTACACCTCCAACCTTCATTGGATTCCCTGAATTCCAGATGGCAGATAGTCATTCTATTCTATGTATAAGATTAAAATGGTTTAGTTTCAAGTCTGAATATCTGTCTGTGCTTTGTAATTTTAATTCCAATGTCTAGACCAACCCTGTTCTGTCTTTTTCACCTTTTGTATTCTATTTTTGCAATTTGTTGTCTTCTTTTGATTTGCTGAGAATAGAGAAAGGATTCCTTCCTTCAGCCGCTGCTTTGACTGTTTTGCTCTTTATATGAATTGCTCATCAGAGATAGTAAATTTTAGAATAACTTACTTGTTTTATTAGTACTTTATCTAGGTTTCTCAAAGTGCATACAATCGTACTTTAAATTGCAGTAAGAAATGAAGTAGAGTGTCTGCTACTGGATTTGTCAGAACTTCCAAGTTGTTAAGAACTGTAAGGATTGGCAGCATGATCTAATGCATACTCGAATAAGTCTTACAAGATCTGGACTACTCAGATCTGCATTATTCTAATCACAGTCATTACTAAGCTAAACCTTATATAAGCATTTCCTTTTCAATGCCTCCATTTCTCACTTTTTATCTATCTTATTTTCAATATACTGCATGCTCTTCCAGAATGGTGTATTCTCCTCTGTATGCTCACACTAACTTTTTAAAATTAGTAAAAATTATTCTTAATTTATACTCTATAAATAAGACCAGACATGTGGTACTGTAAATTATTTATTCAGTGTCATTATATTCATGACACTTTGTATAACAAATCAAGTCCTATGACAAAATTCTGCTGCTTTATCTAGGCCTCATCTGGAATAAGCCCATGAAAATCTATAATTAAACTAACATAGATCAGTAGTAACTTTAAACGATTTAGTCATAGTAAAATGAGTTTAGCTGTATAGCATTTGGTCCATGATCTTGGCTTCAGAAATGCATACTTCAAATTTGGCAGAGTAAAGGAAGCAGGAGAGAGCAGAAATCCCCCTCCTGCACACACACTCCCCATCCTCAGTTCTCACATTTATATGCAAATGTTCCTTTATTTCTGCAGATGAAAACACTTCTGCACTCAGGCTGCAAAATCACAAGAAAATGTGTTTAAATTACAAAATGGAAATTTCTTGCGGCATCCTCATTACAGTAGACAATACTCAAGCTGATGTAATATCAGAGGATTCCATTTGAAGAGGAGGTAGCATAGGCATGCTGCACACTCACCATACTCATCACCTAGAAAGACCTGAGCATCCCGAGGCTCAGGTGTGACCCGTCCTGCAAAGAGATCAATACAGTACTGACAACAGAATTTTGTAGAAGAGAGCCCCCTACACATGCCTAGAAAAAAAGAGCTGTGAAATTACAGAGACTTAGATAAATCTAGAAGATCTTAGAAGCCACATCTCTGCCAGGTCTGATTCAGTCTTTCAGACGTGCACACCTTGACCTAAGAAAAATGGTTGCCTTTAGCAACACATTCAGGTTAAGACAAAGGTTATTCGGTGTGCTGATCGCAAGCTCACGTCCTTGTGCTACAAAACCATAGTATGCTGTCTTGCCAAAACAGTAATGTTCTCTCTACACTTTTTGGCCTGGTGTTGATGGTATTTCGCTTGCAAAATAAATCTGAGTTTAGTTGAACTCATGCAGCAGTCATATTCTGGTACAAAACTGCTCAGCCCTATTAAGCAGATGAGAAGAAAGTGGAGAAGAAACAGAAAAGGTCAAAAATCTCTTTGGATCATTCAGCCAATTGCTTTTATATTAGCATGAGCAGTTCCAGCATTAGACCATGATCACCTGTTCCTATGATGGTGGTAGGATATTTAGATAGGCTGCACCTGAGAGTCAAAAATGCACTTTAGTATTTACTTGCTTAATGTACCAAATGCTGCCTCATAAAGAGGGGAACTGACAAAAACGACTTAAAAAAGACTTCCTCTAGCGCTTTCCATCTAATGATCATCAAGCAGTTTAGAAGCAGGAATGAAACTGTTTTCATTTGTGGATAATAATACCTCCATTTTACAGATGGAAAAATAATCCAGACATAGGAATGCGTTTTAGTTGATAACAGGAACTTTATTTAGTGCTTCACTACAGATTTCACAAGATGAATAAAGAGGCACTCAGAACCCTGCATGTCACACGGTGCAGAATAATGGGCTCCCGGCTGTTCGACTGGAAAATCACAACCGTATTATCCTTCCTGTATTGCTAGGCCAAAAAGGGACTGCAGTCCAGAAAAGATTACGAAAACATTGCCTTGCAAGGGTCTCCCATATATTTCAGTTATTACCTGTGTAGCCCGGTGCTGAGAAAAATGCCAGCTACCAGGGCCGTGGTAGCTGCCCACCGCGCTACCCGCAGCCAGGGGCAAGGCAGGGCCAAGCCGGAGGCGCGGGGCTGGGGTCAGCGAGAGCGGGCAGCCGGGGCTGGGAGACGCTGGGCCTTTGCTTTTCTCACGTAACCTTTTTTTTAATTATTATTATTTCTCAAAGAGCAGTTGGTGGTGATGTTAACTTCATGAGTGCAATTAACGCTAAAAGGAAATCTGACCTGGAAAACATCCCTTCAAGATACAGAGCACGACTGCCAATGCCTCTAGATGACATCAGTTTACTTCAGTTCGCAGGTTAGGAAAAAAGTTGAAAATGAAGGAAATCTACTAATTGTTTATTACTATTCATTTAAAAGCCACGCCATCTTTGGGGCAGGTTCCCCTCCCGCCGGCTGGCTCCCACCCGCAGACACCGCAGGCCGGCCCGTCCGCCCGCCCGCCCGCGGCCGCCGCGCCACCCCCAGCGGCCCCCGCCGCCTCCCCAGCATGGCGGCGCCCGGGAGCCACCCGCAGCCCCCCGCAGCCCCCCGCCCCCCCGGGGCCGTGCCCCCGCCCTCCCAGGGGAGCCGCTCCCTCCGTAGCTGCCCGACCACACTCCCCGCCAAACGCCTTGCTCGGGCCGGCCTCCCCCTGCTCCGCCAGCGCGGCCCGCCGCCGGGCCTCCGGAGGGGCTTCCCCCGCCCGCGCCCAGGCGCCGCCCCCGGCGGAGGCGGTGCCGCCCCCTCGCCGGCCGTGGGCCAGGCGGCGGCTCTCAGCAGCGGCCGCACGGCGGGCGGGAGCTATGGCGGCGGAGAGGGACGCGTTTCTGAGAGCCCGGGGCAGGACTCTGACCGCCTTCCGCCAAGGTACGCGCCGCGGGGCCCGCGCCGAGGCGGGAGCGCCCGGCGGAACCTCGGCATAGGGCTGCCGGGTTCCGGCGGGCTCTCTTCCCCGCCGCGCAGCCGGACGGGTGGTGCGGGAGGGGCGTGCGGAGGGGAGGCCCGGGGCTTTCCCCGGCGGCAGCGGGAGGAGCGCCTGCTGCCGGGGAGGGGGAGACGTAGGGCAGGCGCTCGGAGGGACTGGGACGGGGCCGTGGGCCGTCTGCCGGCGCCAGAAGCCCGTGATAGGGAGCACCCTGCTCGGGGGAGCAGGCGGCACTCGGTGTGCTGCTGCCGGGCGCGGGGGTTCGGCTGAACGCGGAGCTGTGGCAGCCCGCTGCCCCCCTGCTGTGCCGGGGCGCGCCTGAAGCCTCCGAAGTTTGTTGCCACGTTAGCTGGAGAGCAGAGCTGCGCTGAAGCGTTTGCCCCCGTGGTCTTGCCCGCCGCCCGTCCGCAGCGCCGGCGGCTCCGGCTCCTGTGGAGATGCCAGCAGCGTCCAACATCAGATTCGTTTTAAAACGCTTGTCAGTGATGCTAAACCTGATCTCCGTAGCTTGTGAAACTGTTGGTGCCAGTTTCTTCAAGGTGCTTCAGCCTCTCTCAGGGTGGTCAGCAGCTAGTTCCTCCCCTGGTGCTTACACGCTGTGCGGAGACCGCACTGTTAACCCCCTTGGCTGGTAGTGCCTGAGTATAAGCCAGCTGCATAGGACACATGCTTCTAGACTTACCTCCTCCCAGGTGAATAAGGTAATGAGGCTGCTGCCAAGCCAAAGATGCTGACTGCTGGTTCTTGTCTTGTGGCTGGACCAACAGAGGGGTATGTTGAAGATCTCTGTGTATCTCACCTGTTTGTAAAATTCTCCCAAGGGTGGAGGTTCTGCAGGGTGCCTATGCTTTTCAGGTGCATAACTAGCTCTGCGTTAAGAAATCTTTTCCTATTGCCACACATGGAAGGTATTTTATTTCCTTGTATTTGTTTATAAATTACAAATTGTATTGGTTGGTGGGCATTGATCGATGAGGTGGGCAAGGCTATTCAATCCCAACAATTTTGTGGTATTTTCTTGGGTTTCACTGGAAATATTTGGCTTTGCTTGTTGCCAAATAAAGAAAAATCACCAATTCTGAGCATGTGAAGTATATGTATACAGTCATTCTGGCAACCTATTAATTGCAGATGGTGTGGTTGGTTTGGAACTGAATGCCTAGCATTTGTTGAAGGGACAGATGGCAGACAAGCCATCTAGTTACATCAACTGTTGTAGTGGGTTGACCCTGGCTGGATGCCAGGTGCCCACCAAAGCCACTCTTATCACTCCTCCTGAACTGGACAGGGGAGAGAAAATATAAGGAAAGGCTCTGTGAGTCGAGATAAGGACAGGGAGAGAACATTCACCAATTACCATCACAGGCAAAACAGACTTAAGTTGGGGAAATTAGCTTAATTTATTACCAATCAAATCAGAGTAGGGTAATGAGAAATAACACCAAATCTTAAAAACACCTTCCCCCACCACTCCCTTCTTCCTGGGCTCAACTTCATTCCCGAGTTCTCTACCTCCTCCCCCCAAGCAGCACAGGGAGATGGGGAATGGGGGTTGTGGTCAGTTCATCACGCATTATCTCTGCTGCTCCTTCCTCCTCAGGGGGAGGACTCCTCACACTCTTCCCCTGCTCCAGCGTGGGGTCCCTCCCACAGGAGACAGTCCTCCATGAACTTCTCCATCGTGAGCCCTTCCCACGGGCTGCAGTTCTTCACAAACTGCTCCAGTGTGGGTCCCTTCCATTGGGGTGCAGTCTTTCAGGAGCAGACTGCTCCAGCGTGGGTCCCCCGTGGTGTCACAAGTCCTGCCAGCAAACCTGCTCCAGCGTGGGCTCCTGTCTCCACAGGTCTTGCCAGGAGCCTGCTCCAGCACGGGCTTCCCATGGGGTCACAGCCTCCTTTGGGCATCCACCTGCTCTAGTGTGGGGTCCTCCACAGGCTGCAGGTGGATATCTGCTCTACTGTGGACCTCCATGGTCTGCAGGGGTACAGCCTGCCTCACCATGGTCTTCCCCACAGGCTGCAGGGGAATCTCTGCTCTGGCACCTGAAGCACCTCCTCCCCCTTCTTCTTCTTCACTGACCTTGGTGTTTGCAGAGTTGTTCCTTTCGCATACTCTCACTCCTCTCTCTGGCTGCAGTTGTGCAGTTTTTATTTGTTTCCCCCCTCCCCCCCCCTTCTTAAATATGTTATCCCAGAGGCGCTACCACTGTCACTGATGGCTCAGCCTTGGCCAGTTGCAGGTCTGTCTTGGAGCTGGCATTGGCTCTATCGGACACTGGGGAAGCTTCTAGCAGCTTCTCACAGAAGCCACCCCTGTAGCCGCCCCGCTACCAAAACCTTGCCATGGAAACCCAATACAACTGTGTAGTGAAATTGTAACAAAAGGAGTGTTCAATGGCAGTGTAAAAATTTCTGAACAAAAGCTTTAGCTAAGTACTTCTTGAAAATTGCCTTAAAAATGGAAGAAAAAAAATGTGATTTGAGTATCTGTTTTCCAGATGTGTTTGTTTCTCCTGAAGTGTCTTTGTTTGGTGTTCTTTAAATATTAATTAAGACTTTTTTTACCAACTGGTTGTTTTTTTTATCTTGTTCAGGACTTTTTAGGCTATCATTTGAGTACAATGTTTCTTTGTCAATAATTTACTTAGCTCTTTCTGAAGAGGCTAAAGTTCAACACAACCTTTTGATAACTCAATGATTGGAAAAAAAACAATCAAGATAAAAACTGAGGCAAAGTTTCTTGCAGTTTAAGATGAAAATCAATTATCTGTGTTTTGTTGTTTTCCTCAGTCTTTAGGTTTCACTCCTTCTGTTAAACAGGTAGCTACACAAAACATTTACTACCACTGCTATGGCTTGGCACACTGTTTCCTTTTAAAATTTGGGAGTCACCATTGAGAGCTTAACTTCCTTTTTTTTTCTTATTACCCTTCCTGCAAAATCACTCTTCCATACCCTGTCCCCTAATAGTAATTTGTTCAGTCTGCTTTCACATAATGTGGAGGTTATACCCATAACCTGCTGTAATCTGTTCTTCATATGTGACATGAGTGAATCAGATGCTCAGGGTTAGGGATCTAAATTATCCATGTAATCAGTGGAGCGTAGTAGCAAACAGTGCATAAATACCCTACCTTACTGGCAAGAGACCTCTGAATGCTTTGGCTTTACTTTTTTCACATATTCTCTGTCTTTTCTACCCATGTGAAATTGTGCTTCAGATCTCTACTACTTTTATTAGTATTTTAGTGAAGAAACAGGACCATATGTTTGGGTAAATTCTGTCTTCTCCACCACTTCTCCCAAAAAGTCCTGGGTTTGTTTTGTGTTGTTCTGTTTTTTCCCAAGTGTGCCAGTAGCTGCTGTGCAAAGAATTTCTATGAAAGTAGGTTGAGCACTTTTTCAAGTAACTAAACAAGCGATAGTACTATCAGCTTAACTGGTTGAGAAATGTCTCTGTTTTGAACCTGTCTTTTGCCAGTTTTAGCTGATGGTTCCAGAGCCGTCATCTGGAAGAAGCGGATAACCAGCATTGCATACTCATGTTCTCAGTTCCACATGTGATTTTATGTTCCTCTTTCATGCTTCCCTCACCAATCTTTTGCAAACTCTTTAAGATTATTCAGTTCCTTCTCATATTTTTTACTTTGTTCTGTTCTCTATTCCTTTCCTATCTCTGCTTTTTTGCTGTTACTGAATGCCAAGGTGACTTTTATTTGTAGCACTTGCTAGAACTATCATTGTTTAAATGAAGTTGGTGGTGTTTTTCCCATGTGCACTATTCTGCACTTTTCTGCATTGAAGTTCATCTGTTTTCGTGAACAGTCACTGTTAATGAAGTTTCTTCCCAGTTCTTCACAACCAGGCCTTATTTTCATACTGCCAAATGGCTTAGTTTTAGCAAATTTAACTTCCTCGCTATTCAGTTACTGTTACAGATTGTTTTGAATTTGTTGAACAGTGTAGGTCCCAGGACAGATTCAGGTGGGATCTGTGTGTCCTGTCAATTTCTTTTTTTATTACCAGTTTTTTATGCATATGAGGACTTTGATATTTCAAGACAGCTTGGCTTCCTTAAGAATCTTTGGTGAGTAACTGCCAGATACCTCTTGGAGATTGAAGTAGATGATATCAAGTGGATTTCCCTTGTCCATATAGAAGCTGTCAATTACTCTTTCTGAAGAATCAGTAGGTGCAGTAGTTATTGTCTTGTTACAGTTTCCATTAACTTGCCTGTACAGGTGCCAGTTTTGCAGTCAGTTACCAGATTGCTCAGAAACCCTTTTAAATGTAGGTGTGATACTGGCCATCTTCCTTCTCCTCTGGTGCAAAGGCAGTTTTAAGCAAGAGTTAACTTGCCAGGGGTTAGCTGTTTTTTACTTTTGAGTTCTTCTGTGGATGCCACCTGATCAGAGTGGTTTGTTATTGTTCATGTTAGTTTGTTGAATCATCTACTGATAATTTGATTTGAGACAGATCTGATGCACTGTTTGTAAGGAAGAATTCTGGAACTAGATCTTCACAAGTTCCTCCATAATAATCGTGGATACAACAATTCACATTGTTTTTCTGCTCTGCCTTTATCTTTGAGTGCATCTTCCATGTCTGGAACATCTGTTAGCCTTAGTGAGTGTCTGGCAGGCTACCTGCTCCTAATGCCTGTAAAAAGAGCTTTATTAGTTTTCAGGTTTGTGCTATTTCCAATTGTTCTTCGCTTTTTTTTTAGCTTGGCTTCTTGGACTTTTGTATCTAACCTTCCAGTGTATAAAATCTTTCCTATTTTCTGCTGCTGTTTATGTTGTTTAGTCAGTCTGGATTCTTTTTGGTCTTTCTGAAGTTCTTAGTAAATGCTGTGCATATGGTCTGAGCCTCTGGTATAGTGTCTTTGAATAGTTTCCCTGCTGCCTTCAAGGATTTTTGCACTTTTTAAAAGCATCGTAATTACATATAATTCGCCTTCCTTTGAAATTAAATACAACCGCAGTTGATTTCTTATTTTTTCTTGCTTTCATGAGAGTGTTGGATCTTGGCACATTATGATTACTGTTCTAGAGCTCTTCAACAGTAATATTTTTGAGCACTGATCAGAACTGCTTCCCAACTAGCATATTCCATTCCCAATACTGTCTCCAACTCTCATATGAATTAGGCAAATTTTTATGTGGGTTTTGAGCAACTTTCTGTGACTTCACCTTGTCATTATGCAAGCCACCCCCCTTCACACCTACAGTCTTGGGCTGTAAAGTTTCTGCAATGAGTTTACATGTTAAATTTGGGGGTGGGCATAAAGGCATGACTAGAGTTTTAGCGTTCTGTAGCCCTCAGTACAAATAAACTGTATCTGAGGGGGCATTTCCTACCTTGATAGTTATCTAAGAAGTTTAAAAGTATATCTTTTAAAAATAGTAGCACTGCCTAATTTATTTGAGAAGCTATGTTCTGTCAGTTAGTGTTCCTGCTGACATTATCTCCATAGTTTAGGCTCACTGTACATCATTTCTACAATAATTACTCTTTTAAAAGGTTTTATTTTCTCTCTGAAAAATGTATTTTGATACCTGTTTTGAAGGGTTTTTTCCCCTGATGCATAAAATTGTGCCTTCCGTAATAGGTTGCCTTGGTCACACAGCAGAACCCTCAATGGTAAGGTCTTTGGTAGTCTCTCAGGCACACATGGAAAATATAGCTGAAAGGAATGCATATTTCATTAGATCGAAATCTTTTGTGTTTGGACATACAGACAATAATGATGGTGCTTTTGAAGCCATAATAATTGATAATGTTTTAATATTAAATGAGGAATTATTAAGGATTTAGTGTAAGTCCTTTATTGTTTTTCAAACTATTCCAGGACTGAGAGGAATGAAAACCAATTCCTTTAAAGGTAAACTGCAAAACAATTGCAAGGAAAAAGCTTTTGCATTTTGTATTGTTTATGATGTATAACTGCTGCCTTCACTTAAAAGATTCCATTTTCCTTCCTGCCTATAGCTTCTTTAGAAAACCCAGGTTGTGCTTCTTGTCCAGTTTTACCTAGAAGGAGAGTCACAGGCACACTTTGTAGGCAGAGACAGCTTGGGGCAGGGAAACATGTACCTATTTCTGCTATTTTGTGATCTTTCAGAGAAGTGAAATTAATTCCCCTGGCAAACCCAACATGAGAATGAGGGCATTTTTCGTCTTTATTACTGCCCATGGTATACTGAGCAAGCACTAGGTGTGTGTCCGTGTCCATTCTCCTCTGATACAATAGTGTCTATAGAGACACTATGGACAGGAGTAACTTTTCATAACTAATTTGTTTCCATGAAATGCCGTAGAGTGTAGAGGAAGAAGAAAACCAATGTACAGTTGAAACCAACCAATGTACAGTTGAAACCAACCAATGTACTTTTAAAAAATCCCACCAGGGAAATACTGGAAATCCCAGCAGTACTGTGTGGCTGTCAGAGGTCAGCTTGCAGTGGTTTATATGAGCAATCTCTATATATGTGTCTTTGTGATCTTTGGCGAGGAGGGAAGAAAAGGGACGAGAAATTAGGAAAAGCAAAAGAGGAAGAAATAAAGGCACGGCAAGATATTAGCTATCGTTCTCTAGAAATGGTGAGGTTTGGCTTAAATCCCACCTAGGTCCTTGAAGTGTCTTTTTGTGTGTGATCACAATACATGGCTGAGGTTTTCTCTTGTGAATTGCTGCTGACTACTTTGGCCCTTCACAGAATTAATCCTTAGATAAAATTAGAAGCTGGCACCATTTTTCAGCCTATGCTACTAAAAATACATTGCATTGATCCTCTCTCTGTACTTTGGCATGCATGGGAGCAGAAAAAGAGTAGGAAGCTATCGAAACTGAGGCATAACAACATGTTCTGAAGTTGGACTTCTTCTGTGGCAATCAGCTGTGTAGCTCTTAAGGAGGCCTAGGAACAAAATGGATTTGGCATAGGAGTCTTGTGTGGCTCAGTGTGTAAGAGCAGCTCCACAGACATTTGTCCTTCAGAAATGGAAACCATATGTACATTGGCTATCTGAGAAATCTGCTGACTTTGGTCTGCCATTTGTGTTTTCCTATTGCTGTGGTAAATTCAGAAAGTTGCAAACAGCCTCTGTGGTCATAGGGATGAGGGGCCAATTTGCAGGTGTTCTCAGCTCCGCTCAATTTTGCGGTGCAAGGGAAAAGGCAGAAAAACTTGTTTATTAATTGAATCCTAATCTTCTGTTGCTTTACCTAGCCTGTATTTTGTCTAATACAACTACATAGCTCATCTACAGTCTTGAAAATTGAAACTCCTAGCGAGAAGGATGCCTTTGATGTCATTCCCATAAAAGTTATTGCTTGCTACATTTGAAGGGAAGAAAGCAACTGTACATGCTATTTAACTGAAACCTTATACAGTAACATCTAGGACCTGGATCATGACTAGGTGAGCACTGCAAAAACAGCTGTTCTCCCTCCCACTTCTGCCCAATGCTGTTTGTTACTAACCCTCTGCCAGGCTTTGGCATTCCCCTGGCATAGCAACAGAATGATTTGTCTGAGCACTGTTCTTGGGATTCGGTGCAAAGTCCAAAAAAATGGTTCAGACATTTTTTTGTGGTGCCTGACTCACTGCTTAAGCAGATAAGGTTCATTTGCACAGCCTACTGTACCTCATCTGCTTGAGGGTGCTAACAAGCAGCTGGTGAGGGAGAGAAGTAGGGTACAGAAGTTTTGTTAATAATTATCTGAACACAGTCCATTGATAAATCATTTAATTGTTAGGCAAAAGACTTCTGGATCCATTTATGGTAGTGGAAGATGCTTATGCGTTCTGTTTCTCATTGCTACCCTCTTACCATATTGGTCTGTTGGCAGAACTTGTGCAGACGTGCTCCTGGAGTTTTAAGCAAAATTAGCCAAGCTGCACTAGTTGCAGCACTTTAAAATTTAGCTGGACTGATGTTAGGCCTTGCACAGATAAGGAGAAATTTGTATGAACTCCTCTGCAGGCAGAACAGTGAGGGCAATTCAGAGTTATTTCCTGGATGAGCTGAAGTCAGAACAAGCTTAAGAGTTAGTGCAGGTTCAAGTTTGCACCAGTGGTGGTGTACCAATACAACTCTCTTTGTGATATTCTGCTTTTATTTATAGTACCTTATAGTAATTGAAACACATTCCTGATAAACGAAAACTTAAGGTGTGAGTTCAAACTGAGTGTCCATATTTTATTTTGTTCCCACATATTCTTTTGTTTCGTGGGGAACAAAATCGGGAAGTACTGAACTAAATCAGTAAGTACCACTTGATAAGTAATAAGCTGACAGAATTTGGTTTAAGTACTAGGTTTATTTGTTTTTAAATAGGGTTTCTAGTTGGAGTGATCAAATAACAAGACAAAGGTAGAAAATATTTATTCAACCTTACTGTTATTTTTTGTAACTATTTGATAAATTATCAAATACCACAAAAATAGCTGTTGACTGAATTATTTGACTAAGACCAGTTAATTAAACTAACATTTTAAGTAAATGTTATTTACGTAGCCCCAATTCCTGGATCTTTTCTGTTGTCCATGCTTCGCTTTCTTCGTTTTATCTTTCCTACAGGAGAATATAGCATATACCTCTGCATCATTTTCAGTTCCTTTCTCTTTTCACCTCCTATCTCTTTCCTTTTCTCCCCACTCTTCTTCACCTCCACCCCTGCATCTTCTGTTTCTCCTTTCTTCTGCCACTTCTTGATTCTGTCTGTGTACTGAACTTTTCCTTTCAAATTCATCTTACCAGTGTCTCTCTCTCTCTGCCTCACATGACCATCACTCACCCACTCAAACCAGAGCATCTGTGCGCAGTCTTGGAAACATTCAGGTACTTAAAACCTAGAGAGCTACTGTATTGGCATGAATATAAGGCAGGAAAAAAAAATACCCATGAAGCATATATTAGAATAGCCCCTGGTCTGGCCTTGCAGCCTGTTTTGCGTCAGCTCCGCGTGCTCCCTGTCGGTACATTGTCTGCTTGCCAGAATTCTCTCTGTTCGAGCATTATATGTTAAGCTCCTTGTTACCTGGGACCTGGTCCAGTCCTGCTGCCTGTGCCAGCCAGCCTGCCTGGCAGCTACCTGGCCTGCTGCAGGTGCTCCAGCTGCCTTTGGCCACCAGACACCATCCCTGGGGCTCTGGAAAGGGAAACACAGTATGTCCATAATTGAAAGACAGTCTTTTAAAACAAAGACTAGCTGTCTTTTCTAAGTATTTCCTGTAAAAATAAATAGATAAATGTCTCTACATTTTACTTAGGCTATTATGGTAAAAATTACTGGCTTCAGATTAATCAATACAAAACAAGTAGATTTTCCCCAGCATTGATCATCAATACTGTCTACCGAGTTGCTGGAAAAGGGACAGGTGGTAAAAATCCTGCCACATTGTTCAAAGATTTGAGCTTTTTTTCCCATTTAATGATTTTGAGGATTGTGCCACTCCTCCAAAACAAGTTCCTGTTTCAGACTTCCCCGTTTTTTCAGTTTTATTTTGTATACGTCATAAAGGATTTCTGATGCAAGCTTACTTAACTGTTTTTTTCCTATAGCTTTCCACTTATAAAAACTATAAGTTGATTTCTCTGCACAAACGATGCCTTTGATGCAGCATGTCAGCTGTTTTTTATGGCAGTCATATTTTGCCATGCAAAACATAAAATAAAAACCTAAATTACTTTGTGTCATTCAGCTGGCTCCACGAGTCTTCTATTGCAAACTCACGGATAGATGATGGATCATTTCACTTCTCTGAATAAGTTATGTGATAGGAAAAGTTAATTTCATTTCAGAATTAAAAGCTAATGAATGGCTAAAAGTTTCTATCTATAAAATACGTGATTATTATTGAGAGCAAGGCAGTGCTGGTAGGAATTAACAGACAATGTTAACAGACTATAAATAATTTTGTTTAGAAGTTAAATGTCACTAACTAAAATGTAGAAGCTTGCATTTGGCAAAATGATCTGATGCCATAGCAACAGATGACAATTACAAGCAGCTTTTGGGAGTTGCCCACATTCCCTCTCCCCCATCCCAGTCTATCCATATCCATGGTGCAAGAGATGAATTCTGACCTCTGTTTTCTAACCTTCCTTGAAAGAAACGTACCTCCCTTCTTGCAATGTAAGAAGCCCCAGTTCTAGATCACTTGAAAGAAAACCAAAAGTAAATCCATGTGGTGGACATGCTACTTGGTTATGTACTGTTACTGGAAGATTAGTTTTGCCTCAAACTGTATTTCAATCAGACTGACATAATATGGGAGTATATTTGTGGATTATATTTTAATTTTAAATAATTTATTGTATCATTTTTTTAGATTCAACTATAGATTGATGCAGTCAGTGAGTTTTTAACAGTTTAAATGCTGTTTTAAAAAAACAAAACACAATACCACTAAATGTATTAAGCCAAATACAGCTGTCAAAACTGAAATATTCAGGTTGCAAACGAATGCATTTAGACAGCTGGAGAAACCAGTGTACTCGTGTTTGTACTTTAATTCCAACTTGAGACATAAGTCTAGGAAACAGGATATCCATTTTTGTTTTTAATTTGTAGCCAACTGTTGCTTTATTTGCCCAGTGTTGAGGTATTTTTTCTTAATTTACTTGTAGTCTTATGTATCATGCTTCTTTTGTGGTACTTGTTATTATAGTATCAGAGAAACAAGTATACAAGAAAATTGTAGCAGTACAAATTCTGTTGTACCCTCCATCTGCACCGACTCTACCAGTGGAAATTTGTTTCTGAGTTCTCACTTTTTTATCATAGGTCTCAGGAGCTATTGTGGCAGTTCTAAATTAGGATTTTCATTGTTGCTGCTAATTCTGATGTTGCTGGATTTTGTGTTTGCGGACCTTGGTTCTGTGGAGTGGCTTCGGTTCTAACTCCAAAGAATGTGCTACATCCAGCTTCCTTCTAAAAGTATAAGAACAAAAAGCATTTAACTCCTTAATAATTTAAGGACAAGTCTACCGGAACCATAAAATGTGAAATGTGTTTTGTATGTTTTAACTTGTTAATTAAAGAAGCAATAATTGGAGTCTTAAAAGAATCAACTGAAATCTAACGTTATACACTTGTGCTATATTGTAGTCCTGTGATTTCCAGCACTATTTGCTGAATTCTTCACATACTTTTCCTCTAATCAGTTTGTAATTACCATGTGGTATAATTAGATTAATATACTTTCATTTATTGCAGCTACCCATGAGAGGAAAATTTTGTACTTCTGCCTTTATATTTGTCCTATATGAATGACTACAGAACTCTGTACTTTCATTAAAGCAGCCCCAACTTACTTAGGTGAAGAGCAATCTCTTTATAAGTTTCTCTAGTGCTTAACAATTCTTCCCCCCCGCCCCCCCTCTTATCTTCTTAGATGATGAGTACCAATGGAAGGGGCCCTTCTACTTCATCCAAGGAGCAGATCCTCAGTTTGGACTGATGAAAGCTTGGGCAGTTGGAGACACTAACCACGGAGATGATGAATGGGGAGAAGAAATCAAATTAGCAGAGCAAGCAGTGCAGGCCATTAACAAACTAAACCCTAAGCCCAAGTTCTTTGTGTTGTGTGGAGACCTCATCCATGGAATGCCAGGTAAGGCAATTAAAAATGTAGAATGGGAATTGTAACTCCATTTTCTTTACATCTCAGATTGGCAACAAGGCTAATTTAATTTCCTTGACTTCATAATATTCTTTCACAGGATTTGGTATGCTACTGTTTTGGTGTTTGGGAAAAAGAGTGCACTTTGTAGATGATTCTTGAGACGTTATTCTGATTTCTTCATCTGACTTCATGTATCATTCATTTTAGGGGTGTACTTTTGTTAGTTAGTTGCTTTTTTTTCAGTGGCCCTGAGGAAATTTTCTTTGAAATAGAAGTCCTAAGAAGACACATTAAAATTCTTTCTTCTAAACAAATTGCTTTGAGAGTCCCTACTCTAGACATTGGGGAAAAACAACACCAAGAAAAGAACAAAAAATAGCTATGGCTTTTTGAGTACCTAAAGTGGGCGAAACTCAGAGAATTCTCTGGCTTTCTGATGCTTAATAAATTTGTCTGCTTCAATATTTAAATTCTTAAAATGCTAAAAGTCAGCAAATTCAAGTTTTAGCATTCTGTCCTGTTGCTGTGGGACTCAGAGATCAGTGTGTTTCTGTGTACAGTCAGAGGAAGAACAACAGACCATCTAGAAAGGTGGGTTACAAAGTTCGACAGTTACAACTTTTAAACAGACTGGTAATATTTTCTCTTTTAAGAAGATAAATACTCTTCTTGTAAGTGAATGAAAACCCAATGTTACCAGTTGACAAGTGGTCTCAAAAGCAGATCTAAGCACACTGTCTTATAGTTCTTAGCCTTGATAAGAATCAGAGCTGCAGACAGCCTTAGCTGTGTAGCTGACAGCGCTACAATTCACCAAGTGAGCTTGCAAATAGAGAGTCCTGTGTGCTTTATGCTGCGCTGTGCTTTGCACTCCACTTGCACCTGAGGTGATGCTTCCCACCTCTTGTTTGCACAGGAAGGTTTTGAGGATGTTAGAGATCTTTCACTAATTCCTTCAGTGTCCCACAAAATGGATTTTAAAACCTTAGCTGTCAAATTGACAAGTCAAATTGACTGACATTATTTATAGGCTACAGACTTTCTTTTGACCAGAACACAATTTTAGTGATAGAGTGGGAAAGTGTAAAAACCAACAGATCTAAGCTTGATAGAATCTACTGTGTAAAACCTCAGTAGCTTGATCATAATGTAAAGTCTACCATTATGCAGTTGTTTCTATGGTTTATGTTCTTCCATTGATTTTGGAAGTACAGGTTTGACCCAGGATCATAAAATGATCTCTTCCTAAGAATCATCTGGCCTTCCCATAGCAGAGTTTTAATAAGTATTTTGATTAGGACTTCTAATTTGTGTGTTCCAAACATGTTATCTTCAGTATCCCTTGTAAGAGGAAGAAAATTCAGGACAAATAAGTGTTCTACATCCTGTTGAAAAGGATCTTTCACTTACAACTTTAAATAATCCAGGAAGCTAAATTAATTTCATTTTACCTGGATGTTTCTCAAAGACTCACAAAACAATGCAGAGTTCTGAGTACTTTTGTCTATATTGACTTTAAACAACGTTATTCTAAGGCTTTGCTGTTGACAGAGAGTAAGTGCCAACTACAGAGAGCCAGCAGTCTTCTGACTTCTACTGGGTACTGAATGGCTAGGTACAATAAATAAGTCTTGCATGTGGCAGGTTTTACATTTGTTTGTTTGTTTGTTTCTAGTAATGGATCTCTGTAGTCATTATCATCCCTTTTAGCAGTGTATGTCTCAGACTTCCCTATATTTTAAATACAAACCTGTCAGGGTTTTGCAAAACATTGTCATATATTCATTTTGCTAACAAACATGTAAAAGAAACTGAAGGGGTGTTACTGCTGAGATCACTTACATTGTGTGATGTATGTGCTGTGCATTGTATAAATATTTGAAGCTGCCTAGTGCAATTTCCAAGAGACTGCAAGAAAGAGCAGTTCATTACTTGTGGGTCTTTTCCAGCCTAAATGATTCTATGATTACCTCACTGAGCCACCATATTTTAATTCATCTAATAATTTCTTGTTGATTGAAATTATGCTCTTGAATACTTTGTAAACCTGTGTTATCATGTAGTTATATAAAATAGTTAAGGAAATGTACTACTAAAAGGAATTTTAGAATATTCAACTGGAACAGTTACTTATTTCATTACTGCCTTTGTATTTATACAAATGGCTTGCTGTGCTGTGAGTTAGAAAACATGTAAGTACAATTTACAATTAAATTCTACATATAAGTACAATTTTACAGTCAGCCGTTTGTCTTCCTGTCTAAACTCATGAGAGAGAGATAAAAGTGAATCACTCTACTGTGCAGATACCTGTGGATTAGCACCCTTTGACTAGTTGCCTGGAAGGGCAGGGGGATGTGTGATACCGTAAGGGAGACAGAAATGCAGAGTCAGAAAAATACTTCATAGAAGATAAATCTAAATGTGTGTGTTTAAAAGAATTTGAAACAACACTGTAGTTTAAACTGTATGAATGTGTATTTTGGAAGTGAAATAATAGGTTTTTCAAAGGATTTTTTCCTACCTTTTCTTCTTGCTTACTTAGCTTCTGGCATAGAAATTCTTTCAAAACTCAAAGAGAGTTAAATAAACTTAAAGAAAAGACATTTTAAAGCAAGACAACTTGCATCCTGTTTTAAAAATGTCTTATCAAGACACTTATTGACAATTTCTTTGGTTTGGCTTGTTAATAGCTGTTACTGTATGAGACATTGCAAGACATTGGCATTAAGAAGTCAAGATGTTGGCCTTATAAGAACTTATTTGGTGCATGTTCTTTTATCAAAATAGAAATCCTCTGATGTTAGAAATGAAAACTTTCTGCATTCCTTGCAGTGAAAGTTTTTGGAAAGCTTGGAAGTACTGCAGTCACATTCTCAAGTCTTCTGCCACATTCTGTGCTAAACTCTAGGGATTGAGGTGACTTCCTTCTCACGGAGGAATGAATTCTTAAATTTCTTCTCTTACACGTATGTGTTTGAACTGCTAGTGTACTTCTGCACTGGTTATGACTCAGATAAAAAGCAGGAGCCATTATATTCCACTGTCATATGGCACAAATTTCTCTCCATTAATTCCAGTACTAATACTGTGCTTGAGATTTCATACTTCTTTACATAATCCATGTAAACAATTCTAACTTAAAGACACAATGAGATAAAAAGCTGTCAGCAACTGATTAAACTCTTAAAAAAATTTTAGAAAGAGTTCCATTCCAAAATTATAAGAGTAATGTTGAAATTTGCCAGCACTTTCATTATTTATTACAACAAAAATTTGAAATTTGAAGAAGTCTTTCGGCAATACTACATTAATGAAAAAGAGCAAACACAGAATCAAAGAATTTTTATAGTCAATAGCTTTTCAGATAATTTGAACATATAAATGTTTGCAGAATTGAAGACCAGTAGTAATATTTCTTTTCCTGGCGTAATTGAAGTATTTTCACTGTTCCAGCCAAGGATGGTACTGCAATCGTTTCATACTTCTCCACTGAGGAGTCTCTCCAAGAATAATTGCTGTGTCAATTCCCTTATCATGTTAGTTCAATAAAATGAAGGATTAAAAATTCATTTTTTCAGTAGGCAAAAATCAGAAATGACATGAGACAAGACATTGATTTAAGTTTAACAATTGTGAATTTGGCTTGTACGCGTATCTTATTTAATGTCTCAAATTGCCTTTTAAATCACTTGTGTGTATCAGCTACATTAAAACTGAAAACAGCATTAATGGAAGTGTATCACAGTTACTATTGCAGCATGGTTATTGAAGAAAGCTATGATCAACTGCAGTTCAGCTATATTATACGATCCATTGGCCAATGTCTGTCAAGTTCTTTGGATTATACTGCTTTATAATCAATGCCTGTCAATAAAAAGGAGGGAAAAAAACCCCAGATCTTCCTCTCTTAATATGTTTTATCATGGAGTACTAAGTGTAAAGTATATGATGACTGTTTTAAAGCATGCACTGTAGCCGTTTAGCTGAAGCAATGTTGAAGCCTTTTGCAAAGGAACTCCAAGAAATCTCAGAATTCCAGCAGCTAGAAGTGATGAACAGAATCCTGATCAGCTGGGAAGCAATCAGGCACAGCACTTGGAATCCATTACAGATGTCATTAGAGCAACGAAGTAATCAGTGCCAGTATCTTGGTATTTAGCTGCTGATTAAAAGTAGTTTGTACTCTGAATATTATTTTCAGAAGTTTTTCTTGATTACATAATCAAGAATAGCATATCTATTCCTGGTAACGCTAATATTGTGGTACATAGTCAAGAGTTTTAAGCAATACCTTATAGTGCAACTGTTACTGAAAATAATTTCTATAAACTCGATACTTACACCTAGATACACCATCATAATGAAAGACTTACTTCTGAAGACATTTGTATTCATTATGTGAGTGTACCATAACTTAGTATGGCAAAGCTGGTAATCTGCAAACTATTGTTGATTAGACAGTGTGTTTGTTTCACTGCATTTTTCTAAACCTCTGGAAATTTATTTCTAAAAGTGTTTTTTCTCATATCACGTAGAACCTTCTGTTTTGTTTTATGACAACTTCCCATATTGTTCCATTAACCAATACCCTTTGAGCCCAACAGTCCAACCAGTTTTTCACCCATCTAGTTCTCCACTCACATATACTGCAACATCCTAACTCCACAACCTTTTGATAGTTATAGAGAAGTGCCTCACGGTGACATCAGACAGCTCTCTCAGTACTCTTGGATGCATCCCATCAGGTCCCACGGACTTGCTTGGGTTGAAACTTTTCAGGAGATACTTGGCTGAATCCTATTCCACTACCAATATTTCCCCTGCTCCTTTAACTCCAGGAGAACATTTCCATGAAGACAGGCAACAGCAGCACTGAGTACTTGTCACTTCTTGTTTCTTCCACCTCTCTCCCCCTTCAGTATCAGGAAGGACCATTTTTGTGTGAGGAGGAGCTTGTCTTTGAAGACATGTCAACTCTCTCAAACTCTCTTGCATTTCAGAGCTGCGTCTCACAGGATCCTATATACTAGTTCCCTGCGTAAGCCAGTCTGCTGTCCTGAGGCCCCAGATCTGCTATCTACCTTCCTTACTTACTTCCTTACCCTGGATCCTGAACTCCACTCCAGTGGCTGCTATGGCCAAGGCTGGCAGGCATTAACATGTCCCCTAGCACTTCTATGTTTGTGAGTAGCAGGGCTATGAGAGTGGGCCCTGGTTGGCCCATCTGTGTCAAGACTCCTTCCTGGATTGCTGTCAGCAGATGTCAGGGTCTGTGATCTGGAGACTTTTTCAAGTTGCTTATAGCAGACTTCTTTGCCCTTGTTGGGTGGTCTGTAACAAAACCCCACTCTTCGTGGCAGACCTCTCCTCTGATCCTGACTGACAAGCTCAACAAATCTGGTGTCTGTTCCATAGAATAGCTCCCTCCATACATTGAGGGCAAACTCCCCTGCCTTCTTTCTTGCCTGACCTTCCTGTTTCAGTTTAACATGAAGCATTGTGCTTCCTTCTTCATCCCGTACCTCGAGTGTAGATTGGCGTCCAGGAAACAGCTTCTGCATTTCAACACCTTTCATTCAAACAGCAGAGAATCCAGCTGTTTGCAGCCAAGGTCACCCTGCTGAAGCTATGGAGAAACACAGACTTGTGAAGCTGAGAATCTAGCAGCTATTTTTATGTGGCTGAATTCCTTTGGAGAAAGTTATTTAAACTGCATTTTTTTAATGATACTACTGCTGTCAGGAACTTGCTAGACATCCGTTCTAGCCAGCAAAGTCCTTTATGTGATGTAGCTTTAGACCAGGTGTTTAATTATTTTTCATTAGTTGCTCAGCTTACATGGGTGAAAGAAGGAGTAAGACAGCAAGCCTCCTGCAAACTTTACTTAGCTCTGATTGTAATAAAACGTAGCTGTTTAGAGACTAAATGAAACGAGACTTGTCTAATAATGTGTATAATCAAAAAAACTGATAGAAGTTGATTAAGCTTGATCTGAGCAGTGTGATAATGGATCAGTGTGCAAGTAATGTTTATGCTTGCAGTTTTAGGTTCATTTGTGTGTATATGTTAATTAGAAGAAATCAAGATCACTAGAATGGAGTATTATGGCACTTGAAGTACACTGTGAATACTTGTACTAATTCCTTTAGTTAATTGAAGTCATAATCTCTAATATACACGTTTCCTGCCCAGGTAATTCAGTGCTATGTAATCTGACATCAGCCTTTTCAGTCAATTAAGTCCAACTAGTGAAATTTTTATTTTTTTTTTTTCTTCTACCTTTGTTTTATATTATTAAATTGTTTAATTAAAGGCTTTCAAACTGTTATTTAAAACACATTCCTGAAACGTTTAATTCTGGTGAAGAAACCTTTGGCTTTGCTAAGGTGAGTGGAAACAGCACCTGACAGGTCAGAGCCGTGAGCGTTGTGCTCTACCTCAGAATTCCTTTGGTTTGCTGAGAGGTGGGGAGGAGGAGGATGCCCACATCACTTGCATCTGCTATTTCAAAGGTCTTTTCTCTGAAGGATCCACCTTTTTTTTTTTTTTAATATCCATTTGCAAAGAACAAATCAATCTAGACAGCTGTGTAAGTGATGGCAGGAGACTAAGCCATTGTATTTGAAATAAACTGAATTCCAATACAAGAATTCTGTCGTCTGCTCTTCTGACATGCCTAGGGAATTAATTATGATGGTTTTTCTTCCTTTTTAATTAATATGCCTATACTTTCATTTCTCTCATTAGCTTCAGAAGCAATTGTCCATCTTGCTTTCTAGTTTGATCACAAGATAAGCAGGTGTGCCTATTCATGCTTTCTTATTCATTCCCAAGGTCTGGTCTTGTGGAGCTTTTTTTTGCATAGATTTTTATTCATTTTATAGCTGATAAGAATATTTAAGTGGTCTTACTCATTTCAGGCACTTTTAGTAATTTTTTTTTAAACCTACCTTTCTTAGCTCTCGTGAATTACTTGTGCTGCATTCCCCCTCCTCTGAGGCAGAGGCTGTGGGGAGGGAGGGAAGCTGCAAGGAGCTGGCTGCTTGTTTGCTGGAGTTAGAGCTGCTTTGTGCCATTTTGGACCTCAGCAGTGGCAAATTGGTACGCCGGGTTCCAGGGGGTCGTTGGCACAGAAAAGAGCAAGCTTCATTTGATGTGTTATATCTAGCTGATATACACTGTTCTTACTGTGGCTTTTCCTTCTGTCCCAGAATATTGGGAATACTTGCAGTCTTTCCAAGATAGTGTCAGTATTATTTCAAGTGGTTGCAGTGCTGTAGTAAAGGGCTCTGCGAGGAAGGACAGTGGCTTTGTAGACTGTATATGATTGCAATATGAATTTTGTATCCTGGCTAAAGACAAGGTCTCATTAACTTCTTGTATTCTAGTATTAAAAATGTTTCCTTAACATTATACATGTTTGCCATATACTTTTAATAGTTGTCTGCCTGGTAGAATAAACATTGTCCTTGTTTTCATGTGCCAATATATATATTTTTGCATGTGTACTTCCATTCACATATATGCAGAAATACATTTCAAACTTCAAGTATTATGAATATGGTACACTGCAGTACAAATGGAAAAAAATTGATTCCCCCCCCCGCCCCGACACAAACTAGTTACACTTAAATGAACAGAAGGTGGTTGGAGAGAATTAAACTGAAGCTGTCAAGTTTAAACAAAGCTTTCCTAGCCTGCATGGTACAGCAGAAGAAAACACAGGGGATTGTTATCAACCATGACATTGCATGGAAATCTGTGCAGGGGGATGTTATGAACTAGTCCAGTGCTCTTCAACAATACAAATTGTACAGTGTTTAAAATTATTTGTCCACAGGGGCTATTAGTGGGTAGACCCAGCTTCTCAACTTAATTTTGTCCAGCTTTTTGGATAGTTGGATAGTTTTTGTTTAACCCACCAATGTCAACCAAAGCCTGGATAGTTCTCTATGGTAGGGTAACAACATGGAGTTGATCAGAATATTGGTACCTTGAAGCATGATAAAATGTACATGCATTTAGAAATGTCTCTTTTGTAAATGGAACAAGTTAAAACATCTGATTAATTCTTCAATCAGTTTTACAGAACTGCAGTCATATTTTATAATGTTTTCTTCCTGCTCCTTGGTGAGCTTGCTGTCTGTGTCTCTCACTCTCTCTGTTGGGCCATAGTTGGACTGTAAGATCTTCCAGGATTGTGTCTGTTACATATTTTCATGTTTTTACTGTGCCGTCTAATGTACGTCTTGGTCTGTGAGCACAACAAAAAGTGCCAGAACTTCCAGACAGAAAGCAGGGGAACACCTATGGAGCTGGACGGAGTTAGGCTGCAGCTAAAGGAGATTGGTAGTCTGAATGTCTAAATTGCAGTTGAGGCAGCTACATTTTTTTTTCCGTATCTGTCTGTAAAATTTGAATATGCTAAAAAGAATAGCAGCATAGCAACAACTGCTGTTTAATCCAACAGAGATACACATGCTGAGGCAACATGGAAGACACATAGTCTTATATTGTAATATAACTTCAGGGACTCGACAGGAGGGAATAACTGTCTGCTGATCTTGGTGGAGAAAGTAAATTGTGACGTGCACCGATCTTCTGCAGAGGGATGGTACCCAATAGGTACAGTTTTCCATAGTCTGTTCCATAGGTGCATTACAGCCAGTTACAGGTGTAAATTGCCGGTATCAATTTAAAACCCATGGCAAACGCGTAATCCTTTGGGAATGCCATTTCATACTTTCCTGTTGCTCAAGACCTCCCAAATTTTTAAAGAGGATGTCAATTATCCTGGGCAGTTACAGAAAATGGTCACATATAGGTTTGAATGCCATTGTTGCCCAGGAGCACAGTCAGAAGAGTATTGTCGTTGCTACCTATAGGCCACCAGCTAGTGTGCTTTGGGCTGACTTTGCAATGCTGCGGTCCTGGCCTATTGGGCTTGTTATTGGCTTGTTACAGGAACTTGCAGTGCGAAGTGGAGCTTGGGGCCGGGCATGTGTTGTTACTGTGAACAGTTTAAACATGCGGTGACAGGAAGGGCCTTGACAATAGAGAGACAAGCTGAAAACAGAGGTCCCCAAACTATAAGCAGCTCATTGATGGTCTGTTACTGGTCCCTGAGGCAGTGCAGACTTGAGAGCTGGAAACAGACTGCTTTAAGCATAACAGGGGGGAAAAAAGCAGCCAAGTAGCAGGGCAGGGCACCTGCTGCAGCTGGGGAAAGCCGTGCCCTTGAGCACCATGCCATGTGTAGGGGTGAAAAGGTGTGGACTACCTAGAACGTCTGGTATCCTGTAAGAAGACAAGATCATGAATTTGGGAGGGAATTGTCACTGTCACAGTATCACTGTGAGATTACTGGTGATGCAGGTGCACTGCCTGCTTCAGCATCCCTCCTTCTCTCTCTCTCCCTTTGCCTGCTTTCCCTCTCTTCTTCAAGAATCCTGGGCCCCCGCCTGCCTGGCGGGGATGTGTGGCTGTCCCGCGCTCTACCTGCTGCTTCCAGGGACCCTGACTCTTCTGGGACCTTCTCACCTGCCAGCCAACTCCCCATGACTGCATACAGTGTCATGTGTGTGTATGTGTGTATACGTGTATATGTGTGTATGCATCTCTGGTGCATTTTTTTTCCCCCACAAATTCTGCATGTTTCACTAACGCTCTAACTCCTCCATAAAGCCTCAATAAAGCGTATCAGCTCAATTCGACCAATTACAATTTTGGGAACCATTGTGTACTTTATGTGAAAAGCAAAACTGCTGACTATGTGTCTTCTCAAAAACATACACCCTATCCTGTCTTCCATGCAAACAGTGTTTTTTCATATAATAATACAGGTGGTGATATGCATTAAGATTTTTAAAAGCAGGTGCCAAATATTGGGATCCTGAGTTCATATTTAGGCAGCAGTTAAAGGACATGATTTTCAAATCAGCACTTCTCCATTTGACTTCTGCTTGACAATTTGATGATCAGGATACAAGATGAGCTGGGCATACTGGCTTTTATACAGTCACTACCTCTTATAAGCTCTGACACATACACTGTAGAGAGTGAAGTTACTTACGTTCAGAATAGACAGCTTCAGAGCTGAGGATCATCAGAGTTGATGGTTCTGGTGTGCAGACAGCGGTATGGCTTTATTTCTGTTTATAATCACTGTAACATTTGAAGGCATCGTCTCTCCTGAGAGAGTTACTAACTGGATTATCTTGAGCCTCTTGCCCGTGCCCAAATTTGATGTGCAACTGCCGCAGTCCAGAATATTCCTGTCTCTTGTTTCTGTTAACTGTTGGGTGCATTAGTATGACTTCCTCTGAAAGTGTAGCTTTTATAGATACTAAATCTTAAAGCATAGGCTGCAGCATATAATTACAAACACCTGCCCTACAGGATAACTCTAAGAAAACTCTTTTAACTTGTTCAGTTTTCTAAATCAAGGGGAAAGCACATACTATAGCAAATGTTCCTAGTCAAAGCATTATTGTTTAAAACCTGTTGTGAATGTTCTACATTCTTTGACTTAAAAAACAGTCTTGGGCTTGACCAGGAAAGGTCAGTGAATACTTGGTTTCAGTAAGAGCTGAAGTTGGTACCTCCAGGGAAGTCCTACCTATCTTTCAGTTTTGGATCCACTAAAAAGAAACGTTGAGATAACATTGAATTTCACAACTCTTATTATATTTGATAAATTTCACAGTCATTTGCATGTGTATGTTCATTCTTCTTAGGAAATATTTCATAGATGTTTAATGTACAAACTTGCAAATTTGCAATTGTTTTGCAGTCAGTTCAGCCTGATGTCCTTTCTAGGAGGCAGACTGCTATACTTTATTACATCAGATATGAACTAGCTTGTTCACATTTCAGTAACTGAGTTGTTGAGAGATTTGCTGCTGGTGGGTTTTGTACACAAGGTGCGATAGGAATATAATGCTGAAATCTGCATGCAAACGCACAAACTGCCATTCATACATTTGTGAACTGAATAAATTACAGAGAAACGTCCCATACAAGTTCTTAATGTTATATACAGTGAATTAGTAAGACATTCTACAAAGGAAAAAAATGCCTGATAATGCTTAATATTTTTCTCAAAAAGTGATTGTACCACAGTAAATCTGGCTGTGAACTGCTTTTATTATTGCTTTTAAACTACCATTAAATAACCCATTTTGCTAAAACAAAGGAACATTAATTTTAAAAAAAACTTGCCAGATAAAATTAAGCTGCTCTGCTAGTCCTTAAGTGAAGCATGTATATAAGGAGATATTTTGTAAAGTTTTAATTTTAAATAAAAATATAATAGTTCTTTAAAAAAATTCCCTTTCTTGTCTAGAAGGCAAGAGCCTGAATGCTGATGTTTGATTTGTCCATATAACAAGTATATGAGGTTAAAAACTGGTGTCTTAAAATATGATTCCAGCTTTAAAAATGACTGTAAGCATGTCATCTTTACTATATTTGCTCTTTTTTGCCATTTGAACTGGCTGCTTGGTTTACTAACAAAAGCAAGTTCGTTTTAACTCCCATCAGCCTGGCACAGCTGGGGAGGAGGCAGCTGTATTCTACTGTCACATGCAGTTTCAGCAAAATTGTCAGCTAAATCCCAATTCCTGAGTCTTTGTCAGTGGAAATTTACAATAGAGCACAAAGTAGAAAAGGCACAGATTGACTTTTTAAGTGCGAGGTAGAAGCAGTGGCTTTGAAATGTTTGTACTGAATCAGACTATAGGTAAAAATTTTATTTGTTGAATACAAGGTAATTTTTTAATGAATGTGTCACTGACTGATGAATGGGGCTTTTTTTGTACTATCACCTGAAATAACATGAGCAGTGTTTAAGTTTGACCTAATTCCCTGATAATAAGGTAGCTTAATCCAAATAAACTCACTGCATCCATTTCTTTTGCTATTGCAACCTATCGAAAACTTTGATATGCTCAGTAGCATGGGGCCCAAACCAAAAGGATCCTTGGCTGTTTTCTTCTCCAAACTCTTATGCTAAGGTTAATTAATAATGTCTAAGAATTTGGGTTAGTAGCACATTATTTGTCAAACATCTAATAATACCTATTTCAAGAAATGTCACTATGGTTGCATAAATAAACATTTTATAGTAAGTATCTGATTGTAGTAAGATGTAATGGAGCATTCAAAGCCTCCAAACTGCTTAGTGTGAAATTTAATTTGCTATAATCAGCCCAAGAGTAGGAAGCATGAGATTCTCCATGCATGTTCAACAATACATTGCAGTCTCATATTGCAAAGAAACCACTTGGCCGTCAGAAGCAAATATTTAATCTTCAGCAAGTGTATACTTATTTGTATTTTAGACTATAATCTCTAGTCCAGTCCACAGTTGAACTAAGGAATCCTGTTGACAGTAACTCTCTATATATGAAAATCTTTGAGATGTAATTAATTAGACAGTTGTCTCAAATCAGATACTTTTATGATACAAACATCAGTACAAGTACTAGATTCAGTGCTAGTACTGAAAATCTAGTACAAGTATTAGATTTTATATATATATATATATAAATAAATGTATATGGAAGCATAGTTAGATTTTTCTCCATGTTTTAGTAAAAACTTAATCTCTCGAAGTCCAGTCAGAATTTCTTTTCTTGCTTCTTTCTCAGCCCAGAAAGTTTTAGTTTAGTTTATCATATTCTCAGCTTTAGCAATTCAACTCCTATCTATGAACATTTGAAAATGTATACATGGAGCAGACATTCACAGTGAGTTATTTATTTGGCACATTGTACAGTAAATATGTCTCTGTGTTAGAATATTTGTTTCCTCCTTTGTTTTCTTGGAATTGGATTTGCTATTTGTAAAGAGTAACTTGCAGAAAGTCAGTGCTTTGGATTATGCAGGTATGGTCAGACAAGGTGATTAGAATGGTCTTTCTAGTTTAAGTGTTTGCTTTTTAACCAGGCTTTTCCATCCCTCTGAATTGTAAAGGATTTTCTTGTTCCTTGGAAGTCAGTGGCAGAAGATCTAGCTCACAGAATTTTGACTCAGTTAATCAAACTGAACCAAGTCTTTTCCAGACTGCCAACTCTTAGGTAGTCAATGGAGGGTAACATGGTTTTAATGGGTAGCAACTGGGCTAGAGCATCCAGTTCATCTCTGTGGCTCTGAGCAAGCTGCAGTACCACGCTGACCATGGTGCATGGTCTGTTTGTATTTTAAGCTCTTCTCTAAACACCCTGTAGCCAACAAGAGTGTGGAACAAAGACACAAACTGGCAAAAGATGCTTTGGGCTAAGAGAGCATATTCTAGGGAAGAAGTGGTTTGTCTGAACCATTGAGTCAGGCTGATATTAACTGCCTGTTCATTCTGCACTTGTTCTGATGGCAAAGATGTTTTTGTAAGGGTAGACAATGCCTTAGACATCAGGAAAAGTACATGTCTTTTTAAGTAATTATACCCACTTATTGCAAGCATTTCTCAGTTTAACAGTGAGGACAATTTCATCAGACTTGAGGGACTAGTGTTTCAAAGAGTTATTAGTCATGCTGTAACTACTTAATATGAAACTGTAAATATGATGAAGGCCTCAAAAAGCTGTAAAATTCGCACAGGTAGTCATTTGAAGCAAGTGCGCAAGACTAAAATCTTGCTCTGTCAGTTAATAACGAACTGTTATTGGAAGCAAGACTTTTGTACCTTCAGCTTGTTTTTATTGTTTGTTGTTGTAACTGCTGTAACATTGTGGCATTTTTTCCCGCTTGTGATGATTTCATCAGAAGAACAGACCCAAAGGCAGTGATGGCCTATGCTTGATGTGACAGCTCTGCATAGCTAGGAGATGAGTAAGGATAAGAAGAGCAGAGTTGTGCTTAAGTGAAGCGTAATACTTATTTTCACAGCAGACGATGGAACAGTAAATGCCACGAATTACACTGTTAAGTGGGCACCTGTGCGACTGGCACTCAGAAAAATGTCGGCCTTTGCAGTCATTATAGTTAATGTCGTGCACCGAAACTCTAGGAGCAGTTGATCCCCTAATAGGCTTCCTCGTTCACTTTTGGGGTTTTATCATTGCTTTAATGTAATAATTGTTCTTTATTAGCTAAAACGGGAGTTAAATTTTCTTCTTGTTTCAATGCTCAAAGTTATAAAATGAATTTAATTTGTGTTTTCATGCAGGGAAGATCTGTAGTGTGATCACTTTTTGTGTCTCAGAACAGATTATTACTTGTTTCTAATGTACTGAAAAAATCAGTCGCTTACAGCTGCAGACAAATGAGTATTTCAGTTCCTGCTTTTCAGTGGAACTAATGAGATGAGGTTCTTCATAAGCTAGACTGAGTAGTCAGTTTGTCCAGTAGTGAATATAGTCATATTTACATTATTTTTAACCGTGTAATAATTTTTTTTGTACATCATAAAATTGTTTTCAGGCTATTTGAACATTAGAAATATCTATGTCTAAAGAAGAGAGAGGAGACATTTTAGCTATTACAGCACAGACTAAGCCAGAAAAACCTATTTCAGAACATGACCACACTGAGTTTATTAAAATTGATCAGCTTATTCTTGCATCTAATCATTTGGAATGACCCAGCGTATTGCATTACTTCATTATGGCAGATGCTAGAGGGGAAAATTTAAGTTTAAAACACGCAACAGTGAGGAGTACAGACTAACAAGAGCACCAGTATGACTGTACTGGGTGGCCCGATAGATCTTTTCTTTCTATGCCAGTGCCCTGTCTATTATCACATTTTTGTAGCATCCTAGGAATGTGAAGGGGAGAGCAAGGTGTTTTTTTCTACCTGTTCATGGACAATGAGAGAATCATTGCTTTTATGGGATGGTAACGTGTAAACAAATGAGAAGAGGGTAAGAGTTTGGCCATGACAGTAAAGAGGATCCGCCTGTATTGATGAGATAGGGAAGGTTAGGAAAGAAGGCGGCACGGCAAGGAATGGTGTCAGAGCTTTGGGGTGGGAAAGCTCCATCTGCGTCAGCGCTCTGAAGGGATGCTGGGTTGCGTTTGCAAAGATCAGAGAAAACTGTGTATCAGTATTTGAGACGTGACAAGGTTAGAGCTCAGTTTTTATTTATGGTAGCTCATAAAAACTTTTATTTATGGTAGCGCATAAAAATTAGATGCAGTAAAGATGTAATTGCAGAATGAGCCTGTAAGATGCAGTCTGATCTTGGTTTTGCACCTGTGCTGTCTTCCAAATGACAGGCACAGCAATGGGGCTGCCACTGGGTAGGGGGGCAGCTGAGATGCTGAGAGGGATGATGCAGGATCTTAGCTGTAGCTCTGTTAAGCTGGAGCCAACAGCCAGGTATCCAAAACAACAGCAGAGATGAAAGGCAATCCTAGTTTGAACAGGAGGAGACTGCTTTCCCACAGAGGGATAGAGGTAGCAGTTAAATTTGTTTCAGCGGAGGTACTTACAAAAGGAGCATGCTGTGAATACAGCCTTGGACTCCCCTCTTCTCTTCTCTACAAAGTTAGGGAATACCATTAGGGAAAGTCCTCTAAATGGCATGCAAAAGGAGAAGAGCAACTGCAGACGGTCATGAAAACCAAAAAAAAAAAAAAAAAAAAAAGACAAACATCTCAAGAACAGGGAAGTGCCCAAAATAATTAGACTCTTTGATTAAAGCAATTGTGATGCACTTTAAGGTCCAGGAAAATACACAAATCTGTCTTTTGTTTGTTTATAACAATCATGTGATTGCTTCCAACAAGAATTACTGGTATTTTGATGTCAGAATAATTCTCCTGATATCATCATAAATTACAGAGGAATGGGCCCAACGTTTTTATAAATTCCATTTTCATCAGTGGTGGTTTGACATTTTTTATTTTGCTTTTATCAGATTTAGTTACTATTTCTATTTGATATTTTGTATAGTATTTTAATGTACAATTTAGCTCTTACCTGTTCTTTGATAATCAGTCTCTTGGGTTAAATGTTAGGCAGATTGCAGTTGTCATATCAGGGCTTCTCAAGAGTGTTGCTCGCATAAAAGCTCATAGTTGAACAATTTCCTTTTTAACTTTCTTCTTTTTCAAACTGAAAATTTGTGCTTTCCCTTAAAAATTATGTGTTTGCAACTCCTCTAAGTTTAGGACACTTTTAAGATACATTGAAATACTGAGACCGAGTAATTTAGAAATCCAGGAAATGATTGTGCTACATTTTTACATGTTAAATTGGCTGAAGACATCTTGGGTAGCTTCATCCTAAAAGTGCCTGTGCTGGTCCTCAGCCTAAGCTGAGCAAAGATGCTGCAGAGAGACCACCGTAACTTAGTGCAAAGCGTCAGTGGGGATGTAAATATGTACTCTGGCTCAGTTAGGGCCACCCTTGCCAAACTTTTAAAGTCAGATGTTACGCCCACATTTTTTTTATGTCTGTAGCCTTTCTTGTAGCAAACCATGACACAGTACTGGCCGTGTCAAGACTCGCAGAACAGGTAAACAAGAGGTACTGTTGTGATTCCTGAGAAAACCCACCTCCAAAATGAGGTTTAGAGACAGCAGCTCCATCAGTATCATGGGTTGAGCGCAGCAGTTCTGCCCTACGGCTCAGTCAGCTTCTGCCAGCCAGATCCCTCAGCGTGACTTCTCAGATGATCTATGGAGAGTAGAAAGTTTTTTGAAATGCAGCGTCAACACGTAATATTGAGTAATTGACCTCTGACGGTCTTTTTCTCTGTGAATTTATGACCAATAGCTTTGATCGTTAAAAGAAGTCAGATTACCTCACTAGAACTTCCATCTCTTGGAAAATGACATGGATTGGAGGTGCAGGCCAGTACCCCTGCTGTTCCCACCACACCTGTGTCCCTTCGCAAGGGCTGGCAGGCTTCTCCTGCCTTGGCAGGGAGTACTTGGAGTTCTCCCAACACCGTCACAGAAACGCCTGGGGGTACCACCTAATAATACCATTATAACCTCCCCCTTTCCCTCTCCTAATTCATATCAGTAGAAAAATGGGTGCTGTTGTTAATTGATTGCTAATTTTTCATTTGGAATACTTTTGGGGAGAACGGTACAATGTTGGTGGAGAGTTTTAAGTGAAGAGTTGCCTCAGATACAAAATATTTTGCCTCAGATATAAAAATTGCAATCAGCATGCATTGCAGAGATATAGTTCGGGGGTAAACAGTGCTTCAAATTGTTTTTATAGCTAGTGCATTAGAAACACCAAACCCAACACTTTGTTATAGAGGTGCTCTATTCTGTGGAATACCAAAGTAAACTATAACTGTGGATTAGTAGCTAAAGGATTACTTCTTTGGCAGAATAATTCTTCTTCTGCTGACTAAAGCCAGCTTCAGCAAAAATGCTCTACGAGTACTTTCTCTCTTGAAATCTGCTCTTTCAGTGGGTGAAGGCAGGTTGTCTTGGCTCCTTTAAGCAGTGCAGGAAAGAATATTGGAGGTGTTTAGGCAAGTAGTGATATAACATACAACACAAAGATGTACTGCAGCAGAGACACTGACATTGCACCTGTGTGCTCCTGTTCACATCACTCAGCTTTCAAAAATGGTAGACTGGGAAGCTGCGGAGAAAATTGTAGGTAACTACACTAGCAACAGTTCTCACTTTCATGTTTTTCATAAAAGCCAAACTGCCCTTTATGGGCTATTAATTTGTGAAGTCATTTCTCTCGGGCACGCCTGTATTTACAGAACCTAACATAAAGACATAATATTGTAGCCTGGGATTTAAAAATGTCACTGCACATGATGCCAGGATAAACAGAACAGAAATTAATTTCAGTTACATCTACCCTGACACGTCCAAAATTATTTTTTTACATTGCCTCTTGGCATTATATTCTTTTCCTATTCACCTACAACAAACCTCTATCTAAGCTAAAGAAATACATGTCATCAAATAAAAATGTTCTTCATAATAATTGGAATAATTAAATATTATAGCTAGCTCTGTGCCTGGTAGAGATTAAAGGGGATATTTTTTATGCTATGGCAGTGACCACTGTAGTTTGCTAGTGGTTTCCTTCTTTATCACTTCTGTATCTGCTCTTCTTTGTCTTCTTTATCTATTACTTATCTCAGTTGTAAATTTAGAGGGAGATGCCTTCAGGGGGGCACTGCATCGTGGTGTGGCTCATGGTAGCACAAATAGTGTGTGCTACTGTAGTACAACTCCCTGTTAGTGTGTACGTCCTAGCCCTTCCTCTCCAGCGCTGCACCCAAAGAGTACAGAGACATTACTCCGCCTTCTCCCTCCTTCATCTCCCTGGGTATCTCTTCTTTTGAAGTTGTTTTGACCTTCCACCAAGAAAAGGTCAAGCCAAGATACAATTGTCCTAAAATAATCTTTACTTGGTATGTTTTCCTAGACTCTTCGGGCAAAGACCTTGTTTTCCATTTCAAACAATCTGTTTTCTGCAATAAAACACTGAATATGTCTCTCTGTTGCTATAGAAATAATATTGCATGAAATGAGGGAACCAGTGCCCTGCTGTCGACAAATCTAATCTAAGTGTTAGTCTCTAGAGCTTGAATTTCACCACTGGGAAGAGGTATACATAATTCTACAAATTATTTCTGTAACTTATGCATAAATGTCTTTATACTCTGAAACTGTTAGCTAAATTTCCCAAAGTGATAGCGTGGAGATTAACATGGTGTAATGTGTTTATGTATATCTTAAAAGAACCTTCCCCCTCGCCTTTTCCCTGCCCCCCTCCCCCGTACATTTTCATATTTATAGCTTGAAATTTCCAGCTCTTTGCATAGGAAGGTGGGGAGTGGCAGGAAATGCAGCTTTCTCAGCCAGGTTCCCTACCCCATGGACAACAAAGTGTGCCAGGTTTATTTAAATTTTTGGTTTTATTTTTTAAAATCCAGCTCTTCCAAGTAACATTAGATGTCATTTGCCCTGGTTTTTTAGGATTAATAAGGATATTTTCCATAACTGGAAGGACAGCCTAAACTGACCACGGTCCTGGTACCTTAACATACCCCACAAACTGTTCTACTGTCCACTGCTTTCTAGACTACACTGGGTATCATATGCCCAGTATTCCTCAAGTTACTCAAAGATTTTGTTACAATAAATTCCTACCCTGTACAGCAGTTAAACACAAGACAGTGGTGCATTTTGACTTTATGCACCACATATCAAATCTCACATCTGTCTTTATATTTAGACATAATTTAGACGTAATATGAGTATGTTTTTTCCCAGTATTTTTCTAAAGCTGTAGAATTCTAGTAACAGCAATAAGGTAGTACTTAAGCCTGTATCTATAGGGTATGGAAAAGGAATTGAAGTCTTCGCTAATAACAGTTACCAAGGGTCAGTGTTTTTCAACATATGGATCATAAGTATTTTGAAGAAACATGGAGAAAAAAATCTTTTATCTCATAGTTACATTGCAGGAGCCCCTCTAATACATTTCTATGTATAATACGTATGTGTAGTTACAAAAATAGAACATAATTTAAAAATACACGGTCATTGATTTGCATAGACCTGTATGCAAATGTATGTTTGAAAGCTGATTTCAGGGTTCTTGTAAAAATCCTGTTACAACTTCTTCATTAAAAAATGCAGTTATTATTTGTGAAATGGCCCCATGTTAGATATATGTTATGTATTGCAGGACAAAATACAATTTATAAGTGTTCAATTTAATTCATCAGTAATAAACATATCAATGGCCTCTGATTACAGTTTGCTCTTTAGAAAACTTAAAAAAACCTTTCTCATCATTAGAACAAAATAACTGTTTTTTTTTTAAAAAAACCTTTCTAAATTTTTTTCAGTGATTGTAAATTAATCTAGCAATTAGATAAACCTTCCTAGACAAGGACAAATTTCTGACAACCAGAAGAGTAACTGTCTGGGTATGCATATTAATATAAAAACAGAGATGCAGGAAAAACTAGCAAAGTACACAATTACCTTTCTTTGAAATTAATGCCATGTTCATTATTAAACAGACTCATCATATAAACAAGCCGCCACAAGACACTAATTATATTTTTGCTGTTAAAGTAGTTCTCTTAATGAAAAAAAAACCTTAATTCCTTTGCACAGCCATAAAATATAAACCAGAAGTTGACCCGGTTTTTACCCTTGTGTAAAGCTGTTACACCATCCAAGGTTGCTGCATTTTTTCACCAGAGCATCAGTCTATAGATGAAAAGAATCAGCCTGCTAAAGCTTTTGGTGCAAAACACTGACTGTTATATCACCTACTGCTATGCTATCTGTTGTTTCCTATGCAGAGCCTTGCTTAACGCAAGTTATTGAAAATGGCTAAGTATTTGATAAGGGAGGGAAAGAAGTGGGAGGGAAAGGGTTGACCGGACATACAATATTTCAGGGAAGATGTATTCTAGATCCCTGCATATTATCATGATCACATCTAATATAGAGTATTTTCTTACTATGCGTATTTCCATAAGCAAAAGCTAGCAATGAGGGTAGGAAAAGATAGCATAAATACCAAAATGTGTTTGTTTTTTTTCTATAGGAACTCAATGGAGAAAGGACCAAGAGCAAGATTTAAAGAAAGTTCTGAAGAACACTGACCAGGACATCCCATTGGTATTTGTCAGTGGAAATCATGATATTGGCAATACTCCAACAAGAGAAACAATAGATAATTATTGCAAGAACTGGGGAGATGACTACTTCAGCTTTTGGGTTGGAGGTGTTTTCTTTCTTGTGCTGAATTCTCAGTTATACTTCGATTCTTCCAAATGCCCTGAGTTAAAGGAAGCCCAGGATGTGTGGCTCAATGAGCAACTGGCTGTCGCTGAAAAACATAAATGCAAGCATATAATAGTATTTCAGCACATCCCTCTGTTTCTGAGAAAACCTGATGAAGACCACGATTATTTCAACTTGGAAAAATCAGTTCGTCAAGAGATAATGGAAAAGTTTCATAAAGCAGGTATTTTCTCAAATTTTCCTATTTTTGAATTTTTGTTTCAAATTGTTAATTAATTTATTCAAATTGTTGATTAATTAATGCTGCCAGACAAAATACATTTAACTTAAATGGTATTGTTTTCAAGGAGTTTTAGATACTGCTTATAAGCCTCATTGTTCCCCGTAGGTCAAAATTGTCAATTGAATCTAATCACCTGTAAAAAGTACCAAACAGAATTTAAAACTTGGAGTGAAAAGTAAAAAACTAAAAGTTAAAAACTCTTTAAAATAAATAGTAAGGATTCCATTTTGCAAGTACTGATAGATGTAAGACAACCTGAGTTTTTCCTGTCTAAGGAGTGGAAGATCAGGTATTGCCACAGGAGAGAAATACAGAATTTATGTTTTACATAAAACATGGAAGCAGAATTCAGAATTACCTTGGAGGTTGTTGTCTCCCACACTGAGCCAATTTTAAACCAAGAGTGCAATGTACTCCAGATTTATTCAGTGTTAAAAACAGTCTTGCTCTGCTAAGATCAATCCTTTGCATATCCATTACTAATAGGGGCCATTTCCGGATGAAGGGCAGGTGGAACATGCGCTAAACAAGTATATTGTACCAAACCCCTTAGCTTTGTTTGACGACACTCGAGCACCACGGAGACAGACACAGTACGGAGCTACTCCTCCATGCTGTTCCCATTGTTTCCTGTTAATTGCCTTCATGTTCCTGGGGTGTGCTAGTTCCTCAAAATTTCCTGCCAGCCTGTCGTTGCTGCATCAGAGTGTCATTTTCTCTGTATCTATAAGAGAGCATGTTATTTGGATTACTGAACAATGCAAATTGTTTATGATATTGTTCCTAATTTACCATATAATTGTTAAGCCTGGACTCATCTAAAACCAGCCTAATTTCCAAGCTCTGAATCTCCTACTGTTTCCAATCAGTGGGGCCAAAAGTCACAGCTATCTGAGGGCTCTCCAGGGAACTGATATATTTGCAGATTTACAAGTGTTTTTTTTTCCCATAAGGAGACACACTGAGAATACCTCATAATATCTTTTTTAATTTTTGCGCTAGTGCTAATATAGTGGGAAGTATTGCTATTGGAAAGTTGGGCAGCTAAATGACTGCTTACGTGCTGTTGGCTAAAAACACATCCTAGTTCATTGGAGAGCTTGTTAGCAGAAGGACGTTGCCATACAGGTGTCTCCCAGTAAATAAGCATTCACGTGGAAACCAAAGCAGTTCTGTTCTAGAGTTTTCTGTCATCCAGATGGTTTGCTAACATTTGGCAACACAGTACTGGGAATATAATTAATCAAGAGGCAAAATAAATTATGCAAAATGTTACCGTTGTAACATTTATCATTGTTACGTTGTCATGTTTCTTGGAGGGATATTTCAGACTGATTCTCCGAATGTGTATCCAGAGGCTTAAGCAAATGTTGGGTAGGCTTCAAATGATGGGGGAGAGGAAGAGAGAATGGGAAGCCAGCAGTACAAGGCAACTCTACAGAAGAAATTCCCAAACTCGTTTCTGTGCCAACATCGTTTTTACCTTCCCTCTATCATTTCCCATCGTGTCCCTTGTTCCCATCCCTAAAAATCCTCCCAAAATGACATGTTGTTCGGTTCTTCCATGAATATGTTAAAACATTGATCTTTTGCTTGCTGTTTGATACAATAAGTAAATGAGTCAATAGGTAATATTCGCAATCTAATAATCAAACATTTTGCTAATTACATGAATACAGAGCGCAAGCAGCTCAGTGTAACTCAGACTGCTGAGAGAAATTAGCTGAATCAAAAGTTGGCTCAGAGTTTCCTTAGTAACGGGTGCGTTCTGTTGCCATTTTATTATTCAATTGAAGAACAGTCTTTGTAAGACCACAAAATGTTATCAGTGGATTGCAAACAGGCAGTTATCATGGTAGGCTAGATGCACAGATATGCAATGACTCCACTTATTTTCTGACTCTCTGCTTTGCCAAAGAGTAATCAATTTCAGCATATCATTAGACATGAAATTGTTTATCCCCCAGTTCACTTCATATATTCTTGGAGGAGTAAAAGAGAATATTGCTAACGAAATCCCAATCTACTTTGCATTTGGTTCTTTTTTTTTTTTTAATTATGACTTGCAGTTTAAGAAGGCTAACCCCTTATGGCACTCTAATTTAGAAATTTGGTGTAACTATTTATTCTGGAAAAAGAAAGTAAGTCTGCCTTTTTAATGAGTCCACCAGGCTGCTGCTATTCTTCTTCCCCCGACCTGTCACCAGTCCTTCCTTCCTTCTGCTCTCTCGCTCTCTGATTCAGTGTTTCCAACCACTCTGAAAGTTTGTTGTGTAATTATGAAAAATTTCAGTATAACATGCATGTTTTAGGCATTGCTGTGTTTGGCAATGCGATGTTATTAGACGGGCATCATATTTCAGTTGTTGATAACCCAGGATCAGACCTGGAACTAGCCCAGTTTTCATGTTTATACTTTTTCTAAAAGTGTCAAATACAGATCCATAACTCACCTGGTTAGAGAGAGACAGGAAAGGAAGGACAATCTAGTAATTCAGGTCCTTCCAGGAACAGACATTCATATGGGAAATAATCAGATACTTAAAGTATAGTGATATTGTACAGGTGCTTTAAAGTGAGGTATGCAACTTCAGAAAATTATTATTTTAAATTCAGAGCCCAGATCTTCTGTAATTATTCTCTTCTAATCACTTACATATTACATAATGTTTTTGGTTTAAGTATCCATTCATTGCAAGCAGAGATAAAAGACTCGCTATAGAGGCTACATCTGGTACGAAACACTGAATTACATTTCTCACATTAGAAGTGTCCTTAACAGTTGGGCTAATTAAAGATAAAATCATGTCCTTATGATAAATATTTATAAATTGAAAATCTGGCATTTGTAAATGTGTACTACTACCATGCAATGTTAAACTGTACTTGTAAGCCGCACGTCTAAGAAATCCTCCTAGCCCATTTTGTCTTTAAGCGTGTTATAACAAGTATTGTCCTTGAAAAAGTGATTTCAGTGACAGTGAAAATCAACTCCGTTGAGAACGTAGTTTATCATTTAAATGAAAATATATTTCTGAAAGCATATTTGTATAACTTTTGAAAGTTTAGCCTCAGTTGCCAAAACTCTGTCTCCTCTACATGCAGAAGCTAAGTACAGAAAAAACCTGTGTGCAAGAACTGTGAATGAGCTGACCTGATGTTCTCATCTGTGACATCTGCTGGAGTCAATCGACTCTGCTGCATGAAATGCATATTCAGGTTTTAAGAATTTTATAGTGCTGATATAAATAGGTTGGCTCATAGCTTTGTAAGGAAAATAAAGAATCCAGGTAGTGGTCTAACCAAAAATCTGGTCTGCATGACATGTGTCTTTGATAAACTTAAGTAATAAATTAGTTTTTAAATTAAGCAGTTTATGTAATAGAAGATGTACTCTTTCTTACATATCTCATTCCAGTATAATTTTCTTAGGATGAAAGATTTTTTTCTATGACCTGAAAAGTATGGGTATTTTTGTTGAGCTATGGACAATCTTTTAAAGACTTTTTGTCCTGAGAACCATCACTGACACACTGAAATGACTTACATTACTTAACACAATATAGTAATAAATGCTTCTTAATAGCCATCATGAACTAAAACATTTAAGCAAATGTCCGAACTTCTTTTAAGAGCTCTGTTGAATAAAACCTAAATTAATAGCTGTTTTTTCACCAATGAAGTTGAGAAAAGAATTTTTGATTCAGAGTGAGATGAAGAGTACAGGTGCTCTATCTGGGCAAGAGGTTTTTGCATCCAAGAGAGAATCACGAGATAATAGGTATAAAATATAGAATTCCTTGCAGTCTCCAGCTTCTTTTAATTAAGAAGTTTTAAGTTCATCTAAATGTCTTCAAAGCAATTTTTCAGATGTGGTTAGAAATACTTAATTTGTATATACGGGGAAAAATAACAACTTTATTAAATGGCATATTTTTTCATTGTGATTGTAGGTGCTGTAACTTCTAACACTTGTACTTGCTGAAAGAGTGTGATACCTACATTCTCCTCTTAGAAATGTTATGACAGGAGAGTAGTATTAAAGGAGGAAGCAGCTTTCTGAACATCCACAGCTGAGATATATTTGAGCACAAAATTAAAGCATGGAGTGCTAAAAGCTGTTGTTTCTAAAATTTACCAGACAACATATGCTATGTTTCATTACTTTCTTTGTTGTGTAATCGAAGTTGACGAGGGAGTAATATTTTCTTCTTCCTGCCATTGAGACCTTGATTTTGGCAAAGCCCATACACCAAGTGAGTAATCTCAGTGCTTGCTTATGTGTCGCTTTGTCAGTATTTAAGATAATTTAGATTTAAATACTCTCAACTTAAGTAATTTAGATCATCCTCTTTCAACCTTGAAATTATACACTCGTGATACAGGTAGAGTGACCAAATTTGATATCTTCTATGTCACTGTGTAAGAACAGTGTTTTTTATGACCAGGTATGATTATGTAAGCTAGCATAGACATTATACATAGACATATGACACATAGACTTTTCTTTCAGAAATTCAGCAGCAAGTAGAAAATACATTTATTTAATATAGTCTGTAGTGACATTAAGTAATATTTCATCTTAGATAAATTTTTGAAATCTGTTTTCTCCGATGGGCTGTAGTTTTGGTTGATAAAAACTGCTTTTTGATCCTTAGAGCACATGGCAAGCCATAATTGTTTGGGGTTTGGGTCAGGTCTATGAGAAAGCTTCACTTTCAAATGGAAGAAGTAGCAAAACCAGGAAATAAATTCCACTGAAAGGTCACACGAGGCATTTGCAAAAATTAAGTTGAAGCACAGAGTGACTTTCTACAGACAGCACTTCTAAAGGCTTTTTTAGACCAGCACTCTAATTAGGTGATCTGGAATCACCCTCTAGCTGTGCCTGTTGTTTCTCCTCTGATTATGTAGGAAAAACAAGTGATACTAAGATCCTCCTCTATATAGCTCTATTCAGTGTTGTCCTATATAAAAATACTTTTGACATAGATTACTTTGCAAACTAATATCTTGTCTCCCACTTACACCGACCCACTGTCCACCAGTTGCATCAAGCTCTGGATTCTTTAGTCTACAAAGCAAATTTAAGGAAGAGTTTTCCTGCAAGTTTGCAGGATCATGTTTGCAAATAGTACATGGGATATTTTTATTAAGATGCGTATGGTGCTATGCACTGTAAATTCTTATTATTCAGTTCTATTTTATTCACACAACTTGTCTGATGAAGAAGGTAGGAAAACACAGATCTTCTAAAGAGCTACACAAAATAAGTCTATAATGTTTAAGGTTGACTGAAGAGGTTATGAAATGGAGGGTGATGATCCCTGACACTCACCAGTGGGACTATTTCCTTCTACTGGAGCTCTGTTGATGGGAAATGATTGGGGATTTTTTGGATAACAGGGTCTGAGAACTGCCTGAGCACTGAACAGTTCTGTTAACAGTGCTGTGACTGATGCTTTCACATCTTTGTTTGCTGCTCTAACACCTGCTTGGCAGATGGGGTGATGTGAGCACTCTCAAATTGCAATGAGATAAAATCAATTCAATTCCACACAAGAGATTTTGTTTACAAAGACTACTAAATATTATCATTGGCTTTGTAGCGCTAGAGTCTTGGAAAAATGATGTACACTACCTGCCTAGGGGAGAAAAAAGGTACAGCAAAAAATGCCTATGGTTAACGTGTGCTCTTGTAGGGAAGCTGGAAGAACATCATTTTGGAGTGCAAAATTGTTCTGAGAACAGGTATTACTGTTGAACCGACCACATTGTTCGGCACTTGAAAAGGCAGCTGTATGCTGCAAGTGAAAGGCAGAAAGAAAAGCCAGTTTGTGCCTCATACTCCAGGGGAAGTGCTCCAGATCAATTTATCCTTGTGACTTAAATGGTTGTATTTGCCAGAAACATTGCCTTTTAAAAAGTATGTATCTACACATACATGTGTGTGGGTGTACACACACGCGTCTCTTATAGTAGCATCTCCCTGTGCCTGGATACTAGTTATTTTGTCCTCCTGCCTATGAAAGCTCTGAAAGGGTACTAGAGTGTTGATAACATTCAGGTTTTTCACTCAGTACAATGTAATTTCTTTACAGAACTGCTTCTCCACCTATTTGCTTCCATTTTGGCTCTACTCTTCCTCTCTAGCTCCTGCAGTTTTGGGGACAAGTATATATAGGATCAGCTTTTGCTAGTATATCCTCTTTCTTCAGTCCTTGATTGAGCAAGAGGTTTGGCCAGTGAAGCAGTGATTTTTAGACAGGCATAATTCTATTTTAAACCTAATTTTATCATTAAACTTGAGTAGCTTACATAAAAGCAGAGTAACTAGACCAGAATGACAATCCTTGTAGCCCAGTGTCCTGCTTGTCCTACTACCCAAACCCTTGCAAAGAGCACAAGACAGCAAAGGGCATAATGGTATTTCTACCAAGTACTCTTCCTATCTCCAACAGTTTTTCTTTCAGGGACTTACTGTATCATATTAATGGTATCAATACAGTGCAATTTAGTGATTCTTTTAGAGATTTGTTCAGTTGATTTTTAAAACTCTCAGCTTTCACAATGGTCTGCAGGAGGGAGTTTCACGTTTCACAGGTATGTGAAGAAATGCCTCCTTTTGTTTGCTTTGAACTCCACCTGTAGTCTGTATTGAGAGTCATAAATCTGTAAATGAAAAGCAGTGAACATTGATTCATGTCTGCAGTTACTGTAAAAAATAGTTCATTAATCAGCACTTAAAGGGTGATAATCTGGACCATGTGATAAATTTCATTGCTCAGTCAGAACCACTTTTTTTCCCAAAATTCTTTACAGAGTGCATGGGAGGAGAAGCAAGGTCTGTACTGTACCCATTACATATTTATTATGTCATTCATATTGCACTAATTTAGCGTTCTCATTCTCTTACAGTCTCATTTGCTTTTGCTGAGAAAAGCATTTATTTAATTGAAGGCTCAGTCTAAATAAAGCATGCTACTGATTGCCTATGCTGATTATTCCGGGCAGTCTCTTCCCAATTTGGAAAATCTGCTTGCTTTTCTTTGGTTTATTTTTATATTGTTAATTTTCTTCCTATATTTTTGCACTGTCCATAGTGCTGGGTTGAGCAGTTTGATTTCCAACTGAGGCTAGGCCAGTTGCATTTTGGACACAGCAAACCTGCCTCAAAATGGTTTTTGTACCTTAGGAGCTAGAGTTGGAAAACAGCTTCTTCTGAATTCAGGGTTTTTTGGAAGCAAGCCATGGAAGCGAGTGTAATTATAGAAATTGGAGTCAGACACCCCTGGAATTTAAACTAGTTCAAGTCTGAATTCCAGCCCAGTATCGTCTGATTGTGTGAGAAAAATTGTTTTCTAGGTGCATGTTTCTTTATGAAATTATTTTTAATATTTCAAGATAAATGTGGGTGCGTTATTTTCCATCCTGTTTTAACCTATTTGGATTTCTGTAATCATTGCAACTAGATTTCCTTTGAGATTGGGGCTATTTCTTGAATTAAACTAGCAAACATCGAAGTTCTCAAGAAGCTAGGAAAACAGATGTATTTCACAAAATCTTACTGTTGCATTGGAGATTTTTTCCTCTCTGTAACCTAGTCTTTCATATAGCAAGCTAGTGTGTACTATCACTTCAGATCTCATTAATATTGTCATGTACAATGTTCCACTGCAGTTCTTTTATTCTTATAAGCTGTTGAACTCTGCCACCGTAAGAGCTCAGACTGCCACAAGCTGGAGACTTATGACAACATTCACAATTTGGTAGAGGAAATCTTGCCAGTAAAAAGCAAGTCTCTCCTTCACATTGTTATTGAAATACCACTCTGTGGGAAGACATTTGGTGCTTATGACAATACTTTAACAGTGTAAGCTTTCTGAGTGATCTTCCAAAGGGCACACTTGATTTTATTTATTGATTTTTTTAAACCAGGGTCTTTGAAGAGCCCATGCATCCTATGCATGCTGACTGTCACCTCTGGCAGGCTCAGGTGTCAGATTATCCTGCATGCCCCTACACAGACATGGTCTTGATTGCCTAGGGGTGATTTCTCCCACAGGGAGAGGCACATGGCCAACCCCCTCGCTCATACATGAAACTGCTCTCTCCCCTCAGTCCTGCCTTAATGGGGATGGACAGAAGGCCAGCCATTGTATTTCTAATAATAATGTTTATGTGGTAAAAGAAAAGAATACGGAGAAAATGGGGAAAAAAATAAAAAGTTTTAAAAATCACATTACAGTTCAGTAGCATAGTGTTATGGAATGTACCTGTTGTCTGTTTAATAAAGCAAAAAGATGAATTGGCCAGCATTTCACTTTGAAAATAGAGACATTTTATAATGACTTAACTACTCCTTGAACAGAAACGCTGGTCAAGACACTGATTAAAAAAGATGTTGTTGTCTGTTGGTCCACATAGAGAAGGCAGGCCATAGTCCCGTTTCTTTCCTCCCCCAAATGGAGTTGAAAACATGCCCAGTCTTCCACATCCTTGCATTTTTCTATGCTACAGAATACAACAGCAGTAGAGTACTAAGGGAGAAGAGTCTGGGAATTATGGGACTGCAACTGCACAATAAGCTAAGAATGGTATGTAATCACTCTCAGGGGAATTATCCTAACAGCTAAATGCCTTTGTTCTCTTACAGTGCAATTATGTCAAAATCATGCTGACCCTTTTCCCTGGTGCCACAGAACTGTTGTTTAGAAGGGTTTCTCTGAGCGATAAACTGTAATTTGTGAGAAGAAGATGCTGCACTTCTAAAATTCTGTAAAATAACCTTAGCTTCTCCTGCTAACAGACAAACTGCCTTCTGCATGATATTCAGTATGTAGTTTCTTTTCATGTAATGAACTATTCTCATCTGATTCTTGTCAGAAGTGAAATCAACAGCATGCTGACAACACTGGGGTAGCTAAAGTTTCCTTTCAAATTTTTTTCAGTATCAGCAGGCCTGAAAGAGGTGGTGAATATTTCATATAGGACTCAGTTTCTTTCAGAACATTATTCTGCTTTGGGTTGTTTGGGAACTCAGAAGTGCTGTAAGATGGTCATCATTACAAAGAATAATCTCTTCTAAATCAGAGCTACTGCAGTCTGTGAGGATGTGATGGTTATACACATGCAGTTGCTCCTGAGCCTGGTTGGCCTGATCATCCCTTTCTGTACCAGTCTTTTCCATGAAGCATCCAAAGCAAATCTCAGATACTTGTTTAGATCTCTCTCACTATTATGCCAGTGAGTCAGTTTAACAGTACCCATTACATCATCTCTGTAAGAAAAGGCCTTTTTAATACAGTGTGCTGTTTTGGTTCACAAAGCTTGAAGAAAGAACCAAGAGAAAAAGAGAAAATAGGAAATGCCAGTAAAAATTGTCCATCTTACCAGAGCTGTTAAACTGAGAAAGATGCAAATCAAAAAGAGCTTGCTGAAGCTCTTGTGATGAAGACTTATTTGGTGACCTGGCTTTAGAAAGCAGACACTGGAAATAAGGGAGGGGGAGGAATGTCTTCAGAGGTGTTTTTGAATTTTCTGTTGAGAAATGTCTGCAATAAAAACCATGAGCAAAATGTTCGTACCATGTTTTTGACTTGGCAAAAGGTATCAAAATTAAAACATGAATTTTGTTTGAAATTTTTTTAAAAGTGAATTGTGCTTGAAATGTTCTGCTTATGAATGAACGTACAGACAGCATCAAAGGTAGCATGCTGAATTACATGAGCTATTAATTACCCTCCTTAGCACTTACCTCTTGCCTTGCCAAAGCCACTGCGTAGCCTTGCAGTCTGAAGTGACATAATGTAGTGTGTGAATTAGCATAAAAACAAAGTATTTAACGGTTGGACTCGATCTTAAGGGTTTTTTCAACCTTAACGATTCTATGATTCTATGATTCTATTTATTAACTCGTTTCATGGTCAAGCTGGTGAAGAGTCTAAGGCTTATCGACATATGTAAGTATTACATCTCTTCAGATGAGTCTTGAACAATTCATGTTTTGGTTGGTTGTTAAGTCATGAATTATACACGCTAAATACGTTGCTTTGGGCTCACAGAATTTGTACCATAATAGGTATTTCATTATTCAGAAGGAATGCATTATTCTACAGGGAAAGAGAGTTATGATCAGATCTTTGGAAACAGTAAATCTTTTTGTCTTTCAGATTCAGCTTTGTCAGATCAGAACTAAAAAGGACTTTTTGTGCTTGATCAGAAAATGATGGTAAATTGCATGCTGGCAGGAGGACATCTTTGTTTTACTAAAATCAGAATCAATTCCTGTATTTAAACCTTTTTTTACAAAGACACTGATTTTTTTTTTTTCAGATTGATTGATTCTGAAAACTCACGTTTGGTGTGCAGGCATGAAGCTCCTTGGTTTTAGGTGTTTTCATGACCCAAGTACAGTTTTAGAACAGACAGAGCAAGACCTGGTGTCCAACACTGGATGGTGCCCATCCTGAGTCTCTGGCTTCCAGTCCTGTTCTGATCAAAAATGAATTTGGCAGTTCAGGCCTTTTTTCCCTAGCACATACCCGGTAACTGTTGTATTGTTATGCAGTCTGACATCAGATGCTGATAATCACACACTCAGTGTGTGTGGTTTATTTTGTTTTGTTTGGTTTGTTTGGTTTGTTTTTTTTTAATAGTAACTCTCTGCACAGTTTTTTACTTTATTCTGATTTTAATCCTTTTTTTTTCTTTTAATGAATAATCCATTAGGTATGAATAGTGTCTTGCAGTAATGGATCCTGCTTTTTTTGGTTAATGGATACTGTGAAACCTCCAGTCACATTTAAATTCAAATCACTATGTATTTCATAAAAAATGAAGTAATGAATGCTTGTGAAGATGCCATCCTTTGGACATTTATTTAAACAGTAGGTTTTTTAGTGTTTCGTAACAGCTTTTATGTCAAAGCTTTCCCCAACTGCTATTTCAGAAACCAGGGATTAAAAACAAATCACTGCTCTACCTTTTTTTTTTTCTTTTTTTATTTGGTAGTGGGAAGGGACTGTACCTTTTTGTGTATAACTGGATGCATTTAGCTGGCCTGGGGATACTTTAAAGTGGGCTATAAACATGAGGCCTGCCAGGACACTGTTCTTTTTTCACAGAGTTCAGAAAAGAAAAAGGGGAGTGGGGAGAGCTTGCTAGCAACTTGACAGAATTACTTCAGAAAAACATCTGAAATGAATAAATTAAATTTGAGTGCATACATCTCTAAGATTCTTTTTATGTTCAAGATCAAAAGCAAGAGCAAAGTAAATTGCCTGCTTGTCATCTTAGTATTATTGCATTGACTGGTGCAGATTTCCTTCTTATGCTGACTAACAAAAGTGAGCGGAATACAGTTGAGTGAACAAAAAAGTGCTATTGAAGAAAAAACAACATCAGTTAGACTTCTATTAATACACAGCAGTGACCTGTTTGTTTCTTTGTTCAAGATGTAACATATTGTAACACAACAATAACAAGAATGAATACTAGCACTGGAAATAAAGAGTACCTGAAAACTGAAGCCTGGGCAAAATTTTCACTGGGAGGTATCTAAAGCAGGTACTAAATTCCAGCAGAGGCTGATGCCGAGCCGATAGATCCACAAGGGCATTTCAGCACTGAACAACCACCTAGGTTGTTAGGATCTGAATGACATACATATGCTAAAAGGGGGAATTTGGATGAACAGTACCCATAAACACCACCTTGTTTAGGCAGAATCTACCTCCTATAGCCAATAGGAGATAAAAGAGGTTTTAAATCCCATCCTCTCTGGTGTCAGGTATCATATTTGCATTGCTTACAAATCACTCTTATTTCAGTTCTATACCAAAATACCTTCTTGAGTGTAGGCAGTTAGCAGACGTTAAACGTAATTGTGGTGAAGTTGCAGTATTTGCTTAAGAAGAAAAAAGCTGCGTGATTCATGGGCCAAACTTTTACCTGGTGTCTGTCTTCTGTCTAGGATGGGTTTCTCAAAATCTTCCCTTGAATTCTCAGAAAAAGGGAGATTTTTGTTTTTCTTATGGCATAATTAAAATTGCTTTATTACTTTTGTGTCCTCTGTCCTAATTACACTGAAACTGTATGTCGGGGTTTGGTTTACATATATGATGACACAAAGTCTTGGCTTCTCTTTCTCTTTTAATTCAAAAGGTTAAATTCTCTGGATGGTGGGAAGATGCTACTTTAGGAACACGGATGCTTCCAGTAAAAAGACAGCACTTATTTCCCCTACTAAAAGTGTGTCACATGGGTTTACACCTTACTATGGTTTTATGATTGTTACTTTTTCCTAACTTTGTCATAGACAAAAGTAGTTTTGCTTACCTGCAGAGAAAGTGGAAAATATTGAAAAGAACTTGTTACTGTAGTAGCACTGTCACTTACTGGAAGCTGGTACGGGTATTTTACAGATCTAACTGGTGCAGTAGTCAAGCAGGCTAAACATTAGGTTCCTAAATGTTCAATCCTTGATCCTTCATTTAGCTGCCGCTTAACTCTGCAGGGAAAGACCAAGATACAGTCAGGTCCATGCTAGATGTATGCCTGAGAGTGGAATCTAGACTGTTGCTGGAGACCACTGGTTATTTAAGCGCTTGAAGGACAGGAAAGTGCTTCATACGTGATTCCATTACAGGCAGCTCTAAGCTGAAAGCAAGTTGGTAACATTAAGCTTAGTGTGTCTTAAGTCCTCCCCACAAATGCCTTACCTCAGAGGCTGCAGTAAGCAGCCTCATCTACTCAGCATCTTCTCCTAGCCCATCAGGGCTTGCTCTTTTATGGACAATGCCACAAGGCAAGATGGGTTCCACTTTAACGAGTAGGATGTCATGCGTAAAGTTCCCACAATGTTCAGCTTTGCTCTCTGTATTAAGAAGGAAGAGAAGAGAATGCCCAGCCACACCATAAGGAGCTCTAGGTGGGCACGTTCTGCCTGTCACTGCAGAAAGATTGGGGGGATGGAGGAGGCAAGTGCAGCCTCATGGTTTGGATAGGTGTGCATATAATGAGAAAGAAAGAAACAGTTCTGCCGCTTGAATTGCTTAAGTATGTTACATTAGACAGTCTCTATAATAAGCTGCAACATGGTAGGAGTTGAGAAATGACTGCTCACTCTCAAACTGACTGCAGCATCAGTTGTAAAACATCTTTATATTATGATTTTAAGGACCCAAATAACAGCTAGAAAGTACAGCATCTCTGCAAGAGCCTGTTATGTCACAGGGCTTTTATATTCCACCATCGCCTTTTGAGGTATTCTGATTGGGTTTCTCCCAAGATTTAAAAAAAAAACAAAACCCTGAACTGTTTTGCTAGGTTCCTGCAGCTGAGTAAGAGTAAGCTCTCAAAGTTATTATGCTGACTTACAAGTGTAACTTACACACCAGATAGATGAGCAAGGTACGCTGAGAAAGAGAATTAGTACTGATAAACTAAAATATGATAACAGACAAGTTCTAGCTGACAATGACCATATACCACTATTCAGTGTAAAGGTAACTTCATTCTCTGTTTTCCACCTTAAGTCATTTGCTATTTGAGAAGGGTTTGGATTTTGAAATAAGAAAATCCATGTAGCTTTTACCAGGCACACAGCAGAATAATTTATATTTTGCTTTCCAAGCTGCTTAATTTTTAACTATACTTTGAGCCTAGTTTATATATTTTATATCAGTCTTCAAATCACTCACTCCCAGAAAAGCAAAGGATTGATGTAGCCAACTGTCTTACAACAGGTTCACCTACTTCCCTTTTAATTTAATCACTGTGAGAGAGGTCTAACTCTACTACAGGAGAAAGGGTGGAAGGTTTTTCTGGCTAGAGAAATAAGGATTTCCTTGTGAAGTTATAGTGTGTTCCTAATCACAGCTCTCTGCCTTTAAATTGCCTCTATTCTTTTCCAGAATTTCTGCTATCTGAAGGCAAAATCAGTTGTTGCTAGCCTTTTTTTTTTAAATGTCATTTAAGGTTATAGTATCTCACAAATTACCCATTCTCTGGCCTACCAGTTGAACAGGACTAAGCATGTGTTACCTTTTGTGTTAAGCATGGAATGGCAGATTGCTGGAATATATGAAAAACAACAAATGAAGTTTGGTGGTGTCATCACAGTGTCCATCCCTGTGTATCTTTATAGGCTTGCACATTATTCTGATAAAAACAATGGTTGGAAAGGTCATTATCAGTGCTGCATATTTAAGGATAGCTTTTAGCCTGGGTTGGTGAGCAAGAGCCTCGCTGTGTGCAGAGGAAAGGAGTGCCATCAGGGAGCACCTCACACGGCCCACAATAGCTGGCACTTGTCCCCACGTGTGCTAAGCTTCACTGTTCTCTGCTGTCCTCTTCAGGACATGTTTAGACCTTTGCTTGTTAGTTTATTTTTCAATATAAACACAAATTATGTTCAGCAAGGTACAGCATCTATAGAATAATGCCTGCAAAATATTTTACTATTATAGCACAGCAGTTTTTAGCCAACATAGCAAACCAATAGGAAAGGTTCAGTTTCATAAAGTAGCCAGTTATTTTGATAACCTGCTGGCTGTCTAGTCATAGTTGTCAGGGAATACTTTTTGTTGTTTTTTTGAGTCACTCAGTATTAACTTAATATATTTTCAGATGCTTTATGTAGAACCATGAAAGTGTCATTATGATTAAGGAGCACACAACCTATTGTATTTCAATAGAGAAAATACACCTAAATCCTTTAGGTGGGTTTGAAAATTTTTGAATTGTCATTCATAGTATTGTAAACCAACACCAGATCTAAACACTTTCTGAAACAAAATCTAAAATTAATCACGTTTTGCACTTGATGATAAACAAACAACAAAATTCCCAGTATTTTCAGCCATCTGGTCCAGTAATTTTTCTGTTTCACAACAGCATAAAAAATCATTAGATGCAGCTTCAGGAAGCTGTAATAGTCTGAAATCCAAGGATCTTAGACTGAGCATGCCAAAAATTAATCCCAAAACCTGTTTATAGAATTAGCTATTTATACCAACTCCACATTTTCATTCAAAATAAAATATGCACCATCTTAAATTAGCAAGAAAGCTGATGAATGATTTTTTGCCAAACCACGAATGCTGTTGACTGTGATGATCAGCTGTATCTATCAACAGTGCGTAGAATGGCTAAATGGTGAAAGACGCTGGCATAACCTGGAAATGAAATGCTTATCTATGATAGCATGTTCTCTCGTAGGAAGAAGCTAGGTTCTCAACTCGGTTGTTAATGGTTTTACTAACTTTGACATGAAAGATAAGTACTTAGCATCAAAGTGACTTTTTCTTTACTTTTTTGACTCATGAGACTAAACCAGGTTTCATTATTTTGCAGTAATAAAAACATTTGATTAACATTTATAAAACATCAAATGGGGAGGGGAAGATAATCTATTTGGTAGCATGAATTTGACCTGTAAAGACAATCAGAAAGGCACTCAGAGTAGTGAATACAGCTTCTACTAATGTCTTTGTTTATTTTTGCAAGGCAGAAGAAACAAAAAGTAGGAATTACTGGTTTGGAGGTGAGGATGACACAATTTCATTTAATTTGAAATTGTTTCAAAGTTTCTGCAAAAATCCCATAGCTACTGAGGAGTGTGGCAGGAAAGCAGACCTGCCATATGGATCATCTCTAGAAGCTGGTCAAAATCAGATAGCATTTGCAAACTTAATTAATTTTTTCTTAAATTATCATATTCTGAGAGAAGGGGAAGAATGGTTGGATGTGATTAAACATTCATTTGGCTAATCCGTTAGACAATGATTCAACCAAGGATGTCAAAGTACATTATAAAGCCTTAAATATGAAGTATGTTTGTCCTCTTTACCTGTTGCCGCTTGTCATTTAGCTTTTCTTCTACTCCTGACCAAGCTTGAATGATAACTTGCATGCGACCTACCCAGAAATTGTTAATATAGCATATTGTTGTCTCCTGCAACAGATCAAATGTATTTCTTTCTTTTCAAGTTTATAATGGAGTGCTTTTTTACCCCAATACAGTCCAAAATATAAATAGTCCATTTTAAAAAAAGAAAGAAACAGAACAGCCTTAAGTCATTAAAAATACAGAGGAAATCAGAATAAACCTGCCTTGTTTGTACCCCATAATAGGTAACTGTTAATTCATGTCATTACGAAGCCCGACTCCTCTTGCGGGTTGTCAACCTTTCCTTTTTTGGCTGCTCTCATCTTTCTTCCCCTCTTAGTGTAACTCACAACCTCTTCTGCTTATTAGGTTTCTTTGATGTACCTGGCTTTATTCCATCTGTGATAACCCCCTGATGTCTTTGAGAAAAGATTATAAATTATCTTCTCATTTATGTTTCTTATTTGTTTGTCTTTGCTTTTTTTTTTTTTAAGGTCACTGGTCTTGGGTAAACAGCTTTAAGCTCTCCTTAATGAATTTTCTGCATGTTAATTGACAAATACAGCTCCACAATCCTTGGCTTTCAACTCATGTTTCGGTAGCATCATTCTTTAGGCAGTTATCTATTACTGAAAATTTTTTCTCATTTTAATCAGCTACCTCTAGAGTGTTCCTTCTTTCTAGACGAAGGAAGAGCAAGATGACAAACACACCTTGCATTAAGCATAAAGAAGTCAGAGTCCAGTAACCCTAAACAGAGCTAGTGGAGCAGAATAAAGTTTTTACTAATTATTTATTACTATTAGAATTATTTATTGATGTTTACTAATTATTTGTTTAAAATGCAAGTTCAGGGAAATGATTTACTTTTAATTTTATGCTTTATGAACCATTGAAGAATGAAAGTAAACATGACACCTGTAGCTGTACTTGCTACAGGACTTTCTTTGCAACCCCAGCAGCTGTGTAAGCCTCAGCGTATAACCTCAGCAGTATCTTTTACTGTAAACACATTTTATACATAAACTGCAACTGCTAACTAAATACATAAGTCTCTTTTTTTCTTTTTTTTTAACAGGAATTAAAGCTGTATTTTCTGGACATTACCATAGGAATGCTGGAGGGTCCTACAGAGGACTGGAAATGGTGGTTTCATCAGCAATAGGATGTCAGCTGGGAGAAGATACGCATGGGCTTCGAGTGGTCGTTGTCACAGATGAAAAGATTGTTCATAGATACTACAGTTTAAATGAACTGAGCAGCCAAGGCATAGAGAAAGAGCTGCTAGACATGCTTGCTAAGCAAAATTAGGCTATGTCAAATGATGTGATTTTTTTGCCTTATTAGACAAATAGAAACCGTTTCAGAAAGTTTTCCCAAGCTGAAGAACAGCTGAAGCCCCTGAATAGCTCTCAATTTATTATTATCCTAAGTAACAAGAAAGCTGTTGACATGTTTCTCCTTTTGAAAATGAGACCTATGAGGAATATGAAAGAATAGCAGAACTAATACGATAAGACATTGTTGAAAAGAACTGTTCTGAGAAATTTTACTTTACTTCTAGATAAAACTTTCTCATTAGAGTGAAAGTGTATCAGAGTGAGAGTTGCAGCTTCTAGATAACCCTTCAACTCAAGTCTATTTTACTTTTATATTTGAGACAGTATTTCAAAATCAATAAATTTAGTCATTTCTGTTACACTCTGGACAATATGAATGTGGTATTTTTTATACTCTATAAAAATAAATCTCAAACACTCTGAAATCAACAGACTCCCACTGACTTTTAGCAACCTTTGGATTAGAGATCTTGTTACCTAGAGGTCGTATTTTCTCCCATTTCCCATGCTTTATTTTCTTAGCTCTTCAGAGCCAACAGCAATAGGAGACCAAACACATTCTGTTTTGTAGTCACAGCTTGGGCTTCCGTTATAGCCTAGTTTTGTATAATGAAAAGTCTATAAATGAAGCTAATATAGATGCCACTGACAGAAACTAAACATGGAACAACTATTTTCCTTTTGAAATTTAACTAGCATTAACTAACCATTCAATCAGCATATATTCTTGCTGTAGCTTCAGAAGTTGTAATAATTGCATGGGGAGAATATTCTGTATAGGATACTGTTACCAGAAGTCTCTTCATTGATTCCTAGACAAGGGGAGAGCTTTGATTTTGAAATGCAATTTAAGAGTGCCTTACTGTAATATTATACAATATGGAATGTTGAAAACCCTAAAAAGTATATTTTCTTCACTGGAGTAAGTCTTTAAAAGTAAATGATACAAAAAGAAATTTACACACTGCAATCCAGCTATTTTTTTTTAGGAAGTATATCTGATTTGTTTACTTTAAATAAAAAAAAAAAGTCTTCATGTAATTAATACATACCTGTTTTTATTTTTTAAGTATTTAGTTGAACACATTATAATACGTGCCACAGGTTATCTAGAAATACAGATAGCACAGCTTTAACACCTGAAGAGAGAAGAACACAAACAATACCGGCTGAAAAAGTAATGCATTCTATCCATTTTTATGTATGCTCACATACAACATCCTTTCCTAGAGGATATTACAGATATTTAAATGTGGTGAGAGAGATGAAATGCTGTGCTGAAGAGTCAGTTTCATTACATTTTAGTCACAACAGTTTATCTAGGAGGCTCCTTCAAGCTTGATTTGAGGGGTCCTGAAGTTCTAAAGTTACCTCTGTAGCATTTCCTTGCACCAGGAAACAGCTGTACCTGCAGATGGACAGGACCAAATCCACATGTGGACTACTGTCCCATGGCAATAACCTAAGCATAGGTAATGTTTGATTCAGGAAGAAAGAAAACTATTTTGTTTTCATTCTCCGCATGGTTTTGCTTAGTTGAACGTTTTCACAGTCTCATTTTTCAAGGGAACACCTGGGAAAGGAGAACTAAAATCTAAGGCTAGATTACTCTGAAATAGGTACCTATCTACCCAAATGGCAATTTCATTGGAAGTTAAGCACCCATTAGTTCAGACACTAGTTTTAAAAATCTGTGTGCTTAGATTATCTTTTAAGCCACTGACTACTTTTAAGATTTGGTCTTATATAGCTGGGTGCTATTTAGTAGTCACAGCTCATTAACAATTTCAAGAATGAGATGATGCTGTTTTATGTTTTGCAGAGGGAAGAATAGTCTCTCTCTGACTTAAACCTTTTAAGTCAGTTTAAATCATAAGGCTGAAGAAGTTCAGCAGGGGAACTTGAGATAATCTGAGCATGGAATATTCTCTCTGCTCCAGCACAGTATTGTAAAGCTGAATGGAGGAAAAATTTAAACAGTTTTTTAATAAGCCTGTTTATTAAAGGATATAGTTTTAACTAAATATATGAAGCTTGGGAGATCAAAGCATAACTTTGGGAGAAAGACTTTCTACAAATATGAAAATGCTAATAGTATATAGTGTTCTAAAATTTTATTTTCAGAGTTACAGTGTACTAATATACAAAAGAAATGTTTATATAAGCATAATTTTAATTTTTTTTTCACTTTTTAATTCTTTCTAAGAATATCTTGTTATGTTCCTGTGTAAAAATATTACCAGATTTGTCTTCAGTTTGGAGTTTTATAAGATAGTAAAGTTGGCCTGCTGATTTTTATTAAATGCCTTCTTGTCCTGTATAGGATTTTGGGAGCTAACAACAGTGTTGTGTAGCTACACGTTATGTAGGCTCTCACCTAGATTTCTGTCCCACCTGTTGTGAAGACAAGTAATCACTAAGTAATGTACTTTCGGTTATTGTCTACTGAACTAAAAGGTAAAGTAGAAAAACCCAGGTATATTCTTAAAGACTCAATGACAAATGTGATTAACTTCACAGGAAGAAGAAAAATATTCTCCAAGTTTTATGTTTGAAACATGGAAAACATTTATTTTGGTTCTCACCTTGCAAGCTTTCAAAAGGAAGAAAAATAAAATGTCAGAGATGAGCAAGTTGTGTGCATAACTATTACTTTGTAGCCTGGGTGACATTCTCATGAACATAACATTAGCTGAAATGAAGGAATGGCGTCTGTAGTACTCTGACCTTTTCGAGCCCATGCCTCATTTCAGTGAATTAAGAATTCCCTAGCCCAAAATAGGAAGGAGTGTCCAGCATTTCATTAGTTGTTCATTTTGCCATTGCCTTGACAAGCGTCGTCTAAGTTAGCACACATATTAAATGTTTTGGCATGCTGAAATCTAAGATGGTGGGAAAATCAATAAAATCTATTATTTCCCTTACAATGCATGTTGTTTCAAAACATTTCTTATTTTGAATGACAACTCCGAACTTCCACCCAATTTCTCATTCATATGAAGTGGATGTAATCATGTATGACGGATGAAAACACATCCTCATTTATATAATACAATCATGGGAAGGATTTTTAACCATAGTGTGTTGCTGGACATTACTGTATAAAGCAAAGAGTTAAAAAAATAAAATAGGAATGTGCTTTTTTACCAGCATAAATGACAAATTTTGTTTGATTACTTTTCTTAGCATAATTAGCTAATTTAGAATTAATACTGATGCCTTAACTAATTTGAAATGGCAGAGGTCCTTGTGGTCACAGTGCCTCATCTGGTTTATGTAAAGAAAAATAATTCATATTATGTTAAATTATGAAACAATCCACCCATGGAGACACTAATTATCATGTAAGAAAACATCTTTTGATGTTGAGGACATTATTTTTGTATCATCTCCAGCAGGGCTGATAATTGTAACTCTCTGTCAGCATATGACTGGCTTTAAAGCAAGATGTCACTAAAAGTTCAAACTGCTGATGAAACAGAGAGCAAGTGAGTCCTCATTCATTTCTGTGGACTCAAGGGGTTGGGCAGAGAGGAAAAAAAATCAAGTGACCACAATTCATTTTGGTTTCCTGCAGGCAGCTAACAGGCTGAGATAACCCCTGATGACTCTTACTAAATGTGGAAAATTCATATTAGAACACCAGAGCACCCTGTGAAAGTAACCAAATACTACATAATTAAGTACAATCTGAAGTGGAGACCTATGAACAGGAGGCAAATTACTAAAAAAAGTGTCTTTGAGATCAGTCTTGGTTTGCCAGTTTCAGTGTAAGCAACAAATTTAAGAACACACTTCTGAATCTTTCCAAAAAGGTCATTAAGCCTTGAATACACTCTGTCTGTGTATGGCTTGCCTTTAGTTCGTTTGGTTCCAGCATCTAATCTTGCAAGTTTTAATAGAGGCAATATTTTGATAGGACTGCAGTGTTCAACTTCTGGAGATTACAGAGAGGAAATAAATGCTTGATGTTTTGTTAAAACTTAATCACATTTAATACTGAGAATGGGCAGTGGCAGAAGTCAAGTCTCTTCCACCATCCCTATTTGCAGACCTAATGTCTTATGTTCGCTCTGCTTCAGTGACTGCTTTCTTACCTCAGCACAGCAACTTGTTTTCTAGCATCTGTTTTTTTCCAGACATTATCCTAAAGTAGCTGGTTTTATTCTGCTATGAGAACAAACAATTAGAGACGCATCTAACATAAGCAAATATACAAAGGATTAAAAACTAAACATTTCACTGCTTAAAAATGCACAGTTGTTCTATGTCGTTGTACAAGCTATTGCAGGCTAACACGTCATTGTTTCAGCTAATGTTAAAGCTGTGAATAAGCTTCTTTCCTTAATGCTCTTGTTAAGCCTTCTTTGCTGCTACCATTTGAACACAGTAATATCCTTTAAAGCAAGGGAAACATTTACACGTACGTTAGTTATCAGAAAGCTTGCCTGCCAAGCAAACCCTAACATTACCTATTACTTCATGATAAACAGTCACCATGTAGAAATGCCAGTTTGCATTAGGAAACTGTAAAGAGGGAATTTCCACTTCAATAATGTTCTGCAGTTACTAGGAATTTATTTCTCTTCCTACTCCTATGTGTTGACATATGAGACATCACATCACTGGCAGGTATGGAAATGCAAAGCCAGGTACTTTAGGCTGCCAGCGTACCAGCCTCAGTTGCCATGAACCACTACCAAAATAACATCCAGCAGAGGGGCAAATATGAGACATCTACTAAAAAGAGAGCTAATACAAGAAATCTTTTTATGGCCAGGGATGTAAGGCCCAAGGTGTGAATCTGTTGCTACAGCTCCATTCATCCAGAAGGCAAGCAGCCACGTGGCAGCTTCCACATCCACCACATTTAAGTTTATTCCAATGGCAGCTTGAAAGGACAATGGCTGCTGCCAGCTTCACACAACTAATGGGAGACTTACAAGAAGGAGGTCTTGAACACTGAAAGATTTATAGATTTGTTTTCTAGCTTATCTGTTTTAGCACTCAAAATTATTTCCTCTTATTAGAGAGCAAGGTGTCATGAGTAGTTTGCACCCATTCTAATTCCATTCTCCCCAACATAAAGAGGTTTTGTTAATTGTTTGTTACTCAGTCATCTGAAGATTAGGCAATTCAAAGCTGATAAATGCAGACACTGTGCTCTTGGACACATTTTAACTGGAAGATACTCTGTAAAAAAAATAGTAAAATAAAACATATAATAGAGAAAAAGCATTAGACCAGAATATTAAATTAGTCTCCAGTCTAAATGAAATCCAACTCCAATGCAGCAGACACAGAAGGGGGGGCCGCAACAGAACTAAGGCAACAGAGACAAACCAAGAGCTTTTCAAGCAAGAAGAAAAACATGCCCAGCACTTCTCTTAAGAAGACAACAAACAAACAAAAAAAAACCCCCAACAACCCACAGCTCAGAGAGCCATTGCTTTTTTTTTTTAATTGACATTTTCATTTGTTTTTCTAGAAGTAATTTCCTCCATTAGCACTTTGTCAAATGCAGGTAGTTTAGTACATTTCTACTAATAAACAGCTTTTTTTTTTTCCCTCTGGGAGACCCATTAAAGCCTCCTCCTATTATAAAATTATAGTGGTGTTGTGTCACTTTTGAGTAGCCAGCAATTGAAATATCGGTCTTCTAAATATACCCCTATCTTTCTGCAATGTTGTTTAGAAAGGTATAGGGTTATTAAAAAAATACAATGTGGCCCTTTAAGTGAACTAGTAATGACATTATCTGTGTGTGTTCAAATCTTCTCTCCCGTTTCCATATAAAAAAGGCACAGAAATGCAGGAAGGTATCTCATACTGCTCTAATGAACCAAGATCAGCAGTCCTACATATGGCAACCTGCCTGCCCATAAGTTTTCTGAATAATGTTTCAACAGCACGCCGGCCGGGAAACCAATGACTTGTATTTGGATACATGTGAGACAAAGATAATGATGATTTGTGGTGGGGAAAAAAATATATATATTAATGGGAATCTTAAACTGTTCAAAATAAGGGTCATGCTTGTTTGCATCCAACATCCCTGGGCTACCCTGAATCTATCAAAGGCAAAAGAATGCCCCGAACTTGAGCTTCTGGACCAGCTATGCTCACTCCAAAGAGGTCGAAGTGTCCTTTGGCAGCAGGCCTTCTACTGTTTACAGAAATTGCCTAACAAAAAACAAGCTAAGATATGTGCTTTACTCTAAAAATATTGGTTAACATTCTTACTCATATTTTTTCACATTTAATATTTTCATTTCTCATTTTGAAACAAAACCTAAATACACAGCAACACAAAGGTCATGTTAGCTATTAAGCTCTGCGCTGTAGTGACAGAAAATGCTGTCATATGCAAAGAGGACAATTAAAGCCGAAAAGCAGTCACAGATCTGGTTATACACAACATGATAATCTAATAAGCATCCAAAGGCTTATTATTGAGCCTGGTATCTTTCATATCTTTGGAGTCTGAACGATGTCAGCACTACCCAATGTCTTTGGGATGAAAGCACTTCCTCCCATGCACAAATGTACCTTTTCCCAGATCATCAGCTGTGTAGAGAATTTGCAGCAACGGCTCTATTCATAAGAAGCATGCAATAGGAGTAGTACATGCAGACACGTTTGCACAGAAAGGTAGAGTACCATGCATTAAGCCCATTCTAGGTAGCATAACTTTAATCCAGACACTAATTAAAGTTGATAATGCCTGAGGTTCCTCACTTATAAGCACTCTCTGATTTGGGTTTACCAAGATTCCTGCTCTCACAACTCTCTAATTCCACTGAAGCACAGTTCATCCAGGTTACCCAACCTCTTCTGCCCTCCATTGGTCTAGCAATTAATTTACACGCTCTCTCCACAGTGAGAGTGAGAGATGAGATAGGAAGACTTCCCTACTGCTCCCCTTTTCTCTTTCTCCTTCACTTTTTCCAAGCTGCAGAAAGGAGTCATCATTCCCACCAGGTCTCATTCCAGCCCTCCACCACAGCAGGAGCAGGATAGGAGCTGACAGAAACATCATACATATACTCAGACACTGTCTGTGAAGTTCCTCACTCTGTTTTCTCTGTCACCATCTCCCTTCAATCCCTCCCACACCTGTGGACTTATCTCATAGTTATACACTAAATCTAAGATAGGATGGGGGACACTCAGTGCAGTAAGGCTAGGGCGGATGTCAACAGGTCAGGGCATGAGCTTTCATCCCATGAAGTGACCTTCCAGCAGGATGCAAACTGGAAGACTTGTCAAAGAACATAAAGACATGGGTAAGAAATGAAACAGAACTGGGAAGCAACCCATTATGTCCTACTGGCTACCCTCCTCACCTGGAAGTTGGCACCATCCTCTCGCTGACACTCTTTAGGTACATGGGGTGCTCCTGCAGGCTATTTGACTAGTTCTCTGCTGGCAAGTGGCCCAATCTGGTCTATGGCATTTGTCAAACATGGATACTCACAGCTAATCAACATCAAGAAATTTTCACTGTTAACAACAACATAAATACTAGTTAATGTTATACATCGTATATACCACACAGATAGGTTACCCAACTGCTCTGTCATTCACTGTGTTCAAACCAGGGCAGAGTATCTCCTTACAGCTCCACAGGTCCCATCATACCCTTTTAAGTGTGCACATATTTCAGTAAAAAAGCAGGCTGATCCAAAGCATTCCTGCTTTGACTCACAAGGTAACAGCTACGACCTCCTACAAAATTCTACCCAACCTATTTGTCAGAGCACTTTGAGATATAACTGAAGTAATGTAGCACATGAGCTTTGTAGATCAGTATTGTCATCTCTCCCCTGCCCCCCGCTCCTTCTTTTTTGACTAAAAAGTATGTATGTTTAGGAATATGATGACTGTAAAATAGTGTAAGATTAATCATTCTAATTTGTTTCATTTTACCACAGTCCCGTACAGAAGGTGAAGTGTTCATTACCGAAAATAAATTCCAGCAATAACTGGGATTGCTGTACTCATTCAGTGCATTTCAGCATATTTTGTTCAGACTGCAGATTTCTACATTCTTCTTCAAGGTGTTTACAATACCATCAAAACCAGGGGCAAGGAAGAGGATCTAGCCTTCATGAAAAATAATATTTTTATGAGTACACTGCCTCAACACAGTAATGATTAGACTTTCAATCACCTTTTCAAGGAAGCAAGGAAAAACAGAGAAAGAGAGAAAGAATGGAGAATGCTGTCTGTTACTGTGACCCAATTTAAGAGCTGAAATAGACCAATTATTGTTTAGAGAACAGCATTCCTTTTCTCTGTGTAGCAATTTAACCCAGACAATAAATGCATATTTAAAATTCAATTGATTTAAAAACATAAATGCTGCCAATCTTCCCAATTAAAGGACTTTTCTTATTCCCTTCATTTGGTACACTGCCACAACAGGATAACTGAGAAGAAATATTTTGTAAACTATATTTCTGAGCCCTGTCTTTAATAGAAATTTGTTTGCTGTGGGTAAATACAGGAGGTAGTATTTTATATGTGGGTCATTCAAAATTAATTCTAAATTTTACAACCTCCACTTTTTATATAAATTAGTTTGCATAAAAATCAGACTTCAAGACAAACTAACAATTTGACAAAAATAGAGAAACATGGATACATATCAAAGGGATGGGTCTAAACAGTGATGGCACTATGTTAAAATTCACCTCGCAATAAGCTTTTTAGTGAAAGGACTTTTATAAATTTGTTTCACTGCTTTTCCTATCTGTGCGTTAGGTCGTATAGACGATTCCTGTTTTTTTCAGGAAAAGCAGCTCATAGTGTTAGATTATTTCTAAGCCCTCTATTATCAATGCAGATATCTAATGCCTCTCCTTATCCTCCTAAGAAATAATGCAAACCTAATTTATTTCTCATTAAAGACGCATTGTACCACTAATCAACTCAAGGTATTTTACTTGATGCTTCTGAAGTTTATTTTTAAGTCTTCAACATTTTAATTGGTTTGCCCTTGGGTTCCTAGAAATTAAATATAAACACAAAACTTCCTGTGGAAGTAAAATATAACCCATGAAATTTCCGTACTCTTAGATAGCATTATAGCAATGCAAATTTAAGCATTTACATTTATTGCTTACTATTTCCACTCGATTCCCTCTTCCTCTCCTCTTTCTTTAAAGCAGCAAAGTAAATAATTCTTCCTCTTGTTAACTTCAACTATTCGTTGCAACTGCTATGCTTCAGGGCGTTTACTTACTTCCTAGCTTTTGAATATGCTTCTACTTCTCCCTGTCCTCCTATAAGACATATGCTGGGAAAAAAATTCAGCTGCACAGGCCACAAGGGTAACAGATTTGCCCTGGTTAGGGCAATCTGCCTAATCAAGGTCTCAGAACCTTGAAACAGGTATCTGCTATAATGCATAGATGTGATCTAATTCATTGCAAAGAAGGGCATTAAATTATTCAAGGTCCTTTTTACCTTTCTTACATACATTCATCAGTATAAAGTCCTGCTGTTATTTTATGTTTTGCAAATGTAGGAACGGTATTTGTTATAGAATTAAATTATGCAAGCCTTATACTGAAGTATTCAAAGACATACTATCCCCAAATGAACTTGCCACTGTTCAGAAGTTTTCAGCTGCAAGGAACGCTGGCACTGCAGACTCTGGGATCTGTGATTCAGGAGCATTATTTCAATGCTTTCTACAATGTTAGAAGGCAAAAGCCACTTACTTAACTTTGGGACAGTGACTGCAGTCAAGGTCTTAGAAATCTCACAGTTACAGGAAGACCTGCTGATTAGCATTCCCAGTTTTAATTAAATCTGGTGTAGATACTCCTTGGGGACTGAAACATAGTGAAGATATTGTTCTGAAACTAGGACATAGCCTGACAGAGCCTTAGCAGAAAAATTGTAGTTGGCTGTAAACCAAACATAGTCAAGACAGACTCAGAGATCGCACAGAGGTTCAGACTCCAGCTCTGCAACCAAATCTCAGTTAATCATGGCTGTAGTGTGGAGAATAGAGGTTGACCTCATTTTTTTAAGTACAGTTACTAGCCAATATTGGAATTAGTTTGCTCCTTTAGCTGGAGCAATTGATTATTCAAGCCAAGTATTTCTTTGCTAGAAAATGGTCTAGTTACAATGCAAAAAGATCCCCATTTCTCCTGGGGAGATAATCCTTTGCATTACTACTGATGACTTCTCTCATTCTCCATTGGCTGTCTTCACTTTCTGCCTCAAAGATGAGCAAAAATAGAGCTTCAAGCACACATTCAGTGCAAACCTTCATCTATCAGGTACAGTGTAAATTCTAACTGATCTTCCCACACAGCTCACTGGTAGCTTCTTACCATTTCAACTACCACTACACAAAGCATATTTAATTATTCCTCCCATTAACCCCGAAGGAATGACATCTTAAGTAATGAGACAGAGATCAAACTGATGCTTCATGGCAGCACTCAAAATTTTTCAGCATAATATTAAAAATGACATGTCATAGTTCATTCGCAGTAGTAGTGTTAGTACACATTCATGATGTACACACCACAGGCTAACCTATTACAAAATAATAAACATATTTAAAGGGAATGATTTGGCAAATATGATCAATTTTTAATTTTAATTTTAATAACTCATTAATTTCTTGTATTTTAAGAGAAATAAATCTCTTCTTACCCTGAAACCTACAGAAGATATCTAGGACTGTATCCTAGTGAGGAAAAACACAGTTCTGAAAGTATCCTTGAGTATACAAACCCTTAATGTAATACTTAATTAATGATAAGGTTTATTTCTTACCTTCGGAACGTACAGCTTTATGAACTGAGAGAAAAGTTTGCAATTTTCTTTTAAAGTTCTTTATATACATTTAACAAGCAGAAGATGAATTGCTGCAATTTACTTTGATCTCACGTACCTGTTACTTGGGTGTCTCAATACACTGTTATATAGCTTTCCTCTCAGATGTTTCTCTCTTTTTCTTCTTTATATCAATGCTAATGGCAAGCTGTAGAAATATTTCATTGCAAGAAGTTTCTATATTAGTACAGCAAGGAATGTGTTTATAGAAATTACTAAACATTTAAGCAAAATATTTGTAAATGCTAGTAGTAAAAAAAATCCAAAACTTGAGGCTTTTTTTAATTACTATTTTGACTGCATGGATGAATGCCAGTTACATCTTTATTATTCTGCACTGACCAGTCAGCCCATCTGTGGCTTTAAACATGAGCTGTCTTCTCTGTAGAAAAATACTGGAGTAGCCTGATACATTACAAGGCCATAGGAAAGTGTTTGCCTAAACAAATCATAACCACTCGTTTTCTCAAAAGAATGCATGTCATTGTTTATCAGGTAAGGAGAAAAAAAGTCTTCATTGTGAAGTCTCTCAGTTAGCAAGAACAGCCAAGGTAAAAGAAAAAAAATTGAAATCTGCATTCCTTAACACATAAAAAAACTAGCAAATATAGAGTGCATCCATCAGTACCATTTATTTCTCAGCTAGGGAACTCAGACAACCTTTTCTTCAACATTTATGTTCATCTTTGACTCATTACTTTAATGCTACCAGAAAACTAAATTATGATGTCCAACGTTTTCCCTGCAGAAACTTAACAGGGCCTCCAACTGTGCATATGATTTCTTACAGTACGAGCCACTGAAGCATTACAGAGGGAACAGGATAAGCTGAGTTTCCAGAAGGCTCTCGTGAATTCAGGCACTGATGGTGTCTACTTAGATTCAATAAAATTATTTTAAATTAACACCTATGCCCAGAAATAGTCAGGGGAATTGTCCAGCCAGGTCTCCACATTCAGAAGCTTAATAAAGAAGAAAGAAAGAGAAAGGATAGACTGGTAGATTTTTTTTCACAGATGGAACTTTCCTTGACTGAACTGTCCCTGAAAACTGGTACCATGACAGCAAGTAATGTACTACTGAGTATTCAAGTGTGTTGCACCTTTTTATCACCTCAGCCCTGAGTAGCTAATATTTCAGTGATGAGTACTGAACGAGACATGTGACTAATGCATTTTAATGCACTTAAAAGTCTTGATAAAAATAACCATTTATCAAAGAAAGCTTTTTAGTAAAAAAGCCTTATGAGTTTGAATAGTCTTACAGCCTTTGCAAAGTAGAACCAAGTTTCACTCAAATTAAGACTCTAAAAGCCTTCAGAAACATTATTCAAAAAACATTTTGATGTGCTGGAATTGTTAGCCAGTTTCTAAGTAACATCAAAGGAGGAGGAAATTAAAATCTTAGTAATCCTCCGAAATATCCTAATTTGATTACTTGACCTGCTATCAAACTGTTCGGAAGGGCTGTATTCAGAAATGTCAGCCTGTCATTATCTCTGCTCCTGGACATTAAATTTCACTAAGCACTGTGTAAAAGTAGCCAAGGTACTAGGAAAATTTAATACCTAATATTTAGTATCATCCAAAATACGTGGAAGTGATTTTAGTTCCTTACCCTACTTGCAAATTAGGACATTACTACTCTGAACTAAGGCCAATCAAATACTATGTGACTATTTTATTGAACATATTTCATAATATGCTTTGGACAAATTGCTGAACAAGTTATTTGCAGTGGCTTGCATACAGGGTAATACTACTTCACTTCAGAATGAGGGTAATACATCCTTCAAATAATCATATTGTGAATTTTGCGGTGTCAACTAATTCATTCAAGCATTTTCACCTAGAATCAGCCAAAACCCACGACTGCTTCCTTTGACCCATAGTTATGTCACTAGGTACCACCATTAGCCAAAATCTTCCAAAATACTTTGTTTGGCTGACAAGCAGCTAAGGTGCTAGCTTTTCTTAACAGTAGAAGCCATTCAAGCAGAAAAATTGTTCTAATTCTAAGCTGAAAGCAGTGTGTCCAGGGCTGGGAAATCAGCCTTTGTATACTACTTCTGAAGTTTTCACCTACAGTACTATTTAGTGACACTTGGCAAAAGAAGGAATGGCCACCTTAAAACCAAGAACTAGAGTAACACAGCAAAGCTATCTTATGTGAGCTACAGAACAGTGATAAAAGGATAACTTTATCCTTTATAAAGGAGATACATGTGCTTTTATATCCTTTCCTACATATCCTTTATATAGGATACCAATATCCTTTTTATATATTTATGTATATTTGTCTGGTTAGTGAATTAAATTGTTGAAGTTTTTCTAAAAGCTCTTGTGCTTACTCTAAAGGAATTAGTGCAAGAGGAAACTCATCAACATATTGAATCCTCTAAAGTTCTGGTGTGTTTTATATTAAAGGTCACTGAAAACAGAATCTACGTAAGGTTAGATACAAAGGCATATATTTGAAATTTGTATTTGATTACAAAAGGTCTTTGAATACTGAACAAGTTTGGAAGTTTCTAATTAGCTGTCAATGATCTTATAACATGTCATATTCAATAAATGCATAATTAGAACTCCCCCTCATCTTTACACATAAATTACACTGTGTGTTAACAAAGAGAAACTCCCAGTGAGGCATGCTTCAGATTGTAGAGTTGCACTCACCATGTGCTTTTGACTTAATTCTCAATAGCATGTTTTCCACTTTCTGCTGGATGATACTGTTTAAGGGAAATCAAGAGCAAGAAAGCAAAATACTGTTTTCAGATACTCAACACACTACCGATCACCATACCTTCTTCTGCTTAAGCTAGAGCAGATGATCGGTTTGGTTCACAGGCTTACAATACTTCTGAAAGACAAAGTAGTCCCTACTCTTCAAGAGTGCTCCTAAAGCTGAAGTCAGTTAATAAAGCATGTTGATCATCTGGTTGGATTGTTAAGAATGAAACTGATCACTGTTCCTCTTTATTACTGCCACACAACACAGAGCACTCTCTATCCTGAGAGCAATGGAGATTTCTTTTGAAAATGTGTGCACACGGAGGAAGAAAGCATGAGAAAAAGCCCGTACTTATGTTCGACACATACATCTTTTTAAACATACCAGTGTCGGCTGTAAGACACAGAGAGCCTCTTCAACGTTGACATCTAGCATACATACACCAGAGACATCTCTATCAGCTATCACACTTCGAATGATCTTTGCAGAAAGGCCCAGCTGAAAGCCTCCACACTACTATTGATTACACTTGTCAATGAGCTACAAATTGTAAAAATCTTTACGAAGCTCTTAAATATTTGTCTCAAGAAAACTAGATCTGATAATTCAGCTCCAGCAGATAGCAATTTCAATAAACATTTCCTTTTCTTTCCATTCCAGGTGGTATAATACAACTAAAGAAATCTGGATGATTGAGTGAGTCGCAGAACAAAAGCATTTGTTCAAAAGACTGAAACCCACAGTCAAAATGAGGCACAGATTTTAAAAGCAACAGGAAGCGTTAACATTTCTCTGTGGCAGAGTACATCCTGATCATACAAAGGAATTGTACAAGCTTTGTTCCTATTAAAGAAAACCTATTTTTCATCACAATTGTGGATGTAAGAATTTATAGCCTGATGCATTTACTTTTGTGCCAGTAGCCAATGTACTCTCAGTCTCTCTGCAACTTCATCCAGCTGAAGGCTGAAGAGAGAAAATAAGGCAGGACCTCTGGAGGATAGTGTGTATATATGGTTGCAGAAAGGAGAGCAGAACAATTTGGCTGGTCCAGAACATTTGCACAAAGTTTTTTCAAATTCTATGTCTGTCAGAGTATTTATCAAACATACATGTACTCTACATTAGTTACCTAGTTGAAGATTTTGGGAGGACCAATGGAAGAAGATGGTTTCCTACCTTAGGAAAAATGAGATTTGCCAAATATTTTTGCAATAATTTTTAAAATTCCCATGCCATACACTTGATTTTTTTCATTCTGTTCCAGTAAATAACTGACCAGGTTTTCAAAGTCAGCTGGGCACCAGCTATTCCTACCAGTTTCTGTGATTCCATCGCATTTAAGTGCTTCAGTCAAAGCAGGACTCTTTGGGAAAACGTCTCAACAAATGATAATCATGTTCTACAACATGAAAAACTGAGCTACTGAACACATCCTAACACAGCTGCCAGCCTCAGCCACACTTGAAAAGCTACTGCACGTTCAATGCTCTACTATAAATACCAGGAGAGCTGCACAGTGTCAGAATAATGCCCTTTAAGATGGTCAATAACTACACCAACCACATTGTGCAAAAGAACAAGAATGAAAGTGATCAACTGCAGGTTATTTTGTCTGATGATTACAGCTTACTTAATCCTACAATATGGTATCTGCAATTCTTTAAGACTGGTTATTTTACATTGCAAGGACAGAGAAGAAAATGGATCTGGCATATGAAAGGTGGCGTTTCTAAAAGCAAATGCTGGCATAAAGACTTAAATGTTTCAAAAATATTTACACATTTCTGCTTTCAAATGCCCATCTTCAGACATTGTGGTTTTCATTTTAACAGAGAATGACCTCCAGTATCACTGAGTTCACTGAGAATTACAGGGCAAGAACTCAGGGAAAAGTAATTTTGGCAACCATCTATTAGGATGAACCTAATCACTGCCCTCCAAATAGCTTTCTCCTTTGTATATACAAGAACTGTCAGCATATAGTGCTATCAGAACCGAATATGGAAAAAAGAAGCCTAAGGGATGCAATAGGACACATTAATCCGGAACTTCACTTCTAATCCAATTTAAAGACTGCTTATGATCATAACTAAATTACAAAATTCCTGGGAATTTTTACTACTTTGGTTTCTGGAAAAATGAGGCTAGAATAGTATTGCAAGGCCATGTTTTGATATTATCTCACTGATTTGAACTGTTCTTAATTTTAAATAATGACCATTTCTCTTGGCTTCTTGGATGCTAAAATCAAACTGGATTACTTTCTTTGTCATAACGATTATATGAAACATAGATTAAGGCAGCCAAATTAACTTGCTTCAGACACACTAATAAATTTGTTAGATTCTACCTGCATATGCTAGATCATCATCTGACTAACTGTGCTTCTACAAAGTTCTTCATTGACTGTGAAACCTCTTTCATGACAACCAATGAATACTTTTTTCTTTTGTAAAATACGAACAAAATGTATGTTATTTTTAGAGTCAGCTCAAGTTTTCATGCCAACAGTGGTTGCAATAACAGTAAGCAAGAGCATAATACTATATGTTAAAGTTTCTATGCAACACATTAAATCCTGGTATCCTGTGGAGACATAATCATATTAGAGCTCTAAGCACATGTAATACTTCTATTTATTGATGTGTTGGAGAAAAAGAAATAATCTCATAATTTCATATTCATATAGCAACTAGAGAACTATGTCAAATGGTGACTGGTTATACTGTCCTTCACATTTGCTATTCAGTAAAATATTCATATGCATACAAGTCTTAAGTAAGTGAAGAATTTGCCAGTCACTTCAGTCTGCTGAATTTCATTAGAAACAAACAAAAAAACCCACATCCTAAGGCTTTCAGGCTCCACGATGCAGACTCCTGTTCAAGATAAATGATGATGTCAGTAATATGCTTTGTTAAACAGATACCGGACTGGGAAGACCCCGAAAAGGCTAAATTAACAAATGAACAAAAGCCAGCACAACCTACCTCAATTGTTGGGAACTATATCAAGAAGTGTGGCCTGTGGGTGTCCTCCTTGGACCTCCATGAACTGTTCTGATATGTTAATGAGTTCTGATACATTAATGTGCAAGTACAGAAGCATTCTGGAGGCAACAGAACATTCCCTAACATTTTACTACTATATTACTAAATGCTGGTTCTTTGCTGTTGTGCATATTGTTGTCTGCAAAGATATCAGAAACATGATTTCACTTTGTTTCATACATACAGACATGGTTTGTTGATACATCAAGCACCAAAACAGAGACAATTTTATTTTTAAAAGGACCTCTGGAGGTCATCTGTCCAAACCCTGCTCAAAGCATGTGCTTAAGCTGAAATAAGCACATAACCTCTTCCTTTGACACCCAGCATAAAATATTTATGAAAAATAAAACCTTACTTTGGTACCCTCTGATCACAGTTCCACTTACTGTTCCATTTTTGTTAAAGAAAATACAATGATATTAAAAGGCTCACTGAACTAGTTTCACACTCTGGGTAGCCATGTTGTTTTGCAGCCATTTGCTTATTGGTCTTTAAGTCGGCAAACTGGAACAAAATGTCACAAAAAACAACAGAAGTTCCAACATTTCCAACAACCTGGAATTTTACTCTGAAAATTCCATTCCACTTGAAAATAGAGCTTTAAGCCCTTTGTAACAAACGGGGACAAGGTTATTTTGTAAGAATCTACTTGTTAGCAAGTTATTTTTATTCATATCATTAAAACCTGTCTTTCTTATTTGTTCAAAGAGAATGCCAGTCTGATCTACTGATCATAGCTTTTGTATATCCATGGTTTTCAACTCTTAGAATGCATGAATCCATGCATTAAAAAAAAGAGGTGTGTTTTTGTATTTCATCTCCTAGAAGCCTAATATTGTAGACATACAAAATTTTGGCTGCCGAATCTTTTTGTCAAGATGAGGATTTTGGAAAAAGCCATTTATATCTATTAAGTCACTACAGCTAGAACCAGATTCCATTGAGTGTATACCTTAACCAAACCTTAAGAAGTTCTGACTTGCTTTCTTCTCTAATAAATTTTTCTGAAATAAAACATACATGTGCAAAAAGAGAAATTAAATGGCCCTGTTTTATTTGGGGTTTTTTTCTTATTTATTTGTTTGCTTGTTTCACATAAACTACAAAGTCATGGAGAAGTCAGCCACAGGAAAATGGCATTATTCTACAGACTGTCTGCCCACATGTAGGAAACTACTAAAACTCTCTAATACCAACCCAATTTATAGCTGAGATTCCAAGACTTTGGTCCTTGACACATTCTTCCCAAGGTAATTTCCATTCCCAGAGGTGCAAAACAAAACAAACAAGATTTTTTGGAAAATGTTTGAATACTATAAGCTAGATGAAGAAACAGTATTAGCCTAAGTACATTACCAAGGTGTAGGTTATAAAAGGGAAAAAATAAACCAATTAGTTGAGTGCCAGCCATTGCTAACCAATATATACATGTCAAGTCCTGTTCTTTTGGGGGGGGTTCCTTAACATGTGTCTTTGTAATAAGTCAGTAAGAATCTCAGCTTTTATGTTTTAAAGTTTCTGATCCCTATATTGGCTGAAAATAACCTACAAAGCTCATTTGTCTGCAGCACATTAGCTCATATCCCCAAAAAAATAAAGAAAAAGAACCACAAAGAACAGCCTTTAAAATGTTGAGTTGATCATGCTTTTGGGCACCTGACTCATTTTTACATGTTTGGGTTTGGCAGTGTCAAGTAATTTGCTTGCAAACACTCAGGCACACCATGTTAAATTTAATAGAAGCAGGAAGAATATTCTCATGCTCAATAATTTTCTAGTTCAATAAACATTTCTCACCTGCTGAATTTGCTGTCAAGGCATATCATACACTTACTCTCTTTAGATACTACTAATTGTATTTTTGGACTTCCTCCCACTTCTTATTTCTGAAATCCGGCATGATGGATAAACATTCCATAGCTGTTTCACTCAAGTCTTAACTCCAGAGATGCTTTCAAGCTCTTACAGTACCAACAAGTTTCCCTTGGAAGATAAGCATCAACAGAATATTGGTTAAGATTTCTTCTGCCTAATCAAACTTAGTATCCCAAGATCTTTACTGAGAGGAACACATTCCTACTTAATTATGCAGTGCTATCCATACATTACAGAAGTTTCTTTTGCCATGTCAAGCTCAGCCTATTTCTAATGTAGTACTTGTGCTATGTCTGTTCTTAGAAGCCGTGTACTCAGAAGTCAAAGAGCTTGAGGTATTTATTCAAATGAAGTATAATTAGTAAAGGAGTTAGGAGTACTACCTCAACAAAAATTAATTGCTGTGCAAATATACAGAGTTAAAAAATACAAAAGCTATAGCACTGACAGCAGTGCCAACTTGATGTACAAGTACTAACCTATATAAAATTCCAAAATATGTATAAAAACTTCTTTTTACTGAGCTGGAACACAAATACATTATTTCGTAGTACTACATTTCAAAAGCCTTAATTTTTTATCATTCCATTAAAGATAAAATATGTGGCCTAATGTAATATTTGAGATTGTTACTTTTAGATCTGAGTTTCACTCTTTCATATCTTTTCCATTTTACCCTGTTTCATTAACAACAATGGTCCTAAAGTCAATGCTGTCTTTTACTACCAGGAATTCAAACAGAGCAAACTACAAAACTTAAGAGCAATCTCAGTATATATCCTTCTTGTCTTCCTTCTGCTATCCTCATTAAACTGTTGTAACAATCAATAAGCTACTTACAAGGTAACATATTCCGTAATGGTCTCCCAGCTAAATTCTTGCCTCAGGTTGCAAACAAAGAGCTATGGTCCATATATTCATTAGTACAGTCCACCAGTGCTTCCTAGTGCCTGCTTGGAGAAACTTGCAATACCAAGCCAGATTTTGCACAGTACTCCATAGATTTCACTCTTTATTGGCAAAGGCCCATCTCTGTCTGTTAAGATCTATGTTTGTTTTCTGGCATTTATTAGTCATAGTCAATGCTGCATATTTCACATAATAAAAGCATTTTTAAATTTTATGTAACTACTACATTTCTCCAAGTTAAAAAAACTTCTGATAAACAACAGGGAAAAGTTCTAAATTTTATTAAAACATCTCATATTTCACAATTTCATTATTTTAGAATTTTTTTTCTAGTTATAAGTGAGAACTTATTTTGGGGAATTTACGTAGTGATATTCAGTACTAACTAAAAACTTATCTGTCTGGAGATTGCACACACATACAGATACATGAAGGCTCTTGTAAATAATAGCATTGTTTTCAAGAGCTGCAGACTAGGATGATGGTCCTGAAGGTGAATATGAAGATCACATCAGGTATGTATGTGTTTTGGAGCTACCGGTGCTACTAAGTACCAATAACTTTCAGCTATAGCATTAGGCAATGACTTAACTGATCCCTTCTTATAAGACAACAATGGCACTATAGGTTAAGCAAGCTCTGAAACAGGTGTCTATTAGACTGTGATATGAACATTACTATAATAATAATAGAGTGGTGTTTCTCTCAATACAGGAGGCTTGAAAAATGTTGCCTTTATTTTTTCCACACCACATGGATAACATGACAATATCTGGTGTAGAGCAGTGCGGAGAGGGAGATGTCATATTAGTGCTGACCTTTGAAAATTACTTCATTACAAAGGGGTGACCAAAGCATCTATGTCCTTTGGTAGGCCTCTCCCAGCAACATAAATATCAATACTGGGAATTCTTGAAATCTGTAGCAAATCTATCATTGCAGTTCTTACTCCATTTGCCACATGCAAATTTCAACTCACATCAGAAAAATCTGTTATGATATGTTTATTACTTTCTCCTCTTCTCTCTGTCCTGGATTTCACTAGATTTCTTTTTAAGTCCATGCCCTCACCATGGGCAATGCGAGTCAAGTGCCATTACAAAATTATTACAAGCCAAGGACTTCTGTCAGTTTAAAGGCTCTTACCACTTTCTTAAGACCACAAGCTCCAGGGGACAACTGTCAGGATTAGGTTTAATAATTTACAGTACACCAGATTCTGATGACCGTATGATATTGATGTTAAATCTGGTTTCAGCTGCACTAGTGTGCTATCAGTATGCTTTACTGTTTCATGCTTTCTCGACATAGAAAGCACTTTTTTTTAAGATTATATAGGGTCGATGCTCACTTTATTTTACACTCCTAGATAATCATCTTTCAACAACAGAAATAATTAACAACATCTGGAATACATAGGCATCACAAGTCTGCAAGGTCATCTTAGCAAATAATAGATTGGAAGAAGAATAATCTATACACATTTTATGGACCTTTCATTGAATGTTTCCGTATTTCATCCACATATGACTTTGAGTACTGTTTTCCAATACAAAGAACACTGAGTAGACAGAGGTAAAAAACATAACTTGTGTTATGGCAGGAGCTACCAAATCTGGAGGGAATTCTTTGAGGATGCTTTCCCGGAAGAAACTATTTGAAAATGCAGCATTTGGGAAGGCATCAAACCAGCAATTGTCACAGCAAGAAGATTTTACATAAGGCATAAGCCAGAAAACATCCCTTGTCAGTTATAACATTAGTTTATTCACAGTCCTACTCTTCATTGGCATAATATAATAAATATGCAAATTTAGTAGTTGTTAATGATGGCGGTTATTTCCCACTTTTGCTTTAAAACCTAAATGGGAAAGAGTTACTGCTATATATATATCTGCTGTTTAGCAGGCACATAAGACCCACCAGAAGATTACAAATATTCTGATTTTCCTGAACTTCTTCATCTAGTTATGAATTTGTTTCTTATAAATGAGTACCAGATCAATGTCAAGGGATTCTTAACGTAAGCACAGCAACAGCAGCAAAAATCAGGATCTACTTCTCTTCTGCAGGACTCCCCGAGGAACTATATCTGATGACTCAGACACTTTACTACTTGTTTATAGTGTTTGTATGCATGGAGCTGTGGGAAATGATTAAAAGTGGTACCTGGGGGTAAAGGAAGAAGAACATCAAAGCAAATGTTTCTGCCTGCCTGATTATAAAAAGAACAGAAACAAAAAAAAGTTCTAGGTCACTTGCAGCAACACTTATCAAGAGTGATTGACTGAACGTTCATCATATGGTAAAGCGGTTTGCCCGAAGAATAGGCATTAGACTATATCACCTTTCACATACATGCTCCTAGGTCAAATCCTGTTCGCCCTGTCTGCAGTAGTCAAAACTTGTCATCAAATTAACAGCTGCAGGTATTCCCTTTCCACCACAAAGGAGAAAAATGTCAACGCAAAGTCTGCAGGTAATGCAAAGATCAGAATGGAATGATTCTCTCCCTACTCTCACACTGAGGCAAAGCTCGCTTAGCTGTTATAGGCATATCCTGCCAAAGATGCTTCCTGGAAAAATGCAACAGTTAGTTATAAATTCAATGAACAGTGAAGCCGTTTTCCCCATAAGAATTCATGTAGCAGAGGGGGACTGCATTCAGATGTTTAAGAAAAACACAAGAACAGTACAGTGCAGCATAAGACTCTCCCATTCAAATCCTACTACCACTGCCATGAGAAACGAGATCTCAGTGGCACAAATAGAAAACAAAGATGCTACTGCATAGTCACCCAACAAGATCCTCTGTGCATTTTTACTGCTATTGGTGTTATGATCAACAACAGAACTCTGAAGGCATGGACAGAGAAATGACGAAGAGCGGAGTGTTACTGTCTCTCTTCCCACACTGCAGGGTTTCATTATCCCCAGGTGGTGGATCTACACAACCGAATTAATTTAGCACACTCACCAGTAAGCATGTACTGAAGCTGCATAAAAGAAATATATCTTGCAGGAATATTTTCTCAGTACACTTCACCACAAAAATGTTACAAGATGCAAAGTTTGAAAGGTCCATCATGGGCAGTAAGCAGTTTGAGAAGCCTAAGACCTGAAACACAATCCTCATAAGATAACCAGACCTACTCAGATTTCCATACAGCTAACAAGCCCTGGGGAGAAGCCTATCAAAAAGTAATTCATGTAAGGATTTTTTTTTTTAAACTGAAAGGAAATTCCTTGAGGGAGACACCTAATTTTTGTTACTTCACCTTAAAAGAATTTTGTAAGCGAACATGAAGTTTCTTGAGGATGAGATTCTTTTTTAAAAGCCAGAAAAACCCAAGTAAGACTTATATAAACTTGCAAAGCATTTAAAGAATATGGAATTAATGTTAAGAACACATCAAGAGCCACCTTGACCCTATACCATTCTGAGAACAACAGGAACTGTGAGACAATCTGCCTTGTAGTATTAAACATATACTAATGGGTCTGTGAAATGGATGAAAACATTTTACAGTATAACGGCTACACAGATGAATAAGCAAATCCGATTTAATATCTTAGTAGACTACAGTACAAAGCAAGACAGTCCATTTTTGTCGTAAGGGAAGCTTATGACAAAAAGGAGGCTTATTTCTTTTCATCCTTAGTATGCAATCTCCAAAAACACCACTCAGCTGACTACCACTTTGAATTACTATCTACAATGATAAATAGCTGTTTCAATAAAATGTTTTATAGCAAACTGTAAATCCATTTTCCCTTTTTCCTAAATGTCTTAATACTAATTATGACATAGATGCAATATTTGCATTTTTGGGGGCTGTATACTTACTGTTTATATGCAAATATGAAATAAAAGATTAGAGGAGTCACAAAGCTTACTCTTAATTTGAATCCAGCATGTGTCATAAAAAGCAAGGCAGCTGGAAAGGCAAAGGAATATGAGGTAATAGGGATTTACATTCTACAATACATTCAAACAGACAAGAAGGGGATTAAATGTACATTTAGGAAACCTGAATATTTTATTTTCTTCGCTTTTTCCTTCCACCTTCCCAGAAGCCAGAGTTTGCATCACATATTCTCCCTTTACAATTATTGTTTGCCATTTCCAGTTTAATATTTAATTTGCTATTCACTGTTGAAAAACAAGCAAACAGAGCTAATGGCAAGCCTGCTACCCTGTACAGTTCATACTTTAGAAAACCTAATATTTGGAAGTGTGTACACATGTTAAAAAAAACCAAAACCCGAAAAACTATAAAGACCTGAACTTCTCTAATAATAAATAATATCTGAATATTTCTTGTTCTGCAGCGTTATGATCAAGTAATCTATCTAAACAAGGTGTCCATTACCAACAGTATCAGAATTAAATCAGTATTAGCTATTCCAGAACTGCTTGGAAAACATTCCTAAAGTAAGGAAAAAACCAAAGTGACAAAGCACTGCAGAACCACTACATCAAAGCTCTACAGAAGAGACAGAGAAGATGAAGGAGAATCAAATCTCCACTACGACTATCCACAGCAAGAATGAAAAGTCTAAGAAATGTGGTGGCCAAAGGCTAACAACAGACATACTTGTGAAATCCTACTCACACTGACTCCAAATACATGGAAGATAAACCCAACAAGAGGATGAAAGTCTAAAGACTTCTTCAATAAGAATCACCTCAGTAACTGTAAAAGCTAAAGAACCTGGAAAAAACTCTGAATTTAATTACAATTCCTGGTCTCCATGGTCATCTTATGCCTACAGACAAGGGACAGCAGGTCTGATTCTGTTTATGCCCATCTTTTTAAAATTTACGCTAGGTAACTTTAGAACCAACTTGAAAAGTCACTCTGAAGGTACGAAATCATGCAAACCTGGGGTCCAGGCAATGATCCTGAATAGTGCTGTTGACTCAACAACTTGGGAAACGTCCATCAAGAGGCTATGATGCCTGCCCTGAATGTTTTACAGCACTGCTCTCCTTCCTTCCCACTGCAGCCAAAAGATCAAGTTGTGTCCTCTCATGAGGAACAGAAAATGACGCTTCATTTTCAAACATATTTCAAACCTCCTCAAGCTCCCAAAGAAAAAGAAAAGTGGATTTTCTATGTATAGAAAGTGTGGAAATAAGAGGTGGAGCTGTGTCTCCTACAGAAGAGTCATCCCAGTGTCTCTATTCAGCAGTACAGAAGGAAAATCCGAGGGGAAAATGACCCTTTTCATTATCTTTATAGGAAGGGCACTACCTTTCTCTTCACGTGGGAGAATGAGGAAGAAAACAAACATACAGTCCTGAGTTATTGTGAAGGAGGGAAGAGGACACAGCACTTCACAAGCAGCAGTGATGTACCCAGTAATTGCCCATGTTAAATATGTGCAGAACCCAATGATTAATGCTTGAATCCCTAAACTTCCCTATAGTTAACCTTCAAGAAACGTGCACTGATCTACCTTCCTCCTTCTATTTAACCTTTACATCTTCTACTTTCATCAGGCTCATTCATTACCCAAAGCTTGGTAAAGATTCCTGATTCTGCTAAAGAAAGCCATATACATGCACACATTCAACACAAGCTTGCTCGGAGACAGTTTTATCCAAGCCCTCACAGATTCGTGAAAGTCAGGAATACAAACACCTACACTTCACAAGAGGCATAGCTATAATGATCTGAAACACTTGCAACCAATGTGTACAAATACATCCCATCAATACTCAATGAGAAAATATGGCCTGTGACTGCCTCTACTCCCTAAATCATGATAGGTGAATTATCCTCCCACATCTTAAAGAAACAGAGGCTAATATTGTACTCACTGTACCTTTTTTAAATGCAATATTTAGTTTTGTGTGAGGGTTATCTCCCTATCTGACTCTTCTGCATGCTCACCACACTTTTTTAACTAAAACAGCCATAGTTATCTTGTTGGTTTGCAGTATGCCACTCACTAATTAGCACAGGAATGGGGATTCTTGTTTGTTTGTTTCGGTGTGGTGGCTTTTTTCAATCACCACTATTAACAGACACCAGAAACCTGAACCACACGGGATCTTCTTGCTCCACAGCTATTATGCTGCAGATCACCAGAAAAGAACAAGCTATGAAAGACGTTCTAGGCCATTTTACTGCAGACACTGGAGAGTTCTGTTCTCTGACATGTTTTGAGAACTAATTAAGTAACTCTTCATAGGCTGAACAGAGATTATTTTTCATTCACTTCACATTCAGAGGAATTCTGTATTCCTTTTTCAAAGACAGAAGCTGTCCAAAACCCTTCACGATGAAAGAAAGGTGAGGGTCAGACTTCTCCCAGTATTTCTCCTACAGAATTTTTTTTTTTCCTACAGAAAAAAAAAAATTCCTACAGAAAAAAAAAAAATTCCTACAGAAAATTTCTCCTACAGAAATTTACAGTATTTTCTCCTACAGAAATTTACAGACAACCATACATTTACCTGTATCTGATGCATATTTCACTTGCCCTAATAAAGAAACAGGTATACAAAAAATGACGACAGGGGGCAAAATTGCTTCCAGGGCTGCGTAAAAAAATGGCGTGCTTACATAGTTATGTAATTTCGTATTACCAGATAGCACTTTCCTTGCATATGACTGAGAAGCTAGAGACTTGGTTTATTTGTAGCCTTTTCCACTTATAACTTCCAACAAGTGACAGTGTCATCAGTTCACTTAGTCACAGACACTGTAAATAAAGCAGGATTTGCATGATAGGTTGTCATTCCTTTAAGAAATTCTGCTTTGTCAACATCTTCTATAATACATTACAATATGTGATGTAAACCTTGAATAAAAATACACTATCATAATTTAGGAATAACAATACACTCTATTTTTGAGACCTTAATGACGACAGGGTTCAGTGGTTAGAGTAAAGGATTATGAAATGTTATTCATAAATTCTCTTCCTTGCCCTGCCAATGACTTCCTCTTTATCTACAGTGTTAGTGGGCTTAATTTGTAATGCAGATCCATATCATATCAGTGCAACTGAAACATAAAGACCATACTCTTACTGCAGTCCCATCTGTCATACCAGGAAAGTTATTCATATCTGTTTGTCTTTCTCTATTCTATCAAAAGTTGAGGACAATTGTATTTACCAGCTTCATGCAGCGCTATACAATTAAATGAAACCACATATGATAGGTAGTCTGCAAGCAGATAGATATAATTAGCTAAAGAACTATGCAGGGCTGTTACCTAAACCTGTATTAAAAAAGATAACTGAATAGAATCTTGTCCCATAGCACAAATCAAGTACTTTCTGGGGCCTGGAAACTTCAGATATATGGTTGCAAACTTCATTTTAGATTAATTTGGCAGGTGAGTACTGTTGAAGTAAAGTACCAAGGGAGAAACAAATACACTCAAAGACAAAAGAGCATCCAGTCTATAACATTGGCTGGATAGAAAGAGAAAGGACAAAAGTTTCTAGCTTAATTTTGAAGAGCTGAGAGGTTTGGATGGTTTCCAAGCTTTTTGATGGTTTCCATCAATAGCACAAACACATATTTATAAATGAGTAGTGACTATAAGTTTCAAAAAATAATTAACTAATTAATTCAAGTATTTTGCTATGGACTTTTGTAAAAAGAAGTGAACCCTTTGCAAATGAGCTAATGACATTAAGCATGAAAGCAGAAGACTCACCACAACTTAGATACAAAGGGTAACTTTGTTGATCTTTCTGAGGTGGGGAAAACTGCAGGTTTCCTCCAGAACCTTCTGCCTCACTAATTCTCACATTAAAAGTCACAGGATTTTTCACAGGATTTCTCTTTTATGAGTAACTATATTACTTCCCTCAGTGACAAGTGTTGCAAATTGAGTAAATAGGAGGAAAAAAAAATCATTTAGATTTTGACACCTCCTCCTCTATTAATTCACGAGTTCCTCCCTCATTTAGTTTGCAAAGGAAGAACAAAAGAAGCAAGACAACCATAAGGGAAATACCGTAACGGGCTGAGCAGTGAAGAGCCTTGTGGCATTTCCCATTGAAGAGACAGGCATTAAACATCTGGTGCCTTTTTCCAAAGCCAAATAGCTGTCAGCCCTGGCCAGCAGCAGCACACTGGGGACAGGACATGTCATGCACTGATCAGCATCAGTTCACTGCTTCCCAAAACCTGTTTTCCCATGTATAGCTCTATATCACATGGTGGGGTCACCCTAGGGCAACACGAGAGTTAGGGCTAAAAGCCCTTTTTAAAAAAAACCAAAAAAACATACATATTAATGTCCTGCAGGGCAGAAGAGGTCAGGGGAAGGAGGGCAGCACTGGCAGCAGGCACAGGCAAAGGCGCTGCTGAGACACCAGAGCAGGGCTGAGCCCTCAGTGCTGCTCGCAGGCGGTTCTAGAAACCACCCAGCTGACACCCCTCAGGGATTCGGCCACAGCCGGCCAACACTGCGTGTTGGAAACACTTATTTGTGAGAGAAATCCAGGCACCTCCGGGACAACGCTGAGCCACTTGTGAGAGAAACCCGGGCACCGCTGGGATGACACCAGGCCTGTTGGGAGGGAAATGCGGGCACCCAAACACACCACGACATCTGTGAGGCACTGTGAGGAGGGAGCCTCGGAATCTGCTTTAAGCCATCTTTTCTGGAGGTACCTACACAGCAGATGCTACAGTTTCCAGCCTCTTCGGAGGCCACCTGCTTCCCCCGGCTCGGTTTATATTGTGGCACATCCAGCCCTGCCGCCATTTGCGATTAAAGCGGCCGCGCAGGGTCGGGGTGAGCGGGGTTACAGCTGGGTGCGGAAAACACTCTCGGTCACTGTTAGCTGCTGCAGGGTGGAGCAAGTATTCAACCAGGAAAAAAAATCATTCAAGGTTTAATTTAGAAAAGGTTGCTAGAGTAGGGCACCCCGCGGGAAGAAAGTATGGGAAGATTTTAGATGGATGAATAAGGAAAAGTTTCCACAGAAAGTCTGATCGGCAGCCAGTGGTGGCGGCTGGGAGCTGAGGTGACCTTTCAGAGGAGAAAGTCCCTCCGCTGCGAAGAAAGTGGCAGATGCTTTGTGCAGAGAGGAAAGCTTGTCGACAAAGCCTGAAACTTTGATTTCAGCTGGAAAAGAGAGCAGGTGAAGGGCACATGAGCCTCCTTCACACACCTGAGGGAAGGGTCGGCTGCCTGCCGGGACCAGGGCTGGAAGGAGCTCACCCATCTGTGCGCGCTCCTCACTTCACACAAACCAAATGCCACCTGTGTCCGGGCAGAAATGCCTCAGAGCTCATCTGAAATGCCTGAAAATACCACCCCTATGTTTTCTAATGAGCCACAGGATTGATAGATCTATATTGCTGTTGCTGTATTCAGATTTCAGCCCATGCATCTCCATGAGGCTGGGGTGGTCGACAGGTATTGAAGAGGAGACGAAATTCAGGAGGATGACAGAAAAAGTGTCAGGGAAACTGGCATTACTGATCACCCCTTATCATAATGGCCTTTCCTCCTGCGCCGCCAAGATAACACACACGTCTGCTGTTCAGAGAGGCGACGACTCACTGTGCCTGTAATATTACACAGGTAACTGTTTCTTGACTACAGTCAAAAGACTCTTTTCAGGTACCAATATCCTTGATCCGAAATACCTGTCAAAGAAGATGATAGGAAAAATGTTGCAATCAATAACACTTTCAGTTTCTCAACTTTCTATAATACTGTCCTGCTGCAAATTGGAGGGGAAAAAAGACTGAAACACTATGCTTTTTTCTTGTTTGACCAGGCAATTTACAAAGTTCATCCTTTAATGCTGACTCCTGGACACTGCAGATATCCAGATGGTAGGATAATTTGAAGATTCAGTTTTTGTTTATGAACTTTCAATTTACCTTTCACAAGTAAAACCAGTAATTGATTGGAACAAAACCCAAGGGCATCTGATATAAAAGGATATGATGTGTCGCAGTTGTCTGACATTCCAGATTGATCTGCAGAAAGCTAAGATGTGCATGAAATTAAAAAGCAAGCAAATATATACATTTTAATCATGTTTTGCCAGTACCTCATCCCACCAACTTTTTACAACTGGGAAAGTACAACACTGTGTGCTGGCTCTCAATATTGTCTTACAAGTACCATGCACAGATTTAACACCTACAATAAATACGTCAGTGTCAGACTCTCATCAGTGTTTATTTACCTGTGGATGTGAAGATGGTTTGAGAAAAATCAGCCACTCATGAAAATGCAAAATTTGTATGCAAGGTGTGGTGACTGTCTCAGGCTACCTGCAATGCTGCAGGTTTTTTTGCTTATCAAATCACTCCTGTTTGTCTAAATTATGTGACATTTCAAAAACTTTATGTTATTTTGGAATTCTCGGAAGAGATTCTAATTCTCAGAATTTGCCCCTTGCAAAGTTGCACTGTCTGCGTGAACCTTGACTGCTTGTTAACAGCAGTATTCATAGACTGGGTTTTTTTGTTGTTTCCTAGACAACCACTCCAGGTTCCCCCCAGAGCTCTTGCTTTTGTGGTCCCTGATTAAGATGTACATGCTGCCTTTGGCTGATCTTATTTGTGGGAATAGTATTAATTTTCATAGATGTGATATTGATTAACTTTTTATTTTCTCAAACAATATTAATTCCAGCATTTTATAAAGGATGATAGGATTACATGAATTTTAACTTTGCTAAATTATAGCTTAAGCTTCCTAATGTGGAAGTTATTCTAGTTTTTTTGCTCAAGGCAATTTTTCGTTTACACAACAGACTGATTGAATTCTACAGTTCAGTTTTTCTCAATTTTTATGCAGACCAGCCATAATTATAACATGCTCCTCTTGTCCTGAGCACTCCTAGAGCTCTCTTTTGAGTGGCTCCACTATGGCATTTTCTGAGTTTGTAACTCAAGTTGTAACTCAAATTTAAATGGCAGAGATGCGCCTCCTCCACTATGGCTGCTACTGCTAATTCCAGTCCCTTGTGGAAGTTTTCCTCACAGCACAAAGGCCATCAAATCTACAATCTTGTCTTGCCTTGACTTAGTCTTAGTCTTGATCTTTGGGTAGATGATTAAATTTCAACTGTGGTCAAATTTCACTCTACTCAGTGTAAAATCAAACTGGGGGTGAGGGAAGGAGGGATTAAAATCGCACTAGCATGTGGATCTAGGTGAACCTGGCTCATTAGCTCCTCTCTTAGCACCTGGAAACAGATCCATTACTCCACTAGCCAGATAATCCCATACTGAAATGACTCAAAAATTTGGAAGAGGAACCATGCTTGGAAAAAACACGGAAGTGTTAACTTAAAGTTCAGGTTGAGTTTAAGTGCCTTTGTCCATAGGAAAAAAACTTAAGAATGTGCTTAATGGGCTACAAAATCAGGACCCCAAGGGGAGCTAAGATCTGGCCACCAAGTGTAGTATCTCCATATCTGCCTACCAAAATTACAGTCCTTTTTCTCTCCGAGCACTTACTATATTAAAATATTAACATACACATTATGTTGCTTTACTAAAAATTAATTCTAGATTGAGTCTTTATTGGTATGAAGCTAGAGTCCTTAATATTATTACAAAATCTTACATATTGGACAATATATATCTGATTTGTATTTCATAATACATTAAAAACTAAACACTTCAAGCCATATTTTTTCTAGTATATATCTATTTTGCATTTTTACAACATAAACTTTTATTTTTGTGAGATGTTTGAATCTTACAGAATTTACACAACTGTTGAATGCAACTATTTTACTTGCTGAAAACCTGTCTCAAAATTAAGTAGGCCATTTTGCTTAATATGAAAATCAAAAAATAGTGTTTCATGAAGGTGAAAATGCAAGAATCTCAAGCAGAAACTTTTTTTTGTGCTTTTCACCAACACCATAAGAAATAAATAATGGAGCTAATTTTTATAAATCTCCATTAACAACTAGTACTGTGTTAATTGTATTTATAAGGTCACCTGGGGAATATAAAAAATGGAGGAAAGGTCAGTGGAACTTTCTGATTTTATTTTTATATAGTCCTTCTTGGGGAAAAGCATCCATTTCTCATACTGAAGGAAAGTCCATTTTGCTTCATGCAGTTTTGTAATGCTTTCAAGTATAATTCTCTATCTGAATAATATCCAAAGTCACTACCTGAATAAATTTTTTGGAGGGTTTAATGTGCCTTAAATTAGAAAGATTAATTCTTTAAGAATAGTGGGAGACAATGAGTCCCACAGTTTTACTGCTTGAATGTAATTCTGGAGCATAAGCCCTTTTGTAAATATTAGACTAAATAGACAACAGGTTTTCTGCTAGTATGCTGCTTTAATATTTTTTACAATACCCTTTACTGTTGCCTTGTTTTCTCATGTGGCTCTTTTTGGGGGAGCGTTATACACAATCAGTCAGCCTTATACGTTTCAGAATTGCTTCTGATGCCTTTCTTTCACACTAAAAAGCCTCTGTAGTACATTACACCACTTTACAAATGGGAATCTCATACTATGTTCTTTATGTACATATGTAAATTGCTTTCATTTATTTATGCAAGTGGTCTCTACGCTCGAATTGTATGACTGCTGAATAAACAACTTTTCTCCCTGAATTACTTTTTTCATGCCATTCATGTCTGCTGCCATGCAGTACAGGGTGTATGTAACCACTCAGAGTGAGGTGTGCTTAACCTCGGAACATGAGTTGATTCCTAAAACTCCATGGAAATACCTTAGAAATCCTTTCTCTCAACTGTCTACTGGAGGAGAAATATGTTTGCACAGATTTCACCAGTGAAAGTCTCAATGACTCTTTTTTCAGGCACAACTTTGTTACAAAAAAGAATAGTGAAAGATGTTTGCTTTTATTTCCATCCTTTTACTAATTGACTATTATGAGATCTCTGATCTGCAAACAAGGGAACATCACATGAGCAACAACTGTGGCTCTCCATAGACTCCCCACTTGCCATATCCAATTAAATGTTCCTGGAATTTCCAGCTTACTCTCAATTGTATTCAATTTTCATTAGGACAAAACTAGGCTCTTCATCCATGAAAATTTGCTGTTTCCTTAAGAATAAGAGAAGGAAAACTGGCATATAGGTTCATAACGAACATACTCTTGAAGAGGTGGGGGTTGAATGACCTTATTTTATTAACTTTGGGCTATATATCATCTGTTCCATGACTTACCCATCCAATGTCCTTTCCTTCTTCCCTCCAAAACAATGCCTCCCCAACTGCTTATGTCCCGTTGTAGTCTATGGCAGTCTCTCCTACTCACCGTCCATGTGTAAGCACATTTTTGCTTTCTTGCACTAGCACAAAAAGATAGCACCATGCAAACATTTGTTTGCTACCAGCCCTCTTTTCAAAGGATACAATAATAACAACCTTTTCTGTTTCCTTCCAGAATGGGTATCCTTGAGATGACTTGCCAACTGCTAAACAGCAAGTATGCACTGCTTCTCAGCCAGTGAGCAGGCCAGACAAATTGCTTTCCAAGCTTTGTGATGCAGGTCTGAAACAGAGGAAAATATGAGTAAGGTAAGCACAAACCAGACACCAGAGAGAGAAAAGCATCAGACAATATCCAGTCCCAAAATTATCCATTGCCACCTATGTTTGCTGGACGTAGAGAAACAAGCCTAAAACAGACATGGAAACATGAAAATAAAGTTTGACTCTGGGAAACCTTTTGAGACCAGAATAAAGGTAATAAATTGCACGGTTTTTTGGTTTTTTTTTTCTTTTTTCTTTAATTGAAAGTCCTTGTAAAGCTCTAACCTACAGGCAAAAGGAAGATAACAAATAGGAGACAGAGAACTCAGAGAGCAAGAGTCACAGCAGCCAAACAGTCACCTTGGGCTATGCCTTAGACAAAGCTACTCTGTCTTTTTTTTCCTGTGAGGTAGCCTATGGGGAGGAGCTGTAAGCTCAGCCCATGGATAGCGTTTCCCGTGTACTTGTCAGCAGAATGTGGCACATCTGGAGAAACCAAGTACTGGGAATCCTTCTCAATGTCTCTCCAATATATGGTACAGTTAATCTATGGTGGCACTGATCTTAAAATACTGTGTACTCCATTACAGCCTCATCTTACCCATGTTTTTCCTCTGTTCTCTTGTGCATTGACAAAACTTTGTAATCTAGATTTACTAAAACTGCATCCTCCAGTGCAATGCAAAGAAGTCTATAAATGCTAAACACCATTATTATTATCAATGTAAATCAAAAGGTGCAATTCCGAATGAGTAACAGAAGCCAAAATTTCTCAGTAGATAAAGTTATTACCAGCTAAGATCTTAACAGTCATATCAAATCATGTTGGAAGAGATGCTTTTCTACAGTGTGAAATCCTTTGGTCAAGGAAAATCTTTGTATTTAAGCAAATGCCTCTCATACAGATGATGCTTTGTCAGTAATATGTAATGATAGAGGCAAAGGAGAGAAAGAGAGAGTCATTCCAACAATCACTAGAAGTTGAAGAGCCCTAAATTTTTAAAACAAATTGTACTGTAATCTAATATACACAGGAGAGAGACTTGCTTTTTTAAAAACACAAGCAGGTATGAAAAATTTCTTTAAAAAAGAAAGACTTGCCTCTCACCATCCATTTCCATCACAGGTATCACTCCCAACTATTTTAGCAAAGGCAGGTAAGGCACGTAAGAGATATTATACATACAAACAAATAGCCTCAAGGAACTTCTAACTCGCTTCTTCAGGAGGAAGAGAAAAATGAAGAAGTCTATAGAATTCATGCCTTCCATTTCTACATGAGGAAACTGATGGCAGATTTGATTCAGAAGGAAAATGTTCTGGTTATCCTTAGCACTGGAAGCAAAAGAGCTGTGACAGGATGTCCCTAAGCTATACTGCTTTAGGGATCAAATTCAGATCTCTTGCCTGGTATTGTACTGGGCCATGTAGGGACATGATTAAATTACTGACTCCCCTGGTAACCTGGGACAATTCATACCCTAACTCCCCAAATATTAAAAGGATCAACAACATTCATTTTCTTTCATCTAGAACATGTAATTTATAAACTCTCTATTCTTATATGTATGATTTTGCATTAGTGGTAAGGATGGATCTTTTGTATATGTATCTGTGTGTATGTATATACACAGGTATATACGCATGCAGTTACACAAATTGTTTCAGTTTTTCAGTTTCAGTGTTGTTTCAGATATTCAGTTCTTTGATATGGATATAGAAGATATGTCTATATGTGAGGGAACCTTCTTCTTGTCAGTTAAATATTATACTGACAATGGGTCAATACTGGATTTGGATGTCATTTGGCGTGTGTGTGTTACCTGATTTGTACTTTCCCTTTTCTAGTTTATACTTTGCTTAAAAATAAACAACATTAATGTTCACTGAGGAATGTTTTTATGTATCTGCGCTAAGGAGGCATCTAAATCTTGTGGAAGTAAAAGGAAAGCCTTACAGACTTCACAGCATCCCTGACCTTTCCCTCACATCTGCTCTCCTCTTCCTACGCATGCATGTACACAGAGTGAAAAGATTTACAAAGCAGGAAAACAAATGGAGTCATATGAGTCGTTCATACTGGGTCACATCCCTGCTTTGACAAGGTACAATTTAACCTCAGACTGAACCTGATTTTCATAGACCATGGGGAACAGTTGTGTGACAATGAACAGCTGAAACACGAATAGACAAAGATTTTACAAACCAAAGCAAAGGTAAATTATTAACTGTTATTTAAAAAAATTACTTTTCGCACTAGCTTATCTTGAGCTAAATACTATAAAACTACAACCTTAGCATTACCATTCATGCATTAGTACTCATCTTGAGCAGATAACTTATTTGATATTTTATTGATGATCCTTATACTCTAAATAATTTAAAAAGAATGAGTCTCGAGGAAAAGCTTCAGCCTTAAGAATATATCTCTGTCATACGGCTTTACACTGCTTTAGAACTGGATCCGTATGTGGTCGGCCCTTGCACAGTCAGAGGATTCTCGTGTTTGACACTTCTCTGTGGGACACTGTTGCTATTTCTTTCTCTGAATGTTACAATTAAGGATTTTTTCAAACGGCCCCTTATGACAGCTACAGTCAAATGTACTGCATAGTTTTTTACCTCTCTGAGTGAAAAACTTCTGTATGACAATTGTAGGATATTATACATTGAAGATAACCTAAAAAACTAAAAACATTAGACGTGCTTCCTCCTTGTCTTTCACCCTTCTTTTCCCATAGTCAAATGCTTAAAATTCACTCATATTCCAGCTCAGTTACATCTAAATGGAACATTACATTCTTGTTTAGCAATATGTGCAATAAAATGATAATTCATAATGCAAAATCCAATCCCAGCTTAATGTGGTGGTAATAGAAAACTGCTTTTATTCCCTTCATTATATGCTATATGCCTTTACAGTGTTACATGTGATGCAGTTTTGCAGTTATAGATGAATACAAATTCAATAGAGAAGGGTAATCAGAAAGGAGGAAGACTTACAGACTGTGCAGTACTGAAGACTGACCTTGGCTATTCATAAGGTGTTTATAAAACTCCTCCTTGTACAAGAAATCCACTGGCAGGAGGGATCTGATATGAAATTCAGAGCTAATAAAGAGCACAAGAGAAGTTGAATAATCATTCTTCTCTGTAACAGTGTTGGACGTTACGCAGCTTGCAGACTTTTTTCCCTATAATTTGACTCTCTTACTCATCTTATTCTATTTCAGTAAATCAAGAGATGACTCACAGAAAATCAGAATCCAGGCACAACAGAGATACCATATAACGAGTCATTTGTTTTATACTGGGAATGTTGGCAAACTTATGTGTATACAAGCTGACTGCTCTCCTTAGTACTCAGTTAAGCTTTTGACTGCTGGATAATCTTTTTACCTTAATCAATTGCACTGTGACATTAGATTTTAAAATAGGCTGGTTTTCTATTGGTAATAATGCTGTACTCAAGAATAATTGTTAAGGCTAAAATTGTAATTAAAGATACATGCCTATTGTCCAATTTACTTGTGCTTCTTAAGAACTATTTATTACTTGTTTAAGGAATGTTTTCAGACAGATTGAATTAAAAACACTATTTCTTTCTATGCCAGGCGTGTTCAAAAAAAGTAACATTTGCATTTCAGTTCTGAATTTGAGTTTCAATATTAGATTTAAGCCTAAGCTGGGAGAAGCATTAAATAAAAAATAAAAGACAAGTTGAGAGAGCTCAGCTGTTGCCTCCTAACCTCCATAAAGTGACCACAAAGCTGAAATTGGTTTGGATTTCTTTTGCTGTTGTCTGGTCCTGCTCATATGTAACAGTGGCATTTGTGAGCAGTTAACCAAAAATGTGTATTAAACAAGAATCCAGAGACACAGTGCAATATACTATATGGTAAAAGGTAAGATTACTCTTGCTACTGCTATCCAGCACGATATATATTAGTAAGATGTGACATTAGCATTTATATGAGTTTCATAGCATAGAGTAAGTGAAAATTCCTCCACATTGCATTATCCTCGAACCCAGTCGGTGAGTTTACGTAAATGCTAAAGCTAGCCTCTCTCATTTTATGTCATGACATACAAAAGAAATCTTTGTGAAAGATAGCAGATGGGGTAATCTTTTGTTTTAAGCTGAATGTTTCATGTTCTCTCTCTCAATCCTCTCATATCTTATGTCAAATAAATTTTCAAAGTGCAATCCTGAACCTCTTACAGCCCAAGAACTTCAGATTAAAGACTAAAGGACCGGACTCCTTGAATGTTAAAAGTAATTGCTGGAAATGGATCAAAAATTCAAAAACAATCTCTCTTGATCTTTTAATGCATGGATTCATTCTGTTTTGTCCTATACTTTTCTATTTTATTCTGCTAAGCAAGTTCTTATATTGGCCTTATCAATGTACTATCTGAGTACATTTCTGAATCATGTTCTATTCTTGTCCTGTTCCCCCAAAAGAAATTATCTGTGCTGTAGCATTTTTTTGGGGGAGTGATTTGTTTTATCTTAGAAAGGTGTTTGTACTTTGAGGTTCTACACTTAGATCAGAAACCACAGAGGTTTGTGATTCCACAGTCTTGGACTGGACTCCAAGAATTACGGGTCTCTCTTCTCCCCAGAATTACAGGAGGAAGCGCTTAGCATCATAACCTTTGCTTTTGAGCTTGTACCCCAGGCACTGATCTGATGCCCAACCTTTAGAATTGACTTCAACATCGCAGGTAACTTTTTCTCATCCCCCTCATCTTATTTTTATAAGATCAGGAACGAATCCCTTATAGCTGTCATCAAAACACCCTGTGGTGGTTTTTTCCACCCTATGGTGGACACAAATATAGCCAACTTCATACATTATCAAATACTTTTATAGGGGCAGAGACTTCTTTCTTCTGAAATTGTTATAAAAACAACTTGAGCCTGAATGCAGGCTGAAGGTTTCACAAAGAGTCATTCTTCTGTGAGCAGCTCAGAGGAACAGTAAGGGAGCTGCCTCCACCCTACTGATCATATTATTACATATATTAACACCTCCAACACTACTGCCTTCTCCCTTGGTGTTGCCTGCCCATTATATGCTGAAAGTGGGTCAAGGACACATTGAAGAATTTTACAAGCCAAATCAATGTTTGAGTCAAAGAAACAGTACTACTGCATAAAGAAGTCATTTGGCACAGTCAATATATAAACAAATAAATAAAGTGCCTAAGTGTGTAGCAGAATTTCATGCTTTAGCACAAACAGGCCATGAACAGAGGGTGAGTTTCTAATTAAGAGCGAATTGCTATGGTAACCAAAGGTGGTCACACATAATTGGGTGTGAAACCACATGAGGCTTCATGACAGAGGTGTCTGCATATATTATCCAGCACATTTTCTGTTTCTTAAATAGAATTACATTGTCAGGTCAGACAATGTTTTCCATATTTTATGTGCCTCCTTTTTAGCAACCAAAAATGCATCTCTGTGGGCTTCAGTGACAATTTCAGCTCTCCAGCACCCTTCTTACAGCCAAGGCAGCAGAAGTCTAGATATGACTCCCTCATGAGCTAACCAGAAAGACAGAATGACTTTTGCAATATATTTATATGAAACTCAGGAAGGGGTCTTGATATCAGAACAGTCTATGTGCAAAGACGAGCTTGAAGTGAGGATTCTCAGCCCTAACTTACTTTCAATCATGGGTCAAGGATAAAGAGAGGTGTTTGACTGCGTGTTTCCTAACCCAATTGAATGGGACAGAGAAGCAAGATAATTCCCTGTATTGGCGAAGCAGAGCAATCAGGGACGAAGGTAACACTGCTCCTCAAAATGGGACTGTGCACACTATCTCCTTGATATCACAGACTTGATACTATAGTGTCTTAGTTAAAACAGTTACTGTTTAAAGTTGGTATTTTGTTATCACAATTATTGGGAGAGAGAAAAGTGATAATCTTAGAGACTGAACTATTCTGTGCAACCAAGACCAGTCTGGTAGGAGCAGAGGGGATGCTTAAAACTCACGCTACATCAGCACAGTGATACCTGCAGCAGCAACCAATTTACTTAAATTTATGAAAATTATTTACCAACTTAAGCACCTCCTACTAGAGAGTCTAGCATTATCTTGACTAATTAGATTATGCATTATCTATGTAATTAATTATATATTATCTGTGTAATGAATCCTAATGAAGATTAAAGGAAAATCTCATTACTTCAAATTGTTGTTCTGGCACAAGATTTCTAAGATTTCTATTAAAACCCTTCCTTGAACATGTGGATATGAATGAAAGGTCAGATCTTTGAATTGCAAATCCCCGTTTCTCTGTATCAGCTGCACTTAAAGGCCACAGAGCTATTTCAATGCATCCAATATTCCTCTAGTCTGGAGGAATCTTGTGACGTTCCCAGGACAGGATGGATTCAGAAATGGGGAGGATAAATAGATTAGCTCCTGTGGACTTCCACTACTACTGCAACGGAGAGAAGCTTTGAGACTCAATTCTGTTAAGAACTTCTTCGTGATCTTAAATTGCCCTTTTTCAATTTACCTTATATTGGTGGTGGTTCTCAAGGTGCATTGTATTTGACAGTTTCTCTGTATCCAAGGAGTCAATTAACAAGTTCTGACTTAACGGATTTTTGCCTTCCTGTTTTCTACAAAACAAGAACGTATCTGTTCTGCATCTTTAAATGAGGTAGTCGGCTATCATTAGTCTCACTGAATATCTGAAACGGCTGCTCATCCACTCTGAAAGTGCAACCTGTATACACAGCAGGGCATTAAGGCAATCAGAAAAAGCATATCTGACTGAAAAATAGTCAAAGGTAAGCCAAAACTCTCAGTCAGCACTGCACTGCCAATCTATCAGTGTTCTGCTGTTTCTGCATTTCCAGATTTCCCATTAATTACATCTCAGCAGGAGTTCTGCATAAAGCGATGTGGTCAAAGAAATTTTCAGTCACTAAGGGAAAGCAGAGTATCATAGTCTACCTCTGTCATGCAGGGAGGAGAACCTTGCCCATGCTGATTAAGTACAGCAGTTGACAACAGATGTTATTTGCTAATTATTGACATATCCAAAGGGTCCTATGGCTTGACAGAATCCACAACAGATACATTATCTACTTTGTTGTATCTCATATGGAACATATGGTGGCAGTTTGATGTAGTACAATTTTAAATTTTTTTTTAATGTATTCCTACACTGAATTCCTCACTCCTTTTTCTGTTGCTTCTTGATGCATCAGAATGTGTGCTTTCTTTTGTTTTCCTTTTTTTCTAGTGTCCAATTACCCTCTATTTTCTGATACATCAGTACCTCTGAGTAGTTCTACTGCATCTTGTTTGCCAGTTCACACATATTTTTTTTTTCACCCTTAAAAAATGTCAACCAGATGGTTTCCAAAAATGCCAATTATATCTAATATATTGTTTGAAATGAAAGTATCACAGAAAAATGGCTCACATCTTATTAACTGCTTAAAGCTATACATATCACTTTGGATGCACAAAGTACCATGTGTTCCATCGCTGTCTTAAACAAAGCCTGCTGAGAATTTGAGCTGCTTCAATATAAATCTGAGTGAATAGCTAAATTGATGCTACAAAGCATTAATGTGTATCTAATGCTCAGATCTGAAAAGCAGATTCTTCAAACCGTTCAACAGCTTAAATGGCACAGTACAAAGGACATACTGATTTTTTTACTTAGTCTTAAAGTTAAGAAATAGACTTGCTTGTGTACATCAATGGAGATAAGATACATATTTCTTATGACAAATGTTTGAGGTCTGACCTGCTTTGACTTGCAGCTGGAAAGTTACTTAACTATATTAAATGGTATTTCATTTCCTACTTCTCTATAAACCTACATTCCCACTTTGGAAGGCACCTGGGGATCTCCACTGCTGAAAATTAATTTTCTTATAACATATAAAATTGGAAACATTAATAATTGTAATTTAGTTTCCTACTAGAAATTGAGAGGAGAAACTGTCACTGAACTTGACACACATGCAAACGACTTAATTCATGGGTGAATTAGCACTTGAAAAAATAGGGAACCAAGTGAGGAAAAAGGAAAAAAAAATATTAAAATTAGGTATTTAAAAATTAGTATTAACCTGATTAACTCTTCTGTTGGTATATTAGCTTAGCTTGTAAATATTTTTCACAGAGTGAAACTATATAATATGAATGTGCAATCTATTTCACAATAACAACAATTCCCAAAGAAAGCCCTTGTATTTGACAGCTCTAGCAGACACTAGTTGGAATCGTTATGAAGAGGCTTATGTCATGCAAAGTTGACGACTTTTAGAACTCAGGCACTGAGTAAAACCAACCCTTGATGTACCTCAGCTGCTTCTGAACAACATGTAGCACCAGAAATAAAATAAACTATTAAAATATTCTTAATAGGAAAATGAACTAGTTAAAGTCAGAGCTGAAGGACTACATAAGGATGAGTTTGCCAGACATATGAATTCTAGAAAACTGGGGGAGGGCAGGTCTTTGTGATCCAACAGAGACTCCAAAAATATCACAGGCTCAACACAAGAAGGTGTAAAGAGCAAACGTCCAAGCGCACTAAAAAGAGTATATAAAGCTTCACATACAATGAACAAGCACAAACCACCTCATGCCTGGCATTTGGAAAAAACACAAAGAGTGCAGAAGCTCTCCCTATTCTGTAAGGGGCACTGTCTGCACGCAGCCAGGGCAGAGCACAACAGTTTGCTCAGAAGAAAGCTCTACAGAAAGGACATCTAATGGTGCAATTAATGAATGGCCTAAATGAATTAAACAGTTACAAGCTGGATATGAGTAGGGATATAAGGCCACTTTAAAAATAAAGACATACTTATTTAGCAATGACAAATACAGTGTATTAGATGAGGCATACGCACTTGCCGAGCAACTTTAAAACACTGGGAAATTAAAAAATGTTCAAAATGGTATGGACATTGTTAAATTGGAAGTAAAAAGAAAGTTATTATCATGGTACTTAGAAACCACACATAACAAAAGCCTGCTGTTACAATGCAGATCAAAAAAATGGCAAGAAAGATTCAGAAAATAAGCATGACACACACATGCCATTGCTTGCGCGATGATTTTCCAGAACAAAACCAAGCATGACTTACTTACAATATATCAAAATATCAGTTATCTATTATTTTAATTTTGGAAATACAGTAAGTTCACTTACAATACTTACAAGATCATTCAGAAAGACTGAAGTGCAGTAGAAAAAATCTTATTTTAAACATTATCTTAAAAACATCTTTGCTCTTTCTTCTGACAGATTGTTTGTAGAAAGCTTTCTCCTTATTTCTTTAAAATTTCAGGAGAAAAAAAAAGCAGCAAATCCTGCACAGGTCTTTTCCTGAAAACAGAAAAACTTTAACCTCTGTAGGTCCACATAGAAATGCCAAGCCACTACAACTCCCCAAATGCAGCCTGAATCTTTGCCTGGATTCATAGAAAAATCAGTAGTCTCTTTAAATGATCTTGTTCTTCCTGGGATTTTGAAAGTGGTAATTAAACAGCAGGGTCTCAGCATCTGGGCAAGGCAGAGGGATACAGTTAAATTCAGCCAGCTGCTGGTTTTACCACATCCACATGAGGGTTATTGCATAAACGCTTTTCTTTCCAGCCTTCTCTGGCCCAGGTTTTTGAATCTAGCTGTCTTTCCCCTAATGATCAGGTTTTACTCTTCCCACAGCAGTTCAAAGGCTCAGACATGCTGTTAGACCAGGAAATAAAGCTCAAGAGGCCAAGAAACACCCATTCAGAGCAGATGCTTGTTCTGCAGTGTTGAAACTATGTACATCTGGTACAGTGAGATCTTTGACTTCATACAGTACAAAGACAAGCCCCCATCAATAATCTGGGGCTATTTGTGGTCTAGTACCTCAAGCAGACAGAAATTGAAAAAAACTATGGCTTGAAACTCTTAATTAAAACTTTGCAAGCATAATTTTGCTGAAGACCTTAAATAATTGAGCCATGAAAAGCTTATAGTCTGTAACTTTTAGTAGCTAGTATCAGTATTGGAATTGTTTAAAAAGTCTCATCCACATTTTCTTAGAAACAAAAAACTCCTATGGATTGCCAAGACAAATTAAAAGTTCTGTCATCTAACTCCTATAAAGATACCTAACATACCCCAAGTTTTAAAAGATGCGGATACCTGAACATCACTATGAATTTTACAGTAAGTGTCTTTCTGTATAAAGCTTTTTTTTTTTTTAACATGAGCAGTTCAACTAATTAGATCTCTGTATAATGGCAATAGCTTGAAAATTTTTAATTTAATTAATCAGCAGACTATTCTGTGAGTACAAGGAGTCTACTAACACTGTATTTTTTAAATTACAGCTTTGCTTATTTAGTAGAAAGGGATTAAATGTATACCACACTTCTAATTTAAAACTTTCTTTTTCAATGAAGCATCCAAATCTAGCAGCTTGTTTTCACATGGTATGGAAGCATCCAGTTATGATCTGGATATGAAAGTGTCAGTCTGAATATCCAAATGTGTCATATCTCTAAAAGGAAATCAAACATACATATGTGGACTCTCAATGTAAGAAAGCCAAACACCACAAAATAATATAAACATGTTAAATCAATGCTAGCAAAAAACCTCACTTACCATTCAAGGGATTTTTTTTAGTGTCTTTTGCTATACGATTCTGGCTTGCAGCATGGAAAGCAGCTGATTGTACATGGGCAGAAACAACGGAGAAGAGGCACCTCCTGCTCTGCTCCAGCAATGAATAGAAAGTAAGGGAAAAGTTATACTCATAACTTTTTCCTAGTGAACACAGTGGTCATAAAAGTCACCCCTTTTCAAGGGGTTATCAGCTTGTATGCATTTTGCAGACCTTCAGACAGACTTTAAAACAGCTTTGGAATTCTCGTTTTCTAAAAAAGACAATAAAATTAGAGGCAGAGTGAAATTTCCAGAGCAAATCAGCATCACAGACATGAAAACAGTACAAATCTTGGTCTCCTGATCTGTACTGAAACACCAGTTATACTGAAATTATATGTATGCCATTTAATTCCCAGTAGATGCCATGTAACTTCAGTACAGATTTTTTGTAATAGCAACATACAAGACAAAAACTTGCATGGCATTGTTTTCCTTCTTGTTTGTGTGAGTGATTTATCTAATGTGTGATTATAAACTGAAATGTTCAAGATTTCTTTCAATGACTACTACTTCTCATACGATGAAATAATAAGACTGTAACAAAGTCTGATACCTACATACATCATTCTAGAAACACACTGAAAAAAGTGAACACAAGTCACAGAAGCAATTACAAAACAGCTGAAAAAAACCAATAAGGTGTAAGCATGCTCTGTTTCAAAGAAGAAAAGATGTTATTTTTTATTTTCTTCTTGGTAAAGTAGCATATTTCAACCAGATTACAACAAAATTACTACAGGATATTAAAAAAAATACAAGTATTCAGAAAATTATATATTTACACATTTGCTTAAAAATTCTATAATGTAAACATTAGCATACCAAATTAAAATAATATTACAAACAGTTTATTAAACTTATGTGAATACTGTACATATATATGCTTCAGAATTAATACGATCTTTACTACAGTTCAACAGGAACAACAACAAAAATTCTCCCCCCAAATCAAAAGGGAAATCACGTTTTTTCAGTTGCCAACAGGTTTGGTCCCACGTACCAGATACTTAGTTATTTATCTCAGTGTTAAGTAAGTAAGAAAGTGCAGCCTTCCAGAATTAAATTTTCAACCACATATACATTTCTATAATTTTTATCATCTTAAATGATTAATACTCTACTCAAAAAAACAAATACCACAGTCTAACTTCTCTCATGGCCTGGACATAATTTCTGAAATCTTGTTAAAGAAACTGATTCCCTCTACACGGAAGTGCAGTGCATTTTTTTTCAAAGCAACAACAAAAATATTTTTTTTAAGTCCAGATATTTGCAGCAATTTGTAAATCTGGAAAAATTATTCCTCTCTAAACATTTCAGTGCTGTTTTCTAGTATAAATTCATGCCATTATTAAGCAAAAAATAAGCAATTATTATTAAGTAGAAGTATGCTCTGATTATTTTTGAAATGAAATTTTATAAATAATATAAGTTATCTATAATTGGACTATAAAAGCACAGTTAGTGCAGAGTAAGAAATAAATGAAATGTACAGTGTTGGACCACTGTGTAGAACAAGTGTTTTATCCTACATTCAGTATGTGAAATACAAAGCAGCTTAACTGATATTTTTAAACATATTCTGTATTTCATAGATATAATTTCATATATTAAAGTGATTTTTTCAATACATATTGCTAAGAAATTACTGAAATGGCAAAATAATCGTCAAATTAATATTCCATGTGATGCAGGGTGCTGACTGAAATATCCCAACCTACAGAAATTGAAGGAGAGAAATTCTTTACTTTCTTGAGTTGTTTAACCACTTTTCCAGAAGTGACTCAAGCTCCAATACAGAAGTATTATTATTGTTTCCAAGGAGAAAATTGTGTTCTCACGTTAAACATGTTTATTGTCATATATACTAGAGTTCCAGCTAGAAGAGCACAATGCTGTTTGTTATCAAGATTTGCAAGGGCGTATAGGAGCAGAATTTGGTGAAAACGTTTATTTTCTTTCTTTTGAACCGCTGTTCCACAGGTTTCTCATAGTAATTTCAAGCAGGTAACTGTATTTCTGTCCACAGGTATATGTTATCTGTCCTCAGAATTACAAGATATTAGATAAAAAATCTTTTGGGGTCAGGGGTTTGAGCCTTTGAAATGGCATAAAACTTATAGCAGAACTGAGATCCCTGTATGCTTTGAAGCAAAAAGAATGACATCCATACCTGAAAGTACTGTTTCTGTTAACAAAATATCTTACTCTTAAATCATTAATATGTCCTGACAGACAGTATCATTAGTTCACTTGGGGCTCACTGAGTCTCATTTATTATTAGCTTGCTGCTCTGAGTCAGTCAACCCCATTTGTTAGTAGGTTCTTATTAATTAATTTGACAGCTACCATGCAGATACTCTTCTATACAATAAAATATTACTTTGTAACAAAAAATGCACCTTTGCTATAGGTCACAATTTTGAGCCAGTGATCTTTAATACCATTACACCCTTTCTCTAAATACTTGTATTAATCCAATCACAATGGTTTATGACTTGCAGTAGATTCTGTAAGAAAGTATAGTTTGATTACAACTATCACATCAATAATATATTGCATAAAAAAGACTGGCTTTGAAATTATTAATCTTCCTAAGAGTATGTGACTTCATGGACGTATCAATTTAAGCCTTTATAACTATGTCAATATCCTGCCTCATATAAACCTTGGAAATTTATTATTATTATTGAGAAACTTGATTTAATGCAAAAGCCAAGTCAATACAATGCATTCTCTATAATGAATGACAGAATCACTAAATAAATGAGATTCTGAAAAACCATAGTCAATATGTAATGAATACTGATAGACAATCACATCTGTAAAAGATGGAAGAGTCTTGCCTGCCCTGTGTTTCTTTGGAAATTGTTCATTTTGCATGTGATTGGAGAACAGCACTAAAATAAAAGTAATATGTCACTTATTTTTACAATTTATTTTGAATAGTCACTAAAGGCTCCAGATGAGCAGCCCTAGAGATCTAATACATCTAAAGATAAAACAGGAATGAAATGGAAATGATATTTCAAATTCCTCTATGCTGCCTCGTACCAGGCCATAGTCCGAGGCTTGCAGGAACAACTCCAGGGACCAGCCAGTCCCCAGTCCTCTCTTCTGTGATTACAGTGCTGTTCAAAGGAGCCAAAAAGAACTGGCTGAACACATCAACTCATTGTGCACTGGCCACTGACCACATATAAGTGTTTAAGAGCTATCAGTCAGCACCAAAGGAAATTAGATTTGTACAAAAATTGTAACTACATGCATGGAATTAGGTGACACAGGATAAACTGAGAAAATCACTCAATTAATAGAATCATTGTTACACTTACAGGTATTTTATAAGAATAATATAACTATTTGGGATTCTTAATACCAGCTGGTCAACCTTCTTCAACAGTCTTTGCTGATTCTGGTAAATAAAAAAAAAAGAGGTGGGATTTGTGACAGATACATACATTCTCTCAAAGACAGGGCATTTTAGAATGTCTTGAGGTGCTGAAAATTTGGGCATTCATATCACTAGGTATCTACTTGCAGTCATGCAAGTACCTCATCTTCAAAATAACCAAGTGTGTAAAGTGGGAAAGCTATCTTGTGAAGAAAGGCTTTCATTTAATTATTTTCTGAGATTTTAGAGAAACCAGAGATGAGCTTTTAAGGATTAGTAATGCACCTATTATGGTGTCTTGTATCAGAAAGTGAACATTGTTTGCAGACTGTAATCTTAGGAGCTGGTACACAATTCAGCTAAAGTTAACAAAGAACAATTTGTACACAGTAAACAAGTTTAGTATTTTTATGTGATCTATGTACATACATTAAAAATTACAAGAAGCAAGATAATCAGGAATGAAATAATTTTTAGAGCCAAATGTAGATACAAAAAACGCCTTCTAAACTAAAAAAAAAAAATTTTAAATTTACTTTGCACTAAATGAGATTTCTTACCATGTGCAACTTTCTGAATAAGGAGTACTTTAATTTGTCAATTATTTCCTGAAAATGAATACAGCTTCATGTGACAAACAGATACATCACAAAGGTTTCCACACAGTGTTTTCTTTCAGATTTACTTGCAATTCAATGTTAATAGATGTGTGTCATATTCCTACTAACTAAGCCTCCACTTTCTGAAAAATGAATTTAGAGTTGTTTCAAAGTGGGACCATCATTATAGCTACTTTTCTTTCCAACAAAGACAAACTAAACTATCAGCAGTGTATCAGACTGAAGAGTTTGGAGAAGCGGTAACTGACAAGCTACTTACTTTCCTTTCTTCTTAAATAGATGTCCCGCTGTAGTTTACACGAAACACCAACAGTAATTCATCTTTTAATAAAAACAAATCAGCTAGCTCCCAGGCTGGCCTGTTGGATTTTCTATTTATCTATCTATCTACTTTGTAAATGAGATCTCTTACTGAATGAAAAATATTGTTTTATTTCTGTGACATGATTTTACATTGTGGTATTTCATCTACTGAAATTTCTGACCTGAAGAGTGAATTCTGCTCCTCTTTGCCACATTTTGCTATTCCGTACAATCTATAACCTACATATTTCAGCGGTAGGAATCTAGCACTTGGGGCTCATACTCAAGCACCAGCCCACTGATGCTACTCACTGTGTGTAACAAACTCCTGCTCACTCAAGAAGTGCCAGCGAAAATGAATGGACCACTTACCTGACTAAACAATACACAATGGTCACAGGTTTGCAGAACAGAAGTTCCAGTTTGCTAGAACTTTAGTAAAGCACTGAGGTAAAAGATCTGTTATTAATCATCAGCTTGTTTTTTTCTGCAGGGTAATATTAGATTTCAATATCTACTGACGTGAGAATTTAATATAATGAATGGATAAGAAAATGACAAGATACATCAATTTAAGTAACATTATCCAAAAAAAACTTCTGAGAAGAAAGATATTCTCACACAAAGGAAAACCAGAATACAATTAATAGAAAATTCAAATATACATTGCTTAAACTTAATGAAGAGAAGAAGATAGCTAACACAAAATTAACTGCCTACGGCAGTGCAGCTAATGGATACTGAACTGGATTCCAGTTCATCCATGTCAGGACTGCAATCACTTGTAATAATTCTTGTCATTTTTTTTAGTTACTCTTACAGCAGTACCATTACAAGTTACTTTTCAATAAGAGGTGATGGGTAACAGGCACTTTCATTACAGGCAATTTTTAACTATCACCATGTGAAGGGTTTTACAAAATCAGAGTAACAACTCCACACTGCCCTGTTAATGATGGACTGTTCTGTAACATCAGCAACAAATTAATAACAAAATATAACCCAAGATTTGAAAACACTATTTTGTACCATGCTGATTTTGTGTATCCTTGTGGTGGTTTGTAGAAATCAACAATATTGCACCCAGCCTTACAACAAGACTGAAATTTCACTAAAAAATTATTACATGCTCTGATTTTAAGTAATTACTTCCCACAAATGAAAGCTATTGAGAATATCTAATTATAAATTTACAAAAGCTGTTTTTCCACCTATAAAGTTTTTCCCTTGTCATCTACTTTGTTTTTTAAAAACCTTTGTGTGTTTTAGAGGTTTACAATAAAAAAAAACAACCCAATCTTTCTATTTACGAAAGGTAATAAATTAGTTGTTAGGTTCTTTTAAGCACATCTTTCTGACATACTAAGTAGTGATAATCATAACTGTCCTTCTAAGGAAAAAACTTGTTTTGACATGATACCAATGTCTCTCTGGAACAGAAAAATGTACATGTAGAAAGGGAGACAACACAATACAAACAAGGAATTCATAGTAACAGAAGAACAAAGGAGAATATGTGCAATGCAACTTTACAAAACAAAATGCCTATCAGTTTGCTGAGCCCTCATGAAGAGTCCTCGTATTCTTTTGACAAAGTGATTACTGCCTTCCAAAGTAGTTAATCAGGATATGACCCTTAGTAATGAATGTCTCTTTTCAGGATTTAAGTTGATGCAGCTGTAGTCTCTTCAGAAGCTTAAATTATAAATATAGGCTAGGAAAGAATCACAGAACAACTTAAAGTACGTGGTGCCAGTATTCACAATTACGAAAAAGGGTCAAAGATCACCACTCCAAGGTTCCAGGCTTCCTGGCTCTCTTGGATGGCTGTGAGATAATTTGGCGAAGTGTGTAGTCACTCTTGAGTGATTGCTTGTGCTTACTGCTTCTCCAGAAGATGGAATATCACTAGGAAGACAAGAAATAAAGACAGAAGTAGCTAGTTTATGTTATATGTAAATTAGTCTGTAGTTATTCCAAACATGAAAAAAGCAGATGTTATGAGAGCCTGGCACATGACTACAAAGTACAGCACACATCATCAACTACACAGAACTGCATTCTTTCTACTGGTATCTCAAGTGTGAATTACAAATGGGCTCTTTCACAAATGAGAACTAGTAGAACTTTCAATACTTTATGGAAGATTGCAAATCACAGGACAAAAGTGTATCTCTATGAGCTGCAGTTCAGAAATGGTGGGAAAAGCATTCTGAAGTGATAAAAGTACAAGCAAAATAGACAAGAGCTTGGATGATGCTCTACTTAACAATCCTCTAATTATGGATGGTTGTATCATTACGTGATGAAGTACATTAGTAATACATCCCTGTTAGGAATTCTTCAGTCTCTTCTGGCCTGCAACAGACTATAGTCTTACATGAATAAGCCTTTTGGAAAAGACTCCAAGAAGAAGTACATTAAGTTCAACAACAAGCGGTAACAGAAAATTCCAGCTTACCTAGGTGATACTCAAAGGCTATAGACTCCTTGGAAAACTACAGTATAAAGGGATAGCATTGTACTGTTCCCATTCTTTTAGAGGACTCCACATGGTTTTTAATTATACTGCTTACATACAGATCAATAAATAAAACTAAATTTTGCATTTTGCAACTCAGCTAGGCAATAAAATTACACAGCGTACAAAGCCAAGCTTATTTTTATAAGTTAAAAAAAAAAAAACCCTTATAATACCTATCTTCAGAGTGAGTTAACAAGTCTATAAGGGAGGAATTGCTCACCTGCAGTTCTTGCCAGATAAAACAAATACAGATATATTTTTAAAAAATCACTGAATTTACTCTATGTAGTTCCCTTTTTCCTTGCAGAGTGACCTTCCTCCCAGGTCAGACAGCCCTGCAAAAGCCATAGGCACACTCAGGCTCCACTTTGAGCACCCACATGGGAGAGATCTTCACAAAGCAAAAGCCTTTAACAAGTCCTAGGACTGAGTGGAAAATTCACTGGCAGGAAGCAGAGTACTTCTGCAAGGTAAGGCAGCAGTATCGCTGGTAGCCATTAGCTTTTTAACTACAACACACACGTTGGCTGTTACTCACTAAATAATAATAAAAAAGCACTATAGAAAAAATGTGTCAAATTCAGATGCTAAACATCAGTAGAAAATAAAATTATGGTTTTTAATGGCAGTGTATTTTAATTGTCTAAATTTCTGAGCAGAACAGTCTAAAATAACCTTAGTTAAAATAATAAAGGATTTTTCTAAATTAAGATTAACTGCACTCCTATTACAGTATTTAGTCTTCCTAGGTAACTAGGAAGTCCTTCACATGAAAAAATTGCATAAAATACCTGTGGATGTATATATCCTCCTCTTCTTTAATAACAAGAGTAACAATTTAGATCTTTAATTCCTCATTTTGCTTGTCACCAAAATAAAAACTCTAAAAATTAATTTAACATATGTTATTAATTCTTGTTAGCCAAGGATAATTGGACTTCCAACCCTGGTCCTATGATTTCTTATTTTGAAACTCAGCAATGCTATCTAAGTTGCTGTAGAGAATTCTGATCATGTGAGTCCAATTTCAGCTGTGCTCATTAGTATGGATTTCTTTTAGTAACATGAATATTATTACTCATTATTTTTATACTATTTATAAAATTGCAGCAATGCAGTGTTGATACTCTAATGCTTGTAAAGTAGAGCATGGGATACTGGCTTCAGAGGGTTGTGATTTTGTGTTAAATATGTATTTTTCAGAACATGTAAACATAAAAGTATCTAAATATCAAATATACAATGGAATAAAATAAAATTTTCACCTCATTGGGCTTTTCTCAATCTAAAATAGGTTAATTTACCAGCATGACAGCCACTGCTGATAATACTTTAGCTTTATCAGGCAGACAGACAGCTACTTTATGGATACATGGTAGTTTACATTGCAGAAGAAAGCACAGCATTACGTGCGATTACTATAATTTGGTGATTGCTTTATTGAAAGTACATTTTAATACACAAGCTCCTCCTGCTGGCATGTCCACAAAATGACATTAGTGTCAGCCCAATGGGAAGTCACTTATCCCTTCTGGAGGAAAAATGCCATTCAAAGAAAAAAAGCGCAAAAGGCACAAAATGAATTCCCCTAAAATGAAGAGATATGAATTAATATCAGTCTGTCTTGATAGGCATGGCTGAGGTAATAAGATCATTTTAGGATGATTACATGAACACCAATGTCTGTGAATGAAGGACAAAAATTGCAAGTAATTCTGCTAATTTAAATGATGCTACACCAGAATGAGATATATCTAATAATGAAATTACAGATAATTTGTCTTAAATATCTAAGCTAATTTTTATAATGGCAATCCAAATTCTAAGACAAATCGTTATGCTATGTAGGTTTACAGAAACCAATTTATATCTGAGGAATTAGATCTCCAAGCATCCAGCATGAAAAAGGAAATTGGAGCTGAAATTAAATTGATCAACCTCCATGGAAACAGATGTTGTATGGGGAAAAAGTTTAGAGTATTAAAAGAAGTCATGCATTTAAAAGTATATATCTTAAGCCCTTTTCCATCCCCCCTCCTCCAAAACCTGCTGAGAAAATTTGCCATCTCACTTGTCTGTTTCAGGTCTAGCTTTTTACTCTACGATTAAAATGCTGACTTTCAAATAACACACAGAAAGTTTAACTACCAAATTTGGGGAAAAAAATGACCAACCACCCCCAAAATGCATGGTAATCAAGTAGGAGGAAAAGATTAATCTCCCATCTCTTCTGTCTCCTGTCACTGGATTTAATAATTTAGTTCTGGCCTTGAGGTCAAATGGTACTTACAGAGTCTCTAGCACTAAACGAGACACCATTTTAAACCGATTGATGGTTCAACAGGTCAGATATTCCATGAACTCTTGGGCAGAGGTACGAACACCTTCAAATGATCCTGTCAGTATTTCTGGCAAATGCACACGAAGATGAAATTGAGACGCTTGTTCTGAATCTATTTTTGCCAGTCTGTGTTTGGGATCAAGGAGGAAGGAATAAGCATACCTACATGCAATGTTTGCAAATCCTCTCTCTCGTTTGTCTCATTCAGCAAAACCAGTCTCTAGGCTAGTTTTCGGAGGTTCAGTTAGGGTTCACCTACAGTTGATAGTTTTACTCAGATGAAAATACAAATTTAAAATATGTAAATCTAAACCAGGGCGTAGCTATTGTAGAATAACTCTTCCAGAACAGCTACCTCAAGTCCCTGTGGTAAGCACTTACTCTTTAAGTCTATGTCTGTCTGAGTTACACCTGTTCAGTTTTAATATAACATTCTTCTTTTCATTCCATTACCTTCTTAGCCACCAAAGTCTTAACAGGGCTTAATTTTCTAGGCTGAGTCTGGCAGGCAGCCAGATGCTTGCCAGGCATTACTCTGTTCAGCAGTGGAATTTCCAAGTATTAAAGGCTCAAGTTCTTGTCTACATTCTCACCTTGCCCCATTCGGAAGAAAAAAGCAACCTGCTGAGGCAATCAATTCCTTCTTCCCACCAGGTCATTGTTTAGCTTTTAAGCATTCCTGATTGATCTGCCTAACATTTGTGTGGATACCAATTCAGTTGCATTGATTTTGTCTTGGTGTCAAGTTCTGCCTGAGGTGCATCTATAGAAAATAGCTTAAAATAACTGGTCTTTTTAATCGGCTTGTAGTTTATTCGTACCTTTCATTTATCGTTCTTTGTGTATCAAAATGTAAACTGCATTTTGTGTGTCTTTCTTTACATACTTAGCATATGCAACTGCAGTATTCTCTTAGCTGGTGTTGTGAACATTTACATGAAAAAATTTATTTCCCATCTCATTTCTACTCTTCAGGATAAAATTAGAGAGAGAAGTTTCTTATAAAAATAGTATAATATGTCTGCAATTGGAAATACTGTCGTACCGGTCAGAGATCAGAGAACAGAAATAATAACCACATCCTGGGAGTGTAGCAAAGCTCAGGATCAGGTATTTCATATATATATATATATATATATATATATATATATATATTTCTCTCTCACGTGTAAATGCATCTCTGGAGAAATTCATGATTCTAGTTTTGCTTGAGTTGTATTAAACATACCTCATGAAGAAAGGCACTAGCTGGCAGATAAATTTGATGACTTCCTTGCCATTTTCTTGTATGATTAATATTTTTGTTTGTCATTATAATAATCTAATTTCTGGTTATAACCCCAATATTTAATGCAGTAAACTGGATTCAGGCAGACAGCATCCTCAAAAAGGTAGTATTAAACAATGCTTATACTTTATTGACAGATCCTTATTAGACAAATGACAACTAATTTTGACTTGCTAATACAACATATCTCAGCACCTTCTTCTGCCAATTAAAATCAGCTAAAACACCTGTTTAGTGGCATTATTAACTCAGACTCTGACTTTCATCAAATCATTTTATATACTCTAGTAACTTCTGCTTTGCAGTGATCTGAGTAAAATTCTTCTTGCCACTTGCTGAAGTATAAAAATAATTGAAGCCACATTCCTGCCATCACTCCCAATTTTATAGAAATGAAATACAATTATTAATGAGAAACAGTGATCTCCATCTATTAATACAAATGACTGAGTTGGGATGCTTAAATAGTCAGCTATTAACAGAAGAGATGATAGAAAGATATGGGTAAAATAATCCCTCTATAGTACACTTCAACATTGAAAATCCTGAAGACACTATTAGATCAAAGTTGTCATGTTAAAAACTGAATAATCATTTCCTATCAAGATTAGAACTGAATTGATCAAGAAATGAAAAACACTAATTCTAATATTCTATCCCACTGTTTTATTAATATACAGCTCCTTCTACTTCCATATGCATACTTCTACAGCAGAACACAGTATTCATAATGACGTATTCAATCTCTTCTTGCTGTGAAATAATTACAAACACATAATCATGCTTCCATTTGTTATGATTTGAATGATCCTAACTTGAACGTTCTCATGCTACAAATCAGTTTCCATATCAGCATGAAGATTTTCCTCATAAACATCATCTACATTGATATTTGAATTTTTCTGTAAACCATGACACTGTATGTAATTCTGATGATCAGATTTTTTTTTTCTTCCGCTAACCTTACTTTGAAGTTGGCATAACAAGATAGTTACTGTACAGTAAATGTTTAGTGTCCATTAGTTATATCCTATAAAATGAATAATACCTATGATTAATTTTGGATGAAACACACTCTCCTTCATTCAGGAAATGCTCAGAACCCTGTAAAAATGACCTTCCATTAGTTAACATCTGAGCAATACTTATACCTAGAGTCTCGTTCCTTGTCTTTCTAATGCATAATGACATCTGCATTTGGGAACGGTTACTTTCCATCTTTTGTTGTGCCCCAGCTAGAATAACATAATGCATAAATACCATAAACAGTACTCACGCAAATGATCCCTTCACAACTAACTAGAAAGCCAGAAACCACTGAATACACATATAAGTTAACCATAGTACACTATTTATTTATAATTGATATAATTGTTTTGTGTATTTCAATGATTAATTGAAAGGCAGTAAGTTTGGCTATTCCATCCATTTCCACATAGAAATCACCAACATTCTGCTCCATTGGGGGTTAGCTGAATTTATGTAAGCAGTATAATCTACCATTTCTCAGTGATAGGTAATTTAATGAACAAATGGTTCAGAACATGTTCCAATGTTGTTTATATAATAACAAAATGTAGGATTTGCTTTCAGAAGAACAGTGTTCAGTGAATACCTGGATTTATTTTTTCATGCTAGTACTGTAATTATCATCTTTAAGGAAAGCAGAGACAGATCCAGGATACATTTTTATTGAAAATATTGAGGTGACTAAAACCAGAAGACATGCATCAGGATTCACAGTGCATGATACATGTGAAAATAAAAGGAGTAAAACTCTTGTTTGACAAGTAGCAATTTCAATGTGCTGAGACAGCAGTGCATTACAGTGACTAGCCAGGCACTTCCTTCTCCGTATTCACAAGTTGTTTGCATGCAAAAATGACATGGAATGGAGACAACTTTACTAAATTAGCTTTTAAACAGCCCATAATCAATACGATTGGCATTGGAAGTAACAACAGAAAGAGTTTACAGAAAGTGTCTTCTCAGACACCAGCCTGTGAGAAGCCAGTAAAAGGAGTTATATATCAACACTTGTGAGCTACCCACCTCTAGTTCACACAGAACAAAAAAATGCAGAAAGTCAACCACCTTTCATGCCAAGCGGTGGGGGAAAAAAAACAGGAAAGATTTACCATCTCCTCTAATTTGCCTGATTTTGCCAATATCACAGGGAAGAAAAATCTGAAAGCTTAAAACATTTCTTCCTAACTGTTCATCCCTATAATTTACCTGATACTGAGCTCACTAATGTACTTACACTAATTTCAATTAAAAACTTCGTTGCCTATTCCTGCTTTGCTTCACCATGTCTGACTTTTAACCTTTGACACTACATAATTCAGCTTCATGGGTAATGCAGCACAGTTAGCAATCTCCTGTTCTGGAAATCTGCCACCTACATTTCCATTTGCTCAGGGAGCAAACAGCTGTTGGTGCTTTAGTTCTGAGCTGGGGGTAATGGCCCCAGTATAGCTAGTCGTCTGCAGTTTCCCTCTTGAGAGGCTTTGTCCCCTCCATGCTCCTTGACTCTTCTTTGCTCCAAATTCAGCCAGGCAAGAATATTTGCCCACAAACATTAGCATTTACACTTTTCAACATAGTTTAAATAGTCTGCATGGGAATAATGCAACTTAGCTGTCTTTGCTTTGAGTTTTGCAAGTAAACTGCCCATCTTAAAAAATAACCTGCACAATTACCATTATTATTTTATTTTTAATAACAAAACCCTTCTTTTAAAATTACCATAAAAGCAAATGGAATCATAAAGAAAAGTTGGGATCAAAACATGTTGTTTTGATCTTCCAAGCAAGTGCTTGAGTTTTAATTGCTCCATCAAGTTAAGAGGTATCAGCTGCTCCTCTCAAGTATCTCCATTTCTCATTAAGATTACAGCATACTATTAACATATGCAACAGGGCAGAAGAGAGCTGATATGACCGTTCTCAGGGGCAGATCCAGGTTTGGATGAATGTCATGTTAACAATAATAGCTATGGATGTGAAAAATGAGCAAACTTTAAAACTGTTCCTAGAATGCTACAGAATCATAACTCATTTCTGGAAAATATGTTAGCAATAATAAAAGTGAAGAACAGTGCTTCATAGCAATCACTCTTTCTGAGTTTTGTTTTTATTTTTTAAATACTAAGGGCAACTTACTGCATTCCAACCACAAGCTTGATACTAATAGTGATCCATTACCTAAAAACTCAGAAATATAGGTCTTAATCTCAACCTTTAGGAGCTTTTAGATTGTTCTTAATTTTAGCCTATTATTTTTAGTTTCCCTAAGCTACAAAAGAATTCAAACTGAGTTGGACAGCACATAGAAAATAGTGCACCTGCACCTGGAAACATAATCACAGAGAGAGAGAGTTGCGATTTGGCATAGTGGAATTAAACCTGTACTCTCCAAATAAACAAAGGTAATCAAGATGGGAAAATATGTAAATAAAGTACAGAATTGAGTACTGTCAACAGAATAACAAGGTAAATGCTGACTTTGTTCTTGGTAATGAAGACAAGGACTAATGTTTACATTTAATCCAACACAGAAAGGGAAGCTAATCAAAGAAGGTATGACATTGCCCAGTAAATGACTAAGGGAGCCAGCTTGGGATGCAACATTTTTGATGGATTAGACAGAAACTAAACAAGCATCAGGCTGGCCAGCAAAAAGAAGACCACAGTAATCATCAAACAAAATCACATTTTTGGTTTAGTCAGATTTCAATTATTTTCTCTGTAAGAAAGAAAATGGCAATGATAAATATATGTTCATCTGTTTTTTAATTACAACTCCAAATGAGGCTAACAGTAAGCAAATTTGCTACCGACTCCACTGGGAGTTAAATGCACAGTACATTGCTGGCCGTGAGCTTCTGAAATTTGGGGTCAGTTCTCCAGGTATCATCAGATTCAGAATCTTTAAAAAGTATATCATCTTGTATACTTGTATACTTTAGAAAGTATATCATCTCTCTAATGCAGATGTAACTTTGCCAATGAGTTCAAAATAAAAATAAAAAAAATTTGCAATAAACTTGCTCCTTGCCAGAATATTAAAGAAAAAACAATTTAGGACAACGGTGATCAGCTGTGACTCTCATGTTGCTGGCAGCCATTTAAGTGCAACTCAAGCACTGGAGTTGCATGCCTGGCAACTGGGCAGTAGCAGCTTGGGAGCTGCTGAATAGCCTCAGTTTTCAGCTTCATAGAGAAGCCTGTAAATGTCTGCTGCTACCCAAAGTATCTGCTTCTGTATCACAGCAGTTTTAAGCATAAGGAAGCATAAGCTTAAGCATAAGGAAGCTGCAGGATCACAAGAAAGGTACTTTCATCTTTTACCTATGAACTCCCCAGGAAGTTCCTCCTTTCCTTGTCTCTTTGAGTTTTGTGGCTTTCGACCACGTAAAGATTTTGGTGTTAGGAAGACTAGGCAACCTTGATATAGGACATTTTATGGCTCTGAATAAATTTTGAACTAAATGGTAACTGAAAAAGCTGCTGAGGTATCACTTCACCTGGTTTAGAAATGGATCAATGAAGCATCTGTATGTAGATGTCAGAATTACACATGAATGTATACAGAACCAGAAGGCAATAAGACAGTTCAGAATTTTATCTTTGTTAGGGTAGTTCTGCTTTGCAAGCAGCAGGAGAAAAGTCTTAGAAGATACATTATATAGCATGTGCCTACAGTTCCTCCTTGCAATGTTACTATACAGGCCTGAAAAGCAAAGGACTATGCTGATGCAACGTGAAGACTATTTGTGCCTTACATAGGTGCATAGGTGATATACATCAACTTGACTGCAGTAACAACTGCTCTACTGTTAGACCTGAAGCATTTTTAATCTTATACATACAGCTGCCCGCTACTTAGAAAATGCTGGGCGCTGGATTTTGTTGGAGTCTTCAGAATTTAGATGTGTTTGACTCAGCTGTAGCACTAAACATTAAAAATATGATAAAATATTCAGTCTGCCTGACAACGTAAACCAGCCCCATTTTATTTCCCTTTGGTCATACCTAGCTATTCTCAATAGCTAGTGCTTTGGGATTTATCTCTTTTAATATGTAGGAGTCTTCTACTGAAAGATTTTTAAAGGAGCCAGACATTCAGAGCTGTTCGGTATATTTATGACTTACCCAGAAACTGTATTAAGACTAATAAATTAAATCTATTATAAAGAATTAATTTATGTATTCTTAAACGTTACAATAAAATTTCAGAAACAAGATTTCAGAGTTAAAATAGACATGGAATAGTAAGAAACAGGCTCTTTGGCTCATTTTGCAGTTGCAAGCTGTTACAAGGCACAGATTTCTAACACTTTGCAGTGAACAGCAATCCCTGCAGACCCACATATTAGTGGTTCTCCTTCCTACCATGTATCATGTGTTATAATAAACTCTTAATATTAAATGTTACACTTTTAAAATCTTAATCTAAAAATGTTGGTATAATCAAACTCTGGGGGACTGTCTAATTAATATAGAATCATAGAATCATAGAATCATTTAGGTTGGAAAAGACCTTTAAAATCATCAAGTCCAACCATTAACCTATCACTACCAAGTCCACCACTAAACCATGTCCTCAAGCACCACGTCTACCCGTCTTTTAAATACCTCCAGGGATGGGGACTCAACCACTTCCCTGGGCAGCCTGTTCCAGTGCCTGACTACCCTTTCAGGGAAGAAGTTTTTCCTAATATCCAACCTAAACCTGCCCTGGCACAACTTGAGCCCATTTCCTCTCGTCCTATTGCTTGTTACTTCGGAGAAGAGACCGACCACCACCTCGCTACAACCTTCTTTCAGGTAGTTGTAGAGAGCGATAAGGTCTCCCCTCAGCCTCCTCTTCTCCAAACTAAACAACCCCAGCTCCCTCAGCAGCTCCTCATAAGACTTGTGCTCTAGACCCTTCACCAGCTTCGTTGCCCTTCTTTGGACACACTCCAGCATCTCAGTGTCCTTCTTGTAGTGAGGGGCCCAAAACTGAACACAGTACTCAAGGTGCGGCCTCACCCGTGCCGAGTACAGGAAGACAATCACTTCCCTAGTCCTGCTGGCCACACTATTTCTGATGCAAGATATGTGAGGATTTGAAGAAAAATTACTCTGGTCTGCTCTTGGAGACAGTGACATCAGCCATCCCAGTACAAATCCTCTTGTAATTGTCTAAAATTGGGTTATTTTAGCAAGAGTAAACTGAAGAAGCTTGTTTCACTATAAAGCAGATCTGCATTAGGAAATCTGCAGCTATTCTGACTACATCATCATAGGCAAGAATAGGCTGGTGTTATACTTAGACCCATGTTGTAAATATGCAAAGTACTCCAGTCATGTTGTCCCTGGGTTAGGGCCATACTGAAACAGTAAGTGGAACAAGCGTGCAGAGGATATCTGTGCAATCTCTGCATGCTGCAGATGAACCAGAACTGTGTGATGAAGCTACCTCTATTATTTCCGCATAGACCTCAACGGTTCAGGTCATTTTGCATTTCTGACTTTTGGCCTAATTTGTACCTACAGAGACTTCTGAAAGATATGCCTAAAAAACTAGCAACAATCACTTTCTTTACTCATTTGTTAATAAGGTGAAGTGATATGGCAGGGAAGTATGCATTCATACCATTAATTTTTGTTATTAATAGATGAGTGCCTATAATTACACCAAGTGATTCTAGAATCCTTCAGCTAACTGTTCATGGATTCTGCTATCACCACAGAAGCGCCAAACATATTAAAAATACACCACAAAAATAGCATCAGATATACAACAGAATTGAATGGACTATGTTTATAGCTGGCAGATTAACAAAGCCAAGGAACAAAGCTTCTGTAGGATGTTTTGAATTTCAGTGATAGCCTGTAGCTAATTCATGCTGTTTTCACATGAGAAACTGATGGCTGCTGAAATATTTTTCAATACAAGTTCAAATGAGGAAAAGAAATAACCCACCTCCTTTTGAAAAACTGTGCAGTTAGGCATAAACAAACTTGTTATGGTCTGGATTAAAGCCAAGTACAGGCACAAGTACAAAGATACCTCCCTTATGAAGATTATTTGCTTCATGGATTTGAATGGATGCATCCATTTATCCATTACTGTCAGTGTTTCACAGAAAGGAGTATGAATAAGCACTGGAAGACTGCAATATAAGATGTATAAACAGATTTTTCTAAACCACATTTTCATGAGTATTCCTTACTGTTTCATATGCTAAGAGAAAGGAATAAAGCTTATATATCCATCTCTCAGCAAAGCCTCTTTCACTCCTCAAAATCTTTTCCACTCTGGAAAAGTAATTAAACTTAATCTTTGGTTTTATTCCCAGTGAATAAGCATTACAGAATAGTTTTTCTTGCAATACTCCAAATCTAACAATTACATCAAGAGAGAAAATTTTTAAAGTCATGTTTTTTCATTAGCAAATTTAAAAAAAGAAAATCTGCCATTCTAGTAATTATGTAAAATTTACATACCGGAGTATATTTACGCACACATATTCTGATTTAAAGAACAGTCTATTTTCAATACTTACTCCCCCCCCTTTTTTTTTTTCTTCCCTAACAGATTTCTCAAGGGCAATTGAACTGAGACATTGACATTTCAGGAGATCTGTAGCAAACATCATAAACTCATGTTTGAGAGCTTAGCTTGAGATATTTCTGACAATGGATTACATAAATACACTACACCAAAACTGTTTGCAAATGCCATCCTGTGCCAAAAATGTTTTCAAATGTCACAGAGAACCACCCAATATGAAAAGGACCCTTTCCTTAATCTAGAGTGATTACTTCTGCACAAAGGGCTGATCTACAGAACACAAATGGTCCTGGACTGATGCTTGCTGTGCCCCACTGTGGCTCTCATCAGTACAAAAAGAAAGCACACAGTGACTTACAGGAACTGTTCATTGTTTTTTCTGCATTAGATATCTTGAAAAAATATAATTTTCAATTTCACAGAGTATCAGAAAGACAATTTGGTGATAAGACAATGGGTGTTTGGGAAATGAAGAGAGAACACAGGTCTATTGCCCTGACTGAAAGGAGATACAGCTAACCTGTTAGGTCATGTTACTCAGGCCCTGGTTCCTAAACAATAAACCCGCTAAATCATGCTCTCACTGGGGAGTGCTGCCTTTGTATATCAAATACACACTTACTGTTCTGTGACTTCTTCCATTCTTCTACATTTTAGAAAGTCTTGGATTAAAAGTGATTTTTTTAGATGGTCTGCGTTGTTGGCAAATACCTTATCAATCAAGCTTCTCTTTTAATATAATTCAAGCTGAAAATGGCAAGTCAAAGACTTTCTCTTGAACCTACAGTCTGAATTTAAGCCACTGTTGTTTGTACCTGAAGTTATCTGTTATAAACTGTCTATCAGTTTCATGACTCTATATAATATTTTTCTAAGTAGAGATTTGAACTTCTCATGGATCTCCAGACTGAGTTTTGTCCAGGTCATGCCACCCAGGCCAGGCTAGTGTAGTTTTAAGTGACATATGTTGCCATGCAGACTGGTTAAAGTAAGTCACAAGCCCTTAAGTTCCTTTCAATACATCAAAGAAGGTCAGGAGTAGAAATAACGTCACCCTTTGTTAGAATAGTATGGCTTCAAAAAGCTCTTAAAGAGCCACAGTTGCATAGTACGCAACTTCCAAATATATTATAAATACAATAGAGATGTATGATAAATAAGAGATCATTTGGTTTGTTTTTTTCAGTTCCATTAATCAGTTTCTATTCATTTTGTGAACATACATTTAAATAAATACTTCCCTCTTCAGTTGTACATTTCAAATTCTAATTAAAAAAAAAAAAAATCACTAAAAGTGATTTGGGCTATGAGAACTTGTCAATAAAGAAAGTACACAATCCCATATACCAAAAGCCCTCATGCTACACTACCTACCTGAAATATGCTTTCAGCTCTATGGAGAATTAAACTTCGAAAATTTCTCTTCCTGGAAATTTCATGGGCTTTTCTAGTACTCTGCCATTTAAAAAAAAAAAAAAGAGATCAGATTTTGGAGCATTCAAGATATTTCTGTATACAGTGGAATAAGACATCGTCAAAAGGGGTCTCCTCTAAGGCATTGTTTTGAAGATCATGAATGGTAGCTAAGGGTTATGGATCCCAGAGTTCTCATATCCATCTGCACTTGCACATAGATTGCTCTGACTGACCAGATGGCTTCTTACAAAACAACATGTTTACATGAATAGTTTCCAAAACACTTTCTGGTGGCACACTTATTTTCTGTAAGAGACCTGCAGATGGTTCCCTTCCCCTACCTATAATAAGTTCTCCAAAATATATCTCCTGAACTAGCTGTTATGCAATCTTCAGCTACATATGCTGCTATTTGACTGTGAATATCTAAAGCTGGCAATTTTCTTAAAATAATCTCCATAAAGAGAAACTTAACAAGCAATTATAGATCAGCTAGTTTAAGTGCAGCTGTAGAATAAATATTACAAACTATTTTCCAGGATTTAGTAGGCCAAAAAGTAAGCTTTGAAAGCCACAATTTCATTACAGGGAATTAATGTAGATTTGGGCAAGGGTGCTCTTGTTTAACTTTTATTCTTTAACAATATTACTGTCATGGCAAACAAGGGTAATTAAGTGGATATCAATGCTTAAGGTTTATAATTGTCATGAAGTCTGATATGAGATTCTACTAACCACAAGGTAATGTAACTTAGTGGGCAGGAAACTGACTCAAGAAGGGCAAATTTTGTGAAAAGAACATTATTCAGATACATCAGAGAGATCACTGGGGTGTACGCATGTGACACATGAAGCAGTGAGGTACCCGAAACAGTCCTGAACAACCATGCAATAAATTGCTCTTATCATCCACATTTACCACCATGTATTCATTCTAGTAACTGTCACTATAGAGACAATTTAGTGTATTCTCACCTGCTGAGTAGCTTAAAAAATTATACTGAGAAAAAATTATCTTCATATCAAATAAAAATATTAACTTTGATTTTTTTGGCCAGTCTGGTGCTCTTTGATGACTTGGATGCTACATAAAAATATGTATTAGGTTGTAACATCATATTCCATATGTTTGTGGACCTTTTATATTGACAATTCTGTGCCCATTTTAAAACATCGTATTAGTATTTAGGAATTTGATTGAAAAGGGACAGAAAGATACAGCTTTGGTAGTTTAATCCATGAGGGCTCCCACATGTTGGAAGGTATACACCATCATACAGTAAGGACAGCAAAAGCATTTAGACATCTGCACTTACTTAAAATCCCAGTGTTTTAGCACTTTCTCAACTATTGATTGAGTCGCAAACTCCTCTGTGCTCTCCTCCTGTGGAAAAGTCAGCTTCAGCAGAAAAATGGGGCAAATTGCTATGGACAGAGAGCATAACTAGGAAATAAAGTGTCCAGAAATGTCTAGGTTCATTTACTAGAGAATTTAGGGAAATACATAGAAAATAAAACCCTTTTTCATTAAATTGTGTATGTTATTGGAGCAATTTTTTTAAAAGAATCCTACTCAAGTAATCATGCCAGAAACTGTTTTACATTGTAAAAATAAATTACTAGACAATTGCAAATAAGAGTTATTAGAGTTTGTTTCCTTTACAAATCTTGTATACTTGTTAATGAACACAAAAAAATCTTAAACTTTGATAATTACTGTTATTTGAAGGGAAGGAAGAAAGGAAATGCCCTGTAAGATTTCTTAGCTATTCAAGTAGAAATACGTTCTATGTGCTTACAAGAAAAGTTTTTATCAATCCTCTAGATATGTCAATCATCTCTTTCAAATGTAAAAATTTCAAATGTCATTATTTTACAACTGTTAGTAATCAGATGCAGAGTAGGAGGTTAATGGAAAGCAGTCTTATGTACATTGTTTTGTATTTTACTGTTTTCATGATTATACTTTGCAACTCTTGAGTATCATTTTGTATGAGAACTAAAACATGCATTTGTTTTATCCAAGATTTAACTATAACACTATGGCATTCAATCTGGAGACAAATAGCATATTAACCCACTGCAGAGCCTGCTGAACTGAGAATACACCTATCTCAAGCTCTCAGTGAGACTTAATTTAACAGAGAGAGACTGGTAAATTGAGTTGACAGGCAGACTTTGACGCTCTGGGCGAGCTTGGCTGAGCTATGTGATGTGCACAGACTGAGTGGCGCATACAACTAAAAGACTAACAGAATGCCGCAACGAATCACAGATACAAATATGGTCAGAATCAACCATAATATTGCATCTGGAAGAGTTGCTGGCTAGCTTACCTAGGCAAGTGTTTCAGTTCCTATATTTTTCCATAGAGTTCATACCTTAGGCCTAGAGGATGAGCACAGTACCCTGATGCAGATGATATCACAAATGTCTGTATTTTAAATCTTATTAAAATTGCCATCTAGATTTAATTTTGTGAGGATGCACATGTGCCCCATACATGCACATTCATAATTTTATATATCCACTTACAGTATATTGATACCAATAAACAGAGACAACAAAGTTTTAGAACTGCACAAGGAAAATGTTTCTTACTGAGGAAATACAGATACGGATTCTAAGGTTTCAGGATGAGTAGCGTATATATACTGCTGCATGGAAAAAAAAATCAACATATAAATTACCTTAGAATCTATTGAACGCTTACAAGCAAAAATTGATTTAAAAGTATGCAGATGATGAAGGTACAGAAGATAGAAGACATTTGCTTGTGCATTTTCCAAGTTTCTAGTACTAAAAAAAAAAAAAAATAAGAAAAGTTAAATTTATTTTACATCTAGACATGCTGAATGATTCCTCAGAAGCCTAAAATATACATGGCAACATTTTGGAAATCTTAATTTTTAGTTAAATACAAAAGTATTTTCTTCATTGGAGGTAGACAAATATTAAATAAAAAGTACTTTAAATAACCTGAATAAAATTCAGTTCAACAGCTTGGCTTTTAGTTATTGGTGATGCTATAATCTCATTAACTCTCAGCTCAGCTTGTATATTCAGGATATGTTTAACACCATTGGAAAAGAGTTAAAACTAGAGGTATGAAAGCTAAATGTGACTTAAGCCATGTTAGCTGCAATTGGTGAATATCACTTGGCCTGGCTGTAACAAGGCCAATATTCTGAAAAAACAAGGATCATCCTTATAAACTTATCAACTTTAAAACCTGTCATTCCTTAGTTAAAAGGTAGTTAAATTATTTGCTAGGTGAAGAAAAAAGGTACTTTGCAAAAATACATTCAGGGTAAGAGGAGAGAATGAGAGTTTATAGATCTGAGGATTAAAGGAAGAGAGACAAAGTTTTGTCCCAGTACCCAGAGAAAATGTACACTGAATGACCACCGATCTGGTCAGACTTACAAAGTAGAGAAATCTCTTCTTGCCAGTCAAATGACTTTGCTCTATACATGGGGTAACAACTGAGTGCAGAATATTCGTTGCACCAGATCTTCTCATACCAAGATCCTAGGTGGAGTTGAATCTTTAAACACAATAAAAATCTTTCAAAATACCAGAATTACCTGTGTGTATTTTTTTTCCCCCAAGGCTTATTTTCAAAGGAAAGACAAAATACCTTCTACATAGTGTTTAAGTAAAAATACTATGTCTATGGTGAACAACTTCTTTTGTTGCTATTTCAGCATTGCCATTTCAATAAATGAAAGCAAATCCTAATCACTTCTAATGAAATGGCTTCTTTTCTGTGTGCACAAAATCCAGTCAAGGAAAAAAAATCCCATGTAAGAGAATGTTTCCATGTTTCCTTCTTTTCATTTTCCCACCATCTCCCTTTTCACTTCATTTTCACATACATTCTCTTCATTCAGTCCAAACTCTCATTCAGTCTCCTGCTTGTTACTTTTTAGAGCGCTCCTCTAGTCTTACTCTACTCATTTATTCTCTTCTTCCCCACCTTTTCCAGTTTTTCCTTCTTCAATTCATGTCAACAGCCACAACACAGTTTATTACCCAGTACTTTCCCAGCTATTGTTTGCTTCTCTTCTCATTATGCCTAATGCTTCTCTCAACAAACTCCTGTGCTGAGTTGATTCTACCTAGCTGAGTCAAACCTCTGTTGCCCAGAAGTCAAGACATTCTCACAGCTCCCCATCTAAACCAATTCTCTCCTGCATTAAAAACCTACATATCAAGTTAGCACTTTCAAATCAATTCACCTACTTCAGTTTGCCCTCATTTCACATTTTCTTTATTACAATATAGACCTCAACTCCCTGTTGACTCTCTCAGATTTTCAGTCACCAAGTTCTCAATCAGAATACCACACAGGACTGCCCGAATTTTATGAGGAAATCCTATTGAGTCTTTGATACATTTTAATGCTAGTATTCTACCTTCCAAAATATATTTTGTGAAAACTACCAGTTTAAGGTGTTTTTAGTATACTTTTCCAGGCTGTAAACCTCACTTGAAAGTTCTTTCTGGGCAAGTCACTCCAGTTAAAAGAATGACTTCGGTGAACAGCTGCCTACTGTTGCAGTCTGGACTTGTCTGGTTTTATGCACTGTTGTTAAATTAATTTAAACTAGAATCTAGACACTGTGCTGTGCACCCTAACATATTATGATAATGACACCTTCTTAGGTTAAATTCTGTTCCTACATGTCATTAAATATATTAACCAATGCTGATAGACAGTAAAAAGAGGGTAAAGTGAGCATATTGGGACAAAACCACAATGCTTGCAAGAAACATACATTAATTCTGCATTTGAATGGCAGGTAAAGCTAACGTATGACTAGCCTGACAAGAACAACTTTATTCTTTTATTCACTTAGGAAAATCATGCCACATTACAAAGAAAAGGTTTCAAGATGGCTGTCAACATTGCTGAAAGAAAAAAAAAGGTAAACTGATTGTTCAATACCTTATTCCATAGAAAAATGCTTTCATGCTATCAAGAGTGAGGAATGTACTTTGAAGTTCTGCACACCTAATTATATTAGCATTTCTAGTATTCCACTTTTCATAGCTAGGATGCAAAAATTTGTTCCAGATTCAAAACTGGCATAAGGAGCTTTAAAGAATATTGCATCTATTGTTTATGAATTAGGTATGGACAAAACAGAAGTAGGATTTTCTTTGTGTGTGTGTTTATAATTAGAAATAGTTTATAATTTAGCTAACCAAATCCAACCTTGGCAAATACTTGCCAGTTAGGGGGATATGCAGTAAGTATACTGATAGGAATGATGTGTTTTTGTTGGTGGGCAATAGAAAATGAGTTGATTCGCATTTAGACCCTGAACTATAGAACTCTGCAAAGGGTTTTATATATTCTCTCAGTGCAATGGCTAGATGTCTAAAAACTTACTGGTTACCTCTTTCTACTAAAATAACAAGTGATGTCCACATCTATTTTAAATATCTGTCTTGCTCTACAAATTGACTTCATATCTGTGTAAGATATATTTGGGAATGGATGATAGTTATATCTTACATTTTACAATGTACAGTCTTAAGCAGCATTATTCTCAGTTACTGGGCTAATGTTTGCTGTAAAAATCCCAGCAGAGAAAATGGACAGCTAATTGAGTTTTTTACAACTAGACTTGAAAGGAATGGGGCTCCTTTGTCACTGCTGCCACTAGAACTGAGTAAAAAAAAACCAACCTGACCTTCAAGGAAGGACTAAACTTTCCAACCACAGGAAGCAGAGAGAAACTTCTTTCTCAAAAAAAGATACAAGCCACAGAAGCAAGAATTTTCAAACACAGGGAAGGTGGTGGAGAGAGTCTTACGAGTCACAGTCACTTGCAGAAGTGAGACACAAACGACTCCTTTCCTATTCCACAACTTTTTTCCTATCTGTAATACTCATTGCTGGATATCAAGAACTGGTGTTCAAATGCATCAGTCTTCCAACTAACTTGTTTTTATTCAAGATAATTTACAATCTCAGCTGTTTTGATTTAATTCTGAAACATATTAAAGATTTTACTTTATTGGTGTAAATTAATCTGTACTTTTGAGTACTCAGCATTACAATTTGTTGTCATATTACTACCTCATTGACAGAAATGTGAATTTAAAATAAGAGCTGAGAACTGTAAGACAGAAAAACAGGGATCGCAGAGATTAAAATTATATTTTTGCAAGTCTCTTTTCTGGTTTAAGTTTACATTGCTTGCAAAGTAAAGAAGAGAATTACAGACGTATTCTCCCTATTTTGTCCAGCGTCTAAACTGAAACTTTCTTTACTCGCTCTAGAGACTATTCTTTGCTACCAATTTCAGAAACACCTGCTGCAGTACTGAAATGCCTGAACATACAGAGTTCACTTTTTAACAAGGGAGAGCACGTGACTTGCTTGTTACCAGGGAAACAGGATCACTGCTGTAATGACACAACTTTAACTGAGTGTATGCTCCTTTACGAGAAAAATCTTAACCTCTTCTTGCACTGCTACAAGTATAAGCATGTTAGGGACATAAACTGCACAGTTTAGAAAACTTGTCTTTTGCTAATGGCTTGCTGAGTTTATTAGCAAGCAGTAGAAGAGTAAGATGAAAAGGAAGAAGTAAACATTACTGAGAACAACAACTCTTCTCTCAGAATGATCTTTCATTACTAAGCCTGTTAACTGGGTGGGAGAATGACAGAAAGTGATGATACAGTTCCTGGGGCCCAATCAAAAAAACATTCAAAAGCATCTTGATCCAACCAGCATCCCATCTTGACCCGAGTTTCCTAGACTAAGAAAAATGGTTATGCAAAATAATTGCCTTGTACAAACTGGGAACTAGGCATATCCAAGAGTAATAAAAGGGACTCGAAATTAAACTATTTCTGCATGTTATAAAGGTGTTAAATGAAAAAATATTAGGTAGATTGATTATTTCATATTTTCATGGTAGGCAAACTTGGCATTTTCACTAACTCTTAGAGCCATTTTTATTATTTGCAAAAGACAGATGGAAATAGACCCATCAGAAAATGCACAGCACGATTAAAAGTTCATTTTGTACAGCACTGAAGTTTGCTGTAACATTGAACCTGGCTTTGTTCAACATAATCTCCATTTGTTTCAGAGCTTTAAAAGCTGTGTGTTTATAAAGGAAACCGATATATACCAATTGGCTACCAACAGCAACATATGAAGTGCTTTTTGACTGTTACTGTCAATCTACTTGCTTTAAATTTTTGCCCCATTCTGTTAAAGCACGCAATGGAGAACATTTCTTGTACATTTCTACACATGTAAAAGAAATACCATACCATATCATCTCCCTTATTTGTTTCAACAATTTTAGACACAAAATATCAGTACTGCCTGTTTTAACATTCTGATTTCCTCAGGCACCATTAAAGAAGAGTTTATTCTGAGGCAACTGTAAAAGATCGCAAGCCCTCAAATGCTTCCAATGGTGACTAGAGAGTGTTCACTTCTAGTACAGTATGCACTAAATTATTCTTCTCATGAGCCCTGTAAAGGTCACTTTGAATACAAAGACGCATGACAAAAATCTGCTTGATGGAAATATGCTCATAAATACCTATTTGTGAGGCCTGTTGAACAATTCATAGCAATTAACTTTGCAGAGCAAATCTCACTGTCTTTATTGAGATGGTAATCAATGTAAGAGTCATACTATTTGAAAGTGAAGTTGATCTTTTTTAATGGCAAGACTCCATAATGAGGCAATAAATACAATACATAAAACCCTTCAATATTATGGAGTTGCTGTATGACGTACCAGCTTTACTGAGATCACACCAAGCCAAACAGATGACAAATGTCTTTTCTTTGAGGTGTCTTAGTCCTAGAACAATACACACTGAGGTGTTTCATTAGGGTGAGTTTAGAAGGATGTGTTTCTGTAATACTTTCACTATCACCCACAATCAGCAGGAGAAAATGTTTTCAATTGTACTTACACTGAATACTGAAACACTTCTGGCTCAGTACTGCCTTAAAAGTGAAGGACTGAGAAAATGCAAGTGAGAGCAAGAAAGTGTGTGCAAGAGCAAGAAAACAGGTGGACGGAAGTCAGAGACATGACATAAACAGATTCTTTCACCTCAATAAAACCTATTTCCATTGGGCACTGCTGACAAATTTCTCTGAATAAGACCAACTGCTGGAACAAGAAATACAACCTATAGAAACGCAGCTGGGAGGAATAAAGAACTAAGAAAACCAAACAAAGTTTCTAGTCCTTTTTACTTCAACAATTGAGAAAAAGATTAACTACAAAAACAGTTTTAAAAACATGAAAACATATATTCCGTCTCCAGATTTTCACTTTGCTTAAATTTTGATCTGAAACATAAAGGATTACAACATTTGTATGTAGAGCAGATCTCACTGATAATTTTATGTGCCTCCCATAAATCATTAGTAAATATGCATAGTATTCTTCCTGATTAAAAATTGTCATTTAAGCTCTAGTGAGTAGTTACTTGACTGCTAACTTCTGTAAAACTACTAACAGCAGAACCAAGTTGAAGTCAGCAGATATCTTGAGTGCTGATGGGTATTTGGAATATATCTCCATCTACAGCAACTGTCTGAAGGCTGTGAACGCTGCTAATAGTATTGCCATGATAACTATCCTGAAATTAGGACATCATGGACTGAAAACTCTTAGGCTGGAATGTGTATATGTTAACTCAGAACAGTTATCAAAAGAAAATCGCACATTGAAAAAAGATTGATGGGGATGATGTCAATTCTGTCAAACATGAAATAGTTAGAGAATGCCACACTATAAGAAGGGCAGAGGGGGGGGGAACAGAGGGAACATGAACGCAAATTTGGATATATCATTGCTCTCATCACAAATCAGATTAAGGAGCTTTTCTTTCTACAATACTTTTAATGGCATCTCTATACTGCAAACTGCCCCTTGGGATCAAAAGAGAGAAAAGCAAATAAAATTTCTTGCTAGTACAGATACATTATTCTTCCCAGCATAGGTGGCATCTTCCATAAGGATTTCAAGGGAGTGTTTTTCCATACACACGCTCTTAACTGACATAAGCGTGCTGGAAAAATCCTCAAAGATAAACTAAGATTTGGTCAATTATGTACTCAAGTTAAAATAGAGCTTCCTTAACTCTCCTGCAGTTTTTCACACACAATAGAATAAAACTATTCTATAGTTTACATTATGGAGGCAATCATCTGCCACAGATAATTGTCTTTTCCTAGCTCGCTATACAGATTTCAGCATTTATTCAGACCATTTAAAAAGACTAACCACTGGTAAGAAATACAAAATACTTTTGCAAACCTTAGGTCTGAACAAAATAGGAGGATGCAGGACAGCTCTTTACCACATGGAAAGGAGTAGCAGAGTTGCAACAAACGCTATCTGACAGACTTGACACACTTTTCCAATGACTAGTCACATTTTTAGTGTCCTATGCTTTAAAGCCAGGATCGAAGTTTTAATTATTTCATAAATAACCTGTCAAATCCCAGACAGATCCCTTGTAAAATCAAAAACTACAACCATAACATCATCTTCATTTTTTTGGTATAAAACTAGCTTTATAAAGCCAAATGCTTCTAGTAATCCTCAAGTACCAGCATTTCTCAGTAATTCCTTACAATATTCAACCCGTCTTCCGTTTAACATTAAGCTGTTAAATCCTGTGTCTGTCTCTCCCTGCGTATTCTTGCCCTCTCTATCAGTTTCTACTCCCCCGATATATTTTTTTCCTTCCCCGTTTTCCTCTGACATTCATAAACCCTCTCAACAACCCAGAGCAGGGAAAGGAAAATGTAATACGTTTGTAGAATGCCATGTAATACACATCTTCAATGTCGATATGTGCCAAAACACAAAATAAAAGACAATGTAACATCATAATACAGTTCTTGCAGAAGGAAAAGACATTAAAGTATGAATTCTCATATACTTGGACCAAACAATTTTTGCCCTACTTCTTCACATTTCAGTTAGATCAAAACAGGCATGATGCTTTTTTTAAGTTTGATGTCAAGCCTCATAGGTCATGAGAGACTAAAAACAAAACTGTCAGTTACAAAGTGAGGAATGCAGAAACCAAGAATAACAGTGAGACAACTATCTGTTTGTTAAGAACAATCCGCTCCAATTCAAATATTTTAATTCTATCACCAGCAAAAATTCCACAGAAGAATAGTACATTTTTGCAATGGAACTTACTGCATTATCCGAACATGCTAATCAAATTTCAGGTATCTAAGATATTTTTATTTCAACAATCATCAGAGCTTGGCAACACAGTTCTATTGAAAGATAAATATTGTGTAATGTCTCTACATAGTTTTATAAGTAGATCAATCAATTAACATGGCAATAAATTAGTTTCATTAGCATGTTTCAGGCATTAGGAGGTGCTTTACTAATTAAAAGTCACATATTTAAGCAAATGCTATTCCCAGTTTGTTCATGCAAATTATATTCCTCTTTATCAGAGTGCTTACTTACTGTTATAGAACATAACTGAGATCTGCTAATGAGATTCAAGTTGATAACACAAGCTGCCACTTCAAAGGATGCAATCAGGTAAAAATCTGGCCACTAGGCACAATACTTTAGGATGCATTAGCTGAATACTGTCATTTATGCTATTAGAGGGCACACATATGTACACTAATAGCTTTAAGAAGTGTCATGCCATCACCAACTCATTTTTTGAGAAATTAAAAATTCAAAATTGCATTTAAAACTGCCTTACTTCACATCGATATTGTTTTGCAGTATTTCAGGGATTGCTTGTTTGTTTGCTTTTGATCTTACTGTTTATCTGATAACAGCAGAATACTGGCACCACATACACTGCAAATTGAACGGACAGGACAGTTTTGTTGTCTCATTTCCAATAGCCCCAAGAACTTCTGGGCTGCAACTGCAGACCCAACATGTACTATAGAATGTGCGAAACAAAAATTCAGGATAAAAATCATGCTACTAGTGTTTCCCAAAATATATATGTAACTAAACACCATATATCCTACACACAAAACTGATGCAATGCCTAACTAACTATATAACCATACCCTAACTGCATGGATGTCAAAGGAATCCTCTCAATGAATATTCAGCGCTCACATACAAATAGTCATATCAATACCTGAAAATATTCCAAGCTAACATTTTCCGCAGAATAAAATTATAAAACAAAAACATTCACTGCTGGGTTGCTATAGATGTATGTATGTGTGTAGGCTTTTGCTTATTTATGTTATATATAGATAGTATGGAACTCCAAGAGTAGGGATTCCCATTAGTTCAATGCATAAATTCTGTACTAACTATCATTTCTGCTATTTTGTTTACATGCTAGAGAAACATACTTTAGAATTATTTTGCTTTTCATAGAATCATCTTTTATAGCTTTTCATCCAGAAAGACTAGTTAAACAAGTGCTATACTGCTGCTACAGATACAGTACTATCAGTCCAGCTAAACAAGTCCTAAAGGGAGGAAATAATTAGAATATTTTAGAAACCTCTCTGTAGCTATAAAACTGATTTCTTATAAATCATAAAATGAGCCAGAGAACATTAGAACATGACGTGAGCAGAATAAGATTACAGAAGCATTTTTCACCTTATATGAGATTGAGATTTGAGGTCCTGCAAATGGAGGAATTGATAAACCTAAAATTCCTTTAAAATTTTTATTAGTTCATGAAAACCCCATGTCGGTACTGTCACTGGCCAAGAACACAGTAAAAGCACTGTCTTAAAAAGTTTTTCTCCTCTACCTTTATACATAAATATATTAATATCTATGTATTCAAGGATCTTATTTAAAATAATATTCCATAAATATTTCTGTGAAGAGGTTTTAGTTCATTCTTTAAACAGTGCCCCTATCTGCTGTATAGTAAACTATCCCTTGTTGAGAGATGACACTATTGAATGAAATACAACTGATAGACTAGTTTGTAGTCAACATTAAGTCTGAGCAAATATTTTTATTCCTCTAAAATATTTTGAAAATAACTTTGAAAGGGTCAATTTTCCATATTTTTAAATTGAACTCAGAGATCCAACATCCATAGGAACCTCACAGTGATTTTCTTAACAGATTTATTTCATTTATGTTTGAAAGCAACATTTTAATACTAGCAATGCTATTATATAGAAGTTAACATTCTTTTTATCTCTCATAACTTTACACACATTTAAATGTTCTCAATGACACAGTGACAATTGCAACTGAAATAGAGATGATAAGAAAAACCCTAAAATCCAAACCAAACCAAAATTCTTCAACTCACTAAGAACAAATATCTATTCTTCCACATTATTTTAACTTTGTGGCCTGCAAGACCAAAAGCAGATACTTGGCTTTACATACTGTTTAGTGCTAAATAAATCTTAGAGGAATATTTCCAGGGCAACATTTTTTGTTTTTGAGAGGTTGATTGGTTGGTACTGAAATTTGCCTGTCAGTTGGTACCTGTATCTCTCTACCGTGCTTCTCTTAACTTCACCTTCCAGGAGGGAGGAAGCATTTACAAAATGAGAGAGAGAGGTAGAAATAGTGAATTTTTTACTACAATTTATCTTGGTAACTCAAAGACAACTGACACAAAACACCTAAGTACACAACTTTTGCTACCACATATGTGGCCAGTAATGTCATCCAGTGAAACGAAGACAACATATTTTTTGAACATTACAATCCTCTAATCATCACAGAGAACTGATGACTGCTCCGGTGTTCAAACACATCCTGCAGACAAGAGTTTCTCAGAACCTGCTCTAGCCTCTTCTCTGATGCTTTACTGAGCGGATTCTCTGCTTTCTTTAAAGCTTATGTTTGAGCAGCTACTACAAGAGAACAAATGTCCAGCTCCGCAGCTCAGCAGAACATATAATGAAGAGTTATCTAGGAACTGTTGTAACATGTAGTTGTGGCTTAGAAAATGAGATAAAAAGTACTCAACACAGTAATCTGTGAAAATATACACAAAATTCTCTTTATACCATTCTTGCATATATTTTAATCCAAGCATTTGCATTGCCAAAGCAAAAGATACAATTAAGTGGCAGTATTCTTATTTGAATAGCATTGCATAGCTACAAAGTGGAGTACATGTTTTTTTGGTTTCACACTGTTTAGGCTTTTTCTTGTTCACATACAACATCTGTTTGACCAGCTGTGTATTTAGCACTTCTTTGTGCGGGGTTTATGTAAAACACAACTCAAGGTAAAATTGCAGGTTGAGATTTTGGGGAATCATAAATTTATAGACTATTTGAGGTTGCAAGGCACCTCTGGAGATCACCTAGCCAATCTGCCTGCACAAGGTTGCCCAAGACTGTGTCCTGTCCAGTCTTTAATATCGACAAGGATGGAGTGTCAATAATCTCTGGGCAACCTGATAGGGTGTTCCATCACTCTTACAGTCAAAAAAGTTTTTTCTTATTTTTCTTGTATTTCACTTTGTGCCCATTATGAGGATGATGGGAAGAAAATCTTTATCTTCTAAAAAATTAGGGCATTTGAGACAGGAACCACAGAGACAGAGAAATGGAACATCACGACATTTTAGTGTTTCTTTTCACAACTTTTTACAGCTTTTAGATTTTTACATACTTGAAATCATATAACCTATTATGATGATTTACACTGAAAGACTCAATTATATGGTCCAAAGAATTGTGATGCTTATTGACAAAGATCCCTCCTGTTCTTATATGTGTATTTACAAAGAACTAATGTGTGTGATATTTTTCGGATAGATTGATAAAAACGTGATTAAAATAAAAGTACTTGTTATAACAAATTTTATTTATCTGTAATGCACCAATCATGAGTGCAAATAAATGTTAATTTAAAGTAAGTATTAATGGACAAGCCTTCACCAGCTAGCAGATGTAGCAATCTAATTCATCAGTGCCAATTCTTGATTTAGGTTTTGCTCTGCATGGCCTGGAAAATTTAACTTGCGATGTCAATTTTATTATTACAAAGAATTTGTTATTCAGCATGTAAACAGACAAATTAGCAGAGACAGAATCTCTTTTTTACATTAAGACATGAAAGTGGACTATAAAGGAAACTATTTGACGAAATCTGTGACTGATCTAATGCATTAAAATTGAAAAAAACCTGAGATTACAAATGATAGAGATTGACAACAGAAAGAGTACATTAATGACAGTTCATAGCATAAGAAATCAAAACAAATTACATTTCCATGATTAACCACTAGCATTTGAAACAATAATGAAGAGAAATGCTAGCAAACTGATTCACATTATTCTACTGCAAACTGTTAACTGTATCTGAGTTTCAAAATAAAATTAATTTCTTTCTTTATAACAGTGGCAGGCTATTTCATACAGATCAGTTAAAATGTTTTGCTACATCAGATCTGTGCCTGATTGTATGAAATCATTGTACTTGGAAGGGAGAAATCTCCAAAGGAACAACCTCACAACAAACATTTTAGGCAATATTCCTTCCAGCATTTAATAATCAGTGGATTCGGTCTTAGAGACATTAATCTTATTTTCTGTTCACCGTAATCATATTCTAGGACCTAAATCAGATCTTAAAAGTGATTTAATTAAACTGACCCTGTAATTTCTATCTATAGGATGCCTAATCAGACATAACCTTTATGGGATTTTTAATTTTCACACTAAAGTGTGGTCATTTAATTTTGCATTGAGAAGAAACTCTTTAAGACCAGGTGATTATGTTTTTTATTTTATTAGAGACTTTTTGTGCATATTAAGACTGTAATTTTTCTCCTAGACTGAGGTATCACTACTCTCCACAACACAGTTGTATGACTAACATCTCAATGTTTTGTAACTGCCAATTCTGTCATTAATAAAGATGTAATCAGCAACTATACACACATTTGTGCTATAAAGCACAAATTAAATACATCAGAATTATTATATGTATTTACAATGTTTATATTAAAATATTATTAAACCAAATTATTATTAAACCTAACAGAATAGAAGAATTGCAGGTACGGGACAAAGGTTACAACTCTGAGTAATGTAATAACACTTCACAGAGTCCAGCATGTTCAAGATCTTGTGTTGACGAAGCTCAAAATCCATTAAGGAAGAACAATACTGAAGTGGGCAATATGAAGTGGAACTGAAATGCATTTTCTTTTAGATGCTTTTTCTTACTCACCAACAGTGCAAGGTCATGACTCTCAGAAAATAAAGGACATTGAGAATTCAAATGATAGCCTAGAAATGATGATACTTTCTAAAATGTGCTCCTTCGTCTATCACTGTCCAAAAGATCTTTATATTAATTTAATACTGCTGCTCGAGGTGCAGAGGAAGAGTCTGATCTCTCAGTAGAAAAACACATTAAAAACCCACTTTGTCTGCTGTAGATGAGGTATATAGTTATTTTGCTCAACAGTGAAGCTTTTCCAGAATCCCACTGACATTCCCATAGAGAACTATCTACTCTACCTAAGAGACAATGCTGATGCATCTATTATTTAAGAAAAAGCTCCAAGAAAATAATTCACAGAAACACATATGAACCTTTTTGCCATAATGTCCAGATATCAAAGAATATTCCTGAATCCACTATAGTCCATTGCTTCATGCAATGTGTTGAGAATTATGAAATTGCCAAATGCAAAAAAAACCCTCTAAAAATAAACATAGTCTTCTTGCAACCTATCGTATAGCTATACCAAAAAAAGGTTAGCATCAATGCAGTGCATCGCATTGGTGTTTACAAATTGTTGACAAATGGTGTTGGCAAATTTCTTTGAGCAAACCTCCTTGAACAAATTTCTTTCCTTAGAGATAATTGCTTTATTTTGTATCACAATGTTTCACATACTAAATTGTAGTCATATTGAGAAAATAGGTTACTTAAATATGCTACCTTTTCAATAAAACTTTGCTCTTTCTATGAAATTAATTGTATCTATCTCATTCAGCTCATTACATTTATTAGAAGAAATAGGGTTGGGTTTTTTGTTTGGTTTTGGAGGTTTTTTTACATCAGCAGAATAGGGTAATGGTGTTTATTCTGACTTGTGCATCATTGGTAGAACCCATTACATGGGGTTGTGATTTTGAATCTTTTCCTGTGCAGGTCCTCATACCTGGCATGTTTTTAATAAACAAAAACATGAGATCTAAATTCTATTTACACACTTATAAAAGAGATGAGATTAACTATCAGAAAGCAAGTTAATTGTTTAGGGCTGAGGAACAAGAGGAAATTTGTTTTCCCTTCCTGTTTTTAACATAACTGGCTAAGAGATTATAAATAAACTATTCTTGAAATGTCATTTCTCACAGTAGAATAAAAAGATACTGCAATAAAATAGTTCTGTAACAACAGTGTATTAAGATGAAAACAACACCTGAAAAGTACTATCATTGCTTTTACATCAGTACTGTATCATCTCATAGTTACAATCTCACAGTATGGTCACTGTTGAATTGTACAATTAATGATAGATTTTTTAAAAAATATGCAAACTTCTAATAATTTAAATGAAATAAAAATCTGAAAACAAAACAATTTTGGTTAAAGCATGTAAATAATGCATCACAGTAATGAACTGCTAGTATGAATATGTTTTCCATCAATTAAGGCCAACGCTTCAAATTCGTATTCCTAACTAGAGTATACACAGTATTTCCTAATCTAATAGCTTCTTGTTGAAACTATTATCTGCTTTTGTCATATTTTCATATTACTTGTGTTGCTATCTTTATGACCACTTGTAGTGTTGAGGTAATGATAATTACCGCAGCAACTCAATGTACACCTGAAACCATAATCATCATTTATTAAAATATCTTATACCCCACAGAGCTTGAGATTGAATTTCTTTCATAAGCAAACTGGTTGAGGAGGAAAAACTAGCTAGCCTCGACTTACAGATGTTATTCTGCCTTACTGCTTGCCTGTGTGGAACTTAGGATAATCAATTATAACAAGCCAATGAAAAGATGGAACCTTAAATAGCACACTGTTTGGAATTTATTTTCCTGCTCTACATTTAAAGCAGCAAGTTATGAAATGAAGTTGACAAGAAATTATCAGTTCACTACTTCACACAGCTATACTTAACCATCTTAAAATAAAATATAATTGGACAGGAAGAGCAAAAATTATTGAGCTGAAAATTCGATTGCAAATGTATTTTGTATTTGCCCCCCTCTTCTTTAAAAAACAAAATGAAGTACAACATGAACGACAACTTCTTTAAAATGACGTAACAAAAAATCATGTATGGGCCCCTCAGCTGGAACTACTTGAAGCCATTTCAATCTTTACAGCCCTTAGCCAAATTCTACAAAATAGGTTCTTAGGGAGAAAAGGTAAGTCTCTTGAGATGTTTGTCCCTACAAACATCATTTTGCCATTTATAACAACATTATCAAGATATCTCATCAAATTGATTTTTGCTTTTTCAAATCCAGGAAAAATTAAAAAAGCATGAATGCCACAAAATACATCTTGGCATTCTTCCATTTATCTATTACACTTTCTAATAAATACATCTTTCTTGAAATCTGAAACTCTGCACAAGACCATGCAAATAATACAGCTAAGTATGTACACTTCTACTGAAACATATTAATTTTAAATTGGTGTTGATTCTGCAAATTGATCCATCCATGGATTCACAAGCATGGATGCACAATCCCTGTGCAGAGGCTTGTGGACAAAAATTTACAATGATGGCTTACTATGAATGTGTGTTCAATCTATACATAATTTCTACAGGTGTAGTACTGAAAACCCATTAATCTGAAAAATACTTAGTGAAAGAAATAAGTTAACACTACTTTCAAAAACAAATTTTCATTAATATTATTTCTTAAATTGTTCTAAATATCATTTACAAATACTGTGAAAAACAATGTTTACAGCAAAATGGAAAGATTTTAACAGATTATATCCCTCGTATAATTGTATATCAAAGGGCTTGTTTTGAGATTCTTAACAGATGACTGTGTTAAACTATTTCTGGACTTATTCAACGTTAACATTTATGAAATCAGAACATGCATCAGCAGATTGCAAAATTCAGCTAGAAAGAGTTCAACAGCTTGACTTTTTACTTCAGTTAGTAAGTACCCTAGCAGTGATCCTCCCTCATCCCCCAAAATAAATTTAAAAACAAAATTACAAACCCCACACAAACAAACGCAAAACAAAACTGAAAAAGACCAAATAAAAGAAATAGAAGATACCTAATGTTTGAAGGGTACGTATGGATGCAGATTTTGAGGTCACTTAGATATTTTTGAAAGCTTTACACAGTGATTTTTGTTCAAAGTCACCATTTAAAGAAATAAAAATTACTATATATATCATATAATCCTTTAAATTCCTTTAAAAACAAAAGCACTTATGATTTGAACATGAGCCTTCTATTTTAAAAAACACTGTTTTAAAGATTGTGGAGATGCTGGCATTATATTTTAAAATAAATTGTGACGAAAAAAGCTTAATATTTTCGTGACTACTTGACAGATACTTACACAAAAAAGGGCATCAGCTGAATAAGAGTCTCTTTTTTGGGATTGGCTGTGAATTCTGGCACAGTTTGAATAATTTTGTTCATTACGTTCCTTAGGTAATTTTGAGCTGCTTGCATCGCTCTACTACAAACTTTGCATCCTAAAAAAAGAAAGGAAAAAATATGAATGCTGCAAAGAATATGTTTTTCAATTCTATAATGTAACTATACAGTCCTAATAAGCATAAAATTTGATCTTTTGATGATCTATGTTTATTATGTCTATAGAAATATGTTGGCAATATGTAAAAAACCCTTGACTCTGTCCTCAGACATAAAGGAAAATCATGCAACCTAATAAAAACCTGTTTTACAAAAACATCCACTGACAGGATGCCAGATTCTCTCTCCTTGGCAGAATGTTTCTTCTATGGACCAGAATTCTTTTCCTAATAGTAGATCTCCATAAAATACCCCAGTCTTAGAAAGGCAGTTCATAACAGCAGCATAGAGGCAGTGGCATAACAATTGATGTGATTCTTTTCGAGGTCCAGAATTACCAGTCTTCGCAGGAGGCAATACCGACTTATTCCCACAATTTCTTCACAATTCATACTTTTCAAATGTTGGGTACACAAACTTCATAATGGATTAATATTTCTCCAGCTTTTTTATTATTATATTAATAAATTATTATTTTGAGATGGAGTTTTCATATAGTGGATTGCTTTTTTAAAGACTATATCACAACTCTCATAAAAATGTTTTACTGAAGTTCCTATAGTATTTTAGATCTCAGGTTTTTATACTATATTGGGCCCAATAAATAGAATAATTCTATAAACTCCACATTCTGCTGAGGGACTTACAAATTAAAAGTCTAACAACCAGCACAACGCCATGCATCCTGTAACTTATATCTAGCTTAAACTTTTTCCTGTGAAGGACCGCAATTACAGTGAACTATAACATAAAGTCTACACATTTCACACTAACATAAGACTATAATAGGTTTACAATGGTCAGGTGCTGGCTGGTTTGTGCTACAGCCAATATGCCATATCTCAGAAATGCCGCCACTCTGATCACCTGGTTTACATGTCACAGTATGTTCTTTAGGCATGAAGCCAAAACTATTATTAGACAATTACAGCTGTCAAAGGAAGACTATTATCTATAAATGTGTCTATCCAACCCGTATTATTTATCTGTATAAGAAAAGCCATTGAAACAAATTCTTGTTTCTTGCAAAAAAATGACAACCCACCAACAAAACACCATAAATACATTTGACAACACTGAATAAATTCATTGTATTAAAAAGATTCAAGCCATGCTGCCATGCATGGGATGCAAATCTGAAGATTATTCCTTCCTCATCGTCAAAGCAGGGATGCTGCTTCAAATTCAGAAGGACTTCTGTAGGGTTCCTAGAGCCTTTACTGACATTTTGTTCTGTTCTTATCTCTCATTAGGAGAATTTACCAGGAACAGCAATATTTTTAGGAGACATAAGAAAATGAGAAAAGATTCTGAATGACATTTCTCAAAGTAGCAATTTAAATTCATAGAACTAAAAAAAAACCAAACAAACAACAACAAAAAACCCCCAGCCAATGCTAAGTAAGGTACATTTGCAAATATTGGCAATTAATCCCAAATACTAAAAATAGCCTCATTTTGTACAATTTAAGGAAGGCTCTTCTGCTCGTCTTTTATTTGCATATGATTACTTAATAACATGTAATTGTCATTGCTGTAACATTTATAATTGCTGAAGACATTCATATTTACAGGCTTCAAAAACTTAGGCAGTTATTGTATTATACAACTTGTGTTGTTTAATTAAATTCACAAAATTCCAAAATATATACAGATTCTTTTTGTTTGTTTTCTAGATATGAACTTACACAGATGTCCAGCCCTGTTTCACGTTCCAGTTTTATATTAATACATGTAACAATCCAGATCACTGTGAAAATAATATAACCTATGTATTGTATGGTTGCCTATTTCTTTTTTATCAGTCACATTGTTTTTCAGCAATATACACACACTACATACAAATTGTGTAGCAAGTGATCCTAGTGTTAACTGATTTACTGATAAATGAGGAAATGAAGTCTGAAAACTCTTGGAAACTGATGCTTTATTAAAAAATGAATCTGCATTGTTGACAGTTCATGCAATCCACTCTGCAGAGTCACTCACCCACTACTCCACAACTGAGTACAGTTACTACTCAAATGGAACAGAGCAACAGCTTGCTCCATGCCCCGCTGCACTGACGAAGTCTGGACAAATGAGCAGAACAGAAGTCTATACAAGCTGTTAGGAAACGTTAAAGCAAAAAATTTAATATGTGGCACCACATAATATTAGAATAAAATTGAATGTTAATAATAAATAAAAGTGTAGTGCAATACTAATTAACTGATTGACTAACATAAATTTTATTATTTTTCCTCTTCACTAAGATTTTTGTTCCTACTGGATTCTTTAACTAGCTCAAGGAACAATCATGTCTTCCCATCTTTTCACTCAAAGGATTTAAAGTATCACATCATCACATTGGTAGGGACGCTAATTTGCTACCACCAGCTGTGTGAGGCAGAAGACAAGAAAGTGTGGCACATAGGAGATCTTAGAGAAGAAGAAACAGCTTGTGGAATAGCTTTAGTTCTGAAAGCTTTAACCACATGAGTAGTGGTGATGTTTGGCATGTGAAACCGTTTCAATTATGGAGTAATCCTCTCCCCCAGTCGTACTCGAGTGTGTATATTGGAGGAAGGAGGAGCATTGCTTTGCTCTACAAGCCTGCTCCCGGGGCAGGCACAGCCTCATCTTAGAGCCATTCCAAAGAACTGGCCTCACCCCCACTACACTTCCTTGATTGTACTTTCATCACTTCTATCAATTATGTTTTCAAGCCCCCAAGAAAATCTCCATTTTTAAAGTACCATATTCATTAGCACTTTTTCAGTTCTTAAATTTTTGGTCACAAATCCTCAACAGTATTTTCAGTGAAATCATTTCAATTATGTTAAAACTTGCTCTTCAGCAGAAGCTGCATTCTTTTAGTATCTTCTGTACTGCACATGTATTTAAATAAATATGTCTTCTTTCACAGGCAGGACCACTTTGTTATAAATGCAGAAGCAAAATGCTGAATGTAGGTACTTTCTATCCCTTATGTTATTGTAAAGAATCTCATTAAGTACAGATAATAATGGCACAAAGCAGTTTTCTAATTAAGACTGTCAGAACATGCTTGGGTAATGCATTTTTGCTGTTTACAGCTGATCAAATTAGTGCTTATAATACAAAATAGCTTTCTTTCTGCCATTTATTCAAGCAAAATACAGAAAAACTCAGAAATTAAACTCAGCCTGAAAACAGTTAAGAATGCTCTTTTAGCCTGATATAAATTTGATCTCTCAAACAAACACTGAGTGATCTACCATGAAATTCTGTACCATGTACTAAAGCCCATTGTCCTTAGCAGAAGTAACGTAAACCAAGGTCAAAATGATTCAGCTGTAGGTCTATACTTTATCATTAAACGTGCATTTTGCAATAGCAGGTCAGCTACTTAGAGGAATTCTTTTACCACACAGTTGTTACTGCCAAGCTGTTGCAGTAATAAAGAGTTTTTGTCAGAAAACAGTAAATAGAATAATTTGTAATAGAAAAACACAACTGGTTCAAACCCTGGCAAATTTTTTCAGTCTCAAATTATAAAAAGGTAACTGTCACCCTCTTTTCATTGGACCCAATTATCTACAACTAAAATCTAGTTAGTGTTTTATATGCCAACTCCTAAACGATATGTTTATTTACAAGCAAAAAGTAAAGGGCAAGATTTTGATTTAGATTGGTATCAGTGAGAAAACCCCATACTTTCAGTACATATCTTTGGTGATTGATGAGATTGTATCTGTCAATACAAATCTACCCTTGCATATCTATTCACACAGGGAACAGCAAAGATCTTCCCCTAAGATTCAACATACAGATTTATGTGTGCTTGATATAAAGGTAATATGGGGACAAAGTAATTTTATTAAAATTATAACTACATATACTTTTGCAAAAAAACTTACATTTTCATGATATTAAAGGTTAGATTGTATAGTTTCATTTTTACTAAAATAAATGCATGTATGGGAAGATAAAGTAGCAGTAGTAAATAAATGCACACTTTCAAGATCTCACTGAAGAGAGATCCTGCTAACATGGTTGAAAAAGGAGACCTGCTCTTCAAAAATATGGATGGGTATTATTACAAAAATCAAAGGTATTTTCCGAAATTCAGGTAAGAAAAATGTATAGAAGAAATGGAATAGGTAAGATGAATAAATAGCAGGTCTTGTCTCGAACAAGGAAAAAGAACTTATGTCTTGAATCATCAAGCCAGTCATTTGACCAGTCGGGATCCAAATCACAATGAAGATCTTTGCCTCATAAATGCCTCTTTTTATTTGCAGGAATGCTTTATGAATTTTACCTGCCTTTAGTACATATGTTGCTTTTTAAAAAAACAGCACTAGCAGGAGCTCTGGACAAGAAAACAGTAAGTTCTTCCAAATCTGGCTATAAAAATAAATTTGAATTTATTGGAACGTGTGAACTGTGGCACTGATTTTTTTTTTCCAGAAGCACATACCAAAAACGGCACTAAAACCAGCATTATACATATTTGGTTCCCATACTTTCAAGAGCTGTAACTGTTTATAGGACACAAATTATATATAATTTGAAATTATTACATAAACCCCAGACTGTTCTATATTAAGTTTTTCTCCATTTTTATATAAAACCTACTAGATCCTTCCATGACGAATTCGGGAGCATTTTCCTGTGTCAGGCCCTAGATGCCGTTTCTACAAATCTTTCCACGAAGGTATTTGAACAATTGGCTACAATCTTACTAACTTTAAAATCAAAAGGCAAGGCTAACTGGCCCTTTCAGTTCTTCTAACTGGGTCCAGTGGCAGACTGAATGATCCCACCAAACTTAAAGAAATTTAACTCTTAACTATTACTTGTAAAACATCTCCTACTGTATTCATGATCAGCCTAATCACTGATCCCATGGCACTACAGGGGGCAAAAGAGTATTCAAAGAAGGCAGGAGCTGTGCTTTCAGGATTTGAGATTTCTTCTCAATTCAAAAGATAAACTCTTTGGAGCCATATATCCTCAGTATAAGGGATTATTTATGGACAGCTACTACCGCTCTTTGTAATGATGCTGAAATTCTCTTACTGTACTTGAAAAGCAGCTCCAATCTGACCAAAGAGAAAGCCTCACATATTCAGCATCACCTGATTAACAATCCGTGAAAGCATTCTGTGCATAGAAAAGGAACCAGTACATGCAGGGATACATTGCTTATAACCATAATACATTGCCCTTCCTAATTGATTAGAATCTCTCTTTCCCTGTTAAAGGAAAGGGGACTATAGAGAGAGGGACTCAGTTACATAACAAACATGGACAGATTCTGAATTACAGCTGTAGGGCGTCTTGGCCACACTTACCATCAATTTATGCAGAGTAAAATTCTATTGTACACAAATTGTTAATTGAGACTTAACATACCAGCATTCACCTTCAATTTGTAGGCATATTTTTGAAAAATAAAGCTGCTATTGTTTATGCACAAAATACTGTCAAAGTTATTTCCTAGCCCACAGTTCAAGAGCATATACTTTTGATTAAGAGCCCACAAAATTTCAGTCAACAAGCAAAACTGCTTCAGATTGCAGAAGCATCAAAACACATCTGGGAAAATATTTTTAATCTGAAATGAATTTTTGACTGATAATTTGCCAAGTTTCTGCCCACAGCAAAATGCTAGTATCAAATTACAAATCTCTAACAATAAGAATACATAATGGAAATCTTAAAGACTCTCAACAGATATTAGAAGATGACGTTAAGCTGTAAAACTAAAAAGCAGAGTCTGACGTACCATGTTTTATGTTACGCCATTTTGCAGTTTTTCATGACAAGCCAAGTTCATTCCAACTTGAAGTTTAAATTTTTTCACACAACTGCTGGTCTTTCATATACACTGTTAGTATGTAACAGATGGCAAAACATTGATATTCATTATTAATGGAACAGCTCACTTAAGATATTTCAAATATTTTCCATGAGCTGTTGGAAATGGTATGATTGCCATGGTTACCTGCCACAATTTAGGGACAGATAAAACACTTTTATATTCTGGGTTTGGTGCTGTTGCAATCAACATAAAATGCACTGCTTCTGATGTTCTAACCATTATTTATCATTTAACTAACCTCCTATTGTTAGTGCTGGGGAAAAAAAGAACAAAACCAAACAACAAAACAGCTCAGGGCTCAATCCAACTCAATTAAAATAAAAGGAAATACAGCTTTAGGACTTTAATGAGAGCTGTATCAGCCTTTGATACCACACGATGCATCCCATCCTAAATAAAGTTGACAATAGTGCTATTCAAAGATGAACCTGCAAATGCAGAAATAAACTCAGATTATTCAAGTGTAGTCTAATATTTTTCACCATCTTTGTCAACTAGTCTTAGCAAAATTATCATACCAGCTTTTGCGTATTTACAAGACACCAAATTGTTAACCTCAAAATGAAGCTGGAAATCAGAAGCTGAAATGGGAGCTAATTACACATTCAATTGCTGAGTCATTCTCACTGCTTGGTGATGGGAAAATAGTTAGATAACAAGTATTAATTTTTACAGGCTAATTGACACCTTTGCAAAGGTCACACTAAAACATGACTTGCATACACCTGTCCTTCAGTAACTACTGCATCATGAAACAGTTTTATGGAGGTACAGTTTCCAATACTAAATATACCAAATACTACCATATTATACAAAAATCATCTCAAAATTCTTGAAACTACATGAGCTTGAAATTTCTATTCTACTTGTATTGCCAGTTTCTGTATGGCAGAATCAGGCTAGCGTTATACAACAAAACAAGGGTATACAATACATGAAATTGCCATTTTTCCCATCCCACTGTGAGATTTTTTGTACATTTACTGTTCAGTGGAACAAACAGGAATTTAAGACGTGACATAGAAAGAAGAAATCAAGGAACTGTCAGTTTTGAAAAGAAATCTATCTTTCTTTAAACAGAGACTTACTACATAATTGTAGTTATTACTCTGCGTTTCTCTACTGAAATAGTTGATGTATTTCCATCTCCAACTATGGGTTCATTTCAATGATACCAGAAAGTAAGTAATGCTTTTAGATAAAGTGATTTGAAAAAGGCATTGCTGCAAAACCATCCAGCAGCAGATATGCTAAGGGTGAGCTATGGTCCTGTCAGTGCCCTCAGTCTAGCACAAATTTATGTGGACAATTGCAACATTTTCATTAGCATTTTTCGGTTTTTTGAGACTTGAGGCATCTCCTGCAGTACTATGCAGAGCTGCTCAGCACAGCCTATCTATTCAGTAAGGAAACGGTTGCTTGGCAGCTGTGCCAGCCTTCTCAGGTCACTAGAAAAGCTGCAAGCTCAATCTATACAAATGTTTTTTATTGAAATGTTAATTTTTTTTAAAAAAGTCTTACCTTTTATTTTGAGGAAGAGGGTAGTTTAAATATCACAGCATTATAGCTACTTAGTTTTAGTTTTGTCTGTGCTTTCTTAGAATACAGTGTTGATGTAAAGCATCCTCTAAGCAAGTCAGAGCACAAGCATGTTAACAGATATATAAAAGCAGGTAGTCCCCAGGCCCTATCAAAACAATAGACAATCCCATTTTGATAAATTCTTCCCCTGTGTAATAAATCTCAGTCAAACTATGTCTTGTACCTCTCTAAATTGGCTCAGGCATTTCCACAATCCGGGAACCAAGTATGTTTCTTAAGATACCTGGCATTTTCAAGCTAGCCTTATCATCCATCCAAAAGACTAAACTTTCCCAAAACCCTCTTTGAGAAAAAGTGTTAAAAATGAATAAATATATCCACAGAAAAAAAAAGAAAGCTTGAGAATAAAACTAAAACTGATCTCTTTTTAGTGTTAGAAAAAGAACTCAATTGGTAATGTTATGCTAACAAAATCCAGTGTCATCTAAATATTTTGTTATTTAAACACATAAATGCCAACCATGTGTCAATTTGTCAACTGGTCAGGAATCAACTGTTCATTAAAAAGCATCAATAGAAAACCGCAGCCTATAGCAAGACCAAGACCCCTAGGGCTTATCTTTTGCTCAGCTATTGAACAGGGAAATTCTATTTCTGTTTTTGCCTCAGACCAAGTATTATCAGTCTACTCTCTATTTTTATTCAGGAGATTCTGGAAACTACCACAACAGTTCATGAAACTGAGATCCATTTTTCCACTAGCCTATATTACAGTAATAACTATCAACAATATTAGTTAAAATGTGTCTCAGTTCAGTGCTTCCCCCAACACTGCAGTTTTCTGTCTTAATTTCTTTCTTTTATCAGGTTTGAAAATGCCCTCAAGACCAATAAAGACCGACTCTAAACTTAAAACAACAAAAAACAACCCCAAAACCCTTTAGAGACATGGTACATACAGTGCTTACAGTGTACAAGCTTATATATACAAGCTTACAGTGATACCTCCCCTTAAAAATAAAATGAAAAACCCACAGCAAAGAGCCAAACCCATGAATAGGTTAAGGAAAAAAAACACGGTTTCTTTTCTACCCTCTCAGCAAGTGAAAGAAACTGCTTTCAAAATTCCCCACAGAGTTCAGTAACAATTATTTCTCTACCACATTTAAGTAAATATATTCCCTTCCCAGTAAAAACCTTCAAGCAGAACTTATGCCACTTTGTCTCGTGTTGGATGGTTCCAGCAAGTCAGGAGGGGGAATACTAAGAGATGGATGGGTGCAGACTGCCACATAACTGCTGAAAGAGGATGGTTAGAGGGAGCCATACAACAGCCCAGATACCACTCTCTTGGCTAACCTCTCCCTGATAGATCTAGCTAAGATTACAGCAGTCTTGCTCAGTCTGCTGATAACCAGCAACATCTAAGATATCTAAAGGAGACCTGCAAGAAGGCCGCTAGCTTCTGGATACTGTCCACACCTGTGGGCTAACAGTATCCAAATATGTTTATTTGAAATGTTTTAACTCTAGCAAGTAGAAGTATGATTTTGAGAAAAAAAAAATTCATTAATACAGCAGTTTACCATCCCAACTGCCAAACAGTAGCAGGATACAAGACTTTGAACTTTACTCACACTCAAAAGACTAGGTGTTCCTTTAATAGAAATTTTATCTGGATACACTCTGATAGGACAATTCTACTTTCTAAAATAAAAATTGAATGAAAGAGGAATATTGATATCAAGTGCCCATTATTTATAGTGCCTTCATGTAAAGATATTTTACATGGTACAATGAGGAAAACCAGGTTTTTCATGCAGAAAGTGTCTCCAGCATTTCACATGATCTGAAGTATTCAATATTTAGTTTTCTCCATTTTTTAAAAAATTAACATTGAATATGTTTAGTACTAGCAATGGCCCAAAAAGGCGTTGAGCAATTAATATTAGAATTTTCTGATCTGTATAAAACAATAAATTTCAGGGGAAAAAAAATAAAATCAAGTATATTGATAGGTACAGAAAGACAGAAAAACATGGGCAAAATTTCAGCTTCAGAGAAAGGAGGTTTTAGTTTATTTCTGTAATGAGGTGTCCCTGCTAAGGGCTCTCTGAAAGGGCATTTACTAATTCAGGTAACTTGGTAATTTAGCATCACCATCACAATAAGAAATAAATTTAGAAATTTTTTTTTGTATTTTTATTTTATACCAGGAGGCTGCTAGAATATCTAAATAATGCATGAGTTGTTACAAAACTGCAATATTTTTATCTAGCAGTTGTCCAAGCAGCATGTAAATTACATTACTTTCTTTTTTTTCCCCCCATAATGTCATGATGTAAAGCAACACCATCTGAACTGTTTCTACAGGCTCTATCTTCAATAATTTGTTAGAATAAATTGATTCTCTTAACTACAGGATTACAAAACAGGAAAAAAAAAAAAACATCTCTTGAAAGGCAAAATTTTGTTTTGTAGACCCTAAATATTCTGTGTTCCTTCTTCCTAAACTTCAACAGCAATTAATAGCAAATTTTTGTAACTTGAAAAGAAAAAGACTCAATTCACTATTTTCATGCAATGTTATACTTGAGCACCAAATGAACACATTAATTCAGTGAGACATTCTGAAAGAGATGGAGAAGTACGAGTTGGCAAACTGTTTACGTTTTAAATTAAACCACCGAAAATAAAATCTACTAGTCTGCACTGTGCTAGCTTTAACCTTCATGCTGAGTTTCAGGTAACCCAGACATTTCATACCACAGAACTTGAAGATGAAGTGTGTGCTATAATGTATTTGTAATAGAAAAGCCAACCATTTCCTACTGACTTATTTCTTTTCTCTTAGATAGTGATATGACAAAAAAATGGAAATGAAGAACAGAATGCTCTTTTCTAAGTGCTGTATACATAAAACATCAACTGCAGTCTTTTCCAATAGAAAACCCAGAGGATCTGGATTAAAAATCTGAAATACTCTGTAGTCCCCTTTAGTGTGCAGGTGACAGTGACAGGAAAGAGGTGTGCTGTGACTAGAAATCTTAATAATTATGCCAAGTTTCTATCTGTATAGTACTTCAGTTAAGTTACCTATTTGAAAACTAGATTGTATTGATTTAATCTCAATGGCTATTTAAAGCTTATACTTCTTTTGAGAATTAAATTTCCAGTTATGAAGTAACATGGTGAACTTAGAGGACAAAGTTTCTTGTACGGCTTTACAATGCCATAAAAAACAGTGTTACAGAATTAATGCATATAGCTACACATATAAGATTAATTTGAGTTCCTTTCCCAGTTTGAACACAATACAAATGGATCCCTTTCTTTTCTTTTTAACCACACTACAGCACAAGCATATCTGTCAAATGTATATTAGCTACAGTTTTTCCTAAAACCCACAAGGCAAAATAGTATATGAAAATAACTCAATATATCAGTTAAGTCCACTACGAGAGTTGAAAATTAAAATCTACTCACTTTGAAAAGCAAGAGTAATATAGAATTAAGCATCTATATTACATCATCCAAAAATCAAATTAAGTAAGCATTAATGAAAGCAATCCTTAACTTCAGATTTTTAATATATAACTTAAGGATTTATATTTCCAAAGCTTTCCTCCTTTAATACATGTATTCCAGTTCTGAAACATCAGAGAGTCATAATTATCTACTAATTCTACTTGAAGACATCGGATATCAAAGCTTAGTACTAAGAAATATTATTTAGCCCACTGCCCCAAAGGCATTAGCTAGAAGTTTTCCTTTCTTCTCTGCTTTCTAAGTCACAGCTTCGTATGACAGTATGACTTTGACAAACCAAACTGATGAAGGATAGTTTCTATGAGCTCTAAACCCCATAAAGCACAAAAGCACATATATCTGGACTTCTGATTTTAACGCAAGTGAAACACAAATTTTAGGATATCCTGAAGTGCTTTGCTGAATCAGGACACAAGAACACCCAAGCCTAGAATGAAATTACTTCCTTCCCTAAGATTCTTTCTGAATCATCCTCTTTTAAGCATTCCATATTTCTTCTGTTATTGTCTGTGTACTAGCTAAGCAGGAATTGGTACACTGTGTATTTTAAAATACGTATTTCAAACACTTCCAGTACATTAACTATTACAATCACATTTGCCATCATGGCAATAAAACGTATATTGGACATATGCATGCAACTTGTGAATTAATTCCTTTAAACCACGAACATGATTTTCCATGTCAGTCTAGAATTACTTGTAGTGGTTTTATTAATGTCATGGTCTAGGATATTTATTGGAATAGTAGAGAAGTTGGAAAAAGTATGAACACAAGGACCTCTCCAGATCTGAAAGATGCGGGAAGTTTCATTCATTCCTTCTGTCAGTCCTGAATGCTCATCTGTGAGTCAACAGCATCTCACAGATTCACTGGATCACAATAGCAAAATACATACTGTGTTAATGCATGTATACAAGCTATGTAAAGTACTGTGTAATGTAGTGAGCATAGGACAATAAATACTGAATTTTGAACTCATATTCTGTGTTGCAAGTGTGACTGATTATGGCAAACACACAGGTCTTGTCTTGAGGAGGAAAAAATAGCTCTATTGAATATGTCAATAACCTTAAAAGAAAATTATGTATCATCGTGCTCTCCCCAAACAGCTATCTCATCAAATCATTCATCTTTTTTCCTCAGCCTTACCCAATAACAGCTACCCACCTCTTTCCCACAGAAAAATACTTCCACAAAAGTTAACAAGAAAAGCTTAAACACCACAACTGTATCTTAGATACTTGCAGATATATGAGCACTTCATGCCACAGAGACAGTAGAAAACAAGTGAAAAAGAGGAAGCAGAGGAACCAGTACTGGAATCTTCATAGAAATGCATTGGTCTGGTGACCTCTGTCCCTAACCCAGAAAGGTTTCCTCTCAGGGGAACCTCAAGGGCAGCTTACCACTCAACCACAAACTCTGAAACCTAACCCAGGACAGCACTGCTTCCTTGACCTATTGCATGATGAAAAGCCTTGCAGCTTTTTCCCTTGCTTCTTTCTGCCAAACCCAGGGGGGGATTCCTTAAAAAACCTTATTCCTCTCTTGCTCTTCCTCATCTTATCCCTTTCCAAGGGAAGTTTAGTACCTCCATCACCAGGTCTAAAAAGCAGCTTTAAAAGGGTACCTGTCTCTGAATAGACAGGTCCTGCTGGCCCAAAATGGTAAATCAACTTTTTACAGTAAGGAAATACACACCAGGAGTGACACATCAATGGCATAATGTGAAGCCCTTAAGAGCAAAAATACTAAAATCCAAACTCTGATTTTAGTGACTTCAAATTACTTCACAAATATACATACACACACAGCTGACAGCTCTTTACTTGATAAACTTTTTAAAAACAATAAGCATTATAAGTGTAAGACAAGCTATATTCTGTTTTCCTTTATTTACAATAAAAATCTTTACCTTCTATACTTTTTAATCCTAAAATAGTTTTCCTGCAGATTGTCTTAAATTCTTCACTGTCTTCAGCAACAGGCAAACAGACCAGACACTGATAAAAAAGTAGCTATCCTGGCAGGAAAAAAAAAAAAAAAAAAAAGGAAGCCATCTGCACTGTTAGCGCAAAGGCAGGACTTCCACTGATGTAAATGGGAGAAAGACAAAGTCTCTGGTGAATAGAACTTGCAGAATTACAAGATATGTTCCAGAAGCCAACTTAATATATATCCTAAATGTTGTCTTTGATGTTGTCATATGCGTACATGTGTCTAAATGTATATACAAATAGGTATCTTTTAAGATACATACACATAATATTTACAAACTTTCAAAATAATTACATACACAAAATAATCTACAATTTAGCTTAGTCACTGATAGGTGAGAGGGACACATTTACTTTATTGAACTAATATTTTGGCATGGGACAAGCTATGGCTAGAGAAACAGCTCACAGACTTCAGTTGCATGGCCTAAAAGTCAAAGGATCATATTATGGTTTGGGTTGGCAGGGACCTTAAAGATCATCTAGTTCCAGCCCCCCTGCCATGGTCAGAGACACCTTCCACTAGATCATGTTGCTCAAAGCCTCATCCAACCTGGCCTTAAAAATGGTGAATGATGTTGCTCTCAACATTTTCTCCTAGACAGAAAACTTATTTTAGATTGCTGTATTGTTCCTCCTATGCAGTTGAGGAGTCATGGCAAAGTCACTCTCTTCTAATCTCAGGAATGTGCTGTGTATTCTTTCCATATGGGGTATCCGATGTTCTAAAGGAAAGTGAAGGATATCATGCAGTCAAGTCAGCGCTCAGTGGAAAGCTACCTTATTCAATTTCTACACAGTTAGACAATCACTGAATTCACATCTTCAGTGGAAGCAAAAAAACATTTCTATTTTGATATGTCCTCTATTGGGACAATACCCTTGCAAGAGGATACTTAGATGTTTACTCAGTTACGAAAATCCATTCTTTAAGTGTTATAATCTGCCTAATGCAGAATTAGCAACTGAGATTTTAAGAACATGGCAATATTCAAAAAGTTAGAATAAAGGTCCAGTAAATACTCACATATTATTACTTAACTATTAGTCTGAAAGCAACATTTCAAGAAGTGAGACACCAACACAGCACCAACAAAGGTTCAGAAGTTAAATGTAAGGGCTCATCTTCAATGAAAAAAAATTAAGCTATATTTCTATGAAAAAGCATACAGGAATCCATTTGCAATCAAGTATTGTGATTTTATGAAGCTTCTCTTCATTAGCTTCAAATAACTCGGCACACTCTAGACCCAGAGCGAGCTGGCTCACAGACCCAAACCAGTCCTTCGGATGTTAGGAACCTGACAGGACGGCAGCAGTCACAAAGACTTATGACATTTCTCTTATACACGCAAGAAAAGAGAACAAATAAATTTCTTGTTTTCACTCAAACACAACATTGATAAACTGAAGGAAGAACACTTATTCTTGCAAGGACTACTTATAAAGATTGTGACAACTATTTCCTACCAGCACTGAAAGATCATTAGTAGAAAATATACAGCATGGGGACTAGTATATGTGAAACTTAATACATGGAGTCTTGTAAGCGTTATTGTTATATTTTCCTTCAGTAATTAAAATATCTGTTCTGACTTCATTCAAAGCAACATTTATAAATCAAATTATTCTTTTCATTGCTTTACATCAGTTCTAACTTACTATATTCAAATGTTTAAACTGATACACTGAAAACAAGGTTACCAACCTGAAAGGCAAATACACACTCTTCTCTGCAAATGTAAAGAGGTTACTTGTCCAAAGCAGTACTCTTTCCTCTTCTCTGTTCATTTTCTATTAATTGGTTTTCTGTATATGAAATTTATGTTTCCTCAAGCGTTAAAGCTAGTTTCTAATCCTACATACATAATTTGTTGAAAGATCACGAACATTAACTATTAAGTTGTCCCAATTGAAGGCAAACAAGTGATAGGCAAAAATACATTAAAAACATAATAATTAGAATGAATATAAATATTAAATTTTTATTCTATTGTTTTACAATTGTTAAATGTTTTCAGATTTCACTGCTACTTGATGACAATATATATGCAATAATAAATACTTGATTTTTTCACTTTTTAAAATCCTCATTCAGCTGAAACTCTGCTTTCTTGTTGCATTTTCCCTCTGTCAAACTCTGCAACTTTGCATTTGAACCTGATCTCCCTGATTTCTACTGCAGTAAGCATGAAAATTATGCATGAAAATTAATAGTTCTCCATAGTTCTTTCTACACTACTCTCTTGTAGTCAAGTTCCCTCCTCAGAGCTCCAATATTTTGCATAGCAAAACAGTGGATAGTATTTTGTGACACTGCAGTAGTGGTTCTAGGTCATTCTGTAGAGCATGGTGTCCTCTTGTGGGCTTGGAGGTTCCCTCAATCTGAGACACATAACTGAACACCAAATTTAGTCCTGGTATCAAGGGAGGTATCAATGACAGCAAAACCCTCTTTCAATGCCACTAACATTCAGAATAAGCATATCACCTTCATTAACCTCACAGTACCAAACACAGTGTACTGAAGATATGCAATGAATAACATCATTCAGGTACAGACCTGAAGGATATAAAGGCACACAACACCATTTTCCAAAAGGTGTAAAATAGTCATTTTTAGCCATTTCCACATGGAGGACTATGTTTTACCAATATGTTATTTGGACATCTAATAACACTCAAGGTTTGTAAAGGATTTGAAAACCAAAGATTGATGTAAACTGAATAGAGATACTTTTGTTAGCAGAATTTAGCTACTGAAACTGCTCTTTAGGCACCAATTTAAGATTGTATTGATTAATTTAGAAATGAGAGGACAGCTGCAATTCTATTAAAAATAATATAACTAATGTCAGAGAGAAAAAAATTTCTATTGAAATCTAACAGCATATCTAAAAGGGAACATGCTTTGGTAGCCACTAAAGTTAAAAAAGCAGTATTGGAAAAAGTATTGACACTATTTTTTCTAATGCTTATTGCCAAACATTTGCATGTGTAGCATCCTGCACAAATCCCTCATCCTAAACTGAAAGTTCTACAGAATTCCAAGACAGATATTACCACATGAATTAATTAATTTTACACTGAGTTTTTAAACCTTCCAATTACTTCAACTTGCTCTGTCATGGAAAGGAGGACGATCTCAAGGCCATTAACCCATCTCAGTCAGTCACATAGTGCAACGTGTTCCCAGAGGCTACTATTTCTGCTGGATCTATAGGGCAGTTGTTCCTGAAGCATGATCCACCATACTGCACAAACCCACGCAGTATTCCTAAATGCAATACATACTGTGACATTGTACAGAAAACAGCACTAATAAAAGGACAAAAATATGCCTACACAACGTGCTGTGGAAATAAGCTCTTGTGTGATAAACTGAGGTAAGCTCTTGCAAAGCTGATGTGAAAGCGCCACTTTGCGACTTGCAAGCTATTTACAGCAGGTAGCCAGAAATATGATCACTAATCAATTCCAATTATACAACTGGCTTATGTCTCATCATAGGAGTCTTTCAGGAGTGCAATGGATGGCACCCATTTTTTAGTGTAAAGAAAAGATACTTTTTCTGAGATCCGATATGAGAGAAAGTGATTGTTTGTTTATGCATGATTAAGGTAGAATATTGGCCCAAAGCTAAAGCACTGAAAGAATAAGCGATGCAAATTTTTTAATGAGTTGCTCAACTGATAATTTTGTATGCATCAATTGTGCAACTGAAGTTGTAATTCAATTAGTATTTAAATTAATTAAGGATGAAAGACTATCAAAAAAAGCTTAAAAGAAGGCTTTCGTAATTTACTGAAGTGGCTGATACTTCATCACTTCAAAAAAGGAGAATTAGTTATGTAACAAAGAAGAAAATACGTTGTTTCTATTACAAAACTATCCACTAGAAATGAAATCAAAAATACGTGATCTTCTAATATACAAAAAAAAGCAGAAAAGCTCTCATAAGTACATTCATTTTCTAGGTTAGTAGGCAATGAACAATTACCTTAACACTGGACTTTATGCCAAGCACACAGACCTACAGATTTTATTGATAAATTCAATATATATCTGTATCACCACCACTTATTCCAGATTATGGGCATTACTACTCATTTCATATCACATGTGCCAAGCTTACCTACTCATTTTTACAGAACACTTGGGAAATAACTTGAAATAAGATCAGAGGTGCTATCTTTAAACATTCGCAATCCACATTCGCTGACATCTGAATGCCATTAAGAAATTTATAAATATTATTTTTTTCTATTTGTTTCTCAAATTTTATATTACTTCATACAGATATAATCAGAATGATTCTGGCATTTTAGTGATACATGTATTAACGTGGCCTTAGGCCAAATAAAATGTCATAAAGATCTTTGAATATTTTAGTCATTATGGCAGCTTTCTTTTGATGACTACACTGATCACTATGGTTGGTGCTTCTTAGATATTTGATACAAAAACTTAGTGATACTAAGGCAAAAAAAAAAAAAAAAAAAAGAGAAAATCCCATATAAAAGCTAACAAATTTGATTAACATTAGGAATGCTGATTTAAGCACCCAGTGGTCTATTACAGACATTTTTAGTCATAAGCATGATTTAAATCTCAAATATTTTATTTGTGATAATTAAATAATTTTTTCAGATCATTCCTACACTGTAAAGAAAAATTACTTTGATTACTTCTCTTCTCAGTCCTTACTGGATTTGTGATGTATATTGTAATGTGTATTTAAGCTCTTGAAGATTTTAAAGTTTTGGTGATTAAGGATTAAACTACATGATACTACGTATTTACTACATACATACTACAATATTTGCTATATTTGTTGCAAAATCCCTGTATGATAGGAAAACACAGAAATTCCCATTTTAAAATGGGACAGCTAACACACAATGACACAGATTATGGGAATTAAGCACCGAAATGCCTTTAAAAAAGCTGGTTCAACAAACTTACAACAATTGGTGAACAGCACAGGAAATTTAAGGAATTTACACTGATACTTTTTAAATTTACAGAAATATTTAATGAAATACTGACCAGTGTTAACTGATGGCATTTATTGAAAAGAGTGGAGTAGAGATTATATTTTACATATACAGCTGTCCAGTACATTTTCTGAGGTTTTGTGCATTTGTCTCCTGTGCATGTCACCAATATTTCATTTAATAAAAACAGTTTTCTTTTCAGTGAGTGGAAAAATCAATGCGTTAATTACATTATCAGTGAATCTGCAGCTGATGAGGGTAAAGTCTGTATAAAAATAGCAGATACTGTCTAGCAGGTGTAAACAATATTTATGATAGTCACCTCTTTTGTGTGTGTGGGAATAGGAAAGGTTTTCTTTTCCCAACTCTTACTGATACTATGAGTTCTTTTAAGTATGAGTTCTTTTAAGGAGTGGCTGAGGGAGCTGGAGTTATTTAGTTTGGAGAAGAGGAGGCTGAGGGGAGACCTTATCGCTCTCTACAACTACCTGAAAGGAAGCTGTAGCAAGCTGGGAGTTGGTCTCTTCTCCCCAGTAACAAGCAATAGAATGAGAGGAAATGGGCTCAAGTTGCGCCAGGGCAGGTTTAGGTTGGATATTAGGAAAAACTTCTTCCCTGAAAGGGTAGTCAGGCACTGAAACAGGCTGCCCAAGGAAGTGGTTGAGTCTCCATCCCTGGAGGTATTTAAAAGACGTGTAGATGTGGTGCTTAGGGACATGGTTTAGTGGTGGACTTGGCAGTGCTAGGTTAATGGTTGGACTTGATGATTTTAAAGGTCTTTTCCAACCTAAACAATTCTATGATTCTATGATTCCATGATTCTAAGTACCTTATTTCCAATGGCCTTTTTTGGAGGGAAGTTAAAAGTCCTCACTTTCTGGTAATTCTGTAATTCACGATGCAAGCTTCTGAACTCCGCCTATCTTCGATAAACGTTCCATTCATGATTCTTTATGCTAATATAAAGCTGCAAAATACAGACATGGAAGGAAATAATTTAAAGACAAACCATTGAACTAATATATCTTCTTTACTCTTTAAAGCTTCACAGCTTAACACCTTCACATTCATGACGCAATGGTACGAGAAGTTCCAGGATCACTTACGCATAGATATATTTCTGACTGTCCATTCGCTGTTCTACAGGTCATTAATCTTATTCTCTCCCTTCTTCCCTCTCCTTCTCTTTTTCTCTCTTTTTGTTATTTTAATCAAGACAAACATAGCTTCCTCATTTTAATATGACTCTGGGGCAACCATGGTAGCACTTTTTGTTACCATGGTTTCCAGCATATTCTACTAGCCAGTGGCCAAAGGAAAAAATCATTTAATAGCACTATAAAATTGATTTCTATGATCTCAACACAGTTTTTCAACTTTGGAAATTAGCTTTGTAGCATGAGAATTGCAAAACATAATTTTATCCAAAGTATGAAACTTAATTTACTTTCTAAAAAAAATTACATTGAAAACTAAACTAGAAATTTTATTGTTTGGAAAATAAACACAGTTCATTATTTCTGCTTCTATAGGACATTAAGTATAATTTAACACAGCTGTAGTTTTTGTGATTCTGTTTTTGTTTGCCACTCAATTATTTCATGAGCATATTACCAATTACATGCTAAATATTCACTTTCTCTAGGAAAATTTCATGCAGAAGTGAAATATACTTACAGAAAGCTGAGATTTCATTCATTGCTAGGCAATAACCTTTCCTCTACAGAAATGAACCCACAGTTTAAAAAGGATGCTGAAATAGCAGAACTCAGAAACTATAAACCAAGCATCAAAACTCAAGATCCAGAGTGACCTTTTCCTTAGCTTCTTCTGTAGAACCTGTAGCTCACTCATTCTCAGGTGTGTGTTAATAATCTCAGTATTTTGGATCACAAATTAAGCTGGAATAGTACTGATGACACTGCACTGCCTTGGTTCTCTTGTTTTTTCCTAAAAAACAATAATTTAGTAAGTTGTAAGGCAAGTATCAGGAGAAAGCATATGTAAAAACGCAACACCAACAACCATCACATGAAGAGTAGCAGCAACAACTGTATTTTTGTGAATACTAGGAAAAAATGAAATTTGGACTTTGATGTGACTGATTCCAACTCTGAATTGTAGCTTTTCCTGATGACTGAAATATTAACATGGTCCTTCTCCTCTAGATTTGCCAAGTCCTTGGCAAAACAAAATTTTACTAAGGACTCATGGTATCTCAGAGATCCAGTGATGTCAAGTGACTGTCTCCTCCCACAAAAGTAGCTTATGCAGCCTTCCTTTGCTTTGGTCTTTAAGAAGTCCTCTTATCTTTACAGACACCTAGTTTCTCAAATTTATAGGAGGCTTCTGTCTTGCAACAAAACACAATATACCATGCAGATACCATGCAACTTCTGTCAAATTATAATATTTCACCATAGGAAATATTCATATATTCATAATATTGGATTCTATTTAATAACAAATGTATTTTTTGGTTACTATTGTACTTCATCATGTTTCATGGTGATCACAAAAAATGAATACTATAATTCCAAAATTAGCACATCTAAGAACACAAGAGATTCAGAGTATTGTGTGAATTACAAACGCATACGTAAACAAAAATTCAACTACTTTTAGTAACAAGAATTCAGATAGTGTAATGATGGAACACTATAATAAGTCTGCAAGAAGTATTCAGATTTCTTTTTCATTTTGAAAATAAAGCCAGGATAAAGATAATTAAACACCTACAGGACCATCTGTTTTAACAATTCAGTACACCTCTGAAGGAAAATGAAGGGAAATGAAATGCAAGTATTTTGCATAATTTCAATAAAATTCATTTAATATAGTAAAAATTATATTAAATACTCTTTATTCACCAAGCTCTAACCTCTCTCCCTGCCTACTCTCACTTCAACCAGAAATTTTGTATACATTCCCAAGATTCATGTTTCAGCTTCCCTGCAGGGGGTGAGGATGACAAAAGGGCTTAACTTATTTTTAACCAAGTTATTTAATATGGAAATCCTAATTTAACTAAGCAATTATCTTTGCACACGTGATTTGGTGAGTCATGCAGTTCATATTACCTGTTAAGCTGTAACCCATAGTTAACTAATTAAGGAATCCAGTACACTGCAATTGAAATTTTTAAGGACTGCAAAAACATAGATTAATTCCTTAGATAAAACTGTTAAAGACTTTCTTCCTGTTCTTCTGTGTACATAGATATTGATTTCTTTTAGACAGTAAGAAATAAAAATGCAACATTTGGAACCCTGTGCCACATTGAATTTATTGACAATCATATAATAGAGTATGAAAGGCATATTAAAGTTCACGTTGTAGTACACTTTTAAAGCTTTATTATCTCAACAGGGAATACTATTCACAAGCCAAGGTATTTCAAGACATTTAATGCAAATTCAGTTGGGAAATCAAACAAAGTAAATCCTAAACATAAAACTGCTTGGATAAACTTATTCTAGTCTAGTCATACAAGGCATATAGTTACCCTCATTTAAATCAAATACAGATCATACAACTTATGCACAGGAATGACAGGGAACAACTATCTTTGTAGGCAAAATATTGAAATGATACCAAGTCAAGTAACTTGAGATGCATGGTTTGAAATTGTCTTAAAAGTCATTAGGACTATTTCCATCATCTCCAATGTATCCACAATTTGATTCACGGTCTTTTAATAAGAAATCAATGACAGCTGTACCTGCCAAATACACTTTTGTGTATCTTTGTCCCAAATTATCATGCTGCACCCTAGAGCGACACTACTTTCTACTACTGAAAATACCTTAACATATGACATATAATTACAGAACAGTATTTTAAGATCATGTTATAGAAAGTTGAAAGGACTACTCTTAGGCTTATTCTCTGATCAATTTAAAAATAAATTGCACATCACTACATTTCCTTTCAAATTAAGTAATTTTCAAGGTAACAAAAATTTACAGACCAAATCAAAATCACCGCTAGAATGCTTATTTGATTGTAGATGAAAGATTTTACTTTAATATTCTCTTGTATATCAAAAAATTAATTAAGTAGTTTTTGCTTGTAATTTAGGAGCACTTTCCAATTGGGTCTCCTGTGTAAAGATTGATTGGTAACCTTTTTGTAGCTATGATTTACAGCAGCTGAAAGAAAAATTTCAGTTAATAAGTATATATAATTATTTATCTGTTATTTTCTCATCACAAACATGTTTGAAGTCAAAGATTTGAAGAAAAATAGCCAAAACAGTAGTAATTTAATATTTTGTTTTTCAGCCAACTACCTGCTAACTTAATATTACTGAAATGCTGAAAAACTTCTGAGAACTGATTTGAAAGCACTAGTTTAATGATTATATATTGAAAAGAATAAACCCTACTCCCATGGGTTTTTGGTTTCTGGTTTTTGAGCCAGAAGTTTCTTTAATAGGTTAAGGAAGCTGTAAGAAGTTCTGAGTCAAAAATGCTGTTAACAAATCCTGGTAACAGACGAGTAACTATTGACACAGTTCACCACTACTTAGGTATAAAAGCCTGAGGAGAAGTAAGGACCAAGACCAAAATTCCAACTTGCTCCAGTTCCAGTGTACCTTCACAGATTAAATGCCTATAATCAACACTCATTCTTCAGGTCTGCATAAGTCTAAAGTGGGTGCTTTGCTTTTTGGATGCAACATATAGATTGATGTATTTAGGATTCACTTTTTGGCACTCCCTGAAGCACTGTAGGTAGAAAGAGATCCTGAATGGGATATTAGAGAATCTTCTTCTGTTGCGATGACATTCATGGTTATAGAAATACCAGATTAAGCATCAGCAAGGAACTTCCCTAAACCAAGTTACTCCTGCATCTTCCCTACAAATACAGCTCACATTTCCTGGTAGGATGATCTGAATACATAATGAAAAAATAATTCTATCCAGAGAACCCTGTGGATGGGAGCTCCACAAATACAAACCTGCTGAGGTTAATGCCCCTGTGAGTCCACGTCCCACTCCAGAGGCAAGAAAAATGTCCAAAGGGGAGAGAATAATGCTAATGGAAGGTGAGCAGTGAAACTCTACTAAACCACAAATAAAATTCAATGGCACAAGGTGCAAGAGAACTCAGAACATTTCAGCAGCAGAACACTTCAAAGGACATAACAAATACTGAGAAAGTTTATAAAGAATCAGTCCTATGCTGGACAAGGTCATAGTTTTTCCTTACAAGCATGAAAAAAGTATATGATGGGCAGTATAGGGAATGCAAAAGAGACTTATCAATGCTATGGAAGCTACTGTGACATTTACCATCTAACTAAGCATGGGGGGGGGGGGGGTCTGGGGGGGGGGGGAAAAAGGGGTGAGAGAAAAACTATTATTTCTGCATTACTGTATTTCTACTGTATTACTGTATTTCTAACTTTCTTTCCCTCACTAATAAAATAGGGTTTTCTGGTGATCCTCTTGTCTGTTACATGTGCCTTTCAAATCAATGCCCAAGCACATGACAACAAAAAGAAAAATTAGCAACTGGTTTGGTAGAGGCAACCCAATCAACATGAATACAAAACATAACATGCAAATTGGCACCATTATTTTTTAAATGTTAACTCAGTTGAGCTTGACTGGTGAAAGTTTTCTTTACATTTGCTTTTAAATAACACTTTAAATAATTTTGGAGTACATTGGTCCATAGTTTTACCTTTACACTTCAGTACTCAGTACAGCAAGAAAAAAGAAAGTAGACATGAACTAGTAGAGATGCTTAAATTTTTTGCTAGCGTTTTGTTCTTGGTAAAGAAGCTATAAAATGTTTCTGTAAGATGAGAATATTTGCTTCAGATACAGGAACATCTGCTTAGATAGAACAGATTAAGATAAAAGAGGATCAGAAGATTAATAATCAAACCTGCTCATGCTAACAGAACATATATATCTTAAGAAGCATATTGCTAGCACTCAGCAGGATAAACCAATGAGCGAATGACCGTTCTTAGCTGGATTTTATGTGTCTTAAGACTGGCAATTTGAACATTGTGGGGGGATGGGAGAAGAGATTGTACAGGGAGGGAGATGTTATGTGCTTAACTTTCCCTCTTTTTTTTTTCCGCCAGACAGGACAAAGAAGGCTTGGAACAAATAAACAATTACATAGAACAGACTGGTCCTCCGACTATCTATGTTGATACACCTCTTTTAACACTGTTGGGTTTGAAAAGCCAACCATGCATGGAGATTATATGGATGAAGTTCAAACTGCAAGCATTTCAGCTTTTCCCTTTCTTATAAGCAGAATCTACCAACAAAATCTTGCATCTCCTTTACCTCTTGCCTTTGAAATAGTCAATTTAAAAAATTATATATTGTATTATATAATCATAAATCATAATTCCATGCTAGGTCCAAACTGCAACACTTGTAATGTCCCCAGATTATCTTCTAAACTACTAAAATTATCTTCTAAAATACTTCAATCCTACTGTGATCCATGTTATCTTTCACCAGTCTTAATAGTAAGGATAATTTCTTTTTTATTCTTACAAAAAGTAATCTATTAAACAGCATAAAAAGACATCCTCTTCTGCTACAACTACAGAGAGGGAACATCAAGCACAGGACAGGGACTTCTAAAAGTCCAGTTCAAAATTACTGATGGAGAGCTGGAAGTAGTAAGAGGAGACAAGACCTCATCTGCATTAAAAGTTTTCCTCAACTACCTAACCCAGCTTATCATTTTCACTGCCTCCACTATAAGTTTCCCCATACAAAAAAAAAAAAAAAGACAAACAAACCCCAAAACCCACCTGTTTAAGAATGTCTGTTAAATTTCTTTATGATAATAAGGGGAAAAACTGAAGAGTTTCAGTGCTCTGAACTATAGTTTCAGTGCTCTGAACTATAAAGCAAAACTTGTTAACATCAATAAACTTTCTCTACTGATTCTCTACGTTTATTGAGTTTGGTGTTATAGACATTATAGAAGCCTGGAATATTCATTGCAACAACACCCAAGGAATTATTAACTTAACATTTGGTTAAACAAATCTTAGAACCCAGGATATTTCCATAAAACAAAACTGCCAGTACTTTTGTAGGCTATTGCTAGCATAATCTAAGAAAAATGACTGAGTAGTCTTTCTGTGGAAAGGAGAAAATTCATTCATTTTAACCAGAGGTGCAGACATGTTCTGGGATGAGCTTCTGTACTACTACTTGTTCTGTTTCTCAAATATTGGTTTATACTAATAATAAAGTTTTAAAAATTCTTAAAACTAACTCAACTTTAATGTACATCTTAGTTATTCAGGAACACTAAATTAAAAAAATTTTGATCAAAATTTACAATTTAAGAAATAATTGTTTTCAGGGGACTGGAACTACCTTTTTTTTCCTATTTCATTGTGTGCTTTTCTGAGAGGAGTGATGTATTTCAATCTATTTAGGAAGCTTTTATCAAAATTGTTTCTGCACTCAAAACACATAGAAGTAAAAGGTATGAATCCAAAGGGGAAGTATATAGCAAAAAAGCAAGAACCACTTACATTTCTTGACTTTAATTCAGGACAATGGGGTTCTGTTTAGAATATAAATTCAAGCTGAATTCTCCGAAGTTACCTTCAAAGTGTGAGAAATGAATACAAATGCAAGTTATATTTTGACACAGCTGTAAGACTGCATTTATGGTTAAGTTCCCTCTTTGAAAATGATCCAGTTTAAGAATTTCTGCATAATGAAAAACAAACGGAACAATGAAACTTTTCAGCTGTGATATGAGCCGCTTTTTGTGTCCCTTTCTACATACAGAGACATAACAGGAATGAAACTGAACAAGCTTTTATCTCAATAAGACCATTTTATCTACTTGCACAAAGACTACAAATACTATAATATACTTTGTTACATTAAATCTTCAACTTTTTGATATTTAGTTCACAAAAATGAACAATACAGTGTCAAATATATAAGAGAATGCACATCAAAGCATGAACCTTAAAAGCAGCCAATATTTGTTCTACTAAACAGAAAAATGTCATGTATTTTAGGCCTATCCACTCAATTACATGCATGCAGAATTATGTTCACTGTGTTTCTGTAGTCACAGTTCTGTTTCTGTTCACCAAAACAGCACTAAAGTGACTGGACACTAAAGAACAAAAGCAGCATGCCTATGTTTTTGCTGGGTGGAATCAATATCTTTTTTAATACAAATCAAATCAGCACAGAAGATTTCACTCAATGACATAATTAGCTCCTTTTGACAGTGAAATATTACTTATAATACCCCAAAATAATTAACACCATTTCACAAACATGCACTTTGAACTGATACAGGCATTGAAATGCATGACAACTGCAGTGAAAGAAGTTTCTGCAGAAAACAATATAGGTAAAATGACAGAACTGCTGGCTTTTTCTCCAAACAGAATGTTTTGAGTGCTCTGGCCAGGGAAAGGAGGATATCTCACTAATCAGTTTGTAAATGAGATGACTATTATTTATTCCAGATATTTATTGGATATAAATTATTTTCTTCTTTCTCTAGTAGGTATAAAATAATTTGAAAATTGAAATTCTGCTTTTATTTTCCTAGTATTTTTTGCATCCAGATTAGCATTTCTATAAGAGCATCAATGTATTAAGTTGTATTATGGTTTCCTTTAGAAAAATAAAAAATTATAAAAGTCTCCAAGGACTGATCACATCTTTGTATACTCCCTCCATCCCAGCTATTTAAAAATTTTTCTCCTTTACCTACTTTTATGCTTCTCTGACACACTGTCAAGTCCCACTACGGAAAAAGCAGGATACTCACCTTTTTGGCTTATGCATCCTCAAACCACTCTCTTTCAGAATGCCATGAGCCATATCTTTCTCTCAAATTCTCCCAATCATTCTAGGCCATTTTCTTCTCTATTTGTCCTGAGCTGCTCTGAGATGGAATATGATTAGACGACTATTTCTTTCTCCTTTTTGCCTGATTAGTGCTGCAGCTGCTAATGTAATCCAATTCCTCATGTATCAGGGAAATGAAATTCAACTTTGGGTTTAATTTTTGCAATTTGTTGCCTACTTTTCAACTATTTTAACTGTCAATCCATTGTCTTCCATTGTTAAGACTTCTACCTTTGGAGAAATACTACGGCTATGCTGGCTTGTGTATAAATTAAAGGTCAACAGTCACATCTGGCAGATCCCAGACTGTGCTTTCACTGTTTCATCTCTCTCCCAAAGAATTTGCTGGGCACTCTCCCCCTCATAAACTCTTGAGTATCAGATACTGTTCTCCTTCTTCTCTTTTATGTTGTGTTTCTGTGAAAATTCTTCCCTCTGTTTAAGCAGGAGCATTCAGGTACTGTGAATAGCCCCTTCAGATGAAGGTATACTGCTCTTCCTTCAGAGAGGAAGTGGAGAGGAAAAACAGAACATCATTTAAAGTAATATAAAAAGAAATACTATGAGAAAAGGTATCAGCCAATATTAAACAGTAAGACTGAAGAGAGTCAAAGTAATAAAAAAGTTGTAAGAATGTTTATTGTTGATAGTCTTAGGGCGGTCCTATTCTTATGCAAATAGCAACAGTCTTATCTGATTAGCAGCTTTATCTTTAATCTTATTTGGTATAACCTGAAATGTTTACTGCTCTGCAAACAAGGCAGATTTGCAAGTAGCCATTTAAATATTGATATCACTTTAAGAATCACAAAATCTCAGTTTCATTACCTTAAGTGTCAGCCATTGGTAATTATAGCAACAAAAGGCATGACTAACGGCATTTGCTGTACACTTCACAGGAAAGCGGAATCCATATGTATGCAGAAAATAACAAGATAGCCTGCAGTTGAGAAAGATGATAAAATAGTATTATTGCAATAAACATCTTCACAGGCACTAAAGAAACTGCAACTAACTATCACCATCTAGAGGCAAAATGTAAATGCAAAATTTTTTTCTTTATTCTGATCTGGATTCTGTCTTTATCCCTGAGAACATACTAGACAAGAAATTATTTTCTAACAGTAGGCTGAGTAAGATCTGCCTCACAAAAAAGATTCACAAAAAAAGATGGGCATCAAACTGCACAGATCATGAATAGCAGTCATCAGAAAGCAACTAGTTAACTAGAGAAGACAAGATGTTTATGAGAAGAGTAGACTTTTGCCAGCATGACCCTGATTTTACAAAGCTGCCTAATATTTAAAGTGTCTGTTTAAAGGACTAGGCTTTCTTAACTGTTACTTTGTACAAAATATATTAGTTTCTTCATATGTGGCTAGGTCCTTTTATGCTTATAACTAATCAGTTTACCACTTGCGAACAGCCATCACAAACTTTGTAAGAGAATAAACCTCTGAAGCTTCTTTTGGACTCAAAGTGGATAACTGTAATTGTTCTAATGTTCTTGCTAGAAGATATCATTATGACAATCTAGTCTGAGCTCTTGCCACGGCCCAGATAATTTCATCCAGTAATGTCTAAATGAATCAACAAATCATAAGGATTATGACAAGGACATCAACTGGTCATCTAATTAATCTTTCTACTCAGGTGCAAAATTAATTATACTAGTAATCTGCCAGCACTAATGAATGGCAAGACAGCAGTCAAGATATAAACCTGAAGCAAAACAAAGCTGAGCAAGTATAAAGAGAGAGGATGTGCTTCTGAAAACATTAGAATGAGCTTGCCATGCATAGAAGATAAACACTAGTGGAAGGAAAGAGATTATAAAATGTTGCTTGCTTCCAGAGTCCACAACCTTATTTCTAAGCTTGTCCAAGATCCTTAATCCTTAAGAGAAATTAAAGAAACTATTTGATGGTTGAAACTATGTGACAAGTATGCTGGAGCTGGAACCTTTTCCTTCTATATTAACTGAAGAATAACATCTGGGTTTTTTTAAGGATGGAAGATGTACTGATTTTGAACATGGCATCTGAAACATACTGAAATATTAACATAACACAAAAAGAAATGCTTTGAAACGCCCTTCAAAACAGCATTACAAATCTGCATTAAATTAAAAAAAAAATTTTTTTTAAAAAGCAAGCACTATAACAAAACTCCTGCTGGAGTCTATTCTTATCCTGTCCAGGTCGGGCCCTCCTGATATGCAAATTAACATGCCATTCATTTCTTTTCCTGGTTTAAGAAGCACAAATGCAAAATTAGCATTGATTTCAAAGAGGCACAGCTACCTAGATTTATTTTTCTTAATTCTTATATTCTTAAGAAGCATTTATAAGTCCTGGAAAAAAGATGACAGATACTGTGGAACTGATAGGTTCATACTTTTCCAAACTATTTAAGGTGCTCTGCAATTCTTTCCACCCTCTTCTGGTCATTTCCAAGGCACGTGAATCATACGCAGTAGTTTATTTTCTGCTAGAAAATACGCATTTATGAGCAAAAAGCGACAGAAGAGGCACAACAATTCTAAAGTGCACCAACAATAAACGTGACATAGCAAGTCTCCACTGGCACACTGTCTTTCTCTCTCCATCAAGTGAAGTGCTCCAGAGATAACACAATTTCAAATCAGCAAAGGTTAACAAGGTGGCTCATAACAGGAGGGGAGAGGAGGACAATCTCTTCAGCTTTCCAGTAACAGAAAATACAGAAGAAATCAAACCACGTTAGAAATACATTTACATGAAGTGCCTTTGGAAAAGCAATGGTCAAGGTCCATGCCCTTTTGTAACATTTTCATTTGGTAGCAACATCTTACCTTAATTGTATTACACATATGATCTAATTTTCAGGCAGGCTAAGCATCTTAAGGCTAATTTCCAATTAGCTTTAAGTACAGTCATAAGTATTTAGCACATCTAAAAACGATGCTTACCCAAACCCAAAGTTTCAAACTTTGCCTGTTCCAATTGGCACACTTTAGCTTTCTCCACAGTTCATTTGACATCTTTTTCTCAGAATTAACCACCACAACCAAGAGTCAGTTTTTACATCTCAAGTTATGGTTACTCAAGCACTCACAGAGAAATCTGAACTCCAAAAGATGTTGGTAATGATGTCAACAATATGAACATTCTGCAACATTGCTACTGTCCTTTACATGGATATAGTACAAGCAATTTCTCATGTAGCTGATACAAAGAGTTATACATGCATTTTAATTTTCTTCCATTGAAGAAATAAACATTATTTTTGCTGCTTTATTATTTATTATGAATAAGAGGACTCTCAGAAATGAGCTCAGTCATTTATCCTAATTGTCACTCCTAGTCCTTGTCTGTTCATTACATACTGGTAGCCTGGTAAATATCCTCTTCCACAATTTCAACATTGAATCAAATTCCCTGTAATCAGGAGCACATGTTTTGGCAGAGACTTAACGAGATAAATGCACAGTGCTGTTATTGAGGCTATTCTGAAGTTTTATAAATTAATGCTTTCCTGGTAGCTATAAAATGCAGAATATATATTCAGCAAGCACATGACTACATCTTTGATCGGAGATGTGGCAATCGCTTCAAGTGTTTCATCACAGTGCTATGCTACAGAGTGTATGTCTATTTCGGAAAATTTCTTTTTTTCACGTGCACAGTGACAGAAAACAAAGTTATTTGCTAGACAGATACTCTTCCCAGTCTAACCCCTCTTACTGAGACCAAAAACTGGTAGGAATACCATTAATGTATTCTTCCATAAGGAAAGATCTCAGCAGGTACCAAGATCAAAGTTTAATAAGAATTACAGAAGTTTTAGGTCACTTCTACAGATAATTCTTGCTCACTTTTTTTTAAATATTAAAAGACAAATTTGAGCAAATACACAACTGTTCACCAGAGGAATTCTATGATATTCTGTGCTGTTCTGTAATTAAAGACAAACTAGTCTGACCACAGACATTCTATGTCTATTCTAGAAACATGCTTCTAACTTTCTACATTACGTATGTCCTATAAAATGCTAGTGTGAATAGATAAGGAATAGAGCATATTCAGAAGAACTTGTACGTTTTTCAAATACATATACCAATAAACAGAATTTTGCACACTATGAATGCCCAACATTATGAGTATATATTGTAGGCATAAAGATTCTCAAAATGGTCTTTTTGTAAATCTAGAATTTTCAATCTTTTAGAATCTTGCAATGGTATTTTGCTTCCTTTTTTCCTCTTCTCAAGAGGCTTATACTTCAATCACAAGTTCTTTGTTTTCCATTGATGATGAGTAATGGATGAAGTCTATTAAAACTCACTCTGTACCAGCACAACATATTTTCTAAAATGTCATGCCAATGATAAATAGAAATAAGGTGCAAAAGCACAATAAAAAAGCCTAAATTTTGTTCAAGTCACTGTAGTTAGGCTCTTAACCAAAGCGAACTGAGAGCAACATCTAATCCCCTACTCACTTCAGCAGATTTTGGATAAAGCCCTGAACCCCTTAAAAATTGGGAAGCTTAATTTATTCAATATTTTTCCTATTGAAAAAGAATGTGCAGAACATTTATAGTACATATGAATTCTGCATAATTTCCAGGCTTACATAATGCCATTTGTATAGTCATGTACAGTTAAACTACATGAAAAGTATTTAACTCTTCAGTAACTTTGACATCAAGTTACAAGTAAAATTAAAAATAAATTAAATTCTTCAAAGAATTAATGGGGTTTTTTTAATCCAGTTCTAATATACCTTAATGAAAATCACTTTTTTATTTAAAATTAAAAAAAGCTAGATTTGGCATATTAGATAGCGACCTTATAAATAAATTGGGTTTAGTTCATGTCTTAGTAGTAAAGACACTAACAAAACTCAAAATACAAAAGCAAGCTTGATAATAAAAAAGGATTCTTTCTTCCCATTCAACCAAAGAGAATGCAACTGAAAAAGCAAATAATAAAATTAAAATTGTTGCTAAAAATGCAACTATTTGCAATACACACAAATTCTCCATGACCCTTTTTCAAACAGATATGTGGTTATGTGCTTTTCTTTCATTTCTTCTTACAGTTTTTCTGGCCATTTAACCACTCAGGACCTCCAAACTGGCAGCATTTTTTTTAAACAAAATGGCCTCCTTATGCAGTAATAATGTTACTATTGAACTTAACCTTTAATAGTATACAAAGACAGTTTTTCTCCCATTCCTTCACCTATTACAGCATCTCCTCTTACTAAAGAGCTGCCTGCAGCTAAACTCTCTGCTCATCCACAAACAGTTGCAACAATTGTTTTGTTTCTACTTTTCACTAATCAACCAAATGAGGAGGAAAACCTGTGTAAGCAACAGACCGTTGGTAAACACACCTGAGAAAGCCATAGTTTAAGTTTACTTCTTATTCACAACTTACACAGAAAAGATTTTAAAGTTCTTTTCTTTTCAATAAGTCTCCCGCTGCAACAATTCATGCCCACAATTTGATAATTAGAATTTATGTTAACTTTTCACGTAAATATGAAAGAAACATGGAACTGTGTTCATTGCATCCACGTAAGCTTTCCTGAGTATCAGGAAAAGATAAGGCCAACTATTGGGTCATATTCCCCCCTTCTGTCCTTCACATAACAGCAGATATCAGTAACATTAAAAAGGCACAAAATCAATGCTGTACAGACAGTACTGTTACATGTCATTTCTCACCATCATTAATAAGTGTGCCAAGCCTAAACAGTCAGAAATGCACTTTAAGATTAAAGGGATATTCACTGGGTGCCTTCATTTCAATCTGTCCTGCAGATATAATTAAAAAAAAAAAAAAGTCAGAGAATGTAGACATTCGAGTGTCATGTTGTTGCAAACACAAAAGACCTTCTTGTTCAGATATGAAATATTTTTCTGGAATTGTCTTATTTTGTAGTTATCTGCCAGAAACTCAAAATTTCTATGCAACTTCAGGAGGAAAAAAACAGAACAAAAAAAGAACAAGACAACAACAAAACAAAAAACAACAACAACAAAAAGAAAATTCAGGGGTACATCGCACTCCAGCTTTTGCTTCATCAACAGTCTAGATGTGAAAATGCTTGAGGAAAGACTGAACTTCTATAATTCAAAGCTTTTTAAATAGTACATGATAGGTCCCCCTTAAGATTACCCTTTGCTGCCCATCCACGCAGACAGCAACATTAATTCCAGAGAAGACTACTACCAAATCAAGGGTGACTGAACAGCACTGGGGACAAGGATGAAGTGCATAGGGGCCCAGCTGGTCTTCTAGATCCTGCCAGTGAGGGAAAAGGCCTGCAAAGGAGCAGGTAGATCCTGTGGATCAATACCTGGTTGCACAGCAGGTGCCACTGACAGATTTGGCTTTTAATGATCATGGGACTGTCTCTAATGATCAAGGACTGCTGAGAGAGATGAAATCCACCTGAGAGAGTGGGACAGGATCATCTTTGCTAACAGGCTGACCCGCCTGGTGAGGAAATGGTGGGTGGGGTGGAAAGCAAATGGTGCATGGTGATGGGAACAAGAGAAACCTAAGAAATGACAAAATAGGATGAAAAGAATAAAACAGAGCAACCTAGGACACAAGTAGGAGGAACCAGAGCTCCTCTAGTGGTCACAGAACTGCAACATCATTAGAGTAACAGAGATGTAGTGGGGTAGGATAGTGATGCTTGTAAGAATTTCTGCATTAGCAGACTGGTGTCTGGGTTTGAGGATGTGTAGCCAGTGACAGCAGAGTGGAGGAATATGTGAGAGCCAGAAAGACAAAAATAATCACACTTGTCAACAAGTTAGGTTTCCACAAACACTTGTGCACTTGAATTTGATTGATTATTCAATGCCTTTGAACAAATTACTAATTGTTCAGTATTGTTAGCTGTTCTTTCCATTAGCTAAAGTCTTATTTTTCATTGTCTTTTACTCGCTGAAAGGTGGGTGTTTTCCTCTATTTTTCAGCTATCTGCCAACACTTCATAAATGATTCAAAATTCTACAAAAAATCATCATTCAGAGTGAGAGAAATGTTAAAAAGCTTCAGAAATCTTGTTCAGAGCTAAGTACACATGGCTGAAACAAAAGTGGAAAAATTTTGCAGCTGCTAATAATCCACAAATGAAGAAATACAAACAGCCTGGGACAGCATATTAAAACCCATTCTACCCATGGAAGGTATAATTTTTCTGAAACTGAGAATCCAGGAATCAAGGAACAGTATAGGATTTCAATGCTTCAACTACAAGGCAGGCTAGAGCACAACCCCCTAAATTCAGACCCAGCTGAAGCAGACACACTATGAACACATCCAATGACAAATACTGAAGGCTTGTTGCACCATTCAAAATGGTTTTGAGTGAGCTACTACGGTAAGCCACTTCGGTCTGTCCGTCAGGCAACATTTCTGGTCGTTGATATCCTCAAAATTGAAAGAGAATATATACACGCATATTGAAGAAGGCATTACTGATTAATATTGAATTGTTGTACTCCCTGGCCAATGCAGTCATCTTATTAGCATGCTTTCAAAGTATTAAACTATTAAAAGCCAACCATCAGAATATGCTATTTGGACAATCAACACAATCCTATGGATGAATATATATGAAGTTACAGCTGCTGTTTATTAACTGATCTCTAATGAAATTATACTGAGATCTTTCAATTATTAAAATGTGCCATTTTAGTCAGAAACTTTTACCCAGAATCTCTGTTAAGAGGTATCACTTACCTGATAAAAATGGAATGCATTAGCAGCTTTTCCACGCAGAAAGGCTGAGGGAATCCAAACATTAATAAGAGCACAATTTGATCTGAGGAGGACAGTGAAGAACTTAAAATATGAAATCATATTTGTGTATAAGAATTGCAAAGCAACTACCTCCAGTGATTTAGATAATGATCCAAGTGATCAACAAAGCAACTTAACATCAGAAAAATAGTAGTTCTGTCTGAACCTTTTATACCTGCTGTATCTAAAAGTGTTCCCTAAAATTAACATAACTGAAAAAGAGTACTGAAACAATTCCCTTTGCAGGTTTTTTGGGTTTTGGTTTTTTTAGAGTGCGTTTGACAACATTTGATTATACACATGAAACAAAAACTATTCATTTCAACAAACTCAATATTTTGGTCCACAAAACTCTAGAGTGATCTGGGATGACAAACTGGGTTGTTTGTGGGGTTTTTTTGTAATTCTATTTGTATGCATTAATTAGGAGTTATTCTGTAAAAATGAGAGAGTCCATCACATTATGAATAGCATCTTGTATCTATCAAACCCAAAGCAACAGAAAACAGTAACTTTTTGGTACTTCGTTAGAATACCAAGACCTAGTGCACTGAAAGAGCACTCCAAGAGAATCTTCATAAATCTAAACTCCTTGCATTCCACATTATTAAAAATTACACTAGGGCATGGATTGGGCAGCTCTCCATACTTTTTAACAATGGAACACCACAGCTGAGAATTCAGTTATTGGAAATAATATAGGAAAAGCAAGTTGTTGAATCTGTTTGCTTGTTCTTCTTTCCCATAAAGACAGTATGAAGAGAAAAATATCTGTATTATCAAACTTACATTTCAAAATCTGACAAACTCTGATCTTCAGATGTTTGACTCAAATCTCCAGGGACCTATATTTACAAAACAGAAATAATTCCCACACACTGGTAATTGTGCTTTCTATTAAGAAAGCATAATATTATAAGGAAATTACAATTCAACATTCAATTTTTTAAATGCCAATAAAAACTATTACTGAGAAACAATAAAAGAAAAATAAACAACTGTACAACAGGATTATGAACATATCACCCTTGCGAGTTCTTCATCTTAGAATTCACTGTAGTTTTATAAAGAAACAAATTGGGATTTGTAAAAGCATGTAATTTCAAAAGGTATAGAAAACCCAGGGAAAAAAAAAAGGATCATTATTAGGCCTTTATAAAGATAGTATGCTAAAACAAAGTACATTGTGTATATAAACAATTTATGGGAAGAGATGAAGCATATGAAACCTAGCAATCACTTTCTTTTACAACCAACATTCCATTAAGAGACACATGATCATTTTATTTTAGCTGTGTTCTTACAAAACATTATATAGCTACAAAAGTTCAAAAAGACGGCAATGATGGACTAACACGTGCAGAATCAAAAGAAGTAGCAGTTGTGAGAAAACAAGATTGAAAGCGCATTTAGAACTGAAACAGCAATAGCTTTTTACTTTACTTTAAAGCTAGTTAAACATAAAAGGATATCTTCTTACCTTTAAATACTGTAAAATCTAACACATAACCCAGAATAGTTAGTGTGTTTTGATGACGAAAAACAGTTAAAAGTTGTGAACTTCCATAGACAGCTTCTACATTAGTTAAATATTGGTTCAGTGTGTCTCTATAATGTATGTTGCATGCATATTACTGTTTTTCAGAATATTTGCTGCCTAAGAAACTTAAATATATATATTATTGCTTATTGTAAAGCGATATATATTTATTTATTGCAAAGCAATATAAAATTTCAAAGGGGACTAAAGAAAATCTACTTCCCAGATGTTTTGACAGACCAGCTCAAGAGCTGCCAATATACAAGACAAAACTGAATTTTCCCTTCCCAAGATAAAAGGGATATGGCTCAGCAAATAGTAAGCCTTTCCTGCCAGAGAAAGGAAAAGAGGAAAAGAATTGTGCAGAGCCAAGATGGTTCCAGGGCATATATACAGGGCATATATACGGAGTCCTGAACACCTCTGCTGCCCTTTTTTGGAGGAATGAGGTGGGAAGGGCCAGTATGACCTCTCTTTTAATTACCACCATCAGCTGTTGTCTGTTCACAGTCCAGTCCACCCTCGAGTAGCAGCACACAGTCTGGCTTTCCAGGGCTCTTGTGCCAGAGAACAGGCATTCTTCTATCTTGCCTACAACCTTCACCATCTCTGCCTATATCTGAAGTGGCAAATCCTACCACTATTTTAATTAACTTCAGTAAAAGTGGTGCATAAAAACCTCAAAAACAGAGTGTGAACTTTGAAAATAAGAAAAAGGATAACATTAATGAGTTCCAGTGTTTGCACATCTATGTTGAAACAGATTGATTACTGATTTTGAGATGGTGATTGAAGTGTTGTTCATTGTAATGAAAAACAGAGTGATGGAGACATTACATACATTACATTCCTCATACCCTTGAAAGCACATACTTTTTGTTTTAATATTCCTCTGTTGCAGAAGTTCTGAAACCCAATAACTAGAAATTTGGAAAGATCATTGTGAACATTTTATTTACAAATTACAGCCATTAAAATTGATTATCAGCACTAAAAGGAAAGGAGAAGACAGTGAAGAATCATGGAAGCTATATTTATAACAAACTAAATTATATACTATTTTAATAACAAAACGTGAAGAACTTGGCTGATATTTTCAAACAAGTCAAAGGGGTATCAAATATTCATACCCCACAATTTCTGGCAGTTGCACACTTTACCAACTTTGAAAGTTCTAATTAAAGTCTGCCAAGTAACACATAGACTGTCAGCACAGAGTTTTGTTTACTAATATAGAATTAAAATGTATCCATTTCTTAGGATAATGCAGAAGTGTTTCGGACTGTTTCAATCCACAGTTTCATTTTGGACAACAGCAACTCATAACAACTAGCATTTAGCTAGTCCTTAAAAATATAATACCACTGCCACTTCTTAAAATGTTTTAGGAACAAGTTTTCTCTTGGTATCTGATACATTAAAATATAGCATCACCATCTAACTACTGGATTAGGATATGGAGATACATGGTTAAAACCAAAATCTCTGAACAGGGACATACAGCCCAAAATCTCCAAGTAAGAAAGTACAGCTATAATATGCATGTGATTACCATTTGTCATTTCTTAACACAATAGTGTGATTGTTTCCATCTAAAAGGCTGAAAATTATAGGTGAAATCCTGCTTCACTAATGCACACAGAACTGTCATCAGCCACTTTACATAAATGTTATGATAAAACAGGCATGAATGTTTCCAGTGCAAACAAAAATGTAAGGAGCAATACCACATAATCATATGAACAAAAACTATCAAATTTGCCTCCCTCAAAAGATGGACAACTATTAGGAACATTCTTGACTCCTTCTGTTTCCTCCCTGTTCATTTTCAAATTTCAACCCAATCTTTTCTTTTAACACAAAAAGCCACAGTGAAGCAATAGTTGGTAGAAAACCATTTTATTGTCTGAATATATCTATTTTACATTCAATTCTACTAAAGAGAATCAAACACTATAAAAAATACCAAATAAGGTGTTCTTGACAGATGTGTTATTAGCTGTTATTTCTTATAAGCTAATATATATTTTATTTTATTTTATTTTGTTTTATCTGAGTAATGGTTTTGAGCTCATTCTAGAGTGGTATTCTACGTAGTAATAAATAAACACTTACTGGCCCTCTCAAATCAATTAGTTCTTGTCTCATCTGGGACACAAAAGCTTCTTTAGCCATCAGAGCACGGTGCAGCCTCTCATTGAATTCACTCTGATCCCCATGCATTTCAACTACCTGAAAAACAAAGACAAGAGATAATTGTGTTCTAAACCGAAAAAAACCCCACACTATGTAATTTCTTACATGTATATCAACTTTTATTTATATTTTTTATTTTACTATACTCCCCAAGTAGTGTATCTCATTGCTAATGCATTAGTTTGAACTGATCATTAAGAACAGTAACTGTTATAAAAATTTTGACTCATGCCTTGAAATGTAGGTTTTGATATTGAATTCAATGGGACAAAATACAACTCTATATCCAATTTTATTCCTATCAGGGGAGATCCTATGGCAAATGATTCTAATAAAACACCTATTAACTTTTGTTCTCAGTTTAATTCTCTGATGAACACAGCACTCAACATTTGCAAACTAATCACAATATTTTGAACTGGGAATAATGCAAAATGCACAAACTGCATTAAACTTTGTCAATAATTCATAAGTAATATATTCTGCATGCCTACTTTGAGTTTTAATAGGATTAGAGCTAGAAGTCCACTCTTCCCAGGCACAGATTTGAGGGGTCAAAGGAGCATAAATACAGCAGTTATGCTCTCGCACAAGTTGTTGTGCATAGGTAAATAGTGTGGCCTCAAGCGTGGCCTCTTTGGACACAAAGTCTGGCTGTGTCTGTGCTCTCCATTTTTGAGTCAAAATGTCAAGAAAGTACCAATTGATGCAGGATGTTTATGAAAGTGAACAGGGCTAGATGAATGACAAGGATGAAAAGTATACCAATTTACAGAGCAAACTATGTTTAAGTGCCAAGAGAAGCAGGAAACAATAAAACTAAAATCAAGGTTAAAGATGATATTGAGCTCTTGAATTTTTCTTACACAGAAGAGTAAACCTACAGCTTAAGGGGGAAGAACTCCAAAAGGATAAGAGTTCCCAAATACCAAAAGTCTAAATAGTAGAAGGAACGTGTTATCATTGAGAGAATGTGATGGGGAAACTAGAAGAAACAGGGAGCAAGGCTAAAAGAAACTTAAAATCTGTATTCAGCAAGATATTTAGCTACTCCTATCTGAACCATTATACGATAAAACTGAATGAAAGTTTCAATTACGTTGGATGACCTGTCAGTACATAATATACCTGGCAAGGGAGTTGTCTTGAACTTATAACTTGTAGCCTTCAAGCAAAGAAATTTGAGCCAAAGAGGGTTTGTAGAATTATTTTCAGAAAAGACTCTTCAGAAAACCCCACTGTTAGAAGTTTCCAAGTGAAGCTCCCTACATGACTCCTGTATTAAAGAAAAGGAATACTGATGAGGGCCACTATCAGAGGTGGAGCACCAGACAAGCAGTCCCAGGGCAGAGCAAGAAAAACTAGAATTTTAGGAGGAGTAGTTAGCTGAAAACAGAAGCAGTGACTGGTTGGCCCCTCTAGTGGGCATAGCAGGCTACCACAACAATACTGTTAAACGTTTTTCAGGTTATGACAACTCTTGAAATGCCTCCTCATATAGCCATCCAAAGCTAGGAGAATAGTAGAGGCAATGGGGTAACATTATGAAAGCACAGCTGAGTAAGTTGAATATCAATCCACTACCTTCAACGATAGCACGGGGACTTGGACTATTGCCAAATCTCTTAAGCATTCATAGATTCCCTTCTGGAGGCAGTTCACTACTACCTATGAATTTCATGCTTTCCTTTTCTTGAATTACCACTCTGCCTTCTCCCTCTCCCCAGGGAAGTTCCCCAAGATAAAGCAGTTTAATTCAATTTGTTTAGTTTAGTGTTTGCTTTTCACTTAGTGCTTTGTTCCGGACAACCTGTATCCTTCACACAATCAAAGCAAACAGAAAAAACAGCTTCAATTTGACAAGTCAGGAGCTGACATCATTGATTAAAAATAAAAAATAAAAATTATACCCGAGTTGAACTTCAAGTATTCTTTTCCAATTTCTTTTTATATTAGAGGGAGTCCTTCAAATCCAGTAATCCATCAGTGTGGCATATACGCAAAAAGAGATAAACTAAGCCCAGATATGATTTGTCTAGACTGATATCTCTCATTAATTCTGAATTTACAAACTATTCTGAAATGCTCAGCAAATTACAAGCTAAAAAACAGCAACTAATTGAACTAACAACAAACTTTCCTTGTAATGGGACTATCAGGAAGTACAAAAGCTAAAGATTTCACAGAATGATTATTTAAATCCAAACAGGCAAATATTTTTATTTGTTTGCCTGATTATGTAAGCAGTTTTAGATTAATATTGATGCTGTATCTTATACATCACAATACAAAAAGCTTGCAACATGTCTGAGTTACCATTTAGTTTCGCTCCTCACTTTCTGAAGTGCAAACATTTAACATAGTATTAATATACTTTCAACAATCAATTTTTTTTCATTATTATTTATAGTGTACTAAAGCAGCTTTAATTTACTGCTTTTGGTTTTGTTCTTGTCAAGCATTTCTGTTGCACTTAGTCCCATTAGAAAAACTAACTTCCCAGCCTCCTAATTAGACTCTCTTCTGGCTCCTCCTGCTAAAAATCAAAACATTAGGAATTCCATGTTATCAATTAATGACACTATGTATTCATATCTCAATTTTTCATTCATCATCACTCTTGATAAAAAAGGTTCTTTGACTTCAAACACTTGTTAGTAATTAGTAAGCTCATTTTGTGAAAACAAAAGATATCTAAATCCATATGAACTTCTGCGTTATGACTAATGTAGTAGGTGCCACTTAGCAAGCAGTTTTGCTTCATAAATTACAAACATTTATGCACCAAACAAAATTGCCAACTTTACTAGATAAAGTAATAATATAAAGTCATTAACTCTGGATAAATTATTTTCCATACTAGCTTAACCGCTCATTCCAATTCAAACTGAGTGGTGTAATACTTAAGAATATCATAAATCCCTCTCTGATTCAGGTTAATCTTAGCAGGTCATTGTTAATTACAGAGAGCCTGGGCTGAGAGGCAGAACTCCCTTGTATTTCGCATACAAAAAGATGCAGTATGCTACTAGTTGCAAATGCACAGAGAAAAACTGTAGTGCTGATAGTTGGTTGATTGGTTATCAAAAGCAATATACAAATTTATGAATGGATGCAAAACTCGGTAGTTTACATATTTGAAATAATGTTTGATTTTTCAGTGCCTGTCTCTATCAGAAGAACAAAATCCAAACTATCTGATTTAATAACTGACTGTTTTCTCTCCCTCTAATTTGGATGTCCTTCAAATAACTTTCTACTTGCAGACTCGATTAATATGTAAATTCAACAGCTCTCTCAAAACACTGGAAGTAATACAAAAGCTTATAAGTGTCCCTAGCAAAGTTAAACTATAAGAAAATTTAACAGCAAATAAACCAGCAAATCACTTGATATATATTATCAAAAGGACAAATTGGCAGGTATGTTACCTGTGAAAATCACTTTTATTAGTAATTAAGTTACTTCAATACTTTTTCTTGTCAAAGAAAAATGTTATTATCATCACAGAAAACCAAAAGGAGCAATGAGATATATTTCTGAACAACAATACTAATTTAGGTTCCTCTAAATTTTCCTGCATCAAGGTCTGCTAAAAACAATAAAGAGGTCTCCTTATAATTTCATCCTTTCAGTTATCTTTTATGTCAGTGCATCTTCCTTTATTCATTCCACACTGAAGCTTAAGCAATAATTTTTCCTACTGGGACTTTACTCATCTTCACAGTTGTTTTTCTCCATGACAATATGTTTAAAACAGAAAATTAAAGTACAAATGAGCTAAGTTTCCCTTGGTCAGATGATCATTTAGATTTGGTCCTGGTCATATTAGAAAGCATGCTTGCAAGAGCCCAATCCTTATCACAAAGGGGTAGTGATGCTAGCTTATTTAGACTCCACACTAACAGAACTCTAAAGACCTGTTGTCAAAAGAAAATCTAAGTCTACTCCTGCTGCCTGACAGCACTGCAGCTATACTGTCCAGCATGACCACATTTAAGAGCAGTCTCCAGAAAAATGACAAAGGTAAACACCACTTAATGTTCCACAGCAAAGGACTAAGCTGTTAAAACATGCTAGGAAAGTTTCACTAGGCATATGAATAATACAATCTGTCTTAGAAGGACATGTGCAACCAGAAAAATCAATAAGTTTTTTTAAAAGGGTGTTTTAGTGGAACTCAGATTTTTTTAATACAATTTGCAGTTAAAATTCATAAAAGCTTTTGCACAAGCCACATCTGAATTAATTACTTTTTATAAGGTATAGGCTTCCCCCCCCCCAATTGTCACAAAATGCAAAACAACGCATTTCCTAAGAAACTCTAGATGAAACTGGAAGTTGCTTCCTTTTGCTCTCTGTGGATGCAAGGGTGTGTTTTTCCCATGAGAAGATGCCTTTTTTCAAAAATTAACATTTTTCCACATTTTTCCCCAACAGAAATAAAGCCAAAGGTCTTCAAAAAAGAGTAAATACCCTACTAAATATCAATAATTTTGTTTATCTACAAGTGAAAAACAAAATGGCAGACAGTTCAGACAAATCTATCAATATAGCCATAAAATGCTTAGTCATTGCTTTCTTTTTCAAAACTTCCATTTTGTATTCTTGACATTTCCACCTGCAAGCAAGTTATTTGGTTCAAGGCAGACTGAAAGATCCATTGAGGAATAGGGTTGTTTTTTTTTATTTTGTTTTGTGGTGTGGGGTTTTGTTTGTTTACTATAGCTACATAAGGTAAGCAAAAGTCACAATTCTTCAAAAGCAACAACAAGAAAATAAGCTGTAGCTATCGACTCAAAATACATTGGGAACTGTGCACGTTAGATGAACTACATATTAATGCTTGCAATATTTCACAGTCTTTGTCAATTGTGTACAGTACTACCAGTGTTTACCGAGATTAATCCTGACATACAAAAGAGCACTAACACATCGAACAGGAAAAACAGCACTCTGGCAAGACCTGTGCCTGGCCAGGGAAAATGAAAGTAACCAGCAAAAGCAAAATCAGATACACAGGATAATGAGTTTAATAAGAGGAATAAAATAAGTGTTAATAAGAGGGATAAAAATTAGCATGTCTCTAGCTGCTGCATCCTTCTAGGTATCCTCATAGCAAAAGCCAAAGCCCAAGATGAAAGATCTAAACAACAAAGATCTAAACAAATCTCTAAACACCACCATTATTATCTTTCCCTAGATCCTTTTAACTTCTCATTTCACACCTGGAGGAAGGTTTCACCTCATCTGCTGTGCTGAGATAGCTACTCTGAATTGCAACTCATTATCCCTTTACTAGGCTTATCTTCATGAGCTAACACAAAATACTTTGAATGTACAACCAGCATTCCTAAGGATAATCTGACATAAGCAATGAAGTACAGAGACACAGTTACTATCAGGAGACCACTTTTCATAAACATTCCATAGCCCACCTCCAAGAAAACAAGACTTGGAACTAAATTAATATTATTATTGGATAGTAAAAATCATGGACTCATGATTTCACATGCCACAAAACATTATGTAGTGTAAATCACTTTGATGATTCAGATTTTTTCTAAAAAAAATCTTGACAGACTAATTTTTACCTAGCAGGCTTTACACTACACCAGAACTGTCCTCCCATAACTTGCACAGATCCAACAAAAATACAGATCGGCACAAGTTTTATATTTTATATTTTAACCACAATTGCATTTGTGTAGATCCATAGATAATCCAAACCAACTGGTGAGCTCAGCTGACTTGACAGTGTACAGATCCAGTATTTATTAATGACTGTGGAACCACAAAAGCATAACAGAAGTGTTCCTTTTCTCACTCATCACAGTTTTCTCATTGGTAGCCCCCATATGGCATGTTTGGACCGCAACAATAAAAAGACTTCCCACACCATCAGTCACACCTTTTGGGCCCCAGTAGTCCCTCCTGGGAGAGGACTGCTTAAACTCACATTAATCTGTGGTTTCACTATTCCACAGATACTAATTTGCTGTCACTTATGCTTTTGCTAGTAACTCTCTGTTCCTAGGCTGCTAAACTTCCTTTTTTCCTTTAAATCATGATAGATTAACATAGTTAGGTAACATATGCAGCAGTTGTTGCCGTCCTGTAGATGCACCTTGGTGTTTCCTGTGTCCAGGGTTTTACAATAAGGAAATCTTCAGCAGTGATCACAAAATACTGCTGCTCTTCATGTTCATTCATTTCCATCTACACTATGTGCAGGACTGTCAATCAGATGAGGAAAGTGATCTGAATGAAAATACCTCGAAAATATTTTTTAAGTCAAACCAAGTTCCCAAACCAGTTTGCACCATGGACATAGAACTGTTCCATTACAACTGTGGGGTAGGTGCCCTGTGATACAGAAGCAGAATTCAAGCAATAGATTGGCCGCTTAAATTGATATATCCATCAAAGATGCAACATAAACCATAGCATATGTTTAACCTAAAGAACTTTATCTATGTTTTCCCCAAGTACGTGATTGGATATAATAAAAGATACTAGCTCTTCCTGAAATCTTGCCTTCATAACAGTTAAAATACAGTAAGATAAGAAATAGCCATAGTTCACCGTAAATGCTACACTGTTTTTACCTTGAAGAACTTGCAGAAAAGACAGCTTAGCACTTACCACAGTTATTTACCATTAACTGAATATAAACAGCAGTGACTCAGAAATAAGTTTGTTTGTAAAAAAAATAAAAAAACCTGACCAGTGTGCACATTAACAAATGGATCACTGATTAAGTGCATGGTGATTCATGGGTGCATCATTCTTGCCTCAGAAAAGAAAACTGTTCATCTTATTGAGCCAGGACTGGTCTGTCAATGAGAGAGATGCTATACACATCATTCAGAGAACTATACATTAGATTTCAAGAGTTGCACAAAAAAATAGTTCTTGCCAGTTCACTTCTAATATTATTGGACTTAGTAGCTTAAACTGTGCATTGCGCACCCTTGGGAGTGAACAGCTTATCTAAATTCCTTTTTTTTTTTTTATTTGGACATAAATTCTTACTGAGAAAATAAATATACACATATATAAAAGCATATTTCACAATTCTTGTGAAATTCTTCACAATTCTTGTGAAATAAGACAAATTCTTTTAAGAACCGCAAAAAAGTCTACCCTTGTGCCAAAGTGCACTGGTCAGATGAAATTACCTCTCACTGTATTTCAGTAATAGTTTAACTGACAAAAGATACAGAAGGGCTTGTGATTCCACAGAAAAGTGCTGACCAATTTATTAATTTAAGATGTGTTTTCTATACTGACTTCAAACACAACTAACATTTAATAGCAAGGCTGCATGCCACACTAAGACCTTTAAATAAGAAAATAACATATCAATTTCCAAAATATTACTGTCCACTGATGTACTGATCTCATTTGCCTGCTGAATGAAATCTCACACTGGATGTAAGTATGCTAATAAAGTAGCCGTCAGTAAATAATACGACTGACAGAAGAGGTACAAACAGAGATCAAACTTGCACTGTTTATTCAATGCTAACAAGAGCCAAACAGTTTTTGTTTGTTTCACAAGAGGCTATTTTTCAATTCTCTTATATGAGAAAATGTTAAATCTAAGCAAACAAGTGCTATTATTTAATAATTGTGTTTGTAGGCATTTTAATACCTAGGAGAAAATAAAAAATCCAAGTCTTTACAGAATCCTGTCAAAGAACACAAAACTTACCTTCATTTATTTCCAATAAAATGGGTCATGTAGTTCAATGAAATGGTACTCAGAAGTTTTCAGCTAAGTTATTTAACATTTCAGAGTTTATTTCTTAAAGAAAGGTTTCTTTTTATTCTTGTCTTAGAATGTCATCAACAGGCAAGAGCACATACTGTTAATACAGTGAGAGGTTCTAGGTTTACCAATTGTTTGTAGAATCACTTAGGGATCAAAAGTAATAAAAGAAAAAAATCATTTGTTTGATGATTTTTAGAAGAAAAGCATGAGAAAAAAATTGACAAGCAGTCAAACAATTCTTCATCATCAGAGTTGGTTTTTTTAAGCAGGTAACTAAGGTGCTCTGTGGCTGTCACAGCCTTTCCACATAATCATCCCACGTTAAAGAACATGCAGCACTTTAAGCAGACATTACCAAAACTGCTATATCATCAAAATTCCCCACTTCAGGATCTCAATTCAGGACATAGTGAAGAAATTCATTAGAGTATATTGGTACCTGTTATGCTAAACTGAGAGACAATTCTACAAAGATGCTTTTTGGCAAAGCTTTTAGTGACCTAAGGTACTTTCCCTGACCTGATAGCTTACTATGTGAGAAGGGGTTTTGTAACAAAAACCCCAAAACTCATGTATTGCATCATGAACAAAGCCATATTCTCACATTTGAAAATCCTCCAATATTTAAAAACTTCCTTTAATTATCTGATAACATTGCACTGAAAAATTCTTAGTAAAAAATTAATCTGAGCAAAATAAACTTACAATATATCTCCAGATTTTTTAAGACTGAAAGGCTGTCGTTTGAACTTCCATTTACTAACAACAACAGCAGCACAAAGAACCTTAAAGAAAGTCACACAGCTGCTTTTCACATGATACTTCATTTTCACATGATATTTCATTACTCCATTAAAAAAAAATTCATTGACAGGTCAAATGTTTAAAAGTGTTTAAAAAGGCACCTACCCAACTACACCAAAACTTGCCATAATTTGTTCTTTTTGTGTAATTTCTGGCTCAAAAAAACCCCAAACCAAACCAAACAAACAAAAAAACACAGTACAGCTTGAAGTCATTTGAGCACTTTGAAATTAAATTGAGGAGATTAACATTAAAAATCTATAAGGCAGTTTGAGTAAAAATAATCAGTAGTATGTTTTTGAGGCCTCAGGATGCAACTGGCCGATGAATTACTTGTTCAACAAAAAAGAACAGAAAGCATGAAAATTCATGAAGTGAAACTCTCCAGAATGGTGAAAGCTTGGCTTAAAATCCAAAATTACCTTTCTAGATATTGTTTCAAATGTTTGAAACAATTCAGCTTTTCAGAAGAGCTGCATAATTTGTCAGGAATTTAAAAAACATTAAACTTACTTAACCTTTTTGACAGATGTCAGGTCTCACAGATGTCTAATATTCAGAAATAAACTCTCAACTTTAATCTACTGAGTGTACTTATTTGAACAAAGGGATTCACATCTTGAGTTCACGTGATCGGCATATGCACCTTCCATGTCAGAAAAACAGTTTCCCAGCCTCACATACCAAATGCTCAGACGTCAATTTGTCAGGCATAAAAATACAATAGTACACCTAACACATAAAAATACAATAGTAGACCTACCACATAAAAAGTTAAGTCTATGAGCTTTAGGAAAAGGTACAAGAGTATTTTCAAGTTCATTAAAAGGAAAACTGCAGGTTTCTATGGAAATTTACTTTAAAAACTGAGCAATTTCTAGTTAATTTATGTAGAAAAATTCCGACTCATGGAAATGTTTCTTGTACAGGCTTCTACAAAGAAAGCCTTAGAGAGTTGGAAAGGATTTTTTTTTTAACTGTTTGGTTTGTCTCCAACATTCCTGTAGAATAAGTGTTCCTGCAGAACAATAAGGGATTAATATATTGTGATACAAGTTTCAGTACATCAAAAGCCTGTCATTCCAGCAGAGGCTCTGGTATCCTCATTCCCTAGTCCAACAGGAATAGTCTATGCCAAGAAACTGAAAATTCAGTGTAATTTATTGAGTCTTTAACAGAGCTCTCTCATAATACAATTTAGTACATCATGAGCATAACCTATGATTTAACTTTGATGAAATGCAAGTTAAAGTCCACCAATAAAATTACTCTTAAATACAGTATAAAATTATCAAAGGCTGAAACTGCAAAGAAAGTTGAAGTCATGTTCTCTCTAATTAGATATGTTTACTAGTTACAGCCACAAAGAGAAAGAATAGACCAATTGGAAACAATGTCTGATCACAGGTCTTTTAAAGATGTACAAACACGCCAATTGCTTTAGTTTTTTTGTTTGGTTTGCTTCATATTCAATCCTTCGCAATATCAGGTCTGACATGTTAGTAATTCTTTATTTTGAGCTTAGTTGCAATGCAAACTATGAAGAGTTTATCCCTCCCTCAGCATGTAACACAAGAAAACTTCTGGTTATATTATTCTGACAAAACTTATGTAAGCAGGACAAAGCAAATGAAATATATTTTTACCTTACGCAAAGCAAGCTTATGCTAACAATGCATAGCAATGGCCCCAAACATATCTTACAATGATTTTAAACACACTTTATTATTCGTGGCTTGCGAGTTGTATAAATTGACCTACTTTCTCTTCTAAAACAAAATAGCAGTCTAGTCCCAAAGCATATTGACGGGAGAAAACAGCCTCAAGCTGCGCCAGGGGAAGTTTAGGTTGGATATTAGGAAAAACTTCTTCACCAAAAGGGTAGTCAGGCACTGGAGCAGGCTGCCCAGGGAAGTGGTTGAGTCTCCATCCCTGGAGGTATTTAAAAGATGGGTAGACGTGATGCTTGAGGACATGGTTTAGTGGTGGACTTGACAGTGCTAAGTTAACAGTTGGACTCGATGATCTTAAGGGTCTTTTCCAACCTTAACGATTCTATGATTCTATGATTCTATATGACATTGGAAACCATATGGGAATTGCTAGAGGTATCCAAAGACCTATCAGTATCCCAACAAGCTTCGAATTGGGGGTTTAGAAGAAATTGTGGTAACTGTTTCACTACTATTTCTAAGGAAAGCCACCATTAAAAAAATTATGCAGAATTTTTACAAAAAATTTCTCTAACACTGTTTTAGGCATAACATTCAATAAAAAGTTTCTTTAAGATTCTTTGTTCCTTCAGAATTTTTAATTGCAACATTTCTTTATCCACTTGGTTAAATCAACTGATTTAAAGACCATAATTAAAGAACTTTGATAAATACAAATTTTTTACAAATATCGTAAGAACCGGAAAATTTCTTCAATATATTATTATGAACAAAATCATTTCCAATGGAAAAAAAAGAAAAAAAATCTCTAATTACTCAGCAGAACAATTCTTTTTATTCTCTTGACAGCTAGTCATTTCTCTGTGGGGAGACTTCAATATCCTGATCAGCTACCAAGAAATTCAAGGGAATCTTTGTCTTCAGATGAAATAGTCTACTAGGCACAAAATAACAGTTATTAAAACTGCTTAAGTCTGAACATTTTTCAGACCCAATTCTAGCTGAATGGAACTGCTAGAACAGCATTCAAGAGTGGTTTCTATCCTAGTTCTCAATCTGGAACACAACACAGTCTAATCTTTGAAAATAAGACTTCACATCTTTCATTTGTGGAGAGAAAAAGGAGTAATGACTTTTGGTAAATGCATCTGGATTGTTACAGGGGTTACATCCTATTCTGAGTATGTGAAGGTATTGTTACAGACTAGTAAGTGAGATTCAGATGCAGACTTCCTCTTCTGGATGTGATTTGCAACAAGGTTTTCCAGTGGTTACATCCACTGCTGTGTCATCACTGCTCCTGCTAACACTGTCTTGCACGAACTCAGAAGTGTTAGCAACAAATTCCTGAACATGCAGAACAAACTTAGTAGAATTAAAGAGAATGCTTGTAAAGCTGAAAGATGTTTTACCTGTGTTCTTAATTAAGATATGCTTTTCACAGGTACAGAACAGAGGAAAGGAGTCAGAAGACCCAAACCAAAGGTATGCATTAAGGAGAGAATTAGTTTCACATGGTCCTATGAGAAAAGGATAACCGAGTATGAATGTTTTAGAAGAACTGTATTAATCTCTTTGATGCACGACTTGCATTTTTAGTCATCTTCACATTAATCAGTTAATACCAGTATCCAATTTCAGAGTATTTTGGGCAAAAGAAAGACATAGAGAATTGTTTTACTTTTTATAAAAATGTTCATTTAATATTTAATAGGAGATATGGGTATTAGATATTAAATTTCATTACTTTTGTCTGGAAAATCATCTGTATTTAAATTTAGGATGAAACTCTATCTTTTTTTTTTTTCTTTAATGAATTTTACATTAGTCTTAAAAGTGAATCTTGCATTAAGAACTTTTTCAAACATGGTCATATCAACAGAACAAGTCGCTTCCATCACCTGTTTCCATACTGCAGTATTCAGTAAGCTACATGATAAAGCAATACAAAAATGAAACAGTTTGGCAATCAGAAAACAGTATGAAAGCACAGAAAAAGCTACAGATTTCAGTATGTCCTCATTTTAAAGCTCAACTGACAAAACAGCAATGCCTGTAATTATGTACCGTAACTTACACAATACCTGAAACCTATTGTCTGTGATGCTTTCAACTTCACCACCATCAGTTATAACCTTAAGGAACTTGTTTATTTATTAAAAACCTTCATTTTAATATCAAAGAATAAATGTGTACCTTTGTTAGGAAAAGTATTTTTAATTATCTGAATTGCTTTAAATATGCTTTGAAGTTGAATGAACAAATTTCTATTTTAACCACAGAAGCCTGAAAATTAAATCTTCCATTTTTTTCTTTTTAAAGCAAAAATCAGACTTGTCTTTTACACTAATGGGGAAAAAAAAACAACTGAGGAAAGAAACTATTTACAGCTTCAAATGTTGTGTTACAATTATGATTCCATAAAATTTGTGCAGTACAAACTTTACCTCAATCAATTTTCTTTCATAAGAGCTGGCTAGTTCCTCATTGTTTTCTACTTGCTTGTGCTCTGGAACAGTAAATTCACCATCAGTGCTCCAAACATTTGGCAGAACTAAAACAAAGAGATACTTCAAATTAAAATGTTAAATTACATAAACATCTAAGACAAGCTGTTTAGAAGTAATAGCTCTAAAAGAAACAGTTATTAGAGGTATCAAAATAGGATGTAATATTAAACAGCATTACAAGTACTAAAATACAAATGCTGCAGGGAGCTTTCCTGTGAGCAGTATTTAGACAGGTATTCTCAACAGAAAAAAATGCAAACTAAAAGCATTTGGCTGTTCTGTGACTACAGCTATCTAATATATGTAGGTAGTAACTGCAATTCCTATCCAAAACCTTTGAAAACTAAGCCTGTGCTTCTCTTTTAAGTATTTTTTCTACTTCTTTTCCAAAATATCATTTCATATTACTTGCATATTACTTACATATCATAGAAATTACAGAAAATAGGGCTGAGAATGGACATTCCATACTTCATCTAGTATTTCATGTTTTTGCATAAAGCAGAATCAGCTGTAGTTATTTCATTCCTGACAGTTAATTGTCTAATTTATTCCTAGAAACCTCCAATAATGGAGATTTCATGCTTCCCTGCACAATCTATTTAAATTTAAGTATTCTTCTCAGAAAGGTTTTCTTGATAGCTAATCAAACTTTCCTCACCTGCCATTTAAGCCCATTACTTCTTATCCACAGTGAATGAACACTACAGTTTATTCTATTCCTGTTCCTAGCTATCATTTATGCATTTGATGTTCACTTTAAGCCTGTTCTAAGTAAGTCTCCTCTTCTCCTAGTTACATAAAGTCCAATTCAACTTTTCCTCACAGATCATGAATTTCTAAAAAAACTAGTTAGCACATATAAAGTAAACAAGCCCTAATAAAAGAGAGGCTTAACAAATGCTTTCACCATTTTTTCAAAATCTAAATGATATATACAACCACTGTAAAGTAGATAGAAGACACCATAATTCATCTGACTAAATACTCTTGAGCCTGGGAACTGATTTTTGCTTCAAGGAAGAATATATACATTCAGGAACTCATTATTATTTTAAGTGAATTTTGAAAGCTATTTTAAGAGCTATTTCTTGTAAATCTTACTTGAAGTTCTTCAGCCAGAAACTTCTAAGATCAGCATGTTCATAAATTTAATATTATTGTATCTAAGCAGGTTTGAAAAATGGTACACATCAACTCCTGCTAATGGCTGAGAAATCAGGATGGTCATTTATTAAATATTTAAATACCAGTATCAAACTGCTCAGTCTACAGCAGTGATCACTCATTTTAAAAGCTGGTATGATATTCTGAACTTGACACAGTTCTGACTCTTGGGCAATTTATTTACAATCACATTTGCTGAGTGTTTGTTTGTTTGTTTGTTTGTTTGTTTGTTTTTAAGTCACTGCAAGGCAAAGTATTATGCTGAGTTTCATTTATTATTTTAGGAAACTATTTCAAAGCCATACTCAATAGCATCTGATCTGATTATTGTAGAAACCATGTCAATTCTTCTCTATTTATAGTCACAAAAATAACAGCAGAAGCTCAAATTATTTTGACTCTTTCAAAATAGTTTCACAGAAAGTCTAAACACATAGTGTTCTAAAATCCAAAATACATTTAAGACTTTTGTTTTGATACCATTTGAATAAGATTACTCATTGTGATAACACAGGGCAGCAGTGAAATTAGTTGTATGCAAGAGTTTATGCCTCCCTGATGAAGACAATTTCCTAACATTACAGCAAAAGAGGACAGCTGGGAGTTTTCCAAGTCTAAACAGATCAGAACTCTATGTCCCTGTCTACATGTAAGGCTAGTTAGAAGTCAGGAACCTTAACCTATGAGTGTGTAAATTAATATGTAAGAAACCAACAAGAATTTCAACTTAAAATGATGAAAACAGAGAAAACAGAAGTTTCTTCATCCTGTTTTCTTCAAAAAAATGTCACAATCTCAGAACACAGTAATAAAACAGGTCTTGTAAATACACTCTGTAATCCTTCTAAGCATGTAAACTAATTAAGAACAAAATGACTTAAGACAAGTTATTACGGTCACTTTAAGCTATACCACAATTGGAATTCAATAACTTGCCTTAAGTTACACAATGATATATGTACTGAAAAGTGCAAATAGCTCTTTCTAATAACACAAATATTCTTAATTATGAAGGCTCACATCTGAAAAACATGAAAGCCTACGATGAGACACTGCAAGTTATGTATATAAACCATGGGTGCAACAGTTTCTATAAATCTCGTAAAAGAAAAAACGTTTTTTTGTTTCACTCTCCTTTTTTGAAGTGTATCTAAACATACTAGTTCTCAGGGATGCTTAAGTACTTTTTTGAGTCAGAGGGCCCAGTACTAAAAAATTTCACATAAATCTCCAATGGCAGCTAAGAAAAAAGCCCAATATTTGGTTTGATAAAAATACAATGTGTGAAATTAGAATATAAGAAAAATTATTACAGATAGTACATGTAGCTGAAATTTATTCTGGTCACTAATGATAAATATTACAGAAAATTACTGTGGATCAATTAAATATTGTTTGAGCATAAAGCATACATGTATTCATTTTTAGAAATGTTGGTACTGTTCCATCACCCTTTTTCATCTATAAAATCTGACCATCCTACTCAGTTTCTATTCTTATCACTCACTAATCTGCATAATTTTAACATGGCAGAATATAGCTAGCCTAGGAATATTTTTTTTCTTTTCCTATAATTACACTCATCATGGAAACTGTCAGTATCTAATGAAGGATAATTTCTGCTATTATAAGAAGCTTAAGCAATGTTTTTTGTGAATAATTCTTAATATGAATCACTACAATCCAGCAAAGTCGGAAGTAAAAACGTGTGCTCACTAACAAAAATCCTTTTAAGGATGAATGAAGTTTTTGAACTGCAGATAAGTATAGTGCCTAGCCCTTAAGAGCAGAATTAATGTAGTATTCATTCATACAGTCACTTATATGACCACAATATTGACAATTAAAAAAAAAGGAAAGACAGATGGTGCCAATTTCTGAAAAGCCACCTCATCTCTCAAAACACCTTCTGTAGTCAGTGGAAATACAGGTCCCACCAGAAGATGATTCAGAATCAAGACTCCAATTCATCCTGTCATGGAGACTTCTATCACCACTGACCACTGAAGAAAAACAGGTAACACTGCTGATAACTTAACTTGTTATCTTTCAGATATAAAATCTGCTCATTACAGTCAGAGCAATTTAGCAAAGGAAGTGAAACGTCTGGTCTTAATACAGAGTCTGTTTCAAACAGTCTGCAGATACTGATCTCCAAAACAATATTAACAGTACAATCTAGAGATTCTAAATTTTCTCTCCTCAAAATAATTATTCTTATGTTCCAATATCACATTAATTCACACATTATTTTTTAAATTAAATTTTCATCTGATAGCTTTTTCTGGAAAGTTTCTTATTGAAAAAAAGTAAAACCACCTCCTCTACCAGAAAACACTCTGTAAAAATAAGTAAAAAAATCTACTTCGGTATTTTTCTCAAAAGAAAAAGATATCAAATATGTTATTTTCACTATTGGGAGATATTACTCTGCCATGGTTGGAAGAGATGAATAGGGCTTATAATTATCCCTTGCTAACCCCACTTTCATGTAAATTATTTCATTTGTTTTGTCAAGGACTCAGCAAGGAAAGCAAAGGCTTCTTGATTGTTTCTACTCAGCAGTAATTTGATAGTATGCCATCACATAACATTCTTTGTTTGATATCAATCTGCATTACAAAACCGTTCACACAACAGCAAATAGCCCAGTCAGAGATGCATAAGGGACAGTTCTCATAGAAACAGAACTGTTATCTTTTCAGATGCTGATATTTTCCAACAGGGGGAGGGCTGATGTCATACTGGGTAGCATGTGGAAGCATGAACCATGTCCCCAGCTACACTAGGACTGTTTTGTGTGGCTGAAGTGTTGGTTATGGACCAGGGTTTGCACAGGATTGGGTGGCTGGTTATCTACACAGATCCATTCCAGGATCAATCAGGAAAAAAAAATGCAGATTCTTGTAAACCAGAGACATGGCTGTTCACTGGTTATTCTTTCATTGTCAGTTTTTATACAAGTCCAGGAGTCACTTCCATCATTGGGTTACTATACCTATGCCTCCAATAAACTGTCTCAGTGGTAGCATACAGAAAAACAAACCCTGTGCATGGATTTTTTTTTTTTACCCTTCATTTTACCCTTAGCTTCCACTGTTTGACCCTCTCTTCTGAGCATCTGGACAGCTCCTACATACTTCTTAAGTTGCACTTTTAGCACCTCATTTTCTCTGTTGATAAAAAGAACAGAATAAATAAATATTATTGTTTTCTCAAAATAGAGGAAAGCCCATTTCAATGGAAACAAACATACTATCTGTAATAATAAGATTTATCTAAGTTGTGTCATCAAGATGAAAAAAAATAATGACTTACACATTAAATAATACATCAACAGCAGAGTACCAGGAAAACTAGTTTTCCAGGGCCACAGAAACACATCAGGGAAACAGATTATCTCATAAACAAAAACTTTTCATTAATTGTTTGGTTTAGATTTTTCTATACTATGCTACATTGATGTCAGAAAAATTATACAGTCTATCTAAATCAACAGTTGATTAAAAAATAAGGATGGGATACTAGACAAGGAAATTCAGAATAGCCAATATAAAATTAGATAATCATTTTACTAGTTGTCCAAGTATTTAAAGTCAAGCAAATAAGTATTCAGCTTTAGAAACAGACTTTATTGTTTTAAGAAAACGCCAGCACTTCAGCAACAACATTCAAGGTAAAAGTTTTCCACATACCATTCCTAAATGAAAACCGTAAGAGAAGAAATTAAGTTAATCCCTTTGACTGTTACACTTCAGTGCCTGTGCCTGTCTCATTTGTCTTTGGAAAGTACAAGTACTCAAACCAGGTACTATCATAGTTCCACCTAACAACATTAAGCACCTTAGTTTGTATTTGGGGGAAATTAAAAGTATTCTAGCCAACTGAATTTTAAACAGCTGACAAAAAGCTGACAAATTGCATGTCTGAAAATTCAATTCTCTGTCTAAGCCCATTCAGTTAACCAAGTATGACAGAAGTGTTTATACAGAAGAAACATAATTAAAATGTGTTGCAAGAGAGTGAATTCACACAACTTTTACTATTCTTTAAGAATATATCAGGGTAGAAACACATAGGTGCCACAGGTGCAGCACATAACATCACACACAAGAAACCCACAACTGGTTAGAGAGAAGAGACAACATGGGCAGGTCAAAATCATGCCAGAGCAGTGGTACAAGCCCTAGGAATGATGAAACCCTAGATATGTAACAGATTACAGAAAGCTGTAAACAGATTATACACAAAAAGGTAGGCATTTTATTTATGGGAATTCATTTAAGAATGAGAAGTATTCAGAAACACATGCAAATATGTTTGATGGTACTTATCGTTCTATATATATATACATACATACACACACAATACATATATATTATATATACACACACACACAAAAAAAAACCTGTTTCTGTGAGCAATGCCGTATTTATATATAAAAGCCCTAGACTGGTACTATATTCATATTTCTATGGATTTCAAATCAGTTTTCTGAATGATGTAACCTCAATTTTATTCAGCTCTTTAGTAGGAGGTTGCTAAATAATTTAGAAGAAACTATTGATTACACAACTATCAATTTTTAACAAAGTCCTTGATGATTTTGTGCATTTTATGATATTTTTCATTTCCTAGACTACAAAGAACAAGTCATTTTTTTCCATAAGAGATGGACGCTGATATACAGATTAAGGGGAAAAAAATCAGAAACACAGTTTAATTCTATATACTATATTAAAACAAGTCTAAATAATTCATTCATGAAAAAAAAAATTATATGACAGCTAGACAAAAAGATTTCTCACCAGAAGTGTAAATACGTCTGCATGGAAATAACTGTATACAATTACAATATATTGAGTTTTAAGGATTCTCATGAAATAATCATACACCATCTCATTTCTACATTTGAGAATAGACTCAGTGCCTTCTGTCTGTGCTGAGACAGCATAAAAAAAAAAATCCATTTTTTACTATTGTGCCTATCGACTTAAAATTGATACAGTACAGATGAACTTCAGAAAGACTTTTATTCACTTAAGGTTTTTGATACAAGACTGAAATTCAAGGCAGCATACTGTGGCCCAGTCACAATTTCCTAATATGCCTCTTTATCACCCTATTACTTCTCATTCTTTGACATCTCTTTCTCATTACTACTATTTAGCTAGATCCCAAAGAGGGCCCATCCTGACCTATATAAATTTATATAGCTCTTTTTATCAGAGCATGTTTAAAAAACAAATTAGCAAGCACTCACTAAAAAGTCTTTAATGACTTCAAGAGGCATTATATCAGATATTCATAGCAAGTATTTTATAGGAGGAGAAATTCCTGTATAGGAGTTAAGGGTCAGATTTTCAGAAATTCTTGTCCAGCTGACCCAACTGTACTACCTATTATTAAGGATGTTAAATACTTCTATGTGAAGGCCTGAGCTTTACTTTTGCCACTTTTCCAAACTTTACCATCTAACTTGAAGCCAAACTGTTAGCCTGTTATGAGACTAGTGATAAACACAATGCTTTCAGCATCTTTTGATGCGCTCCAAACAATTCCACATTCTGTGCTGAAGAATAAGTGACAAGACTGTAAGTACAAGTTGAAGGGCACAGAGAAAAAATAGAAAGAAAAAAAAAAATCAGGCTGACATTCACGGGAAAACAAAGACAGAGAACTAAGCCACTAAAAGCACACCCATCTCCAAAACCTTAATTATAACAAATTTCCCTGCCTGGTCACTTCTCCCATGTTGACAAGTAGCTGAAAGACAGAGTGATAATATGTCATTTCTCTCTGCATCAGCTCAGTGATAAAGGATGACAATCTAGTATTCCTACAAATTATTCTTTTTGTTCGAATGGCACAGGTCTAGTGTGTGTTGTTGATTAAGCTTTATATCATTGGTGATTACTCATGCAGAACCATGATACAAGGCATACTTTTCTTTGGTTGTTTGATTATAAAACTAGAAAACTGCACATTAAGAGCTACACTGGAAAAAATGCTAAGGTTTGAAATCCAATCACAGAAAAAAATGCATTTAAAGCATCCTATGAAACTAGAATGTAACTCTTCCCCAAGTCTCTTTATGATTTATTATTATTTGGGTACACATAAGAAGCAGATTAGCAGAACATCTTTGAAGTTTTATGTCTTCAAGACAAAGAAAAGACCATATACATTTCCCCACTTTTTTTTCCTTAAGACAAATACAAAGTTAGTTTCTGATAGAGCAGATTAATTTCCAAAATCTCTCCAAAAGTATGACTAGAGAAATAGAAAGGCATTTAAATACAGCAACTTATAAATGCCACACATCTATAACAGTACGATAAATTTTATTCCATCTGAAACTTTTTCAAGCAACTGTATAAGTTTCTCCATAGTTCTGTGACTATTCTCCAAAGAAAATCATATAAAGATATTTCCAGGTTCCATAAACACTTTATTTATCAGCTAATGCAGTAAGGATCAACCATTTTCACCAGAGCGTATTTTATTCTATAGCACTTTTATCCAGTGAAATTACGTAAGATGCAATTAAACTCTGTAGTTAGCTTTTTGCTTTAGTACTTTTCCTGAAGATAAATCAGAATATTACAAAATCATGTGCATCCACTCTCAGCCATTAACAGTGTCTTTGCTTAAAACCAGAGGAAAAATACAATACTAATTATGGTAATGAATCAGTACATAATAACAACTGTAAGCAAAGAGAAGAGGAATGTTAAGCACCAAAACCTTAAATGCTGATACATGAGTAACTTTTATCCATTTCCTAAAATGGAAGATACCACCTCATAAAATCCCTAAAATCGTAAGTATTTCTATTGTCAGACACACTTCAAAATTCACCAGAAACCACTGTATGTATTCACAAATTATAGGAAAAATCTTAAGGATCCTACTTAACTCCTGTACTGAAACCAAAGTCAGAAAAACGAAAATCATTCAGTAAATTTCTTTCAAGAGTATGCATATGGTCAGGGCTTGTTTATACAGCAATATTCGACTGGCAATGCTAGTGTAAGGTATCCTTTTCGCCAAAGCTATGAAATGAAACATTAGTAGTAAAGGATTTACTTTTCAATGGCAATATTTAGTGACATTGATCATACTAATGCAGAAGCAAAATATTGTTTTACTGAAAAGAACTTTTCTTTAAATATTCATGAATTGTACTCAGCCACAGAACACCTTAGCAACAACAAACTTGCTTATTTATTATCTTTTTTGGAAAATGATCTGGAATGACAAGGAATGTTCAATTATATAATAAATGTAAGTTGTCAAATACCTTCAATTCCCTGCCTAATTTTGAAGCAAAAATAATTATACTTCCTCTCCATTTTATTATTTAGAAATTAGCATTTCAGGAAACCCTGCCTAAAAGAAAATCAAAACTACTGTAAGAATGATAATTTTTTTTTAGCAGCATAAAACAAGTTCATATTTTGTTAAATATATACCTGACTTTTATGTATGTAATGAATGAAAAGACAGCATGCAATATTACTGATAAATGCATATCCTCACCAAGTTAATTCATGCCAGGAAAAGTAGTTACAGTTCCCTAAGGGCTCTCATATTGAGAGGATGAATGTAACAGGATAACAAGCAGCATGTTCTCACATCAAAAGGAGGACAGCATGGAAGAGAGCTACTATTCCTATGGAACACAGCAGTGGATCAGCCCCCCTGCTGGGACTTTTGCTGTATTCTTGGAGAAGGGCCAAGGCCCTGCAGGTGAACTCTCCCCCACCTTCCTTGTGCTATAGCATCCGTTTTAAAAACTATCATTATGGGGGAACAAGGGGAGTTGAAGGAGGTTGGTTATTTTCCAGTAATGTCCACAAAGTTTCTGTGACAGATAGTTATGCTTACTGAAGCATGTATACATACACCAAGCACAGTTAAGATCTACTATGCAAGTCAAATTAGATGCATCTTATGTTCCTCAAAATAAGATTTCTGGCTGTTAATACAAATGAATACCAGTAAGAAAGTGTTTTATAAAAGCTGACTTCCAAAAATTTTATTAAAAGGTTAAAGAACAATATACCTTTAAGTTATGATTTTTGTTGCAGAGGAAGAGGCATTATAGGACTTATTTTCCTATACCTTAACAGAAACCAAACCAAACCAAACCACCACACAACTGCTTCTTGAAAAAGATACAAAAATTCCTCTAGGGCTTCTGTAAAATGAGCATGGTAAGAAAAGAATTTGAAAAAGAATAGTTTCTCAAATATCTCAACTATAGTGGCCTGAAGCATACTGTAATTAAGCTTCTGGCACAAACATCAGATACTAACAAGTGCTTTCTGTGGAGCTTACTCCTAAAACATGTCTTATTTCTAAATTCAGGCTTACCAAAAAAAAAAAAAAAATCCAACAGATGTCTATGTCTTGATAAAAACTCAGTGTTTTAGAAAACACTATAAAGGTACCAAATCTTCAAATAATAAAAAAAATTGCATGAATCTTGAGAATGAATTGAAATAAACAGTGTACCACAAGAATATGTAGAATCTATATACAGACATTGGGCTAGATGACTCCCAGAGATGCTGTCCTGGTTTCAGCTGGGATAGAGTTAATTTTCTTCTTAGTAGCTGATGTAGTGCTGTGTTTGGATTTAGGATGAGAATAATGTTGATAACACACTGATGTTTTAGTTGCCGCTAAGTAGTGCTTACACTAGTCAAGGACTTTTCAGCTTCCCGTGCTCTGTCATGTGCACGGGGGGCTGGAAGGAGGCACAGCCAGGACAGCTGACCCAGACTGGCCAAAGGGATATCCCATACCCTATGACGTCATGCTCAGTATATAAACTGGGGGAGCTGGCCAGGGGCCAGCGATCGCTGCTCGGGGACGTGCTGGGCATTGATCGGCGGGTGGTGAGCAATTATAGAGTGTATCACTTGCTTTTTATATTATTATTATTACTACTACTACTATTCTATTTTATTTTACTTCAATTATGAAACTGTTCTTATCTCAACCCACGAGTTTTCTCCCTTTTACCTTCCTGATTCTCTCCCCCATCCCACTGGTGTTGGGGGGTTAGCAAGCGGCTGTGTGGTGCTTAGTTGCTGGCTGGGGTTAAACCATGACAGATGCCTTCCAACCTGAATTATCCTATGATCCCACTATTAGGAGATGCAAGATCACAATTAACTGTAATCATATGTACCCTAAATGAAGTAAGAAAAATGAGAACTATTACTCATAGAAGTGGAAGTTGAACTATATACAATATAAAGAGATTATAGTGTGTGTGTGTATATATATATACACATATATATATATAAAACCAATCTCTGAAAAAAACTGTAGCAAGGAAAAACATGATAAACGTAACTGCTTGTCATGAAAGAGAAACACCATGTGCATGACAAACTGAAAACTATTCTCATGATAGCTTCCCAACATAGACTGTGTTCAAATCTTAATTATGAAAGGACACTATTTTAGCATTGATATCACATCGGAAAAAGCAAAAAATGGCTTTGTGGATAAGAAATATGAGGAAGTTGTTTATCTTATAAAATAACGTATCTCACTTTTTATAAAATGTTTTTGTAACTTGTGACATGTCACCAATTAACTAAGCAGGAAAAAAAATCATTGAATATAGGAATATTCAAATTAGTTTTCACAAGCAGGGACAAGAGATATTTTTTCCTCTCTCTAAGAAGCTGCTTAAGGTAGGTGATGCGATCATTTCAAGATGCATAACACATCATTTCACCCATCACTGAAGTGCTATGGCTCTGAATGAAGTGTTGTAAAACAGATTAATATAAAATGCCAAATCCAAAAGTAATGTGGCTTAAATAATACAGACACTAGATAAGAGGAGGCAGATTAGGTTACAGAATGTACAGTAAACAGAAGGTACATAAAAGTGTGAGATAAAATATAGTCAAATTCTCATCCCCCATTTCCCTACACAGTGCATTATCATCTTCTCTTTCTATCTGCTTTTCTTGCTACAAAGCCTGTCCTTTGTAAAATGCTTTCCTCCAACATTTCTGAATATAGTCTAAGAATATGCAGTCTGAGATTATCCAATTTCACAGTCAACTTCAATAAATTTCTTTGCCTCACAAAGGGATGTAATAGTATTCCATACAGAAAAAAGAATCTCAGTTAAAAAACTTTAGCATTGCCAAGAAGCCACTGGCACAATATGTCCATGCAATTTGAGAAAGGCTCATTGACCAGGGAGGGGTGGGGGGAGAAAACCAACAAAAAAACAGCTTACAAAATGACACTAGAGAGTCTATTTAGTCTATTTTATCAGAAGGCTAGGAAATAGGTTGAATGCTGAGACTGCTCATTTTGAAACAATATCATAACTGTTATGAAAGAGCTATTCAAATACTTCACATGGAATAATGAGATTCCACTACTTGAAACTAAAATGACCTAAGAATTTTCCATTTTTCAAAGAGAACTTGGGAAACTCAGGAAAATTTCTCTAAGTAAGCTAGCATTTTGTCTAGGAAACCAAAGTCTCTTCAGAGAGTTTAGGAGACCAGCTGAATAAATCAATTTTGCAGATATCCAGAAGTAATCATTTCAACACTGACTGATGTGTCACTGAAATTTGTGTTCTCTTACATCAAATTCTTCACAAGAGCTTCGGGGACACACATAAATATCAGCTCTCATAATCTGAAGCATATTCGTTCATCAAATTACAATAGTCAGATTGTTACTGAATGATTTTCCTTGCCTTAAGATGTTCAGAATATTACAATAGAGGAAATTTTTCTACTCCAGTCATGTGATCAATTGTTTTCAAGGTAAACAGTGAAATTTCACTATTACAAAATATCCGGAACTTAATTTCCTCTCACTCACCTAGTGTATTATGCAGCACTTACAAAGTATTTCCAAAATTTTTGTTATTTCAAATTCTTCAAATTATTCACCTTGCCCAAATTCCTGGTTTAAAATATCATTTATTAAAAAAATTTTACTACTCTTACTATTGCAGCAGCATCACCTGTAGGGTACAAAGTTAATGAACAAAATGGAAAAAAATTTAGAAGTAAAACCTATATTCCAAAATAACTATATGCAAAGTTTCTTATGTGCTAGAAAATGAGTTGCAATGAATCATTAAAGAAATGCATCCAAAGTCCAAAATAACTGGTGACACAAGAATTTATTGTACCTAGGCAGCTCCTAACACCGTGTTTGTCACGTGATAAGGTAAACTGACTTTCAGAAGAACAATCAACACAACATACCCAGTCTCCGTAGCAATAAGAGAAATTAAACAAACTTGTTTAAAACTAACAAGTTAGTCTAAGTGAGCATCTCTTTAGATCTTGTTGTAAAAGCTCTTTATCTATTCTTTAAAAAGGTACGTGCATGACAAATATCTGATTCACCCACGTCACTGCAAATTCTAAAACTGTGGGAGAAGTGAGTCAAAGAAATATGAATATACAATTCCTAGAACCTGAAATGTGAATATTAAATCATGAAGCATTTGCATTGTCTCAATTGCCCTACATCACGTGAATGTCAAACTCACCTATGCATATCTCTCCCTCCCTCAAACTGAGTAGTTTGGTTTGATGTGTCATCAGAAGCAGAATTTGTAACATTCTAAATACTTTTTTTTTTTTTTTTAATATTTATCATTTTCAGGTACTAGTTATGCTATGCAATAAAAAGCTTATAGGAATCCCAGCTGTGGTACTTCACGATTGACACTTGAGCATGCTGCCTGCGCATGCAGAAAACACACACTTCTCTGTGATAAGGCACAGATTACTAATCTTATTTAACATTTGGGATAGGTTTATTGTTTACTCTACATGTGAATCATCCCCAAGATCTTAGGCATCATAGGTTACTCTAGAGCTTATTTAGAATTGTAAGAAAGAAGGAAATCATACTATTACAGCAGCTTTTACCTTCAAAAGTCTTTCTTAAGCTAAACCACATTTAGACAAGGGGAGGGTTAAAATTCTTTCCTTTCAGCATCTCTGTGGCACAAAGTCAAGCTGGAGGCAAGTCACTACCGGGGCCAATGTTGTTTAACACCTTCATTAATGACCTGGATGCTGGGACAGAGTGCACCCTCAGCAAGTTCACAGACAATACAAAACTGGGGAGCAGCTGATACACTGGATGGTTGTGCTGTCATTCAGAGGGACCTGGACAGGCTGGAGAATTGGATTCAGGTGAATGCCTTGAAGTTCAACAAGGGGAAATGCAAAGTCCTGCATCTGGGGAGGAGTAGCCCTAGGCACCCATACATGCTGGGGGCTGCAAAGCAGCTCTATGGAGAAGGATCTCGAAGTCCTGGTGGACAACAAGCTGACCACGAGCCAGCAATGCACCCTTTGTGGCAAAGAAAGCCAACAGCATCTTGCACCGCATTAGGAAGAGCATTGCTGATGGGTGACTGCCAACAACATTGCCCAGAGGGGTTGTGGAGTCTCCAGCTGTGGAGGTATTCAAAACATGACTGGAAATGGTCCTGAGCAACCTCTTCCAGCTGACCTTCCTTGAGCTAGGGGGAAGCAGTTGCCCCACTTCAGAAATTGGTACTGTTGATACTGTTTGGCAACAACTGTTGCTTATGATACAGTGGTTGATAAAGTGGTCAGGTGTGAAAACCTGACAACAGGACAAAAAAAACCCATCAGCCCAAGGAAAACAAAGTCATGCTTAAATAATCAGATAGAAGGAAAATAGATCGGATGGAAATGTGACTGAAGAGGATGGATAATCCATTCTTTACTGATTACATACGTGACGGTACATAAGGAAGGGTATCTGCGTCAGCAGCAGCTGCCACTGACATATTCTATTTAAGAAAGTAATAAATAAAGACACAAATATTCCTACTCAATTTAACTGACACTAGGACCACTCAGCACAATTTCTACTGACTGAAGTAAGAACTTGCTGGGAGGAGAGGGGTCCCCATACTAATCTCAGTGTGGAACTATATAGGACATCCACCAGAGGAAATACTGTAGAGTAATATTAAAATGAAATAGTCTCCAAAACAAGTCCTCACTGGCTCCAGATCTGAGAGCTAGAATCTCAACAATCTACCTTGTGTATTTTTGAAAAGAACCTGTTTTACACATGCACCAAAGCAGCCATTTCCACTATTAGAATGAGCACTTTATTATTCTAGGACAGCAACACCAATCTGTTCACAATAAACATTGACATAGTGTTTCTGTTCCCCTCCCCACCCCCTTATATTTAAAAGCTGTATCAGATTTGAGGTTTGGAAAATACTGTTTGCAGACAGTGCTAGGTACTTTAGCAACATTAAGAATATCATATATCCAACAGAAGTAAAAAAAAAACCAAAAAACAAAAAACAGGACCTTGATATTGTGGTTTGTTCCAGATTGGGCAGACAGCTATACCAAGAATCTCCCAAATATCAAGTAAAATAAAAATGAATTAAAAAGAAAAAAAAGGGAGAGGGATTAGAACTGGACAAAGTAGATATATGAAAAAAGTCTTCTTACATTTACCTTACACATACATGTATTCTTTTGTATCTAGTCTCATTATGTAACTGCTGCTATTTTTATGGCTTATATTTCTTAATATAGTCTAATTACATTTTAAAATTAAACTTGATGTTGTCATAAGTTCAGCTCACTAATATTCTTTCCTCTGGAGCTGTAACAGTGGTTTTACTAATATTTTAAACTCTCACTTACTGTTAACACTTAACAAAACAAAAACCACAAACCCACTAAATTTGTCAGAAAATGTTCCAAAGGTTTTTTTCAGCTTAAATTCAACTAAAGTCCATGGCATTTTTAGTCCAAAATTACTTATGTTCTTCTGACAACTAAACTACTTGGAAATTATATTTTTCACGCATGCAGGATTTTTTATTCCCTTGTTCCACTGCTGTTACTTTTCATAACACTTTCAGTGCTTCTTACTTTGCCGAGGCTTGGACTTCCGTGGCATGTCGCTCTTCCTGTTCTGCTACTTTCCTTCTCCAGTTGTCCGTTTGCTGCATTAGCGCTGCAGAATTCTCCATCTCTCCATCAAGCAGATTTCTCAGAGATCAGGAAGAAGGCAGCAGCCTTTGTTAGAACACTGCAAACACTACCTAGTAATTAGAGTATACTCTACGAATCACAGAGGAGGTTGCCTGAATGATACACAGAATCATTTAAGTTGGAAAAGACCTTTAAAATCATCAAATCCAACCATTAACCTAGCACTGCCAAGTCCACCATGTCCCTAAGCACCACATCTACCTGTCTTTTACATACCTCCAGGGATGGGAACTCAACTGCTTCCCTGGGCAGCGGGTTCCAGTGCCTGACTACCCTTTCAGGGAAGAAGTTTTTCCTAATATCCAACCTGAACCTTCCCTGGTGCAGCTTGAGGCCATTTCCTCTCGTCCTATCGCTTGTTACTTGGGAGAAGAGACTGACCCCCACCTCACTACAACCTCCTTTCAGGTAGTTGTAGAGAGTGATAAGGCTCCCCTCAGCCTCGTCATCTCTAAACTGAACAACCCCAGCTCCCTCAGCTGCTCCTCAGAAGACTTGTGCTCCAGACCCTTCACCAGCTTCATTGCCCTTCTTTGGACACTCTCCAGCACCTCAATGTCCTTCTTGTAATGAGGGGCCTAAAATTGAACATAGGATTCGAGGTGCAGCCTCACCAGTGCCAAGTACAGGGGGATGATCACTTCCCTGGTCCTGCCGGCCACACTATTCCTGATACAAACCAGGATGTTATTGGCCTTCTTGGCCACCTGGCCACATTGCTGGCTCATATTCAGTCAGCTGTCGACCAGCACCCCTAGGTCCTTTTCCACTGGGAAGCTCTCCAGCCACTCTTCCCCAAGCCCATAACATTGCATGGGGTTGTTGTGACCTAAGTGCAGGACCCGGCACTTAGCCTTGTTGAACCTCATGTAGTTGGCCTCAGTCCATCAATCCAGCCTGTCCAGATCCCTCTCATCCTAAAATTTCATTATTCAATGTAATAAATTCACCTGATTTGGTTATACAAAGATATGAAAAGCTACAAGGAAAAAGGACCCAAACAAAACAGTTGTAAGTGCTTACAGTTAATTTGTATTACAATCTCATCAACATGCCCGAAGCACAATCTGTTATGGTATCTACTGTACCACCATGCAGAAAGAATTTATTATAGAAAACATCTTATAATCTGGTTTCAGTGCTTCAGTGCAAGTCCATACATCTCAGGAATAATCTATAAGCAACGTATTTACTAGTAAGAGCAAGAGACAGGTAGGGGCCTTGTCTCTACTGAGAGTACTGCCATAGACCTCTGTGTAAAACCTCTGATGAGATAGCAAAGGTCAGCATGATGCATAATGGTAAAACTCAAAGCATCCTGGTCCTGCCAAAAAACACAAAGCTGAATGGGGTAATAACTTGCAATTATGGGAGTAGGGAGGATAAGAGGCAGAAAAATGTGATCAGTTGGTAGTCTTGACATTAAAAAAAACAAAACAAAACAAAACAAAAATTAAAATAGCTATAGAAAAATGTAAATTACCAAAATAGCCCTACTACAGCATAACAACAGTATGTCTTAAATATATTTGTATTTTCATTCATCTAATGATGTGTTCCAATAGACTAAATAAATACAAAGTAGGTTTGATAGCATTTTAAATAAGTGACTTATCATTTTTACATTTACATTATCATTTTGCCCCAAGTGAACATAAAGACACCCACAAATGACAGCCACTTTCAGTGTAACATTGTTATCCATCCTACATCACTTCTGTACCAGAAGGGGAAAAAAGGAAATTTTCTGAATATTTGTAAAAGGACAGACTTTTACTCATTGGGAAAGCTTTCTTAAGTGATCTTAAGAATCTTTTGGCTATAAGTTTTGGTTTTGAAAAAACTACAACTGGCAAAAGCTCTGAAGATATAAAGAGTTATATGTGATTAGAATTCAAAGGAAAAAGTTGACCTGTGAAGATTACTCTTCAGTATCAACAGTTGAATATTGAAGTATTAAGCTTACCTTTCACAGAAAAATAATATATACATCAAAAAGATTACATAAAGATTATGCATAGCTTTACACAAAGGACAGCTTGTATTAGAGAACAGATTTTTTTAAAATTATTGTGCCTCTTGACTAGAAAAAGAAAACTACCTATTCTGTTCTGCCAATTCATCCTTTCTATTCATCATGGCCACAATAGCTTGACAATGTTCATCTAAATAGAAGGGACAAAAAAGATTAATTTCTGTGTGTATTTTTGCCTATTTCAGATCTAAAAGTCATGTACCTAGTGGCACCAATTCAGCAACATGCTTAAGATGATGCCAACATCATTTGCCATTCAGCAAAACACATAAAAATGCTCTTAATCTCACCATTAATTTGAGCAATCTTTCAAAAAAGGTATTATTAACACAGAATCAGAACTATTGATCAAATCAAATTAGTCTGCATCTGGTTTTAATACAAATGTTTACAAGTTTACCTGTGGCTGCAGCTGTTTTGTTTTAATCGCAGATGTATGGGACAATGCACCTTTTCACTACATGCGTATTAATGAGATACACTGTTACATGTTTAACTTCTTTAAATTGCTTGTTTTCCTTGCTATAAATTCTGACACAGGAAATATAACTATTACAGTGAGACCAGAGTAGAGAGAATGTCATTGCTTCTTCATGGCATTTCTTCTCAGGCTCAGTCTTAAAGACTGTCTTAAAGATGATGGGATTTCTGAATCTTGTAATTTCCTATAAAAACTTTTTTATTTCCTGTAAATACCTTAAAAAAATACTTTCTGTCATTCCATCAAGAATAATTAAAAAAAAAAAAAAAAGACAGAATTTTAGAATTTTTGAAGACTTCTTTAGGGTTAGGTTTAACAGTGATAGCAGAGTAGCCAAATACCATACAGAAAAGTGTCAGCTCAAAGCGCTGACTCACCTACAGTCCTTCTGCTACTATAAAGGTTTTACCATATAACTGTACAGCTGTACTATTACTATTTACTATAAAGTTACAGAAAAATATTAGGACTTAATCATCTAATCTAAAACAGATTCTGACTTCCAGATCTTGCATGAATACATGAAATACAACAGCTCTTCGAAGATTTGAATGGCTTCTAGCAAACATCAGGACGGATACTTGTCCTAAACTAGATTTTTAAAAAAAATTTCATTAACAATTTCACGTATATTAATCAATAATTTTATAAGAGCTTCTGTAGGGGAATAATTATATTAAAACATCCCTCCCAACAGTTAAATGAAATGCTCCTATGTTTATATATAATAAATCAGTCAATTCTGTTCCGCAAATATTCAAAGCAGATGTCAGCAAATTTTTTGTGCTTTTACTGGACACATACTAAAAGAACGGGTATTACTTAATTTCTTCAAGTAAGCAAAGCCATTGGACAACTTTTTTCCCCTTTACACTCAGTTCACTGATTTACCCATCTCTTGCGTAATATTTGGTATAGTTACAGAAATTTTTGCCAGTTGAAAATAAAACTTAACATTGTCCTGTGGACCAGATTAAGTCTGCCAAACTCTAGTAGTGGACAAAATGTGAAAGTTTTTACTATGTCAATCAAATGTATCAATCAGTGCAGACACTAGAATTCCAGTCTGGCATTGGTAATCTGCTGGTAAATCCCCACTTGCAGGATTTGGCAGGGTTCTCATATCACTTCAAATCAGCCAATCCAAATTCTTCATGCTAGATTTTTTCCAAAACATTTCTGCTTCTTTGGCCATGGAGAAAATAGACAATTATTTTCCTACCCATCCCACATTACAGCTTGAGAACTAGTTGACATTAGAAAGAAACATTTCAGTAGGTCATTAGAGGGATTTTGCACTCCATTAATTCAGCACAGAAAGAATAATTATTTTTCTACAGCAACTTAGCATCTTTATGAGTTCTCTATACAGCTATCAAAAAATAAAAAATCTACATCTTGTAGAAAAGCCAAAAGTTAAATTTGTGGGTATTAAATACTAACACACATTAAGAAAAAAAAAAACCAAAAACACAACAACAAAAAACAAAACAAAACAAAACAACAAACCTGGAGACTTCTGCTTTCTCCCTCAATAATATTGCTCACGTTCAAAACCAAAGCTGTGATTACATGGCTATTTAATCAGTCTTCCTAAGGCTGTGCTTTCAGCAAAAAGGACATCCCAGCTTGCCTTACCCATCATTGCTACCACCTCCCTTGTTCTGGCACTGGTGTTTATACACACACAGTGTCCTAGCAGGTACTGATCCAGCTCAAAATTGTTGGTTTTTTCCTGCTGGGCTACTTTTCAGACAACTAGTTGCCAGGTGATCTTACTGCTGAGTTTAATACTGTTGCTGGCACAAGGCATATAGCAGAAAGCAGTCACAGCAGAACAGGACACCTTTTTAGTCAATAAGGATGAGGAATAAAAGGTGGAGTACCCTTTTTGGCAAAAGTAAAGTTCCTATTGCATTGATGTGACCAGGTAACCACTGCAATTTATATAGCAATTGTAAAAAAAACCTTAGAATGGAAAGATTATATATGACAAAATATGCTGTGCTCCATTATTTTCATGACTATTTTTCAAAAGGTGGCTATTTTTCAAATAGCTTCTATTGACTAGCATTTACTGGGGGGGGGGGGGGAGGGGGGGGGGGAGGGAACCACCAAACCCTACATTCTGAGATTTAACTATTATATTTAGCTATAAAGTATCAAACTTGATGATCATGAAACTCAACACACTATTAGTATTCTTTTGGTCATCATGAGACACTGCCACTTTGAGGGCAGATTGGAAAGGTTGGGTTTTTTGAGGATTTTTTATTTGGCTATTTTGTGGTTTGTCGGTGGGGGTTTTTGGCAGTGGAAAATTGGTGGGTTGTAACAGTCCGGGAAAAAAATAATATGTAGTGTTGCGAAAATGGACCACAATCCATCAGCTTATCTGTGAAATAAAAAATTATTCTAAGGATGAGGAAAATAGAATAATCCAATAAGTGTTCAAGCCTTGTACAAGTGTACAACACAAGTAAAAAACATCCATAGTAAGCTTTCAGTACAGTAACACTATAACAAAATAAAGATTTTTAAAGTTGAATTCAGAATCCTCCTCAAGAAAGCATCAAGACAATGGCATTTTAAATATTTCAAGAGTGTCATTAAAGTATGATAATGCACAATCTGAGTTAGTTGCTATTATTTCTCTGACTCTGAATAAATTAAAGCTGTCACTACTCAGACAAGTTATTGTAGCGGTGCCTCTGCACTTGTGCTGGGGTGACTACTCTACAATAATTGCCTGTATGCATACTCAGTCTGTTTAAATGTGTACTGATTTATTAACATTTAAACAGTGAAGCTATTATAAATTGTCTCATTTTTTCCAGTTTTACCAGCCTATTCAAATTGCAACCTTAACTTGCCTAATAACTTAATCTGCTTTCCCTCATTCCACCCAGAATCTTCTACATGAGTAGAGAGTTGAAATCCCATCTTCTCTCACTCCCCTCTGCAACACAGACATAAATAAGCAGACCATGAAAGCAAGATTCTGTTAAAGACTATGGTTTGCATAAAAGGAGAAGAAAAATTCCTCTTGAAATAAAAGATGTTAAAATGCTTTCTATTTCCATTTGCTTCATTTTTCTGAGAGTTCTGGAATTGACAATACTGTAGAGACACAACAAAGCAGAAACTCCAAATTTCATTATCACATATAGGACAAAAATCAATGCTTAATTTAGGACCACAAAAGCAAACACACTTCATACTCAGTGTTTCTTGCTAATTTAGTTCAACAATGGATAGCAGTGAAGATGTGCAAGAAAGCATCAACACAAACAACTAGTCTGGGCTAAGAGCCCAGGGTTCCAAGAAGGCTTGTACAGCCTGTGCTCACCCTAGCAGCAATATTGCTTCATTGCTATACGTATGCTATTTCTTCTTGAAGTGATGGATATTAAGGAGTCATATTTTCTATCAATTACTCAAAACAAACACAAGAACTATATAGCTTATTATCAACACTTCTTTAACCTCTCCATCTACAGTGAATATAAAGGAGTCAAACATTTATTAGTGTAATTAAATAAATAAAAAGTTACCAACAAAAAAAAAATCAGAAACTTTAATTTAATGATCTTTTGATGCAAGTAACTGAATAGAACTAAAAGGACACCATCCTATTTAATTCAGGCATAACCTTCAAAACTTTCAAAAATCATAATTTCTTACTCTCATTTATGCTCCTCAAAAAATTTTAGCACCATGTCAGAACAGTCAGCTGAATGCAAAGTAAATCCAGTATCATACACTGTGGCAGGTTCACTTCAAATCTGCGAGAATATTCCTCATTTCATAAGCCTTTGTCTGGGTGTTATGCTTGCCTCTGAGATCAGTGTATGATCATAACCTAATTTTTTCAGCAGACTTATGTCTCATTCATTGTGTGGGTTAGAAAAACGAATAAATAAAAAAAAAAAAATCAGGGTTGTAGCAGCAACGATAAATCTGGCATTTTCTGACTTCTGGACTTCACAACCTCAATCTTTCTCCCCCTCTTTTTTCTTTTTTTTTTTTTTTTTAAATACAACAGTGGGAGGATGGCCAAGTATACCCACTTCAGAAAACTGTTTGATGTTAGAGTTTATGTCCTACTTCTGAACTGCTTTGTGCTTGATACGTCATTTACATTCTGTAAAGTAACATTAATGGAAAGAGATATACTACTGTTATTAAGGATCAGCATTCAACACCAACATATCTAAAATTCAAGTAATAATCAGAGTTTCATGAAGACAGATATAATAAGATAACTAGTGAAGTCTTTAAAATTATGTAACCTTAAGAGATATTTTTGCAACAACTTCTTAAAAAAAGGATTCCCATGTGCAAACCAATAATTCCAAATGAGGTCTTTATCAGTAAAAAAAGATAACAAAAAAAATCAAGGAATGTGCTAATTAAACTTTTCATATTAAACCTTACTTTTTAAAACACCAAACATTACCTTTCTTTTGTTGAAATTACTCTGTAGTGCCTAATTACTAATAAAGCAAATATTTGCTCTAAAACATTTTTTAATTCAGTGGCATACTACATGCAAAACCTAGCTTCTATAAAGCTTTTATAAGGTCACATTCAGAGCATGAAATCTACAAAAAAAGTGCCATGCTTTAAGAAACACCTGTCAATTTCCCAGCAACCTCCAGAAAAGTCAGAAGTTTCACAACTTTTTTGCTGTTTAGCCAAAGATTGGATAAGTATGATTTGCAATCACCTGTTATGAAGAATGAGCTGTAAGTGAAATCATCTCTCAGTGTACACAAGGTCATGCAGCACTCCTCTGCAATCCTGCAGATAGAATATCAGGGTGGGCTGGGAGCAGTTTACAGGAATGATTTTTTTATTTTCCTGAATGCAAATTTACACATATTTTCAGAGACAAATAAAGCTTCCAGCAGACTAGTTACATCTTAAATCAGAAGTCTGACCTTTAAAGACATGCTCCCTAAGCTGCCTGCATGAACATTGGCTATTAAGGCTTTATTTAGTGTTCTAAAATCTTGTAAATATTATCCTGTCATGTCGCTATTATTAGGGTAAATTTTAGTGGGAAACAAATTAGACAATACAGTCTGTAAGATGAACTGCAGCTTTTTTCTCAGTGATGAAATTTATACACCCTCTTTCCACAGCTGTGCTTTTAAAGAAGTCACAAGAATTTAGTACCTGTCAGTGACCAGTGGCAACCAAGTCACAGAACAGGTCAGAAGCTATTTAGAGGACAGAAAAAGTACAAAAACATACACCTTATTTACTTACACAGCCAGGATAAAAATATAATATGTAGGTTTGATTATTCAGTAAAGTTCTTCAGTGATCATGAAAAAATAGGGGCTTTCTCAAGAATATAGGAAAAAATATGGAACAATGTACAATGCTACAACCTTTGCTAACCTTTGTGGTTAAGCCCAACTTTAAAAACTGAGGAAAATTATAGTGGAAAAAGTAAGTTCCCAATTATTTACTAAAAATAGCACTATAATCAAAGAACCTTGTAAAGAAGGACACAAGTAGCATCCTTTTAAAATGAAAGTTTTAAAACTTCCTTTTTTTCCACTGCAAAAACAAAATGGGGAGACTTGAGCTGGTAGGACAGATTTTTCTGGTGTAAAACAATGCTGAAAATGTAATCTTCCAATGACAATAATTGGAGCAGACGGAAAGTTGTTTGTGATTCAAACATAACAAGGTAAATACAATTTTTTAAAAACTGGAAAATGACATAATGGAATAGGTGCAAAAATATAAAACTTCTGACAAACTTAGTTCTTTATAAAATTGGATATAAGACATAACGATCTGTAAAGTAGGGCAAGTTTTCAAATAATGTCTAACATACACAGTGAAACTCTAGCTCTATGGATTAGGATTTCTCTTGAGTGGTATTAGTACTTTTCTGAGGTGCATCTGCTGCTAAATTAACCTGTACCTTACAAATGCATGGGACATAAATTCAGGAAAATCATTCAAAATGGCAGAAATTTTAAATTACAGCTTCTCAAAACATAATTTTCTAGCCTGTATATCAAAAGAACCAATAAAAGGTTAGTACTATAATAGTAAATTGGAAAGGAAGCAGGAAAAGAACAGATTAAAAAAAAAAAATCATTTCAGGCTTTGTCTTCAGAAGAGGCAGAAAAATCCAGTCACTGGAGACCTCACAGCTTTTCTCACTGCACTATTGCATTCCATTTTTCTTGTCTGATATGTTAGAATTAGTTGCTATGCAACCAAGCTATAAGCCTCACCATTTAATAATTCTTCGGCTAATTGCAATAGAGAAAAAGAGCTTCAGTGTCTGGCTTTGTCGTAGCACTGAATTCTTCCTGTACGGAGAATCTATGACCAATAAAAAGGAACTTGAAAAAAGCATTTTTATTGAATGTATCTGGGATCAGCTATTACAAAGGTATTAACTTATATGTATAGTCAGCTGAATTTTTATTATAATGATAATTAGATTATTTACTAAGTGTTCTACTGGCTTTATAGATGTTTTGACATGCTTCCCCGCTTCCTTCCACCAAAACCTTCTCTGAAATGGGAAACTAATGATAGCGTGTATGCTTCTGTTGATCCTGTGGTTCATTTCATTTACAAATTGCTAAGTATCAAGAATTGAAAATCTCAAGATTTGCCTTCTATTTTGTAGCTGTCTTAACTATACATAGGAACTAACTGAGCAACTGAAGGAGACCAATTGCGGCCCCTGCTGGTACCTAATACACTTATGAAACAATAAAATCAATAGAGTGCAATAAAATCAGAAAGTTTCCCATTAAAATTCTATTACTGAAAAATAAAATGAAAATGTAAGAACGAAAGCGTATTGTAGTAATAACATGAGCAGAGAATATCCAGTGACCAAAGTATCACAGTAACTATCGACCGTAACTCCATCTACATATTCAATTATGTCACTTAACAGTCTCAAACCAGTTTCCCACCTCAGAAAGTACTTTGTAAGAAAGGAATTTTCAGCTTTGTAAAGCTCAGTCAGCAGACCCATGCCAGAGCCTGAAACAGTACCCAGCAAAAATGCATGGTCTACCTCCTTTAACATATGTTGACACAGATATCGTTTGAACATGGCATGAGAACATGAGATTAGAATATCCTGAGTGTTCATTCATTTTGATGATTTCATAAATCAATTTCAGAAAAGAATCTTGGCTGCATCACTTCTAACTTCCCCAATGTCATAATTTAAAATGTGTACATATTTAAATTTATAAAAAGAAACAAATACACACCCCAGACCTTTAAGAACAAAGCCATATCCATCAGTTCAGTTACAAAACTTTCTGTACAGTGAGGAAAATAAAACCATACTGGCTTATATGTTTAGACAGCTAGTCAGTTTAAGAACTAATTCTTTGTTCTACAAGTTTATGTGAAGAAAAAAAGATTAAAGATGGGGTGAACAAACTGCCTGTACTTCTACGAATCTCTTTCTACAGCAAAGGCTATTTTATCCTCTCCAGCTCAACTCTTAACACCGCTGAAAATATGACTGTCATCCACCTTAATCTTAACTAAAGTTTTTGCTTGTGAAAGCCCATATTTATGTTTGGAGCAGATTTCCATATCAAAACCACAGACTGAGTGTACATAGAAAGAGTTCTGGGTTTGTTTGGGTTTTTTTCCGACTAGGCATTAATGAAAGCAGGCAAAATAAGTAAGATCACATCAGAATCAACCATTAGTTTTTTCAGAGCTTGCAGAGATTTAAAGATGTTAATCAAATTAAATCACTATTGTTCATTTAACTACTCAAGCCACATCCAGTATAAGGATGACATTAGCTTCTCTGTGGAAAGAGAAGCTAATGTCATACCAGTTACAATGAGCCATAATCTGGGATCTCCCAATTCGAAAATCATTTTGGAGCAGTCATTTCTAATGTGGCCAGCACACCAGAAATTAAGTGCTGTATGCTTCTCTAAACAGATCTTACTGAAATAAAAATAGAAATGAAGAGTTATAGGACTTTCAAAGTTAATTCCATCAATCTAGATACATCAAGGAAGTACTTACTAATTGTCATGGATTCCGGCACAGTGGCTGAAGGCAAGGTATTGCTTAAAGCGTTCACTTGAGCTGGAGGACTGACTTCCACTCTAGTCATAAAAGTACAATCTCATCAATAAATGAAAATAAAATCCTAAATTCAAAATTTAAGAAAAAAAGATTCCAGAAACTAGAATTGTTATCATATTCACCCATATGCAATCAACTTATGTTTAATTATCCTTTAATGGATCTGTTGTGAATCTGATTTAAGAATACACACAAAAAGATCCAAATCAACAGACCATGGAGAATACAGTAAAAAACAACATAAAACCCAACATAAAACCTACTTTCAAAACCAGGAGGCTGTCTGCCTGTTATTTGACATGACTACGTGACTTCTTCAAGATAATTAGGAAAAGTTCAATATATGAAACTATGCAAAAAGGGAATTGTAGGCTTTTGCATTTGTCTTTCCAAACATTTGCAAAAGTACCCTGATGAATAGTTTGTTTTCCAGTACTGAGTAGCTATGCATTAGGTACCAATAATAAGTTGGCAGCTACAGGATGAAGATTTTTTTCTTTTAAGAAAAACATATTTGACACATACCCATAAAGGAGAGCAGATCTTCTTGGAACCGGTTCTACCACATGAACAACATGGTCAGGCCCCTCTCCATTCTCCAAGTTATCTAAAGTAGAATGCACAAGCATTAGCTTTCTTCAATTAACAGTACTTAGGAAATAAAATAAAAACAAAACCAGAAGGAAGGTAACTATGTTTTTAACTAGAAATACTCATCTTTACTAAAGCTTTCGAACACTTTAAATTCTTTCTCCAAGGTTGGCTTCTCCACATTCACCCTGAATGCCAGCGGGATTGTAAATTAGTATTGCACAATTCCTAAATTATCATTTCAATGTACATTTTACATTGATAACAATGTTGCAAAGCTATGAACAGACTTCTTACTGAAGTTATTTTTGCAAGCCCCAGGAGTTTAACAACCACATGGCATCTGATACTCATTACAAATCTGTTTGTGACTTGTAGGAAAAGAATTCATGGTTAGTCCGCAGTACATGAAACCTTCCAAAGACAGCAGTCCTTTATGCATTCCCAACGCAGCACCATGGCTTTTCTCTGGCTGCTTATGCCTATGTACCAAAGATCAGGAATCACACAGATGAGACTTTTTAAAAAGCATGGATAATATGCATCTGTCCACAGATCCACAACTGTCAGGATCAAAATATACACGTCACTAGGCCTGTCATTAAAATAGTTCAGGTGGAAAGAAACAAAAAAATCACATTTTATTCATATTTTCTGCATCTCACTATGTAAGGGTTACAAAGTTACCGTAAAACAATCCTAAAATCATGAGCTAAAATAGCACAGAATTTAAAACACAAGAATTCTAGAAAAAAAGTTAATGGAAATTATGAGTTATGTCAGAATGACAATGGAGGAGAAAGTTCATTTTTTAAGCTGTAGAGTTTACTGAAGCTTGGTTCCTAAAATGCATACTCCATTTTTGGTCCAAGCAACTGAATTTTGACTCAGGCTTTCTCATCTCTAGGTACATGGAGATATGATATGCCCTGACACATCCCTGAAGCACTGCAACAGACTAAAACTGAAAGCACTGATATTAACATACAACACAATAGATTATGCTGTAATCTGTTTCAATATATGTCTTGTTATTTATCTGTATTAAGACCTATAAATAAAAATATTGGATCAAACTATATTACAAGAGCTCATTAAGCATGTTTTAGCAAAAATGTTGTCATAATAATAATGAGCTTGCCAGCTACTGGGTTGCGCTGCCCTCAGAAAAAGCTAACCCATGTTCCCTCTGATATCATTTACCTAGCAAAAGTATAACTTCCAGAGTCAAGCAAACCACTGCCTAAGGCAGCTTTCAATCTCATCAAATTGTCATTATGGCTGGGGGGAGGGTGACTGTACCCTTGTGTACCACTCTCCCTAACTGGTTGACATCTGGGTTGTATGATGGGCCTTTTAGCGAAGACTGCCTGTACGCTCCATCAGTTCAGGGCTGTTCAGGAGGACCCAGCAACAGCATGGAAAGTTGAAATCAGGAAATCAGACAGCAGAATCTGTGTTGCTGTTTCCTATAACTGATGAAGATTCCTTTCACCAGCCCAATGCCGTATCATTCTGGCTTGCATGCTGGACCATAGGGTTTACCACAAAGAAGGGCAGAAGAAGAACTGAAAATATCTGTATACTGTGCCAGAAGGGATCTGAATGGGACAGTTGTTGATCATCTGTAGTAGTCTGATGTAAAGCAAAATGAAACAAGGGTCTTTGGTATCTCCTTAATAGAAGTAAGCCCCTGTTAGACTTGTTGTCCTCTCTGGTCATCTCTCTCCAGCACTGACTTGGCTTGATCTCCTGACTTTTGATTTCCAGCTACAAACCCCTAGCTCTAGCTCCTGATGCCTTGTGACATCTGCCTGGCTACTCACTCCCACAGCTCAGCTGCAAGCTCCCATTCCACCTGAGCCCCCCCATCCCCATAAACAGGAACGTTTACCTGTATTCCAGATTTCAATCTGTTGCAGTCAGCAAACACTTATAAATCTATGGACTTTTTGTAACAGTTTTTGTACAAAATGTAAGAGAACACTATGCCACAAACTATGTAATGTTTTCTAAATCCATTCCTTCATAAATTGAAAAATGTGGGAGCACAAGAAAAAAAATGAAAATGTACCTTCTATTTTTTTTGAACCACTGGCATTTCTTAAGAGGTACATGTCTTAAAATACAGCAAAGGGCAGTACAGCATTATTTTACAATTCACATTATTTTTATCACTGAACTTACAGAACTGAATTACACATTTTCACAGGCGTTCAATTAATGGTCCATTTAAACTCTTGGCACATATAATGTATATGCAAAAAATATGAAATATTTTACAATTAAAACATTATTTGAATGCCACTGAGAAGTTTTTAAGTGGTCACTGAAATGAGAATACATACCCAAACTTTTATAAAAGCAATGTTTTATAAACAGCTAGCAAAATATTAACTCGGGGAGGAGGGGGGCCGGGGAGAAGGGGTTGGGAGGTGGTGGAAATTTTTGTTTGTTTTTGATACCAATACAGACATAGGAAAAGCACCAGGTCTTCTTTTCCATACCTTTGATCATTTTCATTGTTTGTTTCAAGATCTTCTCCAAATGGTCCACATCATTCTTGAAGTGCAGTACCCCAAACTGCATACAGTACTGCAGCTGAAGCCCCATCAAAGCCAACTAAGAATAAATTTACAAATGACACTTTCTTTTATGAATGTCTGTATGAAGTGTGCTTTTACTGCAGAAGCACGGCACTGCTAATTCACTATCAGCTTGTGACCCACTATAGTGGGTCTCCTGCAGAAAACTACTTGAGGATACTGGCAGATGAAAAATTAGATACGAGCCAGCAATTGGTGCGTGCAGCCCAGAAAGCCAGTCTTATCCTGGGCTGCGTAAAACACAGCATGGCAAGCAGGTTGAGGGAGGTGATTCTCCCCCTCTATTTTGCTTTCATGAGACCCCACCTTGAGTACTGCAATACAGCTTTGAGGTCCACAGTACAAGGCAGGCATGGACCTGTTAGAGTGGGTCCAGAGGAAGGCCACAAAAATGATCAGAGGGATGGAACGCCTCTCCTATGAAGAAAGGCTGAGAGAGTTAGCGTTGTTCGGCCTGGAGAAGAGAAAGCTCTGGGGAGACCTTATTGCGGCCTTTCAATACATAGAGGGCTGATAAGAAAGATGGAGACAGACTTTTTACCATGGCCTGCAGTGACAGGACAAGGAGTGATGGTTTTAAATTGAAAGAGGGTAGATTTAGATTGGATATAAAGAAGAAATTCTTTACTATGAGTGTAGTGAGACACTGGAACAGGTTGTCCAGAGAAGCTGTGGATGCCCCATCACTGGACGAATTCAAGGTCAGGTTGGTCAGCTTTGAGCAACCTGGTCTAGTGAAAGATAATCCTGCCCATGACAGAGGGGTGGGACTAGATCATCTCTGAAGATCCCTTCCAACCTAAACCATTCTATGATTCCCATATCCTTTTCCAAAGAAGTATTTCCTAGCCAATCATTCTTCATCCTGTATATAAACAGATAACAGCTTCTATTGAACTGCATCCAATATTTGATACTTTCTCCAATCTGTCAAGGTTAATTTGAATTCAAATTCTCAAACACACTTGCAGCTTCTTCCAGCTTAGAGATATCTAGAAAACAAACAGGGATACTTTCTTATGCAACCATCCTAAACATCAATAAAATACCATACAAGACCAAACCTTAATCCTAACAAAACTCTTGGTTTATTTTGACATTGATAAATCCTCCTCAAATAAATATCTACTCAAATTAAGAACTCTGATTCAGATCTAGAATAAATTTTAATTGAACCTCCCATCCCAGTTGTGCAATATCTCCTATGTCCTTACAATCCCATTATTTCTTACTATTGTCCCATGTTAGAAATTCTGTTTTAAAGTTTGCTGGAATTCGGTAAATTAAAATACCTACCTGTTTGGGAGTAAGAGCCAACAGCACTGACAGGAAATAGAACATTTGCGTCATCATTCAGGACCTGCAGAAGAGTCCAACTGATGTACCTATTTCATGAGGCTTAGATTTAAAACAAACAAACAAACAAACAAACAAACAAACAAACAAACCTATTTATACAGTCAGTATTCATGTTCACAACGCTTATATCCGTTTCAGAGATATCACTGCAAGAAAAATGTGTATTTCAATTGCCTGCCAATTTCTTGGTTCAGACATACATAAATTCATTAAAGATCAGACCATTCCGAAGCAGATGAGACAAGCAGTGCTTGCCTCTTTTTCTCCAAAGGGATTTCTGTGTCAGAAATAAAGAGGGCATATGAGTATCTAAAATTATTGTTTTTCTCTGTGTTGTCTTGTCTTGTTTAACTACCTACTTTGATGATAACAGGCTTACTCTGTTTAAAATATGTGGTTTTACTGTGAAGCCAAAATAGAGCTGTTATCATACTAAGAATAAGGAAATGTCAAATAGGCCAGAATTATAGTTTGGCTATATTATGCAACAATTACAGCAACTGAGAACTTCAAGGAGAACAAGTATGAAATCTCGAAATTTTGGTTTTCAATGGAACTTAGAAGCAAAATACCATTACCACAATGGCCCAAATGGTTTAAACAATGAAGAAGAAAATAGAAGAAGAAGGAAAAAAATAAAGGGGGAGAGGGGGAGAGAAGAGAGGGGAAAAAAAGAAAGAAAAGAAAAAAAAAAAAAAAGAGAAAACCTATAGTTCAGTTAGTTACATAAATTAGCCAGTACCCACGAAGGAAGGGCAGGGAGGAGGGGGAAGCACGAAAAATTTACCACTGGCTCCTGCAACAGTATTTACTTTTCAGAAGCTTCAGTTTTGCCTTCTGTGCCTTTATTTCCTAATGTTTTTCCATATAGCTCATCCTCATCTGCACCTTCATTATCAATGCTCTTCACATCTAGTTTCTGGTATTCATACTCTCCATTCATGAATACTGAATTGCTCTTCCACGAATGGTTACTTTCATTCCCGTTCAAATTTTTTTCCAAGAGTGCTTTCATATGAGGGTAATGCAAAAACTGAAGATCTGTCTACACTCTCTGAACTTTCTCCTGTAATCAGAGTCTTCATGACATCCCCCAAATTTTGTTCATCTTCCTCTTCATCAAGTGAGATAATATTTGTCACTCTCTTCTTTTTTCGATCATTTCTATATTTCAAATCTAGTATCAACATAAACATTTACATTGTTTAGAAAAAAGAAACAATGTAATACACTTGTTTTTTTCTTAAAAGAACTCATGTACTAAATGAGTTTAGCAAAGAAAAGAAAAACCTTTGATCTACAAGGCATTTCATTGTCTTTCCATACACATGAGCTTTTAAATCTTTAACTACCATCTTTATTTTATACACCTTACATAATTCAGATTTTAGAAGATATTTTGGAGGTCCATTCATAACAGTATTCAATTGGAACTGGAAAACAAAAGTTCAACAAACTTATAAAATGAAATTTAAAATAAAAGGTTAGCCTTCCCATCATTGTCCCATGGAATATGGTTAGTGTATATTGCAGAGTGTCTACACAACAGAGAACAGAGGAAACACTTCTGGGGAGAAAAAATTAAAAAGAACAAACTCACAACACAAACAAAATCTACAACTTGCAATCAAATAAAGTTAGTTTTGTCTATATTCTGGAAATTGAGCAGTCAATTTTCAGAAAAAGAAATTAAACTTGCTCCCTCCCTCAGCTAATTAGCTCTTGGTCTAGAAATACACTGAAATCCTCTCTGATTACATCACATCTATGCTGTGACAGTACTTATTTTTAAATTATTACCTATTCTCACAGATTCTGATGTGCACATGAGGCTAAATGATCTTGCAAAATTGAGGCACTCTAAGAAATACCAGAAATTTACTCACCAATACAACTCACATTGGGACTAAACTGGTTTTTTTTTAATTCAAGTCCAGCTTTTACATATCCACAAAACACATTAACATACTTTTAAGAGTAAGAGGATGTTAAAACCCATTCTGGATGCAAACAGAATTCCAGCAAAGAACATAGACTTTAATGAAAACATCTGACTTGCTCTGATGTTCAACATATAATGGCATTTGTATAAACCCAGTTTTTTTAAAGTGACATTTTATGTGTACTGTATACACATGTACTGTACACATAATGTACATTATGCTGTAGACTCATGTGCAGCATATGGTCAATTATTCTGTTATTTCATCTTGCAAGCCTATTCTATACTATCAAAGTTATCCCAAGTCAAGTATCACCTAGTATTTTAATCTCATTTAAAGTGCTAAACAACAAAAGCTTTACCACAAGTTTGTTTTGAAAACCGTGTTTTGAGACAAAATCTATTTTAAATGCCAATAAAAATAGATTTTATCTCAACTTCTATTCCTACCAGATAGCATTCACGTTTTTTTTTTTCCTTTTTCTCATAACCAAAACAATGTAAAGCCTAAACTCAAACCTTGTTTCTTAATTGAAAAACACAAAAATCCCAGAATCTTTCTGCAGTTTTGTAGCTTTACAAAGCAAAACATTCTTTCAGCTCAACTTCTGGGAATAATGACGATAGAATATGCCTTTGCTATTTTTGGAACTGAAAATGTGTAATGAAGATCACATTTTGCTTGATTAATTTCAAATTTTAAGAGATTAAGACTTTGGGTCTTTGTTAGTAACTAAGATCCTACAAACTGGTTGCAACACTAATGCATTTAAAGGTAAAAGGAATGTATGAGTAAACTTTCATTTGTGGTAATTACCTACTTCATATAGGAATTCAGACTGTAAACATAGGCGCAGCTCAAAGAAGATTACAAGCTGAGATTTTTATCTGGTATATAACAGCAGATATATGGCAGTGTATTTCTGACTGATAAAGTGCTGAAACAAAACATACTAAAAATGAAAAATCATTACATCAGAAACTGCAAGGCATAATCTTATGAATAAGAAATTGAAATTCAGGTCGCAAGCAAAGCACTTTACCAATTAGTTTAGCTTCCCTCCCATAGTGATACAAAAAACCTAAAAGACACGTCTATCATCCAGTATTCACACCAGTATTTCTAAAAAAATTCATACTTTTAATTTCATACTCAACTAGTTTGTATGTGTAGTGCATTTATTTTTAAGGTTTTTGTTCCATAATAGTGCATTAAATTTAATTGAAAAAGTTACTTAAACGCCTTAGAATATTTTATAAGATTCTGAATGACATTAACATTGCAAAAATGCTTACCAGCATTTACGTTCTTTGAGAGAACAGGAAGTGGGTCAGTGTCTTGATCAGGTTTTATTAGAATCGAGACAGCAGATGATACAGTTATCTCTCTAAGAAGGCTGCCCATTTAAATCCTTATTATCAATGTTGATTGCAAAAACAATGGAGTTCAGACCTTCAGATAAAAGAAAGAGGAAAAAAAGACCAAAACCCCACAATATACTGCATACAAACGTTACGAAGACAGAACCTAAGGATCAACAAAGCTATGACATGTAAAACATTTTTTCTCCAAAATTTCCCACAGTTCTCCATGCATGAATTCTTATTCTTTCATGTACCATTCATTCTTTTTTAGATGATATTCTAGCTGATGCAATCAGTTCTGAATTTATCTTGATGGCTGTTCAGCTGCACATTAAAAAAGCAGTAATTACTGTGAACTCATTTATTTATAACCTTTTATTTAAACTCATTTCACTGCAACTTCAATATTTGTTGGTTCCTATATTCTATTAACAAAAACTCCTGTGAACCCTATCTTGCAGAACAAAGCATGTGACCATGTATCTGCCAAAAGGGGTGTAAAACGTAGTAATACATCACTTCTGTGGTCAAACTCTAGAAAAGTAAATTATCTGTTACCATTCATGAACAGTGGGATTGAGTGTACCTTAGCAAGTTTGCTGACGACACCAAGCTGTGTGGTGCAGTAGAGACACTGGAGGGTAGGGATGCCATCCAGAGGGACCTTGACAGGCTGGAGAGGTGGGCCCATGCGAACCTCATGAAGTTCAACAAGGCCAAGTGCAAGGTCCTGCGCATTGACAATCCCAAGCACAAATACAGGTTGGGCGCAGAAGGGATTGAGAGCAGCCCTGAGGAGAAGGACTTGGGGGTGTTGGTTGATATGAATCTCAACATGACCCAGCGATGTGCACTTGCAGCCCAGAAAGCCAATCATATCCTGGGCTGCGTCAAAAGAAGCATGACCAGCAGGTGAAGGGAAGTGATGCTCCCCCTCTACTTCACTCTCGTGAGACCCCACCTGGAGTACTGCGTTCAGCTCTAGGGTTCCCAACGTAAAAAGGAGATGGACCTGTTGGAGCGAGTCCAGAGGAGGGCCACGAAGATGATCAGAGGGCTGGAGCACCTCTCCTATGAGGACAGGCTGAGAGAGTTGGGGTTGTTCAGCCTGGAGAAGAGAAGGCTGCGGGGAGACCTTATAGCAGCCTTCCAGTACCTGAAGGGGGCCTGCAAGAAAGCTGGAGAGGGACTTTTTACAAGAGCACATAGTGATAGGATAAGGGGTAATGGCTTTCAGCTGAAAGAGGGTAGATTTAGATGAGATCTAAGGAAGAAATTCTTCACGATGAGGGTGGTGAGGCACTGGAACAGGTTGTCCAGAGAAGCTGTGGATGCCCCATCCCTGGAAGTGTTCAAGGCCAGGTTGCATGGGGCTTTGAGCAACCTGGTCTAGTGGAAGGTGTCTCTGCCCATGGCAGGGGAGTTGGAACCGGATGATCTTTAAGGTCCCTTCCAACCCAAACCATTCCTTACTCTTACTCTCCTTCCATGTATTTACCTATAATTTGGGTCTTACTATAAAAGTCTATAATCGCTCTTTTCTAGTCAGGAATAACCCATTTTGTTTTCTCTAAACTGTGCTAGTTTTTAAAAAAAAGTTAGCCTTGACAGATGAAGGGTTAGAAAATTAACGTGAAAGACTTTTGAACTGTAGGAAGGCCAGATCCAGTGTTTTAACAGTCCACCAATTCATAGGAAAAATTGGCATAATACCTTGACTATTCACCCTGAATGTGCATCTGACACACATTCTCTGCATAGGCAAAGAGTGTGTTAGAGAAGCTCCTTGCAACCAGAAACAGATATAACATCCCAAAATGAAGCAGTTTTCCAAGAACAGTAGCATTTAAGAAAAAGTCTTACCAGCTGCCATCGTAGGGATCATGCTAGAACGTTCTTCATCCATCATAAAAGACCAGTCTTCTATGAAGACACTATAATTTGGAAGGAGAAAAAAAAAAGAAAACAAAAAGAATATGCAGTCCTATAGTAACATATATTCCACTTCTAAAAGACATGAAAACTCTGAAAAATAAGTATGAGTACACCAATGGATGAAATTATATGTCATTGTAACTCCCTGAATCCCTGAAATATATAGAACTGTCTGAAGAGTTATCAAAGACATGCTAAATAGTATTTTATCTTCAGTTTTAGCTCTGCATTTTTTTAATGGGAGAAAAGCCACTCAGGGCAAGGAGGTTCATACTGCATTAGCAGTCACAATATTTCTCTACACCTATTGCTATACTGCATATATAAGTTTTTAAATAACTGTAGCTGAACATAATTACCAAGACATTTTATAAAATATTAGAACACATGAATACAAACAAAAAGATCCACTTCATCTTGAGCAACCTGATCTAGTGAAAGACATCCCTGCCCACAGCAGGGAGGTTGGACTAGACGATCTTTAAAGGTCCCTTCTAACCCAAACCATTCTATTATTCTACGATTCAGTGACCTGTTTAAGTATCCAAAACCACATCAGTTACCCTAATTAGTTAGAGTCAACTAGGATTTTGGATGTAAGGAAAAAAAAAAGCTAACATGAATTTCACTGTGAACACATGAATTTAGTTCTTTTTGGTAGCAGGATGCTGTATTTTTACTATCAGCATTCAGTTAACTAAACATAAAAACAGATAGCAAGAAAACCCTCAACCTATATTGAACAATTTTGACAGATTCATTTGAAAGTTTCCAAAACAGGTAAGAATTGGGGATGTAAACTGATTCTGTAAATCCCATTTGAATTTGGATAACATTTAAATCTTAAATATTCTGGAACAAGCCTTTTTAGAAATAATATTTCAGGTACAATGCAGAGAGTGCTGATAATCCTGATACTGCCCAAGTATTGCTACAAGCATGAGAGTAATTAGTGATGTAGCAATCCAAGTCACTAATTTCCTCACAACAGTTTTCAGATATTTTTTTTCTTTGTTGTTTCATTCATCTGTATCTGATTTCATATCAAAATCTGTCTTGCAAGAAAGCTACAGAGGACTGGAACAGACTGAAAATGAAGTCAGTTAAGCTAATGAGCTCAGTTCTGGCAAGAATCTTATCCAGTACATCCATTAATTGATGCAAATGGAAAGAAAGCTCAACATTTATTGATAAAAAAGGAAAATATCCCAAATTTTCAAAAAGAAAAGGAGCTGAAGATGTATGAGGAAAAAGGTAGGACATAGCTAAGTATGAACTTAGGTGCATTTTGCACATCCAAAGTACCTTAGGATATTACAATGCATAGTAAGTTATTCTCACTAACTCTGCAACAAGAAGGTTCACAAACTGGTACAAAACCACTTCCAAGTGATCTGCAGTAGTAGCTACCTATTGCTTGACTGCTGGAGCTTTTCAGTTACAGGATGAGCATCTCCAAAAGGCAACAGGGAATTACAACTGATGAACTGATAAGATCAAGGCTGCAATTGTGTACTATTTTAATGGAATGAGAGGGGAACGTCAAAGCATGGTGTCAAGGTCTCAGTGAGGAAAACTGTTGAAAGAATAGGGAGTTAGGAAAGAGGATGGAAATCAAGATGAGGATAGAAAAATATATTCTCACGTGCTAGAACGAAGCTAGTTTCAGGTCACATGTTGATATAGGCACAAGCCACCGCCTTAATGGCTGCCAAAATTTCAAAAATGAATAAAACAAAGTATAAGGTTAAGTGGCTTCACTAACGTAGCAATTAATATGGTGTATTATTGCAGCTGTGTTTTTTTGGTTGTTTTTTTTTTTAATCTCAGTACTTCATTCGTCAATACATTTCCTGCATTACAAAGACATCAAATACAGTACCTAAGTTGATTCTTATCTGCAGGCAGCATATAAACATATCTTTCCAGGGAATGTTCATTTAATGCACAGCACAACCAAGCCTGGCCTCTACCAATATCTGTAGTAATTGTCTTCAGAGAGAAAAAGCGCAGCCATTCATGTTTATTCAGAACTTTTTTCACATAGTACCAAGATGATGGCTCTGGAATAAAAAAAATAAAAATAATAATAATAAAATCACCAAAAACGCTAAGCTCATCTGAATGCATATATGTGCAATTTTATAAAACAAGCAGGTAATGGTATATAACTTTGAACAAAGGTGAATCATTTACCATCTTTGTATAACTCTCCAGTTAAATAGGTTATTTATCTCTACAGAACTTGGGCTATTTAAGCACTTAGAACTTTTCACTTATTGAAAAAGCCAAACACACACATTAGAGGATCCTATCTTACATTTTTAAATAGAATTAACTTTTAAAAGCACATTTAAGCTAGTATTTCATCCATAGAACAGGTTAACATGTTCAGCTGGGAATATATTATGCAAAGGAAAAAAGTTCTTTAGAACTCTGTCTTACTACTGATTGTGAAATGTTAGAAGCTAGGTCCAAAGGAATGAGTAGCTCTGGAATTTGCAGACGTGCAAATGACAAATTCATGTTACTTCAAAAACAAGTGTTACATTTAAAAGGCAACAATACCCCTTTCCACTAAAATACTTTCCTTGCCCTGTCTCCAAATATTGATAATTTTTTTTTTTTGCAGTTTCCTCAAATTTCTCAATTGGAGGTAACAAAAATCTACATCAGTAATTCTAAATGTACAATAAAACACCTAGTATTTTATATATTCCTGTTTCTTAACTGAATAAGAACATATTTTAAGGACATATTTATTACAATTCACCTCTTACCACTTTCTCAGGGTGAAAAGAACAATCAAACATCAGATAATTCATCTGTAAGACTTGAATCATTACTATATGGTATAGTTTGGCAATTGTTAGTCATTAATGTTGCACCAAATACATACTGCTTGAAAGTATCTTATAACATTAACAATAACATTCATGTGGCTTTGATTTGTTATAAATAGAATTGCTCAAATAATGAACAGTTTGAAAGCTGTTAAATCTATACAGTTAGTAACATATTAAGAGACTGAATTTAAGGCAAATACAATATTTTTACGAGCAAAAAAATCTGAGAAACCTAAGCGTTACAAAAAAAATGAAAATGTCAGTTTCTCAAGGAAGACACGCAGGTACTCCTTTTGACAGTTTAATGAATGTCTTTGCTCAACATTTTTTTTAAGTTAACAAAAATGGAAAATAATTCTACTGTACAAGTGAATGGTGCACTATCACCTCAAATATTATGCTGCCTTTTGATCATAATCTCAATGTAGGCAACATAAAGCAGATGTTTAAAGATGGGTAAAAAAATTTCCTCAAAGACAAAGAAAAAAATTCACAGGAGATAGAAAACAGATTGATCCTGCTACTCCTTGCTCATCACTTTTCTAAATTGTTCTTAATGTAGTAAGAATTTTCAGAAAAGGCCATCCATGATGCTTCTCTTTCTCTTTGCTAAATAAAGAGCATACAGTCAGATTTTGAATAGGTTTTCAGTACAGCTTATGACTTCTTTTGGTGAAATATGCTCATTTGAGGGTATGGGGGTTTTCATTAATCTCTGCTGAAAGCCAAATACAGCATTAGACTAGCAAAGTTTATAATATAATTTTAGAAACCTAAACACATAACAAGCAGGTTAGACTCATTAACTAAAAGTTTTGCCAAATAGGTCTGACAGCTACGCAAGAATAACCCAGAGCTCTTCTAAATTATCCAAATGTGCAAAACGCAGGAACCACTTGAATTGACAGTGTAAGATGCAAGACTAAAGGTATACTTTACTGACCTAGGACCTCATAGGCACATTAACATGCAAACAATAAGGAAGTCCACTGAACATGTAAGAGCATTCAAATATCATGTGTCCTACTCCTTTGGCTGCAACCTATTTGAGCTGCATTTCAAAAATAAAATACATGTATATGTAAAAAAAAGCATTCTTTCAAATGCCAGATTTGTATCAAGATGATAGTGATTTAATGATTTCATTGTTTCTTGTGACCAATAAAATTCATTTTTCCGTCTTGCTAAAGCTCAAAACAATACTAAAATAGGAAGTGAAAATATTACAGGAATACAGAAAAAAAGCAGATTTCCCCTTGTGCTGAGAGTGAAACTCAGTGTTTCTTGGTATTCTGATTATTTACAGATATCAAGGATTTTGAAAAGCTTCAAAATTTGGATTGTCATCAGTTTTTAATCAAAATCTATCCAATGGAAATAAAGTAAGAGCATTGCATACTCTAAGTCCCTCCATGACATACTTCATAAAAACAGTAATGTAAGTGGCATTTTCAAATGACTAAGTTCTCTTCTTTGAGAGTAGCGTTAAATGAAAATCCAAGTCCTAACTGTTGATACTATTTTTCGTAGCAAATAATCCAATACTTGTTATTCAAAAGTAAGATCATTTTAATTTCAGTAAAATACAATTTGTACAACTGTACTGTAGGCAAAGAAGACACTAATGTCATGCAATTCACCCAAATATTAATCACTTTGTGAAAACAGTTTATTTAATTTTAATAATAGCACAGTTCTGATGATAACTGCATTACCACCAATCATTAATCAGCACCACACAGTGGTCATGTCTCAAGCTGAGAGCATGGAGATCAGTCTGAAGCCAGGTTCAGTGCCTTCTTAGGTAAAAAAAGTAAACAAAACAATTTACACTGTGCAGCCATTGTGCATTTCAGTGTCTGTTCTGTCAAGTAATTAAACAGTTTCATATTTGTCATGAGTGTCTCATAGTAGAACATTCTTTGCTATAGTTGGAGACATTAGTTCTTTTGCTTTTAATTGAGAGTACCATTAAATGAAGTTTATATTCCATAAGCCTTAGTCTATCATTTTCATTTCTAACCACAACAACTAATAATTTTACCCTCAGCATTACTCTACAATGTCCTACTATTCATAAGCAAGCTATGATATGCAAAGTAGTACAACTATAAACATATTGTGACTTAGCAATAATTTAAAAATACATTCCCATTCTTGGTATTGATGTGCCATGAGGCTGTGAATAAGCCACATCCGTAATTCTGCCATGGTTTACCTCTAAATGGATAATACGATTCTACAGTTATAGCATCAAATCATATACGTTAATCTATAGCAATATGCATCACCACAACTACTAAAAAAAAAAAAAAAAAAGCAACAAAGACAAAATTTTGCTTCAGCCTGGAGAAGAGAAGGCTTAGGAGGAGGGCAGACACCTAATAGTAGCCCTCAGGCACCTACGAGGAAGTCATCAAGAAGACTGAATTAGGCTCTTCGCATCAGCACGTAGCAGGAGGAGAGAAGACAACAGGCATAAGTTAAAACAAGAGAGGCTCAGACTGAATATAAGGAAAAACTCTTTCATCATGAGGACAGTCAAATGTTGGAACATGGTTGACCAAAAAGGTTGTGCAGTCTGCGGAGGTTTTCAAGTCCCAAATGGACAAAGCCCCAAGCAACCTCGTTTAACCTCATAGATGGTCTTTGTAGGACTGCAGGCCTCCTGAGGACCCTTCCAACTTGAATTAGCCTATGATCCTCTGATTGAGTGTGGAAGAAACTATTACTACTATTACTGACAGAAAGGTTTCAGCAAGTCTGGAACCTCTAATAACACAGTAGAAAGAGCAGCCAGAGGCAATGGAACAGTTGATCTATTTAGAATCTTTCAACAACATTGTCCTAATAATTTTTAGTGAATACTGCATCAGCTACAGTGTTCTCACATAACCTTAAGTGGAGTTAAATGAAGAGACCCTCATATTGTTACAAAAACAGAATACATTTTTATTGTTTGCTGGTTTTGTTTAGATTGCTTAATATATGATTAAAGGAGCTGCACATGCCTGTAATGACCATGCCATCAATTGATACCAAATCACACTGACGTTAGGAATTTGTTTACTTGGATATATATTTAAAAAATTAAAATACTTTAAATAGGATTTTTAAGTCATAGTTCCAAAGAACTACTACTGGAGGGTTTATTTAAAACTTTTATTTCCATTTAAGAAAAGCAAAGTAAAACACTGAAGCTCTTAGATGCAAAATGATGCTACATTGTTTACAGCTGTTTGAAAGTACAGTTTGTCATGAAGTATCTGTAAATTTAAAAAAAAAAAAACAACACTGCTGAACAATTTTATTTTTCAATTGTCAAAGCCTGAATGTATAGCCTAAACAGCAGTATTCCACTGTGTTAAAGATGACACCTGTGATTATGTTAGACAGAACAGAATATACTCATTTGCCCGAAAGTGATAAAAATATAGAAGTACTTTCCAACTGCTTTCAGAAAAAAACAAAACAAAACACCACTGTAATTTGCAAAGATAAATGCAGTGGAACCCAATAATTTCCATTTAAAAAAAAGCTTCTCTTCTTAGTCAGTGTACAGCATTCAATTTGCTGCAAAGCAGCCATGTTTTTGTTCTTGAACTTCCATATATTGCTTAAACTTCTTAAGGAGCTAAAATGATGTGTTCTTCTTTCTTCCATTCCCCAACCATAGATAACTTTCCTGACTTTCTCCTTTTCCTCCACATCATCTCACTGACAAGCCCCCAAATAAGACACATACGCATGAACATACAGCTAAGTTGTTATGAAGTTCCTAAGTATCAGAGGTGCACCTTTGTATATCTGACCAGTAAAAGACAGGACCAAAAATTTCATACGCCCTTTACGTTACTGACAAGAGAGAAATCGTAAGAATTATATGTAGTGTCTTCAAATTTGAAGGCACACTATTTGCATAAATCAGAGAGAGCGTAACAGGGGAGAACATTCTCTGCGCCAAAGCATAAGACTTCCAATTGCAAGTTGGGGGGATAAAAATCAGGTAACCAAATCACCACCCATTAAAGAGATGGAAACTACCCAGAGGTTGAAAGAGACCATGAAGTATCCAATCCCCAATTACAAACACACACACGGGAGAAAAAAGCATGCAGAAGAGATGAAAAATCTGTAAAGATTGTGTAAACAGCTGAATTTTTCTTACTTGTCCGCAAAGTGTCGAGTCTTGCCCATTACTAATTAAGAGATGCAAACATGGGAAACTCACCAACTTCTCTAAAAGCATAGCTGTTTTAGCTTCTCAAAAAAAGCTAAGTCTGGAGGCTCTAACCCATTAGCAGGAATGTCAGCACACAAGACCCAACATTGCACCCTATCATCCACAGAAAACAAATCCATTGTTACAGCAATTTAAAAACACTATTATGTCAAACTACACATTTTGTGTTAATGTAATATCCAATATATGCAGTTGTCTGGTGTAACTGGAAGTTATGGCTGGAGATCAAAATGTATTAACAATTCTAGTATCACTGAATATACTATAAAAACAAAACCAAAACCCCACTACGTGTTACATGTTACACTTGACAGAGTTTCAAGAGCCAAAAGGAAACTTCTTTTCACTGGGTTCTACAATTAATTCTCACCAGTAGATCAATGCACTTCATAAGCTGCAAGTCATTCTGACAATATGAAACAAATACAATCGTTAGTGAAATCCTGATTATTTGGAACAACAGGCTGTGAAACTAGGTCAGTTTACCTCTTCTTTGAAAGATTTTTTCCTCCATAGTATTTCATACTTGACTAATCTTGATAATGCACTTGACATCTTTGGTGACTGATCATATGCTAATTTAAACTCACATTGTATGCATGAATTCGGAACAACATGCAGAGATATTTCAGCATGATGATGAAAAAATTTTAACAAGTGAATTTGACTGAAATATTTTTCTGTTAAAATATATCTTCTTTTCTAGCCTGAAGAATGTAAAGGGAATCTGATTGTTGTTGTTTGGAGACAGGTATTTTAATGACTTAGAGCTTTTTTTTCCCATCTCAGTGAAATACTGTATTTGACTTTTTAGGGCAGGTTACTTGGAAGAATAAGGTCTTCGTTTAGAGCTGCTCATCCAAACCACTACAGGCAATTGCTGGGAATGCTTCTCTCAGGGGTGTCTATGGTAATTTATTGGCCCCCATCCTGCTCCTACCGAGTAAGTAGTATGAGTCCCATTATCTTCATATGTTGCTATGAAAAAAGAGAGACAGGGAACAGGACAGAAGTGCAGAGAGAAAAAGAAAACAGAGAGGGAGAATGACAGAGAAAGAGGAGGACTTAGAGAATGAAAGAAGGAGAGGTGCAGGGAAGCAAAAAAAATTACAGCAATGAGAGAAATTGGGGGAGGGAGGGACCAGGATGCAGAAAAGGGACAACATGGCCCCAGAGGTCCAGGACTCACCACAGCTCCTGCTCTCAAAGATGCTGGGAGAATTTGAAAGTTCAGACATGTCTTTGTCTCTCTCTCTGCCCTCCCTGTAGCTCCGGTCGCTTGACTGTCATCCACCTAAGAGAACACATTGGTGTCTTACAGCTCTTACGATATGAGGCTTCCCAGACACACAGCCTCACACGCTCACACACTACATGGCTGTGCTGTGCTTCTGGTTATGCATACAGACCCCATGGTGCACATTGGTGATCGGATCTGCTGAGGACTACACTAAGAGGGATCCTTCCTCACCTGGAGAGGCAGACTGTCTCCTGTCTGCAGCTGGAGGCAGCTGCTGGCTGGATCCTCTTTATTTTATTCTTCAGCTGTTTTACCTTTTTCTGGACTCTCCAGCTTCAGCTGCAGCAGCTCCTGTCCACAGCCGGTAAGTGTTCAGCTGTCCCTTTTCAACCATGCCACTAGGAGAATGAGGCCAAAAGCAATCCACACAAACCTGAGGCAGATGCAATCAACAACACCCCCAGAGAGGAACTGACAACTGAGTCCTCAGTGCTGCCTCTGGGAAAGGGAAAGAACAAGCAACCCTTATCCACAGGGATGACTGTAGCTCTCCTGAGGCGGGAACCCCTCCTTCTGCAGGAGCTGCTGGAGACGCCGCTCTTTCCCTGAACTGATGCTAATGGCACCTGCATTTAAGGAGAATAAAGCATATTCAAGGGCCAGCTTGCTGCTGTGAGGACAAGGTTTGGGGGCAGTCTGTGGCTACAGGACAGGCTTCAGGGGAAGTGCTGGAGCTGGGGGCAGCTGCATGGGGTGAGCAGGGCTGGAGGAGTTTTGTTGAGCTGGGGAGGCATACAGTGCCTTTTCCAGTGGGTGGGAAGGTCTCCAGGTACCCAGAGGGGTGGAGGCAGCCATCTCCTGCCCCTCTTCCTGCTTCATCTCCACCAGCTCTCAGAAAATCCCTGGGACCTGCCCTGATGGGGCCTGACTCCAGCTGACCATCAGCCTGTTGCACCGCTGGGTTGGAAACATCCTTGCAACTCAGCACTCTCAGGCAGGCATGTCCCAGCAGCGCCGTCCCCTGGGGCTGCAGCCCTTTTACACAGAGGGGCCGTCACCATCAGCCTCACTGGCCCCCCTGGCGCTCCTCCAGGCCCAGCCCCCAGCTGCAGCCATGGCCCCTGACACCCACAGTGTAACCTCCCCTGGACTCTCTGACAGCCCCTCACCAAGTACAAAGGACTACAAACACAGCCACGCACAGCAAGTGCTCACTTGTTAATGAGTGTAAGTCCCAGGAGTGAGTCTGCTATGGGGCTCAGTGCCTGCACACTCACCCTTCCCCTGGGACAACTCGGCAGTCATTACTAGAGCAGCAGATACAGAATACTAAAATACAGCAATGGGGAGCAGGACAGAGGAAAAGAAAGAAAAAATAAAATTAAGGAGAAGGACTGAGGAGCAGAGAAAGGTACAGGGAAAAGGACAGTAACATGGATAAGTCAATAAAAAAGGGATGAGGAGCCCTGCAAGGATGTGGCGCAAGAAAAACAGGGTCAGGGAGCAGGACAGAGGGAAAGAGAGAGAGTGATGAGTGGGGAGCAGAACAGACGGCTTGAGAGAGAAACTGAATGAGGGAGTTCTGAATAAGGGAAGAAACTGAATAAGGGAGGGAAGGAGAGAAAAAGACAGGGAACAAGCTAGAGGGATTGAGGGGGGAAAGAGAGAGAGACAAATCAGGACAAAGGAAGAAAGAAAAAACAGCGCTGAGCTGCAGGATGAGAAAAAAGGCCAGGGAGCCGGATAGAGGGGAATAATGGGGCAGCGGGCTGGGCAGGGGGATAGCACAAGAAATGATAGGAGAAACAGTGGTATGGAGAGATACAGACAAAATTTAGGGGGAGGATGGATGACAGAGAGAAGAAGAGAAAAGGGACAGGGAGCAGGGCAGAGATGCAGAAAGAAACATTAGAGACAGAGAGAGGAGGAGAGTGACAGGACCAAAGCAGAGATGGAGAAAGAAAGAAAAAAACAGTGATGGGTAGCAGGCCAGAGGGACAAGGAAAGACAGGAGGAAGGACAGAGCGATATAGAAAACAGGAGAGGGACAGGGAACCAGAAAGTGGGATGCTGCGAAAGAGAGAGGGACAGGGAGCAGGATGCTGAGACAGAGAGCAAATGAGAGCAACAGAGAGAATGACAGAGAGGTGGAGCACGAGAAAAAACAGGGACGGAGAGGTGAAGCAATAAATAACAGGGACAGGGAGCAGCATAAAGGGTCAGAGAGGGTATGAGATGAACAGGAAGGAGGACAGGGACGGTGAGATACAGAATGAAAAAAACCAGGGACAGTGAGCAAGACAAAGGGAAAGGGAGAAAGAGAAGAAAGGAAGGACAGAGACAGGAAGGCAGGGACACAGAGCAGTGTGCACAGGCACAGAGAGCAAAAGAATGCCAGGGTAAAAGGCCAGAGAAATTGGAGGGGGAAAAGAGATGGGTGCAGATCAGGACAAAGAGATGGAAAAGGAAAAAACCAGTGATGGGTGCAGGACAGAAACAGAGGATGAAAAAAAAGGAAGGAGAGAGAGCAGGACAAAAATGCAGAGAGAAAAAGAAAAGGGAGCAGTAGAAGAAGAGAGATAAAGAGAGAGAGGAAGAGGGAGCAGGACAGAAGAATAGAGAGAAGAGGATAGGTACAGGGAAGAAAAAAAAAAAAAAATCACAGCAGCATGGGAAAGAGAGGGGGCCAGGGGAGGGGCAGTAAAGGCCCGGGACGCACAAGAGGGAAGACAGGTCCCCAGGGGGCCCTAAACTCACCACAGCTCTCGCTCTTGGCGCTGCCAGGAGAATATGATAGTTCAGATTCTTCTTTCTCCTTCTTTCCTCCATTCCTCTTCTTAACTCCGGTCGCTTGGCTGTCCTCCACCTAAGAGAATACGTGGGTGTCTCACAGCTCTTACGAGACGAGGCTTCCTAGACACATAGCCTCACTTGCTTGTGCACTGTGCAGCCATACCGCGCTTTGGGTTACACATACAGACCCTGCGGTGCACGTTGGCAGTCTGGCCTGCTGTGGGCTACGAAAAGGGATCCTTCCTCCCCCGGAGAGGCAGGCTCTCTCTTGCCTGCAGCGGGAGGCAGCTGCTGGCCAGATGGCCTTCGGTTTCTTCTGCTTTACCTTTCTCCAGCCTCTCCAGCCTCAGCCGCAGCAGCTCCTGCCCACAGCCTGCTCCGCCGTCCCTTTTCGCCCCCACGCCACGAGAACAGCGAGGCCGGGCAGAGACAACCCACCCAAGCCAGAGGTGGATGCAGTCAACAGCATCCCCAGGGGACGAATGGACAACAGCATCTTCAGCGTGGCCTCTGGGAGAGGGAAAGGAGAAGCAGCGACCGTTATTTCTGTAGATTGCCCCTGGCCGAATCCCCTCCTTCTGCAGGGGCTTCTGGAGATGCTGCTCTTTCCCCGCACTGCTGCTAAGGGCACCCGCGTTAAGGAATACTCCAGCCCACTCGAGGGCCAGCTTGCGACCTTCGTGACAGGGCGCGGGGGCAGCCTGGGGCTACGGGGCAGGCTTCGGGGAAGGTGCTGGAGAGAGGCGGCAGCTGCACGGGGCGAGCGGGGCCAGGGGGAGCTCAGGGGGAGCTCTGGCGAGTTGGGGAGGCGCCCGGCGTCTGCGCCTGGGGGATGTCCGCCTCCTTCCCCTCTGCCAGCTCTCAGGTAACTCCCCGGGGCTGCCCTGCCCCGGCTCGCCTCCAGCAGACCGGGAGCCGGCCGCAGCGGGCCGTTTGAAGCTTCCCGCCCCGCCACCCCCGGGCGGCCAGCGGGCAGGAGACACCCCTGCACCCTCAGTGGGGCTCGCTCGCCTCGCTGGTGCTCCTGGCCCTCACCCGCCACCGGGAACCGCTCCCGGCTCACCGCCCTGCTCCGGCTGCAGCAGAGGAGGCGGCGGCGCTGCCGCGCACCTGTGCGGTGCCGGCGCTGCAGCACCGCGCTGCGGCCACGAGGCGGCAGCAGCAGCGAGCACCCCGCGCGCGCCCACGGGCGGCACCGGCGCTGCAATCTGCGCTTTGCGCACTAAGCGCGCGCCGACAGCGCGCCCGTGGGGCGGCCGCGGCGGTTCCTTACCGGGAGGCAGCACCCAGCGCGGCGGCACCACCTGGGAGGCACCGCAGCATCGCGCGGCTGTTACCGGCAGGCGGCAACGCGGAGCACGGCGGCGCCTCCGCGCCCCGCTTGCAGCACGGCGTGGCGCTCGCCAGGCGGCAGCAGTGAGCACGGGCGAGGGCCTCGTCGCTCACGCGCGGCTCCCGAGCTGCAGTACCGGCCCCTGGCCGCCGGGCGGCAGCAGCGAGGGCCGAGGGGCGCCGCCGCGAATGAACTGCGGCACCGCTACTCGGCCAGCGCCGCGCGGCCGCGGAGTGCGGGCAGGCTGCAGCTCCCGGCCGCCCCGCGGAACCGACATGGGCGAGGACTACCGCTCCCGGCATGCCGCGGGACGCCGCCCTCGCAGGCCGAGGGGACGCCGTTCCCCTCCGCCGCCGAGCGCCCCGCCGAAGCCCTGCCTGCCCCTGGGACAGCCCGGCAGCGCTCCTGGAGCCGCGCTCGTCGGGCCGGCAGGGAATGGTGGGTGGGTCAGTCGGTCGGCTCCTGGAGCGGTGGGCTGCAGGCCCCCTTTCTGGGGCACAGGAAGGCAAAGGAGGGCCCTGGGGCAAACCGAAAGGAAAAAAGGTGATGGTGGAGAACACCAAAAAGCACCCAGAAAACTGTGGGAGAGGGGAGAAAGCTAAATGGAGAACTTTGTTGCCCACTGCAGGACAAACACAGGGCCCTGAGGCTCACTAGAAGGGACGTGGAGGGCTCAGGGGCAACCCAGAACGTGAATTGAGGGTTCTGGGGCACACCAAAATGCAAACAGGGGCCACAGGGCGCCTCAGAATGTCCTCAAAATCTGAGGACATCAGAAAGCAAACCAGGAGACCCGGCAGTGCACCTAGATGAAAAAGGTGGTTCTTGCAGGGCAAGTGCAAGGCCTTGGGGTGTATGGGAGGGCAAGTGAAGACTGTAAGGCGTGCGTCTCAACAGCTTTATCACCAGTCTACTTGGGAATAAGTGACCATGTAAGATTCTGTATGTGTGTCTGTCTTCCCCTTCCACCTTGTTGGGATTTGATTGAATTTCTCATGCAAGCACAGCATGTAAGCTGAGACTTGTCAGTAACCGACTTTAATTTACTTGCCTTCCCAGATGCGCAGTGGCTGCTGGGGAAGAAAAGAAGTCTGGGCATTACCAGGAGGGATATGGACGATGGGACAAGAAGCTCCAGGAAACCTTGGTGAATCCGCATCCTCAGTACTGTATGCTGTCACATTCTCTGCATCTTATGAAGGACAAAGTTTCGAGTTGCAAAGGTACAAAGCTACCAGGTTGTATAAGGTGAGCCTAAATAGGCTGCAGTTTCTAACATCCCTGACACTGGAGGATATGAGAGGCATGGACTGCAGAAAGAGGCAAGACTTACATGCTCCTCCTACATAGCATCTCCTGTTGCCACTGTTAGGGACAGAATACTGGTATAAACGATATAACCAGAACAGTGGTATAGACATCATAACCAGAATACTGGTTATGACGATAGCTCCAGCCCGGTAGGGCACTTCGTACGTTCTTAGGACATGTAGTACAGAGAAGAATGGAATGGAGAAGTGATTATGTTTTAATTACTTGACAGCCTCTGTCTTGTAGACCATTCTTCTGAATCAGTTTCTGTGTATCATAGTTAGACCTCTTTCTCCACTGAAACAGTAAATGCCAATCCCAGTGGTTGAAACCGTGAACTGATTAGGAATGCCATAATTAGACTGCAGAGGAAAACATATCTGTACATTTTTGAATCTTTAAACACAGTATAGCTCAGAAATAAAGATCAAAATTTTATTTCCATGTTGGTAATAAAAATAATTCCATGACTTCTGTAAACCATTGCATAAACGCTATAGTGTAGAAAAGTTTTAACAAGTGTTAAGAATTTTAAACAGTTCACTACAAGTAAATGAGTATGCATTATAAATAATATGTTTTGTATTAAGAACAATTTCATTCACAAAATCATTTCTGTCTGTACACTCAAAACATTAACGGCTTCCATAAATTAATATGAGTAAAAATTCCATATTTATTTAGGGTCTGATGATGACCACAGTTACACAAGCATAGTGTGACAGTAATAATATTACTACCTATATTTAATACTAGGATACTCTGAATGGCAATGTAGAGCAAAACAAGTATGTCTCTAATAATCTGCTATTCAAAGAAGACTAATAATAAGCCTATAACATGCAGCTTGGGATCTATCTGTAATTAGCATACTTCCGGTTAAATTACAGCTCCTAACTGTAAAAACCCTGAGAAATCACAATTTTAATCTATTATTCCCCAGGCTAAAATAATTGTGACAACATAATGGCACTCACATTAAAAATTATATTCTTACATAAATTAACACAGCACTTTGTCAAATACCAAAATGAATCTTGAAAATCTGTTTAGTTTGCTTTTATGTATTTTGTGAATTCAGCAAATTACCATACTGTAGTCTTGCTAAAATATAATTTTAATGTATCCAGTTTCTAGATAGTGTATATAGTACAAGGATGAATGCTTAGCAAAGGTCACGTTTCACTTCTGACTTCTTCCAAATAGTCGTCTCTAGTCAACTGCATATATTTTATTATCCTCCATTTTAAAGTACTGGTGTAAAAGTACGTATTTATTTGTATTTGCAGTTGACTTGCTTTAATAAGATACAGACAACTTTGCTTGTAATTACAAAAGAATTTTGTGAAGAACAACTGTATTATTTTCGTATGACTGCTATGTATCATGATGTATAGTTCAAGTGATCACCTTTATGGGATTTGTCTGTAATTACAGCAAGCTGCCCAGTCTGAGAATTTCACACATAGGTATGTTTCTTTGGTATGTGTTTTTTCTTCCTCCACAAAATGGTTTGTTGATAGTTTTTAAATGTGTCTGTAATTCAGCACCAAAGAAACTTACAGCGAACACCTGCAAAATTTTCAGTACTGATATTACTATAGGACATACATCATTATTTTCAAGATTCATCATTGTAAAACACAAAACATACAAATTTAAAAAGCAACAGACTAAACACATTAGTTCATTTCCTCTAAAAATGCAGCACATATAAACTGCGAATGTCAATGTGATGATTCACACTGCAAGTGCTGTTTACATTCCTTTTTTGTTGGTGTTGCGAGATTAGGAAAATCGCCTGTTACTACCAAAGAAAAGGGGGACCAAAAAGTAGCCCCGGGACATAGGCAAATGCACTAAAATACACATGAAGAACTGTAAACTTTGACAAGACAGCACAAAACCACGCTTCTGTATCTCGTGGGTAACAAATGTCACATAGCTGCATATGGGCAGCACAATGTGGCCTAAGCTGGTTTCTTCTAACATACCGAAGCAAAAATTTTCACTAAGATATTTCTAAACGTTTTTGTGAGCACAATGGTTGCAGAATGCTATTCCACACTAGATAAATGTAGTAAACTGGTGTCCAAAATAACTGCTTATTTGAAAAATATGTAACATAATTTCAAACTGTAATTACATATTATTCCTTGATTTGCTCACTATTTAAAAAAAAAAAACAAACAGACCTTACATAGCTAAGTTTGCTTTAGTCCAAAATGCTGTTAAGGTTCAAAAATCAATCTTTGTCATAGACCGCACAGGTGCAAAAAATACATTAATACCTACAGCCAAACTTGGTGATCCAAGTTCCTTTTTTTAAAGTCTAAAGCTGGCTACACCTTTAAAACGGCAATATCTTATTTTAGGACAGAAAAGTGTGTTTGAAAATGCAAATACAGTCCAATTTTATACTTTTCTCAGTACAAACGTTTTAGAGAAACGGTGGTAAAGTCAACACAATCACATTATTAAACCCAACTCTGGTCTTTAAGTGATCTTCAGACAAAATTTTGAAACAGAAGCAAGTAGAAACATATTTAATATTTTTTCCTACTTCTCCCTTCCCAAAAGGTCTCCAACGTTCCTGCAGATCAACATGTTTAAAGAAAGCAATGACAAGTCTGTACATTTAGTTCTCACAGAAAATGTGTAATGATTTTTTGCTAACTCAAGCCTTTGTACAAAGAACGCTAAAACCCAAAGGAGATAGTGATTTCAGTACTGTTGGCTTGGGCCCTCTATTTAATGCTGACAGTTCTAAAAGCTCTATTTTGACAATAATAATTTTAGTATACATCTTTTTTTTTTTTGTTTTAGCATGACTGAACTTTAAATAGATTAACTCTTTGCTGCCTGTGTGAACTCACTTTTTGTACTGAATACAGTAATATGGAGATACAAATCGTGTAACACAGTAGTAGGTCATTTCAATCTAAGTTGTACTAGTGTCACACCTGAATTTAACAGAAAAAGGAGCAATGTAGGCAATTATTCCATGTAAGAAAAGTAAAAATATATAGCGTTAACATGCAGTAATCAAATTCTCCCCCTGAATTGCATGTTCCCAACTACCAGGATGAAGTAAGGATATTACCACCTTTTAAAAGAATCACTGTGTCAAAGTGCCACTGCCTGATTACATACTTAAATAATTTTATAGTTCCTTTCAAACATGCATTACTTCCATTACTGAAAAAAGTGTACTTTTAAATATTTATAAAAGCAAGAGACATATTCTAGTTATTGTCAAATTGTTCAATACAAAATTAAGCAATAGAAATTATTTGCAAAATTCTTCTTTTATGTATTCTGCCGTTTTCTAGGATATTGGGCATAGGCACTTGGTAATGTTATGTGTATCATATCTGTTCCCAATGAGTACCACACAGGTTAGGAGACATACAAAAACTTTAAGACTACAAACATCCAAACTGAGGGAAATATGCAAATGCACAGTTGTTTACTAAAACTGATCTGTTTCACAAAATTGAGAACATGTCTTTGAATATGAAAGCATATGTGCCCCACTATTTTTGTCTCTGCTGGTACATTTATAAATACTACAGTATGCAGTTAACTTATAAATTGTAAAAAAACTAGATAAGTTGTCATTTCTATTTAATCGTATCGTGATTTAACAGTAAAACCATGTGAAATATTTTAAATTCACAGTACACATATAACACGTCATATTATTGCATATTAAAAAATAAACATAAGACCTAGAAAGCAGCTTGAAGCAATTTACAACATATCTTCTAACAAAACACAATAATTAAAAAGTGCTTTTATATTAATCAGAGTTTTTCAAACATCCAAGTAAACATAGTGTTAGACCGATTCCAAAATACTGGCTCTGGCATTCCACACACAACAGACATGGCAAAGGGACCATTTGTGCTGTTGAGTGTGTAGTTACTGTATCTACGTATCCATCTTCTGTTAATGAAAATAACAGGTAAAAACACTTCATTCAGGCATTATGGTAAGATTTATACAAAGTGATTACAGTGCAAATGAACCTAAGTAGCTTGTGCACTAGGAATGTAAGTGGAAGTCAGAAAAGGCTGCAATGGGATTGGGGGGGGAATGAAAACCTCAAGACTATAGAACCTCATCAAATGACTGAACCTGATACGTAAAGGTTGGCAAGCCTTATTCTCTATCTTAAAGCAACTAAGTTTCTCACATCAAAATGGAAATCAGTCTAGCACTATTAAATGGATTAATTATGAGTGATATAATTCTTATACAAAATACAAAACCATAAAATTATTTAATTCATTAACATGATATGAGTACTATGCCTGTATGTTACCACAGATTTTTTTTTTTCTTGCAGCAGGGACATTCTTCTTGTGCAGCTGCACAGTGATCACAAAGTACGTAATGTTGACATGGATTCAGAATGATGCTACGATCACCTTCCTGACAAACAATACACTTCTTTGACTGAAGCTGAAAAATCACCTGTAAAAAGATTATTGCACTCAATAAAAAGGATTCCAAAGTATACAGTTGTGTTCTAGCAGCTTTACACTTAGCTGTCCCAAATAAACTTCTAATTTAACAACACAAAGGACAATGTTTTTGTACGACACAGAGCTGAACTGAGGGTCATAAGATCAGAGCACACACAACCTTTAAAGTAGCAGCTGGAGGAGTATAGATGCTTTTAGAAAGGAAGATACCTAGGATTGAACCTCTGGACTGAAATTTTCCTGCGTAATTGGGATGAGCGATGCAAACAAGCAAAAACAAAAAAAAGAGGAAATAGGCCTTTTTCATTGTCATATACTCCCTCACTTTGCCATTTCAAACCACAGCTACGTTTTTCTCATACTGTGGGAGATGTCTGCATTAGGACAAAACGGAAGCATCCCAAATGTGCGATACTTTGAACAAAGCTACTGATACAGACTTCAGGGAGGATGTTACAACTGCAAAGAAATGTCTCCATGTGATAAGCCATGTCAACCCAAGGAACAAGAATTGAAAAGCATCTAAAAGCCATGTTAATTTTTGAAGAGCAAGACATAGTTTGGACCATGAGAAGAACCCAGAACACTATATGTGGCACTGCCTAAGACAGCAGCTTTCTCCTGGAAGGAAGAGCTAGGTGAGAAGAGGCCACAGTGGTAAAGGAAACCTGAGAAACTGGAAAAGGTGGTAATGGTTCTGATCACTCCAGCCTGGCCAAGATGACTTCCATTCCAGGATGTAATGACTTTTTTGTTAAGAGATCCCAAGACTCTTTTCCTCGTCTTTAAAATCCCTTAGGAGAAAAACAATAGTGGTCACCAATCCAATCCGTAATCCTGTAAATGTACTTGATAACAGGAGCCTGGTAACTAGCAAGTCTCGTCCTCCTCCACCTACTTTACTGACAAAGACTTAAATTATGTTTTAAACTCTTCTAAAGAGAGCCTAGCTTTTTTTTCAAGACTGTAGCTCATACTGATACAGATGGCACTGGACAGGAGGTGCACTGAGACAGAGAAGACACTGCTGAACTCAAACAGGTACTAGAGTATGTCAGACTATCCCAGTAGTGAAAGGAAATCTTTTTGTTTTTTTGTCTGGACAGTCCCATCACAGTCAAAACAAAACAGCAAGAATTGGTGTCATATGTGGTGTCACTGCCCTTTGAGACTGCAGGGGAGACAGCAATGTGAAACCAAGTTGTGCCCAGCAAGGTTTGAAGTATGGTGCCTGGAGCAGCGCATGGTCATTATTATCTTCCTGGATGTGCTCAGAGGAGTGGCACCTGATATTCCCAGCTTTGAGAGCCCCGAGAAATGCCCTCAATCTGGCAGTGAAAGAGCATCCTAAATTTTGGCAGAAACTGAGTCTGGATTTGAGAGAAGGTGAAATACAGCAATATGCCACTAAGGTGATTAAGGGACTCAAGCATCTGACATACAAGGAGAGGCTGAAAGAGCTGGGATTGTTTAGCCTTGAAAAGAGATGGCATCTTACCAGTGTGTATAAATACCTGATGGGAGGGAGTAAAATAGATAGGGACAGACTGTTCTCAGTGGTATCCAGTGAAAGAATAGGCAACGGGCATAAATTAAAATACAGAAAATTCCACATAGACATAAGAAAAAACTTTTCTTACCATGAGGGTGGTCAAACACTGGAAAAGGTTGCCCATAGAGGTGGTGGACTCTCCATCTTTGGAAATACTCAAAACACTACTGGGCAAGGCCCTGAGCAGCTTCCTCAAGTTGACCCTGCTTTGAGCGGGGGGTAGACTGGATGATCTCCAGAGGTCCCTTCTAATGTCAATGATTCTATCTCTGACTACACAAACTCCTAGCAGGGAACCTCACGACCTGTCTTCTAAACAAGTGAAAAGCATGTAACTATGTTCATTTACTTACGGCAACTATTTTTGTTTATTTAGGTAGTGCCCAAAACATTGGGGGTAAAAGCTGGCATTAAATCTTTTCTTTAATCACCTCAAGAATTCTCGTGAATCACTTGTAATTTTTTTCTGATAGCTGATAAAAAACTTAGAAGAATGCATTAGGTTGAGAAATCTGAACCATCCTCTATTCCAGAAAAGAAAGACTTGATGTTGAGAGCAATGTTGCTCTTTGAAATGAAACCTGGTATAAGTATGTCATTGAAGGTTATTGAGCTGGCAGTTTCAGTTAACCAAAAATAGTTATGGAGATGAAGAAACTCACCTCATCTATTGTTTCTAAATCTAAGTGCAGCCGGTTTTGTAAGGAACGAAGCTTTGGCAAGGATATCTTTTCTATATCTCCATAGTTTTTCATATAAGGTAATGTAGTAGATAGACAAGCAGCTAATTGCACCTTCAGCTTTTTCAATTTATTTTCCACTTCCTCCTTCTTCTGAAGAGCGAGTTGTTTGTCCGCATCTGCAATGTTAGCACGTTCTTTTGCTTCTTGAGCCTCTTTCTGCCACGCATCACATGCCTGGGAGAAAGATTTCCAGAATATAAAAAATAAATTTTTTAAATTAACAACAGAATAGTAAATTCAAAAGCCTTCGAAGATGCAGGTAATCTCTAATTTTAGACATAACAATGCCTTTACTGTCAATTTAACACTTCTCCCTACTTATCCTGCCTTCTAATTAGCAACTCTTCTTGTTGTGTCTTAATGTAATTTTTAGGTATGTCACTGTTACTTGCCTGTAAACAGCCAGAAGCCTTCTTGGAGCTCTATAAATGGAACACACTTTAAATGTTAAATTCATAATTTAATGTCAAGAGACATCAAAAACTATCAAAATTTAGTACAGCTACTTAGCTACTCCTTGTCACACAAAGAACAACATGAGGGGAAGGAAAGGACTACAGAAAATGCACTAGACTGGCAGTTATCAGCAACCTCAGTTTGACTGCTGAAATGGCTAGATACTGCCCAGGTACACTATACAACCACAGCTGCTGGCAAGCCTCTACTTTTTTTGCGTGCTTATCATCTGAAAGAGGTATGGGAGGGAATGTATGTCTTTAGTTACTTAAACATCAAGATATGTTGCTGTTCAGCCCTGTCCTGAATATCTCCAAGTGTCCCTGTCTAGAGAGGCAGATCAACTTTCAGAAAACGAACTGCCCTTTAAAAAGCTGTTTCCTTTATGCCACTAGCTCATTTTGAGGATGGAAAAAACATTCCTTTGACAGATTGTAATAAAACTCTGGGTCCAAGGATAAGAACATATATAAAAAGGAAAAGCAGTAGGAGCTGCTTGTTTGTTAAAAAAATATATATATAATTTAATATTACAGTAAATTTGCGTACCTGTTTTACTTGTTGCCAAGATTCTTCCCATTGCTTTAGTTTTCTCTTGGCATCATCAAGTTCCTGCCTAACTCGAGTTAGTTCGTTCCCACTGGTGTTTGAACTTATTGAGGGGGTAGTGCCACTGCTTAGTACTGGGGATGGACTAGGAGAGAAACTCCCAGTTACAAAGTCCCAGATGCTCCCTGTAACACCATTTAAACCTGTAAAACAAAGGCAGAAAAAATAATCATTCTGCACACACTGCTGCAAAATGTTTCACATGCAGAACAAAACAGATGTGCCACAAACGCAAAATTTATACTTTTATCTGCAAGACTCATAACATTATTTCACTACCTTCAGAAATGTGACAGTCTGGTAAATGTTTACAGTATTTACAGCAATTCAGGAGACTTAGCGCATATTTTTTTTCTTGCTGCTTTTAATAAAAGACAGTACCGTCCACAAAAGGAGAAGGAAGAGTGGGAATTCATTTATATACAAAAAGCTTTGTTCCTAGCAGCTCATACATCATTTTAATTCTTCCTCTTTCTCTGTTTTGTATTTTCCTTTAGCAAAATGCTGCAGCTAAAATGCATTCCTGCTGCCAGTATGCCAACTGCTCTATTTTACCCCTTTCAAACACCTCTGTACATATCTCCTTTTCTAAGAATTCTTTTTTTCCCTTCACTAGGAACGGAAGTTGACTCCTTGAACTTTCTCCCACATACCACATATAACTCCATTATCAGTAGTGTTATCAATTACAACAGCTAGGCTTTGTTGTCCAGATTAAGTCATAAGAAACATGCAAAGCCTTGAACTGAACACTTCTTACCTGCCATTGAATTCCCTCTTACTATACACAAAGTGCAGCCTTAAACTTACTTACCTAAAGAGTTGTGAGAAGAGGCTGAGGTGCCTAACATACTATGTTCTGTCTTCAAAGGTTGAGGCTGCTGGTGGTGAGGAGCCGTAGTGGATGAAACAAAAGACTGAGACAGCGATTGTGAAAGAGAACTGAGTGGAGAGGTTGAAAGGGATGATGATGAATGTAAAGATGAGGAACGAACAAGAGAACCTGGAATATTGACAGGTGCTGAACTTCCCAGTAATCTTTGACCTATGTATGCATTAGGGGGGGAAAAAAAAAGATTAGTTCCAAAGTAATACACAGCGCTCTCTAAGTATTTTTCTGAAAAATTCGATTATATATTCAAATACCTTCCGTTAAAAAAGAAAACTTTATTTATCTCCTATTGCAAAAATATTTTTTAAATTGAACACTTGAAAGTATTTTTCCAAGTGCGTGAAAACAGAATTTGTAGCTTTACACAGCAGTGGACTCATCTGCAGCTACAGAGAAAGAGAAAACACTTTTCAGATCAAGTTATTTGACTTACTCATTTTTACAGCCAACAACTAACGCAAGTAGAGAAACTGACTGACACTTAAAGGATGAAGAAAAAATTGAGGTTTATTTTAATATATAAACTAGAGTTAAGCAAGTGAGACTACGTACCTTGAAAATCATACACAGGATAATAATCAGACATAGCTCAATTTCTTTCCTCTACGTACTTTCGCTTTTGTTCAGCAGATTTTAAATGTCAAATGTACTTAAGTCTCTATAAAAACTGAGTTTGAAACAAAGTAAAAATTAATAATAATTTAGTCGAACAAATGCATTGTTCGTAATTTCCCAAAATAATGATGATAATAAAAAATAGGTATTAAAAGAAGGTTGTTCAATCATGCAATTACTTAAATAAACATGCACAGATGCAGTGCATTTTCTTGGTCAGGAAACAGTTTAATATTTACTGTGAAGATTTTATTCATCAGTATGTTTGAATAGCAACTAATAATTACATCACCTTCTCTTTAAAAAAAATATAGCAGACAAATGATTATACTTAAAGCAAGGGTCATGATTCTAGTTTTCTGGTTTTGCTTAAAACGGGTGAATTCATGTCATCCGAGAAAACATCTTTCCTTTTAGAAGTATTTCAAAACAAAAAGACAGGGGTGCTCATTATAAGTTGCATTGCCACAATGTCTTAAAAAAAAAAAAATCTTTAAATACTCAGCAAATGTTACCAAGGTCAGCCTCATGACTATAGGAGAAAGATACAGGACAGACATATAGCCACAGATGTACATAACATACCAGACAATAAATGTACACCACTCTTCACAAGAGGAGCAAGAAAGCAACAAAGTAAAGGGCATTTAGTTACAAAATCTGGCCAAGTAAGAATTCTCTTAAGAGCCAAAGTAAAGCCCCCAAACAAACATTGTATGAAATGGCAGCAGAAGAACCATCTCTTTTCTGGTTCTTAAAGTAGTCTTCAAATCCAGTTGAATTTTGGCAAATATAATCTGCCTGCATGTCTTGAGTTTAAGGGGTAAAGTTTTGGTAGCAGGGAGGTTGGTGGGGCCAGGAGAGGCCAGGGGCTACCCTGTGCCAGACACAGCCAGTTCCAGCTGTCTCCTGTGGACCTACCACAGGACACAGCTGCACCCTTCAGCCACACTGGTGGCACCTCTGGGGGAACATACTTAAGAAAGGGCGAAAAAATGCCACACAGGCAGAGGAGGAGGGAACAAAAGGTGTGAGAAACAGCCCTGCGATCACCAAGGTCAGGAAAGAAGGAAGGGGACGAGGTCCTCCAGTTGCCAGTGCAGAGATTCCCCTGCAGCCCATGGAAGGTTTGGAAGAGACCTCGGTGGAGCAGGTATTTCCCTGCACCCTGTGGAAGAGACTACAGTACAAGCAGGAATTTCCCTGCAGCCTGTGGACAAGACCAGGTCAGAGCAGGTGGATATTGCCTGAAGAAACCACAGCCCGTGGAGAGCCCATGCTGGTGCAGGTTCTCCTGACAGGAACTGCGTCCCATGGAGAGGACCCATGCTGGAGCAGGGACAAGTGTGAAGAGGAAGGAGCGGCAGAGAGGAGCTGTTATGGACTGACTGCTACACCCATTACCCATCCCCCTGTGCCGCTCAGGACAGGAAGGGAGAGGTAGAAGATGTGGGAATGAAGTCAAGCCTGGGGAAAAGGTGGTGGAGGGTTGTTCTAGTTTTTCTCTTTGTTTCTCACCATCCAACTCTATTTTAATTGGCAATAAATTAATTTTCCCCAAGTCAAGTCTGTTTTGCCCGTGACAGCAACTGGTAAGTGATCTCCCTGTCTTTATCTTGACCCACAAGCTTTTTCATCTTATTTTCTCCCCCTGTCCTGTTGAGAACGGGGAGTGAGAGAGCAGCTGGATGAGTGTCTGGTTACCCACCCAGGTCTATCTATTACACTGCATGAACTATCTTCCACATACAAATAAAACTGGTTACAGCATTTCCTTCCTGTTCCATACTTTGTGATACTTCCACTGAAGCATAATCATTCCTGCAGCATAGAACAAGGCAGTAAATGAAATACCATACAAACAAACTATAGCATCAGAATTCTTGATCCTGACATCACTAGCAGAGAAATAAATTTGAAATTGCACACATTATCAGTTTCTTTCCAGGTCTGTATGAAGGGGAATATCATGAACAATAATGGAAAACGTTAATAGATAACATATCAACTGTTCTGGTGAAGGAACAACCTGTTAGCATCATCACTGAACAGAAAATGATAAGAAGTCAATCAACCAAAATAAATATAAAGCCCTAAAAGCTCCAAAGACGTTCCCACTAATATTATTGATGAGAATCTACATGACTACTTATTGAGACTGTAACATTTTCGGACATTCTGTATGGATCCCCTAATAACCTGAAGTATATAGGTACCACAAATACAGCCTCTAGTAACAAGGAACCACCTTGGGAACCACACAGTCAAGGTGGGAGGGGCACCACAGCTTGTAGTACTGTTGTCAAGATGTCAGAAATTAATACTTGGTGTAAGAAACTTCTTAATCAGTGCAATCCAGCACTCATTTCTTCTAGCTCTTGCTATCAATAATGAAGCCACGGCTACAATCTGCCTACATCTACTTGATGCCAAAACATCAACACCCCCAAATGTGCATTGTAAAGTGCCTCCCCAAATGCTCTGCTCAGATCTGAAGACAGAAGCATGTCACCAGCCACTTTATGTGAGGCATCTTCTGCCCACCTTCAAATGAGTGAGCTGATGAAGTGAAAAAGTCCATTTCAAACCAAGTGACTTTCCTGAATTCTGTGTTTGCTCTGAAGCCTCATGTATCCACACACTACTGGGGTGATAAAATTAGTGATCTTGCCTAGAACTGCAAAGGAAGCACTTGGAGGAGGAAAAGTTTGAAGCAGAATCTCTACGGACATCTGTGTTATTTCTGAAAAGAACCAACTTAGAGTTGCTTATAATATATGCTTTCCTGAGGGAGTGAGGGCACTTGATGTTCACTTGGGTCAAAATGATGTCCATACCTTACGACAAAGTCTTGAATCTGTAATATTTGGATACAGTCCTATCCCAGTGACAGCTTACATATTCCAACAACATCAAATATATCTGTATATTTGTTAAAGTCAGTGGACTAAAGATATAATAATTATCTTAAAGAAAGAAAAATTGCATAATGTATAGAGGCACTAAGTGCAAGCTTTTCTTCTTGGAGCAACAGTCAGCAATAATAAACTAGGGTGTAGCTACAGTTGTTTTACCCTTTGCGTCTAGAGCCACAGGGCAAGAAGAACATGGGAGGAACACATTTGCCATCCAAGAATACAGTTTTGTTTGCACAAGTGGAAGCTTAACAAATATGCACAACCGACTTAATAATCACCATAGACCTCCTTCAAAGAAATGCTAGCAAAACGATATCAGAAAATAAATGGAAGTATTATAAAAAGGTGTCTGTTATGTTGCTCTATGACTCTCAAAGGAATATGATAAAGAAATTATAGTTCCTCAGTTTTCACTTCCTATTTTTCTTTTTTTTTCCTCTTGATTATTTTCCCTTTTCTACTTTCACAAGGGAAAGGTGGCATTTTAATTTCTTGATATTGCCCCCCTTCATCCTTCCTACCTGCTGTCTCTTCCCTGCACTGCTCTCCTTTGCTATGTCTTCCTCTCCTCTCCTTTCCCAGAAGAGGCCAAATGGCTGAATACTTCCCAACAGACCTTCAACTAAATTGCTCCTTCCAGTTTAGATTCATATAAAGATTAAGGCCCTAACTTGCAAGTATTGAAGTCCTAAAGGTTGCTACCTCCTTCTCCTCAAGAATTGTCCCCACTCCCCCTCTCAGCCACCACCTAACCATGGAAGTACTTGTTGGTCCCTACAGCACATACTGCCTGCTGTCAAGACATTTGCAGCACTCAACATGCAGGCAGTCAAGCTCAAGCATAATGCCTTCCTGTAAATGCATGTAAGTCCTTCCATCAACTATTATGCCCATTGGGCCAAGCCATTAAGCATGTTAAAAAAGAAAAAAAACCAAAGCGTTTAATAGACTGATCCCTTGCAAAATACAGACAGGATGATAGCGGTGCAGTCCCTTTACACCACAAAGCTCAACAGCTGGAACAAAACTGAGGACTTTTCTTCGCAGTCTTTGCTGTCTGTAACTATTTTGATGAGTAAAAGTTTAGAAAGGTAAGAAAGAAAGATATTTTAAATGAGTATAATTTTACAAATTGGACCTCTTACTTGCTAATCCAAGGTCACTGCCTTCTTGATCTTCTAATTCTCTATCTATGGATGCGACGTTCACATCATTAAAATGCAAATCTAAAGCAGAACCTGTTAAACAAAACATTGTATCAATGAATTATCCTTGAATTATCCATAAAAATATCATGATGGCTGAAATGAGGAAACTTTATTTGACTATTTTTGTTAGTGCTTCCATCATAGAACTCTTTGGCATCTAGGTCGTGATCGTAAGCACGCTACAAGACACACAGTGAAGGATATCCTCTGTATTTTCTAAAAGGGAAAACTTTCATATATAAGCTATTACAGCTCTTTAAGCTGATGAAATGAACAGAGGATAATGGGGAGGTGGCTATCTATCTGGATTTTCAATAAATCTGTGTCACCTGTTGTGCTTAGATGTGCGTCAACAGAAGAAGAGGAAAAACAAAATTTGGATACCTGTGTAAACATATTTTTTATTATTATTGAATAAAAACAGGTATTATACCTGAGGAAAGGCACTGTAAATGCCCCTTAGAACTGTTAGCCCTTGGGGTAACTGAGTTACATATCAGGGCATACAGATGTAAGGAATGTCAGAATATTCAAATGAAAATGTGCAATATTTTTAAATAAAGTAAAAATCAAAATCAATATTTCATTTAGACTCAAAAGTTAGACTGCCTTTCATGTGAAGGCTTATGTCAGTCTAAAATTTCCCTGGGCAATGTAATGAAAAAATTCTTATCAGTATACTTCTTATTAGGTCCACTGCTTATAAAGTGTTAGAAGATGGGTATTTTTTCCCTTCTTCCTCTTAACTTCTTTGCTGCGCAGAAAGGGGTGTAATTAAGGAATTTATCCCTCTCTACCTGTACTTTAACTAATGTTGAACAACTGCACAGTCAGGAAGACAGGAGAGAAGTCTGCATAAATACTGATTTTACAGGTAGGAAAATGATTATCCCAGTCACCGTGGTCAGTGATAGTGAATACCTTTGTAAAGCAATTTTAGATTTTATGTTGAAAATCATTATTAAAAACTGGCACAAAGCCTAAATGAGTTGAAAAGGAACAAACAGAAATAAGACACTGGCCTGTGTAAAAGTTTCCAGCAGATCCAAAATGGATCTCTTGATCCCTTTAGAATTAGACTGATTCCTCTCTCATAGCCTAGTCCTAAACAGGCACTGTAAACTGCAGAAAATCTTTGGCAGAAGTACTAGACAGTTGCAAAAGTGCTACAAGTCAGAAATTGAAAGGACCATTTGGATCATTACTACAAGATCAGTGCAGTGTTATTATGCATAGGCATTTTCTAATGTTGACTAAGCTATCTAACAGACTCCACAGTCTTGGAGCTCCAGATAACACATAAAGGGAGTTACTGACCTAGAAGCAGGATCCACAGAACAGTGCTCAGCAGGAAGCTGCCTAAGCTGTCCAGAACAAAATACCAGCCAAGAGATAAAGTTCACATACTACGCAATGACGCTGCCGACAAATATACCTGAGAGTTAGCATAGCTCTTTGTGAAGAGTCACTAGGCTGGGTCTCAAAAGCAACACAACTTTATTAGTATGGAGTTGTGCCCAAGCAATAATCTTTATCTTTCAGCAGTACTGACAAAGCAGCTTGGTGTCCAACAGTCAGAGGGAGGAAGTTCTCTCTGCATCATCATTTTGGCCTGAAGGGATATGCCCTAGCTTTTCAAAGTTTTCCAGCAATAACCTTCTCTTGGAGACAGGTGCCTAAGCCAGTCCTATACACTACAGTAAGGAGGGGACAGATGGCCTCCTTTTATTTGAGGACTCAAGGCTTAGAGTGCCCACAAATGCTTTCTGAAACCCAGATTAAAAGTCCCTCTTCCATACTGGGTTTTGGATCCCCATTGCTGCAGTGTGCCTTCCCTACCTTTGCCTTTTATATAAGTAAGGGCCTTTCATCTGCATCGCTGTAGCCTGCCTACCTTGCCCTTTCACCCAGCTGCTCTGGTAGTGCCTTCCAGAGTCTCTGGGGCAGTATGTTTTCTTTCTTGTTCTCATGCTCACCATCTTGTTACGCTCACCATCTGGCACCTGCCAAACCTCAGAGCATTGTTATGGTAGGTTCTCAGGGGAAGTGACTGCCGCTGGTGTGAGAATCACGCTTCCTTTCTCCTCTTCTACTCCTGATTGTAGCTTTGGATTTATATTATACACTCAAGAATATCTTTGGACGCAGCACCATTAACCAGTGTGCTCCAATTAACACTAATAAAATCATAAGCAGGAAGAGCCCGTAAGGAGTTTGGGAGGGTCTTGATGAAAAACTGTAGCTAATACAGTTAATATGGGAAAAGTATAATTATGGGAAAAGTATTAACCAGCCACTGCACTGGAGACAATGCCCAAGAGAGGATGCTCGTCTGCCCTGCCTGTCACTTCTTTTCCCACCCAGCTGCTGGGACAGTTCTCTCTTTCCCTTTCTTCTCTCTCTCTTATGTTGCTATATTTATTGGGAAATAATTTTCACCATTATGTGCCATCAGCTGTGCAACCCACTAATAAATCTTCAGACGTGAACTTGTCTCAGCATCCTTTGTGCAAAAACGCCGTACACCTGCGAGAACAAACGTCTCACTGCTATGCTGCAGGATATTCTGGGAGAGATCGCTCTCACTTTCACCAAGAGAAGCTGTTCCACTTTCTTTCAAAAAATTCATAATTCTCTCAGTCATGAAAACAGAGGCTTTAAAATCCCATCATTAGCACCATCATTATCTTTAAACAGGGAAAAACTGTTTTCTTCAAGTTCTTGCAATTCCCCACATCACCCAGATGTTATTAATATTTTAGGTTATTTGCAGTGTCTGGCTCAGTATGTTGCTAGACAAGTATGGCAAGCAGGAACAAAACACAATGAGACTGATATAAATCATACTGCTCAAACAGTAGATCAAATCTAAGCCTGCACCCTTACAAAATCACTAACCTGTCATGTTCTGCTCTTGTGAGGCCTGAACTCATTCTGCCATACTCGTCCTCACCTACCACAAAAAGGAGAGACATGTCTCCTTACTGTTTATTATCTAGATTTTCAAAGCTTAATGTCTTGATACCTTCGGCTCTCTCACATTCCACCTCACATGGTGGAAAGTCAGTGGAGTGCAGGGAGAGAACACAGACAGCATCTTAAGATCACAACATATGTGGGAAGAAACTGGAGAGACACCAATTTTCCTTGAATGGCAAGTCTCCCAGACAGGCAAAATCCCCATGCTTGATTATCCAATAGAATGCAATGGAAGCAACCAAAACATTCCCAGGGGGAGGTCCACCCAGAACCTAACAGACAACAGGGTGGAGTATCAGGCTGGCAGATATCCCCTAATGTTAAGGTCCCACTGTCTCCCTACTACCACTTGAGTTGTTTCCCTTCACTGCTGCCCATTCCCTATTTATTCCTCTCCAAATCTGTCTCCTTTGACACCGTGCTAATCTAATTTCTCTAGTCTCTTAAAAAATATTTTAATTTTTTTTTTTAATTTTCAGGAGGACTTCAAACATCCTGCAGCTTTTATGTTCTCAGATTATGCTTCTTTCTTTTTACCAGAACAAAACCAGGCAACTCAACCAATCTCCCTTGACTCTTACAGGAGCAGACTGCAACAGTATACCTACTTCCACTCCATCATTCCTCAGTTTTCAACATATTGTCCAAGCCTCAATGCTAAATACTAGTTCTACCTGATTGGTATGCTTATTCCCAACTCCCCTGCACCCTTCTCTTCCCCAGCTCTTGGGGACTATTACTCAGGGAGCTCCCCATGAGACCAAGATAAAGGGCCACAGAAAGGGCTACAGACCCTACTGTATGACAAAACTTCTTCAGTCCTTGTTAACGTAACTCTCCTGCATTTCCCCGAATCCTTTATCCAAACCCATTCATCCCCTTTTCCCATAATCACCTAGCCCCTTCCCTTGCTGCAGCTCTTTTTCTATCCCTTTTTTTAATGATTCCTCAATCCACCGCTTCCTACAAGAACACTATGTATTTATTTTCTGTTCTACAATAACGTCTTAATTTTCTGCTCTATTCAGATTATGTGCAGCACTTTATTTTCAATGCTATCCTGTATATCCACAAAGAACTCTGGAAAAATAATTTTTATGTATATATATATATGAAATTCTTTTAAGGAAAAAAACCAAAATCTACACAGTTACCATAAAGTACACTAACTTATACATACATGAGACATGTATTTTATGATTCATATTCTGTTAACAAACACAGCATACTGAAAACTGGTTTAGAAAAACATCCATAGACAGCAGAGGCATATTCGAACCCAGAGGAACTGAGAGTCTCTTATGCTCAATAATATAATCACACTGGGACATGGGAGACATAGCATATCACTTTTTAAACGACTTTGGAACACTTGTTCAGAATATCACGATTCAAAAATTATACGGAATTAGCACCACATCTAGTATGCAGAAATTAGACTGTGTTTTTTATTGTTACATCAGTAACTTGTTACAGCCAACTAGCCTCCACTTAGTCCAGAAGCAATGTTTATCTTGACAAAAATGTGATTTCATTCCATAGTATATCTTAAAATATTAACCATAAACCGATGAAATTATATTACTTGCATAGAATAAAAACTAAAATTCTGCTCATTCTAATTCTGAAAATTAAAAATAATTAAAAATTTATTTTCCATTCTAACACACAGATCATCAAACAAACCTTTAAGGAAAGCAAGCTATACAGTTGTGAGACTGCAGAAAAAGATCCATCATTTAATATTCTGCACAGATTTCTTCCCTAAAAGAATTAAAAGAGCGAATGCCTAACTTACCATGCCAAAGTGCTGACTCACTGTCTGCAGTCTCCTGGTCGCTGCTACACATCGATTTAAACACAGAAAGCTTCAAGTACACCAGCTAATCACAGCAGCTCCCTGATCATGTGACTTACACCACAGAATGTGAAATACAGCATCTTTCAAATCACAACATTCCCTGCCACAGCCTCCTGAATAAACCACATTTAGTGCAAAAGTGCCACAAATTTCAATGAGTTTGTGGATAACACTAAATTAAAGAGAGCAGCTGATACACTTGATGGCAAGACTGCCGTTTAGAGGGATCTCAGAAGGCTGGAGAATAGGACTGACGGAAACCTCATGAAGTTCAACAAAGGCAAATACAACAATGCCGCACCTGGGACAGAATAATCCCTTGCAACAGTACAGGCTGGGGGCCAAATGATCAGAAAGCAGCATTGCAGAAAAAGATCTAGGAATTCTGATGAACAACACATTCAGCAAGTTCTGTGGCAATAAAAGCTAACAGCATATTGGTCTGCATTAGTAAAAGTGTAGCCAGCAGGTTGGGGGAAGTGATTATTGCTCTCTGTCCAGCACCTGTGAGACTGCAGCAGGCATACCATGACCAGTTTTGAGTTCCCAGTGTCTAATTATTATTGAAATATTTATCTCTTTTTACCATTTTCCACATAAACAGCCTAGCTGGCTGGAAGCATGGGAAAGGCTCTGGGCTAAGGACAGAAATTTTGGAAGTGAGTATTTCTCAGAATCTGTCTTGTGCACCCAGAAAGCAAGGGCTCCTCCTCTTTGTGTCCTTTCAGATCTGGTCCACATAGTGTGAACAAAAGATTTTGTCCTTCAACATACAAATCACCAGACTGGAGAATATGCAGTCAGCCAGAGAAACATCTCCCATTTTCATGTGAACATGGTAAGATCTGTAATTGCACCTGATACAGTTACATTAAAAAAACAAAGTCAACTCTCATCAGCCCACCAACAGAAGTTGAGGAGACAGTACTTCTACTTCTAGCAACACAGTGAGTTGCGTTACGAAGGTTTTACACATTTTTTTAAATCATTCGCCAATACCAATGCCAAAATGCCAGTTTAAATGCCCCATTCACTCATTTCTACGCTCACATTGGAGACCTTGTGAAAAATAATGATTTGGGGTGAAAACATTTAAATTAAATTTCAGATATTGCTTTTAATTACATATAATAAAGCAGGTGTGTACAACATTATGTCTTTACCAATAAGCTCTTTGAACCTACGCTGAAACAAGAAGAACTTGAACAATGCAACAAAACATATACAATTGCAGATTAAATGTTAAGACTTACCTATTACTGATTCAACTGTGTTACTGCCAGAATAGAATGGGAGAGCTTTGGCACTGATAGCAGAGACAGTTGTAGGAGATGAACTATCTGATCCAACACTGGAGGCCAGACTGGAAGTTATACTTGAAGCAAGTGGGTTAACCGCTGAAAAAACACTGAGATGGTTCTGTTAAAAAAAAACAACAAACAACATATGTATACACACACAAACACACTTACACAGATGTATGTACAAGCATATAAAACAAACTGAATGTATTTTTAAAAGTAGTTATTTTAATTCAAACAGGAAGAAATCCAGAAGAACCCTTTGAATTAATAGATTAGGATGGTTTTCCTTATCATTTACCAGCAAGTGCATCTCTCCAATGTGGCTGGACATCACTACCACACGAGGGAATTGTGCCTTCAGAAAAGAAGTATTTAAATACTGCAAATAAGCTCTACAAACATAATTAGTTAGCTGAAGTCTGATGCTCCTTTTCAAAAGGAAAATATCTATTGAGGAATTGTACCATTTCATTATGCATTCGCACACAGATTATATTTTATATTATTTTTTTAATCTGCCAATTTTCTCATTTAATCTAAATGCAATTGATGCATAAACTGATCTTCAGTTTTGATAGCAGAGAAACATGACTGCATTGCACACATGTATCATGTTATATAATGACCTATACCTGTGCCACTTCTTTCTAGCTGAACATTTTTTTCATACAAATCACATATTTAAATTACAAAATGTAAGAAATGCAAACAAAATATAACCATGTAACATTCTAAACTGGAAAATAACCTCACAAAGTCTACAGGGACTTGGTGCAGAGTTTCCAGTATATTAATTCCTTTTATTGTTTATTGTTTATTTATTCCTTCCAATCTTTTAGTTAATAAAACTGACATTGAACTGTGACTGAATCAATCCACACATCCTCTCATTGCCTTCTGTGTGACGAGCAGTGATTGTGCAGTACTTAATCTCCTGATTTCTACCAATACCACAGAAAATTTCTATTTCAGAGCTAGATATAGTGCAAGATTGAGGCTGATAATGACCATGAGAATGAATATTTTTTTCTTTAAAAATGGGCACAAATGGAAATACAGAAAGTTTCACTTAGATGCAAAAAAATTTTTACTGCGATGGTGGCCAAACACTGGAACATGTTGCCCAAAGAGGCTGTGGAGTCTTCATTTTTTGAGATATTCAAAACACCACTAGACAAGGCACTGAGCAACCTGCTCTAGCTGACCCCACTTTGACAAAAGGACAGATGGACTACAGACCTCCAGAGAACGATAGACAAAATAAACAGAAACAAGACAGGATAGAAAGGTTATTAAAAAAGATGCCAACAGCTTTGTAATTACATAGCAGAATTTCATACATTCTGTGCTATTTAAATGGAGATTAAATAACACTTCTTTTAAAAATAAGAGAATTAAAACAACTTGCTAAGTATTCTTAGGATCGCCAGATAATAGGAAAATTCAGGTTGGAAGGAACTTCAGGAGGTCATCTTGTCCTACCTCCTGATCAGAGCTAGGTCTGCTATGAAGTCAGATCAGGTTATTCAGTGTTTTAGCCAGTCTGGGCTTGAAAACCTCCAAGGATGGAGACTGCATAACCACACTCAGCAACCACTGCTTGACTCCTCATGGTGAAAATATTTTTCCTTGTACCCATTCTTAGCTTCTTGTTTCAACCTACACCTATTGTCTCTTGTCCACCCACTGTGCACCACTGTGAACAGGCTGGCTCCATTTTCTTTACGACCTCCTCCTAGGTATTGGAAGGCTGCTACTAGGTCCTTCTGAAGCCTTCTTTTCTCCATGCTACACAAGCTCTGCTTCCTCAGCCTTTCCTCGCGGGGCAAGTGCTCCAGTCCCCTCACCATCTTGGCAGCCATGTGCTAAGCTTGCACCAATTTACTGACATAATCCCAGTATTGTGAGCCCAAAACGGGATGCAGTATTCTAGATGTGGTCTAACAAGTGCTAAGCAAAAGGGTAACCCCTTCCATTGATCTACTTCATGGTCCTGTTAATAAAACATGGGAAAATGTTGGGTCTTCTCTTCTGCCAGAGCACACGCTTGGCTCACATTCAGCTTGCTGTCTACAAAGACCCCCAGGTCCTTTTCCGCAGAGCTGTTTCCCAGACAGTTAGTTCTTGTTCTCAGCCTATATCGTTGCAAGAGGTTCTTGCTTCTCCGATGCAGGACTTTGCACTCGTCCTTAATGAATTTCATAAAGATGTTTTTGGCCTATTCCTCTAGCCTGTCTACGTCTCTCTGAATGGCAGCCCAGCCCTATTGACTGGGCCTGCCAATTTCATGTCATCTGCAAACTTGATTCCCCCACCAGGTTGTTCATAAAGACGTTAAACTAGGTGTGTCCTATTTACTCTGTTACAAACATTAATAGCGGTAGAAAGTCATGTAAAAACTACTTTTTAGGGCAAATCACAAAAAATTAGAAGAGTTTCCCAGGCTGCCGCTCTCACTAATTCATAGATATGTAGGGGAAAAAACCCAATGTATATTTTTAAACTGGTTCATGTACTATCACTCTTCTATACAGAACTCATGAGATCCACCTCTATCTATCTTGTGTTTTCTCGTCTTGTTTATTCTGCGCCACTCCTCCTGCTTTTTAAATGTAAGATACATTTTAATCCTCCACTTTAGATTATACACTCCTGTATGGTTGCGTGAATGGCAAATGGTAAAGCTTCTGTTCTCATTTATCTTGATCACTGGCATTAACAAAGCATCAGGGTTCTTATTCCAGCAGTGCAAAGCTGGCAGAGTTTTAAGCTCCTTTGCATATATTAAATGACCTCTAACACCTGATGGATTTAGCTTCATGACAGGTCAAAGCTATGCCCTCTTCTCTGTCACTTTAACTATTTTTCTAGTTTTGAGCATCTGATGTTTGAACAACTGTATCATCATCTTCCTCTGTCCTTCCTTAAATTTTATCAATCCATCCCCCAATCAAGTTATTCCAAAATTTCATTGTGAAAACTCTGCCATGGACTTGCTACTATCAAAAGCATCCTCAAATTGATTCATATACTTCTCATCCCTGGTACTCCCTGCAGCACACATCTATTGTACATTTTCACAGAACCTAGAGCTGGCTGCCCAGGACCATGTGCAGACAGCTTTTGCATAACTCCAAGGAGGGAGACTCCAACAACCTCTCTGGGCAACCTTTTCCAATGCTCAGTCTCACACGCACAGTAAAAAACTATTTCCATACATTTAGATGGAACCTCCTGTGTTTCAGTTTGTGCCCATTGCCTCTTGTCCTGTCACTAGGCACAAATTTTCCTTAGACTATGTTGTAAAGCACCACAGAACTTTGATACTGCATTAATAAATTATCAAAAAGGGCAAAATATTTACAGCAGTTAGCTTTTGGCAATACCTGCTTGTTCTCTTGTTCATTTATTTTCTGCTGATTCTCAGCTGGGAAGCCTCGATGCTTTGCCTGAAAGAAAAAAAAAAATCTCTGTAATATATGAACTTAATGAGTCATTGCTGTAAAATATATTATTAGTTTATGAAGGGTCAGTGGCATCTCTGTAATATCTTCAACAGGCTGACTTCATTTCCCTCACTGCAGTCCCATATGGAGAATTAAATTTTAATGATCACAGAGTAAATCTACATGGAGAAGGAACAGCAGTTGCAACTGTTCCACTTATATGCATAATTGAGCACATGCAAGTTATTTCTGGGCCAAAAATTGGGTAGCCATGTTAGCATTACACTGTGACAGAAGTAACATGTCCCAGATGCTCACCAGCTGGGGAATACTTCTCCAAGAGGCTGGTGGGATAGAAGCCTGAGGTAGCCAAAAGTTTGAGTGGAACTGCCTAGATTTTCCCTTAAAGTGATCATGCTACAAATAACAACAACAACAAAAATTTAAATATAAGGGCAGATTTTCTTTGAACACCATTTTATAATAAGGTAACTTTTGAAACAAGTGAAACATACTTAAATAAAAGGGAATTCTAAGCAATTTCTCTTTGCCCACTGTGTTCTTGCAGAGCAGGATCAAAGGATCTCTGTTCTTTTCAGGCCCGTAATTTTCAGTGACTTCCTGAATTGCAGTAAATTCTGCAAGGTGCTCTCTGTCTCCTTAGGAAAAATGGTTCTTTCTGCTGCCTTTGAGCAGTCTTGTGTCTGTTCCTTGTTTCCTTTGGGAGATTCCTAATCTGTCTTGCAGTGTAAGCTCCCCAGCAGTAACAGCTTTCCTCCTCTTTATATGCCTCCCACCACGCTAGATACTTTTTTATCAATTGCAAAGTCCATCACTGCTTTCTCTCTAGACAGATTCAATGCAGCCACTATAGGGTAAGCACATGACGTTCTTGCTGCTGAGACACATTCTTCGTAGCAGTACATGACTCACCAGTTGTGACCAAACCAGCAAAATAGATCTTCACCAATGGTTACATAATTTCTCAATTATTGCTGCCTCATGTCCAGAAAGCAGCCATTTGATACTGTAACTGCCTTGACATTTGATCAATGATCACTTGATCCCTGTATTGGGAGATGGATATCTTTCCTGTCACAATGACCAGCTGTCTAACCTATAGTCTGTCTGAACATCTACGTGTAAGAAAGCGATCCTGCCTGGAGAACTTTAGTGTAGAGTAATGATCTTCCCATCACCTACAACACGTTACCATTTACAAAAACCACTTTCCTTCCTTTCATTCTTTTTCCATCTTTTACTTCTGCACTTCTCTGTGCATCTCAGGTTATAGAAATCAATTCTGACAAGTCACAGGTCTGCAAGAAGGCTGATCAGCTTGGCTGCAGCTTATTTAAATGTGCCACTGGAGCTCCTTTTTTCAGACAGTTCCTTTCTGACAATTTAAAAGTGTGACCAGTATTACAATAGAGCGAGAAAAATTTAGCTTTAACAGGTAAATCCTGGGCTTGCAGCTTTTTTCTCACAGGCCAACAGAGCTGTTTCATATCCCTGAAAAAATATCAAGTCTTCCCTTCTCGCCTCTAGCATTGCCTGTTTTCTCCCCACCCACCGACTAAAGGATTCTAACTCCTCACCAACTTCAATTTCAACCACTCTCCTCTCATTGCTAATGCTACAGATCTCTCTCTCTCTCTCTCCAAGAGGCTTGTTATATTTTATCATCTATGTCTGTCTCAGCAATGAACTTGTCCAAGGAGAGAGGCAGCTGCAGGTGGGAGAAGAAACAGACTGAAATTAATCAAAGATTGGAAGTCATAAATAGTGTCAACAGCCAGAAATTAATGCATCTTTTCATCATCAATTTTCAACAATAATTAAAACTGAATCTGACCAAGTCTAGCTATGATTTTTCTCCATTGTTATCTTGCTCTGTTCTTGGCAACATGGGCTCAAAATGACAATTACATTTCTGCAAAGTTAGAATTTACTGCAAGTCAGCTGAGCTGCAGTGACTGTTTGCATGACTGTTCTTGGCCTATGACAACTGTAAAGTAATTTGATGCAGTTTAGCTCCCTAAAGAAGAGGGTTCAAAACTCTGTGTTCTAAATTATCAAAAATCAGCGCTGATACATGAGGCAGACAACATTTTCTGCTGAACCTAATTTAACTTGAGACTGCATTTGTACTTCTAGACCCGTATTATTCACATACCTGATCTTCTCGTTCAAAGCCTGGTGCTTTTGGATAGTTAGATGTTGGTGAAGAGACACCTGATGTGCTAGACTCAGAACACAAAGCGCCATTTGCTAATGATCTCTGTCTACAAAGAGGTCCAAGGGGAGATAAAGAGCTACTGCTACCAGAACTTGATGTTACAGTTGGACTTGAAGAACAGGAAATCTGTAGAAGACAGAAAACAGAGTCTAATATACTCTATGATATTTTTTATGTTTACAGCTATAGTCTCCCTCCGTAACACAATCACTTGAAATTATAAATTCATTTCAGTCTTACGTAAATACAATACTAACTTTGGTTTATTTGAATATATTTTTGGTATTAGCTTAAAAAAGTAGCAGATGACAAAAGTAGCATAGAGCTATTGTAAATATACAGACTTCAAAAGGAGATGCATTTGTACACACCAGAATATAGCCTCATTTGGTCCCTACGCACAAAATGGTCACAGGTGGAGATTACTCTACTTAATGGATATTAATTTACAATAAATTAATACTTGCTTTCTGACAAGCCTGATTTCCATTCATTCATGTATTTCTTAATTTACAGTTTAATGCAAGCATTACACAACATTTCACTCTTTTAAAAGAACTCACCCAGATCAAGCCAAGCAGTTCAAAAAGAAAGAGACATGCAGAATCTTGGCAAAAAGCATTTCAATGCTTGCTTGTAAATCTCAAATTCTATTTTCTGAGATTCTTAAATATTAAAATGTTTATTGATTAATAAATTAGTGTTTTAATATTTAAAAACCTTACTGAATTTATAATTTTTAGTTCTGCTATACATTTTCCAGAGAGTTTTAAACTTCTAAAGTAAAGGCTTAAGCTGAAGGTACAATCTGTAAGTAGGTCTGGACATTTCTGAACAACCTGAAATTTATGAACTCAGATGCCAGCATCCTATAATTATATGTTTGAGTGGAATTGTGCACATTGCTTATTTCTACATTTTTTAAGTAAACTGTTCAATTTTCTTAGAGTGGATTTATAACTAGACTCACAAAGGCAGCATGGAAATTGTTGCATTCTACATTTATGCCTAACAGCCCAGTGGTGAGAACACCCAGTGACGATACACATTTCAATCCCTTCTGTGCTTGTTTTGGAACAGAATTTGCCAGCTCTCAAGGAACTGAACTAGTCAATATAATAATGGAGTTAAATAATGCCAAAGTTGTTTTGGTTTGTCTAAATAAAAAACGCATACTGAATCAGACAGACTAAACAAGAATAATTACATAGTTTACTGTTAAACTCACAACTTAGGGTTAACCTTAACCTTTAATTTTACTCTATGCTCCAAAGAATGTGAAAGTATTTTAAGCAAATCAGGATTTTAACAGGAGACAGCTCTCTCCCCAGAACAGTATAACCTCAAAATGTCCCTTCTGAGCAGCAGGAACTTCAGATTCAAATTCCTGTAAATCAGGTAGAGGACAGACAAGAACCTAGATGAGGTCTTAACCCTGGGCAGAAAAAAACCCCACCTCCAACAAATGTAAGCCCTATACTCGCTGAAGATTATTACCTATGCATTCACTCACTCCTATCCCTATAGAAAATCTCGTCATGAACCTTATCTGTGTGGAGTTCTGTAATTAGATTGCTTCTGAAACCCAAAGACAGCTTCTCTACACAACAGTCTGAAATGTACATATACCCTGAGAGATCACAGAAGTAGAAGAGCGGGCACCACAGCAAAAATAATTAAATTGATAGCCAAGGTTTACTTGGACAAAATTCCTTCTGAAGTCAAAGGCTGAAGAATTCACGTTTTGACCACAAGCTTGTTACAACATGCATTTCTCTTTCTGTTACCATTCACTCTAAATCCAAAACTGAGGATTGCCCCTGTGCATGGCAATGCCAAGTTTTCACATTTTTTCAGCTCTAAAATACTGAAATCCTTTCTTTATGCTAGAGAGAAAAAGAAAGTAAAAGGACACTGCCGGGAAAGAAAAACATTGCTCTTAAGTGAAATTTTTAAAAAAATATTTTTTTTTTGGTCAATAAAAATATGCTAAGGTATTCAGTTCCATATCAAAAGATTTTGAAAACTTTTTATGGATAACATAGTTACATCTTGTAAGTGCACTTCAAAACATACTGCCAGTAGCACAAGGCTGCTTAATGCATCAGACAAATACGTAAGATAAAATGACTAGACAAGCGAAGGCAGACTAACACCCAAAGTAAGATATTAATTTAGGTAAGCTACTGACTCAGTTTAAGGATGAGTTCCCTAATCTGCACAGAATGTTTCTCAGATGCATATTTCATGTCCACTCTTTCAGCTAGGCAGGCAACATAGATTATTTTACCAACACAGGAAGATGTACATCATGGTTGCTCCCCTACAATGTGATCTAATGAACACCAGGGGGAGAGGGAGGAAGGAAGATAGCCATTATGGACTACTTGTCCTGGAGGGCTATCTGCAGACAACAGAGCCATAAGTGGGGAACGATGCCCTTGTTCACCCAGAAGTAGTGGGCTTGAGGTACAGTCAGTGGTCAAGATCAGACGATATCAGGTTTGTAGACCATTAGATAAGACCATAAGGTGCCATACATGTGATCCTTCTGGTTACAGTAGGTATCAACGGCGGCTTTAACATATATATAGCTGTAAGCATTAAGAGCTTACAATACAATTTTGTGTAGTTTTGCTCTGAAAAACTAAACTAAACTAAAACAATCGCTCAACCCCCTAAGATGCAGGCAGCATTATCTGATTACATTCATCTTTAGGCTTTTGGTCTTAATCTCTGAGGAGTCCACCAGGATGACAATGAACAAGAGACAGCCTCTACTCTGTCTTTTGTATTCTTCAGAAAAGAAAAGTTAGTTAAGTTTAAATAACTGGATTACACAGTACCACAAATTTTGTGTGACTCAACTTGCACAGAAAGTACGAAGAACTCATGCAAATAAAGCAGGAAAAGAAAACGGGTCACATGATATCCACGGTAGGTTAAATACAAAAGCAAGAAAAAATAATTTCAAACCTAGCCTGAATTTACAAGGCAACTACATAGAAAAATGACTCCTTTTGGACTGAAGTTATTATTTAGAATTTATTCCTCTCTATCTCCTGTCTGCCCCTATACTATATGTTTATCCCCCTAATAAGAACATAAGAAATGCCCTGTTGGGTTAGACCCAGACTAATATCCCGTTACCAAAAAAGGCAAGAGGAGATGATATTTAGGGAGAATACCTGATCCTGGTCATTATCTATGGTCATCAAAGATAATTCTTGAGGCAGAGAAAGGAAATGGAGGATTTTTCAGACTACCTCCCTTCCCTCTGTGAGAGACTCCTCCAGGTCTGGTGAAGATGCTCCAGCCCAAAATGTCAACATTGTTCAGGACCCTCTTCCTTTTTGCCAAGGCTTGTAAGAAGCATCTCCTCTACGACTCAAGGCTAGGTGGACTCCACAGAGGAACCATGATAGGTTACACTGCCTCTCACATGACAAGAAATAATTTATTCTCAAATATTCATTCATCCCTTATGAACCCTACAGTATACCCGCAAGACCACTGTTCCCGTCTCTCTCCTCTCTCATGCTCTCATGCTCTTTGCACAGAGTAAGATACAAAGAACATCAGAGAAATGTCAAGAAACCTATCACTAGAAACAGTCATACAACTTACTGCAATATTGATGCCAAGATGGTGAGTGAACATGTATTTTGTATCGAGGGACTTGTGATTCACAGTTAACATGAAGTCAAACGTCAGTACTAACATAAAATGAGTGTGATATTAGTATTAGAGACAAAAAGAGTGCAAGAATGGGGAAGGGAAACTATCAATGCTTACTTTTTGTTCCTCAGTGCTGCAGAATTTACATTTTGGTATCAGTGTTGGCATGTATGGCAATGCCCTCAGCATTATTGATGCTAGGAAAATCTATTGCCAATTGTTAGTCTTAATTTTTTTTTTTAAGGCTTTTTCTTCTTTATTAAGACAGAAGCACAAACAACAGAAGCTAGAATTCATACAGTTGCCTCAACTCTGTAGGAAGTCTTCAACGTGATCTTTGGAAACTGCTCTACAAATGTAACTTAAGATTTATGGCATCTGATTTTCTAAGTATGGGATAAAGAGGCCCAACAGATTGAAGTACTCTTCAGGAATGCATCCCTCCTAAAAATGGAAATCTGCTGTGCTGTGTAGTCAAAGACATAAGCACAGGAAGGACACAGTTCAACCCCAAAGGATTTAGAGTCTACTTTAATGAAAGACTGGTACTTGGTGACATTCCTCACTTTACAGAGGCTCAGCTGCAAATCTTCACAGATTCATTTTTAAGCGTAACTAAACACTGTGTTATACATTTCAGATTACCCCTCACTTTCACAGAGGTTACAAAAGAACAACTTTTTCTACTTTGCATCTTTGCTTAAGGCAATAGGAGGACGGCTGAACATTTCTGACACACAAGTCAAAAGATGCCAAGCTTGCCTTAACAAGGGTCACATACTCATAATGTTGTAACCGCACAGACCTTGGCCTCTTAGATTCTTATGAAGAAATCATTTGTCACTATTCTTCACTGCAGCTAAACTGCTTAGAAAAAGAGCATGTAGAACAAGTGATACATTCTTTCTTGCCTACTCTAGGACTTTGCTTACAGCTGAACTTCTACAAAGAAAATGAGGAAACATACCTATAAAACTAGTTATATTTCCTACGAAAACAGCAGCTTCTTGAGTTTCTTGATTTGTGTTATATATTGTGGCTTTGAATGTACTGGTATATTGCCTACATTTGTAGGGGGTGGAGAGGAAGATGACAGGAAGAGGAAACATGTAGGTATTTTTAATTAAGCTGTAAAACTAATTTTGCTCTCAAGTAACTTATTTCCTTCCTATGTCCCTCACTGTCTCAGAACACTAATTCCACAGTAGAGGAAGCATGATTCATCACCATTGTTCAGACTTAGATTACACACATGTAATCAAACTCAGTTGTATTATCACAGCTTGATAAACTATTATTTACCAAATGAGTGTGGTAACTGATCACGTGCACTCGTCAAGCCATCTTAGTTAGGAAGTAAAACAGACAACTTGAGGCTTAATGAAGGCAGCAGAATGTTAGCACTGAGTCTGCAATCAGGATGAACGATGAAAGCACACAATCTTTACCATGACTGAGCTGACAAGCACTGACTTCTTAATTGTGCTAACTCCAATGTGTGATCAAGTACTTACACATCTTTGATAAACTTGATAAAACAAAGATGGTGCTGGTTATCCTGTGTTCATCCATTGTGATCAACATATATCCTATGCAAATATTCAATCTTTTAAATACATCATGGACTCTGGGCATAATGACAACATGGCCAACATTTCTATCCTTTTATTCTTCAAAAGGAAACTATGATTTATTGCTCTAAGCCTAGAAGGGCTAACATAAATATTCTATAACTGATAAATGCAATTAATCTTTCATATATCTCTTATTTCATCTCCAGAATAAACAGCAAGTTTTCCTATGAATTTTGCAGTGCCACAAACTTGAACAATATTTCACAGAATCACAGAATCATAGAATGGTTTGGGTTGGAAGGGACCTTAAAGATCATCCGGTTCCAACTCCCCTGCCATGGGCAGGGACACCTTCCACTAGACCAGGTTGCTCAAAGCCCCATACAACCTGGCCTTGAACACTTCCAGGGATGGGGCATCCACAGCTTCTCTGGACAACCTGTTCCAGTGCCTCACCACCCTCATCGTGAAGAATTTCTTCCTTAGATCTCATCTAAATCTACCCTCTTTCAGCTGAAAGCCATTACCCCTTATCCTATCACTATGTGCTCTTGTAAAAAGTCCCTCTCCAGCTTTCTTGCAGGCCCCCTTCAGGTACTGGAAGGCTGCTATAAGGTCTCCCCGCAGCCTTCTCTTCTCCAGGCTGAACAACCCCAACTCTCTCAGCCTGTCCTCATAGGAGAGGTGCTCCAGCCCTCTGATCATCTTCGTGGCCCTCCTCTGGACTCACTCCAACAGGTCCATCTCCTTCTTATGTTGGGAGCCCTAGAGCTGAATGCAGTACTCCAGGTGGGGTCTCACGAGAGTGAAGTAGAGGGGGAGCATCACTTCCCTTCACCTGCTGGTCATGCTTCTTTTGACGCAGCCCAGGATACGATTGGCTTTCTGGGCTGCAAGTGCACATTGCTGGGTCATGCTGAGATTCTCATCAACCAACACCCCCAAGTCCTTCTCCTCAGGGCTGCTCTCAATCCCTTCTGCGCCCAGCCTGTATTTGTGCTTGGGATTGCCCTGACCCATGTGCAGGACCTTGCACTTGGCCTTGTTCAACTTCATGAGGTTCACATGGGCCCACTTCTCAAGCCTGTCAAGGACCCTCTGGATGGCATCCCTTCCCTCCAGCGTGTTGACCGCACCACACAGCTTGGTGTTGTCAGCAAACCTGCTGAGGGTGCACTCAGTCCCACTGTCCATGTCGCCGACAAAGATGTTAAACAGCGATGGTCCCCATACCGACCCCTGAGGAACACCACTCGTCTCTACTTGGACAACAAGCCGTTGACCGCAACTCTTTGAGTGCAACCATCCAGCCGATTCCTTATCCACTGAGTGGTCCATCCATCAAATCCAGGTCTCTCCAATTTAGAGACAAGGACGTCATGCAGGACAGTGTCAAATGCTTTGCACAAGTCCAGGTAGATCACGTCAGTTGTTCTTTCCTTATCCACCAATGCTGTAACACCGTCGTAGAAGGCCACCAAATTTGTCAGGCATGATTTGCCCTTAGTGAAGCCATGTTGGCTGTAACCAATCACCTCCTTATTTTCCATGCCTTAGCATAGTTTCCAGGAAGATCTGCTCTATGATCTTGCTGGGCACAGAGGTGAGACTGACTGGCCTGTAGTTCCCTGGGTATTCCTTTTTTCCCTTTTTCCTTGTTTACAGAGAAATTGTATCATATGGCTAGGCCTTTGCTCTCTCATCATCTAACTTGGGTACACTGCAGATAGGTACTAGTAAGAGAGAGACCTGATGTATGGAGAAGATAAGCAGTATAATCCTAAAGTGCGAGCTGAGTATGTTTTAAGGAGAGGTGATAAGACTCTTGACATTATTTGGCTGAAAAGCTGCTCAAATGAATACGCATTTTGTATTGATATAATAACACTGGAAAGCTAATCAACCAGTTAGAGAAAGCATATAAAGCAGCAACTATGCCTGTGATTGCATACACTAAGACAGCCTAGTTAATCCAGCTCTAATGGCACTATGAGAAAAACAGACATAGGAGAAGACCATTTGGGTATGTTAAATTGCAATAAATTTGCAGGATAAAAATGAGAACAGTTAAAATGAAGGGATGAAATTCAGGTGAGGCAGAAACTTATGGCTGAGAATGATGCATATGTATGGGATGCAGAGGACTGCATGCCAGAGAGATTATTTTGGGAAAGGTGACTGAGGAAAAGAGGTGCACAGCATATTGGATGATGAAACATGACATAGCTGAAGATTCATGGAAGGACATGCAAGGAGTAATGGAAATATGAATAAACGTGAAGAAGTGGTAACATAACCATCTTCATTAACCAAGTAGGGCATCAAAGTTTAAACGGTGCAAGCAATGTATCGGAATCATGGATCAAGCTATTTCAAGACTTGTATGCACAGAAACACTCAAGAAACCTAGTCTACTATCATTTCCCATCACCAGGGAGTTGATACATGAATTTTACCAGCGCAACAGAAGAAATTATAAGGAAGAGCCTCTTAAAGTTAAATAAGGAGTGAAAGAAAAGAAATTTATGTCATACAAAAAGAAGCAGTAAGAGAACGAGTAAAAAGGAGTGTTCCTTCTGGCAATTAGATGACTCTGAACAGAGCACAGAAGAGTAGTAATGGTTAAGAACAAGCAGTAAGAACTGAAAGTAAAAGTTGCTGCTGTAACTGCAGCTCCTAAAGAAGACATGTAGGACTGGGAAAAGGATGAGTGAATTTGTTGCTACAACGCACACAAAGACTCCGAATCTTACTTAAGGCATTTCACAGCTCTGATGCAGTGTGAGAAAAAATGGGTATGCCAAGAAAGCCAATCTAGGACTTGCTAGAGCAATACAACAAAAAGAAAGATAAGAGGTGATGGCAAGTGTGGAGAAAAAAGTAGTACTAATTGAAATGAAAAATTACAACCAAGGGAAATACTGTACCACATTGGGTAAACTGCATTGTGGAGGTTAAGTGTATTTAGATGATACAAGTGGTGGAGTATAAAGCAAGGGGAACTGCAAAGACAGACTGGAGAAAAACAGCACTATCAAAGATCAGGTGAAGGGACTGACAAAAGTATAATGTTAGATGCTTGAAACCAGAAGGCAGAACATGGAGGTAAAGAAACATAGATATAGAAGCTCTCCATGGAAACTGAACTCACCAAAAAAGGCTGAAGAGTAGATTATTTCCTGACTGAAATGTTAAGGAAAGATACAGCAGAGGAATGACTGATGACAGTCCAACTGACAGGGCAACTTAGATGAAGACGTAAGAATACAGTATAGGTGAGATAAGAAGGTATATATTTAAAACAGTTATACAGCCTCCCTCACTATGACCCTGGATCATACAGAATTTTAATGGACTCATTCTTCCAATAACATTTATAGATAGGGCAATAGTATTACCACATTCTAGAAATGGGGACCTAAACAACTTGCTCACAGTCAAAGAGGAATTTATGATCGAGCAGAGAACCGAGTTTAGGTCTCTCAAGTACTACATTGTCCTTTTCCTCTAGAAGCAAATAGAACAGTAGGATACTCTCCCAGTGTACTATAACAGGATATGCGAAAGAAGTTTTGGAAGATGAATAGGGAGATTTTGTTTTGAAGACACAAAGGAAGAGAGGATAGAAAGTCTAATTTCATCATGATAAAAACCACTAAAATTAAGTTTAATCAGGGCCAGTGCCTGACAGTGACGAGAATGAAGACAAAGGAGGGGACAGAAAGACAGACAGCTTATTGGAACAGAGAGAAAAACACAAACCACAAATGTAAATAAGTTGCTGGGATACGGAAAATGGGGGAAGGAAGGAAAACAGGCTGACTACTTAAATACTAAAACTAAGCAGTTTACAGCAGATGGAGAAGGTGAAAGCAAGCAACCAAGCAACAAAACTCAAGAATTAAACATGGAAAAACAGAAGACCAACGTGCTAATGAAAAATCAGGAACGGAATATTCAGAAAAACAAATAATGGAAGCACATCAAACAATGATGCAGGTAAGTAGTCAAGTGAAAGACAGACAGAACATTTTGCCAGACATCAGAAAAAAGGTGGCCACTTGCAAAAAAACTTCAAGTAGAAAGAACAGGGGTGGGATTAGGGTCAACTTTTCCACTTTCACACTTGAACAGTAGTACAGGCAGAGACTCACTGACCACAGAATGGAAAAGGTTCATCAGACCCCTAATGACTAACGGAACGATGCACGTACATGGAAGAAGATTCCCCATAGCTGTAATGCATATTAGAATACTTAGTCTTTTCAGCTGTACCTAAATCATTCATGAAAGGCTAAGAAGCTTCTGGGAGAAGAGATGTTTTTATGGGTCTCTCCTGAAAGCTTCAGAACCTTAGCAACAACAAAATTAGCTTCCTAAATAAAAAGGCAGACCCTCTCTCAGAACCTTTCGTATACAGAAGCAGACTTCTGCACTGGGAACCTAAGATAAAATGTAGGCATACTGATATCTTTACTCTCAATCTCCAGGTCAGCAATATGAAGAAGCTACACGAAAGAAACCCAGGATTTTTAACAACTGCACTATTTATTGGCAATGCCTTTTAAACATTATTTAAAATATGTTCTTTTATCTGGTTTCTAACGAAACAGTATAGATCAACAGTGCTGGAAAGCTAGAAGTGAAAATTCTGGGAATAAATGTGTATGTACTTATGACTCTGCACTGCAAATGAGGTAACAAAAACACAAGTCAGGAGAGAACAAGAGAGATATCACTATCTTTATATATTATTTTGCAACAAACATAAAACCTAACAAAAGGATCTATTGCAACCGATACTAAAAGGAAGATAATAAAAGCTCTGCAATATATCCTTCTCCTTCCTCTCCCCCATACTTAACTGATAAAATCTGCTAATATAAACTACATTTATCAGCCTTGTAATCAAGCACCACTCTACTACCAAACACACTGCCTATACTGCACCACTGTAAGAAGCTTTAAGTATAAAGCATGTTCAGGAAGGACATAAATTCATTCCAAATGTTAACAAATTAGGGCAGAGAAGAGGACTGGGATCAGGCAAGATCTTCCATGAATGAAACCTTTCCTATAGAAAAAAGAGACATATGTAAATTAAGCTGTCCCGTAGTTGTATATTTGATTAACAATGATGTTCCTCACTGTAGCATTCAAAATATTGCATCTAAAGACAAAAAACAAGAACAGAAAACACAAATAATACATAGTTAAATCTGGTGCCAAGGGCAGACATTCCGTTTAGGCTTACAGTACCAGAAAAATATTAGTGCCTGACATTTACTATAGCTGTGGGTTTTTTCTCTTTTGCTGAAGTACAAAGAAATAAAAAACAGACGTTTAAGAAGTAAAATAAACATTGTATATTGGCACAGTGATTATTATTAGTAACTTTTCCAGAATTATTTACACTTACATTTCCAGACTGCCCACTGCTATTTGTAATGCTGTTTGTGGAGTTAAGACTGCTGCTCCATTCATTTGCAATTCCTATGCTGTCTGTTGAAAACAGGTGAGCGCCTGGCTTTGATTGACAACCAGTTTGCAGTATGACTACATTCATGGTGTCCTCTGTTGAAGGAATCCCCAACAAATTACACACAGATTTGATACTTAGCTGTGTGAATTTAACAATTACATACCTAGTACCAAACACAGCACCTGTCACATGGAAACATCAATCACACACAAGAAATCTCTCTCTTTTTCTTTAAATATAAGCATAAAGGCAAGGTAAGAATAATATAATTCAGCATTAAGTATTTGTGGCTAGTAACAAATGTGATATTTTTATTTACTTGCTCCATCAAAAACTGGTGGGAGGTAGATCAAAATTCATATATTTGAAGTATTCTAGATTTTGCTTTATCTTCCAGAAACTATCACACCAGGGTTTAAAGGCAACATTTTTAGAACTCCTGACTGGAAAGGTAACAAGGGCATCATAATTATAGGGTTCTTTGTTTTCTTTTTCCAGTCTAGAACCAACCGACTTAATCATAAAACAATCTGAAGAGAATATGGGACTTGTACTATTTAACTTAAAAAGGAACAACAAACATTGAGAAAGTTCATTATTAACTTATATGTAAATTGTGCCCAATGATTTGTTTATTTTCATACCAGAAAATTCAGCTCAAGGTGACTGAACAATTACTTCACAATTCCCCAAAGGCTACTTTGTTAAACTATTAAACATCTTGGATATTTGATTCTCTAAATGTGCAATATATTAAGAAGATTTAAACTTCTAGTTTTACAGGCAAATGATGAATTAACAAAAAATGTTTACTTTAGTAAGCAATTACAGTTAATAACATTCCTCACCTCATAATCCATGCACACAAGACATCAAAGTAAGGAAGTCAGGACTGAAAACAAAATCTCTTAATAAATGCTATAGGTACAGGAAGATTTTTTTCATATCTAGCCACTACTGCATTTCTGAAGGGCTAATGATAAACTACAGTTAAAAATCAAATTTAAACATTTCTCTCTACTAGAAACAATAAGTAGCTCTGATAGAGTGCACAAAAGTATAAACCATAGTAGGAAACAGAATGAGTATGAGATACATAGACACCTCTCTTCAGTGGCAATAGCATAGCTAAGGATTGTTTCTAATGATGCGGGTTTTTTCTATCTAGCATTTGATTTATCACAACTCCGTGGCCTTCTTACTGTATGGTCCAATGCTTCACCAAGTATTTCCACTATTGTATAAATTACAAAAATAGGGATGTGGCTCACAAAAACGAAAGGAAAAAGCTATAAAAAGTAAAAAGTAAAAAAGTATAAAGGAAGTATCGCTATACACACAAGTCCAGTCCAGCCACACCCAAAAAAAAGGAAAAAGAAACCATAGGGATTGCAAAGATGATGTCACTAGACCTTTGCTGGTCCTCCTACAGAATGAGGATGCGAAGAACAGCTGGGAAGACAGAGACAAATGCGCTGACTTTTTGTAACTGACTCTTACTTTCACTACATATCATCTCATTGTATAGCTGCTTGCCCAGAGAAAGTCCAGTCAGCCATCTTATCTCCAGTCAACCCTCACATGTCCAGTCGACCCTCACACTGTCCTAGGAAAAAGCACTAGCTGATTCATGCTCTCTCTTAAATTTTCCTTAGCTTTTTTTCCCTGACACAACCACATACTCGTCTAGTAGTCTATAAATGAGTGTAAGTAGTCATACCACCCTAAAAGGGGTAACTACTTTCCAAACATTTCAAAGAGAAATAATCTCTCCTTTCTCTTTCCAAGGTATTTAGGGAGAATAGCATGATTAGTTTTTGCTATCCTGCTTATTAATAGTAAGTCAAACAGACACATTGAATTCAGAATGTGGGCTTCTACATCATTCTAATTCTTCCAAGAGTGAACAGCATAGTTTGTGGCCAGCTGCACAAAAGTAACGAATTCTACAGTGTAAGCCTCCCCTAGTCCAACCAATGTTTTCTCAAAGACCTATAGCTGTTGTAGGAGGTTGCCACTGACAGAAAAGCAACAGTCTCACATGGTGGCCTATCTCATGGCGATCACTGAAGCTCATGGAGATTAGGATAGAGCCCACAAAAAGCACTTCAACTACCTAATGCCAGTGCAGTGGTGCTTCAGGAATTATGTATCAGTAGCCTAGGATGTTATGTAGAAATAGGGTTGTTCTCTTTATGAGATAACTTTTTCGGCTACATAGCCTCTTTAGAATTTGCACTAACTCGGCTTGGGTATTATGAATATAAGAGTTACCATGGTCAGGCTAGGTCTGGCCTGGGGAATCCCATCTTTCATGAAGTCAGAAATAAGTTTTTTCATTATTGCAATCTTGGCACCAATAAAAGAGAACAGTCTTGGACAAACAATCTGAAAGCAAGCGCCTTCAGTAACAGAAGCTGTTATACAGGAGATGTGTTCTTTGAAGTGTTTCCAAATTCTTCCCAGCAGAATTTCAATCTGCCCATGTTTCTGTTTTAAAAAAAAAATCTGTTTTTTGTTAAGGTGCCAGTTATAGCCAGGCAGTCAGTGGACAAATGAGTGCCACAGAGAGGTGTTCGTTATTTTAAGAGAGTTCGTTACTGAAGTGTCCCAACATACCCTAGCTACTCTTTGTTTTGCAAAGGGTTTCAGGGAGATATGTCAAACCCCACTACTTCTCTACTTTTCAGGATCAGGTGCCCTCCCTCCTGTCAAAACAAAGTGTCTTTGGGACTACACTCAACCTAGGGTTTCAGCCAGTGGGGGGAAAAAAAAAAAGAGTGACATTTATAAGACAATACTGTCTGCAGCCAGGGCCTCAAGGGAAAAGCAGTCTTGGAGGAACAGTAATATTCCTCATGATCTTCACAAAGGAGGAAGAAAAGGGAAAAAAATAGTCAGCTTGTTCTGAGGAAGTCATTGAGGGAAGACCAGGAATGCTATTACAGAAAACATGTGCTTCCACAAATTATTTCACATAGAATATTAAAAATTCCTAAAAGACATGTATGAATGGTGGGAAATCTTCCTCTACTCGTTCCACATAGCTAGGGCTTCACCGAAGTTAGGTGGATAACACCCAAATTTGTGATTCAGAGAGATCCATGAATGAAGAGTTTCATGCTTTTCATACTGATGATAAGATCTACAGAGCTGAAACCATTCTCTCCCCCTTCCCTAATATGGAAGGGATAGAAACCATTTTATTTTACAGACATAGGAGGCAGAATGTCAGAGCTGCTCAACTAAGCTTAAAGCTGTTGCCAACAGCAGAAAGGCACTCTTGCTGATAGTAACCAAGCATCTAATTTCTGATGGACTATTCAGACTACCAGAGACAGGGGATGGGTACTGTTGCAAGATTTCAAGTTCATTTGTTGAGATTTCCTGCTTACACAATCTTCATTCCAGATGATGCAAGCCAAAGAGTCCAGAGCATGCTGGTTGAGCCATATAAGTCTCTTCTGATGGACGTAAAATTCTGTCTAATGCAACTATGTGGAGAAAATTAAACTGCTGCTTTTCAGTTAGCACCGCTGACATGTTCAAAGTCTCGGGAATTCTCTCAGAGTTCTGGAGATTTTTAAAGAGCACAAGAATTCATCCTACAGAGTAAAAGAACGGGGCTGGGGTAGAAGAATTAGCAGCAGATTAGAAAGATATCCCTTAGGGAGAATATCATCAGCAAATTGTTAAGTTTGGACTTTCTTTCAGCCCTCTTTATCTTTAGCCTGGGCAACGCTTAACTTTTCCTTAGAGATAGAAATCTTGTTTATTGTCAATGAGAGCTTGCTGTAAGAATGATTCCTCTCACAGGAATCGAGCATTAACTGGACTGTTAAAGATACTAATAATGAAGACACACAAAAGGAGATCATGATGGGGTCTCAAAAGAACTCCAATCTCCAAGAGTTCTGCTGAGTTTATCCTGTACACTCTCCATCCTGGAGAGGCAAGAAGGGAGGCAGCATTCAGTATGCTCTAAGGAAAAAAACAGAGAAAATGTAGTCTTCTCCCACAGGAGTTTTGTAGCATGTCACCATTATACCACGTTGCATGTATGCAGTGAATTTGTTTAAATCATACTTTTTCAGCTGTTTCAGGAAAGAAAAAACTTATATCAGACAAACAGAACAGTAGACCCAGTGCCATAAATTACTTCTGTAACAAAATGTGTATTTTCAGACTTTCCTGAATCAAAGAAGTACTTGCCAACACTGGCAAACAGTGAAGGACTTGATTTAGGAGATAGCCCCAACAGCTCGAAAGCAAAGGCAGTGAGCTACTTTTCATGTGAAGAAACAGTCAATACTGACTTCATTGCCATAATGTTTTGAAGAATTGCTAGGTCTTAGAATAATGGGTTTCTTGAAATAAATACAGGAGGTTATTTATCCTTCCTCTTCGAGTAACAAACCCACAGAAAAGTAAAATTGATCATCCCACAGAAGTTAAAAGACAAGTTGACCATCCCACACATTCTCAGAAACAAGAGCTGTGGGCAGCAAGAATAGCTCTATTCACTGGAAGTCTTTTAGGTAAGCAAGTGACACAATAAATGGTTGTACAGAACATCACATTTGCCTAGACATGTTAGACAGAGAGAGGAGACTGCCATTACTTATCATTAGAGAATCATAAGATAAATACTACTGAATTGCAGAACTTTGGAGCTTTCCAAAATTGGTAGGGTCTCTCTTCCTGCCTTCCAGCTCTAGAAGCAGAAGGCAAGAAGTAAGATAGGAGCAGACCTTTTTTTCTTTTTGAAGAATAAATATGAGGTTTTACTGATTCCATAATCAAGCAAAAACTACATAATCAAAAAAGAAAAGACTTATCACCTATAAGAAACCAGTTACATAGAAACGCTTCAAGTTCTGCCTTGCGTCACAACTGAAGAGAAGGCATGAATAGTTGTTGCAGCAACTGCACACTTCACATTGTGGAGTGCAGGAAGAATGTAGGGGTAACCTAAGTTGATACTACTATTAAAAAGAATCTGATAATGCATACCAAGAATTAAACTGTGTAGATGCATACCAAAGAACTGAGTGCTCTCTTGGAAAAAAATGGTCCCTCTTCCCTTTTTCTGTATATAACAGTTTGAGTGCAGTGAAGATGTAGGTGGGCTATGGAGGAAAGAGGACAGCTGACATAATTTTCTCTGTGTTCTTTCTCAGTTTAGCTAAGGCCTTGGTTCTGCAAATACTTGCAATGATGTTTAACTTTTACCTGAGAAATTTACTATAGGTTTCAATAGGACAGCTAATATATTTTAAAAAGTCAAGTGTGTGTGTAGAAAATTGCCAAATCAAGCTCAAAAAGTTACAGGGACAAGTTGCATTTGTAAAGAAAAGCACCTCCTGTTTTACTGCTGATGCAAATGCAGCAAGCTCCCATAGCGATGTACGGTATTAGAAAACATGGAATGAATTTCTAAAAACAAGTAACATCAAATGCCATTTATTCATTAAAATTAATGATGTTAAGTCACTTCTGTTACTGATGCTTAGAAATGATGGGTCACTTTTATGAACACTGACAGAAAATAACAGTTCTCTTACTTACTTTCGACATGTGCAAACGCGCAAAATGGACCACGTGGGCAGTAACCTGTTTGGCGCATGTCATTGCACTTTGTAGATTTATATATCTAAATGAAACAGAAGGGTGGTTAACCTAAACATATGTTACGCAACAACAAAATAGTTAGAAAATTTTAAAACCTTTAAATGAAAAATTCTGAATATTTACTAACAATATGTATTACACAGTTTTCTCAGAAAATTCAGTTCTTATGGTCATTTTTAAAAATCAAATAGAAGAGCAGAATTTTAAGAAAAGCAAACATGAGACAAGAGAATCTTAACCATTTTCTGTACAATAATAAATAGTAAGTAACAATAATATTTTAGAAAAGCAGTGTTTAAACTGCTTTGGTTTTCCATGTTGTACAGAATCAAGTCAAATATGGGGAATGAAATGTTCAAAGTAATTTACACCACTTTTAAGAAATCTTGCAAGAGAAATGAGGTATGTAGTAGAGCAGCTTACACAGCTGAAAAAAAAAACCCAGTATGTTTTTTTCAACACAGTTCCTTCGTTAGAACACCTCCAATATTCAAATCATCCTAACATTCAAATGTCTTTCTCTAACCTGACTGGGGTACGTTAGAACTGAAGTAATACTGACTGTTCATGACAGTAATGATTATATAAGTTGCTAGTAAGATCCAGATTCAGTTTATTGCTCTACCAGGATCTTGATGATCTTGGGATCTCACAAGGCTGGGAGGAGGGGCTGACACACTATCATATTAGAACAATATTAAGAACCTATTTAAAAACACATAGATTCTTTAGAAAATTAATTCTGGTGATTTGCAAGTCTGTGCCAAATAGCAGAGTGATCTTTTTGGTTCCCCAAACCTTGGTACTGTGGTCTTTGGCTTTCAGTGTCAGTTGAGTGATTCATGGCTCATAAAGTAACAATTCTTAGTTCTGAATGCCACTTCTTTGGCACTTTCGCATATGCTGTGTAAAAAAATGTTTACCTTGGACTCCCGCATTAGAGCAAACATGAAAAATGAAACTATGTATTAAAAAAAATCAAAAACTAGTTCTGTAAGCTCTTCATTTTAGAGCTATTTTAAGCATCTTCGATAAATTTCCCTCTCATAAGTGATTTTTAATTGAGGCTGAAAATCTAGTTGATATATTTACTACTAGTTCATGCATAGCCCAAAGATCATCCAAGAAACAATAGTAAAATGCTAAATCACAAAATTATTACTGATGCTTATCATTCTACAAATAATTAATTTTTCCTTGAACACTGAAAGAGCAACAAAACATCCGTATTGTAGACAAGTATTCACCCAAATGACACGCTTAACAAACAAAACAGCGGGACTGATCTTTCCACCAACTTGACTGGGAGCTACCACAGACATTGCAAAAAACAAAGGAGTCATTTGTGGATACCACACCCGAACTAGGAAATGAAGTTGGGCCCATCTCCTTTCTTTCCTGTTCTCTGTTTATCGGTTAAATATAAAACCCCAATGCTGTATACACAATGCTAATGATGCAGAAGAAAAACAATGAGAAGAGCTGACTTCCAAATGGTTTCAACAAAAGATGTAATTGGATGCTCGGTCTTAGTTTGAGGTCCTAGCCAAAAAATAGCCTTCCTGATCCTATGAGCTACCCAGATGGTATAAAGTGCCTTCTAGTAAATGCTACAGATACAAGAAGTGATAATATAGGTAATATCAAAATACTATTGGGGCAGAGCTCACACCTCAAAGACTGATTCTGGAGATGGCCATGTCATCTACATATACCGGTATTACAAGACAGAGAGCAAACTCAAAGAAATAAATCATTACAGAAGACTAACTTCCAGTTATAGACAAGAACACGGCTGCTATCTATTAACAGTAGAATCAAGCTATTCCTGAATGTGATAATGAAGAGATTTCTTCAAAAAATAGTCACTGAGACAAAAGGCAATGACAATATTATTTATTTGAATTTGGTAAAGAACGAGTACATGGAAACATCCAATAAGAGAAGATAATGTTGGATGAAGTGAGTATTAATTCAACTTAAAGGACAAAAAAGTAAGGCTGAACTAATGTTATTGACATCAAATAAGGAGACTGAGGAATGGAGGCAACCGATTACCACCATTAAATAGATTGAATTTCCTAATGAACCAAATAAAATGAGTGCTTTGAATCCTCAAGTCAGAGGTAGAAAAGCTGTATGGAATTTCCATTCTAACCACACAACTGAACGAAAGTCAGAGCTGGAGCAAAGGAGGGAAAGGATCACAGGGTACGATGTTGAATGAAAACTCCTCTTTCAGTGCAGGCACATTGCTAGTTTCTGTGAAATTAAATACTAGACCTAAAATTAGGTGAGGTGGTAACACTATCCCCACCAAACTGCCTTGATTATCAGTAGGAATTATGTTCAACACCGCAACAAAGGCAGCACGGCTAATGGAACAAGCAGACAAAGACTGAGGTGACTACAGCTGATGTGGAAGCAAATCACCATCAGTTCAGGAACAGGAAATGAATTAAGTAATTGTTATGTCAGAATTTTAAAAAAACTGGCAAATAAGACAGATGCAGTTAGCAAGTACTTTTAATAAAGCCGTCACGTCAGAAGTGGCACATATAAGTGAGGTATATTAAATATAGTTCACATATGTTTGCAAAGAGCAAAAATAGCTGATTCAGGCCACTGCATGTCCGCTAATTAGTCTATCGCTATTTAGATTAAAGGCAGAAAGAAATGGGATAAAATTAAAAGTACATTTGTCAAAGGCACATCATGGTAGACCCACCATGTAACTTTGATAAATCAAAGATCCTTCTCTAAAATGGAAATGTGGTCATTCTAGTAAGGACTTCAATAAAGGATGTTGTAAGATTCATTAATTAAGATAATCAAGAACATGACTCTTACCAACATTACATATCTGCTGTTAAATTGACTAATGGAGAAATGACAGTGGATGGTATGAAAGAGGAAGGCAGCAGGCAAAATTAGTAGCAGACCTCAAGGGTGAGCTTTGTCACTTATTTTAGCACTTTCATTCACAGCTTTCTCATAAATAAAAGTATGGTAGCAATACTAAGCAGGAAGACACCTTTACTACAGAAAAGGGCTGGAATATGATGCCGAAGAAATTAGATGTTCTGAAATAAATCTGGACTGTAAAATCTCTAGTAATCAGGACAGTGAAATTCTGAAGCAGCATCTCAAGAGTAGGTATAGCTGACACCGATTCAGTATAAAGATGTAGCTGATCAACTTATGATAGGGAGTGTACGATATGAAGCTTGCAACAATCCTGGAGTCAGTATTCTAAGAATTCCTTTCCCAGTATGGTCTTGAGATGCCCTCAATAATCTTCATAATTGGAAGAAAAATTAGCAATTGCTTGAGTAGTTTTTGCTTATACCTTACTAAGTATTAAACTTTCTAATGCAAGAAATTACATCCTGCTGTGAATTCTTTGTGTTCATTCAAAGGTCCCAAAATGAAAACAGATATCGAATGCTGTACAGGCAGCTTCTAGCATAACATGTCTTTTCAGTATCATGTTTGTTTCCATTAACTGGCACATTTAGTATTTTCATAGTGTTGCAATAAGAATCGAATCTCAGAAGATTGCATGGCACTGCTCTTTTCCCTAGCATTTCACTGTTACGCTCAAGCATCCAACAAAGTTACAATGACTTTGCCTAGAGAGGAATCTATAATCACCTTGTTCTTCTAAAGTGTCTTACTTCAGCCACTAGGAGAGCTGTCTGCTCTCTCCACCTCCTCCTGACCTATTCAGTTTCTTTTAATTATTTGCAATAAAGCTTTTTTAACTTACTTAAATAAATTTGTCCCAAGTTATTGAGTTGTAATTACTACTATGACTTCATTACCAATCCTAGAAGTTAGGTAAAAAAGAGAACACATTTATTTATGCCCAAATCCAGAGAACATTAATGAATTTTTCATAAGCAGTACAATAAAAATGCCTATCAGTGAAAACCACAGCAGTACAAATAACTACTTCTTAGCAAATTTTGTTTTGCTTAAGGAAATACCCTCAAAAACTGAAAGTGTTGAATGAAATGTCATGTTTTTTCATAAATAATATCTTTAATCAATAATCTAATCCATAATAAATTTGAAATCGCTAAAAATAAGTAGAAACGTAGTTCTTACCTCAGGATGAAACTGCTGCTCTGTACGAGAATGACAATATTGACAGCTATCCCCACTTTCACACCTTGAAGGTTCACCCCATTCATCTGCATGTTTTACATTGGGGCAAGGAGTGGACCTAGAAAAAAGTGATGTCCAGAGCATGTTTGTATCTACTTCCTAGCAGAAGTCTCAAACAACTTCCCACTAAATCTCACAATCTTAGATTCTGGGACCTATAAAGTTGCAAATTCTGAGAGACACTGACTTTTTGGAAATTCTTTGACAGAAACATAAGCTAGTAGGATTCTATCTATCTTCTGTGTAATGACATTTATTCACAGTCCTGAGGCTGTCAAGCAAAGCCCATCAATTCTAAACCTTGTATCACAGCACGAAAAAACATCAAAACCAATGAAGAAACCACTGTGTACGAAAATGATGTAAAATGATGTAAAGATGAATGATGTAATAATGAAAAGTAAGAGAGGTGATGCATTAAATTTTGGTCCTACAAATATTGCTCAGAAATGGAAAACTATAGAACAAAACCAGAAAAAAGACAAAAATTATAACTGATCTTTGCATAACAAAGAAGGTTTGACCTAGTGATTCCAATTTTTGCTAAGAATTATAGAAATTGTTTTCATTTGTCACAAGAAGGAAGGATATTTCCATTACAGCTTCATAGTTTTTGACTTCAGAACTGTCTGATCATTCTGAACAGATGCTTTTTTGCCCCAAAAAAAATTTAGCAAGGCTATTGGGAAAGATGTGGTTTTATTCCATTAGGAGTATCCAATTGCATTATAGAAGAACCCAAACAGATCAGTCCATTAAAAACTGTCTGACTGAGCAAGAAGTCTATTCTTAATATGTATTTATGTACCTGTATTTGAATTTTCTGGGATTTCGTCTTCTATCTCGACTATTGTGATAGTGTGGACATGCATAACCCTGGCGGCAGAGTCTGGGTGGCTTGGTACATTGTTCTGTCTTGTAGCCAGCTAATACAAAATTTGTGTCTGTAAACAGGCCAACAATTAGGAGAAATAAACAACTAATTTTTGCATTCAGAGAGTCTTTAGTGAGCTTAGGTACCACACGGCTTTTTGTAAAAAAATTATGATTCACAGACCCCTCCATTCTTATAAACTTAGACTGACTCCTGCAGTTTTTAAAATAAAAGTCTAACACATTTACATGCAAAGCAATCTTCATTGCTTTTATATTCAATAGCAATATTACAATAAAGTATATAAATAAAGCACTAGCAATCTATTGGTAGAGAAACTATCTGGAAATTTTCATTATATACATTTAACATTTTGAAAATGAATACCTGAAAATACATTATTCATTTCAGTAAGACGAACACTAAAAACTTATACAATTTTGTATTTGGATTTCTCTTAAGTTTAGTGTTGACAGTCCTTATTTCGTCAAAACTGCTTTCATGTTAAGGCATGTTAAGGCTGTCCAGTAAAATCTTCCTGGACAAATTCTAGAGCCTCTTCTCTACCTTTGCCTCTGTCTCTACATCTTTGGTTCCACGAAGGAGGAACTAGGAGATGACAAACAAGGTTCTGTCTAGAAACAGAAAAATTCAGAAAAACAATGGAGCAAGTAAATAAATTAGAAGGTACAATTTAGCTAACAGCAAGCATGGGTTTGTGAGGAGTAAATCATGTCAAACCAATCCAACTTCTTCCCAAGGTGGGAAAATGATGTAGGTAAAACAGAAGCAGTCAATGTCATGTATCTTGACTTCAGCAAACCTTTAGCTTGAGATGTTCTCAAAAACGAACTGCACAATACTACAAGACTCCTGTATGATTTGTGGAAAACTAGCTGAAGAAACATTCTCAAAGAGTCATTAATAATGTACTTTCAAATAGCAAAAATTATTAATCAGAGTATCATACGGACTCTCTTCTTTGTTCAGTCCTTTTCAATAGTTTCATTAAAGATTTAGGAAAATAAGGCTGAAATCACTAGTTGGATGATTTTCAACCCCCAGAAACTATGTGCAGTCTCACCATATTTACAAGGATTGACAGAAGCCATACAACATTATATAATGCAGACCTGTCACAATGCAAGGAATGCAATAAAAGTGCTTGTAGTTCGTCGATTTTGCTGTCTTTTTACGTAGAACACCCAATATTTTTTGATCTAGAGCCGACAATTAAGCTCTACACATTATTAGTACTTAAATAGTTGGAACTCACCCTATAGAAGATTTAAAAAATATGGAGGGGACAAGTATCATACAATTATCTCCCCTTGAATTCCTTGGAGACAGCATCTTCATGTGACCTCTTCCTGTGTTACTGTCCCCACGTGAATTTTGTGGAAGTAATTGTATCTGGCAGTCTTCTCTAAAGCAAAATTTGGGCAACAGCTCTAACAATATCTGATTGATACTTACATCTTTGGCTACATAATAAGCAAGTCTAAACCAAGAACATGAGAACCAAATTTGAAAGCCTTAAAAAAACTAGGGCAATTGGATTTACTTTTGGATTTACTTTAAGAGATCTAATATAATGCTTTCAAGACATTCTTGTATTTTAATATTCTGCTCCAATTTTCTGTTTAATATTCTACTTCATTCCTGTTACTCAAGCTCAGCAAAGAATAACGGTCCCTTAACTAGTCTATGAATGACTCAAAAAATGAAGACTCTAATCATTACTATACTTAGCACAAGACAGAGTTCCTAGCGACTTTTAAGAACATTTATTCAATTGACACTGATTAGCAACACTTGTATCAAGTAAACTGAAAAAGACCTATTAAATGTTTTCAAAACAAAACCTTTTCAAAATGCAATCTGAATATAAATGTGACAGTACAACTTGTTCACAAATATCCGTATTACTTATATAAACCAATTCTTTGTTAAAAAAGGCTTTTGAACTTCTCCAGGATCAACAAACTGGATCAAACACCAATAAAGAAACAAAGAAAGGAGACAGGGTAACATTACCCTGCCATCTTGGATCTTCACTAAGGATCTTCTCAATCATTGCCTGGCTTGCTAAAATTCCTGGTTGCAGATCTGGAATGCCTTCACCGCATCCTAGCTGCCCATTCTGTAAGGTTTCCTGTGCCTGAAGTTCTCTGGAATGGGGAAAAGAAAATAACACTGCTAAACTGTATAGCTACAGTAACCCTATCTGTCGCAGGTATAATTGTGTCCAAGTCTATCAAAATTCTGTCATTTAATCCAGCTCTTAACAAGCCTAAATTGTAAAAAAAAAAAAAAAATTTACTACGTTTCAAACCATTACTTGTGCTGAAGCTGGCAAACAATCGTAAGGAATAACCATATCATACAAATCAAAGAGAACACATGAACAAATGCTGGCATTATGTACACAGGCTATGTTTGTACCAGCAATGCCCATCTGTACCTCTGCATGCTGGTGTGCTGACATTTTGAATATGCTATTAATTTCTGATATTCCACCGCCACATAGGACATAGTACAACTAAAAAAGATACAGAAAGGGCAATAAGGGTGATCAGAAACACAGAACTCCTCTATGAGGGAGAATGAAATACCATAAGACTCTTTGCCTTGGAAAAGTTACGACTGAAGGAAGGCACAAAATATAACTACTGAATACTACATCACATAAAAGTAGCCAAAGTGCTTTTGGCTCACTGTAAGATTTTGCAAGAAAAGTTTGTCAACACATTCGGGAGACCTAGTAACAAACAACAAACACTATTAGGAAATGGAACCTCTTCTGCAAAAATTTACAACTGCTTTGCAATTAAGCAACCACAAGCTTGCTGAAAGATCAGAATGACTACTGCCAAACTAAAAGGTATTGTATCAGTGGTATGAAACCTCTACCAAAAATCTGAGACAATTTTATTACACTGTTTTAGTCAAATTAAGCTGTACAGAGATTCAACAATGGCAAATCAGTACAAAAGATTTAAAAAAAAAAAAAGATACTATAGCATAATTATATTAGGCAGACTTTGAAGCAGTGGAGAAACAAGGTGAGGAATCAAATACCAGAGGTGTATCCATAGTACTCTATGAGAATCAAAGGTCTCCAACTTTGGCACTGCTTTTTCTAGACACAAATATTCAAGGAGCTTACCTCCTATACCAAAATACTCCTACTCAGGATCTCTGAAGAGGAGTTTGAAAGGTGTGGTGGTTTATAATGTAACTAGTTGTGATACCATTTAGATATCATTTCAAGAACTTCCCAGACCCCAAGTATCCTCCAAGAAAGAAAAACTCAAAGGGAAAGGAAGACAAGACAGACCAAAGCCACGTCTAAAGCCTTTCAAACAGTCAAAATATTTCTTTTACAGATTCAGAAAAGGTGCAGGCAATGAGAAGGAGAACAGATAGACCCTACAGTCTGCTTTTTCTTTAAGGTGAATATGTAGAAGAACAAGGCTATTAAGGGGAATAAGGTTAACATCTGCACCCGTGATTCTACTGTTATTTCTCTGCTCTTTACTTAAAATGAAGAAACCCTAATATCTGTGTCCATCGTAGAGCAAAAAGACCACCAAAGAAAAAATAAGACCTGATCCTTATGAATGCTGGATGCCTGAAATCAGGAGAAGCAATGGCACATGACTGCTTTTCACAAACACTAAAGAAGTTTGGGGCAGCCTACTTGTAGGTTCATGCTGTTAAACACAGACTCCTACCACAAATGTCTTCAGCTCCTCCTGATGCTCTATATGTAGCCAATCACCAATAAACAATCAAGTAACACATTAAGACATTTAGAGAACGGAGCTTGTTTTCAGTCTTGCTATACACTGGTTCCTCATTCTAACACAGTACAAAAGATTACGAAGATACTAAGCATTCTGTATTCAGACTGATGTGGCATCATGCTGTGTATGCTAAATGGAGAAAGTTAAAAAAAAGAAAAAGAAAATGGACAGATGTCTTGCAGAAGAAGCACCAGCTAGCTAATTGAAGAAAGTCTTCTGGAAAGAAAAGCTATATATAACTAAAGAGTATGTGACCAGGCAATGCAGCAGTGAATTGTGTGGCAAACTATGAATTTAAATAATTATGAAATTACTGAAAAGGCACTAGCTTCACTAAAATTACTGTGAAGGGAAAGCTATCATCTCCCAACAGATGGCTGGGAATAAGGGATAACAAAGGTAAGAATGTAAGATAGCAGCCATACCAGCTCAGAGCAAAGGTTCATCTAGCCTGGAATTCTGTCTCCAACAGTGGCCAATAGCAGATGCCTAGGGAAGAGTATAAGAATAGGGCAAGCGTACAGTGATACTTCCCCAGAACACTCTTCCAGTGTCCCGTAAGAGATACTTGTGACCCTCCAAGGCTTCAAAGCTCTCTAGAAATTGGCATCCTTTCCTACTGAGTATATACAGACCACTTTCTGTAGCAAGAGCTCCCCTTCCATCCATTTATAATACCTCCCAACAACATGCTTATCTCCCAGCTTTGGCCACAGCTAAAACTCATACCTACCACTACCCTGATTCACAAAGCACTTTCTTTCGACAATAACTTGATTATACATTAGAGAGGCAGAAAAGAATACTGGTATCTTCTACATGAAAAAATACAACATAATTAAAAAAACCACAATGTCAGCAGGCAAAATGTCAAACATACAAGCTGAGAGCCTGAAAGCTGGCTTAACAAAATCATAAATTTATGAATGTAAAAACCACATGCAAATTTACAAGGCATAAATGACAAAAGGCAGAGTATCTGGTCTTTCATCAGTCATAAGAATTACATATATGGCTCTTGAAATTGCAAGTTACAAAACCTTAGTATTGGTATTTCCCAGTGTGCTTCTATCTGCTGTCATGATGCACAGTGAATTGTATTCTTATGTTTACAGTTACAGAAGCAAGTATATTTTTCATGCAAAGCATACTGCATTTTCTGGTATATGGTGATAACAGACATGTGGTATTTCCTGCTAATTAGGCTGAAGAATTTGAAACAAGACTACCTTATATCATATACTGGTGGTCTAAGGTCATGTGGACCATGAGCAAAGGCACAGTGAATTCCATTCTTCACACAGTGACCCCGGGCATCTGTTTCATGAATGCATGTTCCAGTCTTGTAATATCTGAGATGATACTTTCTTTCTGTATCCCCTGTTGTTCGATGCAGGTAAGGGCAACTACATAATAGAAAGAAGAAAGTTAGAGCACTGCTTTGAATTTTGTTTTTAACAGTTTAATTCTGAATTATGCTATATATCTTATTAATTTATAACAAGTAACTTTGCAGGATTCTTCAAACAAAAATTGTCCCAAACAAACCACCATCACAGATCAGCTTCAAAATGAAAAACATTAATCTATTTCTTAGTCTCTGATAAAGTTATAAGAATTTATAGCAGGCTGGCTCACAAAGATATTATTAATAAGTCTAGTAAGCACCCCTGTAAGCAACAACATCATCTGAGCTAAGGAATGACATCTTCCATACTGATAAAAGCTCAAATCATTTCCACACTAATAGGTAGAAGAATTTTTTTTTAATGTTATTGTCATCTAAAATCAAGGGGTACTTGAAGCATGGAGATTTTTTTCCTTGCCTGCTCTTTATAGACATGGAACTTATCAAACAATCTCAAGGGAAATCTAAAATGACTCTCCTATGAAAAGGAAGAGAACGATTTTTACATCAGCAATACATCTTTGTACATATATTAACCATTTTTCAGACACAACTATGTGAGTTATGGTCTGTACTTTAAAATGGCTAGCATCATGTATGGATTATAATTCCAACTACCAATAGTAAAAATTTTTTTAAAAGCCCACAAAAATATATACACAGGGATGTCTGTTCTCTCCCAGTTTATTTCAGTGTAATTAATTATGGTCTCTGCTGGTTCTGAAAAAATACTAGTCTCCAAGAACTACTTTCCCCCATCCCAAAGTAAAAAGAAACTGCACCAAAAACCTTAGAGAGTTATACAGAACAACAAATGAAACGTCCCACAGAAATATTTTACTTTGAATGGAGGAAGAACAGTAAAGCACTAAGTAGACTTTAACACTCACAAGAATTTATGCTGGCTTAAGCTTTATTTACTATATTCTAAAAAGGTTGTTTAGAAACTAGACTAAACAAATGCAATTGTTTGCAAACATGTACAAGTCTGATATTTATATATTTACATAAAAATCATACATTTTTCCTGCTTTGCTGAACACACCTGCAGCTTGCGCTGACTTCCAGGAATTGATACTGTTTATGATTTCGGAGAATCAAGTTGCTTCCTTGTAGGAATTTAAAACCAGCATTCTGTTAAACAAGATAAATGGGCTGCAGCTACTGATTTGTACCTATCTCTTTAAATCTCAACAGAATTAATTAGCGGGAAGACTAGGTATACCAAATTCAGTGCTACATCTCATTTTGTCAGTGTAAGACGGAGCACAGTCTACACTCAGGATCTGAAAGTAGTTCTTTCACACTTCTTGGCTCTTGGAAAGACAGACAGGATGCAATCTTTGTTGGACCCATTAGAGTGCCTCCACTGAACTTTGTGAGGAATTCTTTGTGATGTGTGAATAGCGCTGATGCAGCCCTCCTGTTCTGCTAGAATTGCTACTGCTATGGAAAAATGAGAAAACCCACAAGAGTCAATCGGATACTTTCACCGGCACTAGTCCTGTACAGAACTCTAAACAAGAGGAAATGCAATCTGAGGCTGTATTTTTGTTATTGCTAACTGTTTCACCACTAGCAGGATCTTTGCAGGGGTCAAATGTTTCCATTTTCCCAGCAGACTGTTCATTACAAACTCTAATCTTTCACTCATATATGCACACCTCACAAAGGTGAGAATACTCTGTCATATTCTTATGCATAATGTTCACGCTTCCATTTTCATCTACTTAAGTTTGCTCATTCCTGTTGGAAACAAGAATTAAATGTTTTATCTTTCATGCAAGAAGTGTACAGGTGTTTACATCTCATTGCTTGTCTCTAAGTCCATGGTTCCTTATCAGAGGGCAGACATTTTTGCTTAAATATTCACAGTTTTTCCCTAGCAAAATCGCCTTATCAGTGGAGGTTCCCCCAAAAAAATCTTAAAGCCTTCAATTATTTTTAAATTACTTTTAAAAAAAGAAAAAAGATAATTCAATGGAATATAGACATAGCTTGTCAGACAAGCTAGGCACAACTTGTATGCAATGTGAGAGAGGAAGAAATACTCAGGTCACAATATTTCTCAAAAAAAGACAACATGGATTTCAAAAACAAAGTAGGAAAGAAATATAAACTGTGTCACAAGACTCTTACTTCTGCTAAATTAAATCTAGGTTTATTTGCCCTAAGACTCGATACTTGTGCCATCAATAGCTAATGAAATCTGAATTTATTGAAAACACAGCTTTCCTACTGCACATTTTGCTAGCTGCCTGAAGAGTCCCGTAACAGGTGAAGTCCTCCTCCAGAAACTAACAGAATGCATTAATGAGGCTATCCAGCGTGACTGGGACAGTGTGTTATCTGAATTTTGTCTAAGACTTGGAAAGAACTAGGGAAGAGCTAGTTCTAAAGGTGACTCGGTGGGATTAAACAGCATACAAGCCTCAAAGACCAAAACCAATGGCATCAATTTTGCATGTGTATGTTTTACATAAAATGTGTTATTCATACAATACCACAATAATACATATGCTATCAACCACAGACATATTGATCAGCTGTAGTTCATCGTAGGATCATTAGTCAGAAAGGCAAAAACTCCTAATAAAAGCAGCCTTTAGGTGGTAGATAGTACTTATTCACACATAGCATCAAACTAAGCCAATGCACTGAAATATGCACAGAACAGATGTTCTACTCAACCTTTAATGAACTAGAGGGATATTACATCTTACCTTCACTTTATTACTGAAATATTTTAATGGCTGTAATACATAGCTTTAAACAAGACTAATATTTTGATTTTAAATGGCTGATATTCCTTATCATCGGATTACATGGCTGCAAACTAAGCTTGTTCTTATGTACCATAGTTTGGTACTAAGGTTATCCAGACATCACTTATTCCTTAGGAACAAAGTTTTTATTAAAAATAAAAATAAAAATAAAAAAGTTGTTCCCAGGCAGAATAACAAATCTACTTCATGGTCCATATTTCTACAGCCATCTCCCAGCTTAAAATAACTGTACTGAATCCTAACTTAGTAACCGTGAATCAGTAAAGAACAGTACTCTGTATTTTTAAGTTCTATTGGAGTCAACACACAACATTTAACTATTGAAATCAGCTTTGTTTTCTGCATCCAGATCTCACAAAGTAAAACTGTCATTACGTTATTCAAAGTAAGCAGATATACACACCATGAAAGAGAACATACGTTCACAAAAACCTAAAAGGTTAACTGATAACTGAAATGTATATTTCCTTTTCACACTCTTTTTAATTCACATCATAAACATTCCAAAGATATCCTTTAAGAATAAAACAGTTCCAGTTTAAAAGGTAATGCTAGATGTTCTTAAGTGTACAAAACCAACTACTTAGTTCTACTTCTGTTCAGCCTTGAGGCACTGACATATTTTTTCCTATGATTACTTGAAGTGTTCTTCTGTAGTAGACTTCTGTAATTGATTCACTCTTAGAGCAGTCTTATATTATAGATACTAACATATTCAAAATAATCTTCTGTTTTAGAATCTGACGTCAGTTGGCTACAATGGCTGAAAAACATATCAGATTAAAAAAAAAAGTGTCACTTCTGTCCTCACTTGTGAAATTGGAAGGAACACTGTTCACTGCTCAAAATATATGCCTCTAACTCTGCAAGTAATCTAGTCTTTCTCACAGGCCCTTCCTTTGAACAGGTTGTTTTCATTTGCTACCCTTAGAAACGCCCTTTTTTAAATGGCTTTAAAATTTTGGGCTTCCTTTCATTCCAAGCTGAACTTTGGAAAGGAATATCACAGTCAAGCCTGGGTGAAACCAACAGCTTCTACTCTAACTCTGTTGAAAATACATTCCTGAGAACAATTATGGGTGTCGTCATTATACCTTTCTCGCTAGTTCTCTATCAACTCACAAACTGCAGTAACCTAACTGTGTATTCAGATGAGCAGAACAGAGAAACAAGGACATAGATAAAAGCAAAAAAGTACCAATACGTTGTCACATAGCTTAAAATGAAGGTGTCCTGGCGCTACTGTTTATAACCTATTTCTTTAAGAATCTGAAGTTGCTCCAAATAAAAGGCAAAATTGTAGGCAGAAGACAAAACAGGGTCAAAAAAATACTCTTTTGCTGAGCTCTGAAACAGGAATGCTGCCACACTGTAAGCATCTCCTCAGAAATGTTGGTGTTCTTTTCCACTTTTTTCTCCTGCCACTACAGACATGCTGTGGCATCTTCTATCTTTAAGAAAGTTACCTTTGCCTTCTCTTGCCTTTCCCAACTATTTGTCCTGTATGCATTTTCTCTTCTACCTTAACTTCAATCAGCTATCAACTTACAATAGTTGACTGCTGTTGCTAGCCACCAGTTCTCAGGATCAGATCCAAAATAAGGCCTCCACAGTTCAGCTGAAACTTCTCTCACAAATGTCTCCAATAATCTCACCTTATAACTGAATCAAAGAAAGCAGACTATTTTCTCTACTCACCTCTATCTTAATTTTCTTAATTTACTGTCTGCTTTACTCAATTTTTCTCCCCTTGAAACATTGTTCTCCTTTGTTTATGGAAATTCAGTTACGTTCACATTTTCCTCTCAATCCCTCCTGCAGCATATCTTCCAACTTCAACATTCTCTTATGCCTCTGATGAGGGGTCTCACAGGACTCCAACCTTGGTCCCTGCTCCTGTCCTTCTACATCTGGGCAATTTCACTGCAAAACACAAACTTGAAAACCACCACCTCTTTACTGATAACTCCTAAACCTATCCATTTAATTCAAACTATAAGCACGACATGCTAAAGCAGAGGTATGAATCTCACTATTGGTCTTATTTCTGGCAAATCCTCTGTACTTCCATTATGCTAGACAATATAATTACCCTGTTTGTCATTTAGGCTCCTAACCAGGGAGTAATCTTCAGTGACTGTAGGGGACAACCTTTCCAATCCAATTGCAGCAAAAAGGTTTCCATCTCACATCTCAGTTATGGAAACATCTCCTCTTATTTGCTTCTAATAATTCAATGTTGCCCAGCTAATAACCTTTTAAAACATTGCTTCCTTTTTCCTCCTTTAGAATCAGTATCTATCACTCAATAATGAAAGGCCATTTTTTGTCCCCAACCAACCCATAACATGAGCATCCATTATCCTCATTTGTTGATTTTCAAAGAACGGCTCATGCTGCCCCAGGATTGGCAGGAGTGCTTTACAAACACCTGAAGAGGTAATTAATTTTCTCTTTTAAATCATCCCTCAGAGACATTTTTTGCTGTTTATATTGCTTAGGCATGGTACTTAATATTGTCACACTGCCTAGTGCATTTTTGTTGTTTACCTTCTCTTATCTCTGCCGTTTAGTTTGTAAAGCCTCTGGGAAAAATCCACCTTTTTCTTCTGTGACTACAGCTTATAACACAAAAGATACCTGATCCGTGACAAGTGCTGCTATACAATACAATAACCAAAATAATTAATCTTCAATTTTTAAAATAGGTAGCCAGCATAACTACATATTTCCAGGCTGTTTTCCTGCAATTTTTTTTTGTCAGAAGTCCTTCCTTGCTTCCATCACTGCAGATGAAGGTAGCTCCTCTGACATATGACCACAACATATCCAGCTCCTCTATGTATGCCTGCCTGCCATACTGTACCATTTGCTCACTCTCATCTCCACAAAGCTTCTACCCCTCCCCAAGTTCACTGAAGACCCTCTGTGGCCTTTACCTAGAAGAGACACATGTCCATGGAAATGCAAACACTAAGGGGCTAGCCAGACAACTAACAGTGAACTCCTTCCTTTGCTTTTTTCTCACTGGAAGCATCATGAAACATTCATTCTCCTCTACTACCCATCAATCTTCACAAAACTTACATAAGTTTAAAATCTCGAAGCCACCTCTATACAGTAGGGTTTGCACCTACTGGTCAATTTCAAAGTTGTCAGGAGAAAAAGGAAGCACAACAGAAAAAAAAAAAAAAAGGTGCAGGAACAATACTAGCAGAAAACCAGTTTCTTATGTTATGCTTTAAAGATAGTCACAATGCAAAATCATAGTTCTAACTCTATGATAGCCTAAAGAATACATGCTTATATAAAAGTATATGTGCCAAAAATTGACAAATCACTTATAGAAATCTGTTTTCAAATAAACTGCAGCAGGATTCTGTTGATCATTTTTGCTAAGGAGAAATTAGCATCTTTCCTTAATGTCATTGATAATACTATAAACACCTAGGACTGAAAGAAATCACTTACTCATCTCCATCTGGGCAGATTCCTGTAGTCTCATCATATTTTGTACAATAAACATCTGGACTGTAGTTAAAAGTCCCATCACGCCTTCGTATAGGTCTACGACGACGCTGATTTAGGAAATGCCAATGAAAACAGGTAAATGGTCTGTGCTGGGCACACTTGTGCTGCAAAAATAGGGGGCACTGCTCTGTCCTAAATTCCTTTAGATACCTAAAAAAATTAAACTGTGTTACAAGTTTATCTTATCGGAGGCATATTTTTACAGTATTAACAGGGCACTTGACAATTCAGTGCACATAGCCCGTGAAAAATTGTACAAATGTACCTGCATACAGTTTTAGTTCCTATGCACAATTCACTGTTTAGCTGTTGAATACAAGTGACTTCATTTTTTATGACAGATGCATTACTAATAAAATGCAGTGGAATACCTGGCAAATTATACTATGTTTTGTAACTAAACTAAAACCAAATAAATACATTAATTTATAAAGCACAGTATTTAGAATATTGTCCTAAGTAACCACAAAACAGAGATTATAAATCCAACAAGTTACTTGAATGAGCATTCATATTGCTTGCTACCATACAAAATAGTCCTACAAAGGCTATTTTAGCTAAATACCACATCTAATTTACACAGTCCTTAATCACAATATTCCCAGAGTGTGGACACACTATATAGAAAGCTAGAGGGTTAAAAGCGGTTTATGAAGGTTATCAGGGGCTATGAGAAGACTTCAGCAAACTTATTTTAGCGGCTGTCACGTTTGTGCTGAGACAGTCTGGGGTCTTTGAAGGTTACTTAGGTGTTAGTAAGACAATCCTTCATTAGCACACAGGGGACACAAGCTAGTTAGGAAGTCTGATACTTCTTTCCACCGGATGTCAAGATCATGCCAGACTGGGCACTGCTGTGGCATTTGTCAAAGGATGTAAGACAGCACTTCTTCCTGTCTTAGTCTATATATGTATTAGCCAATTTAGCAAGTTCATTATGTCGCTAAAGTTATGGAATATTTGCAGAGGAATGGGTATATGGGGGCTTTGCAGAAGAACCTTACGAGTTCCCAGAGGTCTCTAAAAGGGTGCGGGATGTGTAACAGTCTACAGAGCAACTGAAGATATAGGGAAAGGAAAGGATTAGAAAGGAATAAAAGGCATCTTTTCTTTCTCAGTTGCTTAAACTGGCACATGGGGGGTGTAATGCCACAGTTATGAAGCACGTCTTTTAAGTTTAGAGAAGAATCTCTAAACTATTCAGGATTGCGGGGAGAGGAAAAAAAAAAAAAGGAATAGAATTTTTGGACTCTAAGGACTGTAGCAGTTATCTAGGTAAGTAGCTACATACTTGTGGTCTTTCTGAGAGTGCTGGAAACGTGACCTTATAGAAGTGATGATACAAGGGATGGGAGTGAAGCAACGGCACAGTTAAGTGATAAATTATTCTGCATTTGTGGGGAGCACATGGTCTCACGTGAGATGGGCTGTCAGTAGTACTAGGGGGCTGCAGGGACTTTATAGACGATATCAGAAAAAACCGGACAGGCTTGCAGAGAGGATGGTGAGCACATGGAGCTGTCTTTCAGTACGGCAAGGTCTGCAAAAATTGTCACGGAAACGTCCCAAGGACTCGAGCGGAGGCTGGCTACGCAACGCTTAGGAGAAGTCATAGCTTGGAGCGGGCGGCCTCGGAGTACGAGAGGGTGCTGCGGGGCTCGGGATGCCGGCCGATGCCGGCGGGTCACAGCGCGGACCAGAGAGGCACGACCGCGGGGGCGGACGCAAGGCGCGGAGAACCGCCGCAGGCGCCCCGCAGTCAGCCGTGCCCGGGCCGCCTCTTCTCCGGCCGGCACAGAACGCGGCTTCCTCCCCGCTGCGCCTGGGGCCGGAAAAGGAGCACGGCGGGGGCCGGCCGGGGCCGGGCGGTCTCCTCACAGACCCGCCGCCGGCGCAGGAGGCCGCGCGGAGCAGGCCCGGCACACGACCGAGCCCTCCGCCCCGGGCCCTGAGGCCCTCCCCGCGCGGCGCTGGGGCCCAGGGAGCAGGGCGCCTCCAGGACGCGGTACCTACGTATAATGCGTCGGCTGCTCGGTCTGCGGGGACCCACCGGACCCGCCGCCCCGCGACACCGCTTTCGAAACCGACGGCATCTTCCTCGGCGGTCCACAGAGCGCAGGCGCGGCCCCGTCCTGCCGGCCCCGCCCCCCCGCCGGCCCCACCCCACGCGCGCCGGCCCGCCGCCCCGCCCGCGCGGGCAGCGCGCGCGAGCAGGCCCGGGCCGGCCCAGCCGCCCTCGGTGCGCGGCCAGGCCCTCTGCCGCCGGCGCTCGGTGCGGGGCCGGGCCGGGCCGGGTCCTCTGCCGCCGGGGCCCGGTGCGCGGCCGGGCCCTCTGCCGCCGGGGCTCGGCGCCGGGACGGGCGCAGCCGGCGGCCTGCAGCGCCCCGGAGAAGGTGCGTTTCAGAAAGAGCACGCGGAGCTCCTTCAGCTGACGGCCTCGTACTCGTGCTCTCCAGCCACAAAATGCTGCAGACAAAGCGTCTGCAACGCCCTAGAAGCAAGAGACTATGAGAACAGTTTTACAGGTAGAGGTTCTTTATTAGACACCTATCGCATCACCCGAAAATAAGGCACACACGCAGGGGCAGCTCTTTATTTCCTTAAACAGAGCAGTACATTGCTGGGTTCGTTGTTTTAACAGAACAGGGAGAAAGCAAGCTCATCAGAGAAACAGGCGTTACACCTTAGGTCAATATAAATAAAATCCAGGATCGCGTTTTTATTCGCCAGGACGCCCCCATGCATGTATCTCACTTGCAACGTTCTGCAATCCCAAGACAAATCAAACCTTGTGACAGCACCAAACCAACTGTATGCATTTACTATGCATCATCGGGTTAAACTACAGGGACTCTACAGCAAAATCAAAAGCCACGGTGGTGCACGTTGTTCTGAGACTAAGCAGCAGTATTAGACAAACACGACGCTAGGTCAGTTTTCTCTGTAGCTCCAGCCTGCCTTAGCAGCTGCTGCCATGTTTGGTTTTTTGGGGGTTTTTGTTTTGCTTGCTTTAATTAGGAATTTTAATGGCACAAAAACAGTTTTGCATTTTTACATTTGAAAGCTTAAAAAAAAAAAAGCCTCGTAACTTTGCAGGGAACTAGATTCTTCCTCTCCAAGAAAAGGCTCCAGAGTGTGCAAGTTTGAATATCTGTGAATCTGTAGGAAAAAACCAGATACTACATTGTTCAATGAAACTAGGGGTTTCCTCCCCAATATAATACAAGCCAATCACTTAGATTCCCTGCAAAAACCTCTCCTTCCAGTAATGATCCCCTAAATCAGGCATGTCTAAAAAGTTCTAGTCCAGAAAGCAAGCACCACTATGCATTAAGAGTTGAAGGTAATTTCTACATTATTTAATAGAATATAAAAAAAAAATCAGAACAAAGAATCACATATTAATGAATCATACACTTACAGTTGTCTTCAATGTAAGTTGAACATACTCTGTGACTAGGAAAATGTCAAGTGAAGGTCACCTTCAGCAGCAATTTTACAGACTTACAGCTCTGGTATTTTAATACCCTGTGCATTTAAGAAAAATAATCCATGGGAAAGAGATGGGCTGTATAAAACGTATCTTCAAATGGAGGTTGATTGGCAATACATCCTGTTCATCCCTACTGTGCAATGCAGGCAGGAACTGCTCCTTGCGCTACCAGTGTAAATCACTACGCTAAGACCAGCACAGAAAGTAGCACGGTACGCGAAGGAATCAAAGCTTGCAAGATAAGGCTGCCGATAGGCTGGAAAAACAAGTTTTCCCATTAAAGTGTCAGCACAGCTGTTAACCAGGTGAATGCCAGCAAACTTTTGGCAGCTCCTTCACGGCAGCCGCGCTCCCGTCCTCACTTCTCCTCCTGCGGTTGCGAGGGAGCATTGCTTTTTCGGGCCACGTCTAAGGAGTCCAGGGCCTGACCGGAGAAAACGGCTTCCAGTCGCTCGTCAATCTCCGTTTTCTCCCTGAACGCGCACCAGAGCAAGAGCCCAGCGCACAGCAGGCTGAGCGGCAGCACCTTCGCCCACGGCCTCTCGTGGTCGCTCCCCATGGACCGGCCGACGCTCCACACCCGCGGACTGGCCTTGCTGGCGGAGAAGGGGATGGCCCCCCCGCCCTCCGGATCCGCGCCCTCCGGGCCCCGCCGCCGCGCCAGCCACCGCCGGGGGCCGGGCAGGGGCAGGGACAGGGAGCGCCGCGCCCTGCAAAGACACACGCGTCAGAGGCGCGGGGCGCGCGGCTCGCGCCCCGGCCCCGCGCCCGCCGCCTCACCGCCAGCGGCCCAGCGCCGCGCTCATCCCGCCGCCCCGCGCCGCGCACCTCCTCCCTGCGCCCCCGGAAGCGGAAGCGCCCCCCCCCCCAGGGCTGAGGCGGGGCGGCGCGGCGACAGCTGCCCCCGAGGAGAGCGCGGCCGAAACCGCGGAGGGCCGGCGGGGCTGCGCGCTGGCCGCCCGGCTGGCTCACGGACCGGACAGCGGCAGGCGGCAAAACCACTGGAGACAGCGTCCGCCGACTCCTACAGTCATGCTTCCACAGCCTGTGTTGGAAAAGTACTATTTATTCCATATTACATACGGAGAATCGCCATGTATTCCCTTAACACAACTACTCTCCTATAACAATTTGGTGTTTTCGTAGCACCTTTCCGTCAGATCCTGAACAGCTTTCACTTTATCCACCCGCTGTCCAAAGATGACATCAACCTCTGAACACAGGTGGGTGGAGTGGCCCGTCACACGCTGCTGTGGCAGAAAACATTTTAGCATACAGATGAAATAACACGTTCTTACTGTTGTACTTACTGCCTTCCCTACAACATCTTACAGCATTGGTCTTCAACTATTTTGTATTTACACCACCTGTAACCATGCTTGATCAAAAGAACATAACAAAGCTGGGACTGGAGACACAGAACCTGTAAACCCACACCCAGTACTGGCCTTAGCAAAGAAGTTTTCTGAGAACAAAAATGTTCTCAGAAACGAGCCAGCTGTTCTCAGTAATGGCAAGCCCTCACTCCATTATCCTCCCTTTGCTTTAGGGCAGAAATTCAGAAAGTCAAGAATACTCGCAGAAGGTAAATCATTTTAGTGCCACGATACACATTGAACTTGCTTGACATTCCGTGTGAACTTGCTGTTTACCCCCCAAGTTTCTTCATACAGTGTCATTCCAAATCCCTGTATCGCCGTGCAGGTGCTCATCATCCTTTGACCCATTAAGAACAGTTGTCACTGCAGTTGCCAGTTTGTGACTTACATATTCAACACTGGTATTTTCAGCTGTAATATTAAGTTTGAGTCATCAGTTATTTCTAATTATTTCTATTTTTAAAAACATTTTTGTCACAGAATTCACTAAATAGTTTTGAAATAAGTCATCTAGAGCAAGCTGTGAATTCTGCTTTTGATTATACAGCTCTAATCTGCAATAACTAAATGAACTAGCAAACAGGCAGAAACACTGTGCAAGTTACAGAGTTAATAGTTTAAACATGCAGATAAAATGTTTTACAAAAATTCTAATATGATGAGTCTTCCCTAGAAAAGAAAGTCACCAATTTAAAAAAAGCAGAGAAGAAACTTTCTCAAAACAAAAAGAAGAAAAAATTAAGTATGTCACTAATTTTAAGCTGATTTAATTAGCTCAAAGGTTCATTGTTTTCTCGGGGTGCCAATTTAAACATAAAAGGTGTAAATATATATTCAGGGAAATGAAATCCTCCTTAGACAAATAGTTCATGTAATAATGGGCACGATGAACTGGAAGGAATGGCCGAGGGGGAGGGAGTGGGATGACAAAAAAAAACCACCAGCACCACCACAACCAAAAACCAACTTGTCTGGAATTAATCCAGATAAGCCTTGCTTCTTCATAGCCAGCACCAAACAGTCTTTCCTTCTAAAAACTGCATGTGATATGGTACTTACCTATCAGAAATCAAAGAGATGGAAAAAAAGGTGACTAAGAAAGGATAAAAAAAAAAAATCAAACAGATACAGAGAAGATTTCAATTGTTCTTGAAGAAGTCAGGCCTTGTGGTTGACTATACAGAAAGTGGAGTTATCTAAAAGATGCTTATGTGCTACAAATGCTGTAACACTGATTTCCTTTTTCTTTGGCACCTTAAGTACTGGAAACAAACTTCAGCTACAACAGCAGTCAAAATTTTTCTATAAAGCTAAAATTTCAAGCCATCAACAGATTTTTCTGGGGCAAAATAAGTCCTCTCGTGCAGGAATCAAGACCTAAGTACTTATTAAAAACTTTGTCTACTGAATTTTACCTCCATATATGACAGGTTATTTAATCCTTGCTGTAACTGAAAACAACACTTGGGTATTCACATTCTGAATAGACAATAATGAAAAAGAACAATACCAAAAAACTCACCAGAATTTCCTTTGTATGCAATACCGTGCTGACTTAATAAATCTTTAAGTTTTTTTATTTCTTTAGAAAGTTGCTTGTATTCCTAAGAAAGAAAATACATTTTAAATGGCTGTCCCACTCTCCAAATGCATACATAAAACAGGAGTTCATAAAAAATAATGGGTCTGTGCACAGCTGTTACAGCCTTTGACTTAAAAGACCTTAAACTGTTTGTTCCAAGAACAAGGTGCAAATTTTAGAAAAAGAGGTATTTCTACATTGCCAAAACAGGAGCCAGCTTTTTCCAAGCCTTAGAGTAAAAATCAGGAGGGCTCTCTGTAACTATTTCAGATCTATCCTCTTACCTAGCATTTTATCATAGCACAAAATTGCATTCATAAGTTTGCTAGAGTACCAGCCTTATTTTATTTTATATCATAATGCTGCAGTCTGGAAATCTGTCACCTCCTCAACTCTTGATCTAGTAACTTCATGTTCTCGCTTTCAGCAGTTTCTGTTAACTTACAGAGCACTTACATACCCCCCGCCCCCGTCTTCTTACTGGGCATTCAGTTGTGCTGGTTTGTTTTTGACTTACGGGCTACAATAAGGATATCAAATCACTGTTACATATTGAAACCAGAAAAGATAATCCCATTAACAGATTTCAGCTAAATCCAAAGAGTGTTTACATAATGCTGTCACACTGATGCTGTCATACAGTAAGAAGGTGGCAATTTAATTCCACATTGTAAATACTACGCTCTATACCTTACTGCACTTCTCCACTGTTTCAAATTCCAGATTTATTTTCTTATTCTGTTTCTCAACTTCCTTTTCTTCTGTTGCTTTTAGAAGTCCTGCTTCTTCAAAAATCTCTTTCAGTATTTTTTTATATCCCTAAAAAAGAAAGTTTCCAAAAGACAACAGATCAATCCACCTGCCTTTCATCTCTGCTTGTAATTTGCACTGGCCATTCCAATTCCTCAAGCTTCACTGTAGAAAACATTACAATTACCAGTTGATAGAGCAGTTACAGAGCACAAAAATTACTATTTGCCAACTGCAGAATAAACACATCCATTCCAAAAGGAAAAACTGCAGAAGCCAGGTTTGGCTCTTTGACAGTAATTGTTCTTTACCAAAGAGAATTACCCAACCTGGTCAGTTATTAGTTCATCATACAGAAGCTGCTCTGCTTCATCCCACTTCCTTTGTAATGCTTCAGGCAGAGTCGGATAAACTGAAAAATGGAAGTCAAACCATGTAAAAACCAACAGCACCGTCCTGCATTAGTTAAATGCTCCTCTAGTAGCACGCAAGCGTATTTGTTTTAAGAACTCAATGTTTCTATACAGTACATAGTCTCTACTGCTTTCAAGCATTGGGGTTAAACTTAAATTCCACTTCACACATTTAAAGTTTCTGGAGAATGCCACTGGCCAAAAATTTTTCTCTTATTTCTAGACAGAAGGCCTCATATTTCTTTGTTGAATGTAATTCTAACTGAGCTCTCCCTTTTTGTAATGTCAATAAATGAGCAGATACTACATGAGCTGATTCCTACAACCAGTCCAAGAAAAAAGCAAAATATCCCTCACTGGGTCTATACTAGCAATGACAATTTATTTGAGAAATACCTATGTGTTGTAATGATTGGGATTGAAAATACACTTCATATTATATGTTACATTTAATACTCATTTATACCAAGTCACAAACTCAAAGAACCTAAAAATTTACACTCTGAGGCTGGCATAATATGCCAGCTGCTCCACGCACAAATGATTTTCTAAATCTTACCTAAAAGAGAGTGGGGATGGCACACGAGAGGAGTCTCAAATGTCAGAGAGTAAACACAAGTACTCGGCTCAGACACATAAGCCAATTTATTGCTCTTTCCACAAACAAGATGAACCTAAACATCAGTAAAAACAAAGATGAGCAGAACACCTCCACATGAAACAGGACCAGCACTGATGATCAGTTTGCTCTCTTCCAGTGCTAGCAGATGCATTTCTGTACACACTGTCATGTCAAAGCTTCCAGTGCTGTCACCCACAGAAACAGAATCATAGAGCAAGCACATCTTCAAATTACTTTATCAAATGTGAAAATTGCTTCCTCTAATGGGAAATGATCCCATCACCTACCACTCTTCCTTGGACTCCCAAGCACCATGTTTCCAGCGAGAATGAGAGTAAAAAGGAAGGCGAATAGGACACCCTTTAGGACCTCACCTGACATAAGCATAATTCACTTAACCAATTTTAGTTCTTACCAATGTGCTAAATAAAGAGAACAATACACATCTAGAAATTGTTTTTCATCTTTAAACTTGCAGCACCGGTATTTTCTGTCTGTTCAAAAATAAATGCCAGTGAAAGATCTGAATCACAATATCAAAGGTCATACAAGAATAAGTAATTCTTTCTGCAGCCCCCATGGGAGATAAAGATGTTAAGAAGGCACCTCCATTACAGTACAGAATATTTTCACGTGGGCCAAGATATTTTGTCCCTTACCTCACCTTCACATTAGTTATTATTCCAACTATATATCCGTCTCTCGTAAGTATTGTATAGTCACCCATCACTGTAATAGCTAACCATCTTCTACACGAAAAGCAGCCTGTTGTGAACTATACGGTATCTTTAACTCTTCTTCACAATAGCAAGCTACGTTACCAGGGAATGTGAGGATTAATTCATTATATCTGTAAAACTGTGTAATACACTGAAATGGGAGGTGGAAAAAGAAAAACATTAATGAACAAAAGGATAAAGGATGTGTGCAAATCATGTGCCACACATTGGGCAAGTCTCAGACACCCTTCTTTACCCTTCTAGTTCAATAGTTACTTAGCACAGAGACTATTTGAATGTGAAAAGGAACATTTTAACCACTCCACAAAATAAGAATTTTCACTTTTTCTTTAAAATGTACTCACAACAGAAACTGTTTCTCTTGAGTTGGTTCCTCTGCCACTCCCATATATCTGATTCCTTCTTTAATTTTTCTTGTACACTCTCTGCTCTTGTTTTAACACCAGCATTCTGTTGCTAACTGCCTAATTCTTTTCCCTCCTTCTTCCTAGATGTTCTTAGCACAATATGCTGGCATCTTGAATTCAACAAATAGCTCTTTTTGTTTACTTTTCCTGACACAAATTACAAAGCACTGTATGTTTCTACAGCAGTGATAATACCAGAATATTCCACTCTATCAAGGAAAAAAAAAAAAAGAGTTAAAAGTAACCAATGAGAATACATAAGTAAACTTCAAAATTTTATCCTGATTTTAGCTTCCCTCCTCCATCCATTCACCTAGCTCCTACAGGAATTCATCTTTATGTTTTATATCACATCTTAAATGATGACTTCTTCAAGGTAGGAATGTTTCAGTCTGTAGAGTGTCATGAGTGTGCATAGAGTCATGCTGCCTGAATTAGCATAGCCTAGGCTATTATACCTTTGTCTGTCTGCTCTTAGTTTCACATGAGTCTCCTTCCCTCATCCACATTCCAACAAATGTGTTGTTGTCAATTTCCCATTCATGCCAGATTCTGAAAAAACAGGACATCATTTTATTTTAAGTTACTGGAAGGAAAACAGTGAACACTCAGGAAGAAAAACAGGAATACCCTTAGACCATGTTCAATTTAACTGTATATACTTCATTTTTGTTTCTTAGTATTTCCATTTCTTACAGCCAAGACCTTATAAACAGTGTAGTTTGTTATCCAGGCTGCTGTATAGGGCACATCAACATTACATTGAGAGCACAGTTTTGGATCAGCTTTCAGTTTGCAAACCATTTGCACTTGCATATCTGTTTAATGTTTAATGTAAAAATGTTTAAATCCAATAAAATACAATAAAATACAGCTTATAGATCAATCTCACCACAAATTCCCTGATGCTAAGTACCCTGTGCAACTCGGATTGTTTGCAGGATTTTTAGTGCTGGTGAGAGCACCTACAAAAACTAGTCTCTACTTCTGCTACTCCTAAAGCCAATGATACTCTCAACATCTTGATGTACCCTTCTCCTCTCATATTGGCTCACTAATTATTGTGCACATAGGAAAAAAAGAGACATCTATACAAAATATTTGGAAAGGCAGTAATTTTAAAACAGTGCTCTGGTTTATAATTAAATTTATTTTAGATCTTATGATTTGGATACTCTGGGGTCTTTGAACACTTTGGGATACTTTTTTGGGTCTACATTGAGTTTTTATTACCTTTTATTAAATATTTGTAATATAGCCCTTTGGCGTAAAGCACTCATTTCATTTTGTAAGGTTATATTCAACTCAAAGTGAAAATAGTTAAGACATGAAATCTTTGTTAATATAAGCTGTAGTTATACATTACTGAATTTCTCACAAGAACATATCACACCTGCAGTTGGCACTGGTTATTAATCAGCCTCCAGCTAAAACAGGAGGTTAGTATTTACCAACAAAACAATCTGAATTTTTCCAGACGGGGTATTTTTATGCATAACACCTTGGGAACTACAACAACCTAAGCTGACCAATAAAAGAATCTTCATTTTAAAAATGCCTCCTTTTTGACAATCCATAAAATGGTCTGCTAACAACATAGGTAAAACTTAAAGGTCTAAAAGCCTCACCCTAAAATCCCACTATAGGCATTCCATCGAAAAGTCTGCTCATGCTGAGTGACATTATGGAAAGGACAGAACTCATATTTGTACCTTAAAAGAAAAAAAAAGGAAAAGAAGAAGAAAATAAGCAATGTTTCAGACCAAAATAAAAAACTAGTTTGTTCCTAATAAATATATAAAATCAAATATCCAAATCCATTACTCACGTGGATTCCACAAAACTGAAACACTTGCCAGCAAGCCTAAAGAGATGTGCAGGGCCTAAAAACACCACAAAATGACAGCAAGGAAGAATAATGTTTTGGTTAAATTTAAGCAAGTTACTGTGGTGACGAAACTGCAAGGATTATGTGACAAGCTTAGTTTTCTGCTGTACATACGGAAATTTATATCTTCCATATGGATTACTGTAAGTTCCCACTAGTGCTGTATCAGTTTGCATCATGACCCTTTAACATTTTTCATCTTCAATACTCAGTAAAATAGATAAGGCTCTTTCTACAATAGAAATAAGAAACCTGTATACAAACAAATATTTGGAGGCCAGATCCATAAAAGGAATCATCAGTGCAGATCTTGCCAAAATCTAACATTGAAATGACTAGAACGCTTGCCTGGCACCTGTCTGTCCCCAAAGTCATCCAAACTCCTCAAGTTTATACTAGTAAAGCCCATTTGCTCAGAACGTCGACAGTGCTGCATATTTAAGTTTCACTGAGATTCTCAAACTAGATATTTCTTTTCACAGTTTGCCTTCACGGTCTGATCCAGTTAGTATTCAACAAGATAACCCTTTTACTGTCAGGCAGGTCAGCAGTTACAATTCTGCTCTTGTCGAATTGACCATTCCAGCCTTGCTGTCAAAGGAATCCAAGACAGGTAACTTGTCATTCAAAAAAGGGCCAAAGGTTCTGAACGAGGCGCTACAGGGGTATTTTGGTGTCCCTTGTTTAAGGTAATTTTGCATGGAATGATTAAATATTTGTGAGGAAAGGAGAAGAAAAGAGATTACAAAGCAGACAAAATAAAACCCCATCCTGGATTCTAATTCCCCACTGCCAGGCTTGCCTATGTACTTCTTCCAAAGATCTAGACAAGCAATCCTAGAAACAAAGATCAGACCACCAGAATCACGCCCTCCGGAATGCCCTGACCACTGGGATACAGGCAGGTTGTCTTTCCCATGTGATTTTTCTGACTGTATGATCTTGCACTTCATTCTACAGATTATCATAGGCTTGGCCAAAGGGTTTGCCCCTCTGCCACATGCAGTCTGTGCCTTAATGCTTAGGATGCTCTCCCCACAGAGGAAGAAAAGCAAATTTGAATGTCCCTGAGGAATGCGTTAAACTCACGCCTCCATTTCTTGGGCAGATGCTCTAAAAGAGAAATTATAGGAACTACTACCTCAACTGTCTTGTAAAAGAAAAGAATGAGTAAGGTTTCCATGCTAAAGAAATAATTGTGCAAGACAGGGTTCCATGCCCTGGATTCCAGTTCCGTAGACACTCCTGATTTTTGGCTACACATAAGTTCCCCCATCCAGGAAAGAAGGATTTCTAGTGTACTGTCCTTTTAACTTTTTTGCTGCTATTTTTGGCATCCTTCCATTCAGCATTCTAACTATTACTAATCCCATTTCTAACTATTTCACTTTTCACATGCAGTACGCACAGAATTCATACATTGGATTTGGGTTCGTAAAACAAGACAGAAGTCATAAAGCATAATCACATTCAATGTCACCATGCCAAAATGCCTCTATTGAGCTTGGACAAGGTTTAAGTCTGTGCCTAAGGTTAGCAGAGAGACAAGTGTTATTTCCTTTTGCTTACTCTTTGCATTCAGTGTTTATTTTATCTACTCTTCTCCATATATAGTCTAGAATTTCTTATATTCCTGTTTATTTTGCTAAAGTGGTGGATTTATGTTGCAGCACCCAGGCTTTGTGTGAAACTGAGCCTCTGTGATTTGTTCCAAGACTACTCTTAGGCCTTTTTTGAAACAATTTTTGAGTATTAAGTACTATCAGCTGATGGCATGGCTTTTCTATGACAACCTCAAGGATGTCAGGGTTTGTTTCAAGAAGATTTCAAGAAGAAAAAAAGTTTTTAGTAAGGATCAGAAGGATCTGTGACTGGCTCAAAAAACACAGAATAAACCATACGGCTATCACTGTCCAATTAGCACTGGGACAAGGAACACCAAAAAGGTTAATCTAGGTTTTAACCCTTCAGAAGCACAATAAGACATATTTGCCCATGCTTATCTTCCATGATGCTCGCAAAACGACAAATAAAATTGGTCTTAGTCTGCATAAAGTCAAGGTAGACTATTCTGCAAACGACTGTCACTGAATGATGAAAACCGTACAAAAAAGGTAACGCTTGCATATACCCGATATTGCAGACGGGGACACCTTTGGCTGCAGCCTGTTTGTTTGCAGCAAGAACGGGTTATTCAGCCTGTCAAAAGAAGGAAAGTTACAGACTGAGCTGGGCATCCGGCTGTGGCTGCAGCCTCCCCGGCCCGAGTGCCCCCCCCACGGCCACGCGCGGCGCGGGGCAGCGGCGACCCCCGCCCTCGGACGCCACCGGCGGGGGCGGCAGGAACGGCCCGGCCGGGCCCGCCCTTCCCCGGAGGAAGGGACGGGCTGGAGCGCGCGGAGCGGCAGACGAAGCCGAGCCCGCCGAGGCCGGGTGGGTGGCGGGACGCGGCGAGCGGGCGGCCACGTACCCGAACGTGTTCGGCTCCTCCACGATCTTCATCTTCCCCGCCGAGGCGAAGAGACCTGCCGAGCAGAGAGCAGTTGGCCGCGGCGGGCGAGCGGGCCGACCCGCTGCCGGACCCGCTCGCCCCCCGCCCGCCGCCGCGCTCACCCAGCGCCGCGCCCAGCGCCGCCAGCAGCAGCAGCCGCCGCCGGGCGGCCGCCATCGCCTCTTCCGCCGGAAGCGGAAGGGCGCGGGGCCGCGGGGCGGCCGTTCCGCCGGGCGCGGGGCCGCGGAGCGCGGGGCGATGGAGCGCGGCCGGCGCGCTGGCCCGCGCAGGGGCGGCCGGCGCGGCGCCCGCAGCCTCGACTCCTTTGCGGCGGACGCGGAGGCCGCGCTGAGAGGTGCGGGAGCGCGCTGCGGCGGGAGCGGCGCCGCGGCCTGGCCTGGGACGGCGGGGGCTGCGGCGGGGGCTGCCGGGGCGCCGGGCCGGCCGGCGGCTGGGCACTAACGCGCGCCTCCTGTTTTCAGCTTGCCTGGAGGGCGAGGGGGCCGCGGAGGGGGGCGCCTCAGAGGCGAAGTTCCCCTGCCCTCTGGCCATGTGGGAGCTGGGACACTGCGACCCCAAGAGGTGCACCGGGAGGAAGCTGGCCCGAAAAGGGTTGTTGCGAACCCTGCGCCTCCGCCAGAGATTCCCGGGCCTCGTCCTCAGTCCTCTGGCGACCGAGTACGTCTCTCCAGCCGACAGGTGAGCCCCCGGTGAGGCCCCCCCGGTGACCTCGCCGCCCCTTGGCAAAGCCCGCGGCGGCGCAGGCTGGGAGGAAGAGCACTTGGGTCGAAGGCTGCCGCGATGGTGTGTTGGGGAGAACGTTTTGTCGGCTGATCCATGGCCAGAACTGTGCTGCAGAACGCATTTGGCCTTCCTGTTCCGTTACATTGGCGGGTGAACGTGAGAAATGGAGCCATTTTATTAAATCAGGTTAACATTTTTACACAGCTGGTATCAGGTGAGAAAAGCATCTGTAGATCCCAATGAGAAATCGAAGTATGTGGTTGGTAGGTTAATTTGTTCAGAACCACGGGCCTATAGCTACCGTATCTTTCACGATTCCATATTCAGGTTCTTCTGTGAGGCAACACAGTGCATTAAACAGAAAACTTATTTGGGGGAAACTTTGAGAATTTTCTTCAAATGTACCTGCGGACTTTTTATGAAGATGTATTTACTCAGAGAAAAGATTAGTCTTTAGAAGCTAGTGGAGAACCTAAACCTGAACTTTGGTGTACTTTCAAGAATGTGAACGTTACTATTAACCACATTCTTCTGTCACATTTTTAAACCTAGAATTTTTCACTTCCAGTTTGAAACGTATGGATAAATTTTTTTTGCCACATGCATGTTCGGAGGAGAAGCATGTTATTATTCTTTCCTGTTGCGTCTGTATTTTTAGATCATTGTAAAACGTATGCTTTTTGATTGACAAAAGGAGGAGGTTGTATGCAGATTTGTTGCCAGTATAAAGAGGCAATTGTAATTTTCACTTTAACTTATTTTATCAATACAACGATAACAATTCTTCAAATACAGTGATGTTTCTTTTTTCAGGCATGTCGTTGCTCAGAGTGGAATTGCAGTCATAGATTGCTCATGGGCCAAATTAGAAGAAACTCCCTTTAAGCGAATGAGAGGAAGTCATCTACGGCTACTGCCTTACTTGGTGGCTGCAAATCCTGTAAACTATGGTCGGCCGTGCAAGCTGTCCTGCGTGGAAGCTTTTGCTGCAGCTTTTTGCATTGTTGGTAGGCTGGAATGTGTCTGATGTGAAATATGTTACCAGCAGTTCTTGCATCCTGAATAAATCAGAAGAGATGATCTGCGATAGAACAAACTATAATGCCGTCCCACCGGTCATCACTTTGTTGAGTGTGCAATCAGATTGTCTAGCTTTCTTCCAAGTACTTGTATCTGGTAGCGTCAAGGTATCTGTGGGGTGTTTGTGTCAGCTACTAAACAGGACACATAAACTGATGATCCTGGTTTTGTCAGGATGGCACTTAATGTTAGCAAAACTGTTTAAAAAAGCCAGAGAAGACAGAGCGTGAATCCTTAGGCATCTTTGTCTTAATGAGAGGTAACAGCTGTCTGTTAATAGGGTGGGTTCTGGTTAAGAACAAAAGAAATTGCCCCTCTTGTGATGTTTTGCAAACTCATCACACAACTTTCTTGACACTTGAAGAGACATGCTCTGCTATACGGCAGACAAATCTTACCTTCTTAAAATATTGTGTGTACAACTGCTCTCTTATTGAAGGACTGTGGGAGCTAGAGCTTGAATCATTCATTACCTGTACAATATATTTTTATATAACACTCACTGAAAGACTGAACTTTTCTTGGATTCATTTAGATATTTCAAGATAAACTGAAATTTGAAAAGATTTTTAATCTTTTTAAAAGTGTGAATCCCTGAACACTGAAAAGATACTGGCAAACATCTCACTATTGTAGTGATACATAGGTATGTACTGAACTTAGAAACCTGTAAACTGAGTGAAATCTCACACTGAAAAAGAAAACTGATCATTTATTTTCTGTTTTAGGATTCCCAGACCTAGCCACCATTCTTCTAAGGAAATTTAAATGGGGTAAGGCATTTATTGACTTGAACAAAAATCTCTTGGAAAAGTATGCAGCCTGTCATTGCCAGGAAGAAGTGCTGAGAGTTGAAAAGGACTTTTTAGCCAGCGTCCAAGAAACAAAAGACGAAGAAATAGGTAAGAAAGAACACAGACACACCACACACCCCCTTTTGCTAACTAGTTTCCTTACAATCTTTTCCTTTAATCCCTTGAAAATATTGGCAAGGTAGAAGATAGGAGCTTTGTTGGGATGTGTTGTTCTGTCTTTATACTGTGTATTCTTCTTATAAGCAAGTTTGCCAATTTTTTTCCAACTCAAAAAGATGAAAACAACTAAAGCAGTTTAACGCATACAGTAGTGTATTCACAACTGAACTGTGGAGCAGCTACCCTGATTAAATTGAGGATATTGGAGAACTAAGGAGTAAAAAGAAAATACGATGCTTCCTCATTTTATCCACAGATGTTAAAATCGGAGTATGAGTAAAAAGACTAGTAATTCAGGACTAGAACAGAAATATAGGCATACAGTCTGACAGCAAGTTAATTATACATAAACCTAAGATGTTTAACGGACATGTTTATATACTCCCTAATCAAGATGTTTAAAATCAGACCTATAAAGATAATGAAAATAGTTTATAATAAGTACAGTAGTTTATTCCCAAATTCTTCCAATAACTTACTGGTGTCCCAGTATTTCAGGCTATATTCCCAGGTGAGTGCTTGGTGTCATTCAAGACAGCACAAAAAAAGACAAATCAAATGATCAAGAACATATGAAAAGAGATGCTCCTAATTCATGCTTTCCTTTCACAGTGGTTAAGTCCCATAAAAATAGGCCAGGGGATCACACTGTAAGGAGATGGTAGACAGCCTCTAGTTTCTCTGATCTCTTTGCCATGACATGCTAGGCTGAATGAAATCATCCTGTTGTTTGGTGGAAGCCAAACTGCTGTTACATTAAATTGAAGACAGTTCTGAAGGGGCAACGCTGCTATGCCAAATAAAGCACGCTCCCACCCACAATCCTCTGTATTTTCTGGATGGACTGTAGTACCGAAGCTATTATGCCTTGTTTGACTTCTCCGAGGTCACCGTTCTCCCCGGCTGTGTAAGCCAAAGCAAATCTAGCCCTATCCTTACTCAACAAGAGCTAAACCTGGACAGCTATACTTTACTTCTCAGTAGACATGAGCTAACTAGATAGCCCTTTTAGAACTAAACCATTCTGAGAACATCCATGTTTTCTTACCAAAAGCCTTAGAAACCTTAAAAAAGGTTAAACCTTAAAAAAGGTTAAACATTAAAGCCTTAGTACAGTCTGACTACCCCTAAAGAGCTACGGAAGCCCTTGGCGGGGGTGGGCACCAAAGGGCATGGAAAAGAGTGAAAAGACTATAAAAGGAGGGGCAGGACTTGGCAGTTGTTTCTCACCTCCCCTGGTTTCTGACAAAACAACTATGGTAAACTTACCAGAAAGCTGACCCAGCTTCCCCTCCCTGCCGATAATCTCTTAAAATGAAGGCAGACCATTAAAATACGCCGCCTTCATTAATGTGTGCGTGTTTTCCTTCTTTTTCCAGATCCGTTTGATGTTGACTCGGGAAAAGAATTTTCTAATCCCAACAGACCAATCAGTTCCCCAGGGTAATGAAATTTAATTTAAATACTATTTTTCTTTTCTGTTGTCTTGCTTTTATAATCCTGAAAAATGTTTCCAGACTAGCACAAAGTAGTGAAGAATCGGAGGAGGACAGCGTGAGCACCCCAGATGATGCAACTGAAAGCAGTGATGAGAGCAGTCCAGAAGATGATGGTACTGTGAAGTTGCTGCAACAATAACCAATAAATCAACTATTTGAAAAGTAAAAAAACCAACCAACCAACCCCAAAACAACCACCAAAAACTCCAGCGAACAAACAAAAAACCCCACATACTACAAGAACATACCCCGCTCCCCCCCCCAACAATCCTGAAGAGTTGTAACATCTTGTATAAAGAAATTTTCTTGTTAACAGTGCGACTTGTTCACCTGTAACTTGGTGCTTAGCAAATGCCTTCCTTTAGGTGAACCATAGGCTAGATGTGGGTTTATAGGTCTATTTATGCACATAAAGGCTTTAGGTTATCTAATTTTTAGGTAATTGTTTATGGAATACTAATGATTATGTAAAGAGCCTGAAGCTTAGTTACAAGTTAAAACCAAACTGTATTCTAATCAGTGTGTCTGGAAAATGGTTTATAGTTATTATTTTTACCTAATAGTACATCAAGTAAACTCTTCTAAGTTCTGGGCTGTATTTCAACTGGAAAATGTGACGCAGTAATCGCCCTGTTCAGAGCACCTACCACGTAAGGAGCCTCTGACTTGAACATGCTGTATGTATTTCAACTACTTCATCCAGGTCCAGGTAAACTGACTACCTAAGCGTAAAAGGAAAAAATGCTTCCCGGAATTAAGTTTTAACATCTCCGTATGTCTTTTCAGTAACTTTACATGCTATATTTTTATTTACTCTCATAGAGTAAACATACAAGCACTAAGCAACATACAATGTTTTGGCACTTTATATTCAGAACTGCACCATAAAATTTCAGGTAACAGGTTCAGCAATGCTGTCTGCCTGCCTTCCTTCTCGTTACTTGAAGTGCCACTCTACCAAGTCAGAAGGACACAGTGTCTGGCCCTTAAAGGTTTCACTCAGCGACTCTCATCAGCAGGAGTATCTTAGTTCACTTTTCCATATGCCTGCCAGTTTGTATAGTGAAAGTACAGCTGTTAGCAGTTGTTTTCTGTACATTTAACTAGAACGCTCTTTCGAGTTTCCAGCACCCAAGGGGAACCTTATTTAAACCTAAACTTCAGCAACCCTTCAGTAGAACTGGAGATACTGAGGACAATTCATAGTGCTACCTTCATATATACAAGTTCTTCAAGTCACAGCAAGATTTTCCCCTCTTAACCCTCTTCTACTAGAGATTAAACACTAGCCCTACTGGAGCTAGAATTGGGAGTCACAGCAGCAGTTTTAGTAGTACAAATATTCCATTTCCCTTTAAAAAGAAAAAAAGAAGCCCAAGTAAATGAATTTGACAGGGAATCTTTTCCTTTAACTCAGTTTCTCAATTACTCACATACCCACCCCAAGCATGTGAAGTCCTTCCCAAATCAGCTGTTGTAACAAGGATTTCTAGATAGTGACAAGGAAGCAATCCTGCACAAACAATCTTTAAAGGACTGAGAATAATGTGAGGGTGTTAGCTATTCTAATTTGGGGGAATGCTTTTGTGTTATAAAGCTATTGTAATCAAATGCAGACAAGCAGAACAGATCTGAGAACAGAGCTGTATCACACTTAGAATAACTTAAGTCTCTAGCAGTAGCCATTTTTTAATAACAAAAGCACTGAAGAAGCTACAGCTCAGATGGAACAAAGCTTTTCACACTTCATTTGTTTTGCAGAATGATTGTCACTAAAAAATACAATAAAAAAGGCAGTGAAAGTTTAATAGAGGGCATATCAGCTTGACATACATGAAAATAACTTACATAATTTAACTGATTTCCTTTACAGAAGGAAACTGTAATTGCATAGAGCACGTCCTTTTCCTAAAAGCTATATACATTGATATATGGAAGAAGGCACAGAAGTATTTCTGAAACAAGTACCATTTAAAATCCCCAGTTGCTGTAGGTCCCCTTGCATTCCTTGGACAGAGTCTATTATTGTTCATATCGGTCTAACGCTCGTGTTATTTTATGTTAACATGGTCACACCAGTATGTTGATCCCATTACGCACAGTAAGCAACTGGACTCTAGCTAGTCAGAATTCCATAACCTGTTTAAGGAACTGATCAAAAGTTGAAGAGCTGCAATTACCACTCAGGGAACAGAGAAGGGCCACATTCACTTTGGGGGTGGAGGCCGGGAAAAGAAATGAAGGCAACATCTAAAGAAAAGGTAAGTGCAGCATCGCAGGCCTTAAAAACAGGACTTGCACTGAATTGTGTTCAGAGCCATTTAAATGGCAGTCTTTTAATAATTTTAATGAAGATAAATGAAACAAAGCCCTTTATATAAACAGTTTATTTACTCTAAACAGCAACACAGACAGAACGCCATATAAACACAAAGGAAGTGATGCAGAATAAGGATGCTGGCTGACTTTGGATCTCAGAGGCTCTTAAGCAATAACAACCTAGTTTCTGAAAGATAGAAAAACAAATTCAGGGAGGGAAGGGGGTGGAGGGCATGATTTTTTTTCATACAGCCAGCTAGAGGCTAAATATAGTTCTAACATTTTAAAGCATGCCTGCATCAGATAGCAAAGTAACTAGAGATACTAGTGAATTTATAGAAGTATAAAAGTTTATAATTTTACAGCAGTTGAAATACTGACATCAATATTAAAATAAAAGCAAGTTTTACATAACAATCAAAAATACAAAAGACTGAAGGAAGAGACCCTGTATGAAAAAACTGGGGGCAATTCAGCAAATTTAGAACTGTATACAAGTGGCAAATATGGAAAATGGCACACATACAACCCCCTCCCCTAAGTGGATATTAATTGTACTTAGCAACATTAGATTTTGCAAAAGTTTTGTAAACAAGTTCTTGCCAAATGAATCCCTTCCTTTTTAAGATGCTGCACGACAGATGCTTATGATGGTGCAAACTTCTTGGCTTGTGCTCGAACCCTCTTTTCATATTCCACTCTGTTTTGGCTGAATAGAAGAGAGAGAAAGGGGTAAGTACAGCTTGAGAAATCAGAAGCCATAGTATAGAATTATTGTTCTTCTATTTCTCCTCAATATGAAACTAAGTCATTGCTGAAGACAAAATCATTAGATAAGAATTCACTGAACACTACAATATATTACAGGCTTTTCTGGACCGTCACTCTGATCGTTTCATTTGGAGGGAAGTAAGGTACTGTTTAACTAGTTCCTTCCCAAACTTCATCTGTTCTCAAATGATTGTACTACCTGACTTCATACCATACCAGTCTCTATAAGGTTTGCACCTGCTCTTTCTCAAGGCCAGCTGTACCTTACACGCAAGCATTCCAATTCATCCAACCTAAGTTTTCCGCTCCCCATGTTAAGACCTGAAGTCATTAACAATAAATTCCATATCCTAACAGCACAAAGTGGTTGATGAGAGCAGTTCACTAACAGTTGGTGGACTTCGTATGATTTTAAAGTATCATCTTTACTGCTTTGGGGAAAGAGGGGAAGCACTCTTTAAGAAACAGGAAAATGATGACGGTATGGTAGTTTCAGCCTTTATCTCTGCAGACCCCGACTCACAATGTTAGGTTTATCCTAACCTTCAGTTGAAAAAAGCTAGTTCAACATTTTGAAAAAACACAATGGTTCCCTAAGTCTAGCATACTTGCTACACATTGGTCAAACAAGCAAGTACTACTTCAAGGAACTATGACCAGTCATTAAGCCTCAGCCTCACCACATAAGAGGGCAAGTTCTTTGTTTTCTATTCTTGGGCCAACAAGGGATGGTAGTAGCTTAGTAGAGCATCCATTTACATTCAACACCGTATTTTGTATTAGCTGTCAGAAGTGTCAGTCAAGAGCTGAACAAAAATTTGTTACCATTACTCTTGTGCCAAAGGTAGTTTAGAGTGACTAGATTTTGCAGACAGCTTTGCAGTAAACTTAACTTAGTTTCAGCTATGAAGGCTTGCTGCAGTAAAAAAAAAAAAAAAAAAAAAAGAGGCAGCAAATTATATCCTCAGAAGTTGACAGTTTGGGGGGAAGAAGAAATGAAGCCAATTTTGGTCACATCCAATGAACGATTACCAGCAAACAGACTAAAAAAACCCCTCTAGTTTCTTCTCATAAACAAATTTACGAACTTTATTCTAAAATTTTTCTCTAAGTTATATTGCACCGTCACATGAGAACACAACCTAGCTGTTAAGTCTCACACCCTCAGAATCCACACAAAAGAATGCCTGCCTGCCATAGTGCACTCTGCATGCCTACAGCAGAGAGGAAGAAGCAGGTTAGCACATTAAGAGCGCTAAAGCTACAGAGCGACAGTACCAAAGCAACCCTGAGAATGAGAACAAGTATTCTTATTCTGAATACAAAGTTTATTCTTGAACAACTTGACTAAAAGACTTCTATTTAAACAACACTGCACCTTCCCCAGTATTTATCAACTATACCAAATTACAGATGCATACACAATCCTGCTGTTGAGCTTCTACCAGTTACTCATTAAGTAGTAAGAGAGACACTCTCAGACTGCAGAAATAAGAGTAACCCATCTGAAATACTATGCATGTCCAAAAGACATGAAAAGGATAAATGGGAGACTATATATATTTGAAGTGACAAAAGCACATGTAATAGTTTATTCTCAATAGATATTTTTTTTCTAGGAGCACTTACAATAAAGCAGAAGCAAGACTAGCAAAGACTGGTTTTATATGTACATGCGTGTGAGAGGTGATAAAAAAATAAAACACACAGACTACTTACACAAGTATATTATTCCTGCCCCGTATTCCCTCAGAGTGGCTTTTTTTTTTTTTAAAAAAAGGGGGGTGGGGAAGGCCTGCCTCATCATTACTGGCTCCCAAAGGCGCTGCCTACAACTGTGGCCACCTAACTGTCCTCCATATGTACTCAGTCCAATCAGGTCTTCAGTAGATACTTAAAAAACTAACATTGAGTGAAGCCTTTAATTAAATCCAAGATGCACTACCCATCCCTATGTTTCCTTTTCACTAGGATCCTGTAACAGACATTTTTGACATAGCTTGCATGTGAAGTCTCATAAAATGCCATTTTTCAAACTTGGCACTCTCCTGGACACTTGTTCTTCTGTCCAGAATGGTAATTCCACATTTCCATCTCAGTCATTATTTCAGTAGCTGTCAGTACCAAAAGCATTTGTTTTAAAGTGTTTTGCTCCCCTAAAGATTATAGATCAGCCATCCACTTTTAATGGTGGGAAAATTTTAAGATTAAGCCTAAAAAAAAAAGAGAGCACTTTTTAGCTCACAAATTATCACCTTTCCTAACCAATGCAAACTTCATTCTGCTAAATCTACAAGTTTTCTGTACTTTTTAACCTATTCTTTTGGAAGACGTAGTTTTCTCAAAGTGCCGCATGTTTCCTGTGGCAATCACAGAAACTCTCCTTTATCCTTCAGGCACAGGCGCTTACACGTACCCACTACTGGACAGAAGTAAGTTACTCCTATACTGATGAATGGGACTTGTCACTTAATTCAGTCTCACGAAATCATTACGCCTCATCACTACTACTCCATTAGCCTTTAGGGGAAAGGATTCTATGTTGGGCTAGAACCAGGATGAGAATCATGGTCTAACTGAAAGTCTTCACACTTTATTGCTGTTGCGATGCTATTAAAAGCTCCACTAGCCTACTAACCGTGAGGTTACTATTTTGTTAAAATTTAGCACAAGCTAAGCATCTCCACAGGATACAGCCATGAAGATAAGAAAATTCCCCTGATCATTCCTAAAAACATTTGCATGTTATAGGTATAAGTAACAGACAGCTGTAGGCAATGACAGCAAAGAGACTCACCAGTAAATTGTGTAAGCCTCTGCTTGAGCTGGGTCTTGAATATTTGGTTCATTTAGAAGTTCTTGTATTCCTAACAAGATCTGTGGAAGAAGGAATAGAAGTAACATAGGCATGGATATCACTAAGAGACATTTGATCAAAAAACCCTTAGAAACCAACTGTAGAAACACACAGTGAACATCTTACATTCACATAAGATAAGCAAGCAAAGCAAATAAAAGGGCTAAAGAATATGTCTATATACAATTAATGACCTGTTTAATTGTGATTGCTGGCCTCCAGTCCTTATCCTCCTCTAAGATGGAGAGACACACTGTGCCTGAAGGATACACGTTTGGGTGGAATAATGGTGGCTCAAATTTACCTGATGAAGAAGAGAGAATTACTTGCATGCAGCAGTAAGACCAAGATTAGAGAGTTGGTTTAGATCAGTGGGGGAAAAAAAAAAAAAAACTGGCCAAAGACACCACCACCCCCCCAACCCCCACCCCCCACCCCGATTTCTGGAGCTATTAATACTGGTTTTCCTCTTGGCTCAGCCTGCACCTAAAGCAAGAACTCCATCACATCTGTGGTATCAACCCAGGCAGTGTAACACTATCATTGTGACCAGTCATCTTTTGGTTTAGGAATGGAAACTGACGACATAGTTTGTAGTAGCTTTGTGATAAAGACCTTTTTAAACCAATCCTGTCTTTACAGCCTCACGTACTACTATATAAAGGAAAGATACTGCCTTTCACTCATCTCTTCTCTCCTCACTTTAAAATACTGAAAGTTCCATACAAAGACGACTAAGCTTCTAGCATTTTTTTCAGTTTCACTTTTCCTTTATGTATAATCAAGATGCACTGAACAAGAGGAACCAAGTTTAAGTTGCAAAACTGACTGAAGGAGCAGGCTTGTGCAGCTCTCCTTCTGCCACTCAATCTATATTCTGCCATTTCTTTAATCTTTACAGGACTTAAATGCAACAGCCACCATCTTGAGTAATGTAATGAACACTTGTTTAGCAATATATGAAATATCTACATGTTAGTGCAGCTTTCTAATCCATCTGACATCACAAGGAAGTCTTGATTGAGCTGCTCAGTGAAGTTCAGTAGGAACTCAGAAGCTACATTGCTAAGAAGTCTTACCAGTCACATATACATCTTATTTTAAGGTGTGACAGTTTATTTAAACACTTGCAGGATATGGTAGGTGGTATTTCTCAAGATATTAACATTAAGTATTTTCTAGTTAAAAGATATGTTTCCTCTTGTGTCACATGTATTTAGGTGGTAACAAACAAAAGGAGTAGCCAAGATAACCAAAACAGCTGAAACACTGAAATGAGAAATGAACCACTCTCAAAAGAGCCATTTGTAATCACTGTCACTGATTTGATATGGTAGCCAATTCAAGAACCGAGAAACTACACAAGGCAATAGATGTTTTCAGATTTCTAAAGTAGGTAAGTTTGAGATGGGATAAGGAAAATTCTAAAACTTAATAGGAAACTAGGTATCTGAAGATATCTGTTGTACATAGCAGAAAAAGACTAGGTCGATGTTTTAAAGCAAGTCAATGAAAAGGTTAAAGTTGATGGAACTTTTTCTTCCCCCCCCCCCCCCCCCCAAATTCTTGCCTTCTGAGTTCTTGGCTTAGAAGACCAACTTAACAGTAAGAACACACAAAGGGATTTGGTCTAACCATGCCTACCTATTAGTTTCCAAAGAGTGCTGATCAAGTAGTGAACACTTCAAGTGGTGCTTTTGTCAAACTTTGAGGAAACCCACACAGCAATCCCCCTCCTCTCCCAACTCCCAATTTTCTTATATCGAGCACTTAACTCATTTCATCACAACTTTCTACATGCAAAGTGGTGGGTGGGGAAAAAAGAAAAAAAAGTAACTTTCCTTAAAAAAAATCTGTGAGAAAATAACCATTCATAGAAGCTCATGGACTAGTTTAACATTGTTCCAATAAACCTGTGGTTTTTAGTCATTTTACTTACATTTTGGGGGTGAAGAAGGGTAGTCATCCTTGAAAAGCATCCGTAGTTTAAATAAGCCTCCTTCCCATGGCGTCTACAAAAAGTTAAGGTAGAGTTTAGATTACAGCAAGGGAAAGTCAAACTCGTGGAAAAAAGCTTGTCAAGATTACAGTTTCTCAGGCAAAGCACAAGACATCCTTCTTGCTACCCAGTAGAAAATAGCTGTCCCACACTGCAGCATGCTGTCTAGACTGAGCCAAGCTATCCTACCTATACAAGGAGCTGAAGAAAGAAACCCCTGCTTTTCTACTTTATTACAGCTAGTAAGTGTTGCCAAGTCATCAATAGAGTCGGGATCATGGCCGATAATTCCATATACAAGTATAATTTTCATAGTACATAGAAGAACAGAATATTTCTCAAGTTTTACATTATACACATGCAATGAGGAAGGGGCCATTATACCCCCAACTTAAAATATGTCTGAGAAGATAGGATATAGATACACCCCTTAAGCACGTGGATGTAAATGGCTTCTGTTTTGCCTCACAAGAATGTGGCTAAGAAAACCACAAATGAACAAAAATTTGGACAGCACTGTAGTATTGCTAAAGTTAATATGAGGTTCACTAGTCTAAACTAACCCCGTTGCATTTGGTAGCAAGTAGTCTCGCAGATTCCATCTTTTTGTGTAACAAATTCTAAGAAGCTTTTTATCCCCATCAGAGACTGGGAAGAACACTGATAACAGCAGTTCACTGATAAGACAGCACTATTCAAGAGTCATATAAACAAGGAAAAACACCTAGCAAAGGACAAAAAGCCTGTCTCAAATATATACTTCCTTGTCATCTTACTTGGAAATATGGAAAAAAGCCCATCTTTGGAGAAACTGATTTCGGGTAAGAAGCGTAGAAATATAGAAGAGTTTATTATATATGTAAAATTCAGACCACTTCTCTATAACTTGCCCTTGCTATGGAAACACTGCAGTGAAAGTAAGTGTTGGGTTCATTCTTTAAAACAAACTGGAGTAAAGATGGTCTCACATCTTATCAGCAAAAATGATCAAATCTTATCCTCAGGGACAGACACGTATGTTTGAAGACCACCTTAGGAGGAAATCCCTAATTCTTTCCTACCGGAATTATGTGATTTTTAGCAGAAGGAAAAAGAAAAAAGGAAAAAAATCCCCACCCCAAAAAAGAAAAAGCATTCCATTGTCATTTGTATTTATTGTGCAAAGTCTCAAGCTAGAACAGGAAAAAAACATGCTACGGAATACTAAGATAACCATGTTTTAAAAAGTGAATGAGTTTGATTACATTTGCTATAGTGTATTCAGAGAACTTGTTCTGAACACCTGTAGTCAGTTGTCAACAACTAGAAATATCTATTCTCCATACCTTCTCAGAGGAGAAAAAAACTTGTCCATTTTTAGAAGAGAGGAGCCTTTTGATAGAATAAGCTTTTCCTATTTTGTTTGCTTTCAGACACAGGGGAAGACAAATAGCTTTTAATAATTTCTTCAAGCAGAACACCAGAAGAGTCAACAAAAAGTTTTTACTGTCTTTCTGATAGAGCAACATACCTTGCAGATGAAAAATAGCAGACGCTCAAAAGCCTTACTAAGATAATAGTATGACAGCAGTATCATCAAGATTGCATTGCATTACTGGACAGGTTGCAAATGTTCTTCAAATCAAATTCTAGGTAGTTAACAAGTAATTTGCTGCCAAAAAAAGTGAATGGAGATACCCAACCCAGGACTAACACCGCTTTACTTCAATTTTTGATCTGGCTGACAAGAAAGCATTTTGGTGGTTTCAACTACTCATCTGTCTCAGGGAAGCAGCTGCAGCACAGCGTGCCTCCAAACACAAAGGCAATAGAGAGCAACTGGTTGGTCTGGTAGAGATGAGCAAGGTATGCTGCTTCTTGCTAAAGAAAAGGCATTTTTACTTCTGTAAAAACCCTGATTTTTTAAAATAAATCTCTAGCAGGAATCACATGAGCATAACCTATCTTTTCCTGGTGTGATGTGTTTTCTAGGAGGCCAGAAGATGGCTTTAAGGGTCTTACTCGCTCCATTTTGTGGTTTACAAAACTTGAAAGCAGCAGCATGAAGTTTTTTACCCAAATATTTAAAGGTGACATCTTGATAAGGTACATAACTGGCCATTATGAGGGATAATCTTGCTTTGGCAGAACACAAGGGGATGAGTTTTTCGTTACATTGTTAAATTATTTTTAGGTGCTTCTTTAAGAACTAACTTGAGCTGTGCAGGCAACTACCAAAGTCTTGAGCGAAGTTATAACCATAACAGCAATGCCATGTCCAGCATTAAACTGAGGCAGTAGTACAGAATCTGCAGGTTTTGCCTACGCACTTCATCTCCTCAGAATCTAAAAAACAAGATCTTAAGGGGACTCAAGCAAGTTGGCAAGAGTCAGTAGAACAGGCAAGGCAACAAAAATAGTCCTGCATCCAATGCAAAACACTAAAGATCCAAAAGAATGAAAACCACCAACTAATTAATAGTATTATCTCAGAAGAAACAAATGCATCCAATGAATTCAAGAATAATCTCTACATGCTGATTAACATCTTGAAAAACAGAAACAAGATTCTACTCAGAATGAGATGTTATAATGGCAATGTACAAAAATCAAAGAAGTTTCATGCATTAATGATTATTTCCACTTGAAAGTTTGCATTTTTCCTATCCCCTAGAACCAGATCAAGCTGATAAAACTAAACAATTCTGGTCTCTACAGACTTTTTCCTTTCCCTTGTTATTTTAAGGAAGGGACAAAGAAGCACAAGTGAAATCAGATAAAAAGAAACAATGTTAGAGAGTTCTATTCTTCTTTCCCTAATACAAAAAGAGAAAATTCCATAAAATGGAAAGCAATGAGATTCCATGTTGATAAAGCAGAATTCTTTTCCATGAAATTCAAGAAGTTAAAAACAGCGCTACAGCACTTCCCTCGGACTGAAATGTCTCGCTACTTCATGGACAAGAAAAGGTATCGGCAGTTAACCAGCAGAGGCAACATTTTGGTCGTATTAATTTTCAAGCTTTAGGGCTTAAACCAGCATTTAGTAAGAACATAAGTCACAATAAACCCTGGCATGAAGCAGAAGACGATCTCAAGTTTGCTCAATGCAAGATTCTTACATGCTCCTCTGAAAACAATTATTCTTACGGTGTTCAGTGTCAACAGTTGAACAGGCTCATGGCGTATTTTGTCCAATACCATTCTTAGCCCATTCCACCTGGATTCTAAAGTAGCAGCAGGATCCAAGCATTTCTGTTAAACTACGTGTAAGTTATACTCTCAGTTGTCAGTGTAATGCATGAGCAGGCTTATGTTACTTTTTACCACAAATTAGATGTTAGGACAACAGTAAGTCTTACCCCTTTCTTTCCTGGAATAGCACACTCCCAGTTCATTAGATTCATTGTGCCATCTGGATTTTTTGTAGGTACTGCTACAAATCCCTGAATTAAGGCAAAAAGCCAAAGGGTGAGGATTTCAGATGTACTTAGAATACTTCATGACATATTTTATCTTTACACAGAGTTCTTTCTTTTTGCACTACATAGTTTTAAGCAGCTTTTTTTATTTAAAAAATTAATTTTAAAAAAATCACATCAGGGTAAAGAAAAAAAAAATCATCATCAGAACACCAAAGTAACCGCAGAGTCAGAAATTTGACAGTTCTCATACTTACAAATGGATGATCTTTTCTCCAGGCTTTTCTCTCCTGTGCAAGTCTGCTAAGAGCTATGCCAGACATATTCAGAGTCCCTCTAAAACAAAGATAATTGCTTTTAGTATAAACTTTTACTTATAGTGTAAACAACACTTTATATTATCTGTTCATAAGCCCTGCTCACTCAGGAAATATTCTGGCCTCTGATTTTCACTTCTATAGCCAAGACACACATTTTTGCACACCCTGCAGAAGTTAAAATGAGGAATAACATCGAGTTTCCCCATGTCAACAACCTCTTAGTTACTGGACTTGACCTACAAAATACTATCCCCACCTTGTGTTTTATATTTGAACCACATCTTAGAAACGACCTTAACAGCAGCTTGACAACAGAAACACTATTAGTAATGGGAAAAGTGCTCAGACTTCCTACTTGTGTGACTGATAAACACCTATCTACCTCCTTACTACACCACAAAAGGTATGGCTTTCTTCTGTAGGCAAACACCTGTACAGCTGCTGTTTTGGCAAACAGGGAAATAAGAAATGTTATTTTTAGACTGTAAACTCCCCTTGAAAGCCAGTATTCTACACAAAAGCAACACAAGCACAGAACTTAACAAAATCACATCAGTTTTGCAGCAATGCCACTATACAACTTCTGCACAGCAGCAGGAACAGACAGTATTACAGAACTCAGCTAAGGAAGAGCCAGTGGCCCACTCATTCCACAAGACAGGTTTTCAATTCCAGTATAAACTGAACTATCTCCCTGCACCTTCACTGCCTTAGTAACAGCCAAGCGTGGTGACTGAGGCTGCAGAAGAAACACACAGAGCACAGGTCACTACTGCATAGGACACAAGAACAGTTCTAGACAGGATGGTTACAACAGTGGTGCCTTCAAATTCAGGGGAGGATTCTCCATTCACCCAGGACAGTAGTCAAAGCAATAATTTATTTTTCATTGTCAAACTGTATCTAAACTCAGGGTTTCATTAGCCACGCGGTCACAACAAACTCCAATGAAGGTTTTTAATCCTCCTCCCTACTGCACTTCTGCCCACTTTAAATAGGAGCTGATACTAAGCAGTTGGAAAAGTCAGGCCAATTTGTTCTCAACTCTACACGTAGCTAACAAGCCTTTATGACAGCCAGGAAGGTAGAATTCTTCCACTAAACAAGCTCACAGAACTAATGAAAGGAGTGTTACCACTCTATTAAACATTTAAACACTGGTTAAGAATTATGTAAAAATTCACATGCTATTAATAGGTAGATTACTCGTAAGAGTACTGCAGTCTGCTACTGTAACGATATGAACTGCAGCTCACAAAGATCCTTGTTTCAAAAATCTCACACATTCACGCTATGCCCTTTAGCATGATGTTCATGCTGAAAAGATTTACCACGCACTAACCTATTCCATGCAAGATATGTAGATCTGTTCATCTCGTGTTCATCTGCTATACCCTTCAAAGATTAGAGAACAGCATGCTTCCAATTTAAGTATTTACACATCATCAAAAGTGGCTTAGCAGTGCAGACACCTTAACTAAAAGTCTTTAAAAGCACCAGATGAAGAGTTTTATGTAGTTCCTAGGACAGCTGGTATTTCAAATCCCTCCTTCTAGCTTTTTTTTTTTCCAAAGTCAGTTTTGCATGGATGGCCACAATTTCAACTTCAAACTAGCAATTAAATTCATGTCAGATAAAGCTTTTTAAGAGGGACCATTAACACTCAGCAAACATGCACACAAAAATCCTATATTCAGTCCAATATTCCTCTAGTATTCCCAACACGTGCACCTGTATCTTGGTTACGTCAGAAGATTTGCAGGACTTAGCCAACACAAACTGTACATACCACTTCAGAGTTTAGTCTGTTCACACACAGGAGATGTGGAGCTACTGAAAAGATACTGTCAGAACAAAAAAACCTCTCCCTTAACCAAACTCTACAGGGAGTAATTTTAAATATTTTGTGAGCCCATGCCCTTGCAACAGATGCAAGTGAACTACTGAACATACAGCAGAATTTCAGTTGTGCTGTTAGTACCTGGTGGTCCACTCTAATAATACTAACCTTCCCATAATAATTTGAGACAATTATTTGCACTTATAAACCATTCAAATATTCTTAGATAGTTTAGTAACTCAGCTACCTTTTCTGCTAAGAAACATATTAGAGGATGCTTTCAAATACATGAATTATATTTCCTGTGGCTAATAGCCAATTAATTACATGCACCTCAAAGGAAATGCCAACTTCTCAGAGGGCATATAAACAACGTACGTCCTACAGAACACTGACAATCAAATAACTTTTCAACAGAAAAAAAGCAAGTTTTCAGGCTCTGTATCCTGCTGGCTTTTGCGACTCGTTATGCACTATACTGAGCCCTAGTAAACTGAAGATTTTCTTATGTTCTACAAATACCTTTTCAAATCTTGAGGTATTTGACTTAGTTAAGCACTTATAGACTACATCCAAAATTTCAGTGTATATGAGAGACCACGGCTTCATGTATATGGTCTCCACAAGCTTCAGTTACCATGACAAAGGCAGACAAGCATCTAAAACCTCATCACAAACTACTACCAAGTAGAAATTAGAGACAAAGATGACTGAAAGCCCACTTCAAAAATTAAGATCCTGTTAGATAAGCATCCCCTCAAAAGCAAATTAATCTATTAACAAATTGCCAATATATACTCTCTAGCAGTTCTTCAGTAGAAGAATTTAACTTTAGTTCTGCTGGAGCTTGAGATAGAACAAACAGAGACTGATCATCTCAGTGTATATTTTGGTCTCAGAAGTTATGGAGTAGCAGGAAGGAACGAGATACTAAGTGGGTATTAAACCTGAAGAGACGATATTCTCACTGCTACTTTTATCTTCTTCAATAATTTATGTGCATGGTTTGTTTGTTTGGGTTTTCCCCTCTCTCTCCTTTGGAGTAGTAGTTTGGCCAAATATCTGTATGTTAAGTGTAGCTCTTGCAAGTTTTTGAAATACCTTGCAAATGCAAGACATCTCTATTAACCTGAAATAGTTAAAATAAAAAAAAAAAAAAGCACACACCAAAAAACCACATACACCACACACACCACCAAAACCAAACACAAACAAAAAAACCCCAAACACCCCAGTTCTTGGTGTTTTGATTATTTTTTTTTTTAAATATCACATCTAATTTGTTTTCTTCACCTGACAAGTTCACTACTAATGAACAGAACTGAAGTCCCAATATATTTATGCACTACATAACTGAAAGAACACAAACTTTTGCACTGGAGGAATTACATTGACCCTACCTTGCAGGGGCCACACAAGCCTAAGAGACTTCACATCTCACATTTTGTTTGGTTTTAATTCCCCCCCGCCCCCCGAAACACACCTCGTCATTAAGAGCTAGCAATGTCCCTTTTATTGATATCAACTCATTGGAAAATTAACAGAAACTCCCAAATTTACTCAGTAGCTTGCCTCTGCTGCTGTTACTACTACCTATTTTGGAAAAAAAGGACAAAACAAAACCGACACACTCATCATAGGCACAAACTCTGTGTTCCATTACAGATCATCTTACCCATCTACACCCTCTGATGGGGGAGAGGGGGGAACCTACTTCCATACACAAAAAGCAAGTCTGGCAAAGAAGCGCTCCCGTGCCACAGGAACAGCAATCCCACCCACAATTCTGAGCCATGACAAGTCTCTAAATACATCAACGACATGCTCTTTAAGTCTCGAGAACTTTCAATAGCTCTTATTAGTTCCACACCACAAGAAATAAAAATCGTTAAGATTGCTAGCCTCACATTTTTACTTTGCAGATTAAATACCGACACAGGAAGAAATGATCAGCTGGAGTAGTTTGCCCCAAAACTAGACAAACTTTACTTTTCAGAAGGCTGGAGAAAACCAAGGGCTGAGGATTAATCGAGGCACGCTAACCCGTTAGGACGGGAACGGAAAGCCTCCCCCTGGCCGCGGCAGGAAGGCGGCAGAAGGGACGGTACCGGCCGGACGCTGCCCGCGGCGCAAGGGGCACAACAAAAGGAGCCGCGCGGCAAGAGGCTTCGGTGCCGACCGGCCAAGGAACTTCGCCCGGAGCAGCCGCGGCCGGGCCGAGCGCCGCCCGCCTCCGCCGAAGGTCCGGCGGGCCCTGCGAAGGGGCCGGGACCAGCGTCCGAGGCCTGCGCAGGGCAGCCCGGCGCCCGCCCGCTGGCTCCAGGGCGAGCGCTCGTCTGGGCGGGGACCGCTTCGCGCAGGCCCGGTGGTGCCCGGACCTCCTCGGCGAACGCGGCCCGCGGCGGCCGAGGCCTCCGGGGGCGGGCCGCGGGAGACGCAGAGCCCGCCTCAGGCGGGCAACGACGCGCCGGCGGGCCCGGCCGCGGCAGGAGCCGCCAGGCCCGCACGCCCCGCGGCTGCCCGTCCCTCCGCGCCACGGGCGGCGAGCGCCAGCCCAGGCCCCCCGCTCCCAGGGCCCGGGGCCGCCTGCGCGCCGCGCCAGGCCCCGCCGTCCCAGGCCCCTCGCCCGGCCAGGCCTCACCGTGATCGGCCGCAGCACCCGCGCGTGTCCCGGATTGAAGCGGCAGCGAATGACCCGGATGTTCCCGGCTCGGCTCCCCCCCTTTGTCTCTGGCCCGGAGTTTCCCTCCCTCTCTCTCTCCTGGTGCGGAGCGCGGCAGCGCGGTGTGTCCCTCAGCTCGACCCGTCCGTGCCGCTGCGCCGGCGCGGTGTGACCCCGCCCGCGACCCGTCCGCCACGCTTTACGCATCCTCGCCGCACAGGACCCAGGGGCGGCCAGAACAATGCCTGAGCACGGGGCGCAGGCGGCAACCCCAGCGGGGCTCTCTCAAGCCCAGCCACTTCCTCGTGCCCCTGGGCTCCCGCAGGCCCCCGCCGAGGAACCGAGTGAATTTTTACCTCGGGCGCCGAGCGAGCCACCTGCGCCCCGGAACGGCCGGCTCCCTCGCAGGGCGCTAGCGCGGGTCTGCCCGGCCGCGCCTGCCCCGGGACGCGCTCGAGCCTGGCCTGGCCCCACCCACTGTGCCCAGCCGGGCCTCTGATTGGAGGACGGGGGCTCTGCCCCTGGCGGGGCTTTCGCAGGTGAGGGGCGGGCGGGAGAGCCTGTCAGAGGGCGCGGGGGTGGGGCGGGGCCGGCAGGAAGCGGCGGCGGGCGCGGGTTTCCCCGGCGCGGGAGCGCGGCGCGGGCCGTCCGCGCGCCCGCTGCAGAGCGCGGGGTCGGCTGCGGCCTCCTCTGGCGCCGCCGTCGGCTGTGCGCGCGGCCCGGGTTGGCTGCTGTTGTACCGGGCCCCTGAGAGGCGGCGCGCTTCGTGCCCTCTGGGGTTTGTTTCCCGTTGGGTTTTTTTTTGGGGGGGGGATTTCTTTTGTTGTTGTTGGTTTCTAAGAATACCTTTTTAGTGGCATATAGGGAATGAGTCACATTCTGTTCTCGTCTTTGTCTTATTTTTCTAATTTTAATGAAACGTAAGAAATTTCAGTCCTGAAACCTCCGCTTAGCCATGCCTCGCGCTGCTCTTGTGTTTGCTAATGTTTCTTCAACTATGGTCTATGTGCTATTAAAGTTCGAAATGGTTTCTCTCCTCGGGAACTCTAGAATTAACTATTTCAATAAATAATGACTTGGATTTGAATGGGCCCTAATGAAAATATGAGCTGACGTTAGGAAGCTCGTTGCCCAGCATCCCACCCGGTGAGCAGGCGCCTGCAAGAGCAACTCCCCTTGGGCACACCAACAGGCCGACGGCGGGAACTCTGTTTCTTCATAATCCCAGGCAACTGGGATTCGGTTACAACTGGCACCTAAAGCTGGCAGAATGAATCTAGGCATTGCTGGACATTTTTGTTCACGCTTTGTTCTATTTGGCTTTTAAAATTCCCACTTAAAATTTTGTCAATTTTTTTTCTTTTTGTATTACTTCAAATATGATGTACACAATGTGGAGCTTTAAACCGTCTTTGAGAAAATGAAAGGCTGTTGCACAGGGTAAGGCAATCCTCTACGATTCGCATCCATAACAGAGGGGGCAAGATGTCATCAGTTTGAACCTCAGTAAGAAAAATGGAGGTGAGGCATTTAAAAAAATCCTTCTACTGGCAAAGATATTACAACACTAGGCTGCCTAATGCGGAGAGCACGGGCATGGAGTCTTCATCACTTGGGGCTGTGACGGATGTGCTCGACCCCTTGACCAGACTGGCAGTGATTTGGTGCGGGTTCTGGAAAAGGTGAAGGCCTGAGCCGTAGCTGGGCCAGGAACTCCTCTAGTTTCAATCTGGACTCTGAAAACCCACAAAGGAGCAGAGCAACACAGTGAGCATTGATGCACATGAGCTTGGGGCACCAACCATGCGATTAACACATGAATAGCAGGTGGCTTTTCCAAAACTCATTTATTAAGGAACAAAGAAAGTTGTGGGTATGAGGAGTCTCCTGCATACCTTTTCCATGGCATGTAATTTGACTACAAGCCAACCACTTTATCCTATAAATATGACAGCCTAAGTGAGCTTTCTTTGAGCTCTCCTTGCTAGGCAGCGTGGCTGCATAGTGGTGATCTCCCCTTGAGCTGGGACACCTCTCAAGGTTGCTCCTCAAGGCAGAGAGACCTTTTACCAACGGCAGATCTTTGCTAAGCGCCCAATATCCCACATAAACTTGTAGCATGGCAACTTTGATTTTGTCTTGGTAACTTTGATTGCTTGCTGAATTGATGCTAGTGAAACATTAGCTAAACTTTGCATGGTCAATCCCTTAGACATAAACCGTTGACCAAATCTGAGACTAAGATTGGACCATGCTGCACCTAAGCTCCATCAGGAGTTTAGAAAGCAAGGGGGTCTATTCTGAACCTCGTGACTCAATGGGAGGGTCTTCCTTACTCTTTGCATTTCCACTCTCTCTGTGAATCATTCTAACTCGAGTGTAACTCAGTTTTCCTTTGTATGATTCTTCCATGCAGTAATTAATAGAGTGAACCTTGCCATCAAAATTTGTTAAGTCGCACTTTCACAAGATTGTATTAAAACCACTTTTACTAATACCTTTGTCAGTGATTCCTTAGGCATTCTAAATCACCCATTCGCAACAGGGGCTTTAGTTAGACAACATGTGTTTTAATTGTAGCCGCTCCTCCTTTTAGCCAAGGGGATGAGCTGAGTGGTCTGTTATAGCTCTTTCCAGGCTTTTTTCCCCCTTGAACAATTCGTATTCTTATTTAAATTTATTTTGGTTTTGACTCCTACAGAAAGGATGGATAAGGCGAGTATTCTTTCTGGTTTTTACCTCTCTAGTCTCAAGAAAACCATTGAGCTGCCAAAGCAATGGGTATTGCTGGACATACCAAGATCTCTGTTTTAAATCTCAAAAGTGTGTCAACTAGCTAATGTTTTTAAGAGACCTCATTCCCAGCAGAGATGGAAAAGGACAAACTGCTTCCAAAGCTTCCGCAGCCATATTTGCAACAGCTATACATTATCAAAGATGATGAGACCATTGTCTCGTTCCAGGATGGGGCTGAGTTTGTGCTTGGAATTGCCCATCTACCAGGTGCAGAGAAAGAGTTGAAATTGACTTTTCAGTCTTTGGATTCACCTCCACTGGTGAAGGCTGGCCTTAGGCTCGAATTCCTCCCATGCAGGTGGGCAGTTTCAACATCTCTCTATTGCAGTGAAAAATACGAAAGTGACATATCACAGAAATGTTTAAGAATGCAAAATAACGATTGCACCTTCATATAAACAAACCAAATCCTTGGACCACTTGCCCTGTTCTCATGAGGTCCTCATTTAGCTTCTCTCCTGTGAATATACGGAGAGTTATTGAACAGTAACTACGTTCTCTTGCACTGAACAGTTCCTGTTCACATTTGTGCTTTAGCCAGTTAGGTATCACAAGGATGATACAGCAATAGGATACCTGCCTTCCTGTGGGCCCTGGCTCCTGCCCAGCTTTCTCTTTTTCTACTGCACAGATACCTGTGGCAGCATCTGCCTTACCTTCTTTATTCCTTTTAACTAGTAAGTGCTGGAGAAGAGATGGAGGACAGTTAGCAGCTGTGTATACAGAAAACATCCTGACAGTCACAAGTGACTTGGGGAAAGAGGGGAGTTTCAAAGAACTTAATGAAAACACCAGTTGCATGTTACTTGGTGAAAATACATTTGGAATGTCTGGCGGTGTCTTTGCACCAATTTGGAGCAGAGACTTTCAGCAGGGCTGTTAAAGTGCAATAGCAGCTATGCCAAATCAGACTAAAGATCACTCTAGCTAAGAAATCTTTCGCCAGTAGCAAATGCCCTCAGCAGAACCAGGACAAACACGTACTCCCCTGTATACCTTTCCCAGTGATTCCAGTGACACTAGCAAAAGCAGGGCATAACACACCGCTCACGGGATTTCTCTCTTGAAATTGTGCATGTTGCAATCTCAGAGAATGTCACATAAATATGGACTATTTGTTTATGACTGCCAGGCAAGACTTCAGCACACTGAAAGATGAATTTGCAGGGTCATTTTCATCTTTCTGAAGTGAAACTTCCCACTGAAAGGAAAGCTAGCTCCAAATAAACTCTAAATGTTATAAGAGATCCAAACACGATGTTCATGACTTACTTCACTTATGTCCCCTTTATTAACTGGTTTCTGGTTCAGGGTACACAGTTATTCCTTTTATGCTCTCACTTTTGCTAACTGGTGAAGACGCCTGAAGCTACAGATACATACAGTAGGAATTTGGATTGAAAGTAGTGTGGGTTGACTGTAAAGTGCAAATACTTTTAGTAAGACAGTCCAATAAAAATACAGATGCACATGTTGATCAGTTAAATTCTACTAGAGCAATGTTTGTACTTGGTACTTACTTTAGTAAAATTCAAATGCCATTAAAACCCGGGAAACCATTTAGTAAAATGACACCATTTTCCTAAAGTTGCTGGATATATAAGGAAAGATTAGGGTGTGCTTTGCATTTAAAACTGATTAAACTGTTAAGATGAAATTCACTTCATACGTAACTGTATAGCCTCTAAGATTTTAGAGGTCACAGGTCTTAGCTTCTCATACTTAATTCTTACTAGCAGCTTGGAAAATAAGAGCAGTCCAGTGGTCTTCTCAATACTAATACTGAATTATGAACTTTTCTATACTTACAGAGGGCACAGGTGTAAAACCACCTGAATAATTTCAGCAACCTGTACTTGGTACTTAATCATTTCCTTCCTTCAGCCATTTCCATCTTTAAAACTTCTGCAGCGAACATGTACTAAGAGGCTTCTTATTTACATTTCTTATATGTTAGCCTTATTACAAAGTGTCAATTTCAGTTAGCCTAATTTTTCAGACAAAAGAAGCATTTATATTAAAAAACAGAGTACTGGATTCTAAAATAAATCTGTGAAGTTAGGCAGGGTGATTTGTGAGTTGCGTGAAAGAAAATGTATGCAAACCAATTACTTAAAACTTGGTACATGTTTTTTGGTGTGATTATATATCCATACCAGAGGGGACTATTTCCTACTACAATGATCAGCAACAGTCATAGTAAACGCAAAGGAAAATACCTTAATTTCCCAGCGGATATATATATCTGAATAAACATGACTTTTTTGTGACAGTCTTTGAGGCAGCAGAAGAGGATACCTCTCCTTTACAAAGGAAAAAGTATTACTCCTCTGAATCACTGCGCAAAAATGCAACTACGTTTTATATCTGAAATGCTAAACTAGGAATATCAGTGATATTACACTGTTAATGTCAACATTAACGTTTTTAGAAAAGAAAGATTTAAGACATCAGACTTTAAAAGGGAAAAAACAGGTTTATTTCATGCAGTTTACAATACGCTAGTGTTATGAAAAGGAGGTTAAAAAAATACCCACACATTTTAATTGTATGCTTGTTTTAAAAATGATGGTTAACCGTAACCATCTTCAAATGATTTGGGAAGCCCTAGCAGATTTCTATCCAGGGAAATTCCCTGGATTCAGTTTCTTGTCTATGTCTGTGCTAAGAGTTTTGGCTAATGCAAAAGCATTAAAACCAGATCAAAACTCAAACTTTGCTGCAGTAAGAACACTTCAGAGATAATGAATTGGCACAAAATAAAGTGTTATTGCTAATCCACTATCCAGGAAATAACATGTTGCAAGTATGGCCACTTGGGTATTAACACAAACAGCTGATGCACAACTAATTTTGAGACCAGTGGTTTGGGGGAAAAGGGGAAAAAAAAGAACATCTGTTGAATTGGGTAGGTGGGCCTAGAGAGTCCATAGGAAATAGATTTTTCATAGCTAGGCTCAGATGAGGCTCAGGACAGAAGCAGGTGGAAATAGTTGCCATTTGATACTCCTTCAGTTTGGTGATCTTGTTTCAGTTCCAGGTAGACAGGTTGAGTAAAGTTGTGCATAAGCTTTTGGAAAATCTTCAAAAGGAGCAAGAATCATGTACATAAATACATTAACTCTTACATTTCAGATGACCAGGCCTGGAAATCTCAACAGGTGTTAAGTCACATCAAAATTTAGGCTCAGCTTTCTAAGGCAAGGAGAGTGCACTGTCACAGAACCTCCCCCCCCCCCTCCAAAGTAGCAAAATAACATTCTAAAAAGTTTCTCTCATTATAGTAGTTATTAGCACACAGCATCCTAAAAAGAACCCTTTGATGGGCCCAGAAAGCTATGTTTGCAGCAGTATCTATTCACCAAACTTTTGAGAAGTTTACGCCTTGGTAGACCTTGCTAAAGTAAAGGACAGCTAAGTTGCAATGAAATATTCAGCGACAATTTCCTGGGGCAGAATCTTCCTCAAAGTCTCTCTATTGCCAGCGCTGTTCATAAAAGTTGTTAGATTTCAGCATAGGCAATAATAAAGTGGTGGGCAAGTGTACTGTCTTCTCTAGTGTATTCCTTACCAAGCTGGATACTGAAATTCCATGCCATATATGAACACTTATATCTATAACTCGTTCAGACATTTGTAAAAATTATTTTAGAGTCCATGAGTTGAAAGAAAAAACAGACTAGCTGCTTTTTTAACATTATGTGTCTCCAGAACTTCAAATTAGCCCTGGAAAGGATTTTAGCCCTTAGCATTTCTGCATTGAAAATGGAAAGAGTTCCTTCTGTCTGACACTCATGTAGGCAAACTGAACAATAAGATCTATTTAGCCCTTTAAAGCCTCAGTTCAGTAAGAAGCCTTTAAAGACAGCTCCCAATTGCTGTGAGCCAAAAGAAAGAAAAGTTATATGACACTGAGTTCAGAGAGCCTTCCATGTTTTTTTTAAAACTGAATATTTATACTATCTTAAGAATCAATAATTCTATACACAAACCCAGGTAAGATCCTGAGATTGTCCTTAAAGCTGGAGATAACTGCAGTCTAAACTATAATGAAGTAACAGGCAGCATCCTCAGACCGAATGTATTTCAAAATTGTTGTGTTAGAAGAGACACTTCTCCAATGACCACTGGAAGTTTTAATCCTACTGTCCCGAGCTAACAGGTACTGCTAAAGGCATAACAAAATCTCATCTCCTTTCAAGGGCCCCACCTTTCAGGGCTGATTGAAGAAGTTAATTTGAAAAACTCAAAAGATGCTTTTGATGTGGTGAGAGAGAGAATAAAATAGGAGAATGACACTTTCGGATTTTATCACATCTCAAGTGAACAAAATCTCAGGCTTCATCTCCAGACTCTCTTTCACTCGACTTTGATCTCCATGAAAAGCCCAGTACTTCACTTTTCTCTCAGTACTTCTCAAGTACTCAATACCTGAATGACTGGACAATATATAATATAATCCAGTTTCTAGGTAATTTCATTCGGTCAGATACTATTGTATTTTTGCATTCCAAGATCATTTTAGTAATAATAATAATAATAATAGTAATTTGTAATTAATGTGTGTTAATTTGCTGGTGGTAGCTCTCTACTGCTCAAAAAGAGACTGACAACTCTCAATAATCTCCACAGATGTTCACAGAATAGTGTTCTGTTCTGAGAAGCAGTCTTCTGAAAACACCATCATCCTACTCAACAGACCTGTTCCCTATGCATGCCTACAATCAAGTTTTCTTTTGTTTAATCTGCTAGAAGTGTTCATTTTTCTCCTGAAAAAAAACTTCTCTCAGAGAAAGAGGAGATTGATTCAATTTTGGTATCTTCAGGAAACAGTCCTGTTTCTAATCAATCATAACTGTGCGTTCACATTGGTAGAAATGGAGCTACACAGCTATTGTCTAAAGAAAATCTGAAAACAAAAAAGTTGGATGGATACATTGGGCTCAATTTCTTAGAAATATCTTTTACTAATGCTACAATGGAAGATGAAAGGAACTTTTATCATTACAAGAAACCTAGCTGAGTTTGAAAAAAACACAGTACATTTTCAAAATTTTCTGAGTATATGATTCTGAGGACTGAAAGTTTAGTAGAGAATCAATATAAGCTTCTAAGGCTTCAGGCCTTTGACACACAACTAAATTACTGTGGGATAACAAACTGCAATGAGCCATAATCCATGGAAACCCCACAGTAAGTAGGAGAAAATTCCAGGTAACCTTGTCTCTTTTGTTTAAAAAAAAAAAAAAAAAAATCTATTTCACATTTACTGTGGGAGCTGCTGAGTCAAGAGTATACTTTCAGCCAGTTATTATGGACCAGGTGACATTCATGTCTGAGAGGCCTCAGAATGACTTGTTCATTGCTGATAAACTTTCATTTAATTGCTGCTTGAAGAAGTCAAAAGCATTTAATATAAAAATGTCACCTCCAATACCGAAAAGTAGCCTCTGACGAAACTTAAGGCCAACAGTATGCTATCTGTTTCCTAACTCAAAGCAAGAAATTGCTATGGTAAATTTGAACTTCTCTGTTTTTAAACAAGTTTTGCATGAAGTTTGTCATGTAAAAGCCTTTAAAGAATTTCACTGAAAATCCACTAATCATCTGCTGAAGTAACCTCCCGTTCCACGGACAACACACCAAACAACTTCACTAAATGTTCGTATAGCAAAAGGGTAGAAAGTTAAATCTTTCACAGAATTTACATTTTCATGAGAGGTCACCCTGATTAACTGTTATGTTTTGGTATCTCTCCCTTCCTGCCTTACTTCCTTCTGCTATGATCTCTTCGTGCTCAGGATCTGAAATTCTAACCTGGAATACTGTTTTGATTTAAGAACAGAGGAGCTGTGTAAATCCAGAGTTCACGTCAAAGGCCTTGGCAGTATAGCTTTTCAACTACAGCCCCTTAGTGAACCCGTCAGCTTTACAGAGTCATAGACAGTTCTCTTGAGGTAAATACTCTCCAAATGACAGAAAAGAAACAAAGGACTCCAGTTTAAACTATATCAGTACATTACCTCATCCTGCAAGGTCTTAAGAGACGAAGCAACGTTTGCAAAACCTGGTGATGTAGATTGGACTCTAATGCAATTACCTTGTTACTGTAGCTAACTTTATTTGAAATTACAAGAGTCAAATAAAAAGAAACCAAACTTATTTAGGGATCAATTCTTAATGCCTTGAAAAAGGCATACGGTAGCACTTCCATCTATCTGAAAGCCTCAAATGTTCACAAAAATTAAAGCAATAATGACATTAGCAAGAACAGGAAAGTAGTTAGTTCAGGTGATCTCAAACAACAGCATATTTAAAATAATTTACAAGGTACCTGCCTATTAAAGTTCTTTTTTTTTTTTTTTTTTCTTCCTTAAAATCTTTGTGAGGTATTGGAAACAAAGTGCAAAATGATTAACCACTCATTTCCCCAAAATTTGCTACAACAGGGATACAATGTAAACTAGATTGCAGGTAATCTCACCATAAAAGCATGTTTTTAAACTGAAAATGCTCCAGTGAAAAACCCATACTTAGAAAAACCCACTCTTTTACATATTCTAAATTTGTTGTTTGCTCAGTTTGTTACTCATGCTTTGCTGCTGTCATTCTTGAAAATTTCATTTTATGAAATAAAATATTCCATCTTTTTTGGGTTAAATAAGAGAGACAACAGAAATGCTGATTCCAAAGGATCATTGTAAAACAGATATTTTACGCATTAAAATCCACTTAGGCCAATGCCAAATTACTCTGTAGAGCACATCAAGAAAACAACAAGAAACATGGTTGGCTGCAATTCCATGAGCTAGGGAGCTCAGAGAATTCGGTGGAGTCATACTGTTTAAAAACACAGTGACTACTGCAGCAGAGGAAATGTTTTAATATGCAGTTAACACAGACAACTGTTATGCTTATTTTCAGATACACAAGATAATCTGTTACTATTTAGGGGAAATTTGGGTGCTAAATTTAAGCTGATAAAATATGGGTGCCTAAAAAAGTATAAAAGTATAAACATTTCCCCCTACACAATTACATTTTTAGTAAATTCAATTCAGTTTTAACATCCTAAAAAAAGACAAACATTTTATGTGTCGTTGTGGAGGGGCCAGCAGCTTCCTGTGCAGACCACATCCAAGTCGCAAAATGCATTACAAACCCTTTCAAGCATTAGACGCATGGACAAAACATTTAGCCCATTGCTTAACCTGCTTAGTAGAAATGGTTTTTACAAATTGTTTCTGCCAAACTTCTATCAATGTATAGTATAAGTCCTTTAAAAAAAAAAAAAAAAAAAAAAAGAGTAGACCCTGGGTGTTTGAAAATCAGGTTTTTGTGTAAAGGATTACCTAGAGTATATGCATAAATTTTAAAGTTACTGAGAACGAAAACTTTAGAATTCAAAACAATCTTGTAGCTTTTTGAAACTCCCTTCCACTGCTTTCATAAGTCAATGAAGTTGAGTTTTATACTGTCAATTTCATTATGTGTTTTACAGATGTGCTAAAGCTTTTGCTCAAAACATAGTGTATTAAAAAGCTCCAGTCTTGTGTATTAGCCTTCATCAAGGACGAACTAATAAAGCTGTACCAGATGTCTTCAAACAGTGTTCTTTAACTGCATAGTTGAAACAGTATAGAAAGAGAAAGATCATTACAGGTATCCTGAATGTCTGCAATAATTAAATTTTTCAATTGGATGAGCTTGTGTTCCCACTCAAGGTTGATTTTAATCCCAGTCATACAGACAGGGATTTAGGACTAGCCAGCCATATTTCTGTACAACCTCCAGCTCTTGAAAAATCTCTACCATAATCCACAGAGTTCAATGCTTATAGGCATTTTATAAAAGCACAAACACACATATGAGTACAAACATCTCAAAAGAAACAGAATGTTCAGTTGTTCATTTTAAGTGAATTTTGATTCCCCTTCCAAACATCTGGCTAAGACTGGAGCATAACTTTTGCAGGAGGAGACTGTTTTAACAGAAGGAACATCAAGAACAACTCAGATGAAGGCCATTCTTTCTGAGTTTAGTCTTCCCTTTCGGTATTAAAATATGCTATAAATCCAGTCAGTCAATACATACACCCTTCCTTTAGAGAAACCTTTTGTCTGTTGTGTAACTTTTTACGTGCTAGTTTCAGTTGATCTCCTAGGCTGTTATTACATAATAGAGTATGTCACAGAGCCATAAGGAATGTGCAGTATAACACAGTCAGCTGGGGCTGCCACTGATTCTGAAACAATGTAGGCCCAAATATTTGCATTTGTGGGCTGTAATGTGTGTGTGTGTGTGTGTGTAGCACCAATTACATTGTCCTTTAAATGTTTACAATGATTAGTAGGAAAATGTCTCCAAACTGATCAACATTGGGTCATCCAGCACCAGACATTAAGTGCTACATGTCTCAGAGGAAAACATGAGTGCATGGTCATTTCTTTTCAAATGACCAGTGTCAGTCAGCCCACAAGAGAGTACAACCATGCACTACAACCAAAACTTAACACACACTCCCACACCATCTATTCCCATTATGTAATCTTGCAATGCTTTCAGCCAGTTAACACCAGCTTATAGGCAAAAATGGTTGAACCCAGATCAACAGAAAATTGTCTAAATCAGATTTTTTCTTTTGCAGCCGAGCCTCTTCAGTGTGACAATTCACTGCGTCTTGGAATAAAAGAGAAAAAATTGTCACCGTTCAATACTGTCTTCACATCCTGGAACCTCGTTCTTGCAAAATCTGAAACAAACCAACAAAAATTCTATAAATGAAAATTCACTCAAGATCATTCCTAAAGCATGGAAGTCAAAGAGCAACATGACGACTATTTCAAATAACTGATAAAGTGTCAGGGAGCTGCTTCAAGGACATTCCTGAAGTCTGTGCTTTAAAGCTGAAAAAAGACAGATTGATACATACAATGTCTACTACCAAACTTAATGAAAACAGATGTAAATCACCACTAGGAACTATGATTAATATAACGAAAGCTTAAGGGTTGGTAGTTGTAAAAAGTAAGCCATTTCTCCTCATCCTAATTCTGAAGATACTTAGGTAAATGAACTTGGGTACTTTATTAGAAATTGAATTTAATCTTCATTTTTCCTGTTCCAGTAAAATGTCCTTAACACTCTGAAGTTTCAGCTGCAAATTGTGTCCCATAAATGAGTACTGAAAACATGAACTCGCAACTCAAAACGTGTACAAATGGCACATTGGGTGAGATGACACAAGAAGTTCTCGAACGCCAAGAGTACGAGCTGGCAAAATTTAAATCAACAGACTGAGTTAAAAACTGAAACATACCCAGGCTTGGTCTTTTGCATGAACTAAAGTCAACCAACTACATTTGTTCACAGGCTTTTACTATGCTGTTCAGACATACAAAGTTTATCAGCTGGACTGACCAGCTATATGAAAATAAGTACTACTCTAACAGCAGTTTTAAAATACTTTTACATTAATATTATTTGCTCATGCAAGATCTCACAAGTTTTTTAGGCATCCTTGTCCACATGAAAATTGTTTCTGTGGACACAGGACATAACACATTTAACTTTTCATGCATTATCTTGTCCATCATTATCCTTTGAAACACCCAAGCCAGGCAGCTGAGAGGCAATGCAGGCTCTGACTTCATGCAGAAGAATGTATTTCTCAAAAATTCTCTCTAAGGAATTTGATTCTCCCACTGTTACCAAGGAACTGAGATTCCCATTGTAGTGAGTAAAAGGATTTTTCCTAAAAACAGTTGGTTTGCTTAATGTTCTCTTTAAAAGGCATATATTAAACATAGCGACTGAAGTCTAATGGAAACAAAGTATCTACCCCTGAAAAACCTAGAAATCCTTGTCTATAGCATCTTACAACATGAAGACCACCTCTTCTACTTACAATTTGACTATTTTTTTCCTTTCCTGTTTCAATTCTCTTTGGCTCCTCCAGTGAGGAAAGGATCCGAGCCTTAGGATTCACTGTCCAAGCAACAACATTTCTCATGTTGCTACTCTAAACTGAATGGCAATCAGCAATCACGATCAACTCTCGGACTACATAGTACTGCAGGGAAGCCTTTAAGCAAACTGTAGAACCAATTGTGACAGTAGCCAAACAAAGCACTAAGCAAAGCTTCCAATGTACTGAGCACAAGTACTTAACAATGTTAATCTGTAAGTAAAAGTATCTCTAATGATACTTCATTTTCTTGTGCTTCTTGACAGTTCTCCTAGTACTGGGAAGGGCTCTTGATTTCAAAAGCTGAAAGAAAGCAAAGGCACAGTCCCTGGACAATGGCATAGCTGTCTTCAATGTAGAATTTCCTTCTATGATGATTTCAGTGTAGTGTGATATTAAGACAAACACCTGATGCTAGTACTCAGTAGCACATTCCATCCCAGAGGACCCACAGAATCTGACAGCACACACAAACACTTCAATCTTTGTGCTTGTAGGATAAAGGCTGGCAACCACTTAGCACAGAACAGCAGTTTCATGTGTGGTTTTAAATAAAAAAAGTCTAGGTATTTGGTTTCTTTTTAATATCGTTAAAATGTTGATAATTTAACCTATCAGCCTCTATCAGTCATCAAGCCTAATATGTCTTTCATAGTGACTGTAGTCAAGTAAGGTCTCACCTGCTTTGCACAACTCCACGGGATTTTTTAAGGACTGGAGTTCATGAAGAACTCGTCCCCATTTGTGTGCCTCAGGGACAGTTCAAAGACAGTTCAGTGTTAGCTTAACAAAAAAAAAAATAAATAAATCCACTTTATCACTTGCTCACTGCACTTCCTGCAGTACCTGGATCTCGCTTTGTGCATACAAAGTTCTTCTTCATTTCAAATTCAATATTATTATTTTGAAGTTATGAAGCCAGATGTCACTGCAGCTGCTTTGATAAATTTCCAAAATACAGAAAGATGTTTCCCATGGGCCATGACATGCTTTAGGGTATATTTTAGATGCAAGTATTGCTTATTTCATGAAGATAATTTACTATGTATACTAAGCAAAAAGCATTTCGTATGAAACTGCAGGAAAGATACAAGTGAATTCTGTGAGGAAAAGCCAGGCCCTCAAAATCGCTCAGCAACTGCTAGTATAATATATTCAAAAGGGATTAGACAAACTTACAGAAGATAGTGCCGTTCATACCTACTCATGGTATCACAGTGTCATTGTAGCTTGCATACAATGATCTGGATGCAGGCTTGAAGCCAAAATTCCTAAACTGAGGCTTACTGGAAGGTAGGGAAATATATCAGGAATTAATTTGACAAATGCTTCATACTTAAACTCTTTCCGCGAGTATTTGCTGTTGGTCACAGCTGAGGACAAAGTGCTGGAGTAGATGTCCCCATAGCGGGTAATAGTCTAACCCAGCAAATGTAGTCAGTAAGTGAAACAATCTCCAACAGAGACAAAAACGTGGCTGAAAAAAGCACCTGTGCAGTTAGAAAATAATATTGGATCTATTCACTTTGTGAATCCTTCCAACTTAAAATGAAACATCTGAGTTTATTCTTCCCCTAGAAGATAAATATACTTCTAAGATTAATAGACTTAGAACTATTTTCTGTAGCTTCAGGAACACATACAATAAGATAAAGCTAAGCCAGATCTGGACACTGAACTTCACACACTTTACTGAGCCAGTAAACCCAACGTAAAGCAGAAAATTCTATCAGTTCAGACAATATTTTAACACATTTTGCTTGGTACTTCTGTAACCCCTACCTTTACTGAAGCAGAAACGATTTCTGATCAGCAAGCTCTCATCAGAGGTGTTCCATCCACCCCTGTTCAGAAACCGTGTGAAAGAGGATCTTTTGTAGTCATGGGCAGTGACTTTGTCCAAAGAGGAAATTGAATTTCAATGATCAGGAACTCTATCAAAATTGTACTTACCTACTAAATACTGAAAGGATGACTGTTCTGCAGTTTGAAATTCCTCCTTTTTTTTTTTCTCCTGAAAAACCCTTTAATAAGAGTATTCCTAAAAATTTTAGTGGCTTACTGGGCAAAAATGCCAAGAGATGTCTCAACACTAACAGAGGTCAATAAAATTTGAAAACAATTATGGCAGGTCTTCTCCCAAACCGCTAATAGCTAGGATTGAGGAGTATGTCTGGAGCAGAACCAGGCACAGAAGAAGTTTTCGTTTGAGAACATGCTCTACTAGCTAAACAGATGACTTCACTAATAATGCTCCTCTGTCCACACACTTTAGATCACAGAATCACCAAATGGTTTGGGTTGGAAGGGACCTTTAAAGATCATCTGCCATGGGCAGGGACATCTTTCACTACATGAAATGCTTGAAATGATGCCCAAAGCCCCACACAACCCAACTCAACCATGAACACTTCCAGGGATGAGGCCTCCACAACTTCTCTGGGCAACCTGTTCCAGTGTTACACCACCCTCAGAGTAAAGAATTTCATCATTATATCCAATCTAAATCTACCTTCTTTCAGTTTAAAAACATTGCCCCTTGTCCTGTCACTATAGGCCCTGGTAAAAAGTCTTTCTCTGTCTTTCTTATAAGCCCCTTTTAAGTATTGGAAGGCTGCTAATAAGGCGTTCCCAGAGCCTTCTCTTCTCCAGGCTGAACAACCCCAACTCTCTCAGCCTTTCTTCACAGCAGAGGTGTTCCAGCCCTCCCTCTCTCTGATCATTTTCGTGGCCCTCCTCTGGACCCACTCCAACAGGTCCATGTCCTTCTCGTACTGGGAACCCCAGAGCTGGACACAGTGCTCCAGGTGGGGTCTCATGAGAGTGGAGTAGAGGGGGAGAATCACTTCCCTCGACCTGCCGGCCACGCTGCTTTTGATGCAGCCCTGGATAACTGGCTTTCTGGGCTGCAAGTGTACGTTGCTGGCTCATATCCAATTTTTCACCCACCAGTATCCTCAAGTGCTTCTCTGCAGCACTGCTCTCAATCCATTCATCACCCAGTCTGTACTGACACTGGGGACTGTCCCGACCCTGGTGCAGGTCTGCTGTGTTCAGAATTTTCTTTCTTTTCATGTTTCTGTTCTGTTTTTCCTCCAGGTGCACCAGACCCAAAGTTGACTTATAAACTCTAAACAATGCTGAATGAACTCTCATATCCTAGGGGCATGAGTGTGATTGCTTCTTAGGGAAGCAGAACATGAGAACTATTTCCTCCCACTCAAAATAAATCTGCTGCAGATAGAATAGCGTTTTAAGGACTGTTTGTCTCTCAGGCAGCTTAAGAATCTTGCATTCAATTCCAGCACGGTGCCAGTTTATTTCTTTCAATAAAGCTCCAGATTTGACCCATTCCTTGCAGCCATTCCTGAAGACCTTGGCAAAAGACCTTATTCTACCTCAGCAGTAGTTTCTGTTAGCATCAGTTAAGAAAAGATGTAGGTTCTTCTTCAGCCATGTGGAAGTGACAGTTCAGAGATAAGTATAAGGCTGCTTTACAGCTAAAAAGTTCAGGTGTAAAGGTGAGAAGCTGGAGTTCAATCTCATGCAATGGTAAATATCTTCAATTTATACAGGCTAAAGTGACTACCCACACACTGTATCACTCAACATTCAATGATACGTTATCTTCTAGAAATTGGATAGCAGAATAAATACGAGCAGTGCTTGCAGACATGTTAGGAAAAGGTTGCAAAAGTTGTTTTTTCTGATGCAACTTCTGTGTTCTTCCACTTGTGACTTTTAAAGTACCTTGATCTTCAATAAGATGTCAAACTACAATGGAAAGGACCTGACCCCTCCCCAAAGAGAGTTGTTTCCTGTGCTAAGTATAACTGTAGCACCGAGATTACACTATTTACTTATATTTGCCAGGTCTTGATTAAAAAATTATTAGTTTCAAAACTATCAGAGAAGACAATCTTTTGACTACGTTGCACTTCAGTCAAGTTTGCTAATTTATTGCAAAAATCACACATTTACTGAAAATGTATACTGTAAGTTTGTATCAGATGCCTCTAAAGGTAAAACAAAACATTTGACAGAAAAGCTGGTGCACGGAAAATAAAAATGAAAAGCAATTCTGACCCTAGAATCTACATGAAGAACTTTTCTGCTGAGCAAAGCTTTAAAGGAACCAATCACAATACAGCTTATAACAGCAACACTAATTATTCTGTCAAAGAAGCAACATCCAGAACAGGAATTCTATCTTTGCTAACCATGCCACAACTATAATCACAAACACACACACCACCAGGACTAGCCAAAGGACAGCACTAGTGGGGGTAGGAATTGGATGGGGCAGAAAAGCAGCTGGGTAAAATCCTAGGGCAGCTAGTGCTCACCATGACATTTACACTTAATCTGAGTCATTCATATCGTAATCCGTTTCTTCATCCTCACTCTGAGTGGCATGCAGCATGCAGCGAGTATAGAGAAAGGAAGGGAAAAGAAAAGATTGCAAGTGAGCCAGAGCTGCAAGAAAGTACAGTCCACTTACACTTGAAGCATCTGGGAATGACATTTATTTACTTTTATCTGGCACCCCCACCCTTTGTAAGAAAGTATGACAACAAACAATTTCAAGGAGGAACGTTACAGATTTCATGAAAACTTCCTTTTTCAAATGTCCTGAAGTCAGCAGATAGAAGCCAATAGTGCCATGCAACATAACAATAGGGACCACAGGTATAGAGAAAATTTAAATAAAACTGTAAAGCTGGTACCTTAACTCCGTGTACTCTTTGCCACAGATGGGAAAGGACAGCACTTGAGAATCTAACTTTGGATGCAGATGTTTTGAACGAGCTTTGCTCATTTGTCCCAAGAGCGACAGGTCAACAAAGTGGTACGAAAGAGAAGAATACTCGTGGGAATACAGGTTATCTTTCAGTAGTGCCACAGCTACCAGTAAAAGCCACTGGAACCATTTAAGTCAATGTCCCAAGTGCCGTTAATTTCCTTCACTTAGGTGTATTAGAAGGTTACACAGAAGTCAACTACTAACTTACTATGCAAACTTGTTTTCCAAAAAAAGAAGACACAAGAAAAGAAGTCTCTAAGAATGAATGAAGGTGAAGCTTGACTAGATGGGCTATCAGAAAATACTTTTTCCTATTCTGAAAGTCCAGTACTATTAATTAAAATTGACGTGCTTGTCAATAAAAACTACATACTGGCAGTTTTTTGTTTTCTCTGACCCAACCTGCGTAAAAGTAATAGGAAGACTTTCTCATGGCTTCTAAAAGTCAGTCCCAGTACGTGAACACATTATTCTCAGTACATGAACACCTTATTCTGTATGTATCACTGGATACCAGAATTTCAATCGTATGAACTTCATGAAGACCATTTCAGACACTAACGAACAGATTGCAGACTAGAGGATTAGCGCTGGCTAAGAGGGAACTATTGAGAAAACAGCTCCCAAGGTCCAGTCAAGATTCCTGAACACAGCTGTTGGAAACCTCTCAACCAAGAAGAAATTTTGTGGATTTTCTTTTTTTTTTTTTTCCCCCAGGCACAATATATACCTATACAAAAAGTAATTTATCTTTTAGAAACACAATATATAAAAAATGATTCTTCAAAGTATTGCCATTAATTGCTAGCAACAGCTCAACTCTTCCAGGACAAAAGGCGAGAATGTTTATATCTCCAACCAAAATTAACAGTAATTCTTATTCATCACCCCGGTCAAATTATGCTCTGCTCTCTTCTCTGAAACAATGACCAAGAAACACTTCAATGGAGAAGTCTAAGATTCAGCATCTCTCAGAGCTACTGTATTTACAGAGTTTTGCTGCACTCTGAACTAGCTTTTGTATTTAGGGTTTAATAGTTTCATTTGATCCATATTTTCTTTTACATTAAGGATGCCATGTAACTCTGGCAGCTTCTGAAGTTCCCTGAAGATGTACTACCATTCCTTATGAAGATGTTTATTAGGTTCTAGAATTCCACGTTTTATTTCAGGTACATATCTAGGCGCTTAATTATTACCACACACCTCTTTAACCTGTCAACTTTTAAAGTTTTCCTGAAGCATCCTGGCAAAAGCAGACCTTGACTAGGGTTCTGGAAAGAGTGAGCCGTGGCTTACCCAGGTTCACTGTTTACCCTTGACTACATTAATCTCTTACAAGTCTTTGGAAGTTTTATCTCAACAATGACAAAAGAGCATAAATTAATCATTTCACTAAGAATCCAACATAAAGCTTGGAGTATTTTCATAATGCAGTTTACAAAAATGTCTCCATACATGTAGCTGCATACCCAAATTACATGGCACAGAAAGTAGTGAAGTTTTATCTATTTGAGGCCTCAGTGCGAAGCCCCAGACCAATTCTTAGCATTATCTCAAAATTAATTTCTTTGAAGGTGATTCTTGAAAAAGCAACCTTTGATGTTTTACTAATTGTTTCCCATCTACTTATACTAAACGAAAAGCTTTTAAACCAACTACAGAAGTATCCAGCTTGTCTGTAGTCATCTCCTCATACAAAGCAACAATACAATGATAAGAACTGTTCAATATGCATGGAAGAGAATACACTTACATACGTAACTGATCTGCCTTATTACTATTCAGTTGTGTTTTTACATTTTCTCTCGTACAAACTCTGAAAGACAACTGAGTAAAATGCTAAGATATTGTTCTCATTACAATCTTTTTGTAAAGCTGGTTACAGAAAGTAGAGAACTAGGTAGAAACCTGAAAATATTAAGCCAACAAATACCTTCATTTTATAACATATTGCACATGATTATGTTTTTCAGAGACAGCATATTACAATCTCCATTCTTGACAGTAAGATTTCTTCAGCTGAACTAAGGCAAGAAAAACAGTTTTCAACAGAACCAGTGGCAGAATAAGGAAGCATTCAAATGCATAAGAAACAAAACATAGATTCTCAACTGTAAACAGCAAATACCTGCCAATACTCGAAAAAACAGGACAGGTGTCAGGAACAGTACAGAGTATTGCATTTAAAGAACCCATTTGGCGTAACAAATGCATGCTGACTGTACCATTTACAGTCTCTCATACAATGGACAGGGAACTATTATTAGTCATGAGTGAGGGGAAAAAAGGCAATTAATTAATGGTCCAGAACAGAGGTAGGCCTAGCACAACTTTCTGAGACCCACCCAATTTGATACCATTACTTTAGTCCAACGTCTAGTAACTTACCTTTGCTTTTTCACTGGGTTCACTGGTTGTGCCATAGGGAGTGTTATGCAATTCCTTTGAGACAACACACAGAAATTCAGCCTGATCTTCATTGCCATAGTTATAGGAAGAACCAATACTGACCAGCTGAAAGATGTAAAAAAAAAAAAAAAAAGTCAATTGCATTTCCACATAAAACAAATTCCATAAATTCTCATCATTAGTACAAACTCTCCTTACTCTTCAGACTGTTGGTTGTGCCTGAAGCATGATTCTCCACTTCAATGCAAATGTTTTGATGCTGACAAATACACTGACATTCTGATGATAAGATAAACGTAGCTTTTCTTTGTAAACATTTACAGAATTAGTGATTTACGGTTATGATTATACTCTGAAAGAAAAGGCTACAGAGGCAGGCCAGTGGAGAATTAGACTGTTCCCTGTTTCTGTTATTTACTGGAAACCTTCCCATCATCCAAAGTTAATTTTTAAAAAGCTTGTGTGTGGTATCTTGATGTAGCATGATTTAACATGTAAATGGCTGCATGCAGGAAGCACTTTAGCCTAAAGGGATACCCACCATTTACTTACAGAATAACAGTACTTCTATTAAAACGTATTTTGAGTGGACAAAGACAAAATTTGCATTTGATTGGAAAACAGCAAGACACAGTATGGTGGGACACCAATATTAACATCTGAAATTCATATGTACTGCTACAAGGAAGTTAATTAAGGAAGCGCTACAAGCAGAAGCCATGTATAATGAAATGCGACATATTTACAAGCTTCTACAAATCTTGATATTGAATGATAAATGACAATTTACTGAGAAAGAAGGATATACTCAACATCAGTACTACCTCATATGCAGCATGTTTATCAAATGGCAGAAATTTCATGTAACTTGTCTTACCTTACATACAGTACACTTACCTAATGCTAGAAGCTTTACACAGCCTGCCTTTCCAAGCCAGAATCAATTCAGATGTAGCTGGTTCATTTATTTTAAAGGTTTATTTCAAAAGCATGACAAGATAATGTATGGTGCTATTACTACTGACACAGATCAAAGTCCTAAAAATCAACCTGTTGCACAGATACACTGTATCTAAATGTCATTACCAAAACTGTATTAAATCTACCTACCAAATCACCCCACACATGTGATAAGGCTGTCCTATTCCCCAATCTCTATTATATCATTAAAGTCCCCTAGTAACGGCCCCATAGAAAAAGCTTGACTTGTTTTTTAGGGCAACAGCACTTGAAACACTGTAGTTACTGTCTAAAAACAAACTGTGTACTGCCATTAGTCTAGCAGAGCACCAAAGAGAGTAAAAGCCTTGTTAAAGCAAGGAAGATGTAGCCAAGATGAAATCTTGATCCACAATCTGTACTTGAGGGATAAGATTATTCCCCCAACAGAAGTGGAAGGTAGACCAAGGTTAAAAGCAGCTTCCATATACCACTGTCGGGAGAAAATAAAGCCTCATTGTACTTTTAAAGAGAGAGAGGAGAAAGATGCTCAGATGTTCCAGCACTGTGGTAAGACGGCCAAGCAAGCACCTCCACAGACAGAGCCAATGTCTACAAAGAGCAGCAGGCAGTATGTCTGCACAATGAACCAACTTGATGCCAGGCCCAGGCAACGTCAAAGTTTTTGGACCCTGATAGCATTACAGCATACAAGGGTCAGCCTCCAATGAACAGTACTGGCAACCAAAATTTATCAGTCTCAAGCTACCTACTTTAACTACACTCTCTGGGTGTGATCACTAGAACCCTTTCCCTCCCTCCTCCACTCCTAACATCACTCTAGTTCTGCAAAATACATACATAGTCAGTAATGAACACAGGCTGATCAAAAATGAATGTGATCTAGACAGTTCTTCCACCAAAACCATGTAATGAAATTACAAAACCCTGGGGTTTTTTGAGGCACCAATACATCCTCATTGGAATACAAAGGCACCATTTATCTTGAGATGCTAAGTCAGATATCTTTCACAACGGATACTCTGCAGTCTGCACCATAACATATTTGTGTGATATAGAATCACAAAACCCATAAAGTAACTAGCTCCTTAGTTGCACAAAATGGACTAAGAAAGTCCACTGAAAACCTGGAAAATCAACCCAGACTTACTTCATGTATAGAGATTGATCTGTTGATTCTCTTCCCTATCAGCAAAAAATATCATGCACAAATTTTCAGAAAAAAAGCAATTAAGTTGGCTCGAAGCCTGTTAAAGTGGTATAAAGTTTATACTATATATTATATAGCAATTACAAACCATATAATACAAATACAGTAACTGCTTCAACTATTGAGGTGAAATGTAGGACTATTTTAAACAGTATTTTTAACCCACTTAAAGGCTAGAAAACATTCAAAAAGTTGGATACATGTTTAAATAAAGCCATGCATAATTCACCTTCTCTGAAGAGAAATTTGAAGAATAAAATCCAAGCATATGATTTGAATTAGTATACAATCAACTTTTCTTCTTGCAAAATGGCAAGAACTTGCTATCAGATAAGCTATGATAACAACTACCAGAAGAAAAAATAATTCTTTACTCACTGACACTCAAAAGAAATAAATGACCTCTCTGAAAGCAGATATGATACAAGATCCAAACATCAGCCAAATCATCACTCCTGGTTCAACAAGGTTAACAGGTCCTCAGTTGATAGCTACTTACATCCCCCAACTAATGCTTCATAATCCAAATAAGTTGACCTTTTGCACCTAAGTCTTTTTAGGAGACATGGCAGACTGACTACTTATTAGCTAGTTGGATAGGACTATTGATTTAGCTGACAGCAAAACAGCTGGATGACTTTTTGCCATTAGTAATCAGCTGGTGCATTTCAAGATAAAGTCACTTTTCCAATATTACACACAAGTTCTTCAAAACTCCAACACAATACTCTTGTAAGCAGTTCCATATGTGTGCAACTAAGAATGTATTATTTGCGTTCATAGTATCAATAGCATGCTAGAAACTTCATTGTAGCTTTTTGAGATGCATCAGCAGCAATAAGGGTGATGGCAGAAAAAGAAACAATGGAAAATGACTGCAGATTAGGACTGAACCGTTGTGTCAGAAAGTATGATCAGAAATAAAGCAATATTTTATTACTTGTATTCCGAAAGTCACCTCATTGTTCCCAGTGTTGGTGGCAACACTTTAAGAAGGATGCTGGTAAACTGGAAGGAATCATTAAACTCCCCCACCCTGTGTCGTCCCCTTCCCCCCCCCCCATAAGAACCCACAACAAATCAGAGTAATCTGAGGTCTGCAAAACATGTTACAATGCATAGGAAAAGGATTTCAGATTATCCAGCCTACTTTCTCAACTTTCTGAAAGGACAAACTCTTTTTGGATCATGGGGCTTAAACAGCAGAGAGAGTTTTAATGACCAAGAACTTAAGGAAGGAGAAGAAGAACATTTTGAAACACTGAATTTCATAGATTTGTATGATTATATATACATACATATACATGCATGTATGTATTCTTCCTCATTGTTTTTTTCCTTCCATGACTTGTTTCATTACACTCCTTACTAAAGCAGCGTGATCCTGCTTGAGCGTCCCTGTGAGCCCCAACAGCGTCATAACCGAGCACAGGAAAATGCCGATGTTACTTATCACAGAAACTGCATTAGATCATGATCCATTCATTGTTTGCATGGAATAAGGGTGCTGACATTAGCGGACTGTAAGCTGTAACTAAAAAAGGCAGGAATAGAAAGTGTTGTTGTTGTTGTTGTTGTTGTTGTTGTTATTATTATTATTATTATTATTATTATTCAACAAAAATATAGTTATTTGCATTATATTGCTTGATGTGCCAATACAGGTCAGGATTTTCCTGAAAAGACAAAGAAGTAACAGCAGAGAAGTTCCTGTCTCATAAAGCCTGAACTTTTAAGTACGATAAAATATGACAATCAGAAAGGGTTAAAAAAACCCCACAGTTTGGCATAAGTAAAGGTGGACAAAGACTACCTGATGCCTAGCTATGGTCGGGCTTGTTTTTAAACAGGAAAGATTTAAGACTGATTTCAGGGACAATAAGGAAGTAACTTTCTGAAGAACTTTTCCGAAGTCTGCAGCTCTGTGAGAGGATAACTGTGTCTTTCAAAAGACTATTTAAGAAAAACAGATGATAAAAGTGGTATAGCTGAGAGAACAGGTCAAATGATTTTGTAACAATTATTCTTAAATTCTATTTTAAGTATTCTTAATCTTTGAATATTACTGCTTCTATTTCAGACATGGTGAACTCTTGGTACACTAGAAAGCTTGTCTTGGAAAGCTTGTCTTTTTATTTTTAATTATACTAACTAACAGTTGATAGGATAAAAGAAAGTCTTCCCCTCAATTTTTTTTACAGAATCAAGATGTATGAATGTAAGAATAGCCTCTACACCTTTTAGAGTTTTAATGTGTTCACTTCTACTGCCTTCTCAAAGGATTTGCAAAAGGCTATGAAGATACATACACATCAGCCGTTAAACTCAGCACTGATGACTGACACCAGGACCGCAAGCATATTTATTTCAGGTCTCTTAATGCAATTGTCAGACTTCAAATCTAGGAGGAAGGAAAACTCATTCCCTTCCAGATTTTTTTTTTTTTTTTATTTTATACCTGCCTTCATTTCTTCTCTGCCTTCCCCGATCTCCCATTTTATTATGTTGAATTTTACTTTGAGCTATCTAGGACATGAACACATGAAAAACATCATGCTGCCTGTACCATACACGTCCTTAACAACAGGCCACATTTCCTACTCGGTTTCAGAAAGTTTGCAAACCCAGTGCATTAAGTCCATATTCCAAATGTTACCTATACAACTGCAAGAAACAGATAGTGCTTGGTACACTGAAAGCAGATTCTGGAATATAGCTAGGCAACAGTCCAGGTTTAAAATCTAGAATTGCATGGCTAAGTGTCCGTGTAAACTCATAGGCAAGGTTCTGCTCTTGTCAAGTTACTTTAGTGTCATGTTATCTTCATGATGTCATACTGATCTTTCAGACTGAATAACCATATATATAGCAAGGAAAAGAACAAGTACTCCAAGTATTTTATTGATGAAAAATACTACAGAACACGAGGTTCCTGAATCAAGTCACATAAGACACTTCAAAATGGAGCATAGCTATATAAAGAACTGGAAACTGCCTCCAATGTTACTGGTTAGCAAAAAATCCTTCCCAAACTCTTGGACACTGGGAAATAACACAGCAATTAAAAAACCAGTGACCTGAGGGCGAGGGGAGCAGGAAGGATGACACGGCCTAAAAAGCCAATGAGTGAAGCTATGATTCTACACTTGGTTTTCAAGAAAATTTCCCAAGGTGGGAAAAAAACAAAACAACAAAAAAATAAATCCAAAAAACCCCAGGATGTTCTTTCCACTTGAGACAAGAATTAAAACTGCTGGGTTTGTTCTCCCCTGACTCCTCCATATTTTATTTCTGAAAAATTCTGTTATTCATTGTTCCAGTTTTTAATATATTTCATCCACCTAAAAAAAAAAAAAAAAAAAAGAGTGAAGTTCTCAGTTACCAGAAATAAAGGGTTCGAACTCGGAACTTAACTGGCTATTAGGTGGATGAAATACACTCAAACTGGAACAATGATTAACACAGAAATGTCCCTTTCTGAACCCAGTGAACTCAAAGCTTTATTTACAGGGCTCCTAATGTTTAAATTGTACCACTTTTACTTAACAAGTATGGATCAAAGGCTGTTAACTTTGGAGGAAGATTTAAGGAAAAGAAGTTACCTATTGAGAAGGTAAGAACTCTTCTTAAGAAAAACTTTTAACTAAATAACTAGGGGGGTTTTGTTTTGTTTTTTTAAAATTATTTTTTACAATATGAACATTCATAATGTATAATGAAATACCGTGATTATAAATAAAAGCCAGTCACAAATACACACAAATTACTATGTGCTGTACATCCAGGAATAAAGTGGAATGATTTGAAAGCAGCAGAAACGCAAGGAGGTCAAGCATATCAGTGTGAGGGCAAAAAGAATGGTGTGACACACCTCACTGCAGCATTTCTGGAAGCATCTCTCTTCCCCTTTCACTTCCCGTGACACTATCAGCAGATACTCTGACTGCTGGGCCCGGCCACAGCTGTACTGGGAACCTATACTGACAAGCTGAAATAACCAATCAAAGCAAAACACAAAAAGAAACCTTTGTAAAGCTGAAGCACATACCGTTATCCAAATCGTACAAATAACAGATGAGCTCAAACGTGCAGGTAACATTTATTTGCCGCTAGAACAGGTTGCTATCAAGCTACAACTTTCATTTCAACATACTTAAAATTCATGGAGGTAGTTGCAAAGCCCTTTGTAATATCAAGGGAAGTTAAGAGTTACTGATAGTAAGTCAGAAAACTCCCCATAGCACTGTGGTGTAGCCAACTACTCTGAAAAACATAAACAAAGTTTGGTGCATTATGAAAGTGAGCATTATTTTCCTGTCATACTTGCCAAGTGCAGAAGGTAACGTGGATATAAAACTGGAAGGTGTTATGTAAAGCAATATATCAAGCCTGCGTATGAAAGAGCTTCATCTTGTTCCAGATATTGATAAAAAAAATACAGCTAGGGAAACATATGAAGTCAACTAGAGGAAAAAAAAGTTGAGTGCTCTAAATTGGTTTTAGAAGGGGTAATTTACAGAAGATCCAAGAAAATAACTGGAGTGGAAAAAATTGTCTGTCTCGTTCCCATAAAAATCAGTACCAAGAACTCTGTTCACACTCGCCAAATGTCTAATAATTCAGAAGCTCAGAACAACCTCAGCTAAATTTCTCAACTTGTTATTACAAAAAATATTTTATCTTAATAAGATATGACAATTCCTAGCCCATTTAAATTAAAGCATAGCCTGTCAGTGCACTTGAGAAAGATTAGAGCTTTAAATTAAGTGTGAAGAACTAGACAACAACTGCCTAGTCTGAGTAAACTGGAGATTACTACTGATGAGAAGGCTCATGAACAATGAATTTATTTTTATCCTGCTATTGTTATGTGAGTAATTTTAAAGGCAGCAGCTAAATACCATCGTCCTCATATAGTGAACATATTTTAGACAGCATTATGGTGACAGACTCAGGTTATATTAATCATTAAAATTTACATGACTGACACACCACTGCTGTCTAAAGCCTTTGTATGTAGCAATTTTGTATAGCCCAAAGTTTCTCATTATGAGGTATTGCCAAAATATTGTTTTACCTGAAAAGGTAACAGTTGAAGCTAAAAATCATCTACAAAATAACCCCCTGAAATCACAAAAGTGGGGAAGTGCAACTGTTGGTGGTAGTTTGTGGACTGGGACTGATACATAATTGCAGTATTCTAACAACGCTTTCACTCATATTCTTTGGAAAAGTGCATCAATACATCCACGTAAGTGCACCAGAAGTTTAACACCTTTCACTCCTATTTAATCACCACATCCAATTGTATTTTACAAGAAAATTTTGAACTGTTAAGGGGAAAGAAATATTTTTGATGAAAAAACCCACTTAAACATGTTATATGGGGCACAGAGCACAATGACTCTCAACCCATAGGAATATTACTAATCTGAAAAAGTTGCTGGTTTCTATCCCACCAAGGATAATATGTACAAAGTGTGGTAGGTGCCACCCCAAAGACTGCTTCTGAAGGAAGCATGCTGCTGAGCAACACAGGTTTAGAAAAAATTTAAAATTACAGAAATGCTACAGTGTTCTCAAATCTTAACAATAAAACTGTTTAGATTATACAGAATATTCTAATCATGTTTCAACTGAATGATGTCTGCTGAAAGCAGGTCTGCAATACAACCAAAGGAGAGAATGGCCTAGTCTGAGGTAATGAGAAGCTGCGCATTATGAGACCATACAGTGATTGTGTTTATCTACTTCAAACTATGTGTCCAAGAGAGAGCAACATGGGGGAGGGAGAAAGTAGGGAGAAAGCTGGATGAAACAAGGACCTAACATTCAAGAAAACCACTGGAATTTTCCAGTTCCAAAAGAGATTCTAAATTCTAAAAGAGATTATAATAGTTCTTCCAGCAGTTGCACTGTCAAAGCAGCATTACTCCCAAATACAATATCCCCAAAGAATACAAGGCTTTAGGACAGGTAAAAAGCCATAGTATCATTTAATCTGTTAAAAAGGAAAGAATCTCTATTTGTAATGAAAGCTAGTTTCTCATGACAAAGAATGTAAAAAAAAAACGTTGTCAATGCACTGGTCAAAAAATAGTCATGTGCATTAAGTGAGAGCTTTTTTCAGGGCCTTAAACAACATTCAGCTTCTGGCATGCCAAACAGACCTGGTAATACCTGAGCCGGAGAACTGAAGCACAAGAAGCTTTCTCTGTGTTGGTTCAGTTTATTTGATCATGGCTGTCTCCATGACACCAGCACCTTACACGTTTCATCGAGTATAAACAAAACATTCTCTTTTACCCTTGTATGCCATACTTTTAAAAAATGTTGCTTTGTTGTGTTATTAGAGTGAGACTGCACAGGATGAGAGGCTTGTGCTTATTCCAATCTCTCCTGGCACCAGACATTGAAAAAGATGCTGGCAGCTGAGCACTTGTGTCTCACTCCAGAGTTAACAGATTCATTGCTCCAATGCAGTTTAAATATTCTGGTAGGTTAGGAACGTGAAGGTTGAAGAGGCCACGTAGTTTCTTATTTACAGAGATTAGCAAAGGTAACAGATCTTGCAATTTTACCATGTATTCTTGAATGTACACACAAAGCTATTTTTATGCAGTGCAAAGAACGAAAACATTCACATAGCTCACACCTATCCAGCTTCACATCCACGCTGGTTAAGTTCACCCTCCTATGTGTATCAGTCCTTTATCTGAAGAACCATTGATTGGGCCCGACAAACATTTATCTCCCAGGCTCATCTCTTTTACCCAGAGCTCTTTATATCTGACCTACCATTCGTATAAATTTGTATTAGTTAATTTTGGTTTATTCACCCTTCAAATGCTCGTGTGTAGACACTGAAGAATTACATTTCAAACATGATGTAGATGTTTTTATAGAAAGTCAGCATAATTTACCTCCTGGAAAGCTACAGTTTTTTTGTTCTCTGACAAATAAGAATACAAATATCAAATTTTAACTTAACTGTGTATCTTTATCTATCCAATTTCTGAAAATGACTGCACTTACAAAGATGCATAGAATTGACTTTATACTCCTCTTTCACATAACTGAATTTTCAGAAGACTTTGTAATTATATCCTGTATGGTTTTTTTACCTGTTCAAATTTCCAGCCATCGGACATTGTGGAAACCATTTGAGTGAGTTCCTCTTCCTGGCACTGCAGCACCCTGTACACGTGTTTGACTGGCACCTTCAAAAAGAAATATAAGATGCTCAATACAGCATGGAATTCACTATGTTTGTGACTTGTCAAAAGTTGCCCTTATTCTTTAGAAATGGTAAGCAACACAACCTTGAGAACACGTGGTCTTCTTTTTTTTTTTTTTTTTAAAGAAATCTCATCTGTTCAGAATCACCTTGCAGAAGACTCAATGCTTCATGAATGTTTCAGGGACTAAAAGTGCTACTTAACAGCTGTAACAAAATAATCTTAAGACTTACCTATTTTTCCATCTGGTAGCAAACCACGTCATTCAAAATCAAGGTTGAGGTTCCGCAGGGGCCTACCTAACTTTAAGGAATGTCTGACCATATTAAAAAATGTCTTTATTTCCCTGTTAAAGTTTCCCATCCAGAGCAATGAATAACTAGGACCATTTAAGCTGAAACTCTTTAGTTGCTATCAGAGCAACTCTGCTGTCCTAGAACCTGGCTTCAAGAGAAATTTCGCAACATAAGTTTGTAATATCTCCATGAAGACTCAGTTATCAGGGAAGGCCAGAGTAGCAGAGTTAAAGAACAAACTTGAATACTCCCTTTACGTAACAGTTTCTCTATCATATTCATTTTCATGAAGAAATATTCCTAAGCTGCTGAGAAGAGGCAGAGTCTTCTCAACTACAGAGCACTAGAAATAAAGAAACTAACTTTGCTACAAAAGCGTATGACAGGAGCTAAACAGCATCAGTATGTATGCTGTATAAACATACTGTATAAACAGCAGTTATACCGTAGTCAGGCAATCTCATCATATTCAGAGTATTTAAATGTATATGAGAAAAACATATTCTACGAAAGCTGTTTTCTAAAATAACTATATCCATAAATGATATTATGACAAATTCTAGTATTACCAGACAGTTCTGAACAATTCTTTAGAATGTTTTCAGTTTTTAAACAAGAACTGGAACCATATGCCTGTGCCTTTTGTAAGCAGGCTGGCAGGTACTGGCAGTTAAGAATATTAATCTTGGCGTACTAATGGTTCCAGCTCAGCCAGTGATGGAGGCAGTCATTCAGGATCTTACTGGGGCAATGAGCAGTTATGGGGAAAAAAAAAAACATGGAACCCACCCACTACTTGCCATAGAACAAATAATCAAAAACACACTGGAAAACAGCCTCACCTGTGAGATTTTGCTGTCTCTTTCTCTTATTTTGTCCTTTACCAGTTTTATTAGTGATGTGATATTGTAGAATTCAGCCTCTTCCAGGACACCTAGTATGAGAACATTTTTTGGAAAGAAAGTGTAACCAAAGATTCCAGGCCAAAACCACCAACCAGTTCCTAAGATTATCTTCTCTATAGCCATAGAAAATGATTTATTTTGCCCTAGGAAAAGTTCATTTACCAACCTAACGATTCTGGCTTCCTTCAGACACATGTAGTTCAAAGTTTAACTCATTCTGAAAAACTGTCCTAAAAAAATCCCCGAAGAAAACTGATGCCATTTCACATACAGAATGAGAGGCAGGAAACAAAAAAAAGGAGCACAAATGCCATTCCATAGCAGACTGATGGACCACCATGGCTCAGGCCCTGCCTCAGGCTGGAATACAAAAGAGAAATTCAAATAGTGCTACTGAAAAGCTATGCAGCTGCTAGTGTGCAGAAAATTTTTCTTGCTATCATTTGAGATCTTAGACCCCGAAACAAAAGCTTAAAGATACATACTACAGACTGCTCCCACTCACGTGTTCAAGCCTTACCTGTTCTCCACACATACTGTGTGTTTAACAATGCACATGGAAATTACATTTCACATTATTTCCTACTAACATTGTTCTGACATTCATTTCTCTTTGATCAATTTCTTCAACACCTTACCAATACAGTTTTAGTACTATATGGTTTAAAACAGTCATCCTCCATTAGGATAAAATTAATATGAACTAGGGACAGAGAGGGAGAAGCTGGGGCCAGAATTTACTCTTCAAAAGTATACTCCACACATATGAACATCCCAGAACTTTACTCTTACTTCGCCTTACATCTTCTAAAGCTTGTTTCACAACCAGTATTCTTTTGCTTGAAGAGGACAAAACCCAAATATTTCACACAGTCATACAGGAAAGATACAAGATAAAAGGCATCTCCCCTCATGTTTGAATACTTATGTTCTATTTCTAGCTGGGGACAGGGGCTGTGAAATCAGGAATCATACTCAAAACACTCAAATAACAGCATACACTATAACTGCACGATAGCTATCAGCTTTGCTTGAAACAGATCGAAATGCTACACAGACTAAGATTTACCACTTGTAAGTTAGGTTTGGTGACTCAAAAGCAGTGAAATTAATAACCAAGTGACAAGAAAGCAAGAGATTTAGTAACATCTTACCTTCCTCAGCTAGGTCCTTGTTAATAACCAGTTTTCCATGTCTGAGATAGTTCAGCACTGGCCCAAAGTAGGTTGGGTCTCTGTCTATTAAATAGGCACCTGTTTCATCCTAGATTAGAAAACAAAAACAAAAAACAAACAAACAACAACAAAACAAAACAAAAAACCCAAAACACCACAAAAAACCCAAACAAACAAACAAACAAAAAAACCAAAAAACCCACAATGATTTGAACGTCCAAGCAGGAATTGCAAGCTAGTATTCAGCTTGGCATCTGAATAGCAAGGAGGTATTCAGACATAGCCACATCCCTTAAAGCCAAATTTATTTAAGACACTAAAATGAATTCAGCAATGTAGTTGTAATTGTATCAGACTGATCACTCAACTCAGTCATGTACTACGCAATGTCTCTTACCTGACCAATTGCCCCCTAACCCCTTATAAAAAGATTATCTACATTGTTAGCATGAAAGATCTAAGCCGTTAAGTGAGAACACTGAAAATTAATGTTAAAAATAACACTTAAAAACAGGAAACTATCATTTTGTTTGGAAACCTGAAGAATCAGAACAAAGGCTACATTCCAGTGAGGTTCAAATACCAGCTTTTTTTTTTTTTTTTTTTAATTAAAGGCAAACAAACCTACCTTCTCTTTAACCTCAACACTTTGCTCTAAAAACTTTTGGTTTTGTCTTAGCTCAGATGTACAAATACTCACAGGGTACTGAAAACAGCTGTGTACCAAGCAAGGGTTGTATGTGCATCTTCTAAAAAAAAAAAAAGTAGACTGAAGATGCAGATCCTACCTACCTCACGCAGACAAAGAAGGGACAGACGAAACTAATTGATGCTCAGTTTACTGGACAGAGTACAGCATTTTGTGGAATGCAAAACAGAGTTCACAAAATTCGCCTGCACAGCTGATATTCTTGACAGAGAGATAAAGGAGCAAAACTGATACTTCCTACATAATTTAGAGTCTATGTGTGAACACCTGTGATCAATGCAGCACTGACATACTTTGTGCTGGCCAGAGATCTAAGGAAGACTGAGAAGACAGATGTCTAATAGATCCACCATTCCTTTCTACTATCAAGTGGATCACTGATAGTGTTAATCCTTCAGTACCTGAAGTTTTGGTGCGATGGATATCCTACAGATATATACTGAAGAGATATGGCAGAATCACAAATACTTTTCTATTTATTCTTATTTTTAATATTCTAGTAGTTTACAGGAGATACTAAAAAAGCATCGCTACCAACAATCCTAGCTAGATTTGAATCATTCTCCCCAAAAACTACATGTGGTAGTGAAACTTGTTCCACATGAAAAAAGTTCTACTGACCCAATCCTCTGCATTTAATATGTAAAGGTTTGATTACTGAACCGTGATACCTGAAAACTCTCTCTATTTAAGAGTATCTAAAGTTCCTAAAATGTTTAATTGGAAAAAAGATGGTGGATGTATTTTCAGGTCCATGGATTTAGTTTCTGGATAACTGCACTTGTCTAACCAGGGTTGGTAGAACATAGAAAGTCACAGCCTGAACTACAAAAGACATAAACATCTTTCTATAATTACAAGCTAAATGCTTTACATACTTGGGCACACTGTCATTTTAGAAGAAGTGAAGGGGTGTTATATTTTATATAAAATTAACTGTTCAAGAAAATGCTAATATATTAAAATGTGCTCTCAGTTAACGTACACTCAGAGCAGACAGTGCTTGATGAAATCTAATCACAATTTCTTCTGACCTAAACTCATGGTCTCACGGAAGTGAGACTAGGCACCAAAAACAGTAGATAGATGAAGTGCATAAAATGGTATATTTTTATTGTTTCACATTCAAATATATTTATATTACCAATACACTTCAAGAACAAACAATCTGCAGACACAACCCAAAGAAATTAAATTAGCTGATAACTGTATGAATTATAAGCTGAAAAGTATTATTTAATACAGGAACAGAAACCAGTGAAGTTGGAAAGGAAAGTCTAAAACTGAGAAAAAGAAACACTGTTTTAAAGAAAAAAGGAGTCTTTGGTCATCAGTTGAACTGAATTACGAAATATATGGGCTTACAAAACTGGAAGTCCTCCCAGTTAAGGGAAATAAGTCTCTAGAAACAAGCTTCTTTAATAAGATTATTGTATTCTTTTACACTACAGTGTTTTCTCACATCAGCCTCTGAAGCAATACTGGCCACCAGCTCTACAGCATTACAAAGATAGACAGGTGGGTCACAGAAGCAAAATAACTAAAAGCTCTAAATGAGTAGAGTAACAGTAATAATGTTACACTAATCTAATAAAAGTAACAATGGTCACTTCACTCCTTACACGGAAGTCCTCAAATTCCTCTTACCTGAGTAGATTTCTATACACTAAAAAAGCTTCCAACAAAAACACAAAGGGAACAAGCTATGTCAGGCCTTCTCTTTCAACTTCCACCTAATGAGAGGTTACCAGCAACCTGCATTACCTGAATTCATTAGCCTAGCATGTACACCAGAGCTTATTATTAGCACTTGTACCAAATATGCTTTACACATACTGACAGCATCCACTCTGTGAAACACAAGATAGAATTGCTTTTGTCTTCTACCTATTTTTAACCATTTTCCTCATCATCCACAGACTTTTTTTCCATTCTATCGTTCCTCATCTCACTTTTTTTCCTTTTATACTCATTCCTTTCCTAACCACTATCAAGTTTCCTTCCTCACCTAATTACCATCTAGACTCTATAAAAATGCTTAATCTTCATACTGATAAATGCAAATACCATACTGAACATGTGTATAATATACCACAAATGAATAAAGTGACATGTCACTAGTGTCATAGTTTACGAAGCCTTTCAGGCAACAATGTGTCTTCAAAAAATAATAAAAAAGAAGAAAAAGGAACCCAAAAGTCTTATAGTTTATGGTGTAATAATAACTGTTTTTTTTCTTTTTTTCATTAGTAAATATCAATAGTTAAAGAACTCTGACTAAATTCTAACAGTGAGCAATCCAAAGTCTGTCAACAGGATTCACTTTAGTATGTAAGTTCCATGCAAAATTATGAATAGACTGAAAAATTCAGAGTAACTGGCCACTTGCTTGCCAAGATTACAGACATGGAAAACATGCATTAATTAACATTCTTCCAAAGAGAAGGATGTGTGCCTTGGACTTTGACTTTACAACTCAGGTGTGCTACAGACTAGTGCCAGGGAGTCAAGAGCCAAAATGTAAACTATTCAGTAAAGAATATTGTAACAACATGCAAAGAATGCACAGGCAAAAGAGGCACAAAACCTCCTCCTTTAGAGTGAGCTGCCTGATTATCCTCCAATGTACACTAAGCACTTCATGTTGAAATCACTAAGAAAAGCCGATTACACTAGATCTTTAAGGATATTTATGTAAACATAAATCCAATAAAAGCTGACACAGTAATGTAGTCATCTGCTCCACCTACAACTCTCAAAATATGGGTCACAAGTCTTTCCGCACTTTCAGAATGCTGTCAGGATTGGCTTCATCCACATGTACATTGTATTCTCATGCGTAACTAGCATTTTGGACACTCTTTCTAAGGGAAACATTTTTCTTTTATTGTAAGATAAGAATAATAAATTGCACTTCAGATGTGATCTAGACAGATTAAAGGTGTAGCTACAGTTTGCGCAGACATAACTGAACTAGCTTTAAGCTTGCTAGCATGAATACTAATAGACTGTGCTGTCCCAGCCTTGCTATTTCCCCTGCTAACTAGTTAATTAGGTTTCTACAAGCTTTGAACGAGTTTGAATCTTCACTGACACAACTAGTGTGGGTATTTTGAAGCCATTTCCCAAGTTTCAGGTGAATACCACAAATGCCAGACAAGTCTATATTCTAATAAGGTCTCCGTTTTCTCTCTTGTAGATATATTTTATACAAACTGGTGTTAATGTTTACCAGAACAGCAGCTGAAACTCAAGTTTCCTCTCTATTCAGTATAGTCACATCACCCCACATTTCGACCCCATAGGTGTTCCCTACAAATTTTGACACTCTTTGTAAGGATACTCAAAGCAAACGCTCCTGTCGTCTTTGCACATCCAACACAAAAGTGCTAATTAACCACATGGGTGTTTGTATCTTTACCCAGTTCTATTTTTGCATTACATTCTTCTCTCTACCAAGAGTTTTTCCTTCCTTGTCCCTAAGTCCTAGACCTTTTCCACACCTGCCCCTTTTTACAAGGACACCATTTAAAAAGACAACATTGCTGAGGTACAGTGAAGGCTGAATTTGTTTATTACCACTCTGCCACACCGATGTTTAGTCCAAGTTACAAATACCATGGAATTTTAGAGGAAGCCTAATAACTTGCTCTTAAATTTTCAATCACCTGGTTCAGCATACCAATGAAAAGTCAGTGTGGCTCACAATCATATTCCTTCTTTCTTAAGAATTAACCCTAAAGCATATCTACAATCCAGCATTCACGGAGACAGGAGACTCAGAATGCACATATATTTTCAAAGAATTTGAAAAATATCTCCCAAAACATTTACATTATCATGTATTCCCATCTCAAACCTTTCCACTTCAATCTCTAAAGAGACTGAGGTTCAAAGAAATCTTAACGAATACTTAGCCTGATCTTCATGTAAAACATACATAGGACTCAATTTATTTACAGTGAAATTTAACCTTTAGAAAGTAGTGGTGAAACCTAACCATTTTGTGCAAGCCATTCCAATAACTAATTGCTGTTGCTGTTAAAAATATGTACTTTCTAGCCTGGACGTCTACAGTTTCACACTTCACTAGCTGGATCTCACAATACCTTTCCTAGACTGAACAGGCTTCACTATTAGATTTCTAGTCTCCTTGTATGTACTTCTGGACTGAGAAGTCACTCCTTAAACTCTTTGCCAAAAAAACAGTTTTGCTCTTTATAACCTTCCGCCAAATCATATTTCATCTTGTGACTACCCTCCAAGTTCTCCAATTTTTGAAGTGACCTTGAATTGTGAATGCCAGAATCAGGCACAGGATTCCAGTAGGACTCAAAAGTAGGACCAAATACATACACCTCCCTAATCCCGTTTAACATTCTCCCCAAGAATTGCATTAATACACTAGTTAAAATGTCAGAAATTTATTTCCAGTTAATTTTCTTCATTGAGGTCAAAACTAGCCTGAAGACTTCCCCTCAAATACTTTTCCAGAATGGACACACTCAGAATCCACACCACCAAGCTCTTGGCTCAAAGCTGTGCACTCTAACATGGGTATCTAAAAAATTGACATCATTTACATATACTAAGCAAGCAGAAGTTCTGCTAAAGGCAGCAATATGCACAGAAACACAATAATAATTGGCACTAAATCTGCATTTAGATATAATTGTCTCCCCTACCCTCTATGCTTTTTAAATCTTGAGCTAGATGCCCAGAACACATTTTTCTCAAACTATGTAACCTAAAAGCTTTGAGCATCAGCAGACTGCCAGTACTAATCAAAACTACATTAATAACACAACCCACCTAACTAGTCAGAAATCTCATGGACAAATAAAGTTTTTCTCAGTTATATCTTAGAATAATGACTACAATTAAGATACTTCTTACTGCTGACAGTGAAAGATGTGCTGCCAGGAAGATTTTGATTTTTCTAAAACATTCAGTGCTTGCTTGCTTGCTTGCTTCCTTCCTTAAGAGATTCTACCTCAGTACAATTACGCTTAACTTCAGAAAGGCATTAAAAAAATCAAGCATAGATACTGTTGCCAGAAACCTTATTAAGAAAGGCTGACAATCTTCTCGCTTAGGGGAAAGTTTAAAGAATGATAGAACAGTTTGGAAAAGAAAAACTGGTATATAGATAAAATAGGAAAGTGCTGAAATCAGGAAGTATCTGGCAGGAAAACTTACAATACAAGCATTACATAAGTCAAGCAAGGATGAAAAAGGCAGCAAGACTCTGCTTGTCTATTTTTACGTATTCATCTCTAAAGCAAGATTTAAATACTCCGGAAAACAAATCCTATTGTGAACAGCAGGTATGACCACTACCACTCATTCATTTGCTGAAATGATTCTCAAATAGTCTTAAATACAAAGAAGAGTCTTAAATACAAAGATGCGTATCACATTGTGAAACGTGCTAAATTCAGAGAATCAACATCACTGTCTCATTCCATTCAACACCAGTTTTGCCACAAGGTGTGCCAAGGTTAATCTTTCTTCTGTTGCAACTGGAAACGTATCTGATACCAAGAGACAGGCTGCATGGCCTTGTTCAACATTAGCACCTGAAGATAACTTGAAGGCAAACATGCTTCCTTTCCTGAAGCCTTTCAATTGTTTTTAATAGCAAGCACTAAGGAAATCTTATGATTTATGTAGTTAAATAACATGTTGGTGTAGAAATTACAGTAGAGGAAAATCGCTATGTATGCAACTGATATTTGTAGAGTACAACTTATGAACTATTTTAATTTCCTATTCTCATTTCTAATAAACTCATCCAGTTAACCTCTTTCAGAACTTCTTAATGTATCAACATGGTTAATTTTGATATGCCTCACTTCTTGAGTTTAGGCAGAAACAGCTCTATTACTAATTTTTTGTTTTGCTTATAGGTCTGTTCTCATCCGAGATAAGCATTTCTTATGGTTTCATTTTCTAAAGATTCTGATTTGGCAAACTTGTAAAGTAAGAAAGAATCTCAACTAAACTTTTTTCTTCAAAGACATACATTTACTGACGTATGAGCTAATTTAATTATTGGCTCTTCTGCTCGGTCTTGCTTCTAGAGTTGCAACCTGTCCCCCTCTCTTTTGTCAGTCCAGACATTAGAGCTTTCCATGAGCTGGTTTAACTCACTGAAGTTATAAAAAAATATAACTCCTCCTTCAGTTTTGCTGAGTTACATACTTATCAGATGGAGCATGATCAGAGGAATATGAAATGTGCTTATGAACTATAAAACATGTTTTGTATTATGAGCAGAATTCAGTATTAATCTGTTGAAAATAGATCTAAAACTTCCTGAAGTGAGATACTGAAGTGCACCCCAGACAAATTCCCCATGCAGGAAACATGATATATCTTGTTCAGGTTAGATTTTTCATAGTTCTTTCAAACAGAGGGCTGTCGCTATCAGTTTCGATAATCTCATCTGCTGGCTCATCCCTCAGGATTCTCCCTGCCCCACCTCCCCCACATCCTCATCTGGAGATAGGGACAAGTATGTCTGGGATAGGTGTAACAGGCATCAGCCTACATAGGAGCTCAAATACACATCCTCTCTCACTTTAAAGTTTACAACTAGGTGTTTAAAACCCATGTGAATTTTAGGAAGAAAACACAATGGAATCAAACCCAGGGAATTATAAGTCAAAGACCAGCTCTAATGCTCCAAGCTTTAAGAGGGCAGTATCTTTACCTATTAGCTGCACCTTATAAGAACAACTGTTCTTACACAAAAAACACAAAATTGTGCTGCATAGTAGTCATTGTAAATAATCTTTAGTATATGATTAAGAAAAATGTCAACTTCGTATCAGGTTACAGCTCATAACTAGATTCCAAAAAGTAAAACCATGACAGAAAAAACAAATCTATTACTATCAGATTTTGATTTACATATACGTAGCAAAGGAGAAGAACCACAGTCCAGGATGATAACACAAATATCACCAATTATTCCCTTGAAATATCTGTGCTCATCAGTTAAAAGCACCTGATATTCCAAAATTAAACCATACAGACAATCTATTGATGTGCTATTGTATCAAGACAGTACATTCACAAACTGGTAAGATACTCGGGAAGGATTTTTTTTTTCTCTTGAAAAATCTCAGATATCTATGATATCTGTTATCATTCAGAGGAAAAAAAGGAACTGCTTGGATTATGTTTTGCTGTTTACAGGAGATGAAGAACCTAAAGATTCTGAATCAAATGCTTGAAAAAAAGGCTCTATGTGTTTAAATAATCTTAGGTACTGTAACTAATACGCTACAATGGGTAATCTAAGAGGTAGACTACTTCTGCAAAATCCAAGATGACACGTGACTGCAGAAGCCAGGCTCTGACTGGTTGACGCAAAAATCAATGACTACAGATGCTCAAGACAACGGGGCATGAAACTCTGGCAAGCGTACTGAAAAGAAGACCGTAGTGCATACCTGACCAGGAAAGGCTTTGCTTTTTGTACGTCAAATTGAAGACGTCTAGGTTCATAAGCCTAGAGAATGCATCTCTGAATAACAGGATTGTCTCTAAATCCAAATTTTCCACAACAACGTGTAGTTCTCTCTATACCTACTGTGTGCTTCACATTACTGATTTGCACAATAATCTATTAAAGATAAATATACCAGCTACAATTTCATAAAAAAGGCTGCTCACCATGACAGGACAATGCAAGTTGTTTGCATCTTGCTAAAGTAGTTTCCATTAGACTTCTACATTGGCAAAAAAGGATGACACTTAGTAACATCTAAGCAGCTCAAATAATGTATAGGCATGTTCCTTGCAAGCGAAGGATACCTTTCTATAGCTGTGACTGCACCTATCTTTAAGTTGTCGTATATACTATTAACAACTATAACTATGTAAGTCTAGAAATGTGAAGAAAATTCATCAGGTCTCTCCGTATCCTACCAAATAGCTAAATAACCTTAGCATAAATTTATGATTTACTGCTACAACCCAAAAATGTAAGCACCGTAAAAAAGAAAATGTTTAGATTAGTAGCCTCATGAAATTTTTGCAAGATAGCAACACCTCACTGATTGTGCTTGTGAAGGATGATTGATTTCATCAATTGGTGAAAAAAGGCAGCCAAATGCCTTAATTAGAACGAAAGCATTTCTTCTAAAAGTGTGCCTTCTCTCTCTCTCCCTGATGACATAAGCACCTTTTTGCAGCCGAACAACTGAAACAGGTGCCTTAATTATTAAGCGTGCTTTATCTTTTATTTAAGAAACCTTAGAAGAAAGCTTTCCTACTCCCTCCCAAGTAAAGACAGTTTCTGACCTATCAGCAAGCCACCTACATTGTAAAATTTATTTTTATAGGCCAGTTTAAGCTAATCCTCTCCAAAAAAACCCATACCAAACCAAAGACAACAAAAAACAATCCCCACACTGCCACACTTTAATATATTTTTTCTCTAACTCTGGAATACTATTCAGGGTCTGTTCCCTATCTTCTTAAGCATTTAAACATCCTTTCTGGAAGTTATGCATGAGAAAATGAAGGAATTTACTACTAGTCTCACTGAAAAAAAAATTTAAAATTGATATATAAAAATCAACTCTCTATTTTCAACCTGTTGGTTATATATTCAAGGGTTAGAAACTGTTCCCTTCTTCTCCTTAAGCGTACTGTACTAGAAGTCCATTTTTGGACATTATGCTCCAAAACGTCTTTCAGAGCCAGCACTATATACAAATACTTCATATCCATTACTACATATCACTCCATAAATAAAATATTAATCGGTAACTTTGCTTTCCCTACTAAAAGTGAGTCAGAACAAATACCCGAACATTCAGTATCACCACCATTTGCAGTCCATGCAGAGTAAGTAATATTTTACTCAAAGAACTGCTGAAACACAGAACGCTATGGCTAAGCGAGAGAGGTTATTATCAAAAGTAGTTTGATCTGGTTCTTGAAATTGAACAAGAGGGTGATGACAGTGCAGAAATAACACGACATCAGTGCAGGCAGATACTCCATTAAAACACTGAAACTAAACCCGGTCGGACCAAATAAAAATTTAAACAAGCCCTCGACCGACCCTGTGCTCTCTCTGTTGTAGCTACAAGCAGCTGTGTTAGGCACGAACCCCATCGCTTCGCCTGACGCCGGCCCACCCTCACAACCCAACTCCCTCCAAGCGCACGGGCTCGTTAAGCGACGCGACCCTTCAGAAACGCCCCCAAGGGCGGCGGAGCCCGCCGCTGCCGTTCTGCTCTGCCTCACCGCCCGCGGGAGCGCCGGCTGCCCGCCCCGCAGCCAGGCGGCCCGGCCCGGCCCCGGCAGCGCCGGCTCCCACGCGGGACGGAGGCGCCGTCGCAACGCTCCCTCGGGGGCCCGGCGGAGCGGGCCCGCGGGGAGCGGCGCGGCGCGGCGGGGCCCGCGCTCACCTTGTCCGAGTCCAGGTCGGGGTCGGCCTGGCAGAGGCGGAAGAGGAAGGACTTGGGGTCCCTGCAGAGCGTCTGGCGAGTGGTCAGGAAGCAGGTGCCCCCGACGTTCAGCCGGACCCACTTGCCGGGCACCGTGCCGGGCGGCGGCGCCGAGCTGCACCGGCGGCAGGGCCCGCCCGGGCCTCCCAGGCCGAGGCCGCCGATCGGGGGAACCGGGAAATCGCAGTGGTTCTCCGCCGCCATCCTCGCCGCCGCCGCCGGAAGGGTCCGCCCCAGCCACAGGTCCCCGGGCGCGCCTCCCACCGGAAGCGTCCCGCTCGGAACTGCTCCCTTCCCCCTGCCCGCCCAGCGCCTGCGCTGCAGCGGCCCCGGCCGCCGGGGCCGTCGACGACGACCGCGCCCGAGCGGCCAACAAGGGCCGCGGGCGGTGGCCCCCGCGCCTCCACAGCGCCGCCGCCGGGCCGGAGGCCTCGCCCGCCCCCCCGCGGCGGAAGGAAGAGGCGGAGGCCAGGCCAGGACCCTACATGCCTTTATTACAGACTACCAAGCGTAAGTGAAATCCGTCATCCAGTCACTAACTACACATCTACAGCACAGAGATCTGTCGAGAGGAGAATAAACAGTCATTAAATTATGAGATATGATTAAATCATCGACCAATAGAAAATTTATATAATAAAGCCAGAAAAAAGGTGTAAAATATAGTTTACAATAATTATTCACATTCAAGGCTGTACATCAATACATACAACACCATGGCCCCGAACATGAATTCAATCCAAATAATTCATATATTAGAATTTAAATAACACAGACTGAAATAGAGGCCAACAAGAGCCAGCAAATAACCTTTAAGAATAAAAATACAAAAGTGTGTATCTTATATCATTGCATTATTTGCTTCTGTTTTCACAAGTTCTTGGAGGAGGGGAGATTGTTTTGTGGTGTTTGTGGGGGTTGGTTGTTTGGGTGGTGGTTTGTTGGTGGTTTGGTTTTTTGGTTTTTTTTTTTCTTCTTTTCTCGCTTTTATCTGTACATCACAGTTACAGCTACAAACCAGGTAGAGAATATTACACACATAACTGACTGCCACCAACCTGAAAACAGCTAGCATACAACTATCAAAACTGATTATGGTTCCTGGTTCCTATTTTTTCCTCTTCTGTCAGATACAGTAATTGTAAGTTCTGCTACAATTTAGAACATTTGCCACATCCAATCAGAGTTAGTACGTGGTCATAGGAAGCTGTGTCAAATGGCAACCATCTACATTCACTGCCATGCTGACAGACAGACCAGGTTATTGGGTGCTTAAGAACCTCTCCAATTGTTTTGCTGTATAAAGAGTCATATTTCTTCTAAGAGGAAACATTCTTAAATTACCAGTCTTACCTTAACTGAAAGCATGCCGTTTTGGGTCAGAGAATTATTGTCTATAAGCTCACTCAATCAACTGATGGACAATCTGTGTCATGAAGCTTTGCAGGAGCACTTCCATTTGATTAATATTTGCATAAAATATTACAGGCATTCAGCAAAATTTCAGATATAAATACCACACCTATTCATGTAATTCACTAGTAGAAAGAATGACCAGAATCCATAGACCACATCTTTAGGCAACTATTAATACACAAGTTCTCTCCTCAGCAAGGTGTTGGAATCAAATGTTTTGTCCACAGGCCAAATGAAGTAATTGTGTTGACTTTACTACATCATTCAAAAGGAACTGTTAAATGTACATGTGGGAAATCCTCAGGATTCTTCAGTGTTCCCAGTACAAAATGTAACTATATCAAGCACATTAAATTAAGCATCTTGAACTATGAAAATGGATTACAATTATCACATCTTTTACAGAGTTTTTTCCAGGCTTATATATAGCAGATATTTCACAACTAAATCACATCAGAAGGAGAAAATTAAGTGGAGCACAGTACTATCTGATAGTTTGATGTCTTCAGCATCGAAGTGCTTAGCAAATGAGGTCTTAATAGGTAATATCAGTCTGCTCACTATCACATCTGAAGCAAGTCTTCCTTAATATAAAGCCTTCTCAGAACTGGACTTTAAGGCCAACGGTAATAAACTCATCTCTCCAGTTTATCAAAGCAGCTTTAAACTTCCTGTGACTGGGCTGGACACTGAATACAACAGTGTGATTCGAAAAATCCTTTCTAGCAGTAGTACTTCATCCTTTCTTAAGCTCCACCCCACAGGAAACAGATGCAATAAACACCTTCCTGAAGTTCAAATCCCAAGGAAAACAAAATTACAACATTACTGACCAGATTCTTTACAAATGATTGGCAATTGTTGAAAATGCAAAAGATGGAATGAATCAATCAACAGAGTGGGTTTTCAGCAGGTTTGCAGTGAGGAGTCTGAAGAAGAGTCTTCAAGTGCCCAACAACCCTTTTTGTGCTTTGAAAGACCTCAGATAAAGAGCAGAGAAATTAACTGGCTTATCTGCAGCTCTGAAGAACCTCCCTTGTGCATTTCATTCCATGAACTCCCATGAACCACAGGAGTGATCTTCAGGACAAAGATGAAGCTACCCCACTTCAGGTATAAGCATTTAAAACAGGAACCAGCCCTTCATAGTATGCGGCACCTGCCAATACACATTTAAGCGGACAAACTGGTGAAACATACTTGAATCCACATGATTGCTTTGTCTTGCCTCACTCTATTCTTCTGCCATCTTTCAAAATCACAGATTTCACTTACAGTACAAGAAAGACAAATACCTCTCCCAGAAAAGTTCTAGTCCCTTCCCAAAAAAGCAACAGCTAAGGAAGACTTGATTTGGAACACTGAAGTTCTAATGGGAGAGATGCCTGTAAGAGATGCTCACAGTTTTCTAATGACAGCATTGTCAAAAGAAAAAAGCAATACTAGAATGCAGACATCAGCCTTCCAGACACATTCTTGATAGCTTACTTCTATCAAGATTTCTTTGGCTGAAAGCTTTTGGTGGGCAGGACGGAAGTCTGCTGAGACAGGATTTTCAAGGTGTGAAAAAAACAGTACTTTGTTATGGCAAAATGACTACAAGTCTAAATATTTCAGAAAACATGTTTAAGCATTACTAGGTTTCCACCTAGTGAACAAGCCAAGGGAGATCACTCATCTCCGAATGAAGCTAAGGTGTTCACTATTAGCAGAACAACTTTGCCAGACTTTTTATGTGAGGCCAAGTTTTGTCACACCGAACAGCAGCGGCACCGTGAATCTCCATCACTGCCAAACTCTCCTATATAATGTTGGGAATACGTCTGCATCTCTATACCAAAGGCTAAATCCAAAAGCTGTAGGGTCACCTCCAGCGGACCCAACACACAGCTGGGATTTGACAGCCAGAGAACAAATGGCTAGCACTGCAGCAAACTTACAATACATGTCATCTTGGTTAGAATGGTAAATACAGGATTAATACAGGCACAGATAGAAGGTGTACTGTGCTATTCAAATTTTAGTGACAAGGAGTGTACCTTGTATGTGATGAAATTTCTCATGATGTAAAGGGAATGCTGTTCTGTCTTTCATCTCAGCCATTTACAGGACACCTTAGATCCCTTACCATCAGGCACTGTCAGCCAGTGATTTACTTTTGTCAAGTCTGTGTACATGGTGGGATAACAGAAGACTACAAGAATGTCGTTCATCCAGAAGAAAAGGCAGCTGCACTCTCTTGTTTAAAGACTGAAAGATACTGGAAAAGCTGAACTGTCATCAAGTTCAACCACATAACACAGTTTCTAAGAGATCAATAAGTCTCCTTCATCCTGTACAACAAAATATCCAACATTCATGTGTTTTCTGAGAAATCCTGATAAGCCACTGCTTTTCAAATACTGCTTCTAGAACAGTAGCCCGTGAGTTTTTTCAACGTTGCAGTGGAACATTTCTTTCTTTGGTGCAAGTAAAAGCACATCATAGTATAAGACCTCAAAATGCAGAGATGGTATGTGTAGGTGAATAAATAGGTGTGATGTTTATACTGCTTTTAAAACAAGGAAGGAATGCCTTTGTCCAGACCTAGGTCATTCCTCTCTGCAAGATTCAGGAACACAGGCATGTTGAAAATACCATTAGGGAGGTTGTTTTTAGCACATAGAAAGTTATGTCTTTGCAACGTTACACGAAATGTTTGACCACAAAAAAGTCTTAATTTGAAGAGGATAAAGGAGATCGATATGAAAAATATTTTCATTTTATAGATATGCCTTAAGTACCATATATTTTCTCCGTTGTATCAATATTTTCCTTTGTGTTTTTAACCAGATTACTTTATGGATCTAATATTTCAATTGCTTAAATTTTTTCAGAGTTGCTAAATATTTGGCCAAGACCAAAAACAGGATTATTTGTACATCTCATTATACAGTGAGACAAAAAAAAAAGTCAAGTAATCAATTGTACAAAGCTTTCACACTTCCTTCTCTACCCAGGTAAATAGGTTGGCCCCACTAAAATGCACAGTACATGCACACCCTGGAAAGAAAGCTGCTAGCCCTCATCTCCTGAAAAGGTGAAAAACTACTTACTACTTCAATAGTAACCTTTTTCCCCCATACTAACTAGTTAATTTTTAGTTAGCATTAGTTAAAAGCATGCTGGTAAGTTTATTGTCCCTTGATTAAACACACGTATGATTCATGTTAAAATTTAAATTCAATGTTTAAAATCTTATAGGCTTCAGAAGCCAACATTTCAATTTTAGAAAACTTTCAGTGCCATGTTCAGCATTTTACTCTCTCACAACTTGTATCATTGGAGCCTATCTGCCAGACACATACATCTGATTCATTCACATAATTACTAAAGTACCACATAAATCCTGCAACCAGAACTATATTAGGAATTACACAAGGGTGCAACTGACCTGGCTATAAATGCCATATACCAATAAGCTGGGGGACTGTGAGAAAAGGAAGAGAAAACAAAGAGGTGGTGCTTAGGAGAGGCATATAAAAGCTCCCTGATGAAATACAGTTTAATGATAATCTGAAAGTCACAGAAAACTCCAGCCCCATAAAATGCAAGGCTGGTACATGATTCGGCGTGTGTGCGTGTGGATTGGTTTTAACTCATCTTAAGTGAAGCTGGTAATGCAAGGTCTATCCACTAGTCTGCAGCAGAAATTGAGCTGAAGTGCACAAAAGCAAGATCTTCACTGCAATGATATGCATGTGGAAGCCTCAACAGAAGCACAAAGAGCGAGCAAAGCGACCCTGAATTCCATTAGGTTTTTGCTTTTCTTTCTTTCTTTCTTTTTTTAAAAAAAAAAAAACAAAAAAAACAAAACAGAACATTTCAGACATATGCTTCCCCTTGAGATGGTAATAGGTGGGTTGAAAAGATTCCTCTGATCGGCTGCACACGGAGTTCTAGCAGCAAGTAGGGAAACTGGGAAATTTTGGATGAGCTTTACTATTTAGCAGCATTCTGGTGGTATCTGTGCCGCCAAACTTCATGTATCTTTTTGCACCATTTATGAGCATTCCCACTCGGGTCCATCAGGTAATATGTCCTGTTTGGCTATAAGTGAACAACATTTTAATGAGTACTCCAAACACATTTTAACCAAAAAGCAGTAATTATTCAACACCTCCCAATAAAATAATTATTCAGAATTAGTTCATAAACTTTCCAAAAGTTAAATTCAATTACAGTTATATAACATTACATATTACTGAATAACTGTACATCTGGCATTTCAATATTGTTAAGCAGTCGAAAGTCAACTGACAATATATTGTTGGTACATTCATTGTGATCCTCTATATACAAAGAGGGCTAAATTTTAAAAGTAATTCTCAAGAACTTCCTTCAAATCCCAAAATCCACTTATAGTTTATTTACACAATTGTATTTTCATGGGAAATGTCAGGGGCTTTTTTTTGTTTTGGTTTGGGTTTTTTTGGGCTTGGGTTTTGTGTTCGTTTTTGGTTTTTTTTTTTTTTTTTTTTTAAATTAAGTCTATCAACACTTGTATTTAAGGAATTATATTTTCTCCAGAAAAACGTATTTGTTAACAACTTACAATAGTTGTTCAAGGACCTTAGTGCAACTTACAAAGAAATTAAAGAAAGTCACTTACTGTGTGAACAAAAAATGTCTTAAAATTCTTGGCTTCTGGCCGCAACTCTAAAGACCATGGAATTTCTCCTTTTAGAACTTTGTTGACAGGATCCACATAATACAGGTGGGGCCCTTCTGTGAGCAGCAATTGGCGCCGACGTGCAAACAATCCCTAACAAGAAAATTAGAAGCAGCAATGCAAAAAAAGCATGAGAAAAAAAAATGTAAATGTGTAGATCTCTGAATTTAACAGCTGAGGTAGAATTAGAACAGCTCAGTGATAGGACAGTATGTTTGAGTTTGGGCGACTTTGTTTTCCCCTTTTGCTTTACCTATTTGACCTCACTCCTTTTTTAGGGGGTTGCAGTGCATTCCTACTACATGGCAAAACACAAGTGCTATTTTAAGAGAGCATCTTCAAGTTCTAAAAAAACATAAAACATCGAGCTGTACAGAGTGAAGCAAAATCTATTTGTCAGACATTCCAGCACAGAAGTCAATACTCATGATTTTGTGGAGAAAATCAGGAGCAAGCAGGTAGTAACTTAGATGAAAGAGAACCTACACTCCTGTAAAGCTGACAAAGACTACTGTTGCTCATCTGTACCATGTTAAAGTTAAAACCTAAAGCTGTTCTAATGTCACCTCTGCCTCTCTCAGGATACAGGCACTAGTCGGATCCAGGAAAAACACCACAGTTAAGGACAATATGGGCTCGTATTTTATTTTCCAATATTTGGGGCTCAATCCACATGCAGACATGCATCAAGACAAAGTGTTTAGTGGGCTGTATCAGATTGGGACGAGGGGAGGGAACAAAAACTCGTTTACTACAGTCTCAAAATGAAAGCATCAATAGCACATTTACTTTTAGCCTTTTCCGAAAATCAAGAGCACACCACTAAATTAAGAAAAACCAATCTTTTCACAAGAAAACACTACATTTTAAAAAATAAACAAAACAATTTGACACAAATAAGTTAAACAAGGAAGCTCTAAACAGGTTCCTTATCTATGCTGCAACTGTGCAAAAATGTGACAGCTGAATCTTGTTACAGGAAATTAAGAAAAGCCTTTACCTTTCTTTTGTCCACTGGGCCCATTTTTAGGATTAAGTTATTTTCTACAAACTGATGCCTTAAAAAAAAAAAATAACTATTACTCCAGAAGTAATTCTTCCACAGAAACAGCTTTTATTATTATTATCAAGCAATTTTCCATGTCTCTCCCCAGTGCCTCCTTTTCCACCAAAGAGTCTTGAACAACTACTACATAAGTTTTGGACTCATTCCACACCAGAGTTTTTTCTAAAATCTGACAGCGGGGAGGGGAGAGGGGACCACAAATGAGAAACTCCTCTCAAGAGTGAAGAGAAATGCTAGTAAGTACATGGTCTGGAGGTATTTTGGTTAGATATCAACAGAATATTATCATTCAGAAAAACCAACTTATGGTAACTGTAAGAAAGAAGGAACTTTTTCTAGTTCTAGGACTCTGTAGAGGGAAGACTTCTCAGAACTGGTATAGCATCATTTCTGCCTATCTTATAAACATACTCCACAACATCTTCTAGACCTTGTAAATTTTAGAAACGTAGTATTAGGTTTTCACTGCTATTGCTTTAAAAATATAAGTCAAGAAAACTCTAGTAGCTAATTGTATGCTTGAAGATATTAAGATTGACAAATACTAATTTGAATCAAAATAACTTATTTTTTCGGATTCTTTACCGCTGTGCAAGTAACAGATGAGGTATATTCAAAGATCTTACCAAGGATTTCCACCAGCTTGTTTTGCCAGAAGTAACCTCTTTTCATCTTCAGAAAACTGTAAGTCCAGCTCAAAGGAATTGTTGTCAAGATCATGAATATACTGTTCAATATTTCCTCCTGATGTCTGTGGTGTACTTGTCTCTGGGCCAGACAGTGAATGGGAAGAGGCAGAACCAGAAACTTGCATGCAACCAAACTGACTCAGGAGATTGTCATACTAAAGGAGGAAAACAAAATGAAGTAAAGAATTTTTTTTTATTAAAAAGCTTATTTTGCACTAAACTGTGGCTTTTAATTTAAGCATACTTTTGTTTATTATGCTTTTGGGCAAAAAGACAGCCTACTGTCTATAGATTAACAGGCACTTAGCCAAAAAAGTATGCTTGGTCAAAAGCAAGCCAACCAGTATTTTTTCCAAACACTCACTTTATCAGAAAAAAAATGCTGACTAGTTCAAATTTTAACCAGCAATTTTATATTAGATTCTCAGTAATTGAGTCTTCATTAAAATACAAATAATCAGTAGTTCCAATAAAACTATTTAATATGCAATAATTATGCTTTAATGAAAGTCTCAGGCAGCATCAGAGCTGAATATCACAATAGACAAACATACATTTCCATAACAGTCTTCATCATCCTCTGACATAGCAGGTAAATACGCGGTAAGTTTTGGAGGTGTCTGAAGATGTAGGTTCTCCCACACAATGGATTCGAAGAAGGGGTGAGCCTTAAGAGGTCCATATCCTCCCATTTCTTCACAACCTAATCTGTTGGTAGCATCTAGAACCTGAGCAAATTACAATTAAGTTAACATGCATGAAATAACGACAAGGAAAGGGTGAGCACTATTAACATTTGCATAGCAGCATGCAAAAACTTAAAACCAATTGGTCTCACTGCCCTAAGCGTACATATCTAGAATGTAAGGAGACTGCTTATAAACACAAGATGTTATTTGTCAGTATGTCTTGTCAGCAACATTTTGCATTAGATAAGCTCACAGATCTAGAGAAAGGAGCACTTCTTTGGGTCCACACATTTTTTTGGCTTTGTTTCTTCACAAAGACAGAAACAAAACCAAGCAAACATACAGAGAAGGCCTGATGGAGCATAGCTCATTTAAGTATAGCCCAGCATCACATTCTATTGATGCAAGAAGCTGTGGAAGCTATAGTTGGTGTCAAACATCAACCTCTCAAGCACCCTAAAACCGCACAGTTCTCAGGATGGTGACACAACCTGGACCTTACCATTCAGCAGGCACTGGCTTGGCCATAGAGCTGGCCTGGACACAGGAACATGCTGCTAGACCCTTCACAATGGTTGCACTCGGCATCATTCACAAACATAAGACACAGAGTTTCCTCCTCACCCCCTGCCCCATGCTAATATGCTAGACTATAGAACTTCAAAAAGCTTATACCACCCAAAATGTTCTCTGCATATTCATTTTAGTGTCATGGCTATATCTCACTGATGAGACAGAACTATTTTCTCTTCCTATCTGTCAAACATTCACATGCAGAATAATTCTTTGGCTGATACTATTGAGACATGCATTAAGTGCAAGGTAAGTGCATGCTAAAATGCAAAGTAAGTTGATTTACATTGTAATGAATATATCTCCCCACGATGTATAGAACACTTTTCAACTAAACAATTCATTATACAACAACAAGAATTAATCTGAGTACTATGTAAACTTAAGGATTTGAATGTTAACTTGTGTGTAATGCACAGTATTTAGAACCATTTGCTTCCATTTCACTGAGAGACATTCCTTGTCCATGCTTTAGAATTCAGATTTAAAAAAATAATCTAAGTGCTGTTTAATAATGGATGTTGATTTTCAAGACACTCCCCTACGCAGTCAGTAATGCTCACAGTCGTTCTTATTATAAATTTTGCAACAGAGTGCAGAGAAACTTTAGGAAAAAACTACATAAGCTGAATGTTTCCAATGTCATCAAATCATTGAACAGCAGCAAATATTTACCAATAGCTTTTCAACAAGGTCTTTTGCCTTGGGAAAAAATTTTTCTGGAAAGTCATATTCCAACTTTATTATCTTCTGGAATATAAGATATTCATTTCTGCAAAAGAGAAAAATATTAGCTCTTGTTATTAGTTCTCCATGGTTCCTTCACCTTAACAGTGCATAATGTGGACAAATATTAAACAGGAGATCTACAAGTTAAATCATATTCTCATAAATCTTTCTAGGGTAAAGGGGTACAGTCTTCCAAGTATCTATGATCCTGTAAGCACCAGATACTTGAATAATAACAAGAAAAGTTCAAATGGCTCAATATAGAGGTGCCTCATACGCTCTTCATGTAGGCATAGTTACCTTTATGGTATAAGTTACATGTGAAATCCTAAGATAAATTAAGGAATCTCTCTCAGGAACTCTAGTTATAGCTGTCTAAGCATCTTCATGACATCAGAAAGGACAAATAAAAGCAGGCATGACATTAACACCAACACTGCACCGTGAAAAGTTGTACTTCAGAAGTGGTAGTAAGGCAAAAGCCAAAACCAAGTCAATATATTTATGATCCACACATAAAGAATTAGCTTAAATCTCTTACCCAGCTCTAAATGGAGGCAATCCAGCTACAAGCTGATATATTATACATCCCAGAGCCCAGAGGTCAGAGCTTCAAAAGAAAGAGGAAAAAACACATTGCATGTTTTCCTATAAGAATTCTTTAAACCGTAATTGGGAAAAAAAAAAAATCTTAAGCTTCTGCTAGTTAGAACATAGCACGAACACATCAGACAAACCTGCCTAGCATGATTTCCACACTATTTTCACTTCATTCTTTGACAGAAGAGTAGGCTAGCAACACAACTTTTGAAAAAAAAGAAGTATACAGTAACCATCCCACAACAACTGGCTACAAGCGCATATGCAAAACAGCTGAATTCTCAGTCAAAATAAAGAATGGGTATGTAATGAGACTAAAAAGAATACTTATTATCCACTACCACAATTAAAAAATGCATCCAACAATGCAATATATGCTCCTTCAGAATTAAAATCCTTTCCTCTAAATATTTTATGCAAAAAAAAGACACAATACAGCTTTTTCACTTAAAGCGTTTCTTAAGACACAAACAAAAAGACAGGCTATATGGTACATGGGTGAGGGAAAGTCTTAAGTTTTAGTGTGCTGTAACTTATTTTACCTCCAGGTAAACTATACATAGATTTGATTAAAGCTTAGAAATCCTCATGGAAGACTAAAATACTAACAAAGACTCAAAACTACTCAAATTAAGAATTTTCTGTAAAGATGAAGCATTATGTAACTTCTAAAAGGAGATGATAGCCTGATGAAGGTCTTTCCATTAGCCAAACCAGTCAAAACCTTTTTACTAGAAGCAAAAGTGGAAAGTCTAATGGTATTTCTATCATTTCGAGAACAGCTAGCACAAATTACCATAGTTATTCATTTAAGAGATCACTTTTCCCTATGATTTATCAGTGATGACTTTGATTATTCTTTCATCATTTTAATAAAATAGATATACAACAGTCTGTAGGTTACCATCAAGAACCAATTTAAATGAGAAGAAATTTCTTAAGGGTATCACTCATACTAGGCACAGAGATGAGCTTTAAACCACTGCAAACCCCAAGCAGAGCTTAGCAAAGATAACTGCAAGTTGATCTAAATACAAGTCAAAGCAAGCTGTAACCTCTCCCCTGACAGAATGTGACATTCTGTTGGTTTTACAGCAGGAATTACCATATTAGAGCAAGCTTATATAAAACAGAATTAAAATAATTATATTATTTGGATAACAGAAGAAGTTTTTCCGATTTATTTATGGGTAAGAGAAAACCAACTTCACATTGCACACCTCCTTCTCCTGACAACACCATCTACCAGAAGGTAGATGAACTGAGGAAACCAGCACTCAGACAAGAAGCAATACTTGTTAAGAAAAAAATATTTCAAACACTTAAAAAAAACCTGTGTACTCAAGCATCTTGTTTCTTTGAAATACTAAGCTTGCTTACTTTATTTATCCCCTCCTGTCCATTTGACAGTATCCTGACAGAGCCAGTAAAGTTCTGAAATACAATAGAGTCCTCACCTTTTACAGGCAGATTTCTCTGTCAGCAGTTCTGGAGAAACATACTGTGCTGTCCCTACAAATGAGTTTGCCCGTGCTGTTAAGAAAATTGAAAGAAATAAGCAAATATATACTTACGGAGAAGCGAGCAAGCCTCCCCCCTTCCCCTCTGCCCCCACCCAATAAAAAAAAAAACAAAAAACAAAGGCAATCTATTGCAAGTTACATAATGCTACAAAGAACCCACAGGAATTTCATTTCTCTACCCATCCACAAAACCTGCTTGGAAGAGACAAATCAATCAATTAATCTCAGTGATATCAATTTGGTTCAAGAAGCTAGGCACTTCGTTAGGTATAAAATGTACAAACACAGGCTTACTACATTCAAGTAAAAAATTAAGTTATCAAATTCAGTTCAGCCTAGTGCTTTTTTCAGGCATTGCTTGCAGCATCATTGATTCACAGGTTAATACTAAGCAACTAGTGACACAAGAATTCTGTAACCTTCACATTTAAGCAACTCTGATAGTCACTGGGGTTAAATACATAACCAGAGTAAAAACTTACTGTTTCAGCTGAGCCAGAGTAACTGTTTGTTTGTATTCTTGTCTTGCAAATGAAAAGTAATTTGAAGTACTTTAACTTCCCACTATATTTGGTGATCTAGCTGGCTAGGCCACTACACCAAATATTAGCTCTTCTGATATAATCTAAGCAGTGACAATCAAAACTGTTTCAAGCTCTCTGTGATTTTGTTAGATAAGAAGTACTGATATTTTAAGGTTACAATGTGTTAAATATAACATACATACATTTTCAAAGGACCACATGCTATAGTTACCTGTGTCACATGATGAAGTAAATAATGGCATACCTTGTCTGCTATCTGCAGATAATACTTTTGCTGTTCCAAAGTCTGTTATTTGAATGTGCATATCTTCATTTAGCAAGATGTTCTCTGGCTTAAGGTCCCTGGAAAAGGCAGATTTTTAATATTTGAATAGTACACAAATTAACATTGCAAAACTGCCTAGTGACACATACATAATGCTATCATAAATGATGCAGACATTCTATAAACATTATTGTGTGAACTTTACCTTGTAGCTATCAACATGCAGACTGTTAACAGATTTTGAAAAGCCCATTAATTAACATTTTTTCTAAAAAGACCTGAAGTAATGAATAATCTCAAAACCAAGCTATTGTGCATCTCACTTGTTCAACAAAAATGAAAAAACATACAAAAAACCCTAAAAAACCCTTCACTCCCAAGCCTTAATTTAAATAACATCTGACAGACTGATATGGCAGTTAAGATATTCTAGGCCTGTTTACTCAGTGCAAAACTCCAGTTAGTCAAACAATGGCAACCCCCCACCCCCACCCCCCCAGCTAAATGTCCAGATAAGAACTGTAAACCACCTCCACTCTTTAAGAATGGCATGTTTACATGTGTCACATACAAATCCATGTATAATCTGTATTTCAAATGTAGGCATACCATTTGTATGGACACTGCCTCCGATTCAGAATAAAATCAGACCTCACAGTATCACACAGACAATATATAGCAATATAGAGTTAGATGTCAAGAGGTTCATCAGCAACAACATAAAAAATAGCATTGGGTTACACTGTTATATTATTTACTTTGCACCAAGTTTCCTCAGTTGACAAGAAAAGACAACATCCTTCCCTCCTAAGAAGTATCTTTGGATGTTCAAAGAAATCTAGAAGCATGGGAGTTGTTTTAGTTGAGGTAAGAAAAATCAGTGCAAATTCAGAGTTGTTTCCATCAACCACTGTGCAGCATTATTTTCCTCAGATTACAGCCCCCTATTATTGAAAAGCATGGGTTGTGCAGCTGTGCAGTTTAAAGCCTGTGGACTAGCACAGAGAGCAATTGGAATGAAGTAATTATGACACACAAGCCATAAAAATCCTGTTCATTTTCCTGTGACTTTTCTCAGAGAGAAGTAGAAAGTACATGAACGGAATGGACCTTTTTAACAGTTCTGTGGGGTTTTTTTTACATATACATATGTATGTATACATATGTATTCTATACACACATATACATACAGTTTGTATATCATATACCTATATTATATATTAACATAATATATTATGGATCTAGGATGTAGCTATATATCTATATATATATAGAGAGATATATCTGTAGTAGCTTTTCCAGAGTAGCCTGACATCTTAAAAGCAGTTCTATCTCATGTCATATTTCTGTAGGCAGCAGAAAATCCCAAGAGCTTTCAGGCACTGCCAGAGCTATGGACTTAATTAAATAAACCTAGTATAAAGTTCTCTAATTGAACAATTTCACTGTTTTCTTTTGAGCTTCTCATAGTGGCCTTCATATGAAGACAAATATAAAGCAGTTCTTTTATAATACAAGATTTCCAATATAGGCTTAGTAATACTGACAATCATGCTATATTCATTTTATAAGCATTCTCCCAGCCTAACACATGGACTATATAATCACAGTCAAACTGGGAGTTCTGGAACTTTTTTTTCCCCTGTAGAAAATTTTATACTTGTAGTACTCTCCACATCCAGCCCCCTTAGATTCTATTCCCAATTATTTCACAGAAAAGTACTAGGAAAATACTTCGTCCTCTTAAATATAACTGAAAGAAGTAATAATGCTATCAGAATTATAATAAGCCAGCTTTTTGCCAACTAGCATCTACTGTTCCATGAACAGCTGCTTGGGAACCTACAGACACAATAGATTTCTTACCCAAAAAGAAGTTCTGCAGCTCAGATTTCTCACACTTACAGCTTTAATTTTTTTAATAAACATGAATGATGAAACATGCTTATCCAGACAATATAATTACATCAAGAACAACTGTGAAGGTCCCATTAAAAACTTTGCTAAATTTCACCATTTACCTACTTATTGTTCAGTTTTGTGGAAATTGTTCACTCAGTGAAAACTGACATACATTAATTTTACTTTTCTTGATGACATGCTGCACACTAATTCACACACCAGCAGAATTCTAGTTACTTTTGGTACATAACACTGCAGAAAAAAGATGTAGTTAAACAAAAAGTCAGTTTCTGGTTTTAGACCAACTGATCAAGACTGAAAAAGACAAGCTTTTGGTAATGTCAATTCATAGAATCATAGAATACCAGGTTGGAAGGGACCTCAAGGATCATCTCGTCCAACCTTTCTAGGCAAGAGTACAGTCTAGATGAGATGGCCCAGCACCCTGTCCAGCTGAGTCTTAAACATGTTCAGTGTAGCTAGTAATCCGAGGCCAAAAAGTTTTCTTTCTTTTTCCCTCCACTAGAACAGTTGGTCTAATAACAGAGATTGGCTCCCATCCTAAAGTTTTCTTTGTTTAGCTCCCTATGTTAACAACAGTACTAATGCTAATGAAATGCTATTATGCCCTCATTAGCTTTCGACAAAATTCACGTTTACTTTAGACTTCACAAAGAACATTTTTTTCTAGCACACCTTGTGCTAAACACCTTGTGCATAATCAAGGGCATGTTGGTCTCAACATTGTATTACCTGTGAATTATTCCTTTCCCATGCAAATACTCCAGGGCTGATACAATTTCAGCAGTATAAAACCTGGTACAGGTCTCATCAAATGAGCCAATTTTGCGTATATACTTTAGCAGCTCTCCATTTTTGGCATAGCTAAGCCCAAAATCTGAATGTAAGTATAGTTAAGGTCTATCACCAAACCATTCTAAAAACAAAAATCCCCATACCTCATTGCAAAGAGAAGAATAATACTAAAGCACACATGAACAACAGGGTAGAAGTGAAGTTGGTTAATCTGAAACTCTACATGGTAGCAACCTAAAACAACTTTTAAAATATATTAACAACCTAAGACACAGGTCCCAATTTCTTAGCATAGCAAAGACTACCTAAAGTGTTAAATTTGTAGTTTTTCCAGTCACCTGAATAATTCATTTCAACTGTATACATAATTGCCCGCAAAGAGAACCATTTACAGTTATAACAAGCATTTGACCTAAGTTTAAAATTGCCCCATCATCTGGAAAGTTCCAAAGCCAGCCCAGCGTTCAATGAGCAAATGTTGACATTACAAAAGAAAGCCCCTGTAAGTTCTGTTAGTGCATGTGTGTACGCATGTATCCATGTATGTATGTATACACACGATATAGGGACTGTTAGCACTGCTAGCAGCCTCTGTGAAAGACACAACTACTTAACTGACCCCAGAAATAGACTGATCTATCATTTTACTCTTGGCACAGACAATTCAAAGCAGGAGGTTTAGGAGGAAATTCAAATGATTAACATTTTCTTCACAAGAAAAAAAAAATGCCGACTGCACACCAATGAGCTTTCAAGACAAAACCGCACTTTGCAGTTACTGCTAGAGAGATAACTTGGGAAACAGTGACCCCAACAGAAGAGTTTCAGCTTTCTATCAGATTACTCTGTAAGCACTTTTACATAAGAAAAATTTTAACAGATCTAATTGTTCAAATAAGAAATAGTAGTAAATATAGCTGGCTACCCCTATTTTAAACACAGGAATTGTGGTGGTTTACTGTATATATCAGAAATAAAGCATTTCTAAAACATTTCTCATACACCCCCCAAATTTTTTAATTATTTTAAACTTAGGTTGTTGCAAGTCGCCCTTCAGCATTTACCACATGGACAATGTAAGTTACTGTTTTATTCATTTCCCCTGTCCTGTAAGTCAGTCACTCTTCTCTTTGAGGGGGCACACTTATTCTGTTTGCTTAATTTCTATTAAAAGCATGACTGCAAAAATTGCATCACAAACATTAAGATATTTTACACACCGCAAGTTCTTCTCAACATTCCTGTTAGACAATGTTTCAAAGGAACCAAAACTGGGAATTGCTACTTTTCAGAAAGCGTTACAGCAAGTTTTAAAACGCAAAGGATACATAGCTTTTCATCGTCCTGAAAGGTGAAGTAGAGTTTCACAAAAAAAGGGTGATCCAGGCGGGACATTACATCTCTCTCTCGTGTCACATATGGCACCTTGTTTTCTTTTATGATATGACGTTTTTCTAGAATTTTAACTTAATGAAAAAAGAGAGAGTGAAAATGCAGGAGGTACAACCAAATGAAGTCCGTCTAAGTAATTTGTTTGGGTTTTTTTTTTTTTTTTAGATAAAATTATCATAAACCCACTAATTCTGTCTTTTGAACAGGTGTTTTGTAACAGTACTACATTGATCTGTATTTTTAAAAAGTTCATGTTGAAGGAGTCGATACTTACTGGCATATTCTCTAGAACTTGCCAATTCTCGAGCCAAGACAACCTGTTGCCAGAAGAGAGAAAATATATTGTAACCATTCATTGAAGACATACACTAACATTGATTTTCATCTTACCATTCATTGAAGACATACACTAACATTGATTTTCATCTTACCATTCATTGAAGACATACACTAACATTGATTTTCATCTTACCATTCATTGAAGACATACACTAACATTGATTTTCATCTTACCATTCATTGAAGACATACACTAACATTGATTTTCATCTTACCATTCATTGAAGACATACACTAACATTGATTTTCATCTTCCAGTAGGTATTTAGAATACTGATTGTCCAATAAGCTATCACAACTGCAATCAGCAAAACATTTAAGCATGTGTTCATATTCTTGCTTCAGCAAGACCTCTGCAGAAATTAAGTTCAGGATAATGCTTGTTTTGCTAAAAGACTTATACACCTGACTGGGTAATCACCAATTTACGTTTTTTTCCCCCCAGAAGAATTCTGAAGATTGTAACATAAGTCACAGTAAATTGCCAAATCATCTTAAGGGGGGGGGGGGGGTTGGAAAGCAATAAGTGCGCTGAGGAATATTTATAAAAATCTGTCACAGTACTTTTTCTTAACATAAATGACAAAGATTGAAAGATAAATTTTATCTGAAAGATCAAAAGAAACAAGTGAGACACAGCTTTCAACTATTTACAGTTTGATAGGTAAAAGATTTAAAGAAAGAGAATGAGAGATTTCCAATTAGTAGAAGCAAGGGATAAAGTTTCAGACAAGCAGTTCTACATTTTTAAAGAAAAAAGCTTTTGGAAGAACACAAATTAAAGCTCATCTTCAAGAAAGAACTTCTATAAAAGGCAACTTTTAAGACAATCTGAAAAGTCCTCTTGCATGAATCCGAACAATAACCTTGTACAACAGATTGACTACAGTTTGTGGTTTTCTCATTTTAAGTTTATATCCACTCCAATACCTTGCTAGAATCTTGACATTGTACTATTTTTTTTTTAAATCATTGCACCAGGCTTGTTTCTAATCCACTTTTCATTACATTCTAATCCCTTGCAAAATCAGTTATAACAGAGTACTCCAAAATATTACATACATCTGATACTAAATGTTAGGCATTTAGGAAAAAGATCTTCTAAATAAGGCACTTTTTCAGGTGAAAGAAGTGCATGCAGTTGCACTCCTTCAGTATTAGAAAATTGAAATCTCAGTTCAGTAGTAAGAGGCACCTTTAATTTTCTAAAAAAGGTTCATTTTCTACAAACACACTGAAGTTCACAGTATTTGATCAATGAAAATTTCCACTAGAAACAACCAGCCTGTTACAAGCTGCATCTCTGCATAAGGAATTTTTGACACCCTTCTCTGTGTACACAGGTAACATTTAAAGCTGTGCAATCAAATAAGAATGTTCTTAACTTTTCTCGTTTTTGTTGCCAGGTTTCATCAATCAAGTCTACCATTAAAGCTACTGAAAGCAGGTCACTTTAGAAGTCAGTTGTCAAATAAATACCCAGATATATAGTACTAACTTTCTGCATTTTGGAAATTGATACTTTTACATTTTCATAAAACAATTCAGTGCCATCAGTAAAACAAAAATCCAATAGACAATCTTGCCTATATACACACATACACAGAGACTCCAACTGACACAGGTGAAAATGCATCTTGGCTAATAACTCTCAAACTTGAATTAAGCTGTATAGCTCCAAAGACTGACTCTCCTCCAGTCCTGCACAGTATCAAATTTTTTTACCATTAGATTTCAGATGTATTGCCCACATACTTATATTGATATCGAGCAGCTGTGTTCTAAGTACACAAGACTGAGTATTTACCTCCTAGCATGAGTACTTGGGTACCCCCAAGCCCCTTCCTCACTGAACAAATCTGACTATACCATATATCCTAATTTCCTCCTAACTAATAATCCACAAAAACCAGTAGAATCACAGAAAAAAAAAAAAAAAAAGAAAGAGGTACATGTTAATACCATGTCTCTGCTGTCAGGGGCCTGAATCTTATCCACCCTATGGGAAGAAGTAATATCAATAAGGAATGTAAATTCTATAGAAAAGAATTAGACCTTAGATAGGTAGCTTAAAAAAAAACAAAACAAAAAACCAACAAAAAACAAACACAAAACCAAAAACATTCACAGAACATTTAAATGTGTAAGTTGCAAATTCAGACAACAGCAAGGCAAGAAATGTAGTTAAACATTCCCAAACTGAAGGAAGGCAGGATAAGAGCAGAGAACCCTCAGCAGAGGCTACAAAACAGAAATAATTGCCAATATAATTGGGAGACATCATGGCCAAGCCCAACTCTAAACTTGAACAAATACTTCAGACTGCCAGAGATTAAGTCTGCATTTAAGAACTGGTTTTGGTCAGACACCCATACTTCCTTAGAGCTCCTCCTCTTTTTAAGAGAAGCCTCATTCATAGGTGGAGACAAAACCGGGGGGGGGGGGGGGGGGGAAATAACCCCTATGTCCCGGCCATATAGAAGGAGGTGAGTAGGACAACATGCCTACCCAAACATGAGAATTATAATTCTGCCACCACGTAACAGATATTATTCCAAGAGGAGCTTGAAGCTGTCTACAAAGCAAGTAGATTTTCATTAAAAGAGCAGAGCAACAGCTAGAAGGCCCTGCATGTGTGTATCTGTTAACATCAAGCATGGGTCCAAGAATAGTTACAGCTGCAGAAGAAGATCCCACAAAATTGCAGAAAGCTCTGAAGAAAAGTCCCCTGAGGCCAGATCATGTGCATCTCTGCTGAATTTGAAATACAGTACTGGCACCAGGTAAGAGTTTGTGGTAGCTTAATAGAAGTCCAAGAAAACTGAATATATTCATTATAACCCTGAGTAATTTTATTTTTTTTTTTTTTTAAATTTGAAGCTGTCATTGGAGGCATGGTAATATGAAGGACCCTGCTTTTTGAGATGAACAATTTTCTGTCAGAGTACTGGTGAAGATCTTGGGGAGTACAATCAGACCTCTGAATCTACAACCATGTTTAATAGGAAAGAGGGTAGATTTAGATTAGATAAGGAAGAAATTCTTCACTATGAGGGTGATGAGGCACTGGAACAAGTTGCCCAGAGAAGCTGTGGATGCCCCATCCCTGGAAGTGTTCAAGGCCAGGTTGGATGGGGCTTTGAGCAACCTGGCCTAGTGGAAGGTGTCCCTGCCCATGGCAGGGGGTTTGAGCTAGATGGTCTTTAAGGTCCCTTCCAACCCAAATCATTCTATGAAGAACAAAGCATATGCTTTTTAACAAGATGTTTTGATAACAATATGAAGATACATGCCCACAGGTCAAGAGCTCTGGTGTTGCTGCATCAGAGGGTTGTGTTGCCATCCACAAGGACCTCTACAAACTGGAAAAATGGGCAGGCAGGAATCTCGTGCATCTCCCTTTTTTGAACTACAAACTCCTCCTGGGGAGGAATAATCCCATGAACCAGTATATGCTGGGGGCTGATGGGCTGGAAAGCAGCTTTGTAGAAGAGGACCCAGGGGTCCTCGCTGACACCAATCTGATCATGAGCCAGCAATGTGCCCTTGCCACAAAGGCAGCAAATGGTACCCTGGGCTGCATGAGGAGGAATGTTGCCAGTATGTTGATGGAGGTGATCCTTCCCCTCTATTCAGCGCTAGTAAGATCACACCTGGAGTAAACAGTACTGTGTCCAGTTCTGGGCTCCTCAGTACAACAGAGACATGGATCTACTGGAGAGAGTCCAGAGAAGGACCGCTAAGATTATTAACAGAGTGAAGACTCTCTCATTTGAGGAAAGGCTGAGAGAGATGGAATCGTTCAGCCTGGAGAAGAAAAGGCTCAGGGGAAATCTCACCAATGTATATAAATATCTGAAGGGGAAGTGTAAAGAAGATGGATTCAGGCTCTTTTCAGCAGTGGGCAAAACTGAAACACAGGATGTTCCATTTGAACATCAGGAAGTGCTTTTTTACTGTGAGAGCAACCAAGCACTGGCACAGGTTGCCCAGAGAGGTTGTGGAATCTCCATCCATGGACATACTCACAAGCTGTCCAGGCACAGTCCTGGGCAACTGGCTCTAGGTGGTCCTGCGTGAGCAGGGGGGTTGGGTGAGATCACCTCTAGAGGTCCCTTGCCACCTCAATCCTTCTGTGATTCTGTGAGAGCAGCAAGCAAGTTTCCTCCTTGAAGGACGCAGTCTATAGGCTGAAGGCTACAGTCATTATCCTGAGCTTAAAGTTTTTAAATTAAAAAAAAAAAATCAGTTGCTCAAGACAGAACTGGACATTGGTGGGTTTTTTTTAAATAATAAGCAAGTACTGTTAAGTCCCCTCCAGCAACAGTTTGTAACCTGTTCAGTGGCCAGGGAAAGAGCATAAGCAAGCATCTCCTGTGGAGTCTGATCATTATGAAAGGCATCCCTAAAACTATTGATCAGTTTCTAAAGTCATAGCACTGCAATAATGGACCACAACTGGTAAGGTTGACAGAGGAGGTGACAGGTAGGAAGAACTAACTCCCAAACACGCTTTCTGTAGCACTGAGGCCCAGATGACTATGGTAACCGAAAATCTGCTTGTAAAACTTTGAAGAATAAGGCTACATAGGGATTAACATTTTCATGGTATTCAGTCTCTCTCCTGCTGCCCACCTAAATGCATTTGAGCTAGACTGGGGACCAAAAAAACCATCTACCAGTGAACAGGTAGCAGAATGCTAGAACAGAAGTTTATTCAGAGTCTGGGCTAGGCACTGTGAATTTCTCTGTTTACAAGGAACGTGGTGCTAACTTTCAGAGACCACAAACAGAAATTAAAAGTGCCTCACTGAAGCAGAGTGTTCTGGTATACCCAAGAGTCAGCAACTCCGTTGGATTCTTTAGGGAAAACTGCAAGTTGCAAACTATGTATTTAAGTGCAAATTACTCTTGATGACTACTAGAGGCCCACTACCTAAGCGCCACAGTAGATTGTATAGGAAGAACCAGAAAAACCCAACATTTAGAGATCAACAACCAAAAGGTATATACAACAAATGACATGTGAAAAAGATGTGAAAAAGATACAGAAATATTACTTATTGTCTTACAATGGGGCAACTACAAAAGCATCAAATGAAAGTATTAACTGCTTCATGGGTTAAGATAACACTTCATTCATTCATTCTTGTGCAATGGCATGGATGTGAGAAGTAAGTTAGAAACAATCCATTTAAGGCTACTGAATAGAAAGATACTAACTGTGGCTCATGAAGTCCTTGAGGGCCATGACACTAGAGGCTGAGAAAGACTATTGGACAAGTATCACTGTTCTTACTTTCTTCCCTAAGCATCTGGCAGTAGCTCCTGCCACAGACAGGACATGGCACAGAAGTTCTTACCTTGACAAACTCCTAGCCCAGTTCCAATCCTTTATATCATAAAATTTTAACATAACCCATTCCACTATCAAACTTACATTAGAAAGCAATGCCTCGTAAAACATCCAAGCATAAAGTCATCAGGATACAATGGAACTTCTCATGAGTTTGAAAAGTACTTGAAAAATCAGCACCCATATTTAGTGCAACACTTAATTTTAATAATTAAACTTAAAACCACTATGTCCCACTCATTTACTCTTCAAGCTGTTCTCTCCAGATTTAAATCTCAGCAATATTACTTGCACCACAAATTTTGAAGTTTATCTAAGATATCTGGCACCACCTATAAAAAGTAAAATTACCGTTGAAAAAGATCCTTCACCCAGAATTTTCCCAAATTTGAAGTCATCAGGTCGTTTCTTTCGAGGCTGTGGAGGCTGCTGTCCTGTATGTTGCTGCAAGGAGTTTGAACTAGATCTTGATTCAGCTGCAGTGCCCTCCATGTTAGATCCCTGTCTGCTGCCACAGGTGGAAATGACAGATGGAGCGCTGGAATCTGCCTGGTTCCTCACCATTGATGGGGATGAACAGGAGCATAACACCACACTAGACTGGATTGGAACAGCATCATACTGAAAAGAAAAATGAAACTGTTATTCCTATACCTTCAAATAATTACCACAGACATCTGCACTTTATTTCCATAGGAGCATCATATAAAGTCCTATTTGAAAGAGGTATCATTAAGATGTCTTTAGGAGGGAATGTTAGTATTTATTTTGGAAACGGCAGCTCTTAATTTGTTAAACAACTCTGTTTAGGTCATGCTGCACACATACATATAGCCTTAAGTCAAAAGTCTGAACACTTTAATTCAAGAACGCTTTTTTTCCAAACTAAAAAAAAAATGCTCCCTAAATCCCAGATATCAAATTTCACCATATATTCTACTACAAATAACATGATCTTTAAACTTTATTTTGTGCTTAGAGACAGAGCCATCTGTCTAATCTTAACAAGTAGTAGTTTTCCTGAAACTAAAGGAATTATCTAGTTATGCAATGGACACCTGTATTCACGAGTAACATTAGTTTAGAGATCCAAGTTACAATGAACTGTAAACGAACAAGTAAAGCACAAAAACTTTAATGGAGACAAAGAATACATTCCTACATTTTTACTTGGAATCTCACTTTCTCCAATAGTATTTAAAATACATTGGGGAAGGAGAGGAAGAAAAGAGAGAACAACATACAGAAGGCAGATCAGCTGGAGGGTTTAATAATCAGCAATATCTAATACTTTTTTTGAAGAATGCTCTGGTCCATGACCTTTTTAAATGGAGATTACACTATTTAAATTGTACATAGGGTCATATAAAAACATCCCAATTCCAAAACAATGAACCAGATATAGCCCAGAAAAGACTAAGTACAAGAAGATACACTCCAAATACTGATTCTTGCAATATACAAAGCAAATCATCATTCAGTACTCTTTTATCAATTTTTCCCAAGTACAACCAAGGAAACTTGTTAAGCTGCTTTCCCTCCCTGTTGGTAATACACCTCCATTAGTCTGTCAGATGTCTGCTTCAAATGTTTTTCTTGAAACTGGCCGGAAAACACAGACAATAGGAGAGCTCTGCTGAACTACTTCCAACAATAAAAACTGAAGAGGTATGCCAACAGATGAAACATTTAAGAAAATTAAAAAATAATGTTCAGACATGGTGTTAATCTCAGTATTCTAAAATGTGTCCAACAGAATGAAACTATGACTTAACAAAAATCTCCTAACCTCAAAACAGATGTATTATACAACCCTGACCTAGTCTGTAACATCTCATGTTGATATTCAAATAAACATTACTTCTGACAAAAAGAATTTATCTCATGAATTTCAATTTGATTCAGAACACTCTTCTGCATTTCTATCAGAAACCACTTTAGAAGGGAACTGGACTTGCATTCAATCATGCATATGGGCTTAAAGCACCTAGCTCCCGAATTAGCAGTTATTCACTTGGCTATGCTCTATGCAGTAGGGAAAAGCAGCCCTTATTTACTGCTAAACTTCTTTCAAAAATAAGATACAATTCAGAAATACACTTGACTTACACATTTAGTGGCATTACGGAAAAATGAGACACAAACATATTTCTAAGCATGCAAATGTATACTTTCTAAATTAAGATGAAGGAAACAAGGTCAAAAAGAGTACAGCTAAAACTCTCCATTTCCTCCACTCTCCATAATTGATATATAAATATCAATTCCCACAAGACTGAAAATTAACCATTTTTAAGCAACTATTCTAAACAATACCTTCCAAGAAGCAAAAGGGAAGATTCCCTTTCCAATCTGAGTGCAGCCTACCTGCTCCAGGATCTCTATTGCTCCTTAGGGCTTTTTTCAAGAACTGTGACTACACCAATAGGGCAGCAGATCAGTAACAGGTAATAGCTTCTTTTATGAGACCTTTTTCTGAGCTTTGTGATACAGTGGAGACTGATGAGGAATCTGCCTATGATAGCTGTTTGCTATGTTTTGTACAGCTTTTGTGAGGACAAACGGGGGGTGAGGCTGGGGGAAGACTTGGAGACATATGTGAGAATTTTGCTTTTTGAGAAGTTCACTAACTCCCCTAGAGAGCGGTATATGCCCTTACTCAGAATCAGTTATGCAGCATTCTTCCCTTGGAAGAGAAGAAAGTATATCGATGCTATTATGAGAACAGGACATACACATTAAAGTGTATGTGCTGTAGGTCACATTTCCTTTTATGCCTTCTGTGTAGATATTTTAACAGACACCTTCCCCAGACTAGTTATTGCCCCTGACATTCTCATAGCCCAGCTGAATCACCTTTCGTTCAGACAGCTACTCAAACAGCAGCCTGTATAAAGATACACGGTAGACAGAATTAAAAACAGACTGTACTCTTTCCTATCAAGAGCACAGCCAGGCTGACACAAGTATGACTGCTCAACAACTGATGTCAATATAAGAAACATCCCATTAAGTGAAATATAGTAAATAAAAACAAACACATGAACACAGACTAAATATCAGGATTTAAATGATGAACTGGCTCCAGTCAGGCTATTCTAGAGCAACTGAGGGTTTACAGGTAAATAAAGCAGCAGCACTGCGAGGGATCTGATTAGATTCTGCAGCTAGCAAGATCACCTTAAAAGAACAAACAAACAAGAAAAAAAACCACCACAAAAGCACCGGAGAGCACTGACAGAAGGGGTAAAAAGGTGTTGGCTGCAGTATATATCCTTGCACAGTATCTGAAACTAAGTCACAATGAATATCAAGTATAGAAAAGCCCTAAGGGAAGAAGAGACAGGAGGAAAGGACTTTGTAGAAAGAGACGGTTATTTCCAGCCAAAGTATAACGTCAATTAGTCCCCTGACTTTCTCAAAGGAAAGTCAAGATCAAGAACAAGGAGGACAGAGGAAGATGCAATAGATTTAAAGTATCAGTTACCTAAGAAATGACAGAACTATGCAACTAGGTATGTTGCACCTGAACATTTATAGAAAAGGTCACTCCTACACTTACTTGTCTTTCCACACTCCACATAGTCTTGTTTAGTATGTTGCATCCTGTAATATTTACTTTCTCAATTTTATTTTGAAAGATTCCAAAAAACATGTCTGCAGAGACTATCCATGCTTCTACACGTCTTCAAATGTGCCAGACAGAACACAGGCTACCTCATCCAGTCTACCCTCATACAGCCATTTTTTTTCAAAAATCAGATTTAAGATTCTGCTTCTGCTAGATACAGACTTTTCTAGTGAGATATGAAGTCAACCACTGAAAAATTTAAAAACTTTCTAAACTGTGTCTGCAGTTCTCAGAAGCTTGGGGATGTTCTCCTTCCAGCAATTATCAACACTTCTCAGCTGGCAAGCCAGTGAAAGCACAGACCCTCACATAGTGACAACACACTTACCTATTGCTCATCACGCATCATGGTGGGCCACACTGATAACCACTGATCTAATAATTCTATTTCTGCTTTTAAAAACTAGTCTCTAACACTACCTACTTTCCCAAACTCTTCAGGATGCTGTTTCTAATTTACTTCCATGTAGAAATTATTTCCTTCTTAGTGCAATACACTATGAGTTTGAAAACCTAATAAGGAAGAAAATAACAAATCTGCTGAAGGAAAGTGGAATTACAGATCAACAGACATATCAAAATCTTCATTAACTAATTTTCAGTAAATCACTAGAAACAGGCTTCCTTTTATTTACATGCCATGTGAAGTAAGTCCTTGTATTGTTCTTTTCCCCTCTTGCCTGCAAACAGTAGAAATAAACTTTAAGAAAACCTGAATCAATGCAAAAAGCTCACTAGATAGCACTACATTTTTCCTTTAATGTAGAAAAAGCCAGTATGAAAAGCCAGTCACAGGCAAAGCTCCCAGTTACCCAAAAGGACTTATACCTTTTGGAATCCTTTCTGCAATTCAGCATTTTGACAACAGCACTACCACTACAACTTTTAATATATCTAAGCACACAGTATGCATCAAATATCACACAGCTCTAAAGCAAGTACAACCACAACAACTGCATCTCTACTAGCTTTTTCCCCACCGTAAAATCTGCAACACTCCTTTGCCGATACAGTTCTATCAACACTAACAGCAGCAAAAAAATACTTGTAGAGACTGGGCCTTCTGAAGCTTCCAGTATCTTTTACGTCTGTCCCAACTGACATGATACTGAACCCTGACAATGACTGAGAATATTTTTGCTACCAGCGAAACTCTACTAGCAAAACCTCATTTCTGTTACAAAGAAAGTCAGTGTGAATAGGGTCCTAACCTATCACTTGTCTGATAACTCTGAGTCTAACTGCTGACTGCATTAGTGAATCTCTAGCTGCATCAAGACATAGGACAGACATGATCAGAAAAGCTCTTCCATCCACTTACCTATAAGGCCAATTTTTTTGGAAGCAGACCTTGCTAACAGAAAGCATTATTTACACAAAGCAACATGAGCTCTAAACCTCAGCTGGTACCTTTGTTTTGATTACAAACAATGCTGATGAGATTGTATAAGCTAGAACATTGGCACAACCCTCTTATGAATGTTTTTTATGGTAAACTCTTACAGGTCTACTACATGAAATAATGCAGATAGACATCCATAAAACATTTGACTTGGCATTAAATTATGCCTGAAATACAGAATATCGTTGAGGAAAATGAATATAGAACATATTTTAAGTAAAACTGGTTAAATTCTTAAAAAAAACTCATATTTAATAGTCATCCCCAAACAAGGACCTCTTCCAGTTCGCACCTGGATTGACTCTCAAACCAAAAAGGTTGAAAGAAAAAGAATAACTGCGTAAATTTAAAGACTGAGGGAAAAAAAACAACACCACACACCATTTGGCAAAAAAAGTGTCTCTCTTACTTAAAGCAATCTACAGCTTTTGGTAAATTAGACAGTGAGACTTTATTTTTGTCTCTACTAAAACATTACTACAAATGAAAATATGGTCCAAGAACTTAGCCATAATGGTGAGAAACAAGTGGACAAAGAACTTGAGCTGGTCCATACCTGAGTATACAGAACTAGAAAGCATCAACTAGGAGAAGCAAAGTCTTACTGCCACTAGTACTGTGCAAACATTAAGGAGAAAACCAAAACAAAACAGTTTCAGGAGAAAAATCAAGACACTGAACCCCTGGAAAAACATCTAATCATCTGCCTAGATTAAGCTCCTGAAATTGGTGTTTATTAAAGAATCTGATTGTTTTAGCCTTGTGGTATCAGAGAATACAGAACTCTAAAAATTAGGATCACCTGCAATTCAACACAAGTCTTAAATGGATACAAGAATTACCGAGTGGTCTATATCATAAGTGTTAGACTAAATTATAAGAAGCTCACAGGCTATCATGAAGATAAACCAATAAACATGTATGCCCTACCTTAGCAAAGTCTGCTTAAGAAATTATAGGATTCAGAAAGCAACATAGCAGCACTCTAGGATAACTATGAAATAATCTTTTCACTTGCAAATGGAATTTGAGAGGCTTTCAAAACAGATACTACATGATACAGTATAAGGTACCCTCCCCAGCTGTCGTAGTATCCAATCACAGCTTTTACATCTCTGCCAAACATAGCCCTTTGATACAGAAACAGGAAGATCTTCCAAAATCTATGAATCTAAGATTTAAGGTCCAAATTAATACACTTGTTTTCAGGTAAAATTATGGAGTCCATCTGTGCAATTAGGGAGGAATAAAGGCCTTTATTTCACATTGAGAGAAGGTAATTGCTTTCATTGAACAGGTGTTTTGTAGTTTTAGAGATAAAGCTGACTTGCTACTATTTATCAATACTGAGATTCTGCTAAAGACAGTTTAAATTAGATAGGCTTGGCCTGAGAGGTTTTGTAAATTATTTTGATATCATCATACAAGCCAAAAATTCTGAAATTGAAATTTCTTTTGTATAGCTTATAATTTAAACATTGACAACCTGGGGTCTCCTAAGGATTTATCTGCAAAATGCAAAGGGAAAAAAAATGAACAGCTAGGCAGTTATATTTAACATTCTTTTTCATGGTACACTGGTATTTCAGAGGGTTGACAAAGATGCAGCAACTGCATCTGACACACACCTTGTATCTGAGAAAGCATAAGAAGGGGCAATTAACAGACATTATGCACAGCTTTCCCATTGGCTTCCTCCCTCCTCATATCCCACAATGAAAATGTTTACCTTCTCCAGGTTCCCCAATACTTATTTGTGACAGCCTCCACTTCAAAGGCTAGAGTGCAACACACCCTGGAAGTTCCAGCATATTCCAAAAGGAATAAAAAAAAAAAAAAAAAAAGGCAACTCATCAGGTCAGATACTAAGATGGGCCTGAATGTACGTCCTCAAACTGTTTCTCATAGTACCTAAAAAGAGAATGCAGGCAAAACCAGGGTAGTTCAGCTACAAGAAACAAGTTAAGATACAAAGAAACACTGATTCAGAATAACAAAATCCAACTAAAAGCCTCACCTTCCAGTGCAGAGAGCACAGTACAGGTGCCACTTGCCATCCTACGCCAACCCCATCCAGGAGTGGTTTGCAGGAAACGTAATGGTTATCATGTGACCCCCAGCAACACTCAACACCAGTTTCCCTTTCATAAACTCTGTATGCTGCTACACCAGAGCGACTGCCATGAACGAAGGCAACCCAGAACAATAAATGGTGTGCTTTCATAAACTGCAGTAAACATCAATTCTCATACCTTACATCCTCATGTCTGTCTACGCTCTGGACTTCTGTCTAAAAACAGACTGTCAGACTTTCTGCTAAGTGACCAACAGCATCCTCTTTCTATTAACCAATTGTACATATTTGTGTATAGAAAGAGAAACAATATACTGAATAAATTATGAAACTCCATTGCATGCCAGTTTCCACTTATATACGCTTAAAAGTTTGTCAGATAATTTAAAGAATTTAATAATACATCTGTTTGCCAACATTATTATTATTACCTTTAAGGAATTAAAATATTTGCCTAAAAAAAGATAAAATCCATTCATATGCCTTAAAAAGTGTCACTAGATGCTGTCAGACTGTCTTATCATTATAACGTAAAATCAAGCACGTAACAGACAGGACAAAACTCAGATTAAGCCAAGCCTCACCAGTACTTCTGAATGCACTACACTAATAAGCTGTTCATCCACCTAACAAGTTAACTTTGACACTCAAATACATACAGCCATATTAAAAAAATTAAAACACCATAGTAATTAGGAGGTATTTAAAAACATGTATGCTGCTCTCACTTTCAGCTTGACAGAAGATTATGCATCTCCCCAATCAGGAAGGAATACCACTAGACCGAACAGTAAGGAAACCAGACTTAGAAGTATGCTTTCAGATTCTGAAATCTGAAGAAAAAATTGCCAAAGGCTTTAAAGAACCACACTCAACATTCATTCATTGAAAAGAATGAATATGTTAAAAAAATATATTGTAACTGAATACCACATTGGCAAATACCTAGTCTTCTCTGGGATGAAAACATTAAGTCATACTTTAATGACTTAACTCTGTGCAGCACAGTGTGCAAAATATAGCATTAAAAATCTAGTAAAAAAAATAATCTGATCAGAAGGGATGCTATTAAGGCATTTAAAAAAAAATCTCCTGTTTTTAGGTACTATACAAAGCAGTTAATTAAACAAGCTGGTTAATCTTCAACATATCACAAGAAGTGACAGGTCTTTTTCATCCTTTCTTAAGGCAGATAATTCAAATGTCTAACACAAAATCATAAATAAAATCAACAGGCATTTCTAAGAACAAACGCCCCTCTCCAAAAAACAAACGAGGCACTTATTAAAAAGTGTACTAGGTTACAAAGATGCTGAAGATATTTTCCCAGGACAACAGGATGTTGTTTTCTATAGAGAAGTTATTCGAATATCATAGTAAGCTATTTTCTTCAAACTGCAGTAAACAAACCCTACTCCAAGTATTAGTTATTTGTAGATATTAAAAAGCCATCAACATCAAACATTAATCTTCTGTAGCACAGTGGTTTGCGTTTATGTCGTGTAGAGCTGCATCAGCACCCTCTCAAACCTCATTGTCAAATGATATGCAAAGATGACTGCAGAGAACTTAAGATCTAGCTCATAACCCAACAAATTGCCCACCAAGTCCACGTGTCTTGAAGAAACCGACCATTACAGTCAGCAAAACAGTCTGAAGTCAAACAATTTGTCAAAATCTATACTTTGATCAAGGTTCATGAATGGTTACTGATTACTACATTTAAAAGAACAGATTGAAATCTCCTATTCCAATTATAAAAGCTATTTTAACACAACTTTGTTTTGCAAAAGAATCTGAAGACATCTATCTGGAGTGACATTTTTTGATCTCAGAAGTTGCCACATGAAAAATCTGTTGCTTAATAGACCATTTTTATGAATAAATCATGCAAATTTCAAAAGCATTCAGTTGTATAAAAGGAAGATTTTTTTTTTGTTATTTCAGACTGCCATGCTATCTCATTAAAGAAGTCTAGGCTCTGACCCACCAAAATAACTATGCTCACCTTCATGCACAGTGTCATTTGAAACCTCTCAAATGCTGGAAAGTAAGCATTCATTGAAACACTGCATAAAACTCCCCCCCCCCCCCCCCCAATCTCTTAAAGTATCTTGATAGAAGTGACCATCATTTAAAATAAAAGATGACTTTTTTAAAAATAATGTCCTGGTAACACATTTCAAGATTAAAGACTGTAAGTGTTAATGGAAGGGGAAAGCTTGGAGCAGTTAATTCTTCAAAGACACTATTCTACCTAAACTGGCTGAGACCTTCGCAATAGTGGAAAACAGAAGTATGAAAAGAATTCAAGCTGATGTAGTCTGCTTGAATAAATTAACAGCCATAATTTAAAGAAAAATTACAGTAATGAAGGTAATGTTGAAAATACTTGTAATAAATCATCATAAGATACAGTTACTATTTCAGAGGAAATACATATAAAGCCCTGGCTAAGCCTGACAATGCCATGCTCCAATAACCTATGAAAATGTGATTAGTAAAACTGTTTTTTTCAGGGACTTTTTGTATTATTGTAAGGCACAAGTAGGTTGTTAAAAAAAAAGACTCTAGTTTCTAGTTGGCAGTTGTTTGCCTCATGTTCGAAATCAATTTTGGAAGACACAAGTCCTATCTTCAAAACATGATCAAGAAGATTTACTTTGAAGAAGAATCAAAATTAATTGATTTTTCTTCTTAAGTTCTCTGGATGTACATCCTCACAAAGTTCATGGTATACAAAGAAGTGTTTTGAAGTATGGGGAGACATACTGTATTGTTTATATAAAATAATCTCAAAACAACAGAAACAAAGCTCAGCTCTGACACTCTACCTCCTTCATAACCGAACTGATCGCCTACCACCAGTTCCTTACTTTCTGCAGTAAATCTATAACACAGTTTATCCATAAGTGAGTAATGAGGAAATCAGATTCATGTTCTATCAGCAAAAGTATAACCAATAGGTTGAAGGATTTGGAAGCACAGAGAACACCTCTACATTGTTACATTGCTTTGACTCTTCATTTAGAGAAAAAAGGTATTTTACCCACAAGACTGGTTTTGTTTCTACAGAAATTAAATTTCTCACATACAGAGCAATGTTGACTCAAATATTTTAGTTCACGCAAATGCCTTTTTCTAAATTTGACAGCCTTACACATAGGGCGGTATTTCCGGCCACTAATTTCCAGGATTCTAATTCCAAATTCAGGTAGGGATTAAAGCTAATGAAAGGATTTGTAAGAACCTGCATATCAGCCAGTTACCCTCTAACCTCCTCTACTGCTAAGCAAAGCACTTAAGTTCTAAGCACCTTCAGGAGCAGAGACTATTTAAGGCCTCCTTCCACCACCTCCCTCCCCTCCCCAAGCCTCAAAACAGATCAGAAACAGGAAACCACAAAAATCTCTAAGAACCTAAAGTCAGCCTATGGCCCAAATAGCTATATATGTAAACAAGCCATTGAGAATTCATTTCACACAAACAGATCCAGGCCAGCTCACAAGAAAACAAAAGCCATCTGTAATCGCAATAGTCTAGATCACATTCTACCCCATCAGTTATCTCATGAAGCACACCAATATTGAGAGGTGTTGTGCAGCATGGATGGGGGCTCATGATAACAAACACAAAAGGACTTCCTATACTAGGCTCCTTGCTAGCAATTCTAGGAGGCAAAGAGAACAGGTTTCGGCGAAGAGCAGAGAAGCAGCCACACAAGAGGTGGCAGTACATAGATGGAGCGTACGAAGGCTGGACAGCACAGTCAAGAATTGTAAATTAAATTCCTGCAGGATTACTAAAGAACTGAACATCAAATTTAATACTTTCTTTCCAGAAGAATGCGCTAAGCAAGTTAATCCTTGCAATTTTTCACCATAAAGAATTATAGAGTGTTTGCCAGGTGAAGTATTTACAGCTTGTCTTTTAAAGCAGAAAGCAAGTCTCAACTTCAATATTTAGTCACACAACAAACCAGTTACAGCACTGTTGAGCAGAATCCATAAGGTGTGAAAAATAAGGTTCTACACCAAACAGTTAACTCTGTGCATGTTGTGTTCAGTCCTTTCATGCACTTCAGTTAGACTTTAGTAACTTTCCACAAGCTTACCTGCAAATAAGATGTCAGAAAGGGAAGTGGGGAGGGAGAAAAATCAGCTCCTTCCCCTTTTTTGCTTCTTTATTACATATACATAATCTAACTTGGCCACCTGCAAAAAAAGTTTTCCCATTTGAAATAACAGAAACAACAATTCCTTGGCTTCAAAGTTCTTCAGGAAGCTCCAATATGAGGAACTTGAAGAAGGATTTTATCTTTCAAACATAGTGTTTTCTGAATTGAGTTTTTATCTTTCCGTATTAAAAAATAATTTCTCACTTGTATATTTTCTGATGCCATAAATGTGCTAGTTCTACAGCAATCCATACAGCTTTTCTAGAAAAAAATTTAGACAAAATACAAGTTTACTGCTAAAAAACAGGGATTACTAAAATATTTCACATCTTAATAGATCAAACCTATTTTTATTACTTTGCCAGTTTATTACTTTTTTCAGTCTAACAAAGTGGCCGGTTTCATGCCTTCTGTACCAAAATTCCTGCAAGTACTTCAGTAGTCAGCATCCCTTTCAAAATTTTTCCTGCAATGCTGCCTTCCAACTGATCTGCTTTAGGGAAGTGAAATGAGCCTGAGACTGCAGGCTGTCTTACAATGTCCAGCTACAGCAATCTACTTGTTGAGTTTCAAGAGCTATATGAAACAGACATTACTTCTAGCACTGTAAGTAATAGACCAATAATCCAAAGTATAATTCGCTTTTAAAAAAGAGCCTACCCACACAGTGGATTCATTGTTTATTTCAACATTGCTATTATATCCAGATTATTCTTGGGATCATCTCCTTTCCACTAGCTACCAGCACTTCCTATGTTAGAAATATGAATGCATATAGAATGGCTCCTCTTAAGCTTCTTCCATTTTTTCCACCTTTGAGCACCATCTCAGCACCTGTATCTTTTTACTATTTTCTACTCCTGCAGTCTGCTTTGGTAAGAGATTTACAGAAAACTTATCCCAGTTAAAAGCCTATGCATGAGTGATAAAGACTAGTCACAGCCTTATGCTGAAAACCCAAGAGAAGAGAATATTAAGTAGACAGGTATGTAGGGAAAACCCCTCAAGCCTGTCTGAAAATTTTATACCTACAAATAACTACAAACAAAACTCTTACCACAGCCTAGTCTAATTCCTAGCATAGATGCAGAAATTGCTCTATTAAGGACCCAGTTCTTTGAAAAGTGTAGTTTTTATTAGTTCCACAGGGGAGGAAAAAAAAAAGCTAGCAGTTTTGTTGAGACATATCCATGACTATACTATAGGTTTTTTCAGGTCAGAAACACTGGTAGATACTAACAGTCACTAGAGCAGCTAAACCTTCCAGTGAAGGTGTTGCTGAAAATGAAGATGTAAATAACCATTCTTCTAGACTCTTCATTTTGAGAGGAAGAGCACTTCTTGATAGGAGACCCAATACACTTATGATGAAGGCATTAACAGCAAATAACTAAGACCACACTGACACCTGCAACTAAAGCAGCACTAAAGTTGTTTCCTTCTCAAAAGTGCAATTCCCTCCTTGGTAGCACTTCTTCAGAAAACAGTAGGATGTTTTAGGAATTGTCCCCACATACACGAATACAAAAGTTAACTGTTTTGGCAGAGGAATGCTGGAATATTCCTTTCAAAGCTGTGCTATATTCCCCTCCACCCCAGCCTTTTGCTTTTATAGTAAAATAATCACAGAACTCATTCGTGTCATTAATTCCATCAGACGAACATTAACAGTAACTTGCTCAGAATCTCAGAAACACTGGATTTCCCATATTTGATATAATCTGAATTACAAAAGGTCAGCTGAATCAAGCCACCTCTATCTGCTACTGCCCATCAGTACACTCACCTGACCACAGAAATATTAAACAGGATGGAAGAGAAGGAATTAAAAATAAGTTATGCAGAAAAAATAGTTTTAACAAAAATGGTCGTCAAGTTTGTTCTTCGCTCATTCTCTCTCTGTATGTTTCTCTTACAGGCAGGGACTTAAACCATATATAGAAAAGGACCAGAAATGTATTTTGGAGAGAAAAACCTGGAAAGAGAGGCAACAAGCAAGGACAGAAGCATAAGGGAAGCATACTCCCTGTTTAAAAGAGTCCAAGTAAACAGAAGTCATCTCTGATACTGAGAAGCAGCCATATGGAGCTCTATCAAGTGGCAGAAAAGCAAAACTAATTCCTTTAATAATCAAACATTGCTTTATTTCGTAATCCTCGATGCAGTATTTCATGTCCTCCCCTGTAGGACTATTCCACATCATAATTCTTGTCTTCAGTCAACAAATGTGATTCTGTGTAACACCCTGATGAAAAAAGCACTGAGCATGAAGACGAGAGCACTGAAACAGGACTTCAAGAATCAATGCGGCTATGCCAGTCTCCATGCGAAAGACCCTCCTTGGCCAATTCCAACTGACAAAAAAAGTTTTAAGTGCTGCAGAGTGGAGCTTGGCAGCTTGCAACCCATAGAAAGAACACGAGACCCAAAAGCACAGCAGCACAGACGCACGGATAAGGAGCATACCGCTGCCAGTTAGTTACACCGACATCAATGAAAGCTGGTAGTTATTTTTGTGAAAAGCACTCTTTTCATAAGGGAATTTCTACACTAACCAAACTGTGTAATCTACAATGCAAACTAAGATTTACCGTCACCCCTTCTGTGTATCGGCTACAACTCCATCTTAAGTTAGTCAGTGCTCGCAAAACATTAGAGCTGTACACCGTGAGACTAACGTAAACAACTGTGTGTGAAACGCCGTCCCGCTACGACCCTGACGATCTTCCTCACGCGTTGGCTTTCGCTACAAACGAAATCGATTACAGAGCAACAGGTGGCTCCCCCCGGGCCACGACGCCGGTTCTCCCGGTGGGAGACGGCCCGGCAAAGCCACGCCAACGCCCCGTACCCGGAACCGAGAGCCAAGCTCCGCCAGAGGCCGCGGGGCGGCTGCCGCCGCCGCGCCCCAGCCCGGCTTCCTCCCGCTGCCGGGCCGAGCTCGGGGCGCCCGCCGCCGCGCTCGCCCGGCGCCTCAGGGCCCCGCCGGCGCCGGGGGCGGGAGCGGGGCCCTCCCGCGAGGCCCGCGGCGACCCAGGAGGCGGGGGGGCCGGAATGAGGACCGGGAGCGGCAGCGCCCAGGCCGGCCCCACGGAGGGCAGCGCTCGCCCGCTCCCCCGGCCGCCCTCCCCGGCCGAGCGGGCGGCAGGCGGCGGGGCCGCCCGCCAAACCCCACCACGACCCCGCCGCCCGGCAGCGTGTAGGGCACGGGCGGCCACCCCCTCACGGGCCGGCCCCGGCGCCCGGGCCTACTTCTCCTCCCGGCGCACGGCGGCCGCCAGCAGCCCCGGGGGGCCGCGGCGCCGGCGCCGGCCCCGCGCCCCGGACTCACCAGGTGGCTGCTGGTGCTGGCCATGGGCCCCGCCCGGCCGGCGCGGCCCGCGCTCCCGTCGCCCTTTAAGATCCCAGCGCACGGCCGCCGAGCCCGAGCCAATGGGGCGCCCGCATCCTCCGCCCGTGACGTCACCCACAACAATACCCCCCCCTCCGCCGCGGGCAGGACTTCCGCGCAGCCCGCTCGCTCACTGGTGGCGCCATCTGCTACTCACGAGCGAGCCCGGAGGGAGCGTCCCCCGTCAGCCCCCGCGTCCTCGGCCAAGGGGAGCATGCGCAGCTGAGGGGTGACGCTGCCGGCTCCAGCCCCCGTCAGGAGGCCGAGCACGGTACGGGCGGAAGAGGGCCGGGCAGCCTGGCGGCGCGACCTCCCCCAGCCTCCACCCTGCGCTCACATCCGGGTTCGTGCCACGACGCAAGAGTGCTCTGGGAACGACGACGTGGTGACGTCAGGAGGGCGCGGGTGGTGCCGGGGCGGTGCTTGGCGGCTGTGCAGGATTTGGCGGCGCAGGGCTTTCCTGCTGCCTGCGCTGCCGGTACCGGCCGGTGCCTGAGCTGGGGAAGGCCTCTTGAGAGCACCGAGTCCGCGTTACAGCCGTGAACTCAAGTGCGTCGTGAATACCCTTTCAGTACAGGTGTTCACTCCTAAAAATCTGCCTCCTCTGGGAAAAATACACGTCCCCTCTGCCCCTTGGGTACGAATTCACTGATTCCGACACGCAGTTTTCATCACTAGGCTTTCTGTTGCAGTCTGGGAACAGAATCATCTTTATCCCTTGCAAGAGATGTGCCCGCTCAGTACCTGCCAACGTTTCTTACTACTGCACGGTGTGAGAGTCCGTTGGCTCAGGCGCGTGCGCAGAAAGCACGGTCTTGCCCACCTGTGTCCACAAGCACTGGAAGCGCGTTTCCCCACAGGAGTGAGTCGGATCCAACGCCGGCCACCACCAGGATCGCAGGCGCGCTGAGAGGGATGGGCCATTGGTGCACTTGGCAGCAAACAATTTGAATTTGTCAAGGGATTATTGAATTGTGAGGGATTACTCAAAGGATGACGCAGGGAAGGACCATCTAGTTTAGTGAACTGCATCAGAATCTACAAGATACAGATATTTAGCTTCAAATGGGGGATGGGGTGGAGGGCCAGGGCAGCCGCAGTGTCCCAGTGTTGAGCTACTTTCTTTAGAAAGATTTTTGCAATAGCCAGCCTAAATCAATTTTCCTGTATGATGATTTTCTCTTCCTTCAGCAGACAAGTAGGACAACTGATCATAATCTTCTAATGGGTTGAGCGTGTGTGTGTGTGTTTTTGTTTTAAATGTACCTTCACGCTTTTTCAGACTGTATCCAGACTCTTGACCTCTCTCATAGGCAGTGTTTTCTTCCCCAGATTCTTTCCAACTGATTTACATCTTCCTGAAGGTATCAAGCCTACGGCCTCATTTGTTAGACGTAGAATGAAATAAGTACTTGCTACCATTCTCAAATTACATGTCGCTTCTTATGTGCTATAATAGTATTTGGCTGTTTGCAGTAACATCTCACTGTCAATCCATTATTTATATTACGGTACACTGCAGCTCTCACATCCTATTTCAATATATTGCTAGTAATCTATTATTCCCCGGTTTATATTCATGCATTTGCTTTCTCTTTCAAAGTGCAATCCTTTGCGCTTTATGGAATTTCATATTATTTAGACTATTTAAAATTTGTCAAAATATTGTTTCTCCTCCTTTTAGTTTCCCAAAATGACTAAAATCCTTCCCAGAACAGCGTCACACATCTTCTGTGCACACTTTCTATTTCGTCATCAAAATTAATCAAAATGTTGAATCAGACCAAGATTGAGCCAGGATAGACTCCTGGAATACCACTTGAAATGCCATTTCAGTTTAATGGGAAACTGTTAATGATTAGAGTCAAATGCATTTTCAAAAAGTGTAATCATTCGTTCATAAGTCTAGATGGTATCATTTAGGCCAACTAGCCTCCTTAGTATTCCTTTAAAATTGAACTGTGTCAAAACTCTTACCAAAGTCAAATTATATAGTACCTACTTCTTCCCCATCATCAGCAAGTAAACTCTCTTGTTGAAGATGGAAGTTGATGAATCCATTTATAATGTTTCTCACTTCTTAATCCTCTCGATATTTAAAAAAATACTTTTTAGTAATTTATTCCAGAATCCTTTTAAAGAATGAAGTTAGACTAGTTGGTTTATATTTTGGACCCTATTTTTCCTACGTTTAAAGATGAAACTGTTTGTCTTTCAAAAGTCCTCTAGGATTCTTCCGCATGGCTTCTCAGAAATAACTTTCAATGTTGCAGAGACTGCTTGGGGTAGTTATTTATGGTTTGTTTGGTGGGGTTTTTTGTTGTTTTTGCAAAAAATACTTTAGGGTGAATTCCATCTGGCCCTGCGGAATTTAACGCACCTATTAAGGGGTTTAACTCAAATTTTGTGTGCGCTACTATCATCTTGTTAAAATGAATCATATTAATTATCTTCATTGTTAAACTATATTGTTCTTCTGAAACAAAAAGAGGGTGCTTTATCCTTCAATCCATTACACATCATCTATTATTCGCTCTCTTTCCTGCTCAGTAATGGGCCTCTACTCTCCCTTTTTCCTCAGACTGCTGACAAACTTGTAGATTTTGTTGTTGCTCCCTTTTCTATTTAATTTTAGTTTCTCAGTTTGTTTTCAACTGAGCAAGAGATAAAAATCTCCCCTGTACAAGTTTTCCAGCAGGTCTGGTACCCTAAACTCTGCAAGATGAAGCCATTGGACTCTGCAGCATTGTCTTTATCTCAAAGGATGACACAGCAAAACTTCTCTTCACAACATCAATGAATGCTTTCCGTGCTGAAAGGCTTTAATTGGTATGATATACTGGTATTTCTTGAAACAGCTTTAGATGCTATTGTGTGCTTTACTACCTCTGTTCTGAAGGCACCACTCTGTTTTTCTATAAAGGAAAGTGCTACAGTTTACTTTGTCTGATATTAAGCAGCAGAGCCTAGCAAATTGCCTGTAGTGATGCTGTTGCCTGATTTGTTTGCCTCGGCTCATACGTGGTGAGATACATGTATAGACTGTATAGCTGATCCACAGCCCAGATAAACAGGGATACAAATGAATCAGAATATGGTGTCTGCCTAAGGTAGCCCTACTGGAATAGGAAGTGAGTCTGAACAGAGCCGCCTTGACGCATACAGCTTAATTGAGTAGTCATGTAATATTATTATGAGTCTGCCCTTCTTCATTCCTTCCTTTTCTTTGTGTTCTCAGCTCTCGGCTGTGTAACATTTGAAATAGCTGTAAACTTTACTCTGTGCGATCCATAAATTTTACTAGTTCTGTGATGAGCCTGATACTTTTTGAGCCTTATAAAAATATGCAAGGGCATAAACAAACATAAATCTGACTGTTCAGTCAGTTGTGTGGACCATTATGATACTGTCTAGTTATAGAGCCAAAACTGTGAACAGATGAGAGAAAAATTTTGCCAGATCAAATGGAAAAGAATCTGCCTTTTGGCCAGGAGGATCCGTTTAAATTCACATATGTGAAAACCAGCAGAGCGACAAAGCGTTGAGTAGCCACAAGCACTGTTACAGGATTAATGCCCTATCTAAGCCACACAAAAGCTTTTTGCTACTTGGCAGAGCTTCTCCTACTTTCCTTACCATAATTTGGCATTGATGTTTTCCCCGAAGTCTTTACCTTCCATGATCCCAGTTTATTTACAAAATTCTAAAAATAATACAACAAATCTTCTGCCTACTCTTTCTTGATAAGAGGATCTTATGCTTTTGTCTACTAAAGTTACAAGTATTTTCCTACTCTGCAAGGCTGTATGGCCTCAACAGCATCACTCAGAATATGTCTTTGTAATTTTCCAAGAACCAAATTCAAGTGCAAATACATTCCTTTGCAGTCCTGGGTGCTAACCTTCTCCTGTCACATCACCTCTAAATTGAGACAGCTTGGGAAAAGCCTACTCTAGTTTTAGGTATGCCCAAAGCATTATTCCTGTCAAAAAAGTAAACCGGAGTTTTACCACTGCAGTTAATTCCTGCTGTAGCATTTTTGCTATACGTGGTGCATGTGTTTGCATTTCACAGTGCAAGCAGTAGCAGCTGTGGAAGCCGTGTTAACAGAAAATCTCTCTCCTACTTTTTGAATGTAAAAACATTAACTTTGGAAAACAAAAAGAAGTGTGCAGCAATCCATATAAAGAGAATTAAAATAGGAGGGTAGTTCTACACAAAATGCAGGGAAAAAATGAAATCAACAGAAGTAACAGCAGTAGTGTAAACATAATTCACAAAGCAGGTGTAACTGATGTAGCCTTTCACCAAGAACAGTAACAGAAGAGAGAACTCTTTGGTGCTTGTAAAATCTAGACAATTAAATTAGGTGTCTAAAATATCGTTCCTTTTTTGTCTCTGACTGTAGAGATCCTATTTTAAGCATAATTTAAATCCCATTTCCACGGTCCCCAAATGTGAATGTGGAGGTAGAATTCCCTTCATACACTGATACACATTTTGAAGCTGCTCAGATGCTTTGCTCCCGCTACTTTTCGTCCAAAATGTTTTTAGAACCTCATTTCTGTGTTTGATCAGGAGCATTCTTCTACATTAAGTCTAATTTTAATCGATTTATGGAAGATGCGTTCTGTGAATCTTTCTGAACTACATATTTAGTATACGGTGGCTGGTGATTAAGTTGAAGTTTACACAATGACCATAAACCTGTCATTCTGTTTAAAAATAGCTCTCGCCCTTCGCATTTCTTCCCAGTGTGTAAAGGCAGTCACGCCTCTTCTCTTTCGGTACCTGTTGCAGCCGTAGTTAATTTCCTGAATGTGGTTGCCCAGATTTTTTGAATACACATTATTGCAGAAAAATACAGATGTAAGGAAGAACTCCTTTCCTAGAGGAAATAATGTGTTGTCTTGGGTAAGACAGTTTACTGCAGCATTTAGAGAGGTGAACCGCATCTCCCCTACCCTGCTGAGTGAATTGGAATGGCGATTTTTTAAGAATTGTATCTTTGCTATCCACCTGGTGGCAGACATTTAATTACCAAGCAGAGGGAAAACGTGGAAGTAATTTAGTAGATTAGAGTGGATCAACAGAAACATTTTAGAAACGCCAGTGGGATCTTAATGTTCTGCTTCAACAGCAGGCAGCCCGTGAAGGCGGGGCTCTCCCAGCAGGTGGCAATGGCGCGCTGCGGGACGGGGGCGCTGCGGCGCTGCGGGACGGGGGCGCTGCGGGACGGGGGCGCTGCGGGACGGGGGCGCTGCGGGACGGGGGCGCTGCGGGACGGGGGCGCTGCGGGACGGGGCGCCGGCACCGAGCCCAGCACCGCGGGGGCCCGGCGGGCAGAGCCTCAGCAGCCAGCGGGCAGTTCCGCAGGGTCTGGAGAAAGCGGGCAGAGCCCGATGCTGGTAACAAGGTTCGCTGGCGCTCCAGACGAGGTGAGGTGATGAACCAGGTCCAGGGTCCAGCCAGGGAGCCCAGGAGCAGCGGGGATGCAGGTGGGCCTGGAGACAAAGCTCTACCGCAGGTCCAAGGTCCTTCTAGGAGGTAGGGCTGGAAACAAGGTTACAACATAGGTCCAGGGTCCATCCAGGAGTCAGGGACAGAGAGAGGACTGGAGACAAGCTACAACATCCACCCAAGGGGTCCATCCAAAATATAACCTGCCTAAAGCCAGGTTCCAGAGGCCGTCAGGAAATGACGTAGAGACGGCACTGAAGACAAATCATGGCACTCAGGCCTAAATGGAGGTTAAATGGAGCTCCCAGGCCCTGGGCAGAGGATGTGGGTGGGAGTCCCAGGTGAGACTGGTCAGGCCAGTTAAGGCCTATTGGTGCACTTTAGGGCATGACACTAAGACAGACTACACACAGCAATTCTCTTTACAGAGACACGTATTCCAGCTGTCTTCTCACTTAAGTCTCTGAATCATATGGCTACAGAAAGCATTTCTGTAACTGACTGTACAGATGCAAAATCACATGTAGCTCTCTGGGTATTAGACCCAGAGAGACAAATTAATTTTTAATACACAGTTTGCAAATGCAAGCAACTGTATCGCAGCAATGGGAAAACTTTGATTATAACAAACGTCAGAAGATCTGAGATAGGCATGTTATGAACAAACCCTAGGCTTTTCCTCAGTTCATGTACACAAGTTCCATTCAGATTGGCAGGTGACTTCCATGTCACTGGACTGTCTAGCCCCAGAAATATTGCTGAGCTGACCGCATTTATTTGCTCAGAGCTGGTCCGAGATTTCCCAGACAGGGAAGAATGCATCCTGTTTTCTCCCTCCTACAGAATGCTGATTAAATAACTAACTTCATCCTTATCTCCAGCAGACAAAAACCCTTCAGTCTGGTGGTAGCAGCAGTGCAGATTTTAGGGCATGAAGGTAAGGGAAGGTGATGGAAGGGATCAGTAGTCTTTAAATGGCATACATGAACTTTAACTGTATAAAGAAGAAACTGGTATTAGGAGTCAAAAGGTTGTATTATTACCTATGTGTTTGGCACTGGTGCGCCTCCTACTGCAATATATTGAGCTGTGGGAACCGCTGTGCAAGCTATTGAAAACCGTAATCTCATTATAAAGATGGGGTGACCAGTTCTGCACACTGAAATCAGGTGAGGCATGCTGTTGACTTATGTGAAAGCATTCTTAATTTTTTTCTCTAATACTGTGAATCTCATTCTGAATACATCTATTGTCTGTTTTGGAATGTAAAAGTATGTTACGGAAAAGTCTCCACATTGATGCCCTGATTCCTTTCTTAAACTAATACTTCATTTAGACTTGCCTGTGGCTTACAACTTATTCAGCATTTGGCAGACCATGTTAGAAAAAGATAATACAAAAGACAACTCATTACTTGTGTTTAGACTGTAATGACTGTTGCTTCTGTGCTCTGGCACTGCCTATGTTAGGCTTCGCATGAATCAGCTTGGCTCAAAAAGCCATATAGTGTTGGGCCTGGAGTACCATACAAATATAAATATACTACTTCTAGATAGAGCCAAATACCCCATAATACTGGGCTGTTGTACGTGCACATGATATCTAGAGCTGGCGCTGTCACAGCAGTTTCTGTGCTGCACTCCAATATGCACTGAACATAGGAAGCACGTTGATCAAATCAATCTATTCATCAGCCCTAAAATGATAAGATTTGACACTGGGATTTTGAATTTTGTCAGTTAACTTGGCTCCATGAACATCAAGGAAGAAGCAATCCAAGTGCTGTAGTTTTGTGTTGCAACTTAATCCTTGGCTTGAATGTTGTTAAAAACAAACAAACAACCCCCCCTGTGTGTTCGTTCCCTTTCCTAGCACAAAAAGAACATCCCCTCCTCTTTTCTAATCATGATCACCAGTACATAAATATGTATGTGTGTCATAAAATATCACGGTTCTTGCGTTAGAACTGATAGATTAGATCTCTGTACTTGATTAGCGCCTCTGTCTTCAGAATTGCTGTGCCTCTAGCAGGAACAGATCTGCAGATTAGATTAAATTACTGAAGATTAAACAGACTATTTTTAATTTTTGGTGTTTTTACTGACGAGATGAGTGAACATGTGGATGGCTCTGTGAAACAGCATACAGTCTGCTGAGGGATGCTGGGAGACTCAAGGGGCTGTGCTTGTCTGGAAGGGCCTATGGTGACAGAGAAAGACTTCTGCAGCGCGGGATTCATGACTCACAGGAGCACAGCAATACAGCAACGATGGAGTGACAGGCTGTGGAGCTGGAACTGACAGAGTTCACATTGGGCAGTTTCTAAGATGGTGCTGCTCTGAGTCTAACGAATATTCTCTGTCCTTTGTTTACACGATGACCAAATTTAACAAAAATAAACTAAAAAGAGCAAGCTTGTTTCTCTTGTCTCTGGAATTACTCTCCTCCTGTCTGCGTACTTAACCAGGAAAAGATTTATGCCTTTATTTGGCCACTGACTAATAGCAGTCTCTGGAAAAAAAAGATTGCTTTCACAGGCTAGGCTTCTGCACCTTTGAGCAGGAGTTAGCAGATTAATGATCTTAAGCCCTGAAGCTCAGGGCTGCAGGGAATGTTTCAGCACGCCAAACACCACTATTTGACACTTGTGTTTTGCTTTGATGCTTTCGAAGCCACACTGTGAAGACAAGTCATCCTAACTGAGAGGTCATAACAGGCTGAGGGCTGCGTCTTAATGTTTGTGACTTGTTTGCTGCTCTTTCAAAATGAGTTTGTGCCAGTGCTGTGGTACCTAAACACGCAGTCTGATCTTCTTACCCCTCTTGAAATGAGCATGCAGGTGACTAAACAGCAGAACATTTGACAGAGATAACAACTTCTATCACTCATTACTGGGAACACCAATACTTCACCAGAGGTATAGCTATTGGGTGGGCACTAGCAGAACTATACTGGTGCTCACATGCTAGACACCATGGGATGGCTCACCATGTTGGTCGCCCTTGGCTTTATGAGCTGTAAAATATATCTTCACTCAGGAGCCTTCTTAGCCCTTTTTCTGTTGATGGTGGTAGCAGCAGCACTGGCTTAGTGCTTTGGTCCGCAAACTAGGGAGAGCATTTAGTTTTTCCCTCTCCTACTTCCATGAAGTTTTCAAACCAGCTTTCACTAATGATTTGTATAGTCAATGTTTTCTAAGCTAAAGTTCTTTCCAAAGCTCTCAGACACTAACTTCTGAAAAATCAAAGTTTGCATTAATTCCTCTGCTTTATTTACTTCTGAATAATCATACAGTGTTAGTTGTTTTACTTTATTAACTTTAAGAAAAAACCAAAACAAAACAGAAAACAAACACACAACTAGAACAAAACCTTTGTCGCAGAATATTTTCAACTCCTTAGTGGCTTACAAGCATTACTTAAATATCTTCTGAAATTGTTTCCTCTGGCAAAACTCAACAGGAATTAAAAAAAGGGGAAAATACTGGCCGCTTTGTTCTGGTTGCAGATGATACACATAGCATGCACTCAGTAGTCCCAGGAAATGAAAGCCTTCAAAAGCTTGACCAGAGCCCACATTATGGCTCCTTACTAGATGGTAGTTTTCTGTCTTCCACTGGAAGGATATATATCACACTTTGAGGCAAAACTCAGCCTCAGAATAGTTCAGAGATTCTGGGAGAAGCTGTGAAAAACCATAGCTTGAAGCTAATAGCAGTCCCAAACATGACACAAAAAAAAATGAACAACAAAACCCTAAACCAGAACAAAAACACAAAGCAAAGGGACAGAAAAATCAGCTTTTATACATTGCTTTTCTACAAAAAATGTAGTTTTTCATTGGCTGAATAAAAATGAGGCTTTGATTGTTCCAAAGACCTACTTGTAAAGCGGAGGCATTTTATTCTTTTTTTCTAGCTGCAACAACTAGCATTTTCTATGGGACCTTTCCTCTTTGCACTTTTCCCATTTTGTAAGTAGCTGCATAGAAGCCGAAGCAGCTCAAAGTTGTTAGAGTTTCACCTGGAGAACCGCTGATGCTGCGATATCATTTCAGCCCTTTAACCATCAGCCTGTCATCATCTCCAGACTCAGTTCTTATAGTCTTCCTCTCCTGGCCTGACGGACACAGGCAGCATCATCTTTGACTTTTCATTTCTCTCAAGTAATTTCCTACTATGCTCACTCTCTCTATTTCCTTTTGCTTCTCTATCTCATTAAGTTTTGTGCTTTCCCTTCCATAGCCTAACCTGCTGCTCCTTACTCATATCTGAATATAATTGTTCCCATCCTCCTTTTGCTAATATTACCAGTACAGAATACCTTGTTAACTGAACAAGATTTTATGAAACTGCTTCAATTTCTGTGCAGACATGTTCATAAGCAAGGGCTGTCAAGATCTGAGAGATTGAAGATACAAGTGATCTGACAATTTCAGGAAGCATCTCTCTGATTCTGAAGATTTGAAATTTGGGACACCACATCAAGCCACACTAGGGGGTCTAAAATTTGGGATCACCAAAATCCTTCAGGCATGTGGTTGTCTTTTACAGATTTTCTTCTCCAGAGGAAATTATAGCGACTGTTAATGACAGTAACGTCACATTCTTCTCCTGCCATTAGATTGTGCTATAGTATAAAAAGCACCCTTGAATATAGTTTTTACAAGATAAAAAGCAAAAAGGACCAGAAAGGGGATATTTTTTCAGATATCAGAAAAGCCCTGTGCTTACAACACTGAAAGCAAATCACTGCTGACACATCCTGTGGCTGTCACACAAGTTGGATGTGAACTCCTCATTCTATTGCTGCTTTTCTCCCAGATGAAGACTTCCCACAATAGTTCTCTGGCTTAGCACATGTTTTTGGGAAGGGTGTCTCAATCTGCTTTGTTACTTATAACTGAAATCTTTCTTTGCATTGTCAAAACTAACCAGTGCTAACAGTCACCAGAGGGACAAGGGAAGCAGTCCCAAAGAGGAGGGGATGAATGTCTGTGACTGCATGTATGCATGTGCCGGCTAGTGTAGATGCATGTGTACACATCTCAGTATGCTTGCTAAAACTGTCGAGCCCTTTAAATCTAGGAGGCATAACTAAGTCTCCAGGAATCTGCTTGGTGGGTAATCATTCATATATAGGATTTTCTGTGTCTAGGGCAGAAAGTAAACCTCCAGAGACTTGGCTCAGAAAGGCTGCACCTGTTGAGCAGATAGGGAAAGGACTCGTCAATTCTGGAGAAATAATAAAAGCCCTGGGGAGGCAGTGGGCCTGGCCTGTTTTGTGATTTGTGCTATTCTTGCTTTTCACTTTTCTCCATTAGATCAGCCCAGCCACTTAACCTTGGAATAAATTTTTGTTAAAATCAAAGCAGTACATGGGGCTTAGTTACTGCAAAATAAAAAGTTACAGCCATTCAGGATAACAAAGCCCACTGCCTGATTATCTTTAAAGAGTGCAATTATAAATTCTGATGGAATCAGGAACCGTTTGAAGTCATCAATTTCATATTAAGAAGCAAAATTTCCCTCTTTAACAAAAATTGTTTATCATGGTTTTATGAGGTCATGTGTCTCCTCAGACAGCAGATGTTGCTGGAGTCAGGCCTTGCCATGCCTGTAGGGGTAGTATTTGCTAGCCAGAGGATTTGGTCACAATCTTCTTCTGAAGTACAGAAAATGAGGATTTACCTAAAAATGATATATGTTTGTAATTGTCTGCACAGTCACCATTTAAGCCACTTGGGAAGGCAATGTTGGGAGATGAGAGGACAGCACAAAGATCTTTGCAGGCAGTATTCCTCAGGGAAGGTCACTTTGATCATCCTGATGTTTGACAAGACTATTACCGTTGGACAGCTTCAGTGGTTCAGCAGGAATCAAACCTCCTGCGGTATCATTGTCACACAAGGTATAATAGTCACTACTGCTGAAGGACACATTTGCTATCTCCAAAGATTCCTGAAGCATAAGGAAGTCACCCTTTCCAAGCTGTGAGTGAGAGGGATAATTCCTTCCCATGCTAGGGCTCTCAAGGTTGGCTTTAATTATTTCAGAGATTTTCAGGCCAACAGTACCATCAGCCTGGTTTTGTGCAAACAATAGTCCCAGCCGCGCTTCTATCTCTTCTGCTCTTACATACCTGCTGGGGACATACTGCCGGCTTGGACCTGAGGCAAATACAAAGTTTTCTTCTGCAGCAACCAGATTTGTGCTCTCTATAGGTTTCAAGGAGATCTGGGAAATCAGTTCTTGGGTGTTTAGATCAGAAACTCCACCTGCAGTCACTTTGCTTGAGTTGCTGGCCTCTTCCCTTCTGAGTTGGCTAAAAACCTCATTAGGTCCAACCCAGTCCTAATGAAAAGATCAATAAATTCAGGACATTTTGCTTAGAGCTGGAATTTGCAAAATAACTGTTCTTTCAATACGGCTTTGGCACAATAATCCAGAGGTTTAGTGCAAATCTACCGGGCAAAGTTAGAGTAATAGGGTAGAGAATCTAGCTGCTAATTTCACAAGATTTCACAAGATATTTTCAAGATTTCACTTCCAGAATCTACTGCAAGCTGCTTGTATTGCTTTGGCTTTGCAAAGACAGGGTGCACCTTTTATGGTGAGCATGGATAGGGAGTGAGTGAATGGAGGGGTTTTATTTCAAAGGAGAGAGAAGCTGGACAGAAGCTCTGGTGGTGTAGCTAGTATGTGGAGGGAGGAAACTGAGAAACTATAAACTCCCTGGAAGACCAGAACCATGTGTCAGTAACTCTGCTCAGGAGCTAGAATGATTAATCCCAGGAAAAAAAAATCCTCCCCTCATGAACTGAGGGTCATAAGAAAGAAATGAAACTTATTTCTTACCTTAAAATTCCCATTGTGCAAATTATAAAGTGGCTGAAAGAAAGCAGCTGGCGTGGGAATGTTAAAGCAGGAGAGGCTTTTTGCCCTGAAGTGAGAAAACAACACTTAAAATAAAAAAACAGACAATTTTTCTGTATTCTGTCTTGATGATATAGCACGCTGATTAGATGAAAGCCCCACACTTATGTTAGAAAGATTGCACAAGAAGCCCATTTCACATGGTTTCTGACACCTCATGCAATTGTTTGTCTGCCTCCTGCATGAATTTAATGTTTCTAGCCTGAAGCACAGTCTTAAAAGTTTCTGAGGAATGCTACATGCTGCAAACTCAATACTAGTCTGTTATTCATTATATGCACTGAGCTATTTATGCATTTGTTTAGCAACTGATTTGATCTAAACCACTGTTTCTGGAAGTGTTTTAGAGAGTTCTAGTTTCATTACATTTAGACAAAGAAATTCTGCCAGACATCCTAGTCCCTTTATGAGAGTCTATCCTGTAAAATATTTTATCATATGCACATCATGTATTCTGTTTTTCTAAGAGTGACGTATATGAAGCATAATAACGTATGTCGAGGCAGAAAAGGAAGAGGTAGGAGATTTACCTTTGTTCTGCCAGTGTAAAAATTACAGAGGGTGGTTGAACCAAGGTTCTAAAGACACTTTTTTCTCTGTACAACTTGGTCCTAGAACCTGAGAAATACTGAATCTGAGCCAGTGTAGTTTGCCTATATTGGTATTTTACATACCGACTACTGCCAGGTATGTCACAAGTAGCTTAACATTGACATCAGTTTATCCACCTTTATGGATTGCTGTGTACTTGCACTTTTACTTTATCTACAGGAAGCTTAACAAAAAATTTCCATGGGTATAAATTTCTCTAAGTCCAAGAGACCCTCAACCTTGAGCTTTAGCTGAGTTTGGGGGCACTTTGGTCTCCTTAAGGATTGTGTAATGGGTCATTAACTATCATGATCCAAGGAACCTGTCACATCCCAAGACTGTCAAAAGAGCTTTTGAAAATGATTGAGTCTGTGCACCAGAAACAGGAAGCAAAAGGGATGTAAAGACACTTGATTTACCATCTTCAGGCTATAAAGATCAGGGGGAACTTAATGAAAAACTATAACATACCTTGAAGAAAGCTTGCAGTTCCAAAATAAATAGACTAGGGTGCCAAAACTCAGAGGAATGAACAAGAACTGCATAGTTCTGGTATTTAGGATCTTTTCAGACAGTTTTGGTACACCTAGGAAAAGAATCAGCACAAAAATAATTGATAAAAAGTCTGGAAGTCAAGATAGAACCCCAAATATCCAAGCAATGAAAATGAAACAGGCTGCTAAAGACCTTAAGGAAAGTGATTTGCTATAAAAACTTGAAGGAAGCTAGTTCTGATTTGAAAAGCTTCATTTTACCAGGTATCTTCCTTTTTTTTTGCAACATGGATGTGAAAAGACATGAATTAAGGTAAAAACATTCTTTGTACCTGCTTTTTGAAACACTGTTGTCTGGCTCCACTCACTCCACTGACTATGGTACGAATCCTCATTTTCAGAAACTTTGCAGCGAACTCGTGCAATGTAAGTAATGCCACTGCGAAGCTCTGTGGCTTCAATTTCTATCTGCGGCAGTGAACTGGGTGGTGTCTTGTTCAATGCGGCCTGCAAAGTAGTACAAAGAATTTCTGTTAACAAGCCTGAGCGAAAGCATGGTCTTTTAAATACTCTTTTTTTTTTTTTTTTTTTTCCCAAATCCTCTTTTCTTGGATGCAAGAAGAGGGCCTGCATAATGATGGATGACTTCTGAATGCAGGGTTCAGGAGAAGAAGATTTCTTGATCTTCAGTATTGCTGTTTTGTGTAAAATCTTTCAGCCTTGATATGGGAAACCAGAAAGGCCAGGTTAAAACAGTCAGCTGCCAGAAGGCCCTGAGCTGAGTGGCAAGGCCATTGCGCCCAAAGAGCAAGGCAGTATCAGTGTGTGCCTCATCCAGTTACCTCCCAGGGCATGCTGTACTCCTTATACTGCAACTCATATTGAAGAATTTCAACGAGGTACCAAGGCACACTCCACCATATCTGACACTTGCTGGCAGTGACGTTGCTCTGGATGTTCAAAGGTGGATCAAGTTTTACTGCAAATAGAGAGGTAGATTTTTTCCACAATATTTGGGACATGAACACCACAGAAGGAGATACATGATACTAGGCTGACTAAAGTCTGGGAAGATAAAGCTGGGTCTAAAGAGTGATACTAAGAACAGCAATAAACCAAATTAGCTTACAAGGTAGGACAGAACAGCTACAGAACTGACATAAATTAATGATAACTCAGCTCCTGGGGATAATCCTGCAAGAAAAGAACTGCTACAGATGTCACATTGTGCTCTTCCAACATACCACTAATATAGACAGACTGACATGTCGAATACTGGAACATTTCTTTGAAGTACCAGGCCATGGGACATTGAATTAGATCCATTACTTTGATTCCTCATTACTTCATTTCTTAGGGAAAAAAAAAACACAACTATAGAGGCAATCCAGTTGTACATTATCCATGGCACAAGAAAATATGATGTAGATAAGAAGTATATTTGAAAGGTGCTCCAGAGCCAGCCCTCTCTGACGTCCTGGAAAAGTCAGAATGGAGAGACACTGGGACTGCATCCTTACTGATGAAGTCCAGGTAGTGCACTGTCCAGGAATGGGCACTCTGGCTTGTTTCCATTATTTTCACTTGCTGTCTTTGAGACACCCTTTGTTAGAGAGCATATCAGACCTACCCCAAAGCTGCTAGGCAGAGCCTCAGCCCACAGCTGCCCTGGTTCATACTTACTGTGCTTGCAGGGATTGTACTCTGGAAAGGTAATGTACGTGTGATTACGTCCAAAGAAGTTGCCTTGGAGAGAGACTCTATAACCATCTGTTTCCAAGATCTGGCTGGCTAAATGGATTGTGCAGTGGTATTGATTCTGCATGCTCTCTCTGGCAGTCAGCGTGCAGCTGGCGTTGTGGCCCTTTGACCAGAGGCTAGAAGAATAAAAGGGCTTAAAGTTTCTTTGAAGTCATATGATTAAGTGCTTTTCAGTTTATGGAAAATAGGTGGCAACTTAGCACAGCACCACGTTCTGGAAGAACATGGACCTCCTTAGTGCAGACAGCGGAGAAAGCAATGCTAAAGCTAGCTGGACAGCAGGACTAAAGAGGGGGGAAGCGGACACCTTCATAACCTCACTGCTGAGAGCACCAAACCTCCCAGGAGCTGCCCACAGAGCCCAGTACCTGCCCCCTGCTCCCTCTGAAAGTGAGAGGGCTTCTATCTGTTGCTGCCAGGAAAGCAGCTGGTGTAGGGGGGTAGGAGTGGGTGGACGGTTAGTTGCAAGTGCACAGCACAGACCTAACAAGTTGTATAATAAAGCTTCTTTTGCTACGAACAAACCAGTACTGACAGCAAAACATGTCAGAGGTTGGTTGTTTGGTTGTTTGGGGTTTTTTTAAGCATAACAGGATGAATGACAGAAAACCTCATCTTGGGGAAATAGCTCCAAAGAACAGTCTTCTATTATTACATTCTCTAACATAGCCATTTATTAGCAAATTTTTCATGCTGCATGTGACCCCACAATAAACTGGGATACCACAGTTTATCAGCTTGGCATTTTTTCATAGATTTAAAATCCGGTATCATTAAAAGTTAGGCTATTTTTGACTTAACATTACCAGAATATGAGGCATCTAATGTCAGTGTGACTTACCCTCATGTAATAGTTCACTAGTTATTGGTAGTCAAGACAACGTTACTGCATAATCTAAACACATTCATCTCAAATTAGCATATCACAATGCTTATTATCCTATCACCTAGCAAACTATTCACCTGATTTCTTCTGTTAGAAGAAAAAATATTTCACATAATATTCTAAATCTGTTACTAAATCTGTTATTAAATCTAAATCTGCCTGAGGGATGGGATGCCATCCAGAGGGACCCGGACAAGCTTGAGAAGTGGGCCTGTGTGAACCTCCTGAGGTTCAACAAGGCCGAGTGCAAGGTCCTGCACCTGGGTTGGGGCAACCCCTGGTATCAATACAGGCTGGGGGATGAAGGGATTGAGTGCAGCCCTGCAGGGAAGAACTTGGGGGTACTGGTAGATGAAAGGCTGGACACAAGCCAGCAACGTGCTCTCGCAGCCCAAGAAAGCCAACCGTATCCTGGGCTGCCTCAAAAGAAGTGTGGCCAGCAGGGAGAGGGAAGTGATTCTGCTCTGGTGAGACCCCACCTGGAGCACTGCGTCCAGCTCTGGGGTCCTTAGCACAGAAAGGACACAGACCTGTTGGAGCGGTTCCAGAGGAGGCCACAAAAATGATCAAAGGGATGGAACACCTCTGCTATGAAGAAAAGCTGAGAGTGCTGGGGTTGTTCAGCCTGGAGAAGAGAAGGCTGTGAGGAGACCTTACTGCAGCCTTCCAGTACTTAAAGGGGGCCTACAAGAAAGATGGGGATAGGCTTTTTAGCAAGGCCTGCTATGACAGGACAAGGGGTAATGGTTTCAAACTAAAGGAGAGTAGATTTAAACTAAACACAAGGAAAAAAATTTTCCACAATGAGGGTGGTGAAACAGTGGAATGGTTGCCCAGACAGGTGGTAGATGCCCCATCCTTGGAAACATTCAAGGACTGGATGGGACTCTGAGCAACCTGATCTAGTTGGAGATGTCCCTGCCAATTGCAGGGGGTTGGACTAGATGACCTTTAAAGGTCCCTTCCATCCCAAAGCATTCTGTGATTCTGTGATTAAAGCTTATAACTCACTGGACTTTCAAAATCCTTTTGCGTATATATATATATAAACTAATTTAGATTAAACCAGTAGGGGTTTAATTTCTAGGCAACAAGACAAGAAGTGATTAGAAATTGATTAGGCAGCTTCATGTAGGATGGGCTCTAGAAGTCCCCAGATCACGGGGAGCAGAGGCTGGGATGGGAAGGCTCTCTGCACTGAGAGGCCCCTGCCAGAAGGGTACACTGGACGGACCAGCGGACTGCCCTGAGCCAGCCTGAGATCACGCAGCCATGTGTGCTGGACCTCTGCTGCACCCCCCCGAGGCTGTGGGCCCACAAAAGGGTGCAAAGGGAGCCACTTCCAAGGCAGCCCAGGTACGGGGTGATGAGGTGGCAGAGCTAGCTGTGCCACAGGTCTCCTGCTGTGGGGGGGGCAAAGCCTACAGCTGGGCCCCATCTCTGCTCCTCTGCACTGTCCTGCCCATGCCAGGGCTGGGGCTGCCACAGACAGCTCTTGGTGTGCAGCTCTTACTTGGTGAAATGCAGGTGGAAAGGTCCATCACCCACAGGCTCTTCCATTGCCCATATGCAGCTCACAGTAGTCACGTAGTTATTCAGGCAGCTCAGGCTGCCAGGGAACTCTGCAGAGGAAGGAGACCAGAGCTGCATTCATGTATCACCTGATGAGTCCTTGCGCGGTACATCAAATGCATTACTTGCTAGTGCTTCCTTTATTGACACCTCATCTGTCCTTCCTCATGATGTTCTTTCTCTCTTGTACCGCACTTCACTGCACGAGATGAGTGCAAGATCTTAGGGCAGGGACCTTGAGCAGTGGCTACATTTTTTCTGCTGCCCAGTTTGTCCTGTATTTGCTCAGTTCCCTAGGCCTGGCATTGCCAGCCAACTGTACCAGTTCTTGGGACCTGGGAAAGGGCAGTCACAAGATGTTGTGTTGCACACTTTAGGGTCTGCGAATGAAAAATGAGCACATGCATGTTCCCATAGTGCACCTATTCCAGATGCCCTCTTACCTCTCCCTCTTCCTCCACCAAAGAGCAGCACAGCAGTAATGCACAGCTGGAGGCCCAGCTGCCATGCATCTCCTCCCATTCCAGACAGTATCTAAAATAGAATGATTGTTAGAAGCAGTTTTGTCAGTATTTGTACCAGCAGGTTGAAGCTTTAGCTACATGCTTCTGCCAGCCCTGACACAAGCTGACCTTGACTCTGTCAGATAGGGCACCAACGCAGCTATATCATTTCTTCTATAGGAACTGTTCTTTTCATGGCAGTAAATAGTACTTTGCACAGGAATCTAAAGCACCAGCTGCCTGAAAGGAAATCTTTAGTTCCTGCCATTTGATCAGGGGTGGAGGGGTGTTCCATCTTTCCTTCTTTCTGCATTTTTTGGCATCTGGTTTATGACAATTAAGAGCAGCAGAGAGCCACAGTGGGTTGGAACAAATGTTCATGTTTCCCTGTATCCTGTTTCTGACAGTAACCAAAACCAGACGCTTAGAGAAAACTGTAGCAATAGAGGAAGCATAGATGTTCTTCTCTGAGAACATTCTCAGCCTCCAGACATTTGCAGCTCAGGGGCCTCCTCAAGCAGACATAATTTCTGCATATTCGGTAGATTTTTCTCTCATGAGCTTGTCCATCAGCAGTAGTCACCTGCTGAAAGCCATCTACACCACAAACACTGCTGCTTGCCTTTAATGATGGTTCTTTTTTCCCTTGAGGGAGCCGAGTAACTGGTCTTCTGCCAGTTCTTCTTCAACCTCCCCTTTCTCTTCACTAGAGGAACACTTGCTTGACCTGCTGGTGTCACAAAACTTTTGAGGGAGCCTTTCTTCAAGCCACTTGGAGTTGTCCTGAGCTAATGTGAAAGGGTTGGAGGTCAGGAACAAAAGCTGGGATAGAAATGGGTGTTCTAGCCTACAGATTTTTTGTTTTAGAAATTCACCCACTTCATATCTGAACAAAACTAAGACCCATCATAGTTTTCTCTCTCTCAGACACACAAACACACATATACAAGAAGCTACAATTCCAGGCAGATAACCAAGCTGCTCATCTGCAGTGTGGGAATCTTGAGATCATATTTCCTTTCCATAAGTATTTCCTTGCCATAAAAGAAAACTCCAAAAGGCAAACAGAGAGAACAGCTGATATGCTCCTGGTCAAAGCACTCATCGGGGATATAGAATACTTAAGGCCTAGTCATTACCCTAATTTACTGAAGGGTTGTGTAAGGATATTTGAAGTGTATCTTCTGCAATATGGAACGCTATCTCTCTACAAGGTTATGCTGGATTCCCTCTCTTTCTTTTTAACCAGAAATTCCATTCCATTAATTGTTTCCTGATGAACTTTTAATTTAAAATAATATTTTTTTCATTAAAAGTTTCTGATCTGATGATTTTCCTGCAAACAAAGTTTAATATGAAGAATCCTGACATGATCTACTCAGCAATATATGGTGGGTTTTTTTAAGATGCTTCCAGTTTGCAATATTTGCCATTACTGTAACGCAGCAAACAAGCCCAGCACCTCTGCAGGTAGTGTTCTGCTCTAAGGAGCCCATGACTCAGCCTGGAACCCAGAAAACATGAAGTCAGTTTGTAGACAAAGACCAATAATAAGTATAGACGAAAACAATTACTTGAAAAATTAAAAAAATATTGGAGGAACACTGTACTGCTTGCCCAGCGTGGACACTGAACTGAGCTCTAGGGCTGGGGTAACGAGAGACTGTGGGAATGGTCTGTCTTGAAAGAGCTTGGCTTAGTTATTGCAAAAAAAGAAAAAACAACCAAAATTTGCCAGGGGTTATGATCTCTCTTTCAGAAGAAGCTGGGGGAGAGAGAAGTGTCAGGATAGGAGAAACACTAAGTACACCATTAGCACAAGACCAAATGCGTATGGCCTGGCTATAGAATAAGATCATGGTTTCTACCCAACAAAGGGTCTGAAGTAGTCTTGAATAGGAGTGAGAAAGAGCCTATGCTTAGCAAGGATTGTGATATTTCAATCAAGAGGATTGTTTTACTGAAGGGATTAAATGATCTGATGGCTACAGTAGCAGGAGCTGAACTCTATGACCAAGAGTATCCTTCCAGTCCCAGGTTTCACAAAGCTAGACAGCAGCGTCCGTGTATCAACCTCTTCCTTGTAATTACGCCTGCTTATGGTGTCCCTTTTCTAAATTAAATAGTAAAATAATTACAGTGTTTCAGAAACTGATCAAGAGAAAAGGAATCTTGCTGGCTTCTACTTCACCACCTCTTTATTTATGGGGTTTTCATAAATATCCTGTTTTGCTGCAGACCTTCTTCAGAGTGGGGGTTGTCGAGAGGAAGTGTCACCATTAGCTGATTTTAGCTGAGGGAAGCTGGGAGGCATGAAGTCTCCCCTGCTTATCATTCTAATCAGGGTTGCATACGATCCCTGTGATAAATACAGTAAGACTGACTAAATATGAAATAGAGAGCGCTGCATTAAGTAGAATTATACATGTACTTATAAGAACTTGTTCAGGCGCCCAAACAAACAAACATAGGTCAAGATAACTAAACCAGGACAGAACATTTCCAGGTAATTGCTACTAATTTGATAAACTCCCCCTGCCACAAGAAGTTCTTTGTTCAGTTCTGCAGTGTTTGAAATATGTCAGACATTTCCTGACTCTCTAGCTCACCTGGAAACAAAGACAGCACGTTTAAATGCAAATTTGTGTGTTAGAAGCCATGAATGTTAGTCATAAGTAGGTCATAGAACACTGAATTCTGAAAGGCTTATCAGAAAATGATTTGGGGAAATAGCACATAACCAGCTGAATGAGAGTCTGCAGTACATTAATGCAATTAGAGGAGCTAACACACAGACTGTGGATGCATATCAATTACAAGATGTTATTACAGCTACATGTAGCATTTGTAAGACCATTATTAGTTCATTTCTTCTGTTAGGATCCACAGTTGAAACAAAAAGTTGCTGAAAAGATGAAAACAGTTCTGAAAAGGGCTATAAGAATGATTTAATCCTGGATAACTTTCCTCAGAAATTACCAACTAAAGACCAACCAAATCTCTTTAACTTAACCAAAGGAAAGGCTAAGTAGTAATTCTACACCAGCCATAAGTATCTTAGATGGGAAGATTTCAGGTAGGAGAAAAGTTTTGGGTTTTTTTTTTTTTAATCTACTAGAGAAAGATGGAAAGAATCCAGTAGTTGGACGCTGAAGGTAGGTACAATTAGACAGAAATAAAGTGCAGAATCTGTACAAAGGGGAGCTACCTTTATTGCTGAAACTTCTTGCTGAAACATATGATCCAAGACTTATAGTCTATAAATCTTTGTTAAGTATCTTAAAAAAAAAATCCTTAGCTCAGATGGAAGCTGTGAAATTGATGCAGGACTCAGTTATAGTTGCCTGTCCTAAAGTGATCATGATAGTGTTCTCTTAACATCAGCAATCCTCAGCCTTACAAAGGTAAACCTGTAGTGCATCCTAAAAAGCTGGTTCACAAACAGGCCCTATCACTTCTCAGTAACTGCCAGACACTTCCCACTTATGAGGAAAGGCAGTAACTGTACATTTTGTAGTGTTCAGGGGAAATACCAATTGCAAGCATAGAGACATATTAATGAGGTCATCTGAGTAATGTTTGCTGATGCTTGCAATGAGTTTGGCCTTGCAGGAAAGTAACTGCAAACTCTGCTAGAATCCTAGAGATGCTCTGATGCCTTTTCTCATCTTTCATACTGACTGTGCTTCCCACCTGGCTCAAGTCACTCAGCTGTGGGAAAAGAATTGCCACATTACCCTAAGGCAGGTTGAGCAGACAATAGCCCAGCCTGACCACAGATGAACTGTCTTGGCAAGTCGCAGAAGAAAGTGACTGCTTTGGTGAAATTCTCTTCCTCTTATGTAGGTCAATATCAAGGTTTTGATAGGCTATGTAGCAAAATAGACATGGTCAGTTCAAACCTCAGCTCCTCTTGGTGCTGGACAGCAGCCAGCCACAGAATGGGATAAAAATGAGGCAAGTGCAAAAGCACTTTGCAGTTTCAGTGAGAATGGGTGGGTGAAGGGATGCTTGGTGACATAGCAGGCATTCATCATTCTTCCCAGTGACCATCATCTCTGAACGCTGCCAGTTCTTTCTGCAGCAGGAGGAAAGCAAGAAGCTGATTATGAAGCCAGGAACCAAGCAGAAACCAATTAAGGTGCCAGCACCATTGCAAGGCAACATCTCGTTGGCATGCCCTGTGTCCAGTGCTAGCAGCAAGGGCACTATTACAGCAGCTGGGGGACTGGAAGACAAATCAACTTCCTAGCCAGGCTACTTGATGCTTTTTTTTGTTCTAACGCCCGGTTTCTGCAACACCGCTGAGTTGTGGGTGAAGGCAGAAAAGTCCCGTGAAAATTATAGGTGTGGGAGGTGTCAGAGGAAGGGAGAACCACCACCTTCACTCTGCAGGGAAGAGATACCAAACGTCTGAGAGAAAGCCCTGAAATGATACACCAGGTATGCTGCCATCAATCCAGGTGTTGCTTCAGCACCAGAAGCTGACTGGTGACCTCGAGGTTCCCAGGTGGTCTCAAGCTGGTTGCAATGGTGTTTCCATCCTTTCTGTATGTTTCGAAGGCAGAGTTCTTCTGTCTGTTACCTGCTGAAGGAAATGAGGCCTTGCAGCCCTGCCTTTCCTCTCCCCTCCTGGGGTTCCATCAGCTGCCTCCATTTCTCAAAAGTAATTTCAATTTACTTTAACCAGAATTTGTACAACACAGATTTTCCAAATGCTCTCAACTGCTTATCAACAGAAAGACAGGTGATCGACTGTTAACTGCTATATCTGTTTGTATTACCAGAAATCCATACTCAAAGTTCTGGCTAACCCCTACATTCAGGGGTCCAGCAGAACACACAATAAAAAGATGGCCTTTGCTTTTAAGAGTTTATAGGGTAAATTATTTGATAGATACTAGTGAGAGGGGAAGTAATACAAGAAATAGTAATACAGCACAGTCTCAAGCGTGCAGGTAGCCTAGATATATCTGGGTTTTAGTAACTCAGCAAAGCAGAGCTTTAAGGAGAGACTTGAAGAATGAGGTTAAGGTAGCTCAAGAGAATTGTAGGCAGCACCTTCGGCGTGTAAACAGTAGCATGGAGGAAGGTTCGGAGGAGTTGTTTGGATGACCTAGTGGGAAGTGGAAGCAGGCATTGTAGAAAGAGTTGACTTCTTGACATGGAAGTGAGAGACGACAAGAGCACAAGGAGAGGTTGTCAGTGACTTTGAAAGTGGGGACAAGAAGCTTATGTTTGATGTGATAGGGAAAGGGAGATAGAAGAATTGTGTAGAGAAATGTAATGGGTTCAAAGTGACGGACACAAAAAAGGACCTTTGCATCTCCAGCCTTTGATGACTACAAGTAAGACAAGATCAGCTTTACAAAGGCCTGATAAAACATGAAACTGAAGTGCCATACAAGAGCATGAGCAAGGATTTCACGTGGAGATGTGTGCATAAGATTCTTCAACATGCTTGAGTACCCTTTGACACATACCACATTATATGCCAGCCCACAGCAGACAGCCAGGACTCCTAGATTCTATCCCACCATCAACTGTTATATACAGTAGATTGCACTGACAAAACAATTTTTCTTATTGCAGCTCACTCATATGGTCTGCTATGCTCACCTAAATCTTGGAGGAAGTCAGAAGCTTGAGGCTCTGATTTGACAGCTGTTCCAAAGCATGCTCTGCTCGCTCTCCCTCCCACAGCAAGATAAAATGAGTGGTGCACAGTGGGAGCAGGCACAGCAGACCTGAACCCTTGAATACTCTGTTTCCATTCCTTACACCTTAGCAATTACTCATAAATGACCCGCTCTCCCTTGGCCATAATCCCTTCCTTTGCTTCAGTCTCTTCCAGAGGCATCGCAAACAGGCACTAAAGAAAGGCAGGACAGTGACTTGCACCTACGAAGTAAAACAGTGACAGGCAATAGTATATCTGTACCAGCATGCACATCCCTCCATCCATTAAGGTTAGCCCCAAGTGCACATTCTCCAGAGCGATCCATTGTGGTAAGTGTGATTGTTTATGATGGGCACTCCTTCAATCATCCCTGCCTACAAGAAAATATTGTGTAGGTCCTTTAAGAAAAATTAATGATAGATTATCTGCCTCTTGAATACCTAGGCCTCTAAGCACATGTCTGACACAAGCACGTCAAGTATACATAGTAGACTCACATGATCAGCATGCGAACTGCTAGAGTAAGGAAGAAGTAGTAGGATCTCCTCATCTGCACAGATTATCAGAGAGAACCCCATATAACTGATCTTTTTCTCACTTCATATTCGCAGAGCCATTTTTCCACAATTTGATGCTCACAGCTATGTACTTTTAGATTTGACAGACTTGAATCCCAGAGGCTGAAAAAAAGCTGCTACAAAGGATGACTACTGAAATAAAGCAATATTCATACACACATATATACATACGCATAAAAAAGCATAATTTTTTTCTGCAAAGTTCCAAACACTTAGGGCTATTTCGGCTGGATTCATTTACATTCATCTGTTTCAGTCAGAGAGGAGTATCTAAAAATCATTTGTTCAAGATGGTGCTTCTTTCTAGCACAATCCATACCAGAATTAACGCAATAGTGTGGTTTTGTGCTCAGCAATCTAGCGGAACAAAAGTGCAAAGACCCTTCTGGTGGTTTTATTGTTCTAAGTTCCTAGTACAAGAAACAATATAGAATTCCACATTTAGGTAAAGAAATTATTTTTCAATATCTTAGCTCAGTAGATATATCCTATCATTATTTACTGCCATGCATAGCATAGAAATATGTTAAACTGTCTTACCAGCTCAAAGGAAACTTCACTTTTCGCTCTGCTTCTGTCCCTTGATAGTTTAGGCTGTGCGGTTTGATGATCAGGCAGTAGCAGCAGTGGCATAATAAAGCAGAGCTTACCGTGCCCGATTTTAAAGATAATCTCAAGAACCAATGAAAAACTTCTCAGATTATCAGATTGAGTTAAAGTAGCTGCATCTGCAATTACTCATTAGTGATGGAGAAACTGAGGAATTTCTGTTAAAGGGTTAACATTTGAAAGGCCAAGTAGTTTGCTGAATATAAAAGTACCTTCTTGCAACGTTTATATAAAAAAAGGCCAACAGAAGAGCTCTCTAAGCAACCTAAAGCCATTTCCTAGCCTCGTCTGAATGTGAGGTGAGACTGCTTCCATCCAAGGCCTCTGCCCAGCTGTGCTCAGACACCTGAGCATCCCTGAGCTGCTCTGTCCTGTACCTCCTCCACAACCTATTGCTGCACTGTGCTCAAAGGAGCAGCTCTGGAAGCAAAGGCAAACAAGCATTGCAGTGCTTCCATGTCCAAATCCTGGAGTGTATAAGAAACAGGTCTTTCCACACCCAGCTGCAGTGCTGCAGTGGTAGTGTTACAGTCAAGATCCATCAAGTCAGTCATGTACACGGGTCTAGTGCCAGAGAAGGGGAAGAGAGAAGCAGGCAAAGCACAGACTGAATAACAGTCTGCCAGTATTAGCTTTAGGGGCCAAGAGACAGCAAGACAGGGGCCATGCAAAAATGGTGCAAATTGATGCTACAAATTGAGTTATAGTTCTTCTCCCAATACCTGCTTTTGGGCCTTCCCCATCCAGTAAGACTCCTGCCAACTCCCATGAGGCCCCATGGTTACTCATCTAAATATATATTACACTTTTTACAGTTACAACAATCCTGAACAGGAGCAGAAACAGAAAGCCCCTAAAACGTAAGCAGCCTTCAGAGTGTCATTTAAGCAAATAACACCTGCTGCCTCAGAGCTGTCCAGATGCCTGTAGTTTGCCTGCTGCAGCAGGAAACATCTTATCTCCTGTAGAGACAAATTGGATCCCTGCATTTTTCCAGCCTACTGCTGCAAGTCACCATAAAGATGCTACGGCTGTGTAAGACCCACAGCTTTTACCATATTCTGCCTACAGGGCAGACAGAAAAATCAGTACAAGAGTTCAGCAGCAGTTTGGCTCAAACGGCAAAGCACAAACTACTTTTACCAGTTTCCTTTCATATTACTATTCCAAAATACAAAGCAGTATTTCTGACAAGAATATCACAGTTCTCTGCAAGTTGCCTTTTTTCATACTTCCCCCGTGCTCCAAGTGCCACTCAGCCTAAAGACCATTAACTGAACTCCAGTTCTCCAAAGGCCACTCAGACCCTTCTTTCATGTTTTCTAGTGCCCATTTACACCTGTCCTAGTGTCCCACAATTAGCTTCCATCAGGTGAACAGTGTTTTTCACCAGGTGATTTGTTTTAAGTTGCATCTACCTTGAGGTTGGTTTGGTTTTTGGTTTTGTTTGGGTTTTTTTGTTGTTGTTTGTTTGTTTTTTGTTCAAAGTGCTCCATTTGTATAGACATCCACTGTTTGTCTACTGTCAACCCAGTACCAAATGCATATGTTTTGTTATCTCCTCTGGTTTTGGATCACTATGGAGGCAAACGTAGTAAATAGGAGAAGCATCACATTACAGTGGAAGCTACTGGGACATGCAGCACTTGCTCTGTCTGTGCTGCATTCCATGCCTTGTACAATGCACATTTTTTGAGCCTGAGAGCGCCTCAGATAGACTGGGATTTCTGTGTCTACCTGCTTCTAGGCCTGGCTAGTGAACACATTGTTAGTCTTTCAGAGAAGATGGTCAGTACTATAGTCTAAGACCACTTCTGTATCCTGGTCATGCTTTCACTCAAGAATCTGTGAGATTTGACCTCCCCTCTTTCCTCTGCTCATCAAGTCCCCCAGTAAAAGGACAGTGTTCTGGTCAGTGCGACATCTTAAGTCCGCTATCACGTTCCTGATTGTTGTGAATACTGTGCAAAGTGCAGCAGACCACAGCCATCTAAGGGCTTTGTCTACATGGGTAGTGCTGCTGGCCACTTCTTACTACCTCATCCCACTGCTCAATGCATGATTAACCTCACCTTTGCAAAGCAGGCTGATGTTAGATCACCTGGTTACCTGAGCATGGCAGGTATGGCTAAGCAGATTGCCCTGCAGTGAAAGGCTTAGGCAGCCTACTACAAACTCTGTTCTTTTAAACAGGCCTGTGTGGCCAAGCACTTAAACATCAAATGCTTTTACCACAGTATTATCATAACTCTTTCCTGTGCTTCACACTGCTGTTCAGGAATCTGCCACTGTGGGTTATTGAGGTCACGGAAGGGTGGAGTAAGACCTTTTACAGACAGCTTGTTTGAGAGCAGGAGAGGCCTCCCAAAAACGAACAAAACATGGACTTGCAATACTACCAATGGCCCTAGCATTCCTGGGGAAACACAGTTTTTCCAAATTAGATATTGCTAGGTCAGGGACATTTGCAGTTTGCTGCTAGGAGCCACAGGAAAAAACCCACCTCCAACGCCTCCACATCCACAGTGTCAACAACTTTTTGACCAAAAGCTTAATTGTTACAGCTTGCCTCAAAGGGAACAGTCTCCCTTACTTTAATATCCTTATGCCGCGTATCTTCTCTGCCTCCTACGGTGACCAGAGGCAACTTGTAGCCCAACATAGCAGCAAACCACCATCTTCTATCAGATGTGCAGCTAGATAGTGTAGCAATGACAGAAACAGCTCCTTCAGCAGTTCTGGGGCCAATGATGCTAACAAGGAGCATGCAGAACTGAGATGTAAAAGGGTCCTAGAAAGATAAGCAAGTTTCCCCTCCTCCCTTAAGCAGCCTGGGGCCAGTTACCACAATGTAGTTTCTGAAGTGCAAATAGCTGCAAGATGAAACTGCAGAAGACCATGTTACAGACCATCAGCAATACTTCTGCCCGGTCTGCATTTGTGCGGACATAAGCACAATGCAAGCAGACCTTGTAAGACAGCATGGGGCAGGCTCAGCTTATCAACAAGGAAGTGGAGTTGGCCCGATCCTCTGCTGCCTCGTGGAGGACATGCAGGTCCTTGCAGCACAGCAGGGAGGATGCATAAGCACGCTAAGACAATACCTCCCACGACTTATCACAGAAGATGACAAGTAAAATGGAAAATAAGGAGGAAAGGAATAAAAAAAAAAAAAAAACCACCTGATTTCTTGGAGCAGCGCCCAGGAAGCCCCTGAGCTAGTGGTGTACTAAGAGAGTAATAACAACATGGGCAAAGCTAAGGCCTGTAGGTTCAAAATCAACATAGCAGAGACCACGGCTGTTCTGAACAATCAAACCAGGGACGTGGATGCATAGAAAAACTCTTCCAGCACTTGCCTGTGAAAGAAACAGCTTTTCTTCATTATAGTGCTCCCTCTTGTTTAGGGAGCTGTGGGGTTGGCTAAAGTCTTGAGTAAGAGATGGGGGAGAGGGTAGAGAGTTTATTGGTATCACAGCAACAACAGATTATTACTGCACTGGAAACATACATCATTCACCACACAGGTTCCCTCAGTATAAGATGTTCGGGAGCCAAGCACCCGTGGGTTAGTAGCAATGTACCTACATAACAAGTGTCTTCACATTCATTATTAGTATTACAGTAACTTTTTAAGACAATTATCCTAAACAAAATAGAGATACAGAGATGTCAGAGGGAAACATATTCACAATTACAGTGTAAATAGCATTTTCATGGTTGGCTTTATTAGCTAGCAGAAATTGCTCAAACTTTGTGCTACTGACCTGTTAACTGCAGCAGACCAGTTCCAAGACAGAAGACGGAGTTGCAGGCACATCCAGGTAGGACAACATTTCTGAAATTTCTGCATAGTTCTAAAAGCTGCTCAATGTTTCAGTTAATGTACTTGGAAAATGCTGGGAGAGATGCTGATTCAGTAGAAAGCCCTGGTAGCAAGAGTTTGTCTGGAATTATATGTGTTTTGAAGACTTTTCATTTGTAGTCTCCACCTGGAAAGGCAAAGTCTTTCTGAAACCCAAGTTATGTTTGGTCTCTTGGACACAGTTCTGTGATGATTATGTAAGAATTGCTTTTGATCCTACCCCATGGACAGGGCTGGGACCCTCCATAATTAACAAACTATTATAGCTGGGTTTAAAGAGCCAAAGATATTTGTAGGAAAAATAACACCACCTGTGTTGTTTGGAAAGGGTAGGGGAACTTTAACATAACAAATACGCTTGCCATGGGTTATACTTCTAAGATTCCATGTACATCCAAACTCTCAAGTCATGCAAGAATACCAGGGAAAATAATTTAAAGTTTTGTACTCTTTATAAGGTTACTGTCAAAAAAATTTGCACATCTACGTAAGCTAAAGGGTAATTTTCAAGGTACAGTTGCTTTTTATGACATTATAAGGGGGTTTGACCTAGGATTCAAAAAAAACCCAAAAACCAATCATGTCAAGTTTGAGACATTAACAGGATAAGTGGCAATAGAAATAGGCATGTATTTCCATGGACCTAACACTTTTCAGTTGTATGCAATAGAGCTTACACAAAGTAAACCCCGTTTCTCTTCTGAATTTTGCTAACACTTTGCTCCTGGCACAGTATGGAAAAGGCCCTACACTCTGCAAGGCAACATCAAGTCCTTAGTTTGTCTGTGTCCCATTGACAGGGCTGTCAGAGCGACAGGAGACCCACTGCTTGACGTAGCTCCGTGGAAAGTCCTCCCCCTCCGGCTCAAGAGGAATGGACCCACAGTTGGTCTGACTGTTTTGCTCAAATTCACAATCAACTGGACTCCCACAGTCCGAGTCCACAAAGCCACTGTCAATAGTGTCCAAATCCACACAGATCATAGGGTAACTGTCACCAGGCCTTGCAATGTGAGGGAAGAAGTCATAGGAGCCTTCACTGTAGGAAACGCTTTCACCATCAGGAGAAGGTAGAGAAGCTGGATTTTCCAAATCCCACTGATTAGGCTGCAAGCAAAGGGCTTCTAGGATGCTCCCCATCCCTCCTCCCAAAGCTCTTCCTACTTGCTGGTGGGCTGGGACACTTGTACTCCTCAGGTGGTCTGTGGACACAGAGCCTGAAGCAAGTATTTTGTCCTGCGTGCTCAGGTCAGCCAGATGCAAGTCACTGGATATCTTTCTGTCTTCATCATCGATGTTAACCTTTGGGTAACCAGTTTCTCCAGCACTACCACCTTCCTCACTGGTATGCTCATGTCCCCTGTACACGCGGTTACAGTTGTACTGGCAGTTACAAGGTGTAAATTCATCAGCCACAGTCACAGTATCAATGGACAAATGACCGTATGACCGGTCCTGAGTCCCGCTGCTACCATTCACACTAGACAGCAGGGACTGGCTATCCTGACCTGGGGCAGTCAGGCAAGACACACAGGGTTTGCAAGGCAGATCTTTTCTCAGCTCACACATCTCCTCCCGTGAGGTGCTGTTGGAAGTACGCATGGTGTAAACTTCTAGGACTTCTGGAAGAACGATTCCCCATTCAAAGAAATCGAAGGTCATTTTCGTGTGGGATGCACCAACCCACTTCTGCATAAAATGACATACAGGGAGTGAGACAGAGAGAGAGGTTAGTGTCATCAGGTTTGAGGTTCCACAGAAATGACCAAAGTTCTTATGCTTTTAGAAGCAAAGTCAAACTCTAAAATCACTGACTCCTCCAAAATAGCAGGGTATGAGATGCTGTTATTACCAGACACAGGCAGCTGCAGGAGAACTGGCTCAAGTAATTTAAAATAATTAGCTTGAGAGGTTTGCATGGCTTTGCAGTTTTCTTTACGCTACAAAGAATGCCACTGCCCATAGCAGCATTCCTTCGTGCATCAGCCAGAGGTCCCCTCTGAAGCCACCAAGCCTCCCCTGCCCTCTTGTCCTGGACGCTACTTCTCTCAGGAAGGATGGTCAGCTTCTCCCCCCAACACGCGCATAGCCCTGCTCTGTCACGTCCCTCACCTCAGTTCCCTGGGGAGGGGGTCAGGGCAAGGCTTCTCCCAATCTTCTATATGCAACCATGCCCCAGACCAGCCTTTTCTCTCACAGTGACAAGAAGGAAGCAGGGGTAGGCAAGGGATGGGGATCTCAAAGAACTGTAGCCACTGCCTGCTGCAGATAACACTGACTCAGATGATTAGAGAGTGCCACACATTGAATCTTGCCCTTCTGTATCACCATTAGTATTACATTCTGCCCTGTGCCATGCATTATCTCTAGATCACGAGCCCCTTGCATTCAGTCACATCTGAGAGTAAAGGCACCTCTGGGTTTCTCTGATGTAAGAGCAAAGTAAAAGTTTCTGTTCTTTTTGAAGAAATCACTGAATCAGACACTCAGCTCACAGCAAACTTTAGGCATGTGCCACTAATGAATGCCAGTGAGTCCTACTAGAAGATTCTGCAGTCCAAAGGCTGGGCACAGCACAGACTCAAGGCTTGGTTCTGCCCCTGTCTCGCACTTGCCTAATGGCTGAGCTGTGTCAAGGTTCTTCTAGGTGCACCACTTTCTGCTGTGTATAAAATAGGTAACAATGCTGAGTTCATAAACGCTGTGAAGGCTTCTGACAGAGTACTGCATGAGAGCTGGGTGTTGCCACAGCTGTCAGACTGCCTTAATCGTGTCAGCCTCCTGTCCCAAACTGCACTCAGCATCACTAGACAGGAGCAAAGTATTTGGAAGAGAACAGCTTGACACAGCTTATTACCCTCTGACATAAAGCATGGAAAAAATCTTCATTATAGCAGGAAGCACCAAGTCTATTTTAATCTATTTTTAACCTAAGTTACAAAGAGCTTATTATTAAAGCTGTAATAAACAGCAAGGCACCTAAGGTGCAAAAGGCTATTTGAAGAAACAGCAGGAAATCCCTTTCTTAGAATTGAGCAGGCAGAATATTTCCTATTCCCTCTTGACAGTTCTTTACAAATTCACACCCAACATGAATCTAAGGACTCACGTACACATAAGAGTAAACAGTGTTCCTCTGCTTTCCCTTCTCTTTTTATATCTTAACTTTTCCTCTAACGTTTTCACTGCTTCCAACCCAATCCAGGACTGTTGTCTGCACAGCATTACTACTGTAATTTGCTGATCATTATTCACAGACATAACCTAACCACTTGCTTTGATGCAGGCAGGATGCAGTGGAATGAGCCCCATATCAGTTGGTTTCTTGCCAGCCAAAAATGATGAGTCTGTTCACATATTAGTGATGTCACCACATCCTCTTGACAGCCCCTGCCTGTGCATCTTGTGCTGTGGCTGTGTGGGCAATTGCTGCTTTAATCAGCAAATTTATTAAGAAGGAACTCGGCTTTAGCAACTGAGGATCATTCCCTTCCCAGCAGCACTGAACAGCCTAACTAGAAACTAGCAAGAACGTAGTTCCCACAGAATGGAGAACCCCATGGCTTCACCCTGAGAGCAGCATGGCTCCTAGCATGCAGGGTGCTTTCACTTCCAGTATGAGTGCTAGCCTGTGACTCTCAGGAATTCCCACACTGAGTCCACCTGGTCCTAGTTCCTTTCCCTAAGAGCAACCAGGGCCACCTGCCTCACAAGAGCATGCAAGTACCCCTCTGGTGCAGATATGGGAAGCCATAACTGGGCTGAAAGAGGAAGGCAGGAAGGAAGTGAGACAGTCACTGCAGGCTTCAGCCTGAATGGCACCCATCCAAGACTACTTGCTTAACCTAATTGCAAACATCAGCCATGTAACAGTGGGAAAGTACATGAAGATCATTAGGGCCCAGCTGGTGTCCCTCTCCCAGAGGGCCTAAGAAAAAGCAGAAACAAAAAGTCGACACTGAGGTGTCTCTGATCAGTGCTGCTGTAACAACAGGAACTTGTTCAGAAAGAGGCAGTGATGTCTGCACTCACATGATACTACTTTTACAGTCTGATAATGGCATTGTGAGCTGCTCTTCAGCTTAATACAACCATTATTTATGGATCCTCAACGTTCTTTTACTTTTGTATCCTGAGAACTCCAGCAAACTCTGCAGTCTTTGCAAACCATTTGTTACATGAGCAAGTTTTGCTGGTGTTCAATGAGAAGAGAATTTGGGAGGGCTAGGCAAAGTTACTCAAAGACACTTCCTTCATAGGGAGGCAGCTGCACTGTACTATCACACAGCAGTTATTTGCCCCCAAAGCTCTAGCCATCTTTCCAGGATGATATGCATAGCTATTGCCTGTATGAGTGACTCTTCAGAGAGAACTACAAGGCTTAACATCGAGTCACTGCAGAGGCTGGAGTGGAAGATCTGGCTCTACAATGAAGTCTGCTCCATGGCCTTGATGGCAGCATGGGACTGGAGCTTTGGAAAAATCCCAGTTACTGTCCTGGTATCCCTTTGTCCACTCCTTTCAGGTTCCCAGGCTTCACAGATCAGATATGAGCTCAGCTCACCCACTGAGACAGCACCTACAGAGAATAAGCAGCACAGACGTGACATAGAGGCCTTCATGGCACAGAATAGACTCTGCAGAGTCTGCGGACTCTGGTCCTTACATCTGGAGCCATCTGGCATTCCCTTGAATTAGATTCCCCCTCCCACTACCCTAATGAGAATCCCTTGCCCAGGATAGCACAATGGGCTTTTTAGTTTAACTTCATCATGTGCTCTACTCGCGTAGCCCATTTATACCTTGAAATCTCCATTATGCACCAGGTAAAGAGGTTTGAAAAAGGGAGCAGGGTCTGGTATGCAAGCCATCTTCTTCCACAAGCTGGAAGAGAAAAGAAAAAGGCTTTGGGGTTAAGCACACATTACAGATGGAAAGCAAAGCATCTCCAGATCCAATTCAAGCAGCTGAAGTCACCTGCCCAGCCTCACAAGTTAGCAAGTGGCTGAGGATCCAAGGATGCCTTGTGCTGTCAGAGCCATCTAATGGCCTTTCTTGTGAGCCTCACAGGAGGTGGGGCCTCAGCCGCCAGGACTTGGCGCACACAATATTCACGCTAAGGGAAGAGGTTCCAATTTTTTCCTTCCTAGAAAAGCACCAAGTGCTGGAAATGCGTTTTCCCCTCAGGCTAGGCTGGCTCATGGTCTGCACCTGCAGGCCAGGACTCTGCCCTACGCACTTTTTCCGTGGCCATGGGCTGTGCCAGCCCTGCTGCTGCACCCTCCTCTGTGGTAGTGTGCACCCCATCCCTCTGCAAGGGCATGTGACCCTCCAAAAAGAAGAGAGGCCCCCCAGCCAGTGTTGAGGGGCCTGTGTCAGCTTTGGAAAGGGGCAGGTCAGCCCTGGCTACTGCTTGTTTCTGGCAATTGCAGTGCACAGACAGGACCAGGAGAACAGCCCAGGAGGCTGAGCGGCCCCTGCTCCGTCCCCATGTGCCATTGTCTCATCCCAACCAGCTGAATGGCAGCAGAGCCCCAGAGAAAAGCAAGGCACTCTTGGCAGCACACCAGCTGGAGACGATACTTTGCTGACCCTCACAGGCCCATAGCTGTGTCTGTGCATGGATATATAAGATGCAAAGAAGGCTGCATGTGAACACCCCATCTTTAGCAAGACAGAATAGGAGCATTTACTCCAGCTTCCTGAAGCATTCTTACCTCCGCTGTTTGGCCAGAAAGGTTGTGATTGAGGCAGTGATTGCCACGACAACACCAAACAGCAGCAGCCATCCCATGCCTGCTGTCTGTGTCACTGCTGGAGAAAGAGACAGGGTCATTCAGGCTCACCTTGCATTTCTACCCTGGTTAATAAGCAGGAGATGGTGAGGTGACACCCTCAATTTCTACCCCAGACTTTCTCTTAGGGACACTGAGCCTGTCACCTGGGGCCCAGCACTCCAGACAAGAGGTCTGAATAAGGATGCTCAGAGAAGACTGCATGAATGAAAGGAGCAGCGTATCAGGTGCCCTGTGGCCTAGCTGCACCACAGACCAACAGCCAATATGCTTGGGGCAGGACAGATCCCTGCTACAAAGACCCCTGGTGTTTCTGACTCCTCCTGGTTTAGGGACACCTCCACAGGTGATCCATGAAGTGAAAAGAGAGTGCAGCAGGCCAGAGACATGTGAAGAAAAGGTGTTGATTAGAAGAGCGCTTGTTGGCTGCTCTCTGCCTGTGATGGAAAGGAGCACCTTTGAGACCCAGAACTCAGGTAACCCTTAACAAATGGAGCCTGACCCTGCTGCCACAGCACCACGTAATACTTCAGTTTGAGCTGCAGATCAGTGCGAGCAGGGAAGCTCAGCACATGCTGCTGACATTGACCACAGTCATCCTGCCCTGCTCTATTTGAACAAAGACTCCCTATTTTCATAGCCTCTGTTCCACCATGACAGGCACCAGTGTACTACTGTGCATAAGGTACTACGCACTCCCTGTGGAGTGGGAGTGGTGGCTACCAAACGAAACGCCTGTGCCCAGCATGACCAAACATCAGAGCCCAGACATGGAACTTAGCCCTGAGAGCAGGCTCCCCTCTCCCCTCAGCCAAAGGCAATACTAAGCCCAGGTAACGGAGGCACCTCTACTAGATGTCCCCCATTTCCAAAAGCTGCAAGCAGGACCCTGGACGTTTGACACTGGAAAGGAAACTAGAGGCTACACTCCTGCTGTGGCACCCAAACCTACAGCCAGCCCCACCAAACCCTCTTCCCATGGGCCATGCTGAAAGGTGGGCTTTGCAGCACAGTGAGGTCAATACAGACAGCACATATCAGCCCGGGCCTGGGGTTCATGTACTCAGTAAGCAAGCCAAACATGCCTGTCTTTACTAGGCTATTTAGAATTTGTTCTAATTAATTAGATTTGATCAGAGTTCTGGAAGCATTGTCTGACATTGGACCAACTGGAAGGGCAAGGAGAGCTGGTAGTATGTACCGGCAGGGCTGGTTTTCAACGTCAGCAGAGGACTCCATTCACTCCAAAATCCATGGTAGCCAGTGTCTTCTCGAGGTCTGGCTCTCACTTGGAACTCATACTCAGTGTTCGCCTGGAGTTCCCATGGCAGGATCACCAGGGTCCGTTTATCTTCATGGACAGCTTTAGTCTTCTGAGTCTGTGAATGATTAAACACCAAAACACTCAGGGCTGGAGTGACTGCTCCCACCTTACCCTCACTGCTTCACAGTGAGGAGCCCTGCAAATTACTCTCCTCTGCTTTCATGTTGTTTCTGCAAGGCCACGCTCTGGCTAGTCAGTAGCTGCATGGGGCCCGGGAGGATCCTTCCGTGCAGGACAGCATGAGAAGCAAGTGAACTATCAGCCTTCCCCACAGGATCTAGTACTTCTCAGACAGCTTCTGCTTCTCGATTCTTTTTTCAGTTTTGCCTGTTGTTAGTCCAGGCAAGCAGAGAGACACCTTTTCTAAACCATGAAAACCCTTCTTCCACGCCAGTGCTCCCATCCTGGTTGTGCTGGCCTCCTCTTTGCTAGTACATCCTACTTGATGGTAAACTGACATTTCACTTACCTCCCAAGTGTCAGTCCTTCTCTTATAACGCAGCTGATATTCCAGCTCCTCATTCAAAAAGTAGAAAGGAGAGTTGTGGTAGACGGTTTCCCAAGAAATATTGTAACCCTCTGAGAACACAGCGGTCAGATTGAACGGAGGCTGTGGTTTGACTGGAAGACAGGATGATGTTACCCTTCATAACGTTACTGCAGACAAGAGGTGGCCTAGCATGGTATCAGCAATGCAGAGCAAATAGGGAGCAAAACTGCCCTGGCAGGGGTGGGCCCTCCTACACAGGACAACATCCACAACGTTCCTGCCTCTCAGGCTGAGCAGTCCTGAGTCATGCACAGAACCTCACACTTCAGCAGCATAGTGAAGTTAGGCCCACCTTTCTCTGAATATGCCTTCTGCCTGTCTCTTAACCTCCTCATCACCCAAGGAGCAAGAGAAGATAGCACAAGGGGCTAATACCTCCTGGGAGATGTAAAGAGTAGAGCACCTTGTTCTTCTCATGACATAGGAGGACTCCGTGTAGTCATGGTCACTTGCACAGTTAGGGAAATACCCCTCAATGTAACAGAGACACGAGGAAAAGCTGAGGCTAGCAGACACTGCATAAACCCAGTGCAAATCCCTGTGTCGTAAGTGCCTAAAAGGCAAGCTTTTGTATCCCCTGCAGGGTGTTTTCATATATCGAAAAGCAGTAATGCACAAACTCCAGCACTAGTCTGCAGGGTGCATCACTGAGCTATGATGCCTCTGAATGGGGACATCTAGGACATGTGCAAAGCACCGCTACCCAATCTATAGTCTGTCAGTGGGAGCAAGGGTCTTTCCTGAACTGTTATGGCATTTGTCAAAAAGATGACACTTGCCATATAAAGTTTAATTTCAGAAGAATCCAAGTAGAAAAATTTTTTCATATGCCTGCACACCTTGTGCCACCCACAATAACATCACGTTGGTTCAGGTGTCCACTGCAAGAGCCTCTTGGGACTCCTGTGAGGACATTTGTGGCAGCTGCAATTAAAGCAATTCCTCCTGCCGTTTAGATTCCAGCCGAGAACCAACACTTGCATAGTCTAGGTACGAGATGGGTCTAAGATGGAAATTTATAACCTACTGCTTCATGGGGAAAAGGAATTTCCCCATGAAAAGGCTGGGGCCAAGCCAGCTCTAAGCTCAGCCTCAAGCGTAAATGTTTCTGTAGTTTACGATAGCAACAATAAGAGCACGGTGCTCTGTGTAGACAAATGCACACCAAACATAGCCCCCCACCACTGGCTGCCATACTCACTCCTTGTCCAGACTATCCTAGCAGACAGACATAAGGTCACACAGTAATTATCAAATCCACCATTTTTGTACTTACTGTTCTCTGCCATATAAAAGCCTTTGGAAATCACGTGCTGCCTCTCGGCCATCTCTGTAACATCCACCTGGACTTTGGTATCTGCCAGGAATTCAGTCATGTCCACAGTACACATGTACTGTGTATGACTGGCATTCCTGGAGAATTGCAGGAGACTGCAGGCAGCCACAGTATTTTCTGGACCTTGATCAGTAACCCTAAAACCACCAAAACAAACAAACAAGTCCACATCTACCATATGCTGTAGTTGGACTAATCTGTGTTGCTGAACCACCAGGCATAGAAATTAATAAGAAAAAAAGAGGCAACATATTCAAATAAAAAATTACCTTTGAACTTTGAGATTTTTTTTTCCTTCTATTTGCTCAGCTTAGCATCTTTGAGAGAAGCAGGAAAGTAATGCTGAAGTGTTTGTGGAAAGGAAAGGTGCTCACTAGGCCTGCGCAGCCCAGGACTGCGCCCACTTCCTTGCTGGGTCAGAACAGCAGCCATACAGGGCTTGGACAAGTGGTGTGAGCCCTGCCAGCACACATGAGCGAAGGTCCATTGTTAACAGCAGCAAAGGGCAAGGTATTCCCAGGGCAGGAGAGAAAACAATGCCAAGGAAGCCAGAGTCAGTGTAGCAGTCAGTGGCAAGCAGCGCAGTCAGTGGACGCAGGAACCAGGGATCCTGTGTTAGGGGAGGACCCAGTTGATAACTGGAGTGTGAAGTACAAGTGAAAACCAGCATGGCAGCAAGAACAAGAATTCTACCTAACAAAGAGGACAGAAGGACACCACTGTGCTATGGCACGTTTGAAGTTCCTGCTGACAGCACTTTGCTCATCCTACTGAGACGTACCATGTTGCAGTGAGGTTATATGAACCAGCACTCAAGTCATTTCTTAGGATACAGGACAGGGTCTGTACATAGTCCACAAAACAAGTGAGGTTTTCACAACACGTAGCTGTAGGTTTGGAAAGAGAAAACACAATGTCAACTTCCATGATGAAGCAAGCAGAACTTTATATTAACATACACAGTCCTCAGGGCTCCCACTAAATCTGAAGGGAACAGACCACTCTGTGCCAGCCCCCTCAAAAGTCTCCAGTCTTGGAGTGTAAAAGACATGTTCCATCTCTACAGGGAGGCAAGTCATTGACAGCAAGATAAGCATAAAAAAAATCTATTTAAAATTTTGTGGCAGCACACGGCATGCCAAAATATCAGGAAACGCCCAAATTGTGACTGAATTTTCAAAAACTTATCTCTGTCCCCTCTTATACAGTCACTACAGCAGAGTCACATACTATTTCTGCAAGAGTCCTAGCTGAGGTAGCACATAAAAGAGGCATGATTACCCAATCAGAAACAGTAGCATATTCAAACTTTGTAATGATACCCCTTCCTAAATTGAGTACTGTTCTTTGCTAGTCTAGTTTTTGTTCTATGACATCTATGTGGCGCTTCGCACATTTAAAAAAAGTGGTATTTTAGTAGTTCTTTCTTTACCATTCTCTCTGTTTACTGTTTTCTACAGCTTTATATCAGCAGCGTCAATACTTTTCACGTCCAGCTCCAGAGGCTCAGAATATGCTTTTCATGGAATTTTGGCAAAAAAAATATTGCAAATTTGTAGTTACTATAATTTCCATAAATCACTCTGACACTAAAGTGATAGGCACAATTTATTAATCACTTAAACAGACTTCTAAAGAGAACTTGAGAAGCAATTGTAGAATTTGTGCTGGTCATTAAGAAAATTAGCTAATTTGAAAGTGGTCACAAAGCAGCATCTATGCTCTTCTAATTGTTCTGCAGGCGCTCTGCTCATGTATCAGTACCTGATATGTGCTGTACAAAAGCACTGTTGTTCTATACATAACACACTTAAGTTATCTCCCTGGATTTCAAGGCAGGGAAGGTGGCAGTACAATTAGAAATACCTGCATTGGCAAGTCCTCGTCTGACAGCATCTTGGCTGACAAGAGCCACCACTACTACACTAGGAATAACCGAGTGAGGAAAGGCCCGTAGGAGATGCGGAATGCCATGCTGGTGCAAAACATGCCTGCTACAGTGACTATTCATCTCTTATGTGTACAGTATCACCCCTTTTTGATGGAAATAAAAGTGTCATCATCTAGGGGAAGATCTCAAGATTGATACATCCATGCTTAAATCAAGCATGGGTCCTCCCCTACCAGCAGGGCTGCTCCCAGCCTGATGGGAACACGTTACTTCACAGCCATCAGGCACCCAAATCCTCTGATGCTAACCATGTTGCCAGTTCACCTCCCTTTGTCGTTCTGCTGCTTGCCTGGTTAGAGAAGCTGCACTCCCTGCTTCCAACCTTCCCTTTGTTGAACATGCTTTGTGTTCAGAAAAGTTGTTTGCGTAAGATGAAAGCAGGCCTACATGATATGCTCAACAACCACAATGCCTGATTTTACAGTTAAAGAGAACGCTGTATGCAGAGAATAATCAACATGGAATGCAGGCAATGTGTGTGTTGATGGACCAGAAACATCTGTTCCGCCGTCCAGATCAAACAACAGTCCTCACAAACAAGTTGTCTCTGCATTTACAGTCACAACGCACAGCAGGCATGTCCAGTGGAGGGTGCAGCCTAATTCTAGGCCAGAGTAAGTTCAACAGAAAAGAAAGTCTAACTTTTCGCACTGACTTCACTCATCACAAAAGTTTCTTCCTAGTCCTGTTGCATTAGAGCACACGCTGCTCTCCCTGCATGAGCTCTGGGCAGCACTCAGATTTGCGTACAAGACCCCCTCCCTGAAGAGTCAGGACGGCAACAGAAGAAATTTGGAGATGCTTGAGACAGACTGGCCCCAAGGGTGTACATATGCTTTATTAAACTGTAAGCGATTCAAATTATGTGGTTGTCACTTTGTTTCATTTTGACTTTTCCATTTCACACTGACTTCAGAATTTTATTCTAAAATTTTCATTAAGTTTTAACTTTTAATTTTGAGCCCTCAATAGGCTTTTCTCAGGGCCCTGGTACAAGCACTGGTTTTTTCCAGAGTCCTGAACAACAACCTTTTTCTCCCTTAGCCTAACTTTACTCTCTTACAAAAACAGGGTTATAAAAGCCTTGCTTTCCTTTAGAGAGCAGCAAGTATTAATAAGCATTGCTAATTAGCATTCTTCTATGCTATTATGTTAATCAGTCAAATGGACTACTATTCCTAGGTAGCTGGTAAGCTGCAGGTATATCTTTGGGCAAGAATCTGTTAACAAAATTAAGAAGAGAACAGCTTTTTACTGGGAAAAGAATAATTAAGTGTCCTAAACCCAGTTAGACCTAGGATGAATTGTCCATCCTTGGCAGCTTCAGAAACAAAAATCAAATACTTTTAACAGTAAGATCTAGTTTGGTCCAAACTGCAAGTAGTACAGGGTAATTCCCTGGCTTGTGCTACACAAAGTTCAGACCAGGCATTACAATTGTCCTATATGGCAAGAAGATATAACTCTGAATTAATCTTGTCTGCTAATTTAGGTTTGGAGCAGGCCCAATGCTCTGCCTAGAAGCAGCATGTAAAATGCTAAACCTGCACCTGTTCCCTGCAGACACTGTTGTCACTGCCTTTTTCTGTCCAGCTGACCTGTTCAGAAAGTCAGATCTGAGTCAGCTGAAGCTTGCACGGTGGGTAGGAACCAGCAAGAAACGGGGAATGACTGTCTGCAGAGTGCAGTCCTGAGCAAAGGGGCTCAGACCAGGAGAGGTTCACTCCACTGTCCCTGGCTGGCCTGCCAACAGCAGCCATAACCCCTGGGGATATCCTGGTCTTAACCGCCAGCACCTTTCCTATGGCAAAGATTTTTTTTTTTTTTTTTGGGGGGGGCAGGGTGGGAGTGAGTGGATGGGTGGGAGAATCCTACTCTAATGTCAACAGGAGACATTTAAATGCAAGGCAGTACCTCTGTACTCTCCCCACTGGTGCTGCTCCCTGGAGTGTTACATAGTCTGGCTGAGCTCTGCCCTTGTGCCTGTCCACCGCTGCCCATGGAGCCTCTTCTGTAACTCATTATCCCATGGAACCCTCTCCCCTGGTACCCTATCTTGTGCTCGCTGTCCCATAGCAACCTTGTGCCATGCACATCTCAGCAAAGCCTGTGTCAACAGCCACCAAGATAAACCATGTGGGTGTACAGCCCAGAAGAGGTATCTGTGAACTTACTGTACTGGAATAAAAGGAAGAAGGAAATACTCTGGAGCCACAGTTTGTTCCTCATGTTGGTTCTGACTGGTTGTCCTGGGAAAAAAACAAACAAAACTTAAAAAAACCCCAAACAACGAATTAAAAGTTCAGCTCAGCCGTCTACTCATATGTTGAAGGTTAAGGCGGAATTAATCTTCATTTAAATGTCTAAAAGTAAAGTGCCTCATTTAGGCAAGTAATCTCAGCTCCCTACTCCATGGGCTAAGGGAGGGATGACCAACAGCCCTGCCAACTGGCCATAAACCAGGTCCGCGAAATCTCTGCTCCTTGCCAGCAGCATGTGCACAGAGAAAGCAGCAAAGTGACTGCAGCCTCAGTCTATCCATGCAACAGGAAGGCACTTGGGTTAAGTGCTAACCCATTTTTTCTTCATTGGTTTCCTGCAACTAGAAATGGCTTGCAACTAGAAATGGCTTGCAACTAGAAATGGCTTGCAACTAGAAATGGCTTGCAACTAGAAATGGCTTGCAACTAGAAATGGCTTGCAACTAGAAATGGCTTGCAACTAGGAGAAGTGACATTGCTGTGGTTTAAACATCAGTACACTGAGTTAGTCAAATAGAGTCTGAATGTCACTGTGGGTCTGTATGAGCAAGGCCTGCGAGAACTCATTGATTTGGCCTACCCATGGTAAAATAAGCATGGAATAGCTAGTTAAGGGACTCCAGGAAGGCAGACCAGACAAAAAAAACCAGCCTCCCATGTGCCACCGAAGAGAATGATGTACAGGCTGTCCTGATGCAGTTTGGTGAAGAGAACCTACAGGAAAGTCTTCAGAGAAGAGGACAGCAGGATGTTTACAGCAATATGAGGAAACAACATCACATACAAATGACTGCTCAGCCCACAGCCCTTGCTCCAAGACCAGGCCCTCAAGCCACATAACAGATTAAGTCTGTGTCTTCACAGTATTTAACAGTTACAGAAACACACAGATGTGCACAGAAAGACTTAAAATGAGCTCCCTGCAGAGTATTGGCTGTTGATACCCAGTACAGATTTCAGCACTGTTTTCTCATGCTATTCTGAAATGGGCTAGGCTGCCTGGGGACAAGACTTTGGACAAGCAACCTGTATTATTTTGGGGACATACTTCTGTTAGTACCAAGTTGCAAAGATGCACAGACAGCAGGGAGGGCCCACATGCCATGCCACAGAGCAGCAACGTTGTCAGTGACTGGACACACAGGAGTGTCTCTGCAGAGCCCCAGAGCTCCGCAAAACCCCCTGCACTAGATTGCACAGAGGCACCTGTGAAAGTGATGTGGGTGAAGACTGGACAACAAGCTGCAGCCACCAAGACATACCCAGAGGTCCTGGCAGGGCCTGGTGCAGGTGATAGAATCAAAATTGTTTGAGTTGGAAGGGACCTTTAAAAGTCACCCAGTCCAACATCTCCACATCTTCAACTAGATCAGGTTGCTCAGAGTCCCATCCAGCCTCCAGGGATGGGGCATCTGCCAGCTCTCCGGGCAACCCGTTCCAGTGTTTCACCACCCTCATCATGAAAAATGTCTTCCTTGTATTAGTCTAGATCTACCCTCTTCTAGTTTAAACTCATTACCCCTTGTCCTATTGCAATAGGCCCTGCTAAAAAGTCTGTCCCCATCTTTCTTATAAGCCCCCTTTAAGTATTGAAAGGCTGCAATAAGGTCTCTCCGCAGCCTTTTCTTCTCCAGGCTGAACATCCCCAACTCTCTCAGCCTTTCCTCATAGCAGAGGTGTTCCATCCCTCTGATCATTTTTGTGGCCTCCTCTGGACCCGCTCCAACAGGTCCATGTCTTTCCTGTGCGGAGGGCCCCAGAGCTGGGCACAGTACTCCAGCAGAAGGGCAGAGCCACCTCCCTTGACCTGCTGGCCACACTACTTTTTATGCAGCCCAAGATACAGATGGCTTTCTGGGCTGTGAGCGCACGTTGTCAGCTCACATCCAGCTTTTCATCCACCAGTACCCCAAGTCCTTCTCGGCAGGGCTGCTGCTCTCAATCCCTTCATCCCCTAGCTTGTATTGATACTGGGGGTTGCCCTGCCCCAGGTGCAGGACCCAGGTCCCAGGGTGCCTGTGCCTCCCCCTGTCACCAGCAGCAAACACCCAGACAGTCACTCAGCACAGAGAATGCCAGTGAGGCCTCTCTCACTTGGGGAACATTTGTGGTGTTTAAAAATTCCCCAGGTTTACTCAAATAATGAAAGCAAAATAAATTTAGCAGCCACCAAAAAGCCCCTGCAGCCCCACGTGAGCTCAGGCTTGCTCTCAAGGCCCCACAGTGTCCAGATGAGATCAGCAAGGCTCACTCAAGAGGTGCCACAAACACCTCATGGCTGCATCACCTCAGCCCTGTGGTGCAAGCAGCCATGCTGCTGCTGCCGCCCCTCCTTTCCTGCCAAACATATCCTGCAGATGAAGCACATGCTCCAGCTCAGCAAGGAGGCCCAGGCACCCTGCTAGTCTCCCTCGCCTGCTGTGAGTCGCAGGACAGAAACTCTCTTTCCCCACACTCCAGCCCTTCTTTCCGCATCATACATTTCCTTGAGGAAACACCTTTTCTTCACCCCTCTGGTCCCAGTTCTCCAACTTTTCTCTGCATAATAACTATTGTCATTACCACTACTTCTGGTGGTGCAGTCCCTGATTACTAAGACATAACCCACTGCCTAACCCCACCTTGTGTTCCCACTCATCCTTCCACTGCTCTTCTACAAATTCTCATTCCTTTGAGGAAGGCACCCTGTTATCCTGCCACCTGAAACCTGCTCACCCAACTTCATGCTAAGACCAGCTGCACCATGAACACAGACGCCCTCAAGATGGGCAGCATCCTGATGCTGATGCAGCATCTGCTCGTGACTTCCTAGCATCAAGGGCCCTGTTCCTTGCAGCATATTTAATAGAAAAGCTGTGCCGAATGAACTGGCCACTGGAGCCTAGAGGTCACTAGCCCTAGAAACATGATAAATGCGATTGTCTAGTGCCTTTTTAAATTGTCGTTCTCCCTGCAAAATACCTAGAACCTATTGTTGCTGGGTTCAGAATATTCAGGACCCCCCCAGCTTAGGATGCCAACAACCTGCCCAAATGGGCCTGTTCCCACCCCGAGAGAGCGCACAGTCCCCAGGGCTGCTGCTGTTCCTCCTCAGGCCTTCGTACCCTCTGACTGACGGTAACCCAGCACACACCCTGGACTGCAGGACGGACAAGTGCCAGCTGGTACCACGCCCTGCTGCAGAAGCCCATCTCTGCGTTATTTTGCTTTGTGACTGTCACGCTCCACAGTCTCAGCCACCCTGTAAGGCCAAGAAAGGCAACTCACTGCCTCTTCTTCAGCAGAGGAAGGAAGGGTTGGGCGCTCGGAGAGCCCTGCAGACCCACTGCTTGTTTCAGAATCCAACTGGCAGTGCCCGCAATGTGTCATGATATTTCTGTAGCTCCCTCATTTTACCCCTATTCCTGCCTAAATAGACAGAGCAATGCAAGGGAAGTCTTTGCTGCTTTTAGCTACTGGACTGTGGTTTCTTTAAAGCGCCTTCCCTGTTTTTCATCCTCTGCTCAGAGGACAGTACCATCAATCCAATGGGACAGGAAGGACTGACCAGGAAAAAGTCAAAGCAACAAGCCCGAGTAGCTCATCAGGAAGATGTCTTATGGAGATATCAAAGGCTGCCATTACACACTGGAGAGAGAGTAACATACAAGGTTGTAATCTAGAAGGAAGCTTCCTGAATAAGAGCACAGTAGCAAAAATAAGACAGAAAAGCAGTAAGATCTGCTACCACAGGTGAAGCAAGGAGACAATACTTCCTTGCTTGGGACTCCACCGTCCCATCTCTTACCCTTGCCAGTGCCCACAGATTAGTCCCACACTTACCTCCTTCACTTCTTACACAGTTCTCCTACCTTGGTGTGGTGGGGAAGGACTGCTACCTCTGAGAGCACCATAGAGTCAGTGCTCTGTGTGTCTGACCTCCTGGCTGTGCTCCAGGTTGTGATGACAGAACAGGGATGTGGGTGCAGAAGAGCTAGGAAAGATGCAGCTCTGCAGCAGTGTCTCTGTGGTCTTTGGTGGCTGTAAGACCTCATGGCTTCACAGGATGGCTTCACAGGATGTACAGGAGCCCCTGTTCTGAAGCCTCCTCCAGTCAGGCCCCCTGCAAGTCTCAGGATGATTAAGGCCCCACCTTTCCTACATCCCTCCATTTGTTACACCCTTCCCATTTGCTTCCATCTGTCAGCATCCTGCTCATGTGATTGTTCACTTGGAGGGAAGAATGGCAGTGGGCGATGAGCAGAGGCGGGAACTTATTCCTTGTCTGGCATTAGAAAAGTCCTTTCTACCACCTCATTTCAATTTCTCTGCCTGTGAAACGGGGACTCTGAGACAGCTTCATGCATCCTTGAAACCCAGTTACTTAATTCTTATAAAACGTCAAGCATTGTACAACTGCTAAGCACCACTACTGCAAACTCTGTAGTATCCTAGGGAACAGCGTGTGAGAGGACAGTCATAAAGTTGATTAGCCATTCATATAGATGTGCACATGCAAATGATGCTACAAGGTTTTAATATACCAGAGAATAGGAAATAGGACCAATACAGACACAAATATTTACAAAGATTATTTTTGTTAAGGATCTGGAAATGTGGCGCTATAAGCTGCCAAAGATGGATGCAGTTTACACTCACAATTTGAAGTGTCTCTAGGAAAGGTATGCACTTACAAAACTTCCACAAAAAAAAAAAAGCCTAATTAAGAAAGCAGTTTAAATAAAATAAAAAAAAAATCTGGCATTTCCAAGCATGAGAAAATAAGCGTCATAGCTACACCCAAGCAAAAAAAAAAAAGAGTGGAAGTCTCTCAGTCCATCAATTATATGCAAAAATAAGCTTTCTTCTTGAAAAAAAAAAATTCATTATCAATGCACACTGCCATCTAATCACAAAGCTAAAGCAACAGGGAGACGGGAGGCTTCTCCAGCTGTCCAATAGAGGCCAACAGCAATGACAGCAAGGGCACAAGGGCCACGTCAGCTATAGGAAAAATTTGCAGTGAAGTCACAGGTATCAAGAAGTAACAAACTGGCAGCAGGGAAAATTGGTGGAAACATGGACATTACCTTGCCCCGTCCTTTCAGCTGTCCATTTCAGCCCTCCAACACTTCCATGGCTGGCCTGGCTAAATCATTACTGCGGCTGTACAAGAGCTGGAAAGCAGGTGGATCTCATCAGCACTGAGTAAGAGTAAAGCCTACTTGTACACGACCAAGAGCTGTAGTGTATTGGAATACACAGTGATAACTGGTGGTTGACGTCATCACTGTATCAGTATTACTGTGCCGATAGAAGGATGTGGTGAGCAGAGGAGGCAATGAATTCGGGTCCAAACACCCACACAACATTTATTACTGTATTACTCTGCTCTCTTACTCTTATGTGAGAAAGAGGTGGGAGAGCAGATGAAAACTCATAAGCTTCAGATCTAAAAGGTCATAGTGGGACTGGTGGAGTTAGAGCCTTGCAGTAGGGAGGCATCAGTGTCAAGGCATTAAATGGTTAAGCCTAACTATATGTAGTACAGCGTGTACTGCATCAGAGACAGCCAAGTACCACTGCACTTTGCTTCCACCTGCCCCAAAATGGCCCCTGGGACCAGGGCAACAGCACCAACCCTCAAACCACAGGCAGGGAGATGGTCTGGCTCCAGCACAGGTGGACGGGCTCAGCCCTGCCCTAATCTCATGCCTGCAGCTTGTGTCTGGGCTGGGGCTCTGCGGGTGGAGGTGAGTTGACCTACCCTCCCTCACTGTCAGCCTTGCAATCTGTAACTACTATATATAGTTAGGCTATAAGGATAATAATACAGAAGAACTGCAGCCTAAGTAGTTATATAGAACGTAACTAGCGCAACAAGTTATACAGAAAGTATTAGCGCAACAAGCGATTTTTCATTTTTAATGAGTTAAGTTTGACAAAAACAGGCATTTAGGTGCAATATGTTTAAATTTATAAAGCAGTTGGTCTTAAAGTACCACCAGTATTCTTGTTTTAAAAATTAGCTCTGTAACATCAAATGCATACTATTGCACATTTTAAAAGTAGTGTGGCTTGTGCCTGCCAGACTATCACTCTCTGGACTGATCACACATGCTGCCCTTTCCCTCCTTCCTCTGCACAAATAATGGTACTAGTACACCTCGGAGAGTCCTATGTAACCATGGAGCAAAAGCTGCACCACTGTCCTGGTCTGCTATCCTCACAAGAGAAAGCTATTACTAACTGCCTGGGAAATGTCTAGCTTAGCTGCTCAGCCTAATTGACCCCGTGCTATCCCACACTGCACCCAACAGTGACAATACCCACAACCCATAGGCAGCATCAGTGGAGACAAGTCTTTTCTAGAAGCTTGGGCCTGACACCACACCTGTAAGTGATCCACAAAGCATGCAGAAGGAAGAGCTGGTCTCTCTTACAGAGATTCTGCTCCAAACATGATGGGGAATAGCTGTTAGGCTAAGTAACAAGATCTTCTCCATGCACGTTGTAACAGCACACAACCAGCACGCAGGCCAGCCCAGTTACCAGCAACCACCTGGCAAGCATGGTCAAGAGCCACCTGCCTCAGCCTGAATGGTCCAAAACATCAGTTTTTCCCAGGGTGAGTCAGGGGCACGGAGGTGTTTACTGTATAGAAACAAGGAAAGAGAGGTAGGACTGAAGGCAGGTAATGAGCCCTAGGAGAGGGCAGCAGTGGCAGTTGGAACTTCTTTTTCTAAGATAGTTAATTTTAATTTAAGAAAATTTACCCTTCGCTGACCACCAGAATTCAGATGTGTACAGTTGCCCTTCTGTGATGCTCACTGCTGGTGAAACATAAAGCCAAGAGAAGCATTAAGGGCCTGCCAGAAGGATGGAATAGCTCATCCTGTATGGATGTGTTGAAACTTAATGATTGATTCTCTTCTGTCATCTAGCGCTATTCCTATACATGTGTGTATGTGCAAGTACATGCATGTGCACATGTGAAACTGTGCAAGTGCTGCAACGTGAAGAGCAACAAGTAGCCTTTCTCCTGCCGAGCAAATGTTTAACATACGCTTAACTCTTCAGTCCTGGGAAGCCCAGCTCAGTGTGACCCACCAGATCTCTCTCAGTGACTGAGAGGGACTATACCCACCATATCCAGCCTGGGAAGAGCCATGACATAGAGCACACATGCAGGATCTCTAGGAGCCCTGGTACCTGTTGCCACCTGGAGCATGGTACACAGATACACCTCCTACACAAAGCAAGTCAGTGGGCTCAGTGTGTCATCACCACCTCCAAGAGCACACAGCTCTAGAGCTACTCTGTGCTGCGTGGGCACTGACTCCTCTCCACCTGAGGTTCCATGGCACTTCAGGGCAGCTGAATCCAGCTCCCAAGGTAAAGCAGTTGGAGACCTGAAGCACTTCAGTTGCCATGGGTTTACATTGATTTAAGAGGCAACTACTTTCATCCAGCTGTAATCTCAGCCCAGCCTGCAATAGCAATATTCACCAAGAAGCAAGTGTGAAGGGCACACCAGGGAAGGCTTGATAGATTCTGCTAAAGTTATTGATGACCCAAAAGCATTTTTCCATGACTGGAAGAAGGGCAACATCTGCATGTATTTATCAGCAAGAATAAATACACACAGAGGAAATAACAATCAGAGCTGACAGTTCCTTTCTCTAGGAGAGAGAATTAGTGACATTTGCAGTTACCAAGTTCACGATGTGGGGAAAAAGCCCCACACAAACAGTACTACCTCTGTATTTTCTTCCTGTCACAATGGAATTAAAACAATATTCTCAGCATCATCAAAGATACAGACCTGGTATAACTCTAGGGTCAAAGGCACTTTTACTGGGTGGTGACATTTAGGAGGAAGATAATCATACATTACGATAAATAATGAGTAAAAAATGTCAGAAGAACAGCTGAGACATGAGTAACAGTGTTCTGCTGGAGGGGAAAGCAATAGAAGAAACCACCTCAAAGCTCAGGAAATGGGGTAAAATATGAATGAGCCAGGCAGAAAGCGGAGGTGTTAGTCAGCAAAGCAGCAGGTTGAAAAACAACAAAGCCCACCAGCTGGCTGCCTGCGAGCTGACACAGGATGCTGCACAGAGGAGGAAGGAGTGCATCGCTTTCGGTCTGGGGAATGCTGAGTGCCGCCTACAGAGACCCCAGCACCCTGCCCTCCTCTTGCCATTTTTCCAGTTGTCTCTTTATAGCCACCAACATTGGGCTCAGCCTTTTATTTTCCCCAATATACACCAAGTCTGAACCCATTCTGCATGAAAGCTGTAGTAGGAGGGCATCACTTCAGCTCCTGCCAGAGGAAAAGGGCTTACCTTCACAGAGCTGTGACTATGCACGTCTTGCTCACATGGAGGGGATCACACAGATGCTCGTATCTTCTCTTAGGAAATCACCAGACACACGCTGGTTAACAGAAACAGGAATGACTGTGCCTGTGAACTCACCCTGACCATCTGGAACAGAAACCTACAGCTCTGCTCAGGCTCAAACCCACCACCCTCATCTGCGCCATGCAAAACGTGCCCAGAGCATCTCCACAGACGCCTCACTATGCGGTATACATTCAGCCCACAGGAAAGCATGCTCTCCCCAAGACAGCCTCCACACCACCCTCCTCCGAGAGCCAAGACCCCTTTGGATAGCCCACAGGCAGTACTCTCCCTTCATACATTTGTCAGAGCCCTGCCCCACAGCTTGGTTCCTGCAGCTTCACAAACTAAGCATCAGCCTTTTCTTGTCTGTTCAGCTGATGCGTCCCATCCTCCCCTATCACAGCCATTCTCAGACTGGTCCCAAGTCACACCTTCTGCATTTGTGCTTCCAAAGAGCACCAACTCTGCAACTCCATCATATGTTCCCACAGTGCTCACCTGAGTCAGCAGTGCTGGCAGAACCCACGGCTCCTTTCACACAGGTTGGCAGAAACTGACCCGTTTGGAGCCAACATCCATCAGCTTGGCTCTAGCTCTCTGCTCACAGGGATGCACCAAGACCAGAACTCTGCTACTGGCATACAGTTACTTATGGCAAGAGCCTCACCTGAGCCTCTTAGATCTTTATTTTACCACAGCTGTCAAAAATCAGCATGCCCCACCCATGCTGCCTGGCCACAAGCTTTTACAGCAGGCCTTCCACACCTGGGGCTGGGTGCAGCAATTGAGTGTGCCTCGGACAGCTTCTGGCATCTCTAATAGGGTGAAAAACACACTAGCTATTTTCAGCCTCTGGCTGTGGAAGCACTTTCAAAGCAAAAGCTCCTGGCTCACATTGCATGCTGCCTCCACGTGGCAAGCAGTGAGCTGCAGGAGACGATCGCATGGCAGAGCACAGACTCCAGCAGCATTGCTGGCTCCATCCCAAACCCACAGAACATGCAGTCCCAACACAGTTAGTGGCTTCTCATGTCACTGGCAGGGATGTACCGTCTCTTCAGGAGAAGAGGTGGGATGGGAGTGCAGGAGAGACAAACAGGCAGAGTTACGAGAAGCACCTTGCAATATGTGGGGGCACATTAACAACATTGGAGATAAACAGGATTTTCACGGAAACAGATTGCTCCAAAGTAACCAATGTTTCCAAAATACATTTCTGCATAGAGAAGCCAAAAGGCTTCATGAGACTTTCTTGGGGCAGTCCAAGTTTTGTGAACCTATGGCTTTGCTATCGCGCTGGTAGGAGTTCATTGTAAGGTGGCAGAAGGCAGGAGCTTGTTTTGTTTGAGGCTAAAAAGGCCAAAACATGGGGTTATGGGCTCCACTAGAGCACAGGGACTAATGCGATGAAATTGTGTCACATCAGTGTATCTGCATCCAAATCAGCACTGGTAAACATTTATAGTGCTCAGCAAGAAGAGGAGGAGTCTGAAGGTTGTTCCTACAAAATGTAGGGGCCGGGGGATTCCACGCTCCACAGTGGCTTTGGTTGTGGTGTGAGGCTCTTGCTCGAACAAGGAAGCTGCTTGAATCCCCTGGTTGCTGTTCTGTGACCAGCTCTGCACAGCCTGGTTTCCACACTCCTTACCCTGCCACTGTGCATGTGCAGAAGTTGGAAAGTGATGTCCTAGGAGCAGCAAGAAGTTAAAACAACGGCAGATAACACACAAAATAGAGACAATATGGACAGCAGTTGAATGTGTTGGTCCTTCACACTAGGGAGCATAGCTGGAGGTTTTTAACTATAAGAACAGCAAAGGTGGCCTGACCAGAAGTGGGAAGAATCTCTGATGCTTGCGGACGACAGTGTCTGTTGCAGGGGCCCAGCACAGCTCAGAATAAGGCCATGGAATAGGCAGCACATGCTAAACTATGGGTCCTAATTCCTGCCCTCGTGGAGGAAACAAGGCACTTGATGGCTCTGTGGCCTCCCTCATGTTGTGGAGGAGCATACTATGTGCTTCTGGAGCCCCTCAGCTAGGCAGGGGGGGAGCAGGCTGCCCAGCAATGAACTGCCCTGCATAACCTTCACGCCCAGAGCCTGTCAGGCCCACGCAGTGGTTAGCGAACCCAGCACAGCGTGAGCCTGCCAGAGCCAGCTCCTCGAGACCTCTGCTGGCTGCTCTACCCGGGGCCAGTGCAGACCTGGTTCTCACAGCAACTCCCCAGAGCATCAAGTCAAGAGCCAGGGACTGGTTACAACCCCGAGCCAGGTGTGGAAATTCTACCCCCAGAAGGCAGTCCAGTGCTTTCTCACCCTGTTACAATTCTTGTTGCTGTGTGGGTGGCTCACTACAAGTGAAACCAGCAGTGGCTGAGCTGGGGAGAAGCAGCCAACCTCAAAGTCTTCAGCTTATGGCAAATTCCCCCATGTCTAAGAGCTGGGGAAACAGCAGCAAGTAGGAAAGTCCCAGTGATATGTTAGTCACCGACTTGGTAACCTTCAGGCAGGGGACAAACACCACACTGCTGTGAATGCCCTGCTCTTATACAATGGAACACAGGCAGGGCCATGGAAGCAGCCCATCTGCCACTGAACTGGGACAGGAGCTCCTTAGGACGCCTGCCACGCTCCATGGACTGGGGCAGGTCTAGCGCAGTCGTCCCTCTACCAGAGACAGGCTGAGGGTCAGAGGCTGGTACTATACCGACTCTTGTCATTACAATTGCCTCCCTGCATTCAGAATACAGAATTTTAGGTCTCCTGCACAGATGGTCGGAGTTTTATAGAAAGTATTCTAGCTAAGAGCAAAAAAAGAAGAAAACAGCTGCTCCTTGCCCCTATGTAGCTAATGTGCCACAGCAGTCGGTTCCTTACTCTGTTCGTCTAGGGCTGCAGCCAGTTTTTCTTCTCTTTCATTTTGCAGTCTTGCTGGAGGGGTAGAAGGTGGCTGTGTGGAAATTTCCATGTTGTGGAAAGCCACAGAAGGCACGGGATGGAAGCAGGACAGCACAAGGGACAAGTAGACCAAAGCACCTTTGGGCATAGTACAGCAGAGATGTAAAGTTCCTCTCAACATTGCTTTCTCAGCTTGTCAAAGGAATGAGAATAGTCAGGACTTGACAGTGCTGCTGATAGCTGTGATTAGGTCCTCTGGGAAAACACACCAAGGTATGGCAATTTAGTAAGCTTAAACTTTGGTTAAATGCCAGTGAAGTACCTGGAAAGTGCCCCCTTCTTCACTCGGCTGTTTTTTTCCTTTGCTTCAGAGCAATCTGCTTTGAGACAATAGTCCCGCAGCTGAAAACCAGACTGGTTCATTGGTCTCATTGCTCTGATTGTCAGCAAATTCATGAGGAGCTGTTGTATGGCTTCCAACCTCATCGCCACAATTTAGTCAGAGGGGCCTCGAGGGCTGTGTGCTGTGGCTGCAACATCTGATGAAAAGCTGACAGCATAACATGGCTGCCTCAGTCATAGCAGTGTGGTGAAAAAAATTAAAATTCTGGGTAATGTGTAATCATGATACATCACCATGTGGGAACCCAGGGCAGACCTGGTACTCGGCAATCTGCACCGGGGGGGAAATGATCTCTGTGTGTGTGTGTGCGCCTGTGCATTCCACAGGCACAGTTCCCCTGAGAATTAGTCAAAAACACCTATTCTTTGTGAAAGCAACTGAATGCAAAATTACACACTTTGGAAGGAGCTCTGTCAGAGCTAGAATACAAATCATGCTCCCTAAGTTTTCTACAGAAAAGACATGGCTGGGAGAAAGTACACTGTCCTCTCAGTCTCTATTCACTAAGGAGTTTTGTCACATAATTCCACAGTCAGAGGTAAACATTAGGGAGCAGGGTTTTGGAAGTCACAACCCCCTCATTTGGTTCTCTCACCCTTTGTTCCTTTGGCCATGTCACTGCTAGAATGCAACACTTAAAAGAACTTGTTTTCTTAGATGAAGTTTGTAGCTCATGATCAATAAGCACTTGGACATCCTTGCACCCTGCCTGAACAATGCAGGGTCCCAAAGCAAGATGCAGGGACAAGTTACTGAAAAAGCCGACCCCTCCCTCACCCTAAATTAACTTGTCCCTACCCCCAAGAACTTGACCCCACATCCTCAAGCTCCTGCTCCATACTAGTCTCACCCTTGTCTTGTGGTTATTGTCAGTTTTCCACAGGCAATGACAAACCTTGTGATTGATAGGAATTTGCCAACAACTGTTCTGTACACGTGCACATTTCCAAGGAGCTAACAGTGTTCAGAAAGAAGAGAAAGAAAAAAAAGGCAAGGCTGTGGCATTCTCTGCAAAGAAAAAGCAGCGTATCAGAACTGGGAAGACACTCGCTTTTCTCAGGAACCCATTTCACTCATGGTGAGCCAGGCTGCTCATACTTGGTAGGCAGCCAGGTGAGAAAGATGTGGAGGTGGAGTGAACAAGTAATAAATAGCATTAACGAGGCTAAAACTTGGCATAAGCCTCTACTTGCACTGCAGTCTTACAAAACAAACTGAAAAACACTGAAAATACACTTACTACGATCAGTAATTCTCTGTCCTGCTAGGAGCCCTCTGCTAGCTAAAAAGGACATGCTTGGAGGGTGCCAGCCTTCAGGAATGGAGTTCCCCTCTCGAGAGGGTAAGCTGCCTTTGCAAGGACAGGCTGGTCCCCAGGAGGCGCGGCTCAGGCCAGTACACCTCGCTGGCAGTCCTGGGAGCCAGCCCAAAGTCAGAACTCCCACACACTCCGGGCAGATCATCATCTTAGGCCAGAAACCCGTCATTTGAAACCTACCTGCGTTTTATAGCCCGGCAATAGCTCCAGATGGCAAAAGTGGAGGCAGTGGAGGATGGAACATGATCTTGGCTCCCACTGCACTCGTGCACTGTGCCTATTGCGGGACGGGGTGAGCTGGCCAAGCTGCCCAGCCAGCCCCAGTGTTTGTCACCAGTTCTGGGTTACGCAAAGGCATAGGAATAGGGATCCCCCTTCTCAAAGAGTTACAGTTTGATTTTGCCAAAGAAATACTGAAGGGAGAAAAGGGGAAGAATACCCACACACAGAAAGCCATCCAATGGAAATGAGCAGATGGGGGAATAGCTATGTAGAAGAAAAAAAACATGGAAAGGCAGAATGAGGCTGGGGCTCAGCAGAGAAGTTCCACAGCAAGCAGCTTTCCAATCCTGGCCTGAGCAGACCTCCCCTGGCTGCTCCAGGCAAGTGCAAGCCTTCCAGGAGGATTTCACAATGAGCACAAGGGAGAGTGCAAGAACAGAAGGGGAAAAAAGCACCATTGGTCTCTCTGCACCTCCCTTAACAGCCCTGTGCTACTACAGTAAACAGTGAGTAACCCATTCCGGGTAGCTGCCATAACTAGCTGTGGGTTCTTGCTTAAACTTGACTTTGCTTGGATTTAGGGAAGTGAGTCGGCTTACTCATGAGGCCATGGCCTCTATGCATCTTCCTGTTCCACCATTTCAGCGCAGGTTTGGCCGATGGGTCCTGGAAAGCCTCTTCATCTGTCTGCCTCACAGCCCTCCCACTTCACAGGATTTGGGCTGACGTTAACCACAGCAGTGACTGCGCTCATGCAAAGAAAGAGTATTTCTGATAGAATTAAACCTCACCTGAGTGAAAATAAAATTTAACCTGATATTTTCAGTAAAACCAAATAACATGTTCATCAGCACCTTAGCTACAAGCAGTAAGATCTTTCACTAACCACTACCTTAGTGAAAGTGAGCTACCAACCAGTGCCTATATAAATAGTAACTATCACATCTAAATACAGACACTTCAGTGCGAGTCTCCTTCCAGGGCTTACATACCCTTTTTTACCGCTGCAAAATTGATGCATAGATATCTCTACTACTTGGCCAACCTGAACTTTGAAGAGAGATTTGCAGTAGAAAAATCTTACTTACAAAACACGTTAAACCAGTTTCTGTGCTTAGCATTACAGTTTCCTTCCTTAAGAATGGCAATGCAAATAGGGTTTTCTAAATGATGAGAAGACACATATATATTTTAATAAACATAAAATTACTTAACGGTTCTTAACTATTTTGTGCCACTGCCAGCATGCTAAGGTGGAATTTACCATACCAAAATATACGATAATGCCCTAGAAAAGCTTAGAGTCGTGAGTAAAACTTCTGGAACAATTATCCAACAAGAAGTATATGCTGCCTTAAAGCTGCAGGCGTAATTCCCATTCTGATTGGAGAAGAACTAGAAGCCAAAAAAATGCTGCACCAATTTACGGAGTCTGACCATGAACTGTATAAACTTTCTCGGAAAACACTGCTTAGAAATGTCTGATTCCATTTACAGCTGTAGAAGTATGAAATAACTCTGCTTGCTTCTATAGAATAAGAAACTAATCATCATTAATAGCATTGCTTAAGCCCAAATGACAGTAATCTTTATTTCAGGTCTTGATTGAGAAAGTATAGAAACATACACCCCATGCTGGGGCTAGGCACACAGGATCTCCCTCCTCCCCTCGCCCCCCAATAAATAAATTATGGAAGCTGCGTGATGCTGTCAGTGGAAATCAGTCACTTCCCCTTTGACCTGCACCTACATCCCACTTCCAGGTGTGTCAGCACCTTCCACATCACCTTTGTGTGCTTCCCAAGCAACATACAGAGCCAGGGCAATAAGCACAGGAGCTGTACTAAGAACTCCTACTTTATGCAGCTGCTGCTCACTTTTAGAGAACAATCACAGCTGGAGAAACTTCGCCCCCCTGATAGAGTTGTAGCTGCAACTGTTAGCTGCTAACCCCTACTGTTCCCCAGGGGCCTGCATCGCATATTGGTTGCCAGCCCTGCAGCAGGCATGAATGTTACAATCTACTGAATCTGTGTCTGAACTGCAGCAGCCCTCACTTCACGCAAGATTGGAAGAACAAGCAACATTTCAATTTGCCATACAGTTTATTTCCAAAGACTGGTTTGGTTCAGTCTTGGCAAGTGTGGCTAGGCTACCTTCATGTAGCAGTTGTCCTCCTGTGCAAGGGCTTGTACAAGTTTAATTTTTTTCTCATTCTTCCTGTTGTTTTCCCTCAATAGTTCTACTGGTCTTTTTTTAACTGCAGGTGCCAGTCTGGAACCCTCACTGTGAATGGTGTGAGAATCAGGACAGGAATTATCCACAAAAAGAGGAGGTGACAACTTGTCTGAGACCAGGAGCTCCAGTGGCTCTGCAGTTTTTCTTTCTAAGTTTAGCCCAATGCTGTCCAGTGACTCTTCTGGTAAGTTAGCTGCTGAGCCGCACCTCTTGCCTGCCACATGCTTTATTACCTCTTTATTTTCCCCTGCATTTCCAAGTTTCCTCAAGTGATTGTTTGTGTGGCAGTGAAAGTCAGTATTTAGTCTGTTACGGCTGCTCTCTTCCATTCCTTTACCAGTATAGTTACAGCTGTTAGGTTTTGTCCCCTTCATAGTTCTTTCTCCGCTGTTAAAATCTTCACAGTTCAGCTCTAACAAATGCAACTGCTGTTCATCTCTGCTGGTATTTTCATCTTTGCTATCACCAGACAGCTCATTAGAGTTGATGATCCAAAGGCTGCCATCATTGGCCTGTGTGATATTCTCACTAGAGGCTAAACCTGGGACGATGCTGCAGTCAAAACCCTGTACAATCCAACATACATGGTCATCTGTCCTCTGCTCAGGTGCACAGATTATGGTATCTGAAGGTGTTTCTCTCAGGTTCTTGTACAAAAGATGAATGAAGGGCTCATATAGTGACCTAGAGACAACCTCATTGTCACTGTCACAGTATGTAGTACCATTACATTTAACTGCATTATCAAAAGGTTGATAACCAGATGGCTGAGGTCCAATGGGGCAAGAAATTATACTGGCTTTCTTTTGAACATTTTGGTATGTTACTTGCTTATATATTTCTTCCTCTGGTAGGAAAGCTGAAGTACTGTCATTGGCATGTGTGGAGAAAGATGGAAAATCAATACATTCTGAACAGGTGTTTTGGAAATCAAGCTCAGTGCAGGGAGATCTGTAGTTGGTATAACACGTCTGATTGCTAGGGGGTCGATAAATTTGATCTCTACAGCTAAGTTCTGCTGTCTCTGAAAAGCATGTCAAAGGTGGTGAGGAGCACACATTTTCAAAACACAGAGTCAGGCTACTGTTACCCACAGACTGAGAGAGAAGGGTATCGAAGCTCTTATACGCAGAGCTGCTTGGTTCCTTGAAGGCAGACACAAGAACATCAAAGCTCTTGTATGCAGAACCACAGGGCTCCACAGATGGAGACATAAGGGTGTCAAAGCTCTTGTAGGCAGAAACACAGGGCTCCACGGATGGAGACATAAGGGTATCAAAGCTCTTGTAGGCAGAAACACAGGGCTCCACGGATGAAGACATAAGGGTGTCACAGCTCTTGTAGGCAGAACCACAGGGCTCCACGGATGGAGAGATAAGGGTGTCAAAGCTCTTATACGCAGAGCTACACAGCCCCGTGGATGGAGACACAAGGGTGTCAAAACTCTTGTGTGCAGCGTTGCTTATTCTGTCTCTTTTCGTCCCAAAGGATGGTTTATTTGGAGATTCCTGGATCAGGACACACGAGTCATGCTGACTTTCAGAACTGCATGGGAAAAGGCTTTGATGAACCACAGGTTCAAGATCTCTTGAATCCAGAGAAGCAGAATTTATGCTGGAGCTCTGATAGCCAGATTCAAAGGATTCTTCTGATTGTTCTGACTTCTTGCTGGCTGTACTACCATTGTAGTCATCTGGAGAGGCTTTGGTGAAAAAGGAGACTGTATGAGAAATATCACACAGCTGCTGACTCTGGGCTGCACTTTCTTTTCGATTTTGCTGTGATGGATTTTCTGACTCAAGTTTCTCAAAGATTTTATTCTCACCAGTGATGACGTCTGAGTCTTTATTTTCTTGCACGTTGTTTTCATCTGCCAGGAGCTCAATAAACATGCTAGCTAGTGCATCATTGTGTTCAGTGTCCTCTCTGAAAGCACTGACACTGCTCTCGCAAGGCTCAAACATGGTGATCTGGTCACTAGTCTCTTCCTCGCTCTCAGCCTCAACGTCTGTTAAACATTCGCAGATTTCTATGGACTCTTCAAGCAGAATTGTCTCAGGGGTTAAAACTGCACTGCTGCCTTTTGGAAACCACTCTCCAGACTTGCTGTGGCAACTGCAAGATTTCTCAATATTTCTGATGTTATCTTTTCCTTTGAAGTTTTGGCTTGACAAACTTTGAGCCAGGCAGTTCTTGCAACTTCTGTTTTTGGAAGTCAAAAGGAAAGGACAGTTAATGTTATGTAATAGGAAACTATTTTATGCTGTAAAACAGATGTTTGGGTTTTTTTCCTTTATCTTACTTACATTTGGTTTTCCATATGACTCTGCTTTAAGTCATGGAAAGGGAACTTAATTTCATCAATGTAGCACATAACTGAAAACTAATAAAGATACAAATGAGATTTAGGACACATGTGAATTGTATTTAGTATCCCCTGCACTAGCCAGACAATAGCACTTGTTACATATTCTACTTCTGGTGATCAGGAAAAGGTATTTTTTGCAAAAAAGTCTTTGAATTACCTTGACATTTTTTACAACCAAATGGCTCTTTGCTGGATTTGGGATTTGATCCCACCATTCTTTCTTCACTCTGCAAGGAAAAAATTAAAATTGTTTGCTTTGACTGTATGTTGGCTTCATCAGTGTACACTTCCCTCTTCTGTTCTTCTCTCCCTCTTAGCCGTATGCACTGCAGCACCAGGAAGTGCTTGCTGTATGCATCTTCAAGTGCCGCTTTTCATTAAACTAGCACAAAAGATGTTTATATGTTTGGTGCGTGACTGCTCTGCACAACCACAGTCACATGTTGTTCTAATCATGTTTGAAATGATGTGTGAAACAGATAGGATCCCACTTTCACATTACCACTAAAAAAATTTAAAAAGAAATACAGGTATTTAACCTTCGTTAAATTAACCTTGCTGGAACTCCAGTGAAGACTGGGGTCCAAAGCTGGCAAACCCCATAACTGCAGCCTGTTTTGGATGCTATAACAGGCCCATTCTAGTAGGATTAATAGAGAATATTCAGTTATCTATTCAGAAAATGACAGGGTGTGATGGATGCATGTTTCTAAAACGTTTGCTCATAGAGAACAAGATAAAGGTGCTGAGGAAAACAAAACATTAGATTCCTGTACTACTAGATGTTCAGCTGATCAATAGCAATATTGATATCTTTGCAAACTGCCACTCTATAAAACCTGTGAAGAGTATGATACATACTTGGTAAAACAGAAGTAGCAAATTACAGATACTGCCATGATCAGTATGCAGGATATGGGAACAGCCATATGCAGAATGTCTTCAACTGTTACTTGGTAATCTGTTAAATAAACATATACATTTACAGGTGTCTGTGCATATAAATACAAGTACTAGCAATACCAAATCCATTGCTCTTCTTTTGCACCTTAAAAAAATGCTCCTTTAGAGGATGTAAAATAAAGCCTCCGGCAGATAAACAACAGAACATACGCAGCTACCAGTGCTGATGGTGTGTGGCATGTCTGAAAGGTCAATGCAGGTACTGCAGGCAGTTACTGTGAGTGTTAGGAGCTGGGAGAGCCAACATGTACTGGGAGGCCATTTGTCAACTCTCAGGGACAAATCCGTCACAGAGTCCCTAAAACGGCACTATCATCTCCACTGTAGTTCAGCTGTGCTTCTTGTCCTCTCTGTTGCTCTTCAGAGATTTTTATAAACCCTCAGCCCTCTGATGGTTAAAGTATTACCTAATTCGCAGCCTAAATATCTCCTGTTCATTTATATCCACTTGCTCTTACGTCAATGTTGCTCTTCAGTTTAAATATCTCTTCCTCTTCCCTGGTGTCTACTTCATGAAATATTTATAGAGAATAAACACATCCCCTTTCAGCTTTTTTTTTTTTTCCACAAGGCTAAACAATCCAACTTCCTTTGGTGGTCTTTTCCTTAGTTTCCCCAGGAGCTGCCTTTTTACCTTTAGTCTCTTTGGAAGCCTTTACAGATGTATCCACGATACATTCAAAAGGACAAAGATGATGATTCCATAACTCTCCTCTGAGAGGACAGCAGCAGAGTCTATACGATATGGTTTATAAAACTATACCATACTTTTTATCAAGCTATTTGTTACAATACTTGCCATAGTGAAATTCAACTTCTTCGCTCCATTCACTCCAGTAGGCTGGGTAGTCTGTATAGTTACACCTTACACTTGCAACGTAATCATAGCCTCTCCTCAAGGAGTTTGCAGTAATTTCAAAGCTTTTTGCCTGGTAGTTAATTGCTTTTACAGAAACCTGAAAAGAAAATGAGAAAGTTCACTTTGATTTCTTTATGAGGTGAACAGTTAGTGACAACAAATAATAAATAACAATAGCGTTATGTGTTTCAGTGACCTTTCACAAATGAGCAAATGAATGACTGTATACCCAATCTGCTGTATGTGATACTACATTTTGTTGTCATGAGCGGGTGGTATTTGCGACATGTCACCATGCATGTTCTTCCCCTACCAGAAGTCGTCCAGCCCTAAAGCGCTGGATTGTTCAGGAGGGCATCTGAAATGCCTCAAGTGCACCACAGAGTCATGAACAGCCCCCAGCTTCCTCAGGCCTAAGGAGCAAATGAAGTTCAGGGAACAGAAGCATTGTATTTTTAATCTCTGCCCTGTCTACTGTGAGGGTAGCAGTCAGAAGAGTTTCAATCCTTTAAAGCCCAGCTGAACCACCTTGGGGCAATGTGATCTGTGGCAAGTGTATGATCAGGAACACTGTGGGACTTGCCCTTGCTGGCCCTTACACCATTAATCATGAAATGGTTTCAAGACTTTTCAGAGGACTTTTTAAACCTGAAAGCTCCAGAGAGACAGAAAATGAAGAGACTGGCTGTCTCTTACCTCTGTTGGGTGCTGCTTCCTCCAGTATTTCACTTCATAGATGACCGGGTGTCCAGAGAGCATGGATGGAGGAGAGTAGCTCTCCTCCCAGCTCAGATTGAAATTACCATTTTCAAGTTTCTTAATGGCAAGATTTTTGGGGGCCCTTGGCTTAACTGTATGTTAAAAAATACAATTAAGGAGAATATAGCAATGGGAAAGCACTGATGGAGAGAAGCAGAGAGACAAACATTCACCAGAGACCAGAATCTCATCGCAGTCAATGCCTTTAGCCCTTTTCACTATGCTGTAGCACAAGGATAGAGAGGCCAAAAACAGAGCAACTGCAAGGTATTCCTTAACAAGCACTGAATCTTCAAGCTGGCTGAACAAACTTCAAGTTCAACCTTTTGGTGCCCTGGATGCAGCTTTCAGCCTGGAAAAATGGGAGCAACCTGCGCCCTCACAATAGCATGCTGTGCCGCGGGGTAGGCACAGAGCTTCTGACAGCTTCGCAGCCAGGCTGTCCTGGCTACCTGTCTCTTCGAAACTGATGCAGGGTCCTGCTTATTCTGCTGATAAGCAGCAGCAACAATCAAGCATTCTGAAAAAAGCCAGCTCACGGATGCAGATGAATGCCTGCCTAAGATACGTGAATGATTTCTCTGAGAGTTTGAGGTGACAAGTGTTAGGAACAAGCACACTGTTCTAAACAAACTAGGTGCCTATAGAGAGAAATAAACTATCTATGCTCTGTCCTATGAAAGAGCAGAGTCATTAGCTTTTTATCACTGGTTGTTATAATCCAAGAGCAATTACTGTAAAAATCTCTGTCCAGGGGGATGATTCAACTAGCCTGAAAAATTAGAGTATGACAGAGACCGGAACGGAAGACATTTCAGTAGGGATAGCCTAGTGTCTTTCTAGGAACTGGAAGTAGCACATTCCTCTTCATCCTTGAATTCTACAGCCACAAGTAAAATGCACTAAAGACACGTCTAAGCCCCCAAACTGCCGGCTGGCAGCTGAGAGGGTACAGCTAGAAGAAGAATCACTCTCCGCTTGCCCCATTACTTATACTCTTTCCTTAAGAATCTAGTCCAGAATCGGGTTTCTATGCCAAATGGATTTTGCATTCAAGCCAGCATGGCACTTTTCACCTCTGATAAGCAAAAACTGTTTCAGTGACGTGAATGAGGAGTTAGCTAGGATTGCAAAGCGTGGAGCCAGATGTCCTTCCTGGTGACAAAGTAAACAGTTTCTTACCAACCAGGGCTGGTGTAACACTGTAATTCCACATGTCCCTCCCGTTGAACTGTAGAGATAGACTATACGTGAGAGCTGATACAAAATAATCCTGACATATTGTGCAAGTGCACCTTAAACTGTCTTTTCCATTCACAGGAACACACACATGATCTCTGAAAAAACAAGCAGAAAATTACATGATATTTAGAGAGTGTGGCATACTATTTCTTGAAAAGGTGAAATCAAGCTTCCCAATGTGTAGAGGTAATCAAATCTGAGACAAATGAGCTCAGTTCCTAGAAACGTTTAGCTCAAACAAATCCAAACCAAAACTGAGCTCTCCCAAACAACCCACCCTTCCCAAACACCCCCTCGACATCTGTATCGCACAAATGAAAACTTGACAGAAAGGCTAAGGATTCATCCCAAGAGGAAAAATTAACACCTTTCATCACAGTTCAACCTCTGAAGGAGCGGACTGACAGCTTGCTAGTGTAGGAACAGGTTTGCCACAGTGTACAAAGCGAGGTTATTTGGATATCTGTGTGGAGAAATCATATGGAGAGGAACAGGAGAGCCCAGATGCATCTTCCTTTGTAGGAGATGATGACTGGCCCTGCTGCAGAACAGGGACAACAGTTTGTGCTTGAACAAGGAGTTAGACTGTACGCACAGATGATCACCTGGGCTCCAGGGGAACGTACCTGTCACACAGGCTACAGACTGGTAAATCAGGTAAGATTTCTCGTGAAGGAGCTAAAATTTCTCATGAAATGAATGTTGGGTAAACTTATGAGAGCCCTACCACTCCTTCAAGTAGGACTTTATCACTTCTCTGTACTAAGAGTGAAGAGAGGTCTCCGGAAGAGTAGACCACTGAACAGAGCATGCTGTTAATTGCAGCAACCCATTTTCCTCCTGGCAAGAATAATAATCTGGACTACATTTTGTCCCAGACACCCATGGTAGAGGGAGGGAATCAAAACTAATAATGGCTATAGGATATATGAAGTTCCAACTACGATAATGTAAAATCTTATTAAACACTTACTGCTCACAATGTTCCTCCCCGTAGCGGAGCAGGAATTCTTTGGAGCAATTCGTTTGTGCAGGCACCTTCCAGTGACAAACCAGCTCTTTGTCATAGTCAGTGAAGCATGCAAATTCCTGTACGTGCCCTGCAGCCATAACTAGGGAGAAGCAGCACACGAGAAGCAAGAAAATCAAAAGAATAAATTGGACTAAGCAGAAACATTAACTTTTCTGTCTAAACGGAGCTACCAACCCCTTATAAATTAAGGGAAAGCATTGTTATTTCTCATGTTCTGGGTAAACGGAAAGAGATGCATGTCACCAAATGTCTCCACCTTCCTGGAGACGTCTGCGGTCTTGGAGAGGAAGATGATCTGCAGTAGTAATATTGAAATAGAAAGGCACAACTCATCCAACAGTCTTCCAAGCATAGAGCTATCAGAATCAGATTTTCTATCTAAAGCACATCAACATTTAATTATAAACCAGCATAATCCATGTGTTAAATACAAATGGTTCAAAAGCCAAAATGCAGATAATTAACAGTCAGACCAAGACTACTGCCTCCAGGCATGTACTTGTGCTTTATCTACAATGGTTCTAAGCTTCCCAAATACATGCTCCCTGCCTCCCCAGAGCAGTTCCCCATTGCCTAGAAGATCTTCCTGTCACAGGCTTTCTTCTAGTATACACCTTTTCTTAATCTCACTCAGCATTTCCTGTTCTGTCTTCTACTTTTCATTGTTATGATAGCGCTTGGAGACCTGGAGAGATTTAGAGTCACGCTGTTCCAGGCAGTGAGAGAGTACAGAAAAGTCCAAAGTCTCTGCACTCCCTGTGTTCACGTTTACAATCTCTTTCACTGGCAGTGTTTAAGAAAAAAATAGAAAACATTGGTCAAAAATATCTTTGTTAGAACTGGAAAGGGAAATGGAATACACAATCCTCAGTATCCCTTCCAGCCTCATTTTCCATTATTTCAATGTACTCCACATCAGTGAAACAAGGAACAGAAGAGGAGGAGCTATGTGACAGTAAGGTCATGCTGTTATTAGGGCTAACAGTGTACCAAATGCAGTACTGGAACGTGATCGTTTCTAAATGAAGCAGTCAGAAATAGCTCATACTTTTATCATCGCAGACAATTTTTTGCCTTCTTTGAGGTTTGACTTCTCTGTTCCTGGTAAATATTAACAATATCTCCCTTTTTTTGCACAAGTTGTACGGACCTAAATCCTTCTTTCCTGCTCTACGCCTCAATTCCCCGTAAAAATTTAGAATAGGTTTGGCTGGTTTTTAGAATCCTATTCACTGATATTTTTCTGATGGTTTCCTAAGGGATTCTGCTAGAAGGTGTCCTGTGGCAATTATACAAGGGCCATATAAAGACACGACTTCATTTCTCTATAGTACGTAAATAATTTTGTTTACATGGCCCAGCACATTACTAACTCTCTACTCTTGTCATTTACATTGCAAATTCAAGATTAGGTTGCCAACAATTCACATACTGTAAGGTCCCTGTCCTTCAGCCACTGCTGCTTCACAGGCTCATTCTTTCCAATGGGTACCTAAGTTTCAGATTATTCCTCCCAAGCAAAAACTTTTGTTGTCAAAAATACCCAATTTCATTTCATCCTTCCTACATTTCTACTTTTCTGTAGTCCGCTTGTGTTATTTATTCTGATGTACCTTCTGCATACTCTGATACAGTACAGTATCTGCAAATGTAATAAACATGACAGTCAGATGCCTTTTAGTAGACATGCCACATTACATACAACGCGATCTACCACCAGACCATCTGGTACTTCAATGAAAACCTGACTCAAAGAAACACTTAATTGTTTAGTACTGTCACTGTGTGGTCTTTCACCCTCATTAAAATCCACACATCACTTTCACTTGCCTTTCTAAAAGGCCTCCCACAAAACTTGACTACCAACCAGTCCTCGATCACTTGAGTGAACTCAGTAACTTTTGTGAGGCTCACTTACGCAAATGAGGATGTAGGGCAACGTCAAGGAACCACTGAAAAAATTCTATAAAAGTCATAATCTAAATTGTCTGATATATTGACTGGTTATAAACCTGTAACTGACTGCAGCTCACAGTTTCATTAGCATTCAGATATTTAGAAAATGTTTTGTTTTGTTTCAGTTACTAAGGCTGGATATTTATCTTGTAGATAAGAACTACTGCTGTCATATCCCATCTGGATTGCAGCATCACATTTAGTTCCCTTTTTTTCTGCATGGCCCCTGATTCTTCAAAAAGACCCCAAGAATCATCAGAAAAGCAGCAAGTTAAAGATTAAAAATCTGCAATACTGTAACAGTCACACTGCTCGTTTATTTTAAAAGAAAGATTATCTATTTATCCCGTTGCTGTTGTTCATATTTGGTTGTATTTTGTTAGTTTCTTTTTTTTTTTCCACTTTAAGATGCACTTTTAAAGGAAGTACTAACATTTTAAAGATGAACACCATTATTTTTCAATGTGTTAATGATCTTACACTTTCAAGAATACTTCAATTAAATGAAGCTCTTCCTGCTGTGTTAAACTATGATGATTAGCAGCTTTACTTTATCTTCCCTTTCAGTGTCCTCATGTCTTTCCAGAACTCTAAATTATCTTCTGTATTCTTTTCCTGTGACCTTCTCCCTTATCCATCTCTGGTACACAGTATTTATTTTTTTTTTTAAACCTCAGATATTTGAGAATTTCCTTTTGAAACCACATACAGTACAGAGTGTGTTTTCAGTTCGTGTAGTTAAAAAAGGGAACTGAAATACTGGATTTCTTTTTTAATCCTCAACTAGAATACCATGCTGAAGAAACTTAAAACACATAGTTAACTGGGGGGGGGGGGGAAATCTGTAAAATTAAACCGTGATAATTTACAGAAAACGTGGGATTGCCTAGATCAGATGACCCAGTCAATGCGTTCTCACAAAGCTTGATCCTTCTCATTAATTCAAATCCAAATTGTACTATTTCGTAGTACCTAAGACAGTAGTTAATAAACCTTCTTTTTTAGAGACAGGCTATTTTTAATTTCCTTTTAACTATTTTCATTTGCTTTAAAAAAAAAAAAAAAAGAAAACCAAATAACTGTAGACTACTGTAGAGCTACTTAAAAACTACAGAAAGCAAAATGCAAGATCTTCCAGAGAACAACAATGCACTGTCAGAAAACATGATTTTATATATTTAACTTGTCTTTATAATAAAATATCACAAAAGATACAAGGAAAAAAAAAATTTCATATTCAGCCCCTGCCAGTTGAACTTCAGAAAATAACCATTAGCTAACAAGAGGCGTTAAGACTTAATGCACCCACACGTCCTGCCAGACCAAAAGAATGGCATAGTAAAGAACACATAGGACATCACATGTCAGTCATCTGCCCCTGTACAGGCACAAGTCAGAGCAGATAACATCTCACAGCAAGTGCCTGCAAAATTTGTTCAAATCCAGCCAACTAAATTTTCTGACTTAGTAACTCTGCACACTTTGGAGAAAACAAATTGACAGATGCCCTTTAGCAGTAGATCTACGGGCTCCATTTCATGAGCATAGCTCCCTCAAGGTCCCACATGACGAGCAGTGGTAGTTATGAAAATAAGCAAATGAGAGACTAGTGCTTTCTGCTCTTACGGGATTTCTACAGAGATGCCCCTGGGTTATTGCTGAGCACCTTGTTTGCAGCAAGGTGTCCAATAGAGATTAGATAATGGGGAAGCAGAGAGATCACTTTCCAAACCTCAGTTTCTTCTTCCTGCAAATTCCTATTTTTTCTTGCCCATAAGGAAAAGGTCAATAAAAAGAAAAAAAAAAATCTAAGAATTTATTCTAGTATATGGATATTTTTGACACTTGAAGTTACATATTTTATATTAGTTAATTAATGGTAATACTGTTGCCTACTAGCCATGGGAAAATGCTGTCCGTAAAAACTTCAGTATAGTAATTTAAAACATTAACAAAGATACCTTCATATGTGGTATATGAAAAGAAAAGGATCCACAGAGTATGCAGTGCAGCACTTGGGAGTCTTGTCATCATTGACACTGGCCAGGTTCAGTAGGACAAGCTATGCTGAAATTCTGCAACAGAAAACATTCTTATAAGCTTACATCAATGTTCCAGTTAAGGTAAGCATGTAGTTCTTTCTACCACTCTGCTAGATGTTAGGATTCAGATCCCCTGGAGTGCCTGATCCCCCTAAAGTTAGCTCACGGAACAATGAGAAGTGTAGAAGAATAAGGATAATACAAATGAGCTAGAAGACTTTTCTGCAAAGTTTTAATTACAGAGAATACGAGACTGACACTGGCATTGGACCTACTCTTTGCAGCTACTAGAAAAGCAAAGCTGCTAGTATGCGAGATATTAAAAGGGTAAGCACTAGACCAAAATCATTGACAATCAACATGTCACCAAAGTCCTAGGATTCCACTCGGGTAACTGACAGAATTGAAGAATGAAGCATCTGATCTATCGACTAAAACATTTTCTCCAAGTCCTATCACCAGTATCCTAGATAGTAAGAACATCATCCTCTTCAAAAAGATTTTGGAAAAGACCTCTGAGACTTGCTTCAACAGAATGCAGATTCATTAAAACAGTAAATAATCAGAAAGAAGTTGTAAAACACATACCCAATCATGATATAACCAGCACAACGTCGGAGAAGGAAAATTATGCAGATTTTACATATCAGAATTCCTTAAGCATAGTGAAGCTGCTTAAGTAAAGGGAAAACAGATGAAATACTTAATTTAAGACTTTCAAAAAACTTATTTCCCCAAGATTCTTTTATGTGATGCATTGAAAATTTTGGTAAATTTGTAGGTGAAGTCATGCTAACTAATATGGAATAATCATGACTTTGCATTCAGTATAAACAGGAATAAAACTTGTTGAGCAGCATATTGTCTGTTAATACACAACCCTTTCGTCCCTTCCTCTCACGCTCTTGGTATCTTCTAATCTCCCGAGTCCGGACGCAGTGTTCTTACTACCTGCGTGCTACAGTTGCTCTGCTTACATCTGCAAAGTTCCCAGGTGGCACGTTATTTTTGATTTCAAAACCTCATGATTCTCTCTCCTTTTTAGACAATCACACAGAGAACTTCTCAGAAGGTCTTTGCAGGCGAGTGGTGTTGGGCTTCCTGCAGAAGTTTTGTTAGATTCTGAAGTAGAAGAGACCACTGAAACGTATTTGTTGATGGTGGTGCAATACCCTCTGCTCCAGCTACAGTACTAGAACAACCTTTGCCGCTTCTAACTGATTTGAGTTTCACCAGCACAAAAGGAATTGGCGAGGGATCAGCAACTCTGCTGCAGTATAAACTTGTTAAGTGATTAGCTTAGGAAAAATTCAATGACCTTTTGGAAGTATGCATATGGGCACTGTATACATGTAAGGATGTGCAGCCTCAAAGGCATGCTACCAAAGCCATATACCGTCAAATAACTCCTCTCTCAAACTGGGAAGATTCTCAAGCACAGCTGCTAAATATTTGTTGTCAAATATCCAAATAGAATAAACATGAGGTAGGCAACAGCTGGATTCTTTCTCAGTTGAGTAAGGGACAGAAAAATCACTTCTATAAAGAAGACCACACCTTTTATTGACAAATATATCTACATAAATCGAACTATTAGGAAATGTAGCAATAGAATCTTGATTTTTTCAATGTATTTAGAAGTACTAGCACTTCACTTATGATCAATCTTTACTTCAGTAGGTCAGATTCAGCTCCAAGGCAATTACCTCATAATCCAAGTTTCTGTGCTTGTCAGAAAAGTCACATTTAATGATACTATATTTCTTCCATTCTCACATGCATGATTGACCACTCTTTAAAACAAGCTTCTAAAGGTTAAACATGGAAAACTTCAAATCTTAGAGGTTAAGGGATAAGAACATTGTTAGAGAAAACAGAAGATTAGAATGGAAATTCTTTTGTGACCTTCTCTGAGGCAGTTACTGATCATCTAGTAATAAAGGACATACTTGCAAGATGAATTTCTCATAAATGCTCAAGAAAACCATTACTCAAAAGCTAAGCTTTTCACATTTTGGGAACAGACAAAATATGACCAAGCATAGTAATAATTTTTTCGAAAAGAACACAAGTGCCTTTGCTGCTGCTCGGAAAAAAAGAGCAAACTGCACCAGCATAAGTAAAAAAAAAAAAAAAAAAAAAATCCTTCTTCTTTTCCTCGTTTTTCCTGGAATTCTCAAGAAAGGAAGCGTTTGCTTTCCAGTCCATTGTTAAGTAATACTGTCGCATGACTGGAGTTCCAAGAAACTCTTAAAACTTTGGCAGAGAATCCCATAACACATAAGCATATATGAATCAGTAGATGGCAGAGCAAAAGTATCTCTCCCATAAAAGATCTGCACATGTTGATGAAAATGGAGTTAACCCATAGCTCTAATGAAACCGCAAACTACTTTTTTTTTTTTTTTAATAGGAGTGGTGGACTATAAATCCAATGCAAAGGGAGAAAATTTTAAAATGGCAATAGCTTTCCTGTCTGATTGCTCTTAAGTTTTTCTTTATATCAGATAATGAAATACCAATCTTAAAAAGAGTACATTAACACATATAGAGAATACTAAAATCACAGCAAACCTAGTAATACCAATATATTTGAAGAAAGTAAGACGTAAAAGACATAAGTGACTTCCCCAAAACTATGCAAGAAACCTCTGTCGGGGCTAGAAGCAGGTCTACATGATTACTGGCACAAGTTACGTGCTTTTATCATTTCTGTCTCTTAAAAAAAAAATTATGTGATTGAGAGGACTGCATTTACTATCAAGAAAAACAATAATAACTTCTGGTCTGGGCTGCTAAATAAATTAGGGTCACATTTAATCTACAGGTATAATTTGCAAAATTGTTATGCTCAGAGTAACTCATGCCCAAAACACAAGCGATTGTAATTTCTACATAAACTGCTTAATTTACCTTTGCTGAAATTGTACAGGTAAAGGACCACCTCCTACTTTAAAATTGGCTTTTTTTAAAATTAAAGTACATCTTGTCTTATTCTTTCTGGTTTAAAATATTGGCTGTAACTGCAGACTAAAATGAGATAAGCAGTATATAGCAAAGCAAAAGTTCATCAAGTGAATTTGTATCAAAATTTGAAAAGAAAAAAAGCGAGAGAGTAATTTCCATCTTTTTGTATTGCTGCTTTTAATTGATTTTTTTTTTTTCTAAGTGCTGATACAAAATGGCAGACCAACAGGAACATAAATTGTAATACCTACTCTTTGACATGCGATATGACTGTCTGACACAACCGCACAAAGTATGTGTATGGTGAAAAGCGTAGGCGTCTCAGACAAAGTGGGTTTTCACAAGAATTTGGAAGCTGAGGAGGGAGTCCTGTACACTACATGAAGGAGCAGGTTTAGACGAAAGGGTAGACTGGAAGATATTTAGAAGTTCCAATAATTAAGCATGTCAACTTTGGTCAATGACGGGCCAAAAGATAAAATTTAATAGTTCCCACTTTGTGTTATCTAAACTGAACAGTAAACCATTCCCATATGCTGCTTCGCCATTCGATTAATACACCGCTGTGTTAACGTTATCTCTTCTTGCTGAGACCACTGCAGTGGAAAGCACTAGGTAAGCAGAAACTCAAATCCATGACCAGGTTCTTCAATTACAGATTCTTTAGTGGGGAGGCTTTGTCCCATTTTTTTAATCTTAAAGAGTATAATACACATATTATTGCTTATCTAACACAGTATTTCCTGCATCATTGTATGACCACTAAGAAGGAACTTAACTTCAGAATGGTGGATTTTAAAGGAGCAAGACATTCTTTTTTTATTCTTTTTAAATGAGTAATTTTACTAAGATTTTAACGTCATCCTTGTTCCACAAGTTCCTTCATGTAGTCTGGGAAACTTACCATTAACGTCATTTTACGCAACAACATACACATGATATCTGCACTTCTGGAGCAGGACAGGGCACATCTGGATAAACCTCTCCTCCTAAGTATGAGAGCCTCTCAAAATGAGCAGATGGGTTCTCTTTAAAAAACTTGAAACTGGTCAATTGTTATTTACGACTTAAGCTGAAGTTTCTGCATTCCAGCATATTTTCATATTGAGACGGCAGAAGTCCGCAAGGGGCATAACAACGGGTCATTCGGGCCTATAAGAAACACGGAACTTTCACATAATTTGACAAAGTGCAAATCATAGTCTGCAAGCAGCAAGATAGCTTCAGGTATCTTCTAATTTAGAACTGACAGACACTATGGAAACTGCTGAATTCGGACATGTTGAAAAACACGCTAAAGATACAAAACGTCTAGACTAAAATGACCAGAACAGCTCACTTCTTACCCTACCTTTCTGAAGCCCTGGCTCTGCGCGTTTAGCCTAAACTGGTCCGAAGCTCTCTTCGCACCCATACGCGCTGGGAGCGCCCGCTGACGAGCCGAACCCGAGGCTCGGGACGAGCCCCGCAGCTCCGAGCAAGGCCCCTGTGGTGGATGCAACACAGCCTTTGCAAGAGAGCGCGGCAAGGGGCCTGGCACCGCCTGCCCCATCAGGCAGGACTTCCAGCGGGAAGGAAATTTCTGGGAATTATACCAGTTCCGGCTTACGCTATTTCCAAAGGAGCGCCTGAGTTCAATAACCTCAAGGAAGGAAAAAATACTTACGCCAACCGCAACGCTTTTGCTGACGCGCGGGCTCCGGCCGCCTCCCCAGCCGCTCCGCCCCGGAGGGGCCCCGCGGAGCCGCACCGGCGCCCCGGGGGGCGCGGACGGACCCGCTCCGGGGCGAGGCCTCCCCGCCGCCCGCGCGTTCCGGCGCCTCCCGCTCCCCGCCCGGGACCCCGACGCGACCAAGGGACATCTCGCAGCAGTAACGGGAACGCCGCCCGACCCGACCCGCCTCACCGCCAGCCGGCCCGGCGGGCCACCGCAAGCCCGGCGCCTTCTCGGGGCAGCGCAGGCTGCACCCCGCCGGCACCACCGCCCACCGGGGGCAGGAGCACGGAAAAGCGTCCATCGGTGAGGAGGACGGCAGGCACCGCGTCCGCCGCGAAGCACAGACCGCGCAAATCCGGCTCCGGCCATAGTTAATGAAAAGAAGGAGACCGAGCGGGGAGGGGAAGGAGCAGCCGCCGGAGGTACCTTGCCTGCTCCGGCTCCCGCGTTTCGGTCCGGTCCGATCCGGACCGGGACGGTCCCGGTCCCGGTCCCGGTCCCGTGGTACCTGCGGGTCCGCCCCGACACGGGCGCCGCGCTCCCCAGATCTGCGTCCTCCGCCCCGCCGGCGGCACGGCGGCCCGGCCCGGCGGAAACGGCGGCCTCGGCAGGGGGCCGCCCCCCTCCCCTCAGCCGCCGCGTCACGGGGCGGGGCGCGGGCCCGCGCCCCGCCCCGTGACGCGGCGGCTGAGGGGAGGGGGGCGGCCCCGCCTGCTGCCGAGCCGATCGATGGCAGGCGGTTGCAGCGATCGCTGAGCTATCGAGCGCGGGCGGGCAGTTTGTCGCCCGTGGCTTTACCGGCGGGCTGCGGCTGGCGGCAGGCCCGAGGCCGAGCGGGCGGTGAAGCGGCGGTGGCCGGGGCAGGCCGGAGCTCGGCCAGAGGCGGTCGGTCGCTCTGTGAGTCTGCCTGGGGTTAAGGGCGCCGATGAGGAAGCTTTTTCGCGTTTTCGCTTCAGGCTGGCGGCGTGCCCGCCTCAGCACCGGGGCCTGGGCGGGCGGAGCGGCGAGGGCAGCAGCGTCCCGGGGTCCGTTCCCCCGGAGCGTGTTCGCTGACTCGGCGCTGCTGGCCAGAGAGCATCCGTGCGCCAGGGCGGGCTGGAGGGGCGAGGCTTTAAGACCTCGGCACACACCAGCATTTCTCAGTTTGGCCCGTTATTTGGTCCTTTGGCTTGGAGGAGCCTGGAATTACCTTTTTTTCTTGCCAACTATTAACAGTTATTTGGTGGTCAAGGAATTTCTTGGCATGCTTTTATTTAGTTCCGATGTTGTTTAGAAGTTTTAGAGCAGGGTTTTCTGTCCGAAAGTAAGTTACACAAGTTATTAGGATGTGTAGTAAGCAGAAGCATCTAACACAAACCTATGCAAGGTCTTCTGTTGATTGTTACATGTACAACGCTACTATTTCTGGGTTGGGGGTATGATGGCAAGATGCCTATCTTGTTTTACTCTGTAGCTAAAATTACTTTATCTTTTGCATCCTTTTCTTAGAACCTTGGAGTTAGTCACCATCTGTATTCTGAGAACAACCTGGGGGGTCTGCTATTTTGCCCTGTTTCAGTGTTAGAGATTTTAATTGAAATCTTATGTATGCTTGGACTGTGTATTTTTAATTTGCGCGAACATATGCATTAATTCCAGCTTACGCCTCTTGCAGCGTTTGAAGCCTGGTGGAATATTGCGATGGCAGCTCAGATGACTGATGCTCATCGACGGTTCTTGCAAGTCCTGATGTCTCATGGGATAATGGAAGGATCAGAGGCTAGGAAATTACACAGGCGCTGCTGTGAAATCCATAAAGGTGTGTCTTTCTTTTGGAGAAAAAGTAGGGAGATGGAAGAATTACTTTTTTTCCTGGTGCAGCTTACAAATTAGATTTATGAAACGTATACACCATCTAAAAAATTGTTAAAAAAACTTTAATGATGTGAGTGTTCTCTGTCTTTCCTAAAAGATAAAATAACACAGCAATGAGGAAACTTAAGTTTTAATCAGGTCAGACTCATACAGAGCACTTTTTATTTTAGCAATGATGTTTTTTATAGGTTATACATTTAAAAAAAAAATCATTTTTGACACTGATAGTGCTGAAATTTCCAGACTATTTTCCTTTGTACTTATTTGGAACGATTTCCTTTGGAATACAATACGAAGCATATGCTGTTATCCATCTTGAGTAAACCTGTCACATCTGACTGATTACATGGTCAGCTGGCTAGTTTTAATATATGCTATACCAAGCTGAATTTTATGGCACATGTAGCAAGAATTTGGTGGTGTACTATCAAATCTGTTTGAAGTTCATGTTCAAACTTAAATAGTACAGAAATGTGTAATCAACTCGATAAGGATTTTTTTCAGAGATCTGCTTACAGATCAGAGATCTGTGTTTCATCCTCACTGATTTTGAAAATGTGGTGGGCACAAACTGAAATAAAGCTGTAATGAGTAATGTGTTTATCACTAATTAATCAGTAGATATTAGATGTTTCAGTTGCTGGTTCCCAGAAAACAGTGAAAGAATAAAATGCCTCTATTTTTATCTTTTCCTTATTTATGAACAAAATTGAAAAGGACAAGGAATGTGTAAGAGCAAAAAGTGCCATTTAAGAGGGAACACCCAAATGCTGTTCAAATTAGTGATTTTAAACCATTACTATTGAAAGGCAGATGCTCCAGCAAATGTTGTTTAAACATTCTGAGATCTAATATACACTGAATATATGTCTCAAGTTATTTTCTAGTTCCCTAGTATTTACAGCTTCAAAAATAAAAGCCTTCTTAACAGTTATTTGAGGGGTTTAGTCAGTTCAGGATATCTGTGTGAGTCTCTTGGGAGCTGAACCAATAACTGCAGGGGAACTGAACTCTCCAGTTGCGGGTGGCTAGTGGGGATGTTAGCATCACCATGGCTAATGATTCTTTCTCTCTGTTAAGAGAGAAGGGACTGTAGCCACTGATGCGCGCAACCTGTTGTGAACTCCATCTTGCTTTGTTGCCGCAAGTGGAGTCCTTTCTGGGTGATGGCACTGTTTATCTATTTTCCTTAGTTAAAAGCAGTCAAACAGTCTCCATAGGTTTTCAAACTCTTCTGAGCCAAAAGAGCTTATTTCAGCACCTGCCCGAATTTCTGACTGAAAAAATGGAAGTGTGGAAAAATAGCGTTGGTTTTTACAGGTTTACTCCTGTATTTGTGAGAACCAAGCCACTGTGATTTGTAAAAGAATTTATCATAAATGCTAGAGATGGCCTAAGCCAATAGCGTGGCTATAATGAGTTTGTTGTGTGTTAAGAACAAAGAACCTTAAGAAGAAAAACTTTACAGCTAGATCATGTTTTTGGTATGCAGGATCAGTGAGCTGTACTGCAGTAAGAGCTGACAGTTATTATTCATTAGGAAGGTTTATTTAATAGAAGGATTTAGAAAAAAAATGGCTCCATTGCAACTGCTGCCTAGGAAGTACTTGATATTTTTTTCTGCATGGTGACAGTTGATGTGTAATGGAAAAGTTTGTGAAATTACCCAGATACAGTGTGGGAGTTTTAACTGTTACAGTTTTATTAAATGCTCTACCTGGGAAAGCTTTTTGTCACGTTGGGAGGCAAAAGGATGTTGAACTTGACTCACTGAATGGAACACTTCCCCCCACATTTGTTTTATGAACAGAAGAACCAGCGATTTGACAAACCCATCCTTGTTAGGGGCAAAGTTAATGGCATCACAATTTACAAGATCATGGTAATAGCATTTTTATGAGGAAACAGCCTGACTGGGCTGTTTCTAGATGAAGTTCTGATGTTGATGTAGTTTCTTCAAATACATCTTAATACTGCTTAGTGCAATCTGAACGATAATTTTCAAATCGGATCAAAGCTAATGTTACTAAAACTAGCTTATTTGAATTAATTTCTTTCTCCTGCAGGTTGTAAGCATTACATAACAGGCTGTCTCCTACCTATGACATTCGTTTCCTTAAATACAAAAGGATAAAAAGGCTGCGTCAAATGAAGTCAAGTCATATAGTAACCAGCCTGTGAAGCCTCTGAGCAAAGTGATCTGAAAACTTTCCCTCCTGGTGTTTGGCACATTCTCTTGTTCTGGTTTATTTCCAAATCCTAAGCCTTTTGGCCAGGAGACACCTTCTTATGTTTTGTGTATCACCTGCATGCTTCCTGTCAGCAGACAAGTGTCTGTGCTAAAATCTGCACACAGCTCTGAAGGAGAAGCTCCAAACAGCTATCAAAGTGCTGCGTAGTGCCACTAGAAAGTGTACAATTCAGTTAGGATGCAAATTGCAGGCTTGTTGAGGAAGGTTGTTATAATTGCTAATACTTTTTTACTGGAATCCCTTAATGCGTGCTGCTTCTGTCTGCATTGTGTGCAGGCTTCTCCAGTTATGAAACACATGATAGTAATAACTTCAGTGCAAAGTTAAAGGCATCTTGCAGATCTCTAGCATTATATAATAGCTAAGGTACCATGACATTCTCAGCATCCTTTCTGGGGTGGCTTTGTGTGTTGTTTGTGGGTGCAAGCTGACTTTTCCTTTGTGTAGTCAGGGAAATGGTAGTATCTGAGTTGGCTATTGTTGGATCCGTTTACAGGATGCTGTCTGTGGGAGGAGCATATGTAGAATATTACTCTGACCCTGACCCCAGCCTGAAATCAGGAAATGGTAAAAACAGAAGAGTTTGTAGTTATTTTTCCTGCTGTCTTCCAAGCCAGCTGAAGTTCTTTCATAACTGAAGCTCTGGGTTTACAGTACTCTCAATAGTACAGCTGGAAAGATGGTGCCTCTGCCTTGGAAAACACATTTCTTTCTGTAATAGCACGACTTTATTTTTTTTTTTTTTTTACAGATCATGGAATAAATATTGAGATTCACGGGCTCTCTATCCTTTGATAGATTTCCAAGTTTATCTATTTTTTCTTGGATTCAGCACATCTTCATTTGCCGAGTATTTAAATATAACAATATTAGGCATTTTCGTGACCAGCATTTTATTTTCCAAAGACATGGTCATTCACAAGCGTTTTCTTTGCCACATTCTTCACGGCCAGAAGGTTGACAGAAGACACAGATACATTTTCTTTTACTATATTTTTGATAAACCTAAGGATAATTCAGAGGGACAAAATCTTGTTGCCTTTCAGACCAATGGCCGTATTTAGTGAAGGACAATGTTAGGTGATATTTATACAACTAATTATAAAATGTAACTGTATATTAAGTTACAGTGACGTTCATTAGAAAAATGGCTGATACAGTCCCATATATGAAAGGATGTTGAGAAAAATGGAAGAGTGAGAGAAAACTGCTTTTTTCTTGCCTGTTTGGATGTACAGAAGGAGTGTGTTGATTAACCATTCATTAAAGTGGATTGTTTCAGACTGGCTTTTGTCTGACTGTGTTTTGTATTTTATTTAACTGGCTTGGTAGCTGAACTCAGAAGAAAATAACTGTTAGTGTCAACTTTAGTCTACAGTCATACCAGTTTCTTAAGCATAATATATTTCATTCTTGGCTGTTGAAAGACTCACTAAATAAATAATATATGAGAAACAGGGATTCATAGAATAGACAAGCATTTTTGCTTTACATGTTTTGTATGTCTTTTAGCATTCAGTATTCTAGGAAAAGCCCCAGCAGCTGCTCCTATGCGTGACCCAGTGTGCTTGTTATGCTTATATCTTGTCTGCAAAGTTCAGCTAGAGCTTAGGGGAATTTTTCTTATCTGTGGTGGAATTTGCAGATAACCATCTGTTTGAAGTATAAGTTTTATGTTACCAGAGAAGTGTTTGCATCGCAAAACAATAGAAAAATCCACTGTACTGTTGTTGATATTTTGCTTTATAGTGCATCAAATATGTCAAAACTAGAAAAAGAAAACACAGCTCTTGACTCGTCAAACTAGGCATTTTTGTGTAGACAATGAAGAATATCACAAAGCACCGACAGAAAAGAGACCGGGGAAGATCGGGGGAGTATAGACAATGAGATCACACAATTCCTCAGCAGTACTTTGCTATAGCGTAGTGAACACTTTTAAGTAAATGCACTGCAGTTGGATCTCTTACGTGTTGTGGGAGAAGTGAATGTTGAGGAAACATTTTGGTGAAGATGGGATGAGGTTTTCTGGTGGATGGCTGTACTCTCTCCCAGCTCACCTGCATCATATTGCCCATTACTCGTTCTGGAACCCGTGCTCCTGCCACACTTAGTAGTAGTATTGTGTCTTGTCACGATGCTACCCACTCTACAGGGACTATTCTGTTTTTACTGTGGATTTGTTACCTACTTATCCATAGAATTTAAGGTCAGAACGAAGCAATCTTTTTTTGTGTCCCATGTAACGCAGGCCATATCTTCTGCTAAATATATTTTGCCGCATATCAGATGCCTTGTAGCTGGGTTGAAACGTAAAATGTAGAGCAGCTTATCAGTTACTCATTTAGATGTTCTGGTAATGAAGACTGTCCTGGTTTCAGCTGGGATAGAGTTAACTTTCTTCTTAGTAGCTGGTAGAGTGCTGTGTTTTGGATTTAGGATGAGAATAATGTTGATAACACACTGATGTTTCAGTTCTTGCTGAGCAGAGTTTACACTAGTCAAGGACTTTTCAGCTTCCTGTGCTCTGCCAGGTGCATAGGAAGCTGGGAGGGAGCATAGCTAGGACAGCTGACCCAGACTGGCCAAAGGGCTATACCATACCATATGACATCATGCTCAGTATATAAACTGGGGGAAGAAGGAGGAAGGGGGGGGACGTTTGGAGTGATGGCGTTTGTCTTCCCAAGTAACCGTTACGCGTGATGGAGCCCTGCTTTCCTGGAGATGGCTGAACACCTGCCTGCCGATGGGAAGGAGTGAATGAATTCCTTGCTTTGCTTTGTTTGCGTGCACAGCTTTTGCTTTACCCATTAAACTGCCTTTATCTCAACCCATGAGTTTTCTCACTTTTACTCTTCCAATTCTCTCCCCCATCCCACCCGGGGGGGAGTGAGCGAGTGGCTGTGTGGTGCTTAGTTGCTTGGCTGGGGTTAAACCACGACAAGACTGACTATATCCCTTGGGTCAAAATTCAGTACTCCCTGTGTTAAGACTGAAAAAAGATTGGATGTGTCAGTCTCAAGTTGTACTGAACCAGCATTGTGGCAGAGTGTAGGTATTAGTCATCACTCAGGTAGTGGGTTAACGGTTGCACTTTAAAACCGAAGTCTTGGCTATGAGTCCTTGCTGAAGTTCATTAGAACTTTTCAAGTGTATCAGCATGGCAGTGCTGGTGAAAATCCATCTGCGCCGTTTGAATAACTGAGTATTTTCCCTCCCTAAACTCCTTTGCAGTCTGATTGGTTTTGTTCTAGATTGTTGTGTTGCAGTACTCTACTAGAAGCAGCAACTTGTTCTTCTTCCCAGTGATTCTATTTGTCATGGGAGGCTGAAACAGATATTGTAGATACGTGTAGAAAGAGGTTTAATATGATATGTGTAGAAAGAGGTTTAATGTGAATGCCTTCATATGAGTTTAAAATAATGTAAAGCAGTATACATATAAAAAAATAAACAGCGAATGACATAGTCTAGTCCATAGTTCAAATGTCATTAAGCTCTCCGAGGCAGGGATTGCCTGGTTTTATGTATTTATGTACAATACCTTGTGCTATTATAAGGAAGTGTTCTGGCTTGGTTTTGATGTTGTTAAACAGGGGAAAAAAAAAAGGTATTGTACAACATGTTGCTGTGAAGGGTAATTAATAATGTTTTGTTTTTAAAGAACTTTGTAAATAAGCTTCTAGATTCTCTTATCGGTAATGGTCCTGTTGCTTCAGTTTTTTCTAGCTATAATGAAGTTAGATGGCAGCATTTTTTTCCTCAAAGAAATTCACTTTTCTGAATGTTTTATTCTTCTGTGAAATGAAAACTGAGCATCAGTGACTTAAAATCCAAAGTAATTTGTCATGTTATTCTTCATGGTTTGTTCTAGTTTTTTGTTTAATTGTAAAGTTTGCAAACTGATTAACTCTATGCCAAAAGCTGTTATATAGTTATTCGTTTTTTACATATGGTTTGATCTTGAAAACCAGCCGTAAATACCAACACTGGTCGTCAGTGACTTACATTACATCTGCTTAGTGTCATCAAAGTAGAAGAAAAACATGACATTTTTGTAATGCTACTTTGCAAGCTAGAATTGTACTTAATCTTCTGGTTAATCTTCTGGTTACAGAGAACATGGATGCTGAAGTACATAGATATGATAACATATGTGTTTAGGTTTTATATGAGTAAAGGTCCTATCTCTTTTCTTTTAAAGCATTCACTCAGCTTATTTGTAGTCTTTTGCTGTAAACGTGGGAGCTCCAATTTTTTTAACAGTGCCAGCCTATTTTTAAATTTATCATGAGGCTGTGGCATCTCAGACTAATCTAAGTAATAAAGATTCCTGTTGTTCGCTTGTCTTTAAGGAAGAAAGTTTAAAACAGTGCCTGTTGAAAAGTGATAGTTAACTAAGAGTGTAAGTTTGTTTGTTATGCTACCTGCTGTTTATAGTTTGCATACAGACACATTCAGAAAAGTTTCTGGTTTCTCTGAGCACCTCTGCTTTATCTTCAGTGAGGGATCTGTTCAGCTTTTCTGTGGAAAATATTTGAGTTTATTAGTAGGAGTTTTTTTACATTTAGGGAAAAAAAAAAAAACAACAAACCCGAAACCCCCAGAATATTTGTGTTCCATTTATTTACTGTTTGCTGTTTCCTATTTGCTCATCTGCTATCTGTCATTGAACTGAAATAATTTCTTCTAAAGAAAATGCTCCCATGCAGTGTTCTAGGGTAACACATAATGAGCTCTCTTTCTAATGCTGTTGCATGTTATCTTTATTAAGTGCTCAGGGCTGAGAATTGTTTATTGACCGAAAGAATGATACCTGGTTCCTGCATATACTTGGTTTTAAATGCTATGAACAACTTTGTTGTGTTCATAATTGGGTACCGGAATAGCAATTTGCTTTAATTTTATTGGACTGAAAACAGATTACAGTAAGTACATCTGTGATATCGTATTAGTTGAGATTGCATTTTATGCCCTAGAGAAGGAAATAATTTATTTCTGTTACAAAAAATAATTTACAGCAATTGTAACTAAGTCTTAATTTTTTTTTTTAAGGTACTACATTTTACAGGGGAGATTATTGGAAATTAAGACTTTTCAAACAGTTTAATCCAGTATTTTGGAAGTAGGGTAGTCCTGGCTCTAGTATGCATCTAACATACTCATGTTACAACAAGGTCTTCTTAAATACAGTCTTTCAAAGTAGTATTGACATCTCTGAGATATTTTACCAGATGAAAAAAGGACAAAGAGATTCCTGTACATGCATAGTCAGACTACAAAGATGGTGGATACTTACTGAATGAAGATCACATTAGTTTGTCTGGTTTCTCATCAAATCTGTTGACAGTAAATAACTTGTTTTCAGTAGTAATGTATTTGAATAAACAGTTTCTATCCAATCAGTTGCTATGGCTGCCTGTACAAGAAAAAAAAAGCTTTTGCAAATAGTAAAGGGCATTTATCATTTCTCCTGAGTCTGGAATTGTAAATTGACCTGGAATTGTAAATTGACCAACCTTTTAGATGTTAAAATTGTTAAGTGTAGCTTTTGGCGTGGTCTGTCCCCCATTCATTTTCTCTGGAGAGTTTATATCCCTTTTTTCCCCCAGAAGATCTACTAGCGCAGCCATTCATCTCACATTAAAATATTACAGCTGTTGTACAAAAGAATATTCTTCTGTTATCTTTCATCTTAACCTCTTTTAGATCTGTCACTAATGCTCCCTGGCTTTGATGTATGCAGAGTGTTTCCTGCTGACAGGTGCCCGGCAGGTGGCATGACAATTTGACAAAATCATACGTAAATATTATACTTACTTTATTATTGTTCTTGCTGTTTGTTGGTTTTCTTCACTTAAGGAGTCTTATATATCAGAATCATGAACTTTCTGGGCAGGAGCATCCTGTGACTGATGTTTTTGCATTGTACTACGCTATAAAGTATAGTGGGGTTTTGAGAGTGGGACCGTTGTCTGATGCTGTTACACAAGTGACTGAGTCTTATAACTGAGAATAGTATTAAGTTAGTGATAACTGGTAGTATTTTTGAGACATCAGTCATTTTTTTCTAAAGTTATGAGCTGTTACTTAACTGTTTTTTAAACCCTAGCCTGCTGAAGTCAACAGGAGTTTTGCCACTGACATAATTTTGTTTTGGATGGAAACTCTTGAGGGCGTGTGCTGTTGCTGTGCAAGCAAAAGCCATAGCACGTGCTTCTACAGAATGACTCCAGAGTCCATCTTAATTATGTCTATGATAGAGCTTCTGCTAGTATTTAATTTGTTTGTTACAACATGACACAAGATATTACCTGTATTTCTACAACGCTAGAATTTTAAGTTTTCTGGTATGTAACTTGATCATTTACCTGCCATTAATTTGTGAAACAGAGCGCAAAGAAACAAGGAATCCCTTCTGTGTAAATGAAAGAAAGCAAGTGTATTTTTGTATTGTGCATAATAATTTTTGCTGGTCATGTTCTATTTTCAGTTTAGCTTAGTTCAAGTCACTGTAATTAATGGATTAATGTGGTGGGTTCCATACAGCGAGGCAGAATGTCTGGACTCTTTCTATAAACTCTGACTTTCAAGGAGCTGAGCTTCTGTGAAGGCTAGCAGTCAGCAGCACAAGAAAATTATATGTCTGCTGAATATAACAAACCCGTTTGAATTCTGCCTCACTTTTAGCTCTTTTACCTAGGAAAAAAATGTTTCAGCAGATAAAACATAAAAAGATCTGCCTGATGTGTAGATGTTTGGGGTTTTTGTGTATGTGCTTTTTCTTATTTATTTTCAGTCTACTACGCGCATGATAAACTGGATGACTTCATCAGTACTATTAACAGCCACCTACAGCCTTTGTTTATGCAGATCCGGAAAGGAATGTCAGAAGGTGATGGGAGAGCACATTATGCTTTGGTAAGTTTGTGATGTGCTGCCATCGCGTGGTTTGGCTTCTCATGACTACTGCACGGCTAGCAGAGGGAGCCTCCCGTGTCTCCAACTTAAAATTAACCTTTGAATAACGTGCCAGTAAAAGGTCTGCACACCTTGTGATTGTAAATGGGCAAAAAAACTAGCTGTATCTGTGCATAATAAACATAAGGCTGCCCTAAGTGCCATCTTCGGATGTTAGAAAGATTGAGTTACCTAGGGTCCTTTTCCTACAGTGTATCTATAGTAGAACTGCTATCTAGAGAAAACAGAGAGAATCTAGAACGGAAGGCTGCATGTGCCAGCAGGCTTCTTACTCTTAGCAGTGTCTTGTGTGGTTTATGTGGGGCTGTTCCACCGTGGTGCTGGCAGCTGTTCTACAAGCTACTTGTAGAAGAGGGAAGTGGGAGGATGAACTGCCAACAGCCTAGGTGTGTAGAAATGGAACATGGCAGCAAGGACTACAGCAGTGTCTGATTTATTTAGCATAAACACTGCTTAAGTGCTGAAGTGAGATTTCTTTTTCACAGGACACTTTTTTTCTCAAGAGGAATGTTTAAGCTAGAAAACATGGAGAGGCCTCCAACTTCAGTTTTCTTTTACTCAAAAATCAACACAGCATAAAAGAGTTGCTAAGGAATGGCCTATAAAAAGTTTCCCTAGATGCTCTGAAACGTGCATGTCAGAGAGGGAAGGTTATATAATAATTTCAAAAGACCATACAGGAGGTATTCTAACATTAGCTGCTGCTTTTAACCTTTCTGGGTCATTTCGCCAATTAAGTTGAGCTAATAATAAATAGCAGTAGCATGTGCAATAAGAATATGAAATATCAGTAACTGTTTTTCACAGTGAAACAATAATGGGTATTATAACATAGTTAGTGCTACTGTCCAGCACAGTATCCTGGTGTAATATATTAGTTCTATATAGTAGAATATTCTAACTAATATTCTGTATTAGTTCTATGGGGGGAGGTGGGATTGTTTAAGAGCTTGGACTGGGGAGAGGCAGCTGTGGAGGACATGCGGCTGGAAGATCAGGGGTTGTAAAGAAAGGACTCGAGTGCCATCTTAAAGGAACAGCCTCTTTCATGCCATTTAAAGAAATGACATTTCTGTGAATTGTAAGATGATACATTCTTTACCGCAGAGGATCTTTTACAATTTATGGTGTAGAAATACAAAGGCACTTTGACTTCAGTTTAAGTACTCTTTTTTTTTTGTAGGTGAATTTGGCAGAAACTGAAATAACTAAAATGGCATCTGACTATACAGAAAGTGAATTAGAATTGTTCAGAAAAACAGTAAGTATGTCAGTTATTAGTTAGTAAATTCTATTATTTGTGAGGGTACCATCTTAAAATGAATGGAAATGGAAATGAATGGAGATGTGGCTCAGGAACTAGTTGCCATCTTACCTAAGTTTATCCCAAATCGAATGGGGGGGGGCAGGGATGGGAGTATACGCAAGTAATGATTCCCTGCTGAAAGTCAGTTATCGGTAAACTGAAATCAGCAATAGGGGAGTGCTCCTTGGAGTCAGTGACTTGACATATCTGCTTTTAGTTAAACAAACTACTTTCTTCAGGATTTTCAGTTGTGATTGCTGGAATTTTTCACTGGCTTGAGTAGCCTAGTAATAATGCTAATAACATACAAGTTGGATTTGCTGATTTGAATAGAAACATTTGTCTGTTGTTCTTGCTTAGCCAGTTAATTCTGTGTTGAATAAACTAGTCAGAATGCTGCTTTTTAAACAAGAAAACATACACTGGAGAATTTTTTTAAAGTTCCAGATAGAACTATTGGGCTGAGATTCCAGGACATTTGATGTCTAATTTCTTATCAACAACCATTAATTTAAGTTGTGATCATAGCTGTGTATCTTGCATGTTTTAGTGAATTGTTCTCGTAGTGTCTTGAACTCTGAGGACTTAATTTCTCCAGTCACTAGACTTTTTAAATTTTTTTTTGCCTACTCATTAAAATTAAGATTTTCTGTATAACTGGAAAGAGAAGTGTATTGACTATTCTGTGACAGCTGCAAAAGTCTAATCTACATGGATAATACCCAGAGATTTCCCTGCCCTCCCCCATTATTGGCGAAGCACCTATACAGCCATGTCAGCACTGCAGAGATGGCATTGTCATGGCACGTGTTACTACTGGCATAAAAGCTCTGCATGCTGCTCTGTGATAATGAGCAGCCGGAATGTTTCCAATGAGAGGTTCTCTGAAGATTGGTAATACTGCTACAACCTTCAAGTGCCAGGTAGGTTCAGCAGTACTAATGACTCCAGAGTGGACAAACTTACTTTAGTAGTGAGATGTTTTTCTTCAGAAGAACCTTGACAAAGAACAGATGAAAAGAAACAGATCTGTCACCCCTGAGTACGCTCAAGGGTCCCTGAATGCAGCTTCATTTAGGCAGCACTATACAGTTCCATTTGTGGAAATGTTTCCTTGGCAAAGATTAAAACTGTCAAGTTAACAATGATTGTTTCAGGTTTTGGCCTTTGTTGTACAATTCTGGTTCAAGCCATATACTGTAGTACATCTCATATGTATGGATGCTAAAAAAACTGCACATTACTATAAGGTGTGTCTATCTAATTGCATGGGTTTTTTTAATAGTTGAAAATGTTTCTTTCTGTAGATGGACCTAATCATTTTATCAGAAAATGGCTTTGCCTCTTCTACAGATATTTTAAACTTGGCTGACCAACTTAAGACAAAGAAAATGAAGAAAAAGGAAGCGGAACAAGTGCTGAAAGTTTTTGTGGAAGATAAGTGGCTCTCTGAGGTAACTGCTGTATCTTTTTGAGTGTTTGCATTTTAACAGGTCCAGCTATTATTTTCTTATGGATGTGATGGCTGAAACTGGAGCTGTTCTTCAATGAATGATGGCAAAAATGATTTTGTGGGGCCTGTGCTTATTGCTGCTCCAGTGATTTTTGCAGAAAAGGTAGTACATTTACAAGGAAAAAGTCCTTGGGTAGGTCTGTATCGACAGCATGGTTTCAGTTTCTTGTACCTGAGCTACGTGCGTATGCATGTACAACCCTGCATTGTGACACACGGACATTCTTTGTACACAACAGCACAGCATACTTAAAACTTGGAACAACAGCTGGGGAAAACTCTTCAGGGTGATCAGTGGTGTTAGGGACATTTAGAATATCCTGAAAAGCAGTGAGGCCAAACATGTTGAAAACTCCTGTACCAGAAATGCATAGGCCACTGTGCACATTTTAAAATCTCCTTTACCTCATGAGGGAGAAATTGAGATTAGCTGACCATGTGGATGCTGCAGTTGCTTGCCAAGACAAGCGAGACCTCAGTCCCTTTTCTCCTGGATTCATTGCATCATAGATCTCCAACCTGCTGCTGCACATTTACTTACATTAGAGTGATTTAGCAGAAATTTTCAAAGATACCTCAGGCAGTAAATGCCTAGATTTTGCTGAAAGCCAGTAGAATTTCCGCTAATGTGCAAATGGAGGGTCCCAAAACTGCATGTCTTTGTTAAGAAGAGCATGCTTGCTCATCTGTACCTTCCAAGGACTCGATCTCTGTTAAAGGTGTGAAATCTTTATTCTGATCCTCTAAACAAATTAATTCTGCTACTTCCAAAGTATTTCAGCTTTGCGTTATATCAGTGTCAGCATGTTGGTTTCATGATGGCAGAAAAAAGTGGATGTCAAATGCTTGCTAGCAGGTGGTTAGAGAAGTCAAAAAAGGTAAAAGGAATTAAAAGAAATTCCTTGTCTCTCCACTTGTTTCCTTAGAGAAATGGAGAATATACCCTGCACACTCGCTGCATAATTGAGATGGAACAATACATTCTCAGCAACTACCAAGATGTCGCAAGGAAGTGTAACATCTGTCACAGCCTTGCCATCCAGGTAACATTTGTTTTATTACCTCAGTAGGCATCTGCCGGTGTACTTATGTGGTCATAGCTGAAGTGTGATACTTGCCTTTGAGTATTAGGCAGGCACTGAACAAATTCTGGTCTTGTAATCTGGTAATGGTGCCCATGTATATAAAGAAAATCCCCCCCTTTTTTTTTTTTCAGTGTAGGTATTTGATCTTCTTTCTTTGGAAAAAACTTGTCTTGGAGCACTATCTCCAAGTATATACTTGGAGAAAGCGAACTCACCCAATGAGGAACGTTATTGTGCTGTCTTGCTTTCCAAAGCCAGCAGGCTAGAGATATGAAGCCCTTATCCTTAAATAGGCATACCAGTTAAGCGTTAGCTGTCTTATCTTTGGACCTTACAAATAGCAGTCTTCATGTGACACACGTTCATGTTTAGTCCTGGGATTTTCGTTCAGGAATTGCTTGTGTCTTGGGCTTCAGAATGAACATGTATGCTTATATATAGCATGCTGTTAAGTTAGCAGTTAAGTCTTGCATAAGTGGTTACAGCCTGAACTCCTCTTCCAAAACTACTGCATTCTCTTGCTCCTTGATCCTGCATCTTCTCATCTTCCCAACTAACATGCTTCCATGTTATTTTTTCCATCTCAATTGGTCTCCTTTATTGCACCCAAATAGCTCAGTGTTGTTTGTCTTTCAAGCTAAATTTTGTCCATATAGGGAAATGGTATTTCCTAGTTTCCAGGAAAATACCTCCTTTTATCATTTACCAGCTTTGACTTTTGAGTATCCAGCAACTGTACTGTGTGAACCTTTCTTTGGAATAAAGCATTGCATATCTGACACCTTTTCTAACAACTTTATGTTAAACTGAAGGACAGATTAGAAAGTTTTTTTTCATCAACGCTTCTGATTTCAGAGCCAAGTATGTGAATCCTGTGGAATTGGAATGCATTTACCTTGTGTCAGAAAGTACTTTAGAGCTCAGACTGAACCACGCTGTCCGCAGTGTAATGATTTCTGGTCTTGTGACATTCCAGGTACCAAGCAACCTATTTTTAAAAAAATTGAGTGTAATAATACTGGAGAAAAGACTGTGATATTCAGTGGCACTGCCTGTATTATTTATAACTGTAGCTGAATATCAGTTATTTCTGACTTCAGTTGTATGTTTCAGACAGTAAATTGTACATGGGCAACACTGAGCCCTGAAAGAGCTAGGATTATGCCTTATGGTCACTAGCAGATCCTGTGCATATTGTTTCTAACAACGTTAAAGTGTGGAGGGGTGGGGCGGGTAGGGGACAGACACAACACATGGCACTAAAACTTCTGGAAATACTGAGCTTCTATGAAGAGCACAATCTCTTCAGAATTCCTCTATTTAGCCAGGGAAATTGGACATTCTGAAGAGGAACACAGGAATATATAAAGCATTTTAAAAATCTAGAGGTTATACATCATCATCCTTTTTTTGTGTGTCATTCATTAACCTTCCTTTTGTTTTCTTTACAGGTATGAGTCAGATAGACTCCCAGTCACCATCAAAAACAGGGAGAGCAGAGAAAAGCTTCATTGCCAGCACTAGACGATGATAGTAAAACTTCCTTTCAGTGAAATCTTTTTTCCCCACTCCTGCAGAACAGCCAGACTGTATTGTATCTGTTAGTAACAGTGCATTGTTCAGTGTACTTATCTTTTCCTGAAGTTTTAAGAATCTTACAATAAAACTATCATTGACCTTTCTGTTCTCCTTCTTCACAGTTATGCCTGCACAGCTTTCTTGGAGGCTGTTTTGTGTATGTAGTTCTCCATATTCTTGGGTTGGAACTCTCAGTGCATGTCTGGGAATGAAAGATGCAAATGTTTTTAGTCAGTCCTGCAAGCTGATCTATGCAGGTGAACTATTAAAAGAAGCCTTTCTCAGCAACACTGTTCCCTATTTGTACAGTTTCAGTTGCACAACTGAAAATGAAACCTGTTACCAGCTCCACAGGGCTTCAAGTAGGTGAAAAATCAATGCAGCACTTGTGGTCTCCTCACTAAGAAGGCCAGCTGAATATCTGATCTAGGGCTAGAGTTTGAACACTTTCAGTTGGCACTGTTGCTTGTTTTTTGTCCCTTCTTTAGACACAGGAGAGTTCATATGACATAAGGCCAGGTCACGAGCAGCTACGCTCAGTAAGAGGGAATATTCCCACAGTCGAAACGATTGGGAAAGAGAAGGACAATTTGGGGCAATGGCAGCTTATGTCTGCAAAGGGTTGAAAAAAATTATCATCTTAAGATTCTTTTAGTTTTTAGTATTAGCACTTCGTTCTCCAGTTTTATGTAAGGATGCTTCTTCCTTTAAGAGTGACTTGAAAAAAAGACAAGGACTAGATATTGCCAGGTACCAGAATGGAATAGCAGCATATCTTTCCTTGGTAGAAATGTGTGACACTGCAGAAGACAAGAGTGTCAGCACTTCAGCTGATGGTTAATCAAAGTATGATTAAGCTTCAGTTTATTTAACTGCAATTAAACTATGAATTAACTACAATTAATTATGTTCCTAGGCCTTAACACTAGTAACTTTTTCCATATAGGAGACTGGTATCTTGCTTTGTGTTAGGTTTTTTTTTTTTTAATGTATTGAACCTTTGGGTAGCACCATCCCTCATTGTTTATGTAACTCCAATTTTTACTGTTATTAAATCCAAGTAGAAGATAACACTAACCTGATGTTTCAAATACAGTTTGAAGCAGAGTCCTGGCAGTGCCCATATATAGAGCTGTTTCAGATGTACACACAAATACTAGATGATGACCTAACAGATGCTCTTTATGAGGAGTTCATATTAGAAACATCCACAAAAATAAAGTGGCTGTAGCATCTTCTTTGCCTTTACCCATCCAGATTCTTTCACCGTGCTGAAGCAAGGGTTTGTTGTTTTTTTTAATCCACCTCTAACATCTGGATAGGGAACAACATTCTCATGCTTCAGAAGTCGTCTCTTGTGAGAAGATGCCAGATGAAACTTTTTCTGATTTTTAATTCCTGTTACAATGCTAACAGACTTTATGCATGCTTCAGAGCTATGACCACCAGAAACTGACAGAGAAGCTGATATCAAGCGATCGTACATAGTGCCAATATTTAACTGGAATAAACAGAACCTGTCCAGGCATCAGAATACAGGACTGAAATGCAGCCTTTCTGAAATTGGGAAACTTAACTAAGTCAGGATCTTCCACATCAACCTGTAAAAAAACCAAAAGAATCATCAGTAGAATGTCTTTACTCAAATATGATTTGATAAAGTAACGTGCCTGATACTAGAATTTCAGGCAACTATTTACCTGACTAGTGTTGTGAAGAATTTGGCTTTCATGCGGGTACAGGTTTTCTGAATCTTGTGGTGAACATAGACGGATATACTTTCTTCCAAATACCTGCATATATTACAATAAATGTTTTCCATCTGTCATTAACCTGTGCATTACTGGAAACTGTGGAAACATCATTATCTTTGTTAGTAATAAACAGGCACTGCTATAATAAAAAGTTAAACCAAATCAGACTATTGGAATTCAAGTACCTGGGCCCTTGGAGCAGGTAAGAATTTGAAATACCAGGAAGTGCCTTTAACCAAATAATTTTCAATTCAAAGTTTAAGGCATCCAATTTATACAATGTTATTTGGGCTCTACATAGCTAGAAAGTAATTAGAAGATCTGAGAATAAGGAGGTTGAGTCTTCAGTGCAGTTCACATCAGCAGCCAGAGGTACCCGCACAGAGCGACTGCTAAGCTTCTATATATTCCTTTAGCTCTTGTTTCTGTGTCATCATTAAATCAGATCTTTCATTGGAGTGCTTAATGGAAAGACTAGAATTCATAAGGCAAGTGGACTGACGGACCTGAGCACTACACTGAATTGCAAGTCATCGGTGCCTAGAATGAAGTGGCAGAATAAACGAGTCAAAGCCGATTCCTGCAGTGAAACCAGTGGAATGCCCACAAAAGGCACAGGGTGAATATTCATGCTGCTTGTGCCAGGATTCAAGATTTCTTCAAGGGCCAGGCATGAGCATATTTCTTTGGAACTATCACATTAAAGGGTAAGTCAGTACTCTAACCACAGTACCCTGGACTGGCATTATGCTACCAAACTATTCCTAACCAAGCTACTTTTCCTCTCTCTTAACATCCCTTCCCATATAACAGAACAGGATTTCCTGAAATCTTACCAACACCCAAGTTGTAATGCTAGATGTTTAGAGTTTGTTGCTTTGAGGACAGCACATAAACATACTCTAAAGGCTGGACAAGTATCAATGTGTTCCTGCCCTGTCCTACTCTTCACTATCACCAGTTAAACTACTAGAGCATTGATCTGAGTAACGATGGCTGCCCCTAAGTTTTTAGGATGCTTTCCATACCCCAAAGGGACTACGGATATTAATTAGCTCTCTAAAGAACCAAGTGTTAAGCGATATTTTTGGTGATGTATGGAAGTAAAGATAATGTTGGTTATTGCTGCAACAGCACGTTTTCTGACTCCTTGAATTGTTTTGGGGGGTGGGTATTACCTGGACTGCTGTGAGCCATTAAGGGCTCCTTCCTTCACTTGCCTCGCTGGGTTAAGGCCTTGTATATCGCAAAGCTGAACGCACAAGTTAATGGGCAACAGCCTGCATCTCCAGATACTGGTTTCCTCATTAATGGAAACATTACGATCGCTGTAGCAGCTACCACCCAGCCAGCAGGGATCATTCCACTTTGTTACTTGTACTTGCGCATACTCCACGTACAACATACTCCACAGCCACTGTTTAAATGACATCAAGAGGCAGAGCAGTTTTAATTTAAAATTGAAAACTGCCAGATCACCTGCTGTTCAAATTACAAAGACGCTTTTACAGCACTGGCAGATAATCTCCCATTCTTCAGGCAGAAGAATAGGAGTTCTTAAGTTTGTAAGGGAAGTACCTTTTCCCAGTCCAACTGCTCCTATAACGGACTTCCACCCATAAAAGTTCCCCTCAGGCTTTACATAGCGTGTATAGTAGGATACTTCACTTTCAGAATGCAGTTGTGTGTGTGTGTAAGGCGGATTAGCGGGGCTAACCGCACAGCAGTTGTAAAAACCCACTTTAGGAAGGCCTGAATTAAGCCTCAGTTCCAAGTGAAAACACAGGTTAGCAAGACTGAACTGTTTGGGACAGAGGAACTAAGGCTCAACCCATAAATAAGCACAAGTAGAAAGCATTCAATGTCATCATCCTGCTGGAAAATGTTTGAAAGTTTAAGCCATATTTTTTTTTAAAAGAGTCTGATGGGATGGAGGAAGAAACGGCCATCTCCTTCTAGCAAGCAAAAAAACCACTCAGTGTTTGAGGACGTACACTTGTCAGCTGCATGGACCAGGAATACGTCTTTGGACTTGCGTAGTGCTTACCACAAAGGGCCCCAGTATTTTACTGTGTTACTCTGCACTAAAAGTTGTCATCCAGAAGCCTACCAACAGTAATTCACTTAGCAGCAACGAGGTCACAGTGCAAATATTATTTCATCTGACTCTCAGTGCATGCACACATAGATATTTTACTGGGTAACCCGAAGTGGATTAAAGTATGCACCTAAGTCCACCCCAAAATCTTGCTGTTCCAGAAAAGGAAGTTCCTTGGTACATTATGACAGGATCCAGGTTCTTCCCAACTCCGTTACAAATTCCTTGTGTGACCTTGGAAAAGCTGCTTCTTGTGATTTCCATTTACCATCTGCAAATGAGGGTAAGTAACGGTCTATCTCAATGAGGAGCATTTGTGGCCTACAAGATTACACTGAGTATTAAGTTGCAGTAGTGACAAATGCAATAGAATAGCCAAATACCACCTGCATATTCTCTATTCTTCAATTGTTCATCAAGTTGTCTGCTACCCTTGTTTCTAACACTTACACATCATAAGCACTTTTTCTAGCTATAGCATTAATGGCATGTGTAGAGTAAGTAGAGTACAGACCTGGGCTAAAAAATTTTGCTGGGGATCCTGATGAAGAGGTGAGACAGTGCCTTCTGGACCAAACCAAGCGTTAATGGTGATGTCATCTTCTTCCCCTTCCCCCAGGCAGCAGTAGTCAGGGATACTGATATCCTCTTTCAATTCTGGGATCTACTCCCATAAAAAGAAATAAACATTAAAAAGGGTATGTGCTGACTTGCCAAAGGTATGTAATTCATAGAACAGAGGAACAAGGCTTGACACAAAGAAAACAAATGACCTGCTTGTCCAGCAAAGGCAGGAGAGAAGCAGCTGAGCTGCTAGGAATCTGCAGGAAATGTCCTCATGCTTTCTGTCCTAGCAAGCAGATTCTGTTGGAAGGAGAGGTGGGAGAAAGAAAGGGGTTTCTCATTCCGCAGAGACCCTGTGCTTTAGTAGAAACCAGAGAAACCCACGAGAATAAGTGGGTTTGCTGTTCATGGAAAAGGAGCAGCTGATGTTTTATACACTAAGCTTGCTTCTCCGTGAGACTCCTTTTTTGGTCTCTGGTTAACTGGAATGACATTTCAGAATATGGTGAACATATCACCACTGAAGACTGTTTCCTATCCAAGTCTCTTCCCTGACTGACATATTCTTTGGGGAAATGCTGCTTTCCAGGTGATACCCCTATAAGTATATGCTACATTATACCGAAACAGCACTAAGACTGAATGTCTTCACCCCTGCAAGGGTTTTGTTTCTGTGCCTTTCAGCTAAATAGAACAAAGCCCTCCCTCTGTTCCTTCAAACTGTGGGAACAGAAACTTAAGAAATACTGTGAATTCCCCATATGCCCTTCCATCTAGTAGAGCTGACATCCTCAGAGATGACCTGTGCTACTACAAAGGGAACACTTGACTGCAGAAAGATAAAAACATTCACTCAGTTTTACCTGATCAAAAAGCTGGTGCTGGGCAAGGTATCCTACACTGTTCTGAAATTACAGCAGAAAAAGAAAAAAATGCATAGTCACATCCAGAGTAAGACTTCTCAGTCAGTTAATTTACTTATAAGTGAGTAGAATTTACTTATAGGTAACATCCATTTCCAATGTCCTATTTCAAAGTACTAGAATTGTTTCAACAGTTGACCAGTACAAGGGGTCTTCTGAAATAGTAATTTACAGCTACACTGAAATTGTAGGAGTGTACATATATCCCCACAATCAACAAATTATCTAGCTTGAGTTACTGAAAGAAGCCTAGCTATAGTCCTATGGAGTCTTGACAGTTCTCTTGTCAGTCCTGTGACAACGCTCCGCGTCTTTATAGCTAGACTCTGCTGGTACGCAGACGAGTTCACCTTCACTCCCTCTAAGTATCTCGATATTCTATTCCAGGCTGCACCACAGAACAATTTGCAATGGCACGTGGTCCTTCCTGCCAGAAGGCTAGGAAACAGAAATGAGGGCTTCAGATCCTCAGGTGTGAAAGTAAAATGACATTCGATTGCTAATCAACTTGTTACTTTTTTAGCTAGCAGTACGTGAATTTGGATCTTGATCCTAGATCTCACTAAGCAGTTTAATAACCAAGAGGAACAAAACTGCTGGCTGAGGATCCCTTATCCTTAGACTCCACCATTCAGGCTTCTGCTGCAGAAGGTATCTATTCATCAAATTCCAGCTGCTGTACATTTGATTATATATAAAAATTAAACCTAGCTATTATTTGTAGCTTCAGATCTTGAAAATATGTCAAACCTTTTAACTCAGAGTTGTGCTTACAGCATACCCCCTCCCTTGACATCACCTCTCAGCATGTTTGTTCTAAGCAGAAATTCTGCACCAGTTACACGCTGCCGTATTTGGAGATGAACCAAAACGAGAGTAACAGACCTCATTCACAATATACTGGTTGATGAAGTCACTGACAGTCATGAGCTTCTGAGACCATTCCTCATCTGTGTATCGGGTACCCAATTCCACGGGGACGGTGCGGCACCCTGCGACTTGACAAAAATAGTCCACACTGAAATGAAGAAAGTTCCATTACCCTTTTATACTGCTCTTCTAACTAATTTTGAATGTAAGGCAATCAATCAAAATAAATCTTTTAGAGTAATAAAACTCTACTACCGTGAGTTTCTTCTCTCTAAAACCAACCAACCAGAGATAAAAGGCAGCAGAAAAGGAGGCAAGCAGCAAGGAAACAAGCACTCAAGTTTGTGTGTACATTATGCCACAATTGTCTGTTTTGTTTTAAAACCTTGTTTACCTCAGCTAATTACTGTTTCCTTATAAGCTAAGGAGATTTAAACTGTTAGTCCCTCTTGACTACGGATGGCTAATCTTTTTGCTGCCTGCTGCCACGTTTGCTAAATAAAACGTATCTTTTTATCATTAATGCTAGATCAACTCTGTGTCAGTGCCAAATTCTGTCTGCAGGTGCCAATAATATCCATCCTGGCTGAAGTCAGAGGAATTACTTTGACGGGTCATATTCATTTCTCCATTGACAGTGATATTAACTAAATGGAGAAGCCCATCTTTTTAAGTGTCTGAAGTTAAGCAGTGAAGTACCTTCCCTCAAAAAGAATAAAACCCCTATGAAATAACAAGTGCGTTCAGTTAATGTCAATTTTACCCTTGGCTGCGGAACGAAAGCAATTGCTCAAACTGAACGTTTTTTCCCCTTTTCTAAGGAATCATTTCACAAATATTCAATTCTCAGTATTGGAAATGTTGGCTCCATTGCTTACATTCCACAAGCAGCACAATGTTATTACTCACTCCTGAAACTCAACACTCAAACACAACACTGAACAAACATCAATGCTTGTACTTGCAAATGAAAAAGCCAATCATGCTCACTCACACAACTCTGCAATTCACATTCCATCGCTCTAGTTATCGGCAAGTTCCGAGACGTAAAAATCACTGATCTGTGTCTGACACAGACCCACTTAAGAAGTGAGGAGCTCACTGGAACAGTCAGCAATGCATGCTCGTCGCTGGTTTCCAGCTGAGCAACACACAGCATCAGCAATTCACCAGAGCGCTGCCGGCACAGCCGCGGGAGGCAGGGCTGAGGGCTGCCTTCCAGCGGCGTCCCAGCCAGGACTGGGTTTCCCCAGCACACCAGCGCATTCACAGTGCAGTAATGCCCTGGATGGTTTGATGCGCTTCCCTCATCTATGGAGCAACTTCTACAGAGCAAAGACAGCATCGCAGCAGGAAGGTGCTGCCAACAAAAGTCACTCCCAATGGCACCTGTCTTCTGTGAAGGTCTCTACTGCTCTAACGAGCATCAAGATACCCGACACAGAAAACGATCCTCACCCTTAGCAGGACAGGGAAGAAACTCTCATTTCTCACCTCCACTTCTTCATACATGGCCAGTGGTCGATAATCCCCTCTAAGACCACGGGCTTCTGTGGAATTAGATAGTTGTCTCTGAAATGCTCCAGTGAAGGGCAGTGAAGGTGTGGAAGCGCATCTTCTGGCTGCACAACAGGGACCGGCGGGGGGTCAATACGGGCCCTCTGGAACAGAGACGTCCTCCTTCGACAGCTGCTAGCGAAGGCCTCCAAGGCCTCCCCACCGGCCCGGCCCGGCTCGCCCCGCACTGGGCCGCGCACTGCGGCAGGGCCCCGGGGGAACAGACGACGGCGGGGAGCCCGGGGGAGCCCCGGTGGCGGGGAGGGGGGGGGGCGCGGGGAGCCCACGAGGGCGAAGAGGGAGCCGGGGGGGGCCGGAGGGGCGCGGGGGCCAGGCCGCCTCAGGGCGGCGGGCCGCGGGCGGGCGGTACCTTGGCGCTCCCTTCGGCGGCGGCGCGCCGCTTCCCGCGGGGCAGGTGCGCCTGCAGGACGCGGACGAGGCGGGCGAGGACGTTGTCCAGGACGGAGGCGCCCATGAGCAGCCCCATGTCGCAGAGGCGGACGGCGGGCGCCAGCGGGCGGCCGGCGGCGACCTCGGCGAGCGCCCCGAAGAGGCAGCCGTAGGTGTAGACCTGCCGCCAGGCCTTGCTGACCTCCCGCCACGGCGCCGCGTTCAGCTTCTCCCAGGAGTAGTCGCGCAGGACGTCGGCCAGGCGCCGCAGCGCCGCCGCCGCCGCCTCGCCGGGCCGGCCCGCCGCGCCGTAGAGCAGCCCGCGGGCCCGCCGCAGCAGCGGCAGGACGCAGTCCTCCACCTCGCCGCTCAGCGCCAAGGTCAGCCCCTCCTCGGCGCCGGGCAGCAGCGCCCGTACCTCTGCCCAGAGCGCGCCGCCCGCCGCGGGGTCGGCGGCCGGGCCCTCCGCGCCGCTGCCGGGCGCCGCCATGGCAGCGCGCCTCCGCGGCTGCCGGCTGCCACGGCGCGGCGCTGCCGGGCCTGCGCGGGCCTCGGGGGCGGGCCGCGGCGGGGGCGCGGGGGGCGGGCCGCGGCGGGGGGCGGGCCGCGGCGGGGGCGCGGGGGGCGGGCCCCGGCGGGAGGGCCCGCCCGCCGCGGGTCGGGCTTGCGGGGCCGCTGCCGTGCGCCGCGGAGGTCGTGTTGGCGTCGCGTGGCGAGAGCGGGGCTGCCTCGGGAATGACGGCCGAGGCGGGCCGCCCCGGGGCCCCCGCCGCCCGCACACGCGCGCTCCCCTCCTCCGCCGCGGGTGGGGGCCCTGCGGGGCCGCCGCTGGCTTCGGCCGCTGCCGCGGCGGGGCCTCCGCGGGTCCTGGCTGCCCGGCAGCGGGGCCGGTGGCGGCGGCGGGCTGGTGCCGGGTGTGGTTGCCTTTGTCTCATACTTGCTCCTTCCCGGTTGCTGCCGGCAGCGGAGATGGTACAGGTGCAGGCTTTCCTTTGCGCTGCTCTTCGTGGTATTTTTCAGAGCACGTTTTAATAACTGAGAGTTTCTTGGCTGCTGTAGGCCGGTGCGCCAGGGTGCCGCTGATGGAGGGAGCCGTCCTGCTCCTGCCAGGCCGTGCTTTCTTGCATTTGCGCCCCTTAGGCTGCTACAAGTCTTCATGCAGGTGCATAACAAACTGGAATGGAAACCCCTTCTAGATTAAAAAATACTCATTTTCTTAGGTTAGTTTTAGCCCAGATCAGTCTCATCACCTGGCTCATCACGTAACTGTGTATTCTTTTGCAGATGTAACGAAGGGGGCGGTAGGGGGCTTAAGTGGGTGAAGAAAGTGGAGCGATTCCTTTTGGTGGCATTGCTGGTTTTTTGCTGGGCTAAAGGCTCTGTGAAACTGTAGCCCAGGTCTCCATGGGCAGTGTAATATCACCAAAACTCCGACTACATATGGTCATTTGGGCCCTTGACCTGCAAGTCTACTGGAATTTAGTAACTGTATGATTGATGCAGCTGTTTGCATTGAAGGGAAACGTATACATCCAACCTAGTTTTCTTTCTACTGTAGCTTTACATGTTAACCATACAGTGATGGTATGAGGAAGATAGCTTAGATTTCACTCCAGAAATATCTCTGTTCCAAAAGTGGGACAGCTATTAACAAGTAGATGACTCCTGGAAGACTGGGAGATACTCTAATCAATGTTGTATTAGAAAGAAAGCCTACCTGGGACCTTGCATGCTGATCTGGGAGAGGAGCCTAGAAGCATCAGGGATGAACACTGCTGTGAGGCAATGTCCTTTTGGTGGTTTATGCTGTGTGTTTTTAGTCTGTGTTTAAGACGTGCTTCCTGTGTGGAATATGCACCTCAATCTTCTAATATGCTTTGCATGGCATCTTTCAGCCGCAGCTTGCTTTGATAATGTGCCCCAAGCATGTTCTCAGTACTTAATACTTGATTGCAAAGAAAATATTATTTTACTTAAAATTCAGCAACTCTGAGGAATGTCTTAACATCACGAACCAAAACCTAAAGCAACATAACAAGAAATGAGGAATTTGTAACTCATGAAAAATTTTAAAAGTGTTGGTTGTCTGGGGTTGAAATCTTCAGACTACATGCAAAATCTTATGTTTACAGAAAAAGTTAAAATCATCACCTTTCATACTAAGAGAACACTCATTCTTCTTTGTCCTATGCTCAGTCACTAGTGCTTTCGGAAAAAAAGAGTTGATTTGAGTCCTCCTGTCACTGCTGCTGCTGCTTGTGACTCTCCTCTGCCCCATTCCCCAGCTGTCTTGTTTGAATGACTTCCTCTTCTTCTGTCACACTTTAGACTTGCTTCATTGGCTTATCACGCTGGCCCATCTATTCTCTGTCTTCTAACTGCCTTTCTCTTGGCACCTTAAATTCGTCCTGTGACTGTGTGATTTTAGCACCTTCATCTAGAATTTTCTCCTCCTTGATTGCTAAATGTTAATATATGCTGCTATAGGAGAAAGTATTTAACTGGCAAGGAAAGCTTCTTGTTAGACCCTGTGTTCAGTAGTTGTAATTTATGATGCTAGCAAGTGTTGCTAGTCTTGTGCTTATGGACTGTCCGATTATTATTGCCATTTATATTAACTTTATTCCTCTTTAAGTTGATTAATACAATTCTCGCTAGATCATAGCTTTCCTAGTTTAAATATTAGGAATATTTTCACAAATTACATTTTGAAGATTTGGATTTCTTTCTGGTATTTTAAATAACACCAAGTTCTGAACACGTAATCTCTAGCGCATTGGTGGGGCATTAAGGCTGTGATAAGCTTTATCGGTTATACTGTAGGTGAAGAACCAATTGGGAGTAGATTTTAGTTTTGGGGTATTCAGGGAGGTTCAGTGTTTCTCTTTGAGCATACACTGGAAGACAATTATTTCTAGTCAGTCATCTTTTGGTACAATGGTTTGAATGCTGATATAGCATCAATAGTCTTGAAGGGGCTGAGCTGTGTCTCTGCTAAGCTAATGAAGGTAGGTTTTCAGGTGTGTATTAAGTCTTGTAGTGTGTTTGGCCTTTAGTCTAGGAGGAAAACCCACTAAAATCCATAATATACTGCATCTAAGCAATTTGGTTGAAATTGTCTTTATTGGAAAAAAACAGATTTGCAAAAGCTGAATTGGGAAGTTTTGCTATCAGAGTAATTAACCTTGCAGTACATGCGTACTAGTTTTGAAATGTCTGTAAGCTAATGCAGATATTTTTTGTTGTGAGCTGTCTGACCAAGGAAGTGGGTGACTTCAGTGCTGGACATTTCCATTCTAAGTCAACAAGAGATAATTTAATTCCTGCTGCCAACGAACAATTATTGTCATCTGTGTAACCTGCAGAAATTGATGTGAAAAAGAGTCCCATTTCCCTGTGGATTATAGCACCACCACTGAAACTTGTGCTGCTTTCATCAGAAGTAAATTTTTTAAAGATTTTGGCAGCCAAACTGCCTAACCTTGCAGAAACATGTCCCTTTTAAAACATGGAAGAGAAGTTGGTACCAAGACTTTTTCCCTGCTGCTTCCTGCAGTATACTCTGCAAAGCACTCTTTGTTCTCTTTTATATTCTGTGTGTTTTTTAAATATGCTCCAGGCAGCTCACTTTCTCTTAGCACTGACATTCAGAAAGAAATTACCTATTTAAAAAAACCAAAATAAACAGACACGCAATTAAGAGAGATAATAAAGTCTGATAAACCATATGTATTTCTCTCTTCTGTTTACAGTCATAGATTTCCAGGACCCACGGTTACTTGATGATACCTTGTCTGCCACTGGTGGAAAAGTGATTAGTTACACCAAATATATATATAAAAGAAATTCTTTGTATCTTATCTTGCCATTGTCTTCATTGGAATGAGCAGGTGTTTGGCCTGTTCAGAATTTAATTATTTATTTGTAGTAATATTCTCTTTTATAACACTCTTTCTTCATTTACTAATTTGAATTAATGAACAAAGTCCCGCGATTGTTTTTGGATTTTATTAAAATGAGATCAAGACACATGCTCAGTGATTCACCACTTGAGTCCTAAGTAGGACATTTTTACTAGGTGGATCAATTTTTAAAATGACAGCATCTGCTTGCTTGTACACATTTATTTATGATTCCTCCCCAGGCGAGTATAGCAGGAGTCTGGTGAGTAATAACCAGCTGTTGGAATTAGTGAATAGGGAAAGCAGTTATTTGATCTGTGAAGGAGTGTGGGAGCCAAGGCCAGAAGTAATAAAAACTAAACAGATGCCCCAAATATATAAACCGAAGTAGTGACTTATAAATTACTTGCGCTGCTGATGGGCAAAATAGCGTCAGATGGGTTGACTTTCTCTGGAGTTTTTATTAAAGATGAAACCCTCTCCACCACCGCGTCACAAATAGCCATGCAAGGGAGTTTATGGAGAGCATCCTGGGTCTCATTCTCGCACTTTCGCAGTGCTCGGCCAGCATGAGCAATGGCATGCAAAGCGTGGCAGCTCTCTCTGGTGGCTTCCATCATTTGTCTCTCATATATATTAGCAGAATGGGCAAAAAGGGATCCGAGTGTGAGGAAACTCGGCTGTTGGACCACCTTGTCTCAAATCCCAGGTGCGCTGTGACTCCAGTCCTTTCTGGTGCTCTTTGGAGGTGTGTTCTTATACTGAGTAATTTCTTGGATGATCACGGCAGGAGCACAACAGCAGCACCAAAGGTTTTCCATCTCCTGAGGACTTCAGGCTGCCACTCAGCTCCTCAGGAACTCCGTGTCCCTTTTGGCAGTGTAGCACTCTGGAATTACCAAGGGTGGTGATCTGTTTTCGTCATTACCTGTGCTTTGCGAAAGAGTCATCAGAAGATGCTTTCTGTGGAACTTCTTGCCCTTATCCTGACAGTTGATGAGCCCAGCCCTGAAGTGGTCGTTGCAGCTTGATGGGGAAAGCCTGTCCTGAGAATTAGTGTTTCCTTCCGCTGTGACTTTTGGTGGTGATGGTTTCCTAAGCTGGAATTTACACTGTGCTCATCAGAGTTACTGCAGTTGCTCTTGAATAAAAACAAATTTATGACAAAAAATGAAAAATTTACCTTCTTGATATATCTCCTTCTCATTTTTTAAAGCTAAAGGTAAACCAAGGTGAAACCGTGGAAGTTACATTAAAACTTTTATAACATTTCCTAACATTTTGACGGCTGTCACAATATTTTATAAATCCTGTATCTTCAGAAATATTAATTCTATATACATCTTATTAAGCTTACACTCTAGTTTGCCATTAGGCTGGCATAAATTATGTTGCTATGGTATGTAAAGGTGGGACCCTAAAACACATTAGTCTATAAATGGTATTATTTGTCCAATTATTTGTACAAAGGAAAGAGGGTCTAGCAGTAACTGTAGTGGGCTATTAAAGAAAAGGACTCTGTAGTCACATCAGGCGAGCATAGATCCAGAATTTCTTGATGTCTTTGCAAGTGGAAAGCATAAAAGTTCAAAAACAACCTGCAAGATGAGGCCTATCCAGTTCAGGGGATGGGGGGTGAGGTGGGCCTTGCAGAGATCCAAGGTTTGCAGCCACATTTTTAACAACCATGTATTTTTATGATGAATAATAATTGCGGTTGTGAATTGGAGTTAGGGGCTGTCAAGCTTCTGGTATAAATTAACTTCACTTCTCAAACCATCACAGGACTAATTCCCTTCGTGTATTAGGATAGGCAGTTGCCTTTAAGATTCGTGTTGCTGCCTTCCATGGGAAGTGCCGAGTTCCGAGTGCTGCAGGAGTGCGATAGGGCAGCTGAATAATATCTTCTGGTAATTTATACCTCATAACCATCTTCGGGGGTTCCATCTCTTGTCAACTCTGCGCTCTTTATTAGGCTTGTATACTGTTACATAAAATGAACTAGTTAGATGCCAGTTTTAATTATTTGTTTGCTAAACTAACTCAAATTTTTGATATTGTATCAGGATATAATGTATGCTTGCACATATGACACAAGATTTAAGTGTATTAGTATAGCCAATCTTATATAAGAATTGCAAGTAGGATATATTAACAGGTTATTATCAGGCTTACTGTCTTTTGTTCTAGTAGAAGCAAAATGAGTGACAGATATGAGCACTGTTGTCCTAGGAAAGCAGCTCTTTCTCTGACCACACAAAGGTTTAAAACCTGCTAATCTTTATTCCTAACTATTTCAGTTATATATGCATTTAGCTGTATCTATTGGTTGTGTATCAGCCATGTTATATTTTAGCATGTTAATTACCAGTACATTAGTCTTACATTGCATATCATTAATTATTGTGTTGTTAGAGATTAATTTTGTTTATCTTGGAAAATACAAGTGGTCTCCACTAACGTCTTGTGAGAACATATATAGTGCTAAAAACACTCTTATTGTTTATTTTACAGGCATTTCAAAACTAGCACACATGTCCTGCAAGGTTAATTAATCTGATTACTTAATAAGCAAGGATGGAATCAACATTTAAAAAGTATCATGGTTGGAGGTGATATTTTAAAGTAAATATTATATATGCATTTTATGTTCTTGCCCCAGGTCTAGATTCTCTGTTACAAAAGCTAACAGATTTTCAGCCAGAACTTAGAATTCTCATTGATTTTATTAGTAGTTTGCTCATTTAAAAAGAAAGCCTTACTATAACCAAGTGTCTTAATGGAGTTAACAGTCTATGAATATTATTTAGCATCCTTGTGCTCTGAATCAGTATTCCCAGTGGTTGATCTAAGCCGAACTGGCATCTGTAGATTCTTCATTCTGCAAAGTGAGAAAAAGCTGTTGAGGTTGACGTTGGTGCTCTGACGGTCTCCCTGCAGGACTGCTGTCCAGCCGCTGCGCTGCGGAGGGCACCTGAAGCTCTGCCACGTCAGGGTTACTGGCTCCATGCTGGTAGTGACTGCTGCTTACGATTGTGGTGTTTCTATGAGATAAGGGCAATCAATTCCCCTCCAGCCGTCTGCATCAGGAAGATGCTCTCGTGTTGGCCTGGGCGGTGTACGCCTTTACTGGCCATCGCAGCAGAGAAGTGCCTGTCAGTGTTAGCAATGGCCTCTCTTCCTGGGGCAGGGATGAAGGGGAGGAAGGGCTGGTACTGCTGCTGCCCTGCCGTGTGTGCCTTGGACTCGATGATCTTAAGGGTCTTTTCCAACCTTAATGATTCTATGATTCTATGATTCTATGTTTCTGCTTGCAGGAGTGGCTGGCGGTACCTTCCGTGAGCATTATACTCATTTAATGCCTGCCCCCACCCCCCCCAAAAAAAGGAAAAAAAACAAGTGAAAATGGGAGGTAACATGCCCTCTGTCCTTAGATGGAAGTAAATTGATGATTGCCATGAAAGTGTTTGTTATCATGGCTGACTCTGATTTTCCATTACAGGGGATGAATGGTTGTCTCTCCCTCTGCAAGAAGAAAAATATGAACACATAAGACTTCAAAGACTTTGGATGTCTTTCCTGGCTGCCTTTTCTGCTCCTGTGGACAGGAGATGAATGATTCTGATTAATAATATGTACAGAATTAATTGTTATACAAGAGTTATTTTCCTCAGATAAGCAAGGTCTTCCTGCTCGAGAGTGACACAGCCGTGCATTTCTATTGTATCTTGGAGTTGAGCGTAATTGTACAGCGAAAGTGTAATGACGGATATGTCTTTATCAACCTGTTCCCTGTATTGTGTTTTTATCACTGCCATCTGCTCTGCCGAGAGTGGCAGCTGCCAGGTCTCACAAATAGCGCTGTCATGTACTTTCATGTAGAACAACATATTGTCATAATTTCTCTGATATTACTAGATGGAATAACTTTAAGTGAGATAAGGTGACATTTTGCATGGCACTTTGGAATGTATTTCATTGCAGTGTGTGTAGGACACACAATGTTCTTTCTGGAGCAGGCTATAACAGCACACCCAGTTCTACTTTCAGAAATCACTGGAAAATGCTTATTTTTCCAAAAACATTATGTAACATCCATCTGGTACATATGTGTCAGTTCTGAGATGCAACTGAGACATAGTCAGTATTAGTATTGCTTACATATGTAGCCTTAGTTACCTTTGCTGGATGGAAATTATGTAAGTTAGACTATTTTTAAAATTTAGTAATTTCTTTTTTTTGCTTGTATCAACTTGTATCTCCTTCATATTTGCAAACATGTTCAGACAGCTCCTTCAACATTAAAAGAAACAAAAAATCTTTACAACAAATCTTTAAAAAGATCTTTACAGCAGTCAGTACTCTTTCTGTTGGACCCTAGGTAGGAGATTTAATTTTAGACTAGGCCACATTCCACTAGGTGTCCAGCCTAAGCCGATCCTCTGGGCTCTCTTGAGTTTTTTGAGAGAGAGAGATCCATCCCAGCCTGAGATGGGATACTTATGGTAGGCAAGCAAGTGGAATAAATTGCTCTCTGTGGGTGTCTGTTTCTCTCAGGCTACAGAAGGAAGCTAAAAAACTGGCTTAGATGACCTTCTTGCATTTTCGGCGGATAAATGTATATGAGGTGAATCACATATTGAATATATGCCAACATGTCCTCTTGTTCTGAGTGCCTGCCAAAATCTTGCTTGTGCACTAAGTCTAGGAAAATATTTGGTGTAATCCACCTTCACAGAGATGCCTCTCCTTAAAAGTAATGAGGTACATCCTCTTTTACGTATTCATCTCATTCTTCTGGATGTGTACTTAGTGCAGTTTTTACTACACAGGTAGTCCCAGTGACTTCTAGAGCAAGTGGCTGGCTAATCTCTTCTTTCTGTCATAGTCCCTATTGCTGTTGGCAAGGGATGGACACCAAGGAAGGAAGGAAAATGGTGTGTAACTCAGAGAATATACCTGTCTGCTGCAATATACCTGTCTCATATACGTGTGTTGTAGAACTGTGACACCAAATCTGTCTGCCTACTGGAAAGATTTACAAGGAAAACTGATTTGGGATATTTCTTCTTGCTAATGAGCATTGATGAGAAACGGCCTTTCTGAAATGGCAAATAACTCAGTTGTGATAAAGAAGGTGGAATATTTATTCTTGATTCTTGCATCATTTTCTTTTTCAAGTGTGATAGGATGTAAAATGCTGAAGAGCCAATCAACAATATAAAGGATGGAGGCAAAGAGACATCTTGCTTGCTAGTCGACCTGTTTGGAATGGTGTGGTAGGTGGAAAACTTTTCTGGCAGAAGTGCAGAAGAAAGCCAGGGCATGGCTCCTTTACGTTTCTCTGCCTCATTCGAATGGATGTGTAGCTTCGGCACGCTTCATTGCTAGCCAAGCAGAGGCCAAGCAGAGGCCATTTGAATTCTGAATAGTGTTTTCCCAATGGCAAACAGATCAGGCCAGAGAAAAGTCTCTTGGCATTTAAATGAAGTCGTACACTCTAGAGATGTAAGTCTTGCCTGTCATTCCAGTAGTGCCTTTCAAGAGCTGATAAAGGCTCCTGGCATTGTACTGATCTTGAGTGCACACCAGATCACCTTTTTATCCTAAGGGTAGGGAAGTGTCATTTTCATTAACCACACTTTATATATATATATGTACATTAAGAGGAAGAATATATATATAAACATTTTTTTAATTCCTCCTAAGATTTACAAATCTCATTTGAAACTTCTGTTTGATATACCCCCAGACTAGGGCTATAAATGCTGCATGAATTTGTTCTTGTGCTCTCTTGTAAGTATATTTAGAAGTATACACAGTTATTTGTGTTCATACATCACGTTCTTATTAATGAGCACAGTATAATTGTTGGTTGTATTGACTTTTTATTCTGTGGATGTTTTTAAAAGATATTTTAAAGGCTTTGCTGGAGTTTGCATGTGCTTCAGAAATTAAATTTAGTCTGTGATTTTATTACCCTTTTTATTTAATTTATCTTAACTGTTGCTTTCAAGCTGTGAACCAGCTGTTGACTTTGAAAAAACATTGTTCAATTTGAAAGGAGCATTTTAAAGCTTAATGTAATGGCTGTAAGTAATCACTACAGCAATTATATTCTCTGGTGTTGTGCGTCACTGAAATAATATTGGAGGTTGCGAGAAAATGCAGGAGAGAAGCACATCAAGCTCAGACTTCTCAGTTTTGACTGTGATGCCCAGCATCTCTGTTTTGTATGTAGCTTGGTGTCACTGCTTGAATTGTGGCAGAAAAACTGAAGCTCCACTCTGTTGTGGCTCTGTGTGTGCCCAGCAGGAATGAAGGGCTGCTTCTGAGCATTGTTCTCTGTCATTCTTCTCAGACTGGAAAGGTTTTTTTTGTTTCTCCATACGGGCAGATTGTAGATGGAGCCTTGCTGCAGTGGCAGAAGTCCCTGCTGCTCTGCTGCCTCATCGTTCCAAGATGTTGCACTTGGTAGAGAGTGGAATTTTGGTTTTGACTCTTCTTGAGCAGCTGTGGACCCACCTTGTATGGTGCCGGTGGTAGCAAAGCTCCTCACAGAGCATTCAGAGAGGCTGGCCAGGGCAGAAGTGCTTGGCATCCTGCAAAGTCAGGTCATGTTCCTGTTGTGCTCTGGAAATGAGCAGCTACTTGCCACGGTGAGGAGAATTAATAGAAAAGTAAAGAAAGAATGTGTTTTCATCCACATTCTGAGAAGGAACATCCTCCATTTATTTGTGAGCAACTCTCTAGTTCAAGCAGGCTGGAGCTCTTGCGGAAGAGAACTTTCTGGGTCACTGCAGTGAAGATAGGAGAAGCAGCATGCACTCTGGATCCCTTCATGTCATAACAAACCATGAAAATGCTGTGCAGCTTCCTCTGCCCTGGAAATTCTCTCGTAATGATTTTAAAAGGAATGTAATATGCATCATCGTGGGAGTGGGCTGCATTTCACAATGAGTCACCGAGCTATGCTTTACACACAGCTTGTGTTTGGAAACCGTGGACTATAGTGGTGCTCTAAAAAGGTAGGCCACCAGATCGCCCAACTGTGCAGGACCTAGCCCCTTCTCTGCTTTTGCCAGTGTGTGTTGCACAGCAGGTTCAAACCACCTGCCAAGGTAAACCATCAGTTCCCGTTAACAGCTTTGTGAAGCGATAATGCTGCTGGGGAAGACCCAGTAGGAAGCTTAGATTCAGCAAGACACTAAGCTTTCTCCAAATTTACTTTGTAGCAAGGTCCTTCAGAATAAGGATCTAATGACAGCAAGACCTGAGCCAATACAATATACTGACAATAACGGGAAGGGCAAGCGTGCAGGGAGCTAGAGACATTGAGAGCTTGGGACAAATGGGAGACCAGGCTTACTACTGAGGCAAAATTGCTGGTGTTTGGTTGTCGTGGTTTTAAAGGAAGGATAGATGATGCATTTGGAAATGGGTTTTGTGATGGTACTTGTAATGGATGGTAGTCATGGTGATACGATTGGGATGATCCTCTACTAAGACGTAGTCCTGCTTTGGCATGGTAACACTCAGCTAGAGTGACCTGTACTTTACCTTAAAAGAAAAAAGTAAGATTAACATGGAAGTGAAAGCATACCCACGTGTATCTGTGTGTGCAGTATGTATCTGTATGACATCTGCAGCAAAATGAACTTTGATGTAGTGTCCGGTTTCTCCATCTGTGTGTAGTGCACAGGAAAGCAAAAGCGCACTTACACAGATCTAAGTGTGCTTCAGAGATCAGGGGTATCCCTTCCAGACAAGTGTGCTAGAAGCTGGGCTGCTCACCATGGATTTGGCACAACAGGATAGAGACAGAATCCTCGCTGTGAAAAGGCAATATGACATGTGAATTACATTATATACATGTATGTATGTATAAATTAGACATTCAAAGAAGGTAACTGCTGGGATGGAGACAGACATGGAACAGCGTGTTCTGGGAAGTTAAAAGCATAGCCAGCGTCCCAAGGTATTTTTTAATGTAGCAGAATGAAATTCCTTTGGGTGCAGCAAATGAGACACATAAAGTGTAATGCCCTGTGAAATCACAAAGAGCCACTTTCAACAGATGGAAAAAACAACTTTAATACAAAAGCAAAAATTGATAGACTCTGCCTTTGATAATCCAAATACCAGGTTACACTTTAACAGTATCCATTACTGTCTATAAAGTATATTTTGGTTGTTAAATGCACTTGCTGGTTTGTCACTATATAGAATTTAAAGTGATTAATCCTATATTCTTCTGTCTTCTTCACTCTAAGAAATTAAACAAAGTCTGTGACAAATGGCTCCCAAGTTACACGTGCTCTTTCAGTCTGCCGTCTGCTGCACCTGTGCAGCTATTCTGAGTGTGGAACCAAACCGCTTGTTTTGAAGCTGGTTTTAGGAGTCCCTGTGGCAGGACATGTTAAGAGCTGTGAGTGGACACAGATGAGCAGCCCATTGCCAATGGCAGAGCTGCAGACGGGCACCCTAGAGCCAGGGAGCTTTCCTGTGCCCCTGGAAAAGGAGCACCATCATGCAAATGGGATGAGAGTGCTCACCTTCCCCTCATTGCACCACCTCTGACCTTTCTGATACACACCTCTGCAGCGGGGGCACCTCTCCCAGCTGTCCCGTGCTGCTCAGTGCAGCTTCAGGCAGGATTTCATGGGAACGTTTGACTGAATATTCCCAGGGTATGTCAATGCTACCACTTGGGAAAACTCCCTGTGCACCGGTCTTTGTAACCTAATCAGGGAAAACCTGGAGACAGCATGGGGTGCGGGAGGAATCTTGTTCTTTTAGGAATGCATAAGTCAGTAGCACCTGAGTAAATGTGGCACACTGGAGACTTAGGACTCCTGTAGAGAAAGGCATGTCTCACAGATCTCTTGGAGTTCTCTGGAGGAGGCAGCAAACATGTGGGACTGAAGAACTAGATTTATATATTTTGCTTGGATTTCCAAAAAGAATTCAGCAAGGTCCCTTGTGAAAGACTTCTAAATAAAGCAAGGAGCTATGGGATGAGAGGACAGGTCCCCAGATGGACGTATAACTTAAAAAGCGTATAGGAGTAAATGGCCAGTTTTCACAGTGAAGGGAGGTCACCAGAGGAATCCTGTGGAATGGATCCATGCTTCAGCTGTTCGACATACTCATACATGGTCTGGAGAAAAGGATGAACAATGACTATGTTTGCTGACAATTCTCAGCTATTCAAGGTAGTAAAAATAGGAGTTCACCGCAGAGCGCTGTGGAAACTCTTCTATATAGTGGGTGACTGACCTGATGTAATTCAGTGTAGAGAAACAGAAAGTGATGAGCAGAAGGAGAAACAATCCTAATTTTTGTGTACAGTGATGAGTACAGAGGTGATTGTTAAGTCATGAATGAGACCTGGGATTGTAATAAATACTTGTATGGAAATGCTGGCATAGCACTCAGTCATGAAAGTAAATAACATGTTAGGAGTTCTTGGAGAAGGAACAAAACAGGTAACAGGATTATGTTCTTGCATGAATTCCTGATGTTGCACACCTTGAATACTCTATGCAGTGCTGTCCCCCCATTTCAGAAAGCAAAGAATTGCACTAGAAAATGTTAGACAAGAGAGACAAAGATGATCAGAGATCTGGAATGGCTTCTTTATAAGGAGAGCTTTGCCTTGGAAAAGAGATTATTAAATGGAACATGTGTATAAAATCATGTGGAATAGGAAGGATAAGGAAGGAACGATTGTTCACTGCCTCTCTTCATGAAGGAGCTGGACATGGAGGGAAGGGCATGACAATACATGTGTTAAAGCAAAAAAAAAAAGGGAGATACTTATTCACACTCTGCATACTGGAGCTGTGGAACTCCTTGCACCAGGATGTTGTAGGTGCTAAAAGTTTAGAAAAACGAAAGCATAAAATTGTGGAAGAAAAATCCATCTGTGAATATTAAATACCAAAGACCCACTCTGACTCAGAAAGTTTCCAAACTGTATGCACATCACCAGAGGCTGGGGATGTGCTGCTACATGCTTTCTTAATTCTTATATTCTTTTCTAGACATTCTTCTCCTGTCTGTTGCCAAAAGCAGGATCTTGGGCTGAACGGACTTTAGGTTGGAACTCATGTGGCCACTCTTACATGTCTATGTTATCTTAAATTTGACACATTTTAGGTAAGGAATTGCATATGATGTAGGTTTATACACCTAGGGCCAATATTTTTTACTGTTGTTTTATTTACCTCTAAAATTTCCCTCTGGCTCGTCAGAGATAACTGCAACCTTAGGCTGCGATGTGTTTGGTTCTTGCAGTGGAAGTTGTATTGCCAGCAACAGAAGTCAGATCTAAAGGCAGGAGACAAGTGCCTTGTTGCGTGGATGTCAGATTCCACTGGAGATCGGTAGGCCAGCCCCTGATCTGGTGATGTTTTGCTGATTGATTGGGGTGGAGGAAGAAAGGGGACGAAGAGATTCAGTCAGCATCTAAGATCCATTCTGAGTTCTCTGTGAGACAGTCAGTGAGGCCCTGGGAATGTTTATGGAGGCTTCAGTGCAGTGGATGGTGATCTAAGTCTATGCACTTTTTGGTGAGTGATCTTAATGCCTGTGCAAGGGGATGGCAGCCTGCTGGCACAAAGGATGGTTAGGAGATTGTAGCCTTTCTAGATGGAAATTTTGAATGGGTTAAGCAGACACTGACTCTAGTCTCCACCGTTCCCATTCCTTTGCACACTTTGTTGCTCACTGTGTAGCACAAGAGTCATGGGGGTAAGTTCAGGGCTTCCTCTCACTCCATGGCTTTGTTGCTGTCAGGATGGAGCCAGCTCCCCAGCTTTTCCTCTGCAGGAATCTTCCCATTTACATGCCTCAGAAATAATTCCCGTGAATTTAATTAATCACAGTTTACATGGTAATAACCCTTGGAATATTTTTTATGGGTAAATAATGTGTATCCCCTGCTGGGGGAGGGGGGTCTGCTGGTTCCAACATTCAATTATTGCATAATCTATTTCCCATTAAATGATCAGAGAGTGAGACCAAAGGAAACTAACAGCAACGGGAATAATTAGCAGCTACTTTGTATCTGGGGCATGGATGTACCTTCTTAATGCTTGTTCAGAAGCCCCTACAGTTAAGGAGAATGCAGTTTTTTGGTGCTGCCAAGCAAGTGCTGCAGAGGGAGTGTCCGGTTGGCAGTGTGGTGCTGTGCACAGGGACCTGGCTAGTTCTCCGCACAAGGAGCTGTATTTCCAGAGAAGTTGCATGTGAATGAGGCTGCTCAGCCCCTGGTACCTGACCGAGTCCAGTCCCTTTCCTTGCTGCATGTCTGGCTGTGAGCTGTATTGCAAGAGGGCCTGGGAATGCCTGACTGCAAGATTTTGTTCAGTCCTTCTTCTCCTGTTAGGCTGGCTCAAAGCAGCTTCAGATGGTCACAAGTGTATCACTTTCTTGTGAGACAGTGAGAAGGGGAGTGTCACTGTCACCCAGCACCTTTGACAGAAGAGAAGGTGAAGAGGCTTGCCCAGGGCTGCACAGCATGTCTGCAACAGAGGAATTCACGTGTCTGTTGCTGGGAGTTACCAGCCCCATGCTCTGCTGCAGCCAGACAAGCCCTTCTGCTGAATGGTGGTCCAGGAGCCATCCCGTCAGTACAGGCCTGGCTGATAGCCTCTGGAAAGGTGACATGCCAGCCCGGCTAGCAGCCACATACACGATCACAACATGCATGGGGAGAGCTACTCTGAAGTGAGGTGATGTCTGGCTGGGAAGTGCTTGCTCAGGAGCACGCTTCAGTCCCTGCACTGTGATTATCCTAAGCACCAGTGTATTTTTCCCAATTTATGTTTCCTTTTCCTCCCTTGTCTTTGCTATTTTTGCTTTTATTTAGTGTTGTATTCTCTGTTGTAATTACTTCTTTAATCTGTAACATTGCCGCCTGCCCGACTCCCCCAGCTCCTGGCCGCCTTCAGGACCAGCACTGTAAACAAGTCATGGTGTCTCTCAATAGCAAGGTTCCTGCTGAAATAGCTCCCTAAATAAATAAAAGGCAAATTGGATATTGGAAAAGAACTTTAAATAACATCTGAATTCCTAGGGAACTACATCTTACATCTCTGTTAGGGACAAATGGGTTCAACATAAGTAATAATCCTCTGGAATGAAAAATAAAGAAACACTGTTCACTAGCCTCTGTGGGCTGGAATGAGAATAGACTTTGGTGATAAATAAAAGAAAAATGCAAAGATGTCCCTGGGTGGCAGATGGGAGCAAAAGATTTAAACATCATTGGACTATAAACACAGGATCTCTGAAATGTGCCATAGCTTGCCTCCAGATAGCTGCTTTGGATGTGGGTCTAGCTTTTTCCTCTTGTGTAATGGGAAGAAGCTAAAAGCCCTTTACTGAGACAGCATTACTGGCAGGCCTTTGCAGCACATGCAGTGTGCTTCCTTGACCTTCCCAGATGGAGTTGCACCTTTCAAGCACAGCCTCATTGTGCTGAATTCTAGCTCTTTAATGAAACATAACTAGTTGAAATTCTCTCAAGGACTTTCTTTCTGGTCTTTCTCCATACTGATGTGATGCTAAAATCCTCCTTTGTTCCTACTTCATGTGATCTATTAATGTTTGCATTTTGATTGCTATATCCCTGTTGTTTGATACTCACTCCTTCTCTACTTCAGGAGTTTATGACTGGACAAGCCCCAGAGACGTGTGCACATCGGCTCCTGGCATTCTTGCTCTCCTGTGCATGACATGCCCATCCTTTTGGTTCCTGAGCAACATATTCCTGTCACTGTGTGGACCAACTGCTCTGTCACTGGATGCTTTGCTTCCTGAGCTATAAAGTCCTCTGTTGAACTAGGATGGCGCCAGTGTTTCAAGTCTGTGACTGTGGTCAAGCAGCTGAGCTCACTGTGGTGTCAGTGTGATGGCATGTGCCATCAGGGAATCCCCATGCGTGTCCTGTCCACTGCATCACAATGTGAAGCAGAGAGTATGGGGTTTGCTACCCTTCATCTCCGTCCATCTGTTCGCTCCCCCAGTTACAGGCAGTGGGTATAGCTACTGCTACTACTGCCCTACTCTTCATCTTCCTTTGCATCTTCTGGGTGCATGTTCTTCCTGAAGAAAAGCTGATTCTTGGTCCTATGAGCCTGAGCCGAAGATGAGCACGTTTAGTGCCGTAGAAAAAGCCCTTCCTTTTGAGAAGCACTTTATCTTTGCTAAAATGCAGTTCTTGATATGCCTGTTTATGAAAACCTGTCCAAATTATTTCCTCTCCAGCAAGGTTGTGCTCCACCCTGGTAATGATTTAATAGCAGCTCCTGAAGAGGGCAGCATGGGTTAGCTGATGCTCCTTCACGTGGATTTATACTTTATATTCCAGCCATGTCTAAGGCAGAGCTAGTGAAATGTAAAAGAGCATTGAAGGAATTGGTAGTAAAACTCTTGGCTCTTTGATAAGATGCCTGGGCTGAGCAGACAGAGTTATCCCCATTCCTGTTACTACAGGAGAATATGCCTTTCACCAGCAGTTGTGCTACCTGCCACAGGCTGACATGAAATGCCTGGTGCTCGTGGGACCTGCCTGCAGGCTGGTCCCACTCCGCTGTCCAGGGGAGAGCACAGACACAGAATAGCACATGTAGGAAACCCCAACTGCTCCCCTCTCTTTAAAAGACTGACCCTACATATTGGATGGATTTTGAGACTCCAGAGTTGTGGACAGGTTGTTGTTAATTGTTGAGCACTGACGTTGCACTTAGGTCTGTGGAATGTACACAAAATAACAAAATGCAAACACAAATCCCCTACACCAAGGAGTTTGCACAATGGCGGGATATGAAGTACTTTTTTCACTAAGAGGAAGACATTGGGAGACCTAAGGAAAGGGATCAGCTTAGTTAATGAATCCTAGGACTTTGGTGCCTGACTGTCTTACAGGTGATGAACAAACAGCTTTTCTCCTCGAAGTAGAAACCAGGATGGTCTTAAGCACACAACAAGCCTGGAAAATCACATGGAAGAACTTGTGACATCCACATTAATAGCAGATGAACTAATCAGGATTAATGTTAGTGGGAGTAATACCACTGGATATCACAATGATTAGACTATTATAATAATGAATTTTCCAGGGAGGATGATGACAGGTGATTTATATACTGTACAGGTATTTCTTCTGTGTATCCAGATGATAAGCAACTCTGGCACTTTGCTGCAAGAAGCTGGGACTTTTCCTTATTCCTGAAGTTGTCCAGAATGTGGCTTTCTTCTAACTAGTTAGTTAGCCAAAAAGATAGTGGACAAGAAGGGAGGAAGGGCTGAGTAGAGTAAAAGGATGCTGGCGTTTCATTCCTTAACTGCTTGGAGAGAGCTGTTGTGAACCTAGCCCTGATGTTTTCTGGCCTCACTGGGAAGAATTAGGAGAACTCTGTCTGGAGATGTGATGCAGGGACAGTTTTACAAGCACCAAAAGTACTCATAGGCAGTAAAGTGATGAAGGTCTGACTGCTGTTTTATCACCAAGCTCTACCTTTCTGCTATACTGGCATCAGCTGCTCTTTTTTGTTCTGATATTCAGAAGAAATCTATTCAGTGAAATATAAACCTCAGTGGTAAAGATAGTTCCACATGGTCTATATGTGTACAGCGTTTGGCCATAGAAGGCCATGATCTAACTATGCTGACAGCTCGGCGTGGCCTTGGACAGCCCTTCAAATCGGCTCCTACCTGCCTGGCTCCTGGGAACAGGCGTGCGGACAAAGTCCAGCACTCCGAAGGCTGCCAGGGAAGGGAGAGGAGAGGTGAGGAGCTGGGATTTCAGCAGGAGATGCAGCACTGTGCAAAAGCTCCCACAGCAATGAGACAGAAGGACAGTACCTGTCCAGAATGCTCCCAGCACAGACAGCCCCCATCCCCATACCTGTCCCCTGCCAGCTCCACATGCCTCAGCTAAGACGGTGCCTGAAATCCACTTTTCCAGCCCTGGCCTTCCACAAATGCAAACCTCGCTGACGCTGTGTGTCGTGTAATAGTGATTGTGCAGAGAAAATGAGGGACCTAAGGTAGTAAGAAAAGGTAGTTGCAATTTTCCATGCATGGCATTTCATCCTTCACCATTTTTTCTGTGTCTTTGCTAAGCACTGCCTGTAATTGTTGCCATCTAGGATGCACAGTCACTTCTCCATAGACTTTCCACCATCTCTGTCGGCTGGCAGGAGATAAGGAGTTATAGTATTCTTGTGCAAAGCCTATTCTGCCCATGTGTTGTCAAATTGTTCGGAAGAAATTTCTTCTTCTCTGGAACTGAAATCAGAGGACAGGGAAGCTAACCAGTAGCTTGTTGAGGATGCAGAAATGATGCAGAATTTGAAGCTCTCATGGTAGATATTGAAGCTCTTTTATTGATTTGTTGACAGAGTGACCAGGGCAGCAACAGCTGAAATTCTTTTTTCTCCTCTCTCCTCTTGAGGGATACCTGGATCCTTTCCAGAGTCCCACTGTGGACTTTAGAAGCTATGTGGGTACCAGCGTCCCATCTGCAGCCTTATTAGTTAAATACACGACTTCCTACCTTTGATGCCCACCTTGGGGAAGGTAACACAATATCATCACCATTATTCTCAGTTTTATAATCACTTTTAAAAATCGAATCAAATGGTTGGTAATAATAATAATAATAATAATAATAATAATAATAATAATAATAATAATAATAATAATAATAATAATAATAATAATAATAATAATGATGATTATGATGATGATGATGATGATGATTTTCAAAGTAAATCTGAAAAAATGAAAATAAGTTCAGAACGTTTTCAACATTGAATTTTCATTATGGGTATTTCAGCTGCTTCCCTCTCAGCGAGGACTGTTGATTTGTTCCTACTGCTGTGCTTTGCACACTAAGACCTGGGCAGCTAATAAGTGGGAGGGTGCCACAGATGCTGAGTAAGCCTTGTTCGTTCTGATTCCTGCAGCAGGTTAAGGTTGAATAGTGAGTTAAAAAGCCAAGGCTGACACTGCTGCCTAAAAATGAAGTGTGATATGTTTCAACTGTACTTGTTTTGGGGTAGAATGAGATACAAGGCAGCATCTTTCAGGTGATGTCCTGTGTGTCCTTTTGTTTTCACATTGAGAAATGACTTTGGGACAAATCTCCAGATAAAAGCAGTCAAAAAAATCCTGAGATTTTTCCATTGTTTTGTGATTCCTAAGCAGGGACAGCACCTTCTGCCACAGGAAAGATCTCGGTGCTCTGCAGCAGGTTAATAGGCTCCTTTTTTCTTTGGAAATGCTGTAATTCCTTTCCTGTCACCGTAATCTTCAACTGTCAAGTGACAATGTGGGCTTGTTAGAGTCCTGTCGAGAAGAGATGCTGTGTTCAGATTGTAGTCTGGCAGAGAGGTAGTGTCCTGAGCGAGAGCTGCTTGCCCACCCACCCCTCCACCCAGGAACCGATGATACACGCACGAGGACTGAGCATGAGGGGATGGAAGGGGTATGACCTTGTGCTGGTTGTGCTTCTTATTTCAGTGAATTCAAAGCAATCTACATGAAGTGTTGTTTTGGAAGTGTTAGTTTGGAAATGTATGTAACCCTAGGCACATACACCTAGGGTTAACGTGTTATCAGTGTTTGTTATATCAGAGAACTTTATTACATGCCGTTTAGCTACACAAACATATTTTTATGAAAAGTGCCCTCCATCGGTACTTCTGTTTTATTTTAAACAACGCAACTCATGAAGGGCAGCTGGTAATGTACATTAAAGCAAGACTGTGCTGTGCTATGTTGACGCTTGAATGCTTAAGTACCCCAGAGGTTCTTTTGCAGATTTGCTCAGGTGACCGTGTCATCTTTACGTGCAGCTCTGAGGGTGTCTTGGCCAGGTCCAGAATGGGAGGGAACGCAGGCCAGATTTGATTACTAATTACCTGCATTCTGAACTTACTCTATCTGATGCTTGAATTCATCTATTTTTAAAACTGTTATTAGACTTTGCAGATATCTCACTGATATGCAAATGTCGGGCTGGGAAGTAGCCTGACGTCCGAGGAGAGCTTCTGTGAGGTGGTTGTTCCCAGTGGAAGCAGGCCTGCTGTGACCACAGGGTGTTCTGAACAGGCAACACTTGGTCTTGACAGGCTTGGGGCTTGATATTGCCCTTTCAGAGAGATTCCGTCTTTGCTTAACCTCCTTCCTAGTGCTTTCTGATCTGTATTGCTGTATTGCAGAATGAAATGCCTGATTCTGGTCTAGATTAACTTGGTCTCTTCTTCACAATGTAGATTTACCAAGGATTTCTGCTGGGAAAATCAAATGGAGTGCCCTGGCGGGTAATAAAGACATCTGGGAACATTTTGTGTCATCCTGCTGAAGCATGTTAGGTCTCTTGTCGCCAGCTAAAGATCAAGATGCTGCATTCAGCTTATTTGTTTCAGAAGTAAAACAGGAATACATAAACACTGCCAAGGCCTTTTCATGGTGCTGGGCTAGCTCCACAGTGAGCAACCCCACAGACAAGAGTGGAGTTAGTATGATTTACACCAGCTGTGAGTTCCCCACATCACTTTTTTTGTGCTCTGCACACTGGTAAGATGAGCAGTTGAGCTTTTGCTAGGGAGTGTGTCAAACTTGCTAATTTTGCTCATTCTTGGATCAAGAGAGCAGCAATACTGCCTAGAAGCTGGAACTGGAGAGTTCAATAATTTTACCACCAGAACCCCATTAACTAGAAAGGGGATAAAGTGATCTGTAAAGCTAGCTCTTGTTATGTCTGTCTTCTGTGCTGTTAGTTTGTCAGGCATGGACATTAGACAGTGTTCATACAGGAATAAGTTAGAGTTGTCTCTCCCTGGTTTGTGCCCCTGGGATGAAATGACAGTTCAGCACAGCTGGACCAACTGTGACACTGACAATCTTTCTAGTTTGGTAGGTTAAAGAAGAAGAAAGGAAGTGCATGTACAGTGATCATCTTAAAAGCAGTTGAGAAGGAGGTGATAGATACTGGGAGCACCAGGGTGTTCCCTGGGGTCTCCAGGAGCTATGCAGAGCTCTGCCTTTGGAGGCCAACAAAGGAATTTCTGCCTGCCAGGGAAGAGTTTTGCCTTGGTCAGGACGTGCATAGAGTTCTGGTTCCACTTCTCTGCGTGGATTCACGTTTTCTTCCAGATAGTTGACTACATCCAGTGTCTTTGGGAGCAATTTTTGTAGCCTGTTTGCATAGCAGGGCTCAGCTCCTGAATTACCGGCAGCTGCCTAAGTCACCAGGGGCCCAGGGAGGAGAGGTTCTGCAGCCAGCAGAGCAGGTCAGGACCACATGAGCAGGGCAACCACATGCACCTCCTAAGAGGCAGAGGTAGTAAAGGCCATGGCTCTGATTATAATGGCTGAGTAAGGCCAGGAGGCAAGATGAGGCCATCCAGCCATGAACAGTGAATGTCTTTGCTATGTGTAATTGGTTTGTGGCTCCAAAGAGCCTCTTCTCTTCCCTAACTGCTGATGCTCTCGTCTGCCCTCAACTCCTGATCCTTGCATCTTGCCCCTGCTGGCCTTCTGCTTTTGTTCTCTTTTTCGGCTAATCACTCTCTGTCTTCTGTCTCTTGATCCTGCTATGTAAAACACTGGCTGTACATAATAAAATCAATGAAATTTCTGCTCAGACATGACATGTCAGACCAACCAGTGGAGCCTGAGCAAGGCAACGGCAGCCTATAATTAACACCTCTTATGGAAGTGCAGAAACGTTGTCTCATTGCACAGAGGCACAAGGACATGCCCTGTCCAGACAGGCTGTCTCCCTGGCACTTGGCTTGGCTTGCAGGAGCCAGAGTTTTGTTGGTTGCACGTCTTTCTTTGTGAGGAGATGCAGGATAACAACTTTAGCTTGGTGTCAGCTGGCTGTTTTAAGCCAGACTACACTGGAGGCTGCTTCCAGGTATCCTCGGGAAGAGGCTGAGCTTAGCAGCTTAAGCCATCCACTTTTCAGAATCAAACTAATCTTGTCCTGTATGCTCCAAGCAGACTCTTCCCAGTGCATTCAGACCCATGCGACTTTTTAGGCTGAAGACCTTGGTCTATTTTCTGTCTGTTGTTATCTTCTAGTAACTTTTTCTGTAGACACAGCATTATGCTAAGATAATTAAAGCAAATACTGGTTCTTGATACAAAAATGAGTCTTTGCACACCAAAATTATTCTGATACAGAAGCTTTGAGAATTTATTAACCATTAACATTCATGTGCAATCAAAACATAACTTTTTTCCTGCTAGTTAGATGATCAGATTTATTAAATTTGACTTTCCAGAAATGGTTGCCAGTAGCATAATTGAACAGTTAACTAAATATATTAGTGCAGTTTGCTTTGGTGTAATTAGAGACCTATAAAGTACATTTTAGCAAGTTAAAAGTGTTAATACAGGCCCACACATTTGCACATTTTCAGCCTTGTAACATCACCTAGGCTGCTGGAGCTTAGAGACCAGGGCTAAACCTCCCGCTGCTCTTAAACCAAGGCATCACACCTGTTTTGCAGGGGGTTGGTACCAAATGATTTAAGCTATGCAGGTTGCAACCACTTTGTAATCCATGTTGGAGAACTGTTGGTTGGTTTAGAAGATGAACCCACCCCTGGGCCGAACTCATGGTTGGTGCAAGCACTGCGTGCTCCCAGAGCGCAGAGTTGGCTGAAGCTGTGCCTGGCTGTGGCAGTGATGCGTGGCCAGTTTTGCTTTGGAAGTAATTAGGCAGCAAGTCGCATGGCTGCCTCGCATGTGTTCCCCCAGCAGGGACTCACCTTCCCCAGTCTGGGGTAGTGCCATGTGAGCCGTGGTGTTTTCCTGCAGCCTGTTACATGTGTTTGCTTTACATTGCATTTCCTCTGCAAGAACGGAAGAGCTCTAGATATATTCTAATGATAAACATACGTTCAGGCTGCTGCAGCAAGTAAGACCGCAGGAACAGTGAGCATTGTCAGTTTTCCTTATCTTGTAATTCAGCTGAAACTTGAAAAAAGTGTTAGTGTTCGTTATGGAGCTGGGTCTGCCTGCACGGTCAGCGCTCTGTGGAACCTCAGACATGGCACATCCACTCAGTGTCTCTGTATGTGGGATGCAAGGGCTGGTTAGTTAGCGGGCCAGTTAGTTAGCTGGTTGGCCCTGGCTGGTTGTCTCAGGGGTAAGAAATACTCCCAGACTTGTGAGCAGACCAGCATTTCTACTGTGAGATTGTGTAGGAGAGACAGAGGATATCAGAGCTCAGGCTGAGGTGACTGGACTTCTGCTTTTCAGACTCAGCCCGCTAAAACTGGCCAGCTTTTACATGAGATGCTTGTACAGCAGCAGGGGCTCTCCCTGAGACACCAGGCTGAGGAATGTGGTGTGGTTTGGCACCGAGCGTCTGCCTGGCAGGGCTGGAGGTCCCTCTCCAGAAGATGTTTCAGCACAACCAGGTGCTCTAGGCTACACACAGGAGTCTGGTGGGGGAGGCTGTCTGTTTTTTCCTCTGCGGGTGTGTCACAGTAACTGCTTCCCAAGTGTAGTTTTATCTTCATCTCCATGAAAAACATCCGATCCTGTCACAACTTGTGCGGAAGGGCAAACCGTCCCCAGGGGATCTGTGGGAGATTGGCCACGCAGCCACACCTACACAGTAGGTGTCCAGGCTGCCAGCGTACCCCACGCGTGCCAATTGGGGTAGCAGCACACGTCTCTCTGTAGGCCATAATTCTGCACAGTCTAATCAAGGTACTGGAGAAGGTGTTCATTAAAGCGTTCCTTTCTCAGTGACTTCTACAATGCGAATCTATCAGACGTCTCCCTGCCTAGAGACATTCATGCTTGGAAACACGGCTTTCTGCACTGTGTGGTACTGGCCTGACAAAGTGTCCTGAACTCCTCTGCTACTGGTGCATCACAGTCTCCAGGGTCTCCAACTTTCTCCCTCTGCCTTCTGCACCAGAAACATTCTCCAGGGTCTCTTTCCTCTGTTGTAATCCAGTGGCTGCTTCTTTCTCTCCACTGGTCCTCAGGTCGTCACAGGCTCCTGCCAATGACCATCTTGGCTTTTGTTGTTGCAAAGATGGTCCCCAAAAAGCTGAAGAAGCAGACAAAGAGTAAGAGTTTCCAGGAGAACAAAAGTGAACTTTTTGATGACATTAATGAGAAACCTTGACTCCACTGCAGCATAGCAAAGCCAGGTCAAGGCCTCTTTTAAACTTTACAAACATGGCATTTCTTCCTCCAAGGCTAAACCCACACCCAAAATTTATGCACAAGTAGCAAACTTCTCTGGGGATTTTCACTTTCTCCCCATGCCATGTGCATCTGTGCAGGACAGGCAGTTCTGGTTAAAAGTCCATATGTGAAAGCAATTAGACCAAGAGAGATGTTGTTTGACTCACGCTGCTTTGCAGCCCTCATGAAAAAGCCTCATGACAATGCCCCAATTAACAATCTGTCCAGCCCCGGGTTTCATGACAGGGCAGTCAAGAGCTCTGGGGAACTTCCAGCTGTTCTGCTTAGCCAGGTCTGAAAACCATGGTTTGAATGAACACTAGGCTCCTGAATGCCAGTGATACACTGCACAGATAAAATTATTCGGAGCCCTAGGTGTAGGAGTTGCCTGAAACATGCCATATGGCTGAGTTCAGGGTCAAACATCAAGAGCAGATTGTCAGAATGTGGCATCTGGAGACCCCAGGGCTCAATTTCCTAGAGCTGTTCGTGCACAGAGACCAGAGCACACATTGCATCACCTTCCTGCTCTCTGAGCCCTTGCATTCATCGTAGTCAGTGCCTCACTGAAGGTTATAGGATGTCATCTTACACTGTTCCAGAGGTTTACTCTACCAACAGGAAATTTCCAGCCTTGGCGTGGACCAGTTGCTCTTCTGTTAGCTGTAGACTTACAAAGAGACGTTCATATTTTAAATATGGTGCAATGACATCAATAGTAATAATTATTGCATGCATCAAAGCTTTGGAGATTAGCCACGGATCATGCATCTAAATGGCAAATGGTTATAATAGCTCTATACATGAAACATCAAAGTCTGAGGAAACGTTGCTCTGTTATAAAAAATACATCAGAATGATCATTCCACTCCAAGCAAAGTGCAGAACTGTAGACGTGCATGGAACAAATGCAACACATTTCATACTCATTTGGGTGTTTCAAGTATGGGAAAAATTGATTCCACAGCTCCAATTACCAATCCACATCAAGTGAAGACTGTATTGGAATTATGAGATTTCACACAATATTAGGCTTAAGTTGACTCCTCCTTGTGAAAATGTATTTATAATTAGGGCCTAGAAAAGCAAGAAGCAGTATTTGCAGTTTTAATTTTTTATATCCTCCCTGGCAGAGAGAGAAGTGGCTGAGATTGAATAAAATTCTTAAAACCATGATGTTTCAAGTATCCTTTTGCTGAATTGCAATGGCTTTCTCGTAGATTAAAGGAACTGCTTTGTTGTTTTCTTCATTAGGAGAAAAGTATTCCAAACCAAGAAAAGCACAGGCGCTCTCTACTGAGCCTGGGGACAGCTGCTGGAATAAGAAAATGCAAAACAGTCACTAGAACAACAGAACCTCTGAACTCAGCAACTGAAATTCCCAATTACAGACGTGCTGCTGTTGCTCCTCCCTCATCACAGCTGTTTAGCTTGATCAATCCCCCAGCCCCAGTGGGACGAACAGTGTGAAGGATGCGGTGCCATGCATGCTCCAACAGCCAAATCAAAGGCTCAGCCAAGTCTGTGCCTCAGCTATGAGTCGGGAGGAAATCAGAGACCCTCATTAAAGTTTCAGAAAAACCTAACTGGTATGAGGACAGCATTCAAAAACGTATTTGGGGAAAACAAATATTGTTTTAATTCAATTAATAATTGATGCGTTGCCAGCAGAGATCCTCATAGCATTAAGGGAATTGAAAATTAAAGGCACAAAGACACTACTTTAAGAAAACATCTTGATCAATAATTAATATGGCATAGGTCTACTGGAATCTGAAGAGTGTAGGTTTTAGTTGTCAAACCTGTGCTTTCTAATACCAGAGTTTCTTCCGGAATGAGAGCATGGTCATTTTCATTTTATATCGACAAAAGCTCTAGTTGTTTATGCTGCTCAGCTGGAATCATTTACTGGCTTCTCTGAGTTGCTTGTGCTGAGCCCCTAGGATCCTAAGTAGCACATAATCAAAGATCATAGCTTTCTTAAATCAAGAGGGGAAAAAGACTGATGATTATTTAGGAAACAGAAGAGAACATGTCTGTTTCAGGGAAACTACTGTTTGTCAGGGGCAAACTGGATCAGAAGAAGAAACCCTGGCGATGCCTGTTTAGCAATAGGATGTATAAATAGCTAGGAGAAGTGTCTTGGGATGTGTAACACCCAGGCACAGCTACTGCTTTAGTTTGTGTGTCTCTAGAGAGATGCATTTTCAGTGGTGAGGCCAATCCTGGGGACTACACTGAATAATTCAGTGGCTGGCACTTCCCCTGTGCATTCTATCTGATGGGTGTCTTAAGGACAAGAAAAGAGCAGCCCAGCATTCCACAGAATTCCACAAGCCCATCGGTATGACTAAAGAAAGGCTGGACATAGAATGTGCTAAAGGAAGTAAATACGGATTTTTTGCATTTGCCTCCAAAGCAGCTCTACCACCGCTGTGAACAGAGCCTGTGAGAAGCAGCGTCCAGAGACATGGCTGAAGAGTTTGGCTGATGCACAGTTCCTAACATGGAGAGATACTGTAGTTTCAAAGCAGAATACTGAGCACCGTGTTAACTAATAGAGCTTCTGCCATCTCTGAAAACCTGTGTGTTGCTGAAGGGCGTACGAGCTCTTTAAAGTCCCGATTTACTCCAGTCCACTCCTACCTTTTAGATTGTTATAATGAAGCAGCTAGTAAGTCAGGCATAATTGCTAGCAGGCATTTGAATTTAAGAAACTGCACAAGAGCATCCACAGAACCACAGAACTGTATTTACCATTTCATTCCTTTAAATAAAGCAAAAGTGAATGCTGCTCCTTCATTACAGATGTCTCAGTGCTTTACATGCAAAAGGTTTGTTGAGATTGATGGAATTCATAAACACCCTTTATTTACTACAGCAAAGTTAATAATTAAGCAGAAAAGAGAATATCCATGAATGCTGCTATAAAATAATTCTTGCCCTAGTTCCAAGCAAAGAGCCCATGTAAATTAGTGATTGAGAACACGAGGGTGATCCACTAGAACTATAAAGGGGAGTTCATGTTTTCCATTCTGGATAAAGTAAATACAGTGGTCAGACATTGGTGAGTGCAAAATTATCCAGATTGCAGCTGAGTTTGTTCTGTCTCAGGTAGATGCCCCTTTCACCATCCCCCGGTACACGGACCACATTCAAGGCCAAGTGCCAGGTCCTGCACTTGGGTCACAACAACCCCATGCAACGCTACAGGCTTGGGGAAGAGTAGCTGGAGAGCTGCCTGTTGGGAAAGGACCTGGGGGTGTCGGTTGACAGCCGGCTGAACATGAGCCAGCAGTGTGGCCAGGTGGCCAAGAAGACCAACAGCATCCTGGCTTGCATCAGAAATAGTGTGGGCCAGCAGGACTAGGGAAGTGATCTTCTCCTTGTATTTGGCACTGGTGAGGCCGCACCTCGAATCCTGTGTTCAGTTTTGGGCCCCTCACTACAAGAAGGACATTGAGATGCTGGAGCGTGTCCAAAGAAGGGCAGGGAAGCTGGTGAAGGGTCTGGAGCACAAGTCTTATGAGGAGCAGCTGAGGGAACTGGGATTGTTTAGCCTGGAGAAGAGGAGGCTGAGGGGAGACCTTATCGCTCTCTACAACTACCTGAATGGAGGTTGTAGTGAGGTGGGGGTCAGTCTCTTCTCCCAAGTAACAAGCGATAGGACGAGAGGAAATGGCCTCAAGCTGTGCCAGGGGAGATTTAGGTTGGATATTAGGAAAAAATTCCTCACCGAAAGGGCGGTCAGGCAGTGGAACAGGCTGCCCAGGGAAGCAGTTGAGTTCCCATCCCTGGAGGTATTTAAAAGATGGGTAGATGTGGTGCTTAGGGACATGGTTTAGTGGTGGACTTGGCAGTGCTAGGTTAACGGTTGGACTTGATGATCCTAAAGGTCTTTTCCAACCTAAGTGATTCTATGATTCTATTGCATCTGCCCCATGCTGAGCAAGAGCTCACCATTCCTGCTTGCTGCTGTGAGCACTGGCAGCAAAGTGAGGCCCTTGTTGAAACTGGAATGTAAAGCACATGGGCTGGCACCCACTGTGAAGGTTGGGCCTGACATGCCAGAGAAAGGGTTGTGGAAAATTGCCTCTTACCCACAGTCCAAAGAAGTGGATTCCCTTGAAGAAGAACCCTTTGGTCTCAGGGCCATTATTTCCCCTTGACTGCATTGCCCTTCCTCTCCCCTGGAAGAGGGAGCCCTTCCAGGCTCCCCTGGCCCCTGTTGGGGCTCAGCTGGGAAAATGAGCAGCGCGATGGTTAGAGCACAGCAACCTGGAGGCCACAGGGAAGAAGAGCCGTGCGCAGCCAGCTGCGGTGCTCAGGATGGAGTGTGAGTGCCGTGCAGGAGGGCTGTAATGTGGGCAGCCTTGGGAGCTCTTCTGAGTGCCATGAAGGCCAGAGCTGCTGCCCTGCAGGGAGAGGCTAGCTGCAAGACTGTACCTTCCCATAGCCATTCCACCCCATCCCGCTGGTGCAGCTGCAGCTGTTCCTCAGTTCTTCAGTGTGTCCTTGCCTGTGGCTCTCTGTACTTCTGCTTCCACTCCTGCCCTGCTCTGTACCCTCTGCCCTGCATTCCTGCACCTCTCTCCCTGCTCCTGCCTGGAACTGCCTGCCCCACCTCCCAGCCTTGCTTCTGCTGTGTCCCTCCCTCTTGCTGCTTTGCTTTCCTGGTGTAGAGGCCTTCTATCTATGGATGAACTTCCATGCCTGCCAGACAGCCCTATTGTTATTTAAAGATGCTGACTCTGGGAGCCTCATCGCCATCAGGCAAAGCTGAGATCTGTCTGAGTCAGAGTTATCTCGATCTGAAGCATATTCTAGGAGTGATTAGCTGCCTAAACGTACACTGTAATTATCTGTGCTGAGTGGCTTCTGCACATCATTGCCCATTTTTCTGAGTGTTTTTATTTAAGTTGATAATGGAAACGAATAAAGCCTTAGTTCCACTCTGATTTTGACACTTGTGCCAGAAAATATCTGAAGATGAACATTTTTGTGTTCACAATAGTTAGATTAATATTTAATTTGCTGGCATCCAGCAAGCTGATTAGTTTTCCTCTGATATGGCTCAACTTTGTAATTACAGGAACTGGCTCCTCCTGGTTTGTGCCGGGGATAAGAGGCTCAGAGACCGTCCTGACATCACTGTGACTACGATTTCACCAGGCTGACACACTGCGAGGTTATCATCATCTGAAATCTCTGCTCCTGGAAAGAGGTACAGACTGGGACCTGCTCCGTATCTTCTGAGGACAGAGAAGATCTGTCCTTGATTGCATTTAAAGTGAAGGGAAATAGAGTGGAAACAAGATGCAGCCATGTCAATCTCAAGGAACGTGTGATGTTTGCCTGCTGCTGCAAGCCAAGCCTTCCTTGGTGACACAGCCCATCTGGTGCTGCAGGCGTAGGGGAGATCCTGCATCACTACAGTTTGTCTTACGCTGGGGATGGGCAGAGCTAACCGAGACACAGGAGGTCCCCCCTTGATGGTGATCCTCTGCTGAGTCTGGGGAACGCTGCAGGTGGGTTCTGCCAGTGACAAGCCATTGAAAGACCTCCAGCACCACCATGGAGGCAATCTGAGAGAAAGCTCAGTGTGGCATGGAGAGCTGGCTAGTTCGGGGCCTCTCTTTGGCCACAGCCATTAGTAGATGCTTGTGAAAAGCCTACAGCAGACAGGGTGTGGATTGCATGATTATTTGCCCGCAGTCCTCAGAGATCCTGCTCACAGTCCTTCTGGAGTAGTGGTTGTGTCTGACCATTGCACTGAATTAGCAGGTGGGGCTGTGCTCCAGGAGTGTCTCTGAAGCCTCTTGAAACCCATGAATATGTCTGGGCTCCACAGCATTGTGGGCAAAGAGCTACATTTGATTCTGGGGTCATACTGCCCTTCCTCTTCCAGCCTGATATCGAATAATTTCACTGGCACCTCGTGATTCCTGCATTGTGAAAACAGGGGCTAGTGCACATTTGGTGTGCTCTTGTGATCCCTCCTGCTAGGGACTGTCCCACCTTCCTGACTGCATTTGTAGGCGAGTTGTCTGCCTGAGTTTTGCTGGACCCTCCCTCTGCCTGCTCTCGGGAAGGCAGAGGCAACAGGCAGACTTGCATCCTTTGTTCCCAGGACCACGCTCCCAATGCTTCTTTCACAAATGGGACTACCACCTGCGACTCAGTCGTCCAAGTGATTAAGCCTTTCCTATTTGCTCAGAGAGCAACTATGGCTCAGAATCAAATTCAGCCTTTAGAATTAACCCATCTGTAATGTCCACTAAGTCTGGATTCCCCTGACCAGTCATGCAAAGTAACATCTCGTCTTAGTGCCATATTCATCTTGCACTGTCAGTTTTACCCAACTCCTAAGCACTCAATAATAGGAAGGCTGTCAGGGTGTTAGTTATTCATTAGGTTTCCCTCACTTGAAGAATATATCGTTGTCATAATATGGCACATTGCACTGGGAACAAACTCCCCATGCAGACAGGGATTAGGGCCATTTTTCAAATGCTGCTGACTGTTAATTTGTACATTGTTTGAAGGGAAAAAGTCTTGTTAGAACTCCATTTTGAGCATTACTTTGATGGAGCATAGTGGGCAGTTTCGCATCCTCTCTGATAGCTAGGGGACAAATGGGTGCCGGTGACAGGGATGCAGAGCACTAACCCCTCTGGCAGTATGTGCCCAGCGCCGCATACACAGTTCTCATTCGTGCACCCAAAGCTAATCAGATGAACCTCATCAAAATCCACTTGTTCAGCAGCTGACTCTACAATAGCTGCTGGCTGCTCAGCCTCCATCCCTCATCACTGTCCTCCAGAACTGTCTGCCAAAACTTGATCAATGAGAAGTTCAGATATTTTGTTTAGCTGCAGTGCAATCCTGGCTGGGTGAGAAAAGCACCAGGCTAGTTCCACAATGAACCTAGCACTGGTAGTAGCCAGTCCATGGGCAGCTGGTCTGCTCAGGAGAGGAATGAGAGATAAGAGGGATAAGTCTGCTAAAACTGGGAAGGAAAAGTTGATCTTCTTATATGGAAAACGTGAAGATAGTCACAAGTCTGCAGGCTGGTGTGGAGGGAACGTGTCGGTAGTGACAAAGGGAGACCATTTCATGCCAGCTATAAGGTTCCTGTTGTGTCCCCACCACTGAGGAGTACTGGGACAAGGACCTTCTGCAGTAATATTCTTGCTGAGACACAGTGCACTTCAATTCCACCTGTGCAAAGGGCAAAGTGAGAGATGCACTATGCCTGTGCAGAGCTGGCTTCTTGTGGAGCTTGGGGAAAGCAGGTCAGGCAGCACCCTTAGGTCTGTCACCTTGTGTCTTCTCAGGCCAGAGGACTGTTGGGTTCAAGGGCAGCTTAATGATGGAAAGGAGAATTCATTAATATTCAGAACTGCTCCATTATTAACTGCTCCAACCAGAGCAGATCTTCTTTCTATTAAAGCTGCATAATCATAGAATCACAGAATGCTTTGGGATGGAAGGGACCTTTAAAGGGGTCTGCCTTGCAATTGGCAGGGACATCTTAAACTAGATCAGGTTGCTCAGAGCCCCATCTAGCCTGGCCTTTAATGTTTTCAAGGATGGGGCATCTACCACCTCTCTGGGCAACCTGTTCCAGTGTTTCACCACCCTCATCATGAAAAATGTCTTCCTTATATCTAGTCTAAATCTACCCTCTTTTAAAACCATTACCCCTTGTCCTGTCGCAGCAGGTCTTGCTAAAAAGCCTATCCCCATCTTTCTTGTAGGCCCCCTTTAAGTACTGAAAGGCTGCAATAAGGTCTCCCCACAGCCTTCTCTTCTCCAGGCTGAACAGCCCCAGCTCTCTCAGCCTTTCCTCACAGCAGAGGTGTTCCATCCCTCTGATCATTTTTGTGGCCCTCCTCTGGTCCTGCTCCAACAGGTCCATGTCCTTTCTGTGCTGAGGACCCCAGATCTGGACGCAGTGCTCCAGGTGGGGTCTCACCAGAGCAGAGTAGAGGGGCAGAATCACCTCCCTCGCCCTGCTGGCCACGCTGCAGGTGATGCAGCCCAGGATATGGTAGGCTTTCTGTGCTGGGAGAGCACATTGCCGGCTTGTGTCCAGCTTTTCATCTACTAGTACCCCCAAGTCCTTCTCCTTAGGGCTGCTCTCAGTAATCTGGGGAGAGGGGAAGGAGTAGGGCTGTATGTCTAAGTACCAGGGCACTTGCTATTCTCAGCTCTTCCGAGTTACTTTTCATCATCTGAACAGCTGCCCCCGGAGAGCTCTGGGAAGGAGGGACAGCAAATACTGTAGAGCTCATGGTTCAGCCACCAGTTCCCACAAGCTGAGTGTCCTGTTTGCTTCTAGAGCAAAGCAGCAAAGTGGAACAGCCGCTGTTGATGGGGTGTTCTGAGCTGTGATGTGTCTCTGGACTTCCTTCCCGAAAGGCAGAAAAATAAAAAAGGAAAATTAATCTCTCAGGGGCAAACAAATCAAACCAGCAACCTCTGCTACAGCTCGTAGCTTGCTTAAACACAGGTCTGGACTAGAACATTTGTTGCAACTGTTTAGTGACCCATGCTCTTCCCAGATTCATCTTATGAACTGGAAAAAGCAATTTGTCTGCCCATATGCCCTGAAGTACTGATATTTGTTAAATCCACATACTTCGAAAGCCCTAGAATTGAACTACTGGATATGTAGAGAGAAAAGCAAATAAAGCCAGCCGTGATATGTCCATTTCATCTAGATAATATTCTGATAAGTCCTGATTTATTATCTTTATGTCTTAAGGCCAGGCAAGCCTCACGGGGTCTCACCTTCATCCCAGTCATAAAGTACAATGAGGCAGGAGGAAGAGAGTTTGAGAAAGGAGAGCCAGAAATCCTGTTTGCCTGTGGAGGTGTCCGAGTGGTTCCTTTCCAAGCTTCCCAATTCACACAGTGCTGTCTACTTGATCAGCTAGCTGGCACATCAGCTGTCCCTCTCTGCCTTGGTGCCAGGGTCATGCACGCTGCCCTCAGCATGGCTGCAGTGAGTCCTGCCACCTTGGCTCTGGGGTGCCGGCATCTCCAGGGCGTGGTGCCCATAGCTGCCCAGGGTGGCTGTAGCACTCACCCTTATGCTCTGTTCTCCTTTGCAGAATCTGACCTTCCTTCTTTGAAAAATTATTATGGTAAGAAAGCCCAGGCTGAAACCAAGTTATCAATGACAAGAACAATATGAGTATCACCTGTGAACTGGGGATAAATAATAAAGCAAGACAAACACAAGGCACACAGAGGGTAATTAAAACCACAATACCTAGGGATATTTCTAAATGAAAAAAATAATCTTCACATTGAAATTGCAAAATGATGCATCTCAGTATATTAATTCTGCCCAAATTAGCAGTGCCTAAAGAACTTCTGACATTATCTGCTAGCTTCGGGGAGGCTGATGGGGTGAGCAGAGCAACAGAACTTTGGTCTTCCCATTCAGCATGGCTTGGTCTTTGGGACCACAGGTGGGGAGAAGGCGCTGCATTTCTGCATCTGGCTTCCCTGCTGGCCTGCAGCTCCCTTCCTCGGGTCCTGAGAGACAGCACATGGCCTCAGCTCTCTGTGCAGGTAGGAAGGGAGCAGACAGGCGCAGGATTTCCCCAGCAAAGTGCCTGCTCTTTCAGCCAGCTGCTGCTGCTGTGGCTGCCATTTTGTCATATTATTCCTTCATGTGTTGAAGTAGGGAAAAAACTGGAGCAGATGAGGATCAAAATCTTTGTGGTGTCCAGCACCTTTTGTGGGGAACTTGGAGTGAAATCACAGAAATCTTCCAGGAGATTGGTTCATTTTTAATGATACAGGATTATAGTTTGTCTGTTTAATTCAACCTGAGTGACATAATATCTTTCATTTGGACTTATTACCAGCAGAGCAGTTAGTCTGTTGGAAGCAGACCTAGGGCAGGGCATTTTGTCATTATTTTAAATTTTCTCTATCTGACAAACTTGAAGGCCTTGAAAAGACTAGAGCCATTGTAAAGGATAGAGCATCAGAGAATAGGTCACACAGTGTATTAAAGAATGAAAATTGATTCATTCTTTCCTCTGTTGAATAAGCAGCTGTACTTTGGTCCCTGTGATCCATGAAATAAGCTGTCAGGGAAATAGGAAATGTGCCACATTTGAACTTCACTCATTGATTCCGTTCTGATCTGAGGTGCAGTATTAAAATGCATTACAGTGGATGCAGAATCTGCAGCAGTGACAGCAGCTAGGCCTAGCTTGCTAGTCAGTTGTCTGGGCTATTTGTTATTAAATTAATCAGTGCTTTACAATGCTGGGACTCATTTACTTAGGTCATCTGGTCAGAGCCAGCTAACAGGAGGAATTTCACAAAAGCGACATTTGTTAGTTTTAAATAAAATCAAAGGCTACAGAGAAGGCTCAGGAGGAGTGGTTCTAACAAGATCTATTGGCCCTTTTATCTGGAGAAGCAATTTTCCGGCAATTCAGAGATTCTGACAGTAATCAATGTAAGAAGGGGTAGCAGAGACTTCTGGAATATGGGATTACTAGCTGGAGCATGTTAGGCCAATTAATGCCTGCAACTCTAATAGACTGTTTAGCTGCAAAATTAAATGGAGGACATTCCCGTTATTGCATAAAAACCATACCCAGTTTCATTTTTTTATAACAGAACATACCTTCTTCCTTTACACACATTTTCCCAAGTAAAAAATTAAGCTTGTTGTGCTGTCCTTAAGTAGCGTACAGAGGATTGCCTGCAACTATTATTTGCTATAGTAAGTCTATTTTATCCATACTGAAGTGTCTTTTGCTTCTTTTGTGAGTTCTTACAAGTTTTATTAAGTAAAACATTATTTTTGCTGCCTTTGCTTTATTTGCCTCAAAATTGTGATTCATAAAGATGGATTTTTATAATTAAGGTAGAAATGAGAAATAACCCCCTATATATAATTTAAAATGTTGAAATCATAGACACTATCTAACTTCTGCTTTAAATCACAGGAACAAACTGTTCCCCATTAGCAGCCCTAATTAAATCCATTTTTCTATGAGTCTTTGGCAAATTCCATTTTAGTAAAGCTGTATTAAGCTCGCTTTTATTTCCTCTTGCTTTGCAGAATTCTCTGTTTGAGATGAATAATAGGTCGAATATGGTATGTGACGGCTCTGTAGACTCTGAAGATATAACATGAACAAATATATTGTTCTGGAAAGCTGGCATAAGAACACTACTGAGGATTTAGAAGCATCTCAACTACCAGACAGGTAGGAGCACTACCATTCTGGCCTGGGGAGTTTATATGTGGTGCAAGAATTGGCAAACATCATGTAGCAAAGAGGCTGTGGAAAGGTGGGGGAGGCTTGGAGAAGGGGAAGAGAGGGAAAGTACTGAAGCAAGCAGCGTGCTGTTCCCCCTCTACACAGCACATTCAGGTGTTGCACTCCTGAGCTCTGGTCTACCACCTGCTGTGCACTGCTGGTGTTGTCCTAGGCCTTTTATGAGGAATGAGCAGTTACAGAGGAGTGGAGAGGAGAAAATTTCTGAGGATAGCCAGGTCTGCTTTTCTTCAGTATGTGCAGTCATATGGAGATGTGTTTTCTGCAAGGCTGTGCCGAGTTGCCTGTAGCATCTAATCTGAGTCTTTGTGTCGAACCCGTCTAGCAGGGGCCACGCTCCTGCTGAATTCAGACCTGTTTCTGCATGTAGATCAAAACCTGGCCTGGGTCACTGGTCCTGTGCACAGACAGCTTTGTTAGGGTGATGCTCACTGATGACTTGACTGAGGAAGTAGTGCACAGACCAGAGAACGCACCTGAAACAGCCTCTCATTTTGCAGTCCTTGTGTGTGAAGATTAACTTACTCCCAATAACCTGCAGCAGTCCCAGAGCAGCAGGCTTACTCCTATCCTCAAGCGGCTCCATCATTCATTTACTGTAACGATTGGCTTCAGCCTTCGATTTCCTCTGTGGAGCATATTGGAAAGAGGGAGGCTGAGCTGTGAACATTAATAACAATGAATAATAACAGTACGAGTTCCACAAGCTTTAACAATCAAATGAATCAACAATCAGGAGAGTTTCATTAATAAATACTTGCTGGGGTTAGATGACAAGGGAGCTAGTGCCAGAGGTGTGTATATCAGTTAAAGGCACTTACCGTGTGTGATCCGCCTCTCAGCTCCTTTGCTTACCCACCTCATGGTGGGTCCCCTATTCTCCTCCATGATGTGCCGTGGAGGGGGCAGGGGCCAGAAGGAGCAAAGGAGCAGACGCCTTGCACTGTGTTTTTCTGTTGGTATCTGTGTTGGGTTTACATGGCAAGGTTTTGGTAGCAGGGGTGCTGCGAGGGTGGCTTCTGTGAGAAGATGCCAGAAACTGCCCCCATGTTGGACAGAGATAGTTCCAGCTGGCTCCAAGATGGACCCGCTGCTGGCCAGAGCTGAGCCCATCAGTGATGGTGGTAGCGCCTCTGTGATAACATATTTAAGAAAGGGGAAAAAACTGCTGTGCAACAGCAGCCAGGAGAGAGGAGTGAGAAAATGTGAGAGAAACAGTCCTGTAGACACCAAGGTCAGTGAAGAAGGAGGGGGAGGAGGTGCTCCAGGTGCTGGAGCAAAGATTCCCCTCCAGCCCATGGTGAAGACCATGGTGAGGCAGGCTGTCCCCCTGCAGCCCATGGAGGTCCACGGTGGAGCAGATTCCACTCTGCAGCCTGTGGAGGACCCCATGCTGGAGCAGGTGGATGCACCGGAAGGAAGCTGTGACCCCGTGGAGAGCCTGCGCTGGAGCAGGCTCCTGGCAGGACCTGTGGCCCTGTGGAGAGAAGTCCATGCTGCAGCAAGTTTGCTGGCAGGGCCTGTGGCCCCGCGGGGGACCCACACTGGAGCAGTCTGTTCCTGAAGGACTGCACCCCATGGAAAGGACATATGGAAAGGATCCACACTGGAGAAGTTTGTGGAGAACTGTCTCCCTTGGGTGGGACGCCATGCTGGAGCAGGGGAAGAGCATGAGGAGGAAGGAGCAGCAAAGACGATGTGTGATGAACTGACTGCAACCCCCATTCCCCGTCACCCTGCGCCTCTGTGGGGGAGGAGGTAGAGAAATCGGAAGTGAAGTTAAGCTCAGAAAGAAGGGAGGGGTGAGGGGAGGTGGTTTTAGATTTGTTCTTATTTCTCATTATCCTATTCTATTTTGATTGGCAATAAATTAAATTAATTTCCCCAAGTCAAATCTGTTTTCCCCATGACAGTAATTGCTGAGTGATCTCCCTGTCCTTATCTCGATCCATGAGCCTTTTGTCATATTTCCTCCCCCTGTTCCTGCTGAGGAGGGCAGTGATGGAGCAGCTGGGTGAGCACCTGGTGGCCAGCCAAGGTCCACCCATCACAGTGTCATGCTGCAGGAAGGCATATGCCCTTCAAAGCCAGGGAGGTGGGTGCTGCTTCTTCTCAGCCTCTGGCTCACACAGAAATCCCTGCTGGGTGCAGCAACTCTGTGTGCCACCCCTGGTTCACTGCCCTTGTCTTCGCTTGATACCGTAGGGATCTTGTTACACTGCAAAGGCAGTGGTGCAGAGTCTGGGGTGACTGGTACTCCCCTAAAACACAGGCAGGAGTAGGTAACAGAAGTTGGTATAATGTTGTGCCATTTTACTTATAGGAATGGAGTAGCTTCTTCATGACTCAGGGTAAAATATTCCCTTTCCAAAGCCACCAAAGTAAAAGCTGGGAAAGACCTCTTAGGTTACCGTATATTCCCCTCAGGACAGAGTGAGAGGTGCAGAGTAGGGCTGTCTAGCTCATCTTTTGCTGCTTTCTCCTTGGGTGAGCTAAATCTGGGCTGGTTTATAACCTTTTATACAGAGCAAATTCCTGTGCCAAGGGGAGCAGCCCTCGTCATTAGGCTTTTACTATAGCAGCAACAAAAGGAAATGCAGGCTTTGTTCAGTCTGGTTTGAAATCCAGTATACAGCAGTTGTAATCCAGCTAAGGAGGGTTTGAGGGTCAACTACCAATGTGTTCATTCATTTCAGGAAAAGAGAATGACACTTTCTGTAATCATGATTAAAGGAGCTGTTAATGTCTCTTTCAGGTTTTCCTGTTACCATAAAAGCAAGACATGTGGTTTTCTCTTTTTGGATTTTGTAGCAAATATGTCATCTGCCTTTTTTTTGTCTGGGCTGTTTGAAGTCAGTTTTGTGAACTTCCATGTTTTAAATAACACAAACTATTTTCTACTAGAAGCCCTACCCCGAGGCACATGATGCTAATAGAAGGGACACCTGGTTTCAAGAGAAATCACAGAGTTCAGGGGTAAAACAGAGCTCTCTACAGTTGCAAGGGGTAAAACTAAGAGCTGTTGGGCTGAGGATCTGTGCAGGAGTTAGGCTGCTTGCCAGGAAAAGATGCCTCCCTTATAAAGGCATGGGGTTTCACCTCAAAGACAGGGACTGTGAACCTCATTCCAGCGTGTCTTCCCACCATTTCCTGCTGCCTTTATGCATTCAAGTGACTCTGCTCCAGTCTCTGAACCTCCTCCACCCTGCCATGCCTGGCATGTAGGAGCTTTCATCAGGTGCCACATCACAGGTAATTATACAGCACACTGCAGATGCTTGTGGTAAGCAGGTTTAGCATGGCTTTTTTGGCCAGGGCAAGTGTGTTACGCTGCTGGGCTAGCAGACCTGGGCTACCTCTGGGTGAGTGTGGAGAATATTTCAAAGCTCTAGTAACAGACATAAACCCTTTGCATACCTGTGCCCATGATGAATTGTGTGCAGATCTGGCCCCTGCATGGTAGTAATGGAAGTGGTGCTGGCTCAGATGAATCTTCACAGTGAAGGAAGAGTGCAGAGTGGCACTTGATTTCTGAGACCGTGGTGCCCTCTTTTCCTGCTCCAAAAGGAGTGTCTCTGTGCTTGTCTCCCGGTATGTCCTCTGTGATGAACGATTTTGGAGTGCAGAGGTGCTATAAGGTCACAATGTATGTGTGCTCAGAGAGAGCAGTGATGGGGCTTCAGGTGCTCAATAGTTTTTAAGTCCCTTTTCTCTTTGATGGCATCTGTTGGTTTGGTCACCCAGCACCTGGGTAGGTCAGCATTGCTGAGCACATCTGCTGACGCCCAGTGCAGTCCATACATTTGACCTCTAAGGTTTGGGCATTCCTATGGGCTTTGTTCCCAGACTGCTTTCATCTCACAGGCCTAACAGGGCTTGTAGTGGTAACATACAAAACCGCAAGTCTAACTTGCAAAATTAACAAATAGCTCATGAGAGAAAGCACTCTGGACTCTGGTGGCTTCTTGTGCTATTGTGTGCATGCAGCGTGGCCAGAATTGTCCCTGGGGAAACCCCAAAAGCCAGTGAAGTGAGTCACCCCACAGACATGTGTTGAGACCTGTGGCCTTCTGTAGTTTTTTCCTTCAAACTAATTAGTGCTGTGCAGATGTTGAAGCTATTTTTTCTTAGTGCTGTTGCTTTTCATCTTGTATCTGTGTTTTGGTATGCTTGTTGCCTAATTCCACTGAACCTTCCTCTTGGCATTAGGAATCTCTTTGTCAAGTAGATAGAGTGCTTGGCAGCCTCAGAGCTCTCCATCTTGTTCCCCTGTAGCCTTTGGGCCTCTTTGCCTTTCCGGATTGCAGGGACTATGGAGAGGTGCTGAAGAACAACTTGTAAAGTACCATGTGATGGTTCGTCTTTGTGGAAGTGCTATTCCTGAGATGCAAACAACACCCAGTGGTCTCATTTTTGTCCTTGATCATACATAGGTGTCCTTATTTCTTGAGGACCACTGGGACCCCTTTAAATTGCTCCTTTAAGTCAAGTCCACCTGACAGTTGACATCCAAACTTCTCGTACAAGATGAAAGTGCTTCTCCTTCGATGATAAAGCGCTGGCCATTGCTATTTGTGTGCCATGCTGGCATATGCTCTCAGCATGTGCAAGGGCACTGCGTCTACAGCACTGGCAGCTTGGGGCTTTGTTGCTTTAACTCCGCAATTGCTCTGACCTCACAAGCTGGACAGCTGAGTACACTTACCCCGTGGAGATCTGTGATCAAAAACCCTGTGAGTGCTCCTTGTCTGTGCATTGTAGCAGCAGAAGCTCCAGGCTCTGGATGAAGCTGATATGCAAAATGCTGACCAGTCACAGCCATTAGGGCTTCTCGCTCCACTGCGTAGATGAGTCAGGCTGTGAGGTGTGGTATCCAGGCTGGGCGCCAAGGCAGTGCTTTACATTCTGTCTGAAGCTCTGCTGAAGCTTTGATGGATAGGATATCCCTTCTCAGTGCCTCCCTAATCTACTAGCTGTATACAGCTGCTTCGTCCTGTTTCAGATGTGGGTAAAGTGATCCCGCACCAACAGTAATGCTGTAAAGGCTGTCAGACTTGCAGAAAATGTTATATAAGCTAAATAATAGTAATGATTTAATAAAGATGCTGTTAATGATTATGAGCTCAGCCAGAAATACAGCCTGTTCGGTCTCTTCTGAAGGTCGACTTGCATTTGCCTCTTCTCCTGCTGTGACTAGCTACTCTCAGGATTACCGTTGTTTTTTCAGCAGAAGGCCCCACAGCGTGCCATGCTGGACATTTCTAAGGACTCAGGAGATGCATCATAGCCATCCTGCTCTGGCATAGCACTGTCTGTGTTCCTGACATGTCTGTGCGCTTTATTGCTTGATTGTGTTGGTAGGTCTGTTACATCTTGCTCTAGCAGTCTGTTGGATTTCACTCTTTACCTACAGTCTATTTTCTAATGCTCTCAAGATCAGTGTAAGGAAATCTTCACTCTTTTTCCAGGCCGTATTTGGAGTTCTTGGTCTTGACAGATGCGGTCCCTGTGTGTTGGTAGTGCAACGGGAGATTACTGGGGAAGGCTAAAGCTGTTACTGGCTCACAAGAACATAGAGTCATGAAGCAGCCCTGGAATGTGTAATATCAGTTAAAAGTGACCAATGCAGATATGAATTATTAAATCTATTAGCATGGAGCTGCCATAATGAAGTGTCAAATTCTTCATAAAACCAATTCTTATTAAAAAGACCTAAGATGAAAGGCAGAGTAGATTCTAAAATGATGGGAACTGAGAGGAATGAGAGAACACAGTATTGATCATCCACACCAGTCATGTCTGTTTCTATTTAGAAATATGAAAAACAGATTAATGAATTAATGATCCAGTGTCAAAAAGGGGCCCAGAGGGAGCAAGTCTGTTTAAGTCATGTGACTGTGACTGTAAAAACCTCGGCACCGTCAGGAACTGGTAAGAAGACAGCAATGGGAGAGGGGCTCAGCAGCAGTGGTTACAAAACCCCAGCACAGACAGGACACGGAAGGGATGCATCAGATTTTAACTCCGTGACAGCGAATGGGCATTGAAGGTCTGGGTTCCCGGGACACGCAGCAGGCAGCGCAGAGGTAAAAGACAACCAGCTGTATCATCCACTGGGTTGAGGTTCAAGTTTTCCAGCTCAGCCATTAACAGTTGTGGTGAGTTAACCCTGGCTATCTGCCAGATGCCCACCAAGCTGCTCTCTCACTCTGCCACTCTCAGCAAGATGGGGGGAGAAAATAAGATTAAAAAGCTCCTGTGTCAAGATAAGGACAGGAAGATCACTCACCAGTTACCATCAGAGGCAAAACAGACTCGACTTGGGGAAGATTAATTTAATTTCTTGCTAATTAAAAATAGAATAGGATAGTGAGAAAGAAAAACAACACTAAAAACACCTTCCCCCCACCCTCCCTTCTTCCCAGGCTCAACTTCGCTCCTTCACTCCCTACTCCTCTCTCTCCTCCCTCTGCGTGGTGCAGGGCGACAGGGAATGGGGGTGGTAGTCAGTTCATTACGCTTTGTTTTGCTGCTCCTTCCCCCTCATGTCTTCCCCTACTCCAGTGTGGGGTCCCCCACGGGCTGCAGATGGATATCTGCTCCACCATGGACGTCCATGGGCTGCAAGGGGACAGCCTGCCTCACCATCATCTTCACCATGGGCTGCAGGGGAATCTCTGCTCCAGCACCTGGAGCACCTCCTCCCCTTCTTTCTCCTCTGGCCTTGGTGCCTGCAGGGCTGTTTCTCTCACATTTTCTTACTCCTCTCTCCCCAGCTTTTGTGCAGCATTTTTTTCCCCTTTCTTAAATATGTTATCACAGAGGCACCACTGGTGTTGCTGGTGGGCTCAGCTTTGGTCAGCAGCAGGTCCATTTTGGAGCCAGCTGGAAATGGGTCTGTCCAACACAGGGGCAGCTCCTGGTCTCTTCTCACCGAGGCCACTCCTGCAGCCCCCCACTACCAAAACCTTGCCATGTATACCCAATACAACAGCGATGGCAAGTCATAGAGAAGGACCTGCACAGACACTGCCACACCTGGAAAGAATTTGTGTTTGCTCTGAAACCTGCGCAGGTGTTCTGGCTTTTCCTTACCAAAGCTGAGCAGCTTTTCCTTGCTTCAGCCTGAATCTGTGTCCGGAAAATCAGAAAGTAATCGCAGAAGACGAGAAAAATGAAACCAAGGTGTGAGGCAGAAACACCCCAAATTCACCTTTTGAGACTGAGACTTATGATAGGAACTGGTAAAAGATGTAGAAACAAGGTTAAAGAGAGACTTTGATGGAACGTTTTGTTTCCAGGAATAACAGTTATCAGCATTTCTTAGCATACAGTATAAATTTGCATGTCTGACTTTGTGAATCAACTCTCATATTTATACTTATGAGCATCTGTGGGTTTGTGCTCCTGAATAGAGGGCCAGAAGTCTCGGGAGACCCACACTCCAGCTCAAGCCTTTTCTCCAGTTACCAGCTGATTTCAGAGAAGGTCCCACAGTCATACAGCTCTTGGGAAATGTATTTCAGTTGCCCATAAATTAATTTCTAAAGCTTCAGAAATGCCTTTTCCTTCAACCTTTTCAGTGTTCCAAAATGCAACGTGTGTGATCTGTGAAGAAGGGGATGCTTTCTGTCCCTACAAATGCAGACATAATCGTGTTTGAGAACATCTCAGCTTATTCATTATTCATCTAGGGACATGCATGTGTAATTCTAGCAATGTGTGAGTAACTTTCCCTGGTACTGTTGCCTAGGGGGATGCACTGTGAGGCAGATAGCTTAGGTTTTATTCTGTTACGTGGTGCTGATTGAAGGCATGGCCTTGGGAAAGTTATTTGACCTCTTTGTGGATCATTTTCTCAAAAACCAAAATGGGCACAGGGAAAATTGTCCACTTACTTACATTCCACTAGAAATCTAAATTCAAGTAGAAAGCCAGTCAAGAGATTCTGAGAGGAAATGCAGAAAATATTTGAGAATTTGGGGAGGCATTTGGAAAAATTCCCGTTGAAAATCCCCTATATGCCATAGAACGACAGCAGTTGTTTGCTACCAGCATTAATGTATCGAGTGTATAAAAGGTCCTTCTCCATTAGCCGCACGTATTGCTGTGATGTGGGGTACTGGTACATCTTCCATGTCACCCATGCCATGGGGTGATAGAACAGTCTCATAGGTTCTACTTGTTTTAGGGTGATAATGCTTTGTTTTGTGTATGTACACACACATTTCTGAAATTGCTGTGCAATATTCTACATAAAGCTCCTTGAAATGGTTTCAGTGAGATCAAGTAGCTTGTAAAAGCATGATTTACTCAATCAGGATTCTTGTCTACATGTAGCTGGTCATTTGTTGCACCTCCTCTTTTCAACTTGTGTCGGGCTGGTGTAATCTTTTACCGGCACCTATTTTGCACACCCGGCCTCTTTCTGGTTGTGCGTGAGCTAATGGTGCTGCTGTTCACACCTTCCTGTGCATGTATTGCAACACCTTCCCACACATACGATTAAAAGGCAAAACTTAATTTTGCAGAAATTAATTGTGTTAGCAAAATGGTTTTTAAAACACTCCGGAGAATGTTCTGTCAGCTTGACAGATGAAGGTAATGCTACAAAATGAATTTTGTTGACAAAATAATTTCAGGGTGTTGATAAAATGCATTTTGTCTTCAGAGTGAAAAATACCAGACTGACAAATACTATTGTCCTTAGAAGTGTTTTTCCAGCTGTCAGTCAATTATTCCCTTTTTAAGCCAGCCAATGATAGTTCTTCGTATCTGAAAAAGCTTTCGTAAAAGATAGCATAAAGCTCTGAAGGACAAAATAATTAAACTTTGATTTGTTGCTTTCAAATTGAAAACAGCTTTGTTACTTTGATGAACAAGGATTGGTTGCCTGCGAAGTGGAAACAGGTGGCAAGCGTTTGATGGAGATTTGACACGTGTTGTGGAGAAGAGAGGGTGGATTCGGAGCTGGGTTTCTTGAAACAGCTGTTTGTTTGAAAACTTACTGCTAGACTATTTGAATACGTTGCAAGCTTTTAAAATGGGTTTCCTGCAGATTTCACAAGCCATTTGCATGCACTTAGAAGTCTCATTTCTTCTTTCCATTATGTTGCACTTCTTGAGGGTGAGAGAAGGGACGCACAGCCAGTTTTCTGCCCGCAAGCATGCGGCGTTGGCTGTGGTCAGCCGGCGGCAGTGCGCTGGAGGTGGGCCAGGGCTGGCATCGCCCGCCTGCCCAGAGCGGGGCCCGGGGCCAGGGGCTCTGCTGCCTCTGCGCCTCCCCGCTCACGGCTGGCTGCGGGGCTGGAGCCCGGAGCTCGCCTGGCCTGCGGGCTGGTGGGGCAGTAGGGGTGCAGGTAGGGGGGCAGCAGATGGGGCCCAGCGGCCAGTGGCAGCACGTAGGGGATGGCAGGAGGGCCTGCGGTGCAGGGGGCCTGCTCCTGGGCAGCCACGCTCCTTCCCGGTGGCTCTGTTCTGCTCCAGCAGCGGCTTCCCACGGTTCCTGCCTGCAGGGCTGGGCTGCCTCACCCCCGGTGAGGTACTGCCTGCCACTTGCCACCCTGGCTTACAAGACTGACTCTTCCCACTGTGGCCAGAAGGCCCTGGGCTTCCATCTCACCCATTTTTAGGATGGAAAGCCTTTCCAGGGTGACAGCCCAGAGGCCACTGGCTCTGTGCAGACCAGGGCAGCACAGGCAGAGGCTTCCTCGCTGTCGGCTGCTCAAGGTGCTACTGCAAGGCAGAGGCTGAAAAGCAGAGAGAGCGGGTGAGGCTGCCTCAGCATGCTGCAGGGGTTGCACGGTCTGCAGATGTTGAGACTTTGCATCAGTATTTCCTACAGTGACATAGTGACATCAACAAAGACATGCCTCTGGAGCATAGGCAGCTGGCATGGCTTACAAACACCAATACCATCACCAGGCTTCTGGTTCAACCTTAATAATAATATTATGGACTTAGAAAAAAATCTCTGTGTCCTTTCAGCAGCTCCCAGGAACACTAGGCCCCTTCTCATGAGAGCTGTATCAGGTCAAGCCCAGAAAACCAGTGCCAAATCTGATGAGATTTTATTTTTTAGTTACTGGACCAAAGTCCTGCCTGGTGCAGCCCAAGAAAAAGTTAACCAATTTCCAGTAGGCATAACTGGAGTCAATATAATTATTTCAGTCACTAAGTACATGGAGCTGTTTCTCCTAGATGCTGTTTTGGGTAAGGATCTCTTGGGCTCTCTAGCCATTCTGCTGCTTCCCAGGAGGGTGGCATGCCAACATTTTTTCTGAAACCCTCTGGTTTCTTATTGGGATCTTGGGTTCAACAGACACATCCTGCAGCACAGAAAAGGAAGGAGCAAAATCTTGTGTTATGTATGAACTGGTCTCTACTGGGATTTTTGAGGAAGCTTGAAGTCAAGGAGATAGTCTTGTGTTGAGGAAATGATGCTTCGTTGCCAGGTTGTATTTTTTTTCTTCTTTATCAATACTGGCATAACTAATTACATTAAAGCATAAATGACCTTGTTGGAACAGCTAATCTTAGTCAAATGAGTGTGCCACTCCCACAAGTCACTGGAATGACACTTAGCATAATAGCTCCTTAATATGTGGAACATCTGTTCTTTGTTTTTTAAATAATCAGTGACTCTTCCTCATTACCTTCACTTACCAGTGCCAAAGTGAGCCAGCCATCCCTCGCATAACATTTAAACTTTTTCACTTCTGGCTGGATGGGGTTTTGAAACCACTGACAAGAAAATAAGCAATATCAAAACTATAAATTATCTGAAATCCCAGTTACAATTAATGTGTAATAATTAACTCATGGTAATTAATGGCACTGGCTAATAAATTAACAAAAGCACAGTTTCTCTTTTGGAATTAGAGTAACAGGAATGCTAGTAGCATGAGTTATGCTTTCAGTCTTGCTTTTAAGGGGGACTGTCTTTTGCTTTAGGAGCAATAGGATTGAAACCCCTCCAACAAGCTGAGCACAGTGGATAATCTTTTAAAACATGCTAAATACAAGAGCCCTCAGTGACCGTCCAGTCAAGCCACACCATAAGTAGAGCTAGCTGTCTACATAAATAGCTGCTCTCGCTGCAGCAGTGCACAGGCTACTCGAACACTGTTTCGGGAGAGCCAGGTGAAGAGATGGGCTTCCCGAGGCCCTGGAGGGCAGTGAGCTCTGGTTGTTTCCCTGCTGAAGAACAGCCCCAGCACTGTCTGCCTGGGCACTTCTGCGGCTTGTGCGAGGGACACTGCCATGGGCAGAACGTGCCTCAGGTGACAGAAGAGCCATGTTTGGCTCGTTAGGCCCAAACCAATCCCTCCAGCTTCGTTCAGGATGGCAGGGAAATACGATGTGGCTATTCCCTGGGAGAACCGGGATGTCTGAATATTATTTGCTGATTGAACTTCAACAGAACTGTGCTTTCCCCTTCCATGCTGTCTGTCTTTAGGAGGCAGATAGCAGCCTAGCTTCTCCCTGCTGGGGCGTGGAGGACAGGGAGAATCAATACACACCTACTAATCTGCCTTCAGTTCACTTCTGCCTTTTAAGCTCCTTGGTCCCGTGGTACAATCACAACAATGCTAGAATAACACCTTAAAACCAATCATTTTAATGGGAACACACATAGTATAAAAGGTCTGACTGTCTGTGCACACATATACCATCAGTGGCTATTACCCAATAAAGCTGTCAGATAGAGAAACATCACAGCAAGTCCTTGAACAATATCTCCTCGAGTTTAAACAGAGAAAAAGCTTCTCACAATTCATTTCTCATAAAAATAAAGAAAAGAGGATCAATAGAAGCTGGACAAATGAAGCCGGGTTGCTTCCTATAGACAAGGAGAGAAACAGGGTTTGCAACCACAGGTGCTGGCTTTGGGAGGGCAGCCCACTGGCCATGCAAATCACCCTGACAGACTTGGCAGGAGCCCTCAGCTGCTAAATGCCAGTGTTGACTGCATGCATTGTCTTCTCCCAGGATTTGACTTTTATTCTGGAGAAGAGCAGGAGCCCAGGGTCCTTCCTCGAGAGCTGATAGGCCAGGGACTGCCAGACAACCGTGTTCTCTCTGCTTCCTCCACAGTGAGAACACAGCCTTGGCACAATGACAAACCTGAAATAATGAGCAGGGTGTAAATGAGCTGCTCTGCTGCACTCATGCCCTCGTGTTGGTAAATGCTGTCAGCACCCTCCTCCACTCTGCGCAGATGCACCCAGAAATTCTAGGCTTCATCATCCCATTTTTGCAGCAGTTCTTGGCCCCAAAAGGAGGTGTAGAAAGTGCTTTAATTTCTCTGTAGCGATTAGGAACACAGTGCTTCCTTCATGACATACTGTCTGTGCTTCTGAGGCTCCTGCACACTGAGCCCTTTGTATTTCTCTCTTCACAGTGTGAGTCCCACGATGCTCCACTTAATGGATGTTATTTAGGTTGAAAGGTAAGCAGCTTAAATGCTTTGCTTTCTAGCATCTGTGTCCTGTTAGAGCCATCTCTCACTCACTCTCAATTGCACATTTTGTTACATGAACATGTTTAGATAGAACAAGGATTTTTCTCTCCTTCAGATATTTATAGTGATGACTTGTGATGTAATCAATAGGTTTGCAGAATCTCACCCTGCACCATCGCATCTTTATTCTTCAGAATGATGCTCACTGCAATATTATAGCTAGGACTGACAAGATAAAGCTGAGTTAAAACAAATTGCACATTATCTGCTTCCATCCTGCTGTTGAGATTGCAAAAGAGAACAAATGAAATTCTGCCAAAGAGAAGCTCTTCTCCTTCCTCCCAAGCAGACGAGCGGCAGCTACTGAGGCAGACCAAGAGCAGCTCTGACAGAAGCTGTGCTGAGATGGGGCTCCTGTTCCCTCACCCCCAGCACATGACCAAAGTGCTCTGGGCCAGGCTCCAAGATCCGTATCCATCTTGCCTCCATGCTAGATCCCAAGCACATCTTTCCAAATCCCTCTTCGGTCTTTGCTCACTCAGCTCCTGGGGATCTCCAGGATTCAGCACGCCATTATAGGCCATACAGGAGTAAGGTCTGAGCTTTCGTTCTCCTGCAGCACACCCCAGGAGGTATAGCAATAGCTCACACCCGCTGTTGCCTGGTCTTCTTACCTCCTCCCCCAGGAACCACTGCAAGGAGAAACACTTTCAAGGAACTGGGATCATAAGACAGTTCTTCCCTCCCTGTCACAGCCAGCAGTGAGACAGTTTTCATGGGCCCAAAGAACACTGATGTCCCACACAGTCCCAGCAAGAGATGCTGGCAGGATCCCTTCATGGGCCAGTCTGAATGCTGGCTGTCTGCTCTGCCAGGCCTGCACCACAAAGTCTGAGTATTTGAGGGTGCTGACCTGCTGTGAACCTGCCTCTTGACAGCACATGCTGGAAGCATTTTTTGAACGACTTTGGGAAAGCAGGCTGGCTATGGGGAGGTTTGGCTGATTAGCATTTGAGCAAAGTGGTGTTCAATATGGGTATGTGTACTCTTTGCTGAACTAAGAGATAACAGGAGCTCTTCATGTAGTGAGGAATTAAATGCAGCCTTTTCAGGAAGCCACATGCTCCCGTAGTTGATGAGCAGTTGAGGGCATCTTGCCAGAGAGCTGCCCAACTAGGGGACTCGGCACAGTCATGGGGCAGTGTTTAATAACTTCCACATGGCTCCTTTGTGCTGTGGAATTATCTGACTTTGTTTCAGTCAGTGAGAGTGGGATGCTCTTTTGGGCACAGAAACTGCATTAAAGAACATTATGCTATCACTGCTCTGGATGGAGCTGCCAGGAATTGCTGCTTCTTGCTCTTGGCTGGAAGGTGGCTTCACTCTTTTTGTTATATGAGGTAGGTATATTTAAGTTCACTTGACAGGAAGCCTCTTGACTTCAGCAAGAAGGCACTGCAGACAACTCTGGCTTAGAGGCCAAAGAACTTCCCACTCTGGTTGCTGCTACTGTGAAAAAGAAAAAAAGAATTTCTCAAAAATAAACCACATTTGACCTGTAAGCGCAGAGCATAGCTTGGCAGATGGCAAGGGAGGAAATGAGGGATCAGGCACTGGGAAAGATAAAGGCAAAATACCACCTGATTTCCATCTACTTAAAAGCCAGTTCTTTACTGGGAAAAGTTGCAGACTCTGCCTCTGCACAGCTCCCTGCCTCAGTCTGTGAGTGCTTGAACCATGGACACCTCCAGTCTGAGACTATGAGAGCTGCAGAGGAATGCTTAATGACGTGACTGCTATCCCAAAGGATAATTACTGATCTGAACTACCTGCAACGCCCCTGGAAAGCTGTTTGTCATCAAAGACATTATTTAGCTAGCCAATAGCAAATAGTAGTTTTCAAATACTCCAGGAAATAAATTTCTACAGATTTTGAAGATACTAAAAGGGATAGATCATTATTACTTGGTATTAGGAGTTATTTTTCCTAATTCTGTGTAGAAAAGTCAGGCATGTGCTGGTAAGCGGAAGGAGCAGCAATCCTATGTAGCCTTAGTGCCTTGGTTCAGAATATCCTGGGCATAGTGGAGTCGGGAAAGACACTTCCTCCTTCTTTTTAGGGACACAGAGAGGTTATCTCCAAGCCCATCATTCCTGAAAGGCCTTTTAATTGCTGCAGGGCCAGTTCTGTTTGGGACAAGTCCCTGAGCAGTGTCCTCCTGGGCACTGGACTGTGATGAGCTCTGCCAGCACCCAGGCCCCACACAGCCCCAGGCTCTGCCCAGCGGCTTGGTCAGGACCTCAGTGTCAATAGCCCACGGTTCCATGGCTGGGGGAGGATTTAATGGCCACACCAGCCAACCACCTGCTTTTACATCTAGCCAGAAGGACACAAAGTATGTATCACCCTTGGCACTGGACCATCCTGCCTTGGGAGGTGTATCTGGCACGGCACTTGGGCTGCCCTTGGCATTGCAGTCCAACATCAGTTAATGCAACTCAGCAGGGAGTGCACCACATGCACATAAGGCGAGTGCAAGATGTGGCATTTGTGGAAAGGCATGTCAATGCCATGCCAGTGTGCTTGCCTGTGGCCGTGGTCATCATTGCCTTATTGTTGATAGAGATTAATTAGTATTTTATAGCATATATGTGGCGCGCCACCCCCTATTTCTGTGTTAGGGGAACATAGCTAACCGCCCTGGTTCGGCTGCTGGAGCGCACCCTGGGACTCATTCTGCCCATGACTGCCCAGTCAACAGAGGTCCACAGCAGTGGAGCCGAGCGCATGTGTCCCTCTCCTGGCCTCCTTCAGATGCACGCAGAACCTTGTGAAGAGTGGATGCAGCCAGCTTCCTTGTTAATACTGGGAGTATCTTGCACCTGCAGTACTATCCCATTCTAGTAAGGATGCTGTTAGTAAATGTAGGGCTTGAAAGTGCCAGTTGGGTCCAAAATAGTAATGAAATTACATCATAAATGCAGCAGCAAAGCTGATGTGGTTCCCCGTTAAACAACTCAGCTGTATATCCCATTTCATAGAGCTCTGAGGAGGCACTGCAGATTCCCTCCCCCATCCCATTCAAAGGAGCCCTGTCTGCTTTGAAAGCCTGTATTTTTTCCAGCATATCAAGGGTTTGGTTTCTTTGGACCTGACTGCAGATCCAGGAGGCCTTTGTGTGTATTTCACAGGGCTCTGTCCCTGCAAACAGACTCCTTTGGTTTTCAAGCTAGTGAGGTCCAGGATCTGCTCTGTCTTCTCTCCCTTTATATTTGTATCACTGTTCTATTACAGCAAGGTGCTGCAGAGAGGAGATGAAAAGAAGCTTGAAAGTCTGTTTCTGTGAAAGCGTGAATTTATTTTTAAATCTCTTGAATTATTTACTTTGTCTGCCTTTTTTTAATGACAGGTGAATACGTTTATGACTTGTTCTCTTTCCCAAGGTAGCGCTTGGCATGAAGGGAATTAATTACATGCAGAGTAAATGCAGCTGATGTTAATTTTCAAGTCAAGTTTCAGCTTTGCTGAAATTTCAGAAAGAAAGTAGTGTTTTATAAATTAAAAGAAGGCTTGGCATTTGGAAAGGCAGCAGAAACAGAAAACAAACATACTAGATGAGGGAAACTTGTCTTTAAGGATGTACTCCGGCAGCTATCAATAGACAGCTGTGGGAGATCAGTGTGGCAGCCCATCAGCTGTACGTGGAGAGTGTAATAGACTCCAGCAGCATACCAACACCTTTGGCAGGAATTGGTTTCAGTGGCAAATTGCTGGTCTGTGGCACGAGCTGCTGCTCTGAACTGACAGGGTGATTAAACTAGTTGCTCCTTTCTGTGAGAGAGCGCATGCCCTGTGCACTGCCAGGAAAACCTCATTCTGCTTCAAAGCAGTTTAGATGCTGATACCACCAGAGCTTAACTGAAAAGGATCCTGCACTGCTATGTCTGCACTGCTATGCAGGTGCACTACTGGCAGGACAGGCGAGGCTGTGGTTCCCAGGAAAATCAAATTACCATCAGCATACATTGACAAACTGGTCCCCTTTGTTGTTCCATCTGAGGCTAACGCATTTTGGTTCCTCCCTCCAGAAGGCTGGAATGATCTTACATTAACTCCTGCGGTATGAGAAATCTCGGGAGCACAGCCCCAGAGCTGGATAGGTGCAGTGGGCTGGAGCAGTGGTGCTGGCTCTGGCTGGACTGGGTGCAGGAAATGCCGTGCTGGTCTCCAGCAGACAGGCTGGACATGAGCGCGAGGACCCTGGCAGCTGCTTGCCAGCCCTCAGGAACTTGCCCCTGCAGGCAGCTGACATGGAAAGGGTCATAATTAATTTAACTCTCCATCCGTCAAGCCCAGTTTCCATCCCTGGAATGACAACTCATACGTGGTGCTTTGGAAGAGAGTGGTTCCTTCCAGCCTTCAGTGCTGCTTATAGGCAGTGTTGCCCTGTGCAGCTTAGCAGACAGCAGATCTGTTTTAAATGTGGTCTTCTGATTTTTATGTGCTGTAGTATTTACTGTTCCAAGTTCTTATGTCCCAGGTTTCCAGCTGTTTTGTTTAAATCTGATGGAGAATGACCCTGGGAGCAGAGGGAGAATCTCTGCTGAGGTGAAACTGCTTTGGCTGTCCACTGCCAGTGAAGCACTCTGAGCTGAGTTGCAGTATAATCCATGTCTCATCTGCATCACTTCATCATCTTCTAACAAGCAGACTACAGTTTAGTGTGTCTGAGTGAATTTATTGCTCTGGGTCTTGTTCTGAGGAGCAATGACTACTGGGTGCCCCATTATCTTTTACCTCATGTGTGTATGAAACAAACAGTCATCTCATGCTTCCTGTAGCTTATGGCCCATATCTGATAGTGGAATGTAAAATGAGTTTATGATTTAGAAGTAGAAAAGGTTAACTTTAAATAATAATAAAAAGTTAAAATGCAGAATAGAAGTGTTACTTCAGTTTTTATGGGTTCTACACAATTTTGGCTTCTTCCCCGAAGGATTTAGTATAACTTAATGAGAAAATTGCATTCAAATCCTGTGGGCTGCTCTGCCGTGACTGAAGTGAAATTAGGGGAGATATACAAAGAAGTTTTACAGAAACCGTTGGTATGGCTGCCTGCCAGGGGAAGCACTTGGTGCCTGGGCTGTACTGTCCCTTGAACGGAACAGAGATGGGACAACAGCAGGCTTGTGGTAAGAAGGGAGGACACAGCTGCGTGCTTTTGAGGCCATAATGCTGCACTGATGGTGCCTGGGGCACCTGAGAGCACAGGGGCCTCTTCTTGCTGTTCCTGCCCCCGGGGATGTTTGCTGAGAGCTACTGGGAAGGAGCAGCTCATCAGATGGCTTCTTGCTCGGAGCATGGTTCTTGTTTTAAATTTGTTGTTGGCTTGTTGATGGCAACTTACCTTCCTAGGGCTTCTCAGCATCCAGTGCCACGGTCTGAGGCCTCCCAGAAGGAAGGAGTACCAGTGAGAGATTTTGCCATCTAGCCCAGACCCATGGGCATTGCTTCTGTCACCCTCCTTAGCCTTGCTTGAGGTGTTGTCTGAGATCCAAAACTTCCCGGAGCAGTCCCCTGAGCACATGCACAACCAAGTTGTGGCTTTGCCTGTCCCACACACTGTTCAGAGGACCATAGAAGGATCCTGCTGTACACAGGCAAGGTGCTCTGCCTCGTCCTCCTGTGAATGCTGTGCGGCACACAGCTCCCTGAAACTTGGGACAGTCTTAGCTCCTGGTCTTTGGGAACAGAGAGGTTAAAATCACAAAGTAACTGTGGGTCTCTGCCCATGAAGGGCCCTTGGGAAGGGCTGCTGAGTGAGAAGGACCACTAGGACTCAGCTCTGTTTGCACAAGCGGCAGCGGGGTGTGCTGCAGAGCTCAGTGCTCTGCAAGCTTGCCTGATGCCCCTAGCAGGAGCACTTGGGGGTGTGAGCACGCAAAGGACCTGGGTTGTTACTCAGCGCTGACATTCCAGACATGACTGAGCCGTTTTGATGAAAGAGATGGAATATGACAGTTTTACTATTCAATTGTTTCTTATAGATTTCAAATAAAAATAAATTGGCTTCTTTTAAAAGAACAAACTGTGGAAAAGCTTTTGTAAGCAGAAGTGAGTGGTCTCTGAAGCATGGCAGACAGCTCTGTATTCACAGCCAGCTAACAAGCTCTTCAAGGCCCAGTGCAGAGGGGGCTGGACTGAAAAGCCAATGCCTCTTCTCAGCTCTGGCTTTGCTTTGAGTCACTTGGGGAAAGAAATGCACAGGAGGAAGGGGAGGAGGTTTTAGAGTCTGAGCATCCCCTAGAAGGCTGGCTCATCCCCAACACCATTGCAACAGCACTGCAGACAGCACATTGCTGCCACTGGTAAGCTCCTGCCAATGCCTCCCGTCCCCAGCGGCGGGGTGCTTCTTGCAGAAGAAGCAACGAAAACCGGTGTGAGACTGGCACAGTCTCTGCCGTTTCTGTTGCAGTGGGGTGCAGGAGGCCAAACAAGATCAAGTGTAGCTGCTGCCCAAACATTCTAGGAGACATGGTTCCTGCCCTGGGGGGCCGACAGGCTCGGCGTGAAACTGCACGGCACAAGCAAGGAGGCAGCGGCCTTGCCTGCATGAGAGGGATGAACTCCTTGGCCCTTCCAAGAGTGGGTTCTTTGTTGCTGGAGTGCCTCCCTCTCAAGGGCAGGCATGGGGCTGTGTGAGCTGACTGTCTCTGGAGGGGCTCCCCATGGGTGCTGGCGTTCCCGGGGCTGCCTGTGGCAGACTTGGTTTTTCCAGGGTGCTGGAGTTGGTGGTAGAGTGGGTCTGCTTGGGTGCCTCCTGGACCCCTATCCCCTTTGTGAGACTGCTTTCCACAAATGCAACGCATCTGGGGAGCACCACATCTACAGGCACTGCGGTGCATTTGGTTTGCATTTAGAAGGAATTGCTGGCTTAGGAGGTTTATGTGCTGCTTTCATAAATCACAGGCCTGTCATTGCCCTCCAGGCAGCGCCCTGCTCTGCAGGACTGGTAGCCTCTGCAGACTGCCAAGCCTGGGGTGGTGATGGGGGACACTGTGCTCAAGCTGGGGCTGGCAGCGGGTGCTGGGGAAGGGCAGAGTGACCACCAGGCCCCCAGGTGCAGTCTGCCTGCAAGGGAAGGGTTTGGTGCACGTCCCCAGGAGCTGCTTACTGGCAGGCCGTTCCCAAGGAATTAGCAGAAATTTGTGCAGACAGAAAAGTCAGGAGGGCAATTGCCCTGCCATTAAACAGGCTGACAGAAAGTGCAGGGCCTGCATCTGGAGCAGTGATGATATGGACTGTGTCTGTCAGGATGGGGCTCAGAGGGCTGGATGCCTTGCTGTGCCCCCAGCCTGGGAGGAGGGAGCTCGGTGGGGCCAGGCAGCCCCCACTGCTCCTTGCACACATCTCTTGGGAATGCCTGTGGTGAGAACCACAGGCTCCATCCCCTCAGGGTGCTGTTGACCAGAAGAGCTCTGTGCCCTGGGCTGAGAGGTCACTGTGGCCCTTCAGCACTGAGCGGCACTTCCCTGGCACGAGTGTTGGCCAGGGCCAGGACTGCAGGGCCCACAGCAGCTGAGGTCCTGGATTCTCCTGCTTTCCTTAGTGCCTTCATTAATGTGGCAGGCTAGAGAGTCTGGCCATTCTTCTTGGGCTCTTTGCACCTTTTAGCTTTGCTGCTAAGGACTAGTGTATGCTGGGCTATCTGTTTATCAGCTGGAGTTTGCTAATGAAGGTATAAGCGTTCTGGATTCTTTGGAGGACTTTGTTTGCAAAGACCCTGGGATACATGAGCAAATGGCTGTAAGGAAAATGCCTTTCATCTTCATCACAAAGCCTTGGAGACATCACTTCATTCAGGAATTAAATTGCAAGAGTCATCTGGTGTCAAATAAGTTTCATTTAATAGGTCACTCACTTAAATAAAGTTTCTGTAGAAATCGATATCTCTTTCTCCTGCAATTGACAGCTCAAGACATTGAAAATGGCATTTTTCACATACGGTTTATTTAATTTTAGGAGGAAGAATCCCTCCCACACCTGCTTGGTCTAAGCAGCGCTGGTACAAGGTTAACAGTCTGCTGAGGTGGAAACCTGTCCCATCCTTTCCCATGGGGATAATGTGAGGTCATTTTACATAGGCTTGCCAGTCTCATGTGCAGCCAGGATGCCATTGTCATGGGGCTGTACCAGAGGGGTGTCCACAGCTCACTGAAGGAAACAGGGACAAGTCATTGTCTTCTCTCTTACAGATGAGTTTGGCAGGGCAAAATGCCTCATTATATATCTTAGCAGAACTAGACTTTCTGTAGAGGCAGATATCTGTGAGCTATGAAGACTGGAGATTGCAAAAGGGACGCTTCTGTGTCCAGAGTAGGTTAGTCTTGTAATCTCAGCCTCCCTTAAGAAAATGGGACACCTTTGCTCAGTGTTTTTTATTTCAGTCCGATAGTATCCCACGGGGAAGGGAGGAGACTCTGGCAGACTTCTGCACCATCTCCCAGGAGAACTCTGTGTAGGAAATGAGAGCTGTTATTATTCCTACTATAGTGAAATAATTGTTTCTGAACACTTGCTGTTTCCTCCACTTACTTTTCAGTCTTAAGCAATTTCTGAGATTGACATGCCGTCTCCAGTCACATTTGTCTTGTTGTATGGCATGACTGATGCAATTACAGCTGACATTGTCACAGCATTTTGCACAAATGCCTTCAATTGCAGGCTAGCAGATGACCCCTGAAATGAGCAGCAGGAGACATCAATGCCCTAAACTTCCTCCACAGGAAAGAGCTGCTGGCTCTCGGGGAACATGTGGCCAGTGTCAAGTTTTTCAAGCAAACGCTTTCCTGCTGGTTGTGTGCAAGAAGCAGCGTTATTACTCCACTCTTGCACAGCCTGCACGTGGACTTTCCCTATCAGCGTTTTTGGCCACGAGACACAACTTGCAACCAATGAGAGTAACTGCTTTGGCAGTAGACATCAGTTTGAGACGACTGGGCAGTGCACAAAGTGCTTTGCCTCCTCTCTGCCCCTGGATACAAGTGCCAGCAGCCACTGTGAGGTGTAGAGCGGTGAGGGATCGGGGACTGGCCCAGCGATCAAAGCCAGGCTCTGCAGGGGTGCATGTCCTCGCAGAAAAGGAAAACTGTCACTCCCTGGGTATTTACTGTGGGAGAGTGGCAGTGTGCTTGCAAATGCTTTTCTATGAAGAGGGACAGCAGCACCTCAGGTGGGGTGCTGTGCAGGGAGAGGAAACGCCTTGGATGTGAGTTAAGCAGTGGGAAGAGCACTGGAGGTGTTGGGGACACCTCTGCTAGCTCACGCCACAGGCGCACGGGATGCTCACTGGGTCTGAAGCATAAAACTGGGGTGGAAATTTCTTCTCCTTGGAGTGTACAGCTCCAGGAGGCAAGGCATCCATGGGACAGCAAATACTGGCTCTCGAGCTGAGAAGCAGGCAGCAGCTGTCAGGAACGCTCAGCAGGGCACCAGCCGGCTCTGGAGCCACCGGCGGGGGCTTGCGGCAGGGCTGGCTGCTGAACACGCTGCGCTCCCCCTGCCCCGGGACGGCTGCTCAGATGCAGGGGGCAGCTCCTGCTTTCCTGACAGCTCCTTGCTGTGGATGGGAGAAGCCAGTTGGTCTGCTAGAGGGACAGGAGTGGCTGTGCAGTCCTGCAGCATTCTGGCTGTGCTCAGTCTCATTGCTCTGAGAGTGTAGGAAGGCACTTTCAGGACACGGTTGGAGCAACTCATAGCAGCTAACCCAGATCTGATGGCAGTTCCCCACTCCCCGCCCGCAGACTGAATTAGGTGCTATGTAAAACCGCCCAAGCTTTTAATGACCTCTTTCAGACACAAACTGACCATCTAACTTTGCACAATTCACTGAGATTCCATTTTACTCAAGGAAATAAAAATAATAGTTTAAACCGTTTCAAATATAGCTGTAAATCCCTAACAACATTAACCTTTTCCAAAGCATTAAGCTGATCCCCGGTGGATTCTCAAAATTGCTATTAGGAGGAGGCACGAGATACTCTCTCCTGAACTTCATGTTCCCAAAGTAAATAACAAGCGACGCTGAGTGTGGGGTTTATTAGCTTTGTGACTGGTGCCTCCCTGTCTCTTCACCCTATTCTGAGTCATCAAACATTAGCACTTGCTGCATTAGGAAGGCAAAAGTTCATGCAGAGAATCACAGATGTGAGGAGGGGGACTAAGGTGATGTCTGGGTTCAACGAGGGAACAGCAGCTGCTGCAGAGAGCGTGGGAACAGTGGAGAGCTGTCTGGCTTGTACAGCCGTGCATCTTCCTTTGAAGAGATCTGAGGCTCCGGTGTTCGATTGTCAGAGGGACTTGGCGGAAGACAGCAATAGCGGGAAAGGTTTAATTAGGCTTCTGAGTCCAACTCATTCATTAGACAAGACCAGATCCAGGATTTCATTGTGGTGCACTGGCTGAGGGAAGGGAATGGGGACCGCTGAGCTCTCTGGGGCCACAGAGGATTGCCCCTAAAAGGGTAAAGTGGCCTAAAGGAAACACCTTTTTGATAATAACACTACAGTCCTGCCCACGCAGGAAAAAACAGATCAGGGCCTTTTTACTGAGAATATACTCCTGCTGTGGCACATCCATCTGGGGCAATTTCACAAGATGAATACTATCATAAGGGGACACTGCATTTAGTCTCCCCTGGAGCTGAAGAAGTCCTCTCCGGGTGGCAGTCCCAGACCGTGGGATGGGAGCAGGGGAGCAGGAGCCAGGTCTGAGGGGGTATAAGGGAAGGCTGATGCCAGCAGGAGGGTTTGCAGCAGGAGTGATGCAGATGTGGGGCAGGCAGTGTGGAGCAGTATTTCCTAAACATTGCCTGCCATGGGGCAAGAGAGCAGGAGTGGAACTGGCTAAGGAGAGATACAGGAATACATACCAGCAGGGACTGGTCTGAGATTAGGCAAGAAGGGTAGGTGAGCTGGGCCTGGGAACCAGAGCAGCAGGTGGAAGAGTTTTGCAGAGGGCCTTGCTGCAACCCTCTGGAGCCTGCAGCGGGGGAATTTTGTGTGCTGTCAGGGAGATGAGGAAGGGCAGGCCCCGGGGCTAGGGAGTGCTAAGCCTTTGAGATGCCTTTCTCTTTCTTGTTGAAAGAATCTGTACCAGGTACACCGCATACTGGGATGGGAATCTTGTCTGGGTAGCCTAGCTGCAGCCCAGCCATGCTGGTAGAGATAAGAGCTGTCGTAGCTCATCCCTGCCTGGTCCTGCCACGAAGGTGCTTGGTGTCCCTGCTAGGAGCAGTCCTTAGAGAAGATGCAGGGGCTAGCTGCTAATGGTAACGTAGCAAACCGCATCTCCTCTGATACGGCTCAGCACCATCTCTGCTTTGCTGTGTCCCTGTGGAGCCTGGCTCTGTGACAGACTCCAGGAGATGGAGCTCCTTTTCTCAGGCTTCCTTTGGTCACATCTGCACCTATCCTGCTGCTGTGCAACTTTCTGAAGCGCTGGCTCTACTATCCATTCATAGCGTGCTGGGAGAGCAGCTGCAATTGTATATCCAATAAGGACAGATTACTTCTAGGCTGCTTCAAGTGCCATTAAAAGACATTTAGTTCTAAGAAAGGACAAGTTCACATTCTATCTATCTAACATCCTTAATGCTTGTAATTTCTATGAGCAGTAATATTGATTCCTGGGGCTGTGCTGACTATAACACAAATGGACAGCAACTGGTAGGAGGAATTTCCTAACCCTGCTATATTGGGTCCCCTGAAGATGCCTGAAGAGTGATTTGTATGTTCCCAGCAGCTGTAATCTGGTAGTGACAAAGGCTTGTGACCTGCGTGCTATCAGTTACGTCCTGGTTGCCATTTCCATGGCAGAAGCTGGGCAGGGAAGCAGCTTTGTACGCTCAGTGCTCTCTAGTTTTCCTCTGTTGTAGCCCCTTGTCAGGGGCCCTCAGGCTTTTATGGCATTCTCAGTCCTCTAATGCAGGGCCAAGCCCCTGGATGTTTCCTGCCTCCCGGCAGGCGTCCAGTGCGGAGGCAGGAGGCGGGAGGCAGGTGCCTGTGCAGAGCAGTGCCAGCAGATGTGCCCGTTCCTGAGCCAGCCACGGGCGAGCCAGTGAGGGTCGGCTCAGCTCGTAAGGGCCCTGCTCCGGCATGCTGTGCCTCTGTGGAGTGGCCCTGCGGAGAGTGGGGTGGCTTTCAGCAGTGAGAGGCAGGCTGGAGGGGCTGGGTGTCACCCCACTGTGAGCAAACGGGGACGGGCCCGGCCTCTGATAATGGTGTTCTGCCCCGAATGGCAGATGCTGTGTTCATAACTTGTTTTAACTATCTCCCCACACTGTTTTTAGACTGAACAGCTGACAATTAACAAGCCTGTTACTACATTCATCCCAGGCACTTCACATTGAATTACTGATATGTTAAATATCTGATTACCTTTGAAGCTAACTGGCTTACAATAGATCCAGCACAACAAAAGCATTCTCAGCTCTGAGAAGGTGACAATCAAAATTGGTGCCATCTGTTTTTATTGGTAAGGAGCAGAAAACTCCTTTGAGCTCAGAGAAGATATCACAATTGGAAAGCTATGATACATATCTAAAATATGACTCCATATTTCCCATCTTTTCATGGCTACAGAGCTTTCAATAGTGCAAAGCCAATTTTTATTTGAACATATTTGTGAGATTAACCTAAACCATGGGCCTGGGCTGCAGTTTGCCCTTCTGATAAACAAGGATAAACATAACCGGTACTAGCTGAGAAAAGAGATCTGGCAGTAAACAGAGCATTATTGAAGAATGTTATTTTCAGAGGTGCAGCTGCTTGTCTCTGACAAATTAAAAAGGGAAGCATCTGCAAGGCACAATGGGAAGAAAATAGTCCAGGAGAGGTTTTATCAACACTCAGAGGTAATAGTCCTGTGGAGACAGTCTTCTAGTGCTCTGCAAAGTATTATGATGCTATATGTTAGTGTTCAGAGAGCTGAAGTAGGCATTTGTATGCATTGTGCAAGTAATGGTATGTTATTTAAACATGCTTTCCTCTAAGAGTCTGTATTCTCTAATTCTCTGTCAGTAAATACACGTCTTTTAGAAGGGTTTCTTCCAAAAGAGGAGGGAGTTCATCCTTCAGTGCTTCTGGTAGGAGAGAGGATCTATAGACCATCTCCCTGTGCCTTCTCCAGGCTGACACCAGTCCCTCGCACTCCCTGGTTTTGTCTGGACATTTTAGTAACAGGGTGAAGACAAGCACAAGAAAGCTCCTATCAAGTAGTATGCCCCGTGCTCTTGCTCCCTGTAGCACACCTCGCAAACACCTCCTGTGTCTCGCCTCCCTGAGCAGCTGCCCTGCCTCTCGCGGCGTTGTCGCCTGGGACCTCCCTCCAGTTCTGCAGCAGCAGCAGGTTGGGAGCCTGCGGCTGCCCCGTTCTCACACTGGCAGCCTGTGCCTTGGGAGGTGCATTTTGTTTGCACTGCGGCTGTGGGTTAGCACCGTTAGACCACAGAGGGAGGAAAGGAGTTTATATTTATGTGTGAAGTGTGTGCATGCCATTCGAAGAATTGCCTGAAAGTGGAAATAACATTTACAGTTGGCCAGGAGAACACCCTCTTAATTTGACTTGACGTTTATGATTTCCCATGTGTTTCTTAAAGAAGCATCTTTTCCCACTGTGTTTTAAGTTAACTGTGGTCCATCTGGTCTCTGTGCTGTGTCCTACCCAAGGCCCTACACCAGGTCCATGAACCTGCTAGATGTTTGGGTACCCCAAGCATGGCGTGAGCTCTCTGTGCCTCCTTTCTTGCAGCCCAGCAGTGGGAATCCCTGCCCGAGGCTCTCCTTGGAGCTGCCCAAGACAGGATGGTGACTCAGCAGAGCTGCTGCCCCATGGGAAGAGGGGGACATGGGAGGGCAGGCCCCCAAACACAGCACCTGCGCATGTGGGCTGTGGGAAACACCTGCCTGGAGCCCCGAACAGGTTCTTGGGTGTTCACCTGCACTCCATATTTAGTGTCTGTCTGTCTTCCAACCCTTCTCTAGGACCGTCATTTGACCTGGCTTCTGTAAATTAGAGTGTGGAGTTATTTCAGAATATGCAGACTCAGGCAAGTCTTGCCTTTGACTACACTGGTAGTTGAGATTGTATTAAAGAAGCAGCTACAGCTCCATAGCGAAGACCTACGGGGAGACAGCATTGACCTTGCAACACTGGCTTTCAAAGTGTTCAGAAAAACATTTGGAGAAGCGTTTGGAGGTCTGTACACCAGAGAGAGCTGTCCTGAAAAGGCACAGGGCACTCCAGACTATCTGGGCTGATAAAGCAAATTCCCAAGGGAGCTGGGACAGCCTGATTTGAAGCAAGTCTAGGACAGGAATTCAGGAGATATCTGCCACATTCAGACAAGAGACCAAATGCTCTGCTGCTGACAGTGGTTGAACAGCGTTGGGGCTGGAAGGGAAGGTAGGAAGGAGGTAACCACCCGAGCAAGGGCAGGGAGGGAACTGTGGCAAGGTAGTATCTCTTCCCTTGCTACAGCATAAGTTCACCCACGGTGCAGAGTGAGCGCATCCAGCCTCCCCAGCTGCTCCGCACGGCCACTCTGCCAGGACTTGGCAGGACCTTTAAGGGGGACTGCAGGGAAAATGTGGCAGGCTCAGCTAGTGGTTGGAGCAGATGACTGCAAATCAAGGACTCTGTCTCCTGCTGTCACACACATGTAATGGACGCATGTCTGTTACTTCTTTGAAAGGAGTATTCATGCTTTGTAATGCAGATGTATTCTTTCATGGAGATGATCTATAATGCATCAGAGGGGAACGTATTTGTAGAGGTGCGACAGAGGTGTTACTCCTCCTGCTGTCTCACACCTTTCCTTAACAAAGTGAGTTTGAGTTTTACAGTCAAACAAAAGGTGGAGATGAACCTTTTGTAAATGGTAACACTTAAAATTCCTGCTGCTTTGAAGCTGGAGGCTGAGCAGATGCTGCATGCTACAGCCATTGCCCTCCTGAGATCCTGGGTTTTAATTCACCTCCGTTTATGTCATCTGTTCCCTTTGTGCTGGTGTGACACTGTAAAATGCGCTCAGCTCCCAAGGTGCCTGTGGAGCAAATGAGTTCCTGTTCCAGCTCTTGCTGCTTGTGTCCTGCTCATCCTTTTACAGCATGTTGGGCAGCTCCATCTGCAGCCAGGTTGAGCCCCTCTATGGACCAGTACCTTTCCTTGAGAGAACCAGACGTTCCAAACCAGTTCCACAAAGCTGTCATCTGAGGAAAATCTTGATCATCTAGCCATGTTTTTACACCTCCTGCAGCATAAGCTGCGGGGGTCATTGGGGAAGTTGTCAACAAGTTTTCAGAAAAAAGGAGCCTTTTGGGGGGGGTCAGACTACCTTCCCATGTGATGAAAGCACTGACTTCAGTAATGCCTCTTCCTGGGAACCCATTTGCATGGGGAACAGACTGCATGCTCTGAGGACTTCCGTGTGTTTGTGCTGGAGATGGCATTGGAGATGACACAACTAAGTCCTTAAGTCAAGTCAGGCTTAGGTCTGCCACTTTGCTAAGTGCCAGCCACCTCCTTGGAAGGAGGAAGAAAAGCGTGGGGAGCAGGCAGGAAGGCAAGCTCTCAGGTGGCCCTTGCAGAGATCTTGTCATCCGAGGACCAGGGCAGTGTGCTGCACAAATAGGTTGTCCAATTCTAAGGTAAATGTTAAGCCTGGAGACGGATGTGGTTGTGGGTACCCAAGGAGTTTCTCTTCCAGAACTGCATTAAGCATCACCTGTGGGACTTCAGAGAGCCTGCAGAGGGGAGCTGGATTGCCTCACAGACTTGCTATAGCTAATTCGTGGCATGATTTGTAATAATGGTAAGGCAGAGGAGGCTCTTAAATCTGCTTATTGCCCCAGAGGAGTGTCTTACATTTCTTGTGTTGGAAGACTGTTGCTCATGAGCACAAGGCTGCATCTACAGCATCAGGCTTCTTGGCTCTGAGTAAGAGAAGCAAGCCACGTGCTCTCACTTGTGTACTTGTGGCAAGCAGAGAAAGGATATTTTATAGAATTAATTCTAATAGCACTTAGATGCTTTCTCCAGTGTCCATGACTCAATCAAAGGGCTAGTGAAAGAATGGCACAAGCCCATATTCCCAGGAAACACTGCCAGGTGTCTCATGCTGGCTGGAGTAGAGCTCTGACCCTTGTCTGCTGGACCTCAGTCCTCTACATGAATTATGTTTCCCTGGACAAATCCAGTGAGATGTAGATGAATCTGAGATAAATACGGTTTCTATAGTCCTTGGCACTTCCTTAGCAGAAAAAAGTTAACTGATATAGTTTATTAAATGTCTTACAGTTCTTCTTTGGTCATGTTTATCCATAGGTGACCATCTATTTTCAATACGATTATACTGGAGGGAACTGGCAGCAAATTCCTTCAGCTACCCAAAGCTCGGTCTAGGGCTTGGTGCTTAACATGCTGCTGCAGTACAGACACATCCTTTAAGCATCAAGAAAGAGATGTGGATTGGGATTTTTTTCTTCAAAAAATGACATTTTGAAGTAGGTTAAATCTACCACTTTTCCACATTTTCTCAGAGAGAGATTTTGTCTGGCTAGTGTACGTGCTTTCCATGAGAAATTATTTATGAGCTCCTGAGTCCCTCGTCTACTTTTCTTGATGTAACAATAGTAGATCTGGAGGAATGACCAAGGTTAGGTTTATAGTCTCACTTCAGATGTAGTGCCAAGTTATTCAGTGCTTCGTTTTGTTAGTGCCTGAACCAAAGGGCTATTTATCTCAGCAATGTCCTTCAGATTATACCTATATACCATTTTACCAATAAGGCATGCACCTGCTGCTCTAATCCCAGAAGAAATCAATGTTTCATTTCAGAGATGCCAATTCTTTTCTCTCCCTCCTTTTGCCATTCTTATGAAGACAAACTTTTTTAGGGGGTGTGGGAAGAAATACAGAAGGATTGTGGAAAAACCTTGTCTACTTCAGCTACTGCATCCTGTTCAATTATGAATAATAGGCCAGCTCACTGTAGGGCATGGTCATCGGGGTTTAAGTGATCAATATATATGAATGGGATAGGACATATTCTTTGTTGGAGTCCCCTCCAAATAGCTGGCCTAGACTTCTACGGTCCTAGTGGGACGTGTAAGATGTGACCATGTCATTACTGTCTTTGCTGGCCAAATGCAAAACTGTAGCTCAGCTCCTTGCTCACAGCCAGTTATCTATCCTGGCACTTGTATAATTATAATACATGCTTTATTGCTTGTCAATATTTTAACCTTTCTGACACATTATCCCCTAGGGCAACTGAGCAACCTTAATAATATAGCTGATAATTATCCTCCACATGAATAAAGTTATCACTAGGGTCCTGTATAAATTACATGGAAAAGATGACAGATTTCACTGGCTGGTCATCACAAAAATGGGAAGAGGCACAGATTGTGACAGCTTAATGGGGAAGGTAATAAAACCAACAATAAAGTCATTTATAATATAAGCAGTGATTCTCAGGCCCTTCTATTTGTTTTCATGCTAATAGAAGATAAATGTCAGATTAGGAACAAGACCTGAAATTTCTATTAAAAATATTTGGAAAATGTCATTAAATATCAGCAAAGAAGTGGCAGCGTGGGTCTTAATTACCTGTATGAGGTCCTTGGAAGCAAAGTGGGGATAATAGTATTTGCTTTGCTGTTTCCTGGGGGGCTGCAAGGAGTAATGTTTCTACAATGCAGGACCCTGTGCTGTCCCTGCAGGCAGCAACTACCCCTCACTTCTGGAAGGAGCAGGGTGTTGTGTGGTGCCTCAGCAAGAGGAAGCCTCCCAGCCACTGAAGGAGAGCGGGACAGGGACCCTGTCAGGGATCCCAAATTGGGTACATCACGACTGTTTTGGCAGGCTGCAGGTTTCACAAGGAACCCAAGATGTCATTATAAACAAAAAAAAGACTTCAATGCAGGTGTGAAAAAGCCCTGCAGCAGTAATGGAGTGGTGAGAAAGGGGAGGGTGCATTATAGTGTATATGAAGGTATAAGACACACTCACTAGAAATCCATGAAGGACTGGTGTTTGCATCTTTAAGTTACATGTCAGTATTGCTGGTTAGTCATCTGGAACGCACACTGTGAAAATGCATGTGTGCAGCCCTTAACATTTATACTCCACACTAACAAAAGGTTTGGGAGTGCGAGTGAGCAATGGTGGGAATATGGAGTGAGCAGAAGTGTCTCAGGGAATGGCTGAGACTCCCTGTGTTGAGACCAGGGTAACAGCTGAAAGAGTGGCAGAGCAGGAGGCTGCCGCCCAGCTCTCCTGGGGAAAAACCTGGGTGGCCTGGGTACGGTATGGTGCTGCGGCAGGAGGTGCCACGGGCTCTGCCCTGTGCCATGCAGGTGCTGGGGAGCTGAGCAGATTGGGGCTGGCGTGGTGCTCCCCAGCAGAAAAGCACAGGTGCTGCCTGGGTGTCACCCCCTGCATGCCAGCTGCCAGTGAAGCCAATGCTGCTGAGGCTGGAAAGGCAGGAATGGCTCTTCCCAGCGAACAGCCTGGCCTGGGCTGCCCTGGCTCTGGATGGTCTCTTCAGCATTCGTCTTGGCACAGGGATTAATCTGAGGATGTCTCTGGGACGCAGGCTGGGGAAAAGGTGGGGAAGGGAGAGTGATGGAAATTATATTTGTGTCTGTGCATAACATTCGTGGTGTGTTCTCTCGCACTTCTTGTAAACAAGCGCTTTGAGGTCTGAGCCCTGGTGCCTCCAATCTAGCGAGTGCCTTATTGATCAAGTCTTGCCATTTGATCCCCTGAACTGCCTAGCATTGCACAAAAGGGGTAAATTGCTCCTTATACTTTAAAACAACCAGAGTGTTTTTAGTGCATGTAGACCCATATGATAAATACAGAGGCACAGCTGGGATGAGAATAGCAAAAAGCAGAGGGATAATTAACAGCTGGAACACCACAAACCAGTTCCCTAGCCCAAGCCCTGGAGGAATGCAATACATTCATCATGTTGCTCTCTGGGCTGATGCTACATCTCTGGGGTGTGAGGTATTGAATTACAGTCTCCAGAAAATATTGTTTGGGGAATGTTGAGGAGAGCTGGTAAACAATGTGCTGGAAGGTGACAGATATGTTTGCAGCTTCATATAGCGCTTTCACAATAAAAAGAGCCATCCGGGGTTTTCCCGTCGCTGCCCTGCCTGTCAGAACTGGCAGGCAGCAGGCTGTCTGCCAGGCCTTGGTGGGGGAAGTCAAACTCAGCAGCCAGTGGGCTTGCTCAGTTCTGATGACTGTTTTCTTTAAATGATTATTTTATTACTGAGCGCAACACTAACAATGGCTGATGAACCTCAGGTTTAATGAAGCACCATCTGTGATTCAGCTGTTGTAGAAAGCAGCATGAAGAGAGCTCTTAACACTGGCTTTGGGCATAGTCTAGCCTGGACACTGCTTCTGGGCTCTCCTGTCCATGGTGTGGTGTCACGGAGGGTGCCAAAGAGGTTCCTAGCTCAGAGCTGCTGTCCACACGATCTGGACATAGCCAGCCATCTCCCCTGTGCTTGCACCAGGAGCTGCACCACAGCCACACAAAGGTGGGGATGGTGGAGGCAGCCAGGACCTGCTTTGTAAGATGCTTTCCTTTCTATTCCCCTTCTTCACAGGGAATCATTCAGAAGACTTTGATCTAGGATGACACTTCACTCCTACAAACCTGCCAGCAAGTCATGGCAGTCTCCCCGAGTCAAGTTCAGGGCTTTCTCTGGTGCTGCCTACCTCTCAAGCATCCTGCATAACCTCGTCAGTGGCTCCGCTATGCAGTGTTCCAGATTAATGGTCAGATTTTCTCTGTGTGCTGATGAAAGGGGGAGTTTTAAGGTGGTCTGCTACCTGTTAAAAAATCCCATGAGAATCTCAGAGAGAGAAAAAGACACAAAAGAGCTGTTTACGTGGGAAAATCTACCAACAGCAGTATGTTTCTTCTGGGGCAATTTTCCCGCACATGTAATGAACACTCCCAGCAGTACCAGAGCATATGACGCCCACCTGGATGTCTGGTGGGGATGCATCAGATGCTTTCTGCAGAAGATGTTGGATTTAAGGTTATTCCATCCTTGCTCATGTGCCACCTCCAAGGGAGATGGGTTGTAACTGGTATGGCATTACAAATACTGCTGCAGAAATCCTGACAGTATGGGAGGCCCTGAACTGGAGAGCTCTGAGCCACCTGCTCTTGCAGGAATCCTGAGAATCACAGCGTGTCTCTTTGCAGTGCCATGACTATGAAAATCCATGAGGACCAGGTTATGGACTTTGAGGCCAGAAGAAGACACAGCAATTGCCTAGCCTGATGTCTTGCATAGGCCTGGTAATAGGTCTTCCTGCAAAAATTGGAGAGCTTTATAGCCAAAGGGAAAAAATTGTCCAGTGCTGGAGCAGTTCCGGCCTTCCTGGGGAAACTCTTCCCATGACGAACTTCCCCTGCTATTGAACTGTTCATTTTCAGACTCTTGCCCACATGCACTCCAGGACTGCCCAGGTACTGCATGGGAAAACAGGGTATTCTCGGGCGGGCAGTTGTCGTTGAGCTGCAGGGTGGACAGAGATCAGGGTGCTCATTACAGAGCGTGTCTCATGTCAGTAGCCCCAAGAAGGAACTGCAGTTCTCAGGGAAGTACAGTGCAGGGTTTCACTGGTCCTCAAGTGTTTGCCTTGCAGTGCAATCTCAGTGTAAATTTCTACCCTGTCCCTGCACCTTGAGGAGCACAACGTGTAGTAGTGGAGAAAGACAGGTCAAGGAAGAGCAAATACATTCAGCAAGTCCCGGTGCACCTCCGATGTGAGAGAAAGGGATGAGATGTCACAGATGAGGTGGGAAGTGAGATGTTAGACAGGAGGGAGCATTGTGGAAAAGCAAGCAAGAGTTTTGGTTTTATTTTAAGACCTGCCACTATCTAGTTGTATTTCTTCATCTTTCTAGGGAAGCACCTAGAGACCTCAGAGGTGGGAGGTTTTCTAAAAACATAGACAAAATTTCTGCTAAACATCAGCCTGTGCTTCCTCGGTGCTTTGGTGATGCCGTGCAGGTGGTTGTTTCCCAGGGCACATTGCATGAACAGAGGACTGAATCCTGCTTGTGCTTGGATCAGGTGCCAGGTTTGCAGTCTCCTCCTTGTGCCTGCATATGATGTGCACATGTTCATTTCCACATTTGTACCTCTTGCTTTGCCTTGGCTGTTGCCCTGGGCTGTGGTGGGCCTTCTTCCCCAGCAGGGAACTCTGCCTTCTGAGGATGTGTTGGCTGGAGATGCTTCCATAGGAATTTTGCAAGTACTTCTATTCACAACTCCTTTCATTGTCATGTGGAAGAAAGAGGTGGTGGATGGCAGCAGTGATGGGAGGGCCTAGGGAGATAGGCTTGTTTGTGCCATGCCTCCAGCAGAAGGGCTACAAATCCTGCTGTATGTGCAGCAAATGGCCTGAGGCTACAGGCGGCATGTTGCGTGGTGGACCAGGAGGGGCTGACATAATGCTGAGCATCAGCTGCGTTACACTCCAAAGCATTGGAGAATTGCCCCTAGCAGAGATGCTGCAGCCCGAAGTGCAGTTGCAGCCAGCAGAGCTGGGCAGGGCTCCCTGGGAGAGCAGTGCCCACAAGTATTGGCCTCCTGACGTTCACTCGGGGCTGGCTCAGGCAGCTGGCTCGGCCAAGGGCCTCCTGCCTGGCTGGCTGGTGCGGCTGCTCTGAAGCTGTGCAGAAGTGGTGGTGATGCTACAGCTCTCACTCATGTTTTGGCACAGCGTATTTTAAAAATGACCGGTTGTTCATGCTGTTTCTGCGGGGAGTGACGGGTTAGCCCTTGGGGAGTTCAGAAAGGTTTTATTCTGCTGTCAAGGATAGGAAAGTTAAAATAACCTTGAATGAAGTAAGTAAATAAGCAAAATTGATGAATCTCTGTTCCCTTTTTGCTCCTTGCTGCTTCAGCTTTCCCTCTTCTTTGTCTGCATTTCTCTCTTTCTCTTTTTCTTTCCACCTCATTTCCCCTGAAAGGTTTTCAACTTGCGAGTCAGGTTTCCCAGCATGGGTTCACCTGCAGAGTCTCCCGTAGCAGGTGTTGAGAAGATCAGTGTGAAAGCTGCAGTTCTCCCCCAGCTTCTTGCTTGAAGGAGCAGAGGGCAACATGGGGAAGACGAACCTTTCTCGGAGAAAAATATGAGTGCGTCGGGAGCCCAGTCGCTTGTCCCTGGCAGCTCAACTTGAGAACACGGCAGAGAATGGTTTCTGAAGGGAGTATGTTTCCAGATATCCCTGGCTGATGGGTGTGCTCTGCAGCTGGGGCTGGGCCACGAGAGTCACCCGGAGCTGTGGTGGGGGGATGCGCAGCTGCGTGGGACAGAGCAGAGGTCCTGTCCTGGGCTGCCTCCCACCGGGTGCTGCGCTGGCTGCACTGGCCAGCCCCTTGCTGCGGTGATGGAGCACACCCTCTGCTCCTCAGGGTGCCCTTCAGGGTGGGCTTGATGCTGCACTGGGGTGCGGACATCGTGGCCTGCCTTATCCCATGTCTCTGGGGCCTGGCCTGGACACGGCCTCTCTGGGCAACAGAGATTGGGATGGGATGAGCCAGAGAGTCAACAGGAATGTTTTCTGATGCCGCCTGCCACCAGCCAGAAGAGGTCTCAGGTTTCTTCTCTCTTGTGCGTGGCTCATAAGGGCCTGAAATCCTGTGGCAGGTTGCTGAGCTTGGTGTGCCCCTACATGGGGAGGGACCTCTTGGTGGAGACGAGGAAGGATGGGTTCTTACTTAGCTCTGACCTGGCAGCCTGCAGTGCTCAGTGTTGGCCTCTGCAGCCCGGTCCTGGGAAAGCCCAGGCCTGCCTGCCTGCTCTTGTGTGGACCTCTGCCACTCCGAACAGAGAGCAGTGTCACACCAGCAACAAAAAGCTGAAACAGCCACATCTTCTCTGTGATTTTTTTGCCTGAACATGAAGTTTTTTCACTTCCACGCTTGTGGGTGCATTCCAGAGTGGCTGCCTTGGGCTCACTGCCATGTCCCCCAGCTCGCAGGGCTGCTGCTCAGTGTCTCTGTCCATCTCTGTCCATGCTGTGTCTGCTCTTTGTTTCCTCTAGAGCCAGCGGCTCTCTTAGCAGGTAGTTCTGGGTCCGTTAATTGGGTTCGTGGCCTCAGCTCCATAATGATACTCACCCCATTTCAGCTCCTACAAGCTTGGCACTAGCTGGAAAGCACTGGTGTATGTGATCATTTTTAGAAGCTTAAAAGAGAGGTGAACTCTTCTGTTAGCCCTAATAAAGGTGCTGATCAATAAAGCCTAATTAAGGTGCGAGTCAACTGGCCTGTGAAGCAAGGGACCCGGAGGCAGAAGAAAAAATGTGAGGAAAGGAACTCTGCTGTGTTTTGTTCAAGAAATAGCTTTCCTTATCCCAATTTTTCAAGCAATAAAAGCCATGCAACTGAAGAGCAATAACTGCTCTGGGCATTTGCATGTGGAAGTCTAGAAAACACATTTCTTTAGTTCTGTTCTTATTGGAGGTTTCTGGTTAGGGAGAGAACCTCTAAGTGCTGCCTACACTGGAGCGGCAGGGTCCCTGGGCAAGTGAAGGCCTGGGCTCCTCTACCTGCACATGATATGGTCTTCTGTTGTGCCCATTCCTTCTTCACTCCCAGCAATTGCTCACGTTGTTTGGACCCAGGGACCTGCTCTGCCCTGACCGAGCTCAGCTCAGCTCAGCTGCAGCTCCGTAGGGCATGCATGGAAGTCAGCTTTGCAGAGGGCTGGGCTGGTTGGAGCCTTCCCGGCTCGTGGGAGAGCTGAATGAATGCCCCGTATGCCTGCTCCTGAAGAGCAGCGAGGTTGCCTCTGCCTCCTGAGGAAGGCCGAGCTCATCCAGCAGACTCTGTTGGAAGCAGAGCAGCTGCATGGTGCCTTCCGTGCAAAGCTGTGGATGCAGAGGCTGCTGGCAGGTGCATCTTTCATGAGCACAGCTGAGCTGGGAGCACAGCTGAGATGGAAGCAAGCAGCACGGCCAAGAGCTGAGAAAAATGAATGTGTCCCACTTCCTGATAGCCCAGTCCTTTCCCAGCCTGGACTGCTACTCAGCTTACAGCTCCCAGGGTTCTTGTGGCATCAGGAGCAGCGTGGTGCGGGTCCACCCACAGGCTGGGCTGCTGCGAGGGGAGAGCAGCCTGTATGCAAGAGCCAGCAACCCCTGGCACATGTGGTGCCTGAGCAGAAGAAGGCAGCCGGAGCAGTTTTGGAAGGGCGGGCATCTGCTTCCCCTCCAGCATGGAGCTGGCTAAGCCAGCAGCTTTTATGGGCTCTGTTCCTGCTCCAGAGCGGCACTGTGATTACAGGACAGACATAAAGTCACAGAATCACTGTCAAAACCTAAAGTAAAGAATTTGGCTCATAAAAAGTGTGTCACCCAAACAAACAGAAGAAGAGTTATGACTTTCCATTTTCCCTTCCTGGAGCCAAGGGGAGAGTGTGCCACTATAGCACATGCCCGAGGAGCTGATAGCGGCCAAAGTGGAGCATTTCACTGCCCCTGGGGAGGCCCTTTCAGAGTTATTAGTCATAAGTTTCTATTTAATGTACTGATTAGGGCCAAGACTTGTAGACAGCCACTGACTGTGCATGTGAATTGACTTAAGCATTATTATGTACGACCATCATCAGCTCTGCTACCCAAGAAGATTGATACACAGAATGAATCTTCTCAAGCTGTTTCTGAAAAGATTCACGACACTGCAGTGAAAGCAGCTTCCAATGGGAACCTCTGTGTACTGATGTCAGCATATATTTTATTCCCCTTGACTACAAGGGCTGGTTAGGTTATGAGCCTCCCACTGAAATGGACTGCATACAATTGCCACATAATTGGTTCTTTTCCGTGTAGGCTGATGAAGTTATGATTCACCCCTGACTCCCCCAAGAGCTGCAGTCACAGCACCATGGGTTGCTTATCTCTCATCCAGCTGCACTCACTTGCCTTCCTTTCCACCTGGTATGCACAGAAGGGAAGCCCCAAGAACAGAGTGCAGGGAGCAGCTGCTGGGCATGGTTTGAACCCTGGGCTTGCTGTGTAAACCAGCAGTGGGACTGCGGGACTGCACAGGTTCATAGGGTGCTGGTCCCGGCAAGCAGGGTGGGGATGATGTAGCAGGTTCAGCTGCAGAGTGATGCTGAAAACGGACTGCTGTGACCATCAGTCTTTGGCAGGTGCTGCAGCCCAGCTGTCCTGCCTTTGTCCCAGGACCACATAGTAGTTTTCTGCTGTGGCATGTCACAGCTGCTGCTCGTGCTGGTGCTGCTCAGGGCAGAGGACGTGGATGCTTTCAAATCTTGTGCTGATTGTATCCAGCTCTGGTGAAGGCTCAGGAGGCCTTGGGAAAGAGCATGTCTCTTTGCCTCTTGCTCACTTCCCTGTCTGATTTGATCCTACCAAGGGGCTGTGACTGACCCTGAAAATCTCCCTGACTCCCAACTAAGCAGATACATAGAGAAGCACAGGATGCCTATCTTCCTCCTTTGGCCTTGTCCTCCTTCAGACACTGCCCCTCACCCCAACACAGCTCCTCTCTCCTCTGCTAGGCCTACTTCATTCTGCAAACATGTGGCTGTCCTCTGGGCTGGTGTTTTACCGTGGGACTGAGCAGTGCTGCTGTGTGGAGCCATCCTGCTTCTTGCTCCTCCACTCCTTGCAGGCTTGTACAGCATCTTCACCCTGTGTGATTAGAGTCTTGGGGTGAAGTGGGGTAGGGTGGTGGGGATGCTGCTGCTGGGAAGACTGTGCATGATGGGGAGCAGAGCCCTCTGTGAATGCTGCCACACTGCACTGCTATTTGATAATGTCGGCACTAATTTTGTCATCCGTTTACGCTTGGTGGTTAAAATGTCCTCTTAGGTCTTCCTCTAGGAACAAAGCTTTCTCTAAAATCTGTGTACTGATCCTGTGTCCTGAGTGCTTTTGCCTGCTGGGGGGAGAGCAATGCTGAGATGCTCTGGAGGTCTGTGGCACTAGTACCCTGGTAGCTGGTGCTTCCCAGCCAGAGCTGCAGCCAGCCATACTTTCTCCTTTTTCAATCTCTTGGTCTAAGTAGGATAGCATGGCAAATAAGGGTTCCTTGTCCCAGCCCTCCCTCACCCCACTTGCTCCCTTCTGCAGAGTTCCCATGCCCTAGTTCCCCAGGGCTGGATATGGAGGCAGCTTTTGGTAGAATCGGGGCACCTGGGTACTCGTCTGCCTGGCTTGAGTGCTTGTCTGAGAGCAACACTGCCGTTACTCGTGGGACAGAGTCAAGATGCAAATGAATACTCATTATTCTTCAGAGTAAGTAAGTCCGTGGCTTGCAAGTACAAGCATGGGTAAATGTTTCATGAACATTTCAGGGTTTTGGTTTTTTCCTCCCAGACATATAAAATCTTGTAATAAATGCAAATTTATAAACAAGTTATTAATTGGTGTTAAAATGCCAATACAAACTCCATCAGAATTCCAATTACCAGTGACCATGGGCAGTGTTTCCTGTATCAGTCAGAATAAATATCTTTTCAGGTAAACAGAAACAGCTTGCTAAATGCCTGATTTTTGTCCCTTTGAGTAGCCATGTTTAGATCAGCTTTTCAGAAATCTTTCTTCTATTACAGCAACTTGAGAGAATCCATCTTTAATAGATTATAATGAAAATTTAAATGTTTTGTATATTAAGCAGTCTGCTAGATCTGTTTGTTAATGTAACTGTAAATAATTGCCAGATACATGGGCAAGGTACTTAGCTTGCTTACTGGCATGAGCTTCTCTGTTAGGTACAAAGCAGGCAAAGGGAATGAAGTCCCAGGAGATCCATTGGAATGAAACCACCTTAAATTGTAACACTGCTGCTGTAACTTCTCTCATGGTACCCTGGCAGGGCACGTGCAGGTTTGCTCCAGTGATCACCACCTGGGAGCCCCCATCAAGGCTGGCAAGTACTCCCAGGGTTCCCAGGATCTCAAGGTGCATGGGCTGTAAATAGCCATTTTCTGGCCGTCATGTCTTCTCATCTACGTAATCCCCCTTGTCCTCAGTCTTTGGCAATTAACCCTAGATCTGCAGCCCTGCCCACAAGTTTTGCATGATGGTGGGGCAGCCTGTGTTGGTTTCACCTGCAGCCTGTGAGCTCTGCTCTGTGGGGGGAACAATGCTGATTTATGCCACTGCAATCTGGCCTTCCACAGTTAGTGTGGTGAGGAGACCCTTGAGTTAACTGGGACAAGGTCAGCCATTCCCAAGGAAATGCCTGTCTGCATGGAGAACTGCAAAACCCAGACGTGAACTCCTGCCAGCCTGCCATGTGGGCTGCAGCAGTCCCAAGCCCTCAGTACTGCATCTCTCCAACACAGGCAGTGACTGGTCTGGGAAGAATGCCGACACGCAGTCCCAGTGCCTGCCTCTGTGCTGACTTGGTACCCTGTGCTGCTTCATGTTGGGACTGCAACAGTGCAGGGTCCCTTGGCTGTCCTGGGCTTAGCTCCCCAGTATAACACTGGGGCTGCTCACCAGTGGCGTAAATTGAGTGATTAGCTCCTTCCTTGCTGTGTCCCTTGGGTAGCTGGCCTGGGCTGGACTCCCCACAGACTGTGGAGCTGTCCCTGCCCACAGGGAAGCACCCCCAGCACTGCATGTGCTTCTAGCAGGACCTGGCTCGCTGGAGAAAAATCCCTGCAGCCCCTTGGGGAGTTCAGCTGAATGCATGCTTTGGCTCCAAGTTCCTAAATGGTGCGTGCCCTTGTGTTCTGGGCAATTTTAAAATGCATTTCACCAAGAAATGCCAGAAGTAAATAAGAAAACACAGGTAAGCTTAAGAACAAGGCTGCTGCCCATACACCCGTGAGCACCTGGTACAGTCCAGGCCTTGGGCCATGCTTTGTCCTGCTCATGAGGAGCACAGGAGTCCCAGACAGCATTTCAGTGTTTTGCTTCAGGGGAACGTGGAAGAAACTAATGTTTTTAATGGCTTCCATTTTTCTAACCAATTAATTTGCAAGAGACATAGTCTTGAAGCTGAATTAATCAAGACTGTGCAGAAAAGGAATATTAAAAAAGCGACTCTGACAAGGGAAGGATTTCCTTCTTTGGCCCATGACAGCTCCACTTGGTGAGCCAGGCACTCCATGCTGAACACATGGCTCTTCCTGCAAAGCTGGGAGTGTTTCATGTGCCTCTGAGGTGGTTTTTGATCATGTATATGACGGTTATGACACATGGTCCCTTCAGACTAAGGCCAGTATAGAGAGGGGCTGCTGCTCCACTGTCCGGAACTGTGCCCAGACCCCAGATCTGCCCTTGACACTGCGTGCTGAGGGCACCATGCTCAGGCTGCGTTGCCTGGGGCAGGCAGCTTGTGGTCAGTGCCTCCAGCAGCCCCTTGCCTCCCTTCCCCTAACCGCAAAGGTTTGAGTGGCTGCCTGCTTTTCATGAGGTCTCAAGGTCTGCTGGCTTACCATGGCTGTGTTGCATGTGGAGGTCCTCAGCTTTACAATGGGAGACTTCCAGTGTTCCCAGAGGACTGGTTTTGGAAGAGTCAAGCTGCCAGGACAGGATGGCACAGCGTGACGATGCAGCTGGATGGCACCCCAGTCTGTAACCCCCAGAGAGGGGCCAGGCCTCCTGGACATGCTTTGGGAGAAAGGGGCATCCATGCTGCCAGTCTTCAGGCAGGAAGGCGAGAACAGGACTATTAAAAACATTTTCCCATTGAATGGAGATATAAAACACTGTCTGAGTGTTTATGGAGTAGATTAAGTCCTTGGTTTAGCAGCTTATAGGGATCAAGCTTGTGGTGCACAGGGGCCTGCTCCCCACCCCATACTTTTTTCAAGGAGAGACGAGCCCTTCATCATGGAAAACTCTGCTCAGAAAGAAACAGCAATGGTGCAGTGCCTCATGTGCAGCAGATGGTGGGGGATGGCCTCGTCTGCAGCAGAACAGTCTGAGACACATGAGAAGGTGATTCAGTGATCCAGGCTGGTGCAGACCACCTGAAAATGGGATAACATTTGAATTGCAAGACATGTACCCTGCTTCCTTGGCTGGGTATCCATCTCCCGGAGTATCAGTCTGAGAGGCGATGCGTGGTGAAAGTCACCCCAACAAAGCCAGTGCATCCAGCAATGGATAAATACATGCAGCAGAGGCTTTAGCCAGGAGTTTGTATATGTAGTTCTCCTCGTGGAAGTGGCAGCTGAGAGCAATGCGAAGTGGAGGGTTATCCACTGCTGACAAATGTAGAGCAAGGCACACTTCAGAACGAACAATCTGAATTATTCATGTGTCTTACAGGTTCTGAATTAAGTAAGTGCAGCATTGTTGCAGGCAAGCCAAGGAAACTCTGTGTTCAATGTGTGCCAGTAGTCAAAATACAAAACATTATGTAAGAATTCACAGGAAATGTGATAAGAAACAATATTCAGAACATCACACCTTCTTGTAAATGGCTCCTCCACTCTTGCTTTGCATACTGCCTGAGTCCTTGATCATTTCCCTCTCCAAAAGGCACTGCAGGTAGAGCAAAGAGGGAGAGATGGACATCAAAACTGATGCAAGATAAATGTGTTTTGGCTGACTTGGGCAGGGACAAGTATAAAAGGGGGACATGAGAGAAGGGACAAGCATCTCTGTTCAGAGGATATAATGTCCTAGCATCACAATACCACACGATATAGATACTGTATTTAGCAGGCTTTTCCTAGATACGCTGTCTAAAGAGAAGTTGGCCTCTGAAAGGCACTAGTTATTTCTAAGCAATGAAATCTGCTCTAGGAACATAAAGCTTTTGCAAACTGCTGTCCAAACATTGTCTCATCCATCATGACATGTAGCCAGTTTATCTGCTACTCTTCATTCTTCTGCTCTGCTATGAAACTGGAAACTTCTCATAGCCACGGGAAAATGCTCCCACACCTTCTCTACATGGAGTCCATGATTCCTCCAAGAAAACTGCAGCAAATTGTAATATCCTATTCAAGACCAGACTTGTAGAAAGTTGTTGCCATTTACTTTGTCACAGCAAGATGCCTCATTTTCAGTATTATCAATCATTTTTATGACATCACCAGCAAAATATCGCACTTGTTTTTCACCATCTTGCATGATGAACACAGGAAATCCCTTTCAGGAAGGCTGGCAGAGTCCTAATCTCAGTCTGCTTCCCAGTGAGTATACCAAGCACATCTTGATTAAAGAAGGGAACCTCACTGTTTTCCTTTCCACCTGAGGATGCTGTTGGATAGTAGATGTTGTCACTGCAATGCTCTATTGGTTTGCATATTCAGAGAGTGTATGTGTGCTTTCAACAACTAATGCAAGACATAAAGTTACCTCTATTGCAGTACAAGATATGGCTCGCTAGAAGCAAATGTGTATGTGGAGCCTCTTCAGGATAATTCTGCAGAACATTTGGAGTTAATTTGTACTGCATGCCCTTTTTATATAGAGAAACAATATTCTTTCTGGCCAAATTACATTCTTTAATAATTGTGCACATGTGCCTGTGTGACAGTGCCATAAAGAAGCACAGTTAGGAAACAACTAGTTCTTGAGTTACTGTAACATGGATGCTCCCAGCATACAGAGTTGCCCTGTCAGTATGGATGAGGGTTAAACAGGATTTCTGTATTGCTGTGGAGGAGCGTTGAGCAGGCAGAGAACAGAAAAGATGAATTTCCAGGAGTGTGCACCGTGCGGTGTCCAAACCCATTTCCAGAGACAGGACTTGGGCAGATCTGGTCTGCTGATCCCTGTGAAGGCAGTTTTGAGACCGAAAGCAGGCCTTGTCCATTCACAAGTGGATGTAGGTGAGCATGTAATGAGGGGCTGCTCGGTGCCCAGTTAACCAGAGAGTGAAGGCTCAGGGAGGTCAGTGCAGAGAGGAGAGAGCTCCTGTCTCCTTCAAGCATGTCAGGTTTCCAGACCTCCTATAAAGGTCTCTGACAAGAAGAGGGAGAAGGGAGCAGGGAGAGAGACTCCTCAGTGGAAAGCTTTGGAAAGCTTTCAGTGCCCTGTCATTGGCATTTAATTAATAGATGGTCTGTAATCCTTCAACAGAGAGGTGTCTTATAATGCAATCTTGTCAAAATAGACTGTTTTAAATAAATCAAGAATTAATAATGTTCCTTAATATTAAAGGTCACCAAGAAAGTACAACTGAATGATCTGAACAGCAAATCCCCCAGGAGACTCGGAACAAGGGATTGTAAAAGACCTGGAAGAACAGAAAAACAGTGCTAACTGGTGCAAGAGAGATCCTTGGTTCACTGTGGTGTTTCTGGAAGTGTGGAAATGGGGGCTCAAGCCCCATCCCTAGTGGATCTCTGTTCCCATGAAGTTCTCCTGAGCAGCAGAGGCCATGTCTCCTCAAGGCTTGCCTGTGTGTAGTTTCCCAGGTTGGGCTTCCCTCTCTTGGCTCTGCTCACAGACCTGTTGCAGAATGGTGTGGGCAGGACCCTCCATGACTCTTTTTCTTCCATGCCTACCTCTGTCCCTTTTGGCGACCCATTGACATCCTGTGCCAGGAGGGAAGCCCAGCAGCTTGAAGTCAGCCCCACCAGGGCTCAGCCTTGCGGAGAAGCTGGTGTTTCTGGGCAGGACAGTGAGTGTCGGGAGTCCGTGCAGGCGTGGGGCCAGGATCTGCCCTGCAGTCCCGTGGTGCTGCCCAAGCAGGAGACCAAGGAGGCAGACAGGCGGGGATGCTCCATGCAATCTTGCCATTGCATGTGTAGAGCTCTGTGTTTCTTGGGGAAGAGAGAGAGAAAACCACCAGTAAGATTTCTCTTAGGATTGCTGTAACAGGTTCAGTTCTTTTATTAAACTACACCTAGCTGAGGATTTTCTGAGAGAGGAAAAGCAAGTAGGAGGTTCGATCTCTGAAAGGCTTGTTCGCCTTGTTCATCTGTTCATAATCCCATTAATGCTTAGTGCATATTTCCTGCACTGCGTTTGACAGAAAGTATCAAAAATGATCACAACTTGCTTTGCTGGGGAGTTTGTCATTTATCCATCTAGAAACACCAGTAAGCCCTACATTGTCCCCACAGTCTCCCTTCCCTGTGGTCATATGGAGAATCACTTGACCTCTGCCATCCTGTAACTCGACAGTGATTACAATGCAGTCACCTGTATTTTGCCAGCTGGAGATATCTGTTGTCATGAACTCGGGGTTATGCAAGTGGTCCCTAGGGGGGATTACTGGAAAACAGAGATTTATTTGTGTGGCAATAATTGAGAAGCTCATTTTATTCCAGTAAGGATCTTTCAACCGCAATCAATTTCACGTGCCATCATAAATAATGGAGGTCAGCAGAGCACTGCCAGTACTTCAGCAAGCTCTGTTGACAATGTTAAAATGCAATAAACAGCAGAAAGATGCAGCGCTGCATGAGTGGGTGTATGTTAATAATTGTTTAGAGAGTGTTTGATTGGCAGACCTAGTTCTGTTAGGATCTTTCTGATGGAAAATGCTTCATATTTTTGTAGTTTGGCTATTGGGGTGTGTAGCAAACACTACACATCAAGGTTATCCCCCCCTAGATCTCCAGCCGACCCGGGCTTTATACCCCCAGCAGTAGGTGTGTCATGTTATAAGGGGCGGAGACAAGGGAGGGTCGACCCTTAACTCTTTCCGTACAGCACGTGATCTTCCGGTCGCCAGCCCTTATCTTTACTACATTTCCCCCTCCCTTAGCTCCAGTAATTCTGGATCTTGCTGGGGAAGCTGCGTGTAAAATAATCGATATATGGTAAGACTTATACAGACACGCATCCGTTACGTTCATAGATTTTGCCCAGTCCAGCCAGTAGTTCGTCGCGGCTCCCTCATTACTCCCCCACACCATCAGGATGCATAGGGAAATGGTAACCTGTCAAGATAAGACTCAATAGATTGATTAATGTCTATACGGTCGAATATTTCGACTGGGTACCCATTCTAGCGTCCCTTTCTCGGTTTGCACACACGCATACCCACGTCCCAAGCAACGGAGGGAATAAGGGCCCCCCATTCACGGGTTTGCAGGTCCCGTACTTGAACCAAAGGGTAAGGCCCTTCGTTCTCATCGAGCCGGAAATGTGCCTGGGTTGCAGTCTGGGTTTTATAGGTGTTCCCTCGAATGGTATGATTTAAGGTAATTAGTGCCGTCGTCAACAGACGCTGTGCCCGAAATAAGGGAGGGTCAAGGGGAGGGGGAACCCCTGTTCCTGGGCTTATCTTTTCCCCCTCCCTAAGTCGGTCGAGTAACTCTTTTAATGTGCGGTGCGCGCGTTCTACAATGCTTTGGCCCGTACTGTTATAGGGAATGCCATGACTCAACTGAATATCCCAGCGCGCGCAAAAGTCCTTTGTCTTCTTGCTGACATATGCCGCTCCATTATCTGTTTTAATTTTTTGTGGGATGCCAAGTTGCGCCATACAGTCCTGCCAATGTAAAATAACTGAGAGAGCATTTTGTTTAGCATGCATAGTCGCTAAAATAACTCCACTGCAGGTATCAACTGTGACATGCAGATACTTACGTGGATTAAAGGGTTCATAAATCGTAACATCAGACTGCCATATTTGGTTGGGCTGCAACCCTCGAGGGTTTACCCCTGCCTCCCAGAGGGGACCTTTGGAACACACAGGACAAGCAGCAATCACAGAGCGAGCATCTTGCAACGTAATGCCAGCGAGCCTAGCTAAACCACGAGCTCCACAGTGGAGGAGCTCATGCAGGCGGAAAGCTCGCCTTAGGTTAGAAGTTTCTTCAACCGCCAGTACGCTCTTTGCTAAGCTGTCCGCTATTTCATTCCCAGCAGAAAGAAAACTCGGTATGGAACTATGACTATTAACATGGATAGGACAGACAGGAGCGGTTCTCATTTGCAGTGCGGTGAGCAACATTCCGGCAATCTCTGACGTTGCCCCAAGTGCCCATCGGCACTTCTTCAGTAACTTATATACATAGCAAGAGTCTGTGATTAGATCCAAGGCCTCTTCGGGCCATTGAGTGAGAGCCATCCATACCGCTTTGGCCTCAAGATACTGCACGGATTGCCCTTGATCTTGATAACTAATGTGGGTCCACTGACCATCCTCCTGCCATGTAACGACAGCTTTCCCAGTAATCGATGACGCGTCGGTAAAAACTGTGCGGCCTCCGGTGGGTTGTTCAACTATGGCACTAGCTGGCAAAAAATGGAGTACCTGGATTATCTCCCCACAGGGGTGTGGTCTTAGACCTTCAATACGACCCGTAAATTCAGCTATCGCCGCTTGCAGGAGCCCCACTTGTGGAAGTACCAACTCCCACTGTGCCAAAGAACAGGGCAATGCGATGACCTCCGGGTCCTTCCCTGTTAAGTGTTGAGTTTGCCTCCGACAGCGGAGAATAAGCTGGGATAATAATGTTGGCCAAGAAATTAAAGCCGTCTTTGGTTTGCCTTGATACAACCAAGCAAAAGGCCAGCCTTTTTTCACCATTATTTTGAATTAGTAAACCATGGCCAGCGGTATCGGTCATGTAAATCAGGGCAGTGACCGGTTGTTCAGGTGTAAATCGAGCGAGACCCCAATGCTGGGCTCGCTCCATAATTGTCCTAAGAATCTCCTGATGGTTTCTTGAAAGAGTCCTTGGAGCTAGGGGGGAATCTCCTCCTTTCAGGAGTTGATATAAGGTACTCATTTCTGCCTCAGATATTGGAATAAAGTTTCTAAGCCACAATAGTTGTCCAATTAATTTTTGTGCCTCATGGAGTGTTGTCACTGTAGTCCGAATTTCAAATGATTGTGCTGTCACGCTTCGTGGCCTCAGTTGAGTACCTAAATACTTTACTGCACGCCCTACCTGTGTTTTCCGAGGCTCAATGTGTAACCCATGTCGCTCCAAAGTGACTATCAGCTGCACGCGTGCCTTTTCCAGTAACTCCTCTTGGTTGGACGCCAATAACACGTCATCCATGTAATGGAAAATGATGACCGTAGGGAAATTTTCTCGAATAGGGCGTATCGCAGCAGCTACAGCAATTTGACACAAGACTGGTGAGTTTTTCATGCCCTGGGGTAACACCTTCCATTGATATCTGGCGCACGGGTGTTGATTGTTAGGCTCAGGAACAGTAAAGGCAAAGCGTACTCTATCTTCTTCATGCAAGGGAACACTAAAAAAGCAATCTCTAATATCTATAACCACTATTTGATAGTCAGGTGGAATCATGGCCGGAGAAGGGAGGCCCGCTTGTAGCGGACCCATGTCTTGTATACATGCATTAACTGCGCGTAGATCATGTAGCAGTCGCCACGCTCCCGATTTTTTTTCTTTATCACGAAAATGGGGGTGTTCCAGGGACTTGTAGAGGGTTCGATGTGTCCTGCGTCAAGTTCTCGTTGTACCAATTGTCGAACAGCCGCCCTCTTTTCCTCTGTCAATGGCCACTGCTCTACCCACACTGGTTTATCTGTCAACCAGGTGAGTTTTAATGGGCGGACACAGGCAGTGGCCATTATGATAAATTTGTACGCAGCACTATATTCATCTTCTGCAAGCAACATCGTCCCAAGATGACAATGGGTAACTCAGCAATGACAGGGTTACACCATGCTACCCTAGCTTGTCCAGATTCCGGATCCTTCAACATAATTTGCATTGGGTTCCTGCTTTGATGCGAGGTCTGCATGCCTCCCACGCCTTGCAGCGAACCTCTCGGTTCGAGTGGCCAATCATCTGGCCATAGATGTGATGGGATTACTGTAACATCCGCTCCTGTATCTAAAAGGGCTCTTAACACGAGGCGTGGTGTTCCCCCAACTCTGGGAGCCATGGGGTAACTATAATATCTACTTCTGGTCGTGTGGTCATGTTTAGGGTGAGTGCCACATACGGCGAGGCTCTATCCCCAGCCTCCTCTATTGCGCGCTCCCATCTCCCCAAGGCAGCTGAGTTGGATATTGCATCATTGGGACCGCAGGCGACTGTGCTGGTCCCGGGGAAGGAGAGACTCCCTGTGCCATACATTGCGCTGCTGTCGTCGGGCCTGTTGAGCTGATCACTGGGGCAGGTGGGGATGGCACGGCCCTCAGCCATCCCCTCTTCTCGTTTCCCCAGCCTGGTCTCCTTTGCTGACTCCCCGCTTTGCACTGTCGAGCTCTGTGGCCTAGTCGCCCACAGCGCCAGCATCGTAGGTCTCTCTCTCCTTCCCCTGTTCCGGGGGTGTTTATTTTTGAAGGGCATTGTCGCGCCATGTGTCCTTGCCCCCACACCTATGGCACATAAGTCGTGCGCCGCGGCAGGCCGCATGGACTGCGGCCACTACCGGTTGCATACTTTGCGCCTGTTCCTGTTCCAGCACATAACGAATCATCTGTGAAAGCGTGGTCCCTATGGGTAACTGTCTTAGCAACACTGCAGTTTGTGGGTTTGCTTGCGTACGTGCACAGTCAAGCAATATTGCCTCCTTAGCCTGCTCAGGAAGTCGAGCAACCTGGAGCGCCGCTTGCAGCCGGTCTAAAAACTTTGTGAAGGGCTCACTTAACGATTGCCGTATTTGGACCCATGGAGGCTCCCTTTTATCAAGAGCTGCGATGATGCGTATTGCTTCCTGGGCAGCTTTCGAAGATGCAGCAAAATCGCGCCCCCGCATTCGCTGAGCCTGTGCCTGAGGAGTTGCGAACTGCCCTTCACCCATCAGCTGCTCTAAAGTCACTCCTGCCATGGGATGGTTGGCCTGTTGCGCCTCAATAACAACTTGGGTGCACCGATTCCTCCACTCCTCCCTAAACAATACCATCATCGAGGGGGTCAATACGGCCCGCATCAACTGAATGATATCAAAAGGTGCAAGTGGCGTTGCAAAAACACAGTCTAATAGGACTTGGGTCTCTGGGGAATTTAATCCATGACTTTTCACCGTTGTGACCAATTCTTTCACCAACTTTGCATCTAACGGTTGCCACTCATATCCTCCACCTGGGGCTGCTCGGATAGGAAATGCTTGAATCGGAGGGGCCTGGAATCGCACTCCTTCCAAGACACAATTTTTTGCAATCATCTGCCAATCCGTCCCATTTGCCCTCTCTTTCGGCATTCCCCCTGGCATAAGACTTTCCGCATTTGCCACCACCCCTCTCAATCGGCTGATCAATGCCTCGAGTTCCCTTGAAACCTCGTTAGTCCGTCTTGGAAGCGGGGGCGGATGAGCAACAATCGAGGATCCCTCGTCACCCCCTTCGCCCTCACTGCTATCAGAGCTCATGGGGTAATCGTGTACAGGCTCCCTCCACTGTGAGGGAATACCAGTTTGATTTCCCATTGCCCCAGGGATAGGGGTTCCCTCTGGTGGCTCAGGTATCACTGGCAGTGCCGGGGGAGCCCTACCACCCCCCCTCGATGTCCTGCGCTCCGCTCTCTGTGTGTCCAGCACTCGTCGATCACTGGGATACAATGGGGCGTCCTCAGGTGTTTTGCCTTCTTTTTGTCCTTCCCGCCATCTTCCTTCACGTAGTTCACGATACTGCTGGGATCCCACATCAGCCCCCGGGACCCAATCCAGCAACCTATCAGTCAGCTCCCTTTCCACACATTGTTGCAACTCGCCCCAGGGGTACTGAGGAAGTGGCAGATCCGCCGGTGCAGGAGGTGCCGAAGGTTCCGTGGGCGGCCGCTCTAAACTCCCCACTTGTATCGGGAACACCTTTCCCGACTCCTTTGTTCCCGCTGCACCATAGTCTCCCTGCACCTCCCCTTCCTCCGTTGGCTCAGCCCCCAGTAACAACGGTTCCGTCTGTGTCCCACAGGCCACTCCTTCCCAGCCAGCCTGGGTCCCCTCCGAAACTAAACTTGTTGGCTTTTCGTTCCCAGGAGATTCCTGCCCCATCAGCACACCACGTGCAGCAGGTCGGCGCCGCCTTGCCGCAAACCCCCGCTTGAGCACCCTTGTCGTTACCGACTTTAGTACCTTTATGAGTTCCGCGAGCTCCATCGCTGTTGCCTGATCACGTCGGGGTCACCACTGTGTAGCAAACACTACACATCAAGGTTATCCCCCCCTAGATCTCCAGCCGACCCGGGCTTTATACCCCCAGCAGTAGGTGTGTCATGTTATAAGGGGCGGAGACAAGGGAGGGTCGACCCTTAACTCTTTCCGTACAGCACGTGATCTTCCGGTCGCCAGCCCTTATCTTTACTACAGGGGTGGATTGTCTGATTTCCTGGGCACCCTGTGGCAGCAGGACAGTCCAGGTCCCCAAGTCAGTGCAGGGGGAGAGGCAGTGGCTGCTGCCACCCATGCTGTGTGGCTGGGGATCAGCCCTCATTTCCCCAGGAGGTTAATGCTTCATACTTGCTGGGTGCTTTACCTCGACCAGTGTGCATTCTGTAAGTGGTCAACCCTGAGGCAACAGTAGAGCCCACAGAAATTAGAAAAGTCCACCAAATCACAATTCCCCAATTTCATCCCCACTGCCCCTCCGTATGGTCTTTCCTGGCCAGGTGTCACTCACAGTCACTTTTAGAAAAGTGAATTTCATTCCCAGTTTTCCTACCTTTCTCTTCCAGGTGTCAAATCTAATTAGACATTATTTGAATATCTCGTGTTGTCCCTGTATGAGGGTTTATGGGCTGTGATCAAGTCACCTCTTAAATTTCCCTTTGATGTGCTGAATCTGCACAGTAACTTCAGTCTGTCACTGCGCAGCAGGTTTTGTAGATGTGAAATCATTCTTGCTGTTCACTGAACCCCTTTCAGTTTTAAATAACTGGAGAAGGCTCTGCTTCTGCTCCCTGGAGGCTTTCTGTATCCTTGGCCCAGCTGGCAGTATTTGCGCCTGCTGGAGGTGTCTCCCCAAAACGTGGCAGGCACTGTAAACACTGAGAGTGCAGAAGAGCCACTCAGGAGTATCCCTGCTAAGGCCTCCTCCTTCTGCTGCCGGTATGTAGTGCTCCAGAATATAAAACATGGAAATAATTAAGTAGATTAATTAGCTAATGTTTGCACAGGACCTGGAAAATATAAAGCACTATGTAATTGCTAAGTACAGTAGATTGATTAGTTAATGTTTACACAGTGCTTTGTAAATATAAAGGCAGCATGGCAGTGCTAAGTGTTATTATTAATTAAGTTTTCACTATTTGTAAGATTCATTACAGGCAACAACAATGCCAAGCGTTTAGTTTTCCAGTTTTGCCGAATGCATCCTGGCTCGCAAGCTCCAAAGGAGCGAATGATGTGTGGGTCCCACCATGGGCTTCGGGGGGCGGCGGTGGGGTGTGAGGTGACTGTGCCTGTCTTCTGAGGGTGCTACCTCCTCCCTGCAGATGGGCTGGGCCGCGGAGACCGTGAGTGACACGGTCACGACCACGGAGCAGGTCAGTGGCAGGGCTGATGGTAGAGCTGAGGTTTGAAACTGCATGTTGCCTGGCCTTGCCTTCCGTGGCTGTCGGTGGGTGGGTGGGAGCCAGTCCCTCCGCAGCCCATCTCCTGCGCCTGCAGCACACGGTGCGGGATGGCGTGGAGCCCTGCTACGGGAGGCCTTTGAGGGCCTGCTTCTATCCATGGATCAGGCCTGGCTGCTCTATGGAGTCAGATCTGGACTCTAGGGCTCCAGCTGCTGCTGTAGGGAAGAGCTCCTGTGGCCTATGGAGGGGCAGTGCACCATGCAACACAGCCTGCATCTGCAGCCTGCTTCTCCTGTGACTTTTCAGGTCGCAAACCAAGCACAGTGGCAGTGCTGTGTGATGTACAGGTATTTATTTATCTTGCCATTCAGTGTGAATAGCCTACTTAGAGCTTGGAGCAAACCGCAGGAAACTGGGGACCCGAGTGAAAGATTCCTGAACAATTTCAGCTGGAAATTCCAGGGGAACAGAAGTCTTCGCATTGTGTTGGTGCCTATTACTGCTTCTTTGTGCTGTCCAAACTCATCTGGATGCTGCGAAGGCTGGTTCTCAGCATAGCTATGCTGCATCCTGGTTTAGACACTCAGAGGGGGCATGCTAGGGCTGGGGGGCCATGGAGGAGGATGGGGGTGTCAGCCTTGCAGCAGACTCCACTGGCTTGCTGCATAGTAGTCCCATTGCTGCTCTCATGCTTATTGCCTGGAAGACCACATGAACTCTTTCCTTGGGGCTCCAGGAAACCCTGCTTTTGGCTTGCGTCCTAGGGTGGTTTGTGTATGCACTTGGGCTATTTGGGCACGGAAGACTAATGATTATTGCCTGATGCAGTCAACTATATATAAATGTAAACACACATTGCGCTGTCAGAGGGCCCAACATGAAAACAGCAATTGCTGTCTCGTTTGTCTCTTTTAGCTGTCTGTGGCAGCTGTTAAGAAGGGCCCATGTGGATTCTGCGCTTGGGTGTCATTTAGATGCAGTAGTTCCTGTGCAATTCTGCAGGATGCGAAACTCTTTAATACTTGTATTTCCTGTGGACCAATGTAAATAGCTTGAAAAGGCTGAAGCAACTCCTAGGAACTATGATGACCTCTTTATTTACAAACGGTTTACTGCAATGACAAATCCATACCACCCCCTGTGACTAATAAATACTGCAAAGAATTAAAAGCTGCCTTTCATCTTTCTAATTTTCTTTACCCTGTCTTGTCTGTGGAGCTCAAAACCAATTCAACAGTTCCTGTATTGTGCTTAGAATAACTTCTCCAGATTCTTATTTTTTTTAAACAGCTAAGGAGGCAAATTACTAGCCATCCATTCATTAAAAAGCTGGTATTTTACTATTCCCCTGTCTTCTACATATGCCTGGTATTTCCTGCAGGATCCAAGGGGGATTTTTAAAGTTTGGCAGGCTTGTGAGCTTGCCACACAACCACTTCCAACAAGGACAGGGCAGCCTCGGTGTACTCCTGCTCTGCAAAAGAGCAGGGAGGTAAGACACTAACTCTGTATTTATTAGCAGATAGAAACTTCTTCGGTCTGTACATTTATTTGGGTAAATAATGAGAGCAGGATTTCCCATGCTTGTTCAACAAGTTAATTCAATTTGAATTCTGTCTCCCAGACATATGCTCCTGCACTGTTTATAATGCTCTGGGTCAGTAAGCAGAAGGCACTCTTCTTCCCAGGCTTATGAACTTGGGGGGGAGGTGATGACACAGAATCATAGAATCATAGAATCGTCAAGGTTGGAAAAGACCCTTAAGATCATCGAGTCCAACCGTCAACCTATCACTGCCAAGTTCATCTATACCATGTCTTCAAGCACCGTATCTATCTGTTCTTTAAATACCTCCAGGGATGGAGACTCAACCACTTCCCTGGGCAGCCTGTTCCAATGCTTGACATGGTATTTGTCACTGGTGGAGACCTCCTCACAGACACTGCAAACCTGATGCTTTTCTGCAGAAGCAACTGGGAGAGTCTGTGTTAATCACACGCAACCTTTAGTGGGCTGAAGTGGCAGGCAAGCCAGGAGATGCAGGGAAGGTGAGGCTTGGAGTGTCGAGCCAGCGGCCATGTAAGGGAACAGCTTTAGAGGAGGAACACCGTGGCTGCGTCATATCACCACTGACTGCCACATGAGTGTAGAAGCACAAAACCAAGGAAGAAGAATCTGGCCCTAAATGAATAAGAAATTTGGAGCCTCCCAAAGTTCGCTGCCTGTCCTGCTCCATTTCCAGTTTACTCTGATCATCTTCTTCCTTTCTTGCTATGTATTGTGCCGGTCCTGATGTGTAGGACTACAGCTCTCTGCAGAGCAGGGCATGCAGAGACCCTGGGATGCCGTGCTCCAGCTCTGGAGGTAGGACCTTGATCTTCTGTTCAGCTGGAAGCCATGAGCTGCCATTGCTCTGGCTGGCTCTCTCCCAGCACTGCATGCCCAGGCATCAGTCTGTATATGGAGGCATGCCAAAAGCCATTCTTAGCTTTTAGTCACCGATGTTCTGGGTGGTAAATGGCAGCGGGAGCAACATTGCTTTGCTGAGCATGCGAGGAGCATTTAACACCCAGGCAATGCTGAGCAAATCTGTGCTGCAGGGACATCACCTGACCCCACACTGGTGCATCCTTCCCAAGGAGGCGAGGAGCTGCACTTGCAGGCTGTGCCAGTGCCAGTGCATGCAGCTTTGTGGGAGAAGGTGCAAGGACGTGCTGTGTCCCCGGGAGATCCAGGTCCAATGGGTGTTGGCGGCTCTGGGAGCGAAGGCAGCCAGGCAGGCTGCTGGTAATGACATTGCCTTTGACACATACATTACTGATTCCTTCATCTGTCATAGAGCAGTGCCTCTACCATCTGCTGTCACTTAACACTTGGAGAAGGGCTTCCCAGTGCCTATCGCCGACTTCTGTTCATCTCTCTTTTTGCATTTTGGTCTTTGCAGAGAGTAGAAATGTGTGAAGAGCTGGAGGCTTATGGGAAGGGAATGAGAAGGGAATGCAGTCCTTCCCTGAATGGCAGCCAGCACCTCACAGCTGGCATTAAGGGTGCTCCTATCTGTAGCCCATGCCCTGCCCTGCACCAGGGAGTTGTGCTGGTGCGCCCATGGGCTCATAACTGACAAGGTGCAGGGGCAGAGATCTGAGAGGAGCTTACTACGTGTACTGAGAAAATAGGTCTTTCTTCAGCTGCTCTTTTAGATGCTTGGAGGGCTGCGACTTGTTGCAAGTATGGGCAGATGTCCTTGCTACATGGTGGTCTGTGCTTGTTTATTGACTCTGTGCTTGCAAGACCATGATGTTTTCTGCCCATCAACACCTTTGTGAAAATAGGCTTTGTGAAAATAGGCTTTCCTGAAAATAGCCAGGAGGTGAAAGGATAGAATTTGTCTATTAACTATATCCTTGGTTTATTCCAACAATTTCTTCCTCAGATTCAGTGGCAAAAATGTACAGGAGGTCTGAAGCAGCCGCAATTCAGCAGGGAGGGAAGAAGAGTGCCAGGTGCAGGGAGGCACGGAGCAGGCAGGCAGTCCTGTTGCAGTGGGGATGCTCTGTAATGCCTAGTTGCCAGGCAAGAGGGAATGGCTTTAAAGAACATCTTTATTAGGGTACACTACTTAGCACCAAAGAAATGTCAGGGATGCTCTATTCTGAGTCCCTGCCTAAGGCACTAAACTAGCCTGTCATTCAGCAGTCTGAGTACAAACCAGAAGAACCACTGACAGAGTCCTGGAAAGATTTATTTTTCCACATTTAATTGCCCTTTTTGCTTTGTAAACATAAAGGTTGAAGCTTAAACTCTGACAGCTCCAGTAGCCTTTTTCTTATCTCCTTAAAAAAAAATGACATTCAGCTTGTTACATTTTTCTTTTACCGCAGTCCAAAATCTCACAAAATCTGCACAACTTTTTTTTAAGGATCATTGAAGCATTTCAGTACTCACTTTGGGAAAAACTCTTCAGCTCACAAAAAGACAAAAGCTGGAGCCTGAAGAGCCAAGACCTTTCCCCATAGCAATGCAGGATAAAAATGCTTGGCCAAAAGAGCAAGCAATCAGCATTCCACCTTTTCACTGGGAGCAGATTAAAGCATGCTTATCTGCTCCTGTTACTGTTCCAGAAAGAAATGAAAGACCAAAGACAGAAGTAAAAGAAAAGCCAACATTAAAGAGCAAAACTGGATGTATCATAGCAGCCTGAAAACTTCCTGACTTCAGTTTCTTCTCTGAAACGGGCTCCCTGCACCTGGAAGGTCTTCCCTGGGGTGGTGGAGCTGCAGGCTGTACTGGCCTGCGGTTAAAGAGATGCATGTCCTGGATTGTTTCAACTGCAGAGGAGTGTTTCTGGAGCTACAGCTCTTTAAGAAAGTGCCTCAGTTTTGGGAGAGGGGCTGCCTGTTCCCTCCATCTTACATGAAAACAGGGCTGTCGCCTCACCACCGCCTTCTCTGTGGAGCGCCGTCCTGGCCTGAGCTCCACTTCCATCCGCCGGCAGGAGATGGGGCGTGGGGACTCGCCCTGCCTCTGGCCCCGGACTGGACCTCCTGCTCCTTGCACTGCGCTGCGCAGACACTCTGCACGTCCTCTTCCATGTACCCAGCCTCGACTGTGCTCAGCTACCTTTGGCTTACTGAGTTGTTTCGATTAACAAGTGACAGGGCGATCGATATTGTCTGTATTTCAGACCCTAAGCACACATGCAGTCTGCAGGAGCGGCAGCTCTAACGGGCTGTGGGTCTGGGCCAGATGAAGAGGGATTTTTCCTGCTTGTCCTCCCTGGTACTCTTTCCCATTTGCTGTGGGTTCGTGAGGGATGTTCTGTGATCCTGGAGTTAGCCCTTCATCTTAATCAAATGGAGCATGCTTTCTGTTTCTATAAGGACAGGCTGTGTCAGACTGTGCCTAAAAGTAGGTCTTAATCAAGACCAGTGCAGGAGATTCACAAGTTTGCTGGTAGGATGCTGTAGGTGTGATCCAGCACCGATTATTTTACGGCGTCTGCGTTGCTGCACTTTGCTGTGTGCTGAAGACGACTGAAACAAGGCCGTTTCAGAAACAATTCAAGCTTTTTACATACAGAACAGAAATGCAGAAAAATCCTTGAAACACATTTTGCACAAATCCTTTGATTCAAACTGCAAGCTTGAAATGACAAATGGGAGAGAGAAGCTTCGTGAGAATCTATGTCTATCACAGATCCTTCATCTCCCCATTGTCATCAATAAGGAAGCAACAATGATTGGTGAATTCTAATTACCATTTACTCTGCAGAGCTGAGCACAGGCAGGGCTGTGCTTTGTGGTGCTTGAGGAATAGCTGTCACAGCTGTTACAGTGTATATGTCTCTGTTAAGTTTTCCAACTTCTTTATCTTCCAGTTTGCCCAAAATTAAATATTGGTGTTATTCAGGTGGGGCTTTCAGCAAGGTGTTGAAAGAGAACAACTCTGAAGCAGGTCAATTAAACATTCTCCTTTCCACAACATCCCTATCCATGGGTACTATAGTCATGAGGTCCCATGGTTTTTGTAATAATCACATATTTCTTCCTCTTCCTTCTACATCCATGTTGGTGGGCTGGATATGTTCCAAAAGTCCTGCCTGGTCCCTCCTCTCACGGCCGACAATGATGGCTTGCTGCAGCTCACAGGGAAAGCAGGTGGAGTGTTGCTGTTTCTGAAGATTGACTGTCTGCCCCTGAGTGTGCTTCATTGAAGGATGAGTCTGGTGTTCTTCATTTTTTTCAGGCTGCTGAGTCGTTTGTCCATGCAAAGTCCTTTGATGTTTCTTCATACAGACAATTATGGACTGCTGGTTTGGATGCACAGAGTGTGAATGGGTGTGTGCTCCCTGGCGACTGTCAATTGGCTGGAAATTCAGACAGGTTGGTGAGGGTGAGACTATCTGTCATTGCTGACTGATTTAAAATTTGGCATCTCCTTGGGTTCAAATGCATTTGCTGTGTTTATCTCCTTCCGGAGCCTTGTTATCCCAGGAGCATCCGTCCACCCACCAGCCATTAGTGATGTAGGTGCTCCAGACATACTGGGGAACTGACCCCAGAACAGTTCTTTGAGCAAAGATTTAATTCCATAATGAATTTGTCACTTCCTTATTGGGCTAAATAGTGAATTACCAAGCAATGACACATTACTACTTGTTACTGCGACATCCCTCTTGGGGTCAAGCAGACCAGCAACCCAGCCTTACTGATCATGAGCTGTCAGTGTCCTTTTTCGCAGAACACCGTACATACTTTCCCATAGATTAAGCTTTTCTATCCAGCGCATATTTTAGTTCCTGTGCATCGTGGTTCACACGTAGCACTCAGTTCCTGCCTCTGTTGTAGGCTTTAGTTTCGTTCACACAGATATATTTCACTGCTTCCTGGCCTACCCATTTTCCCTACTGTTTAATGGTGGATATGAATTTAACCAGAGGTGTGCAAGTGCAAGCAGAGGAACCTTGTGTAGCTGCTCCCTGGTTTTCATTGGACCACATGACTTTAATTAGCCTTGTTTTAGCTGCCTGCTCTTGTATTTCTCCCTCAGCCCATCAGATACTTCATTTCTCTCTTGCAAGATGCTCAGCTGATAAGCCTCTTAGCTCTTTGCCAGACAGCGTGTGCGCTTGTTAGCTGCCAGCCAGCTGATTATGATTAGACTGTAGTTTTGATAGTTGTTTCCTGTCTTTCAAGCCTGAACAGATGGCATGCTACTCCCAGTGCAAGCTTTGACTTTCATAGTACTTCATGGCTTGGACAAATGGCAGTTGTGTAGTCTGCACATGTGAAGCTTCTCAAGGGGATCCTTGCAAAGGGAGAGGAGCAACTGTGTCCTCTAAGGACCCTGCAAAGTTAGTATTCACTTTAGAGGAGTGCTGGGATTGTTTTATTTGTTGGATGCAGTTCTCCAAACTACAGTTTTGGTCTCCAGCTTAGCAGTCTGTTGCTGATATGCTGTCAGTATCATATTTAGGCTCTGTATTTTAGAGAACTAATAGTGTTATGTCTAATAAGAGATGCTACTTTTGGATTTTATGTTACAGGATCAACACACTATATGTTTGCAGAACAGACAACCACAAGACCTTTGTGAGAACGAGACAAGGAGATCTTTCTCTATCATGAAGAGAAGAATCATTCTGTGTTTGCCAATGAATGCTAGACTATGTTGGTGTCTGTCTGCATGGATTTAGCAAGGGACTAGAGTTGGTTAGAGGCTGTGAGGAAGAGGGCAAAGGAATGGGGAGCCTACAGAGGCCTGGTAATGGATTTGCTCCCCAGATTTCCAGATCTTCTTTTTCCTGGGACAGTTTTCAGTTCTACCATATCAGGTTTTCACATCTATCTGTGTTGGACCCGCAGCCTTAAGTAAATCTCTAGCTACTGTAGGGGGTAACTTGACTGGGCTCTTTCTGTCCCTGCCACACCTGGGGCTTGCATCAGCAAAAGGGGGCCCTCCGTTCCCTCCTGGCTGATGCCGAGGAGGCGGGGAGGGTCTGGTGGTGACAGAGCTGTCAGGAAGGGGCTCCCCCTCAACAGTTCAGCGGACTTGGGAAGTATCCTGACTGCCTTTGCAAAGATCCTTGAAATGAAAGATCATCAAACATGGCCACTGTCTGCCAAAAAATAACATCTCTCCAGCACCTAGTCCTGTAAGAAAACAGCTCCTTCTTATGAAATAATAAGCTTTCATCTCTTCATTTATTGCGTTGCATGAGAACAACTGGCAGCCTGCTCACATGAGCCAATTTATTAACTAAATCTCATTTACTAACTGGGAACAAATTCTTTTTACTTGCAGCTTCTGAATACAAATGAGGTTGGGCTTCAGAGCTGCCCAGGTGCCAGGCAGCTTCCTTGGCCCATTTGTCCTTGTGTCAATGGCAGTGTCACTCTGCCAGTGATAAAGCTCTTTTCTGATGGGCCCTGCTAGACATGAGCCGGTTGCTGAATCCAACCTAATGAATGCTTAAACAAGAGGAAGACCAGACTCACTGGGAGACCCATCTCTATGTGCTGAGTTAAAGCAGTCTGTTCCAGCTTGGAGGAACACATTACCAGCACTGGCAATCATTTCTTCCAAACTGTGTGCCCTGCCCAAGTAGCAGAGAGAGAAGGGACAGCATTGGAGCAGGCAGCTTCCTAAGGGCAGCCATCAGCCCTGCCCTGTGCCCAATCCTGACAGGCATATCTGTAATGACATAGCAATGGAAAAGAGCGATGCTCTTTGAGCTCTGTGCTGAGCGCAGCAAGCACTGCCCCAATTATACATGCTTCTGATGAGGGCTATCCGCTCTGCTGCTCCTGATCCAAGCAATAGCATTTCCACCCCTTTCTCAGGAGAGGTTTTCACAGTTTGTGACCACTTATTCCTCCTCCTGCAGCACTCACAGCCATGTCTGTCCCTGCGTTCCCCCACCCCCTTTGGGAGCCCTTCCCTGGCACAGGGGTATCAGGAGGAAGCAGGCAGGGTGCCCAGACTGCTCGCTTTCCTGAAGCCCTTCCGCTAGCTCCCCTGTTGGTAATTTTCCCTGGATAGCACCCTCTTAGCTCAGCATTTCCAGCTGCTCCCTGGGGCAGCAGCTTTGACACCCGCTCCTCTGTTACGCCCTGTGCCTAGGTACAATTCCCTGACGGTGGGTAAAGCAACCTTTCTAAAACAGACGGGCACTCACTCCTCAAGAGAAAGTCACTGTGCCGGCACTCGCTCTCTGCCAACAGACAGTCACTGTTCAGAACATGGTGGTGCCTCTCGGCAAAGGCTTTGTCAGGAGGCAAACAGGCATGTTTGGTTTTGAAATCTCCAGACAGGGTCAGTCTGCTGACAGCGTTTGCTTCCTCTTCATACCTGCCTCCAGGTTTAATGGTTTCTCCCAAGCAGGAAAAATAACAATAAAGATAATTCTTTTAAAACTGATTATCTGAGAGTACAGATTGTCAAGCTTTATGCTGTTGGATAAATCAAACTAACCGCTGAGAGTTAATTTGTCTGACCATAAAGTGGATTCAATAAGTGTAAAACAAAACTAATTGGTTCTCTTCCATACAAATTTAATCATACTATAAAATGTGATCAATGCAAATAAAAAGCATTGAGTAGGTTAAGTGTCAAGAATCTATAAAGGAAAAAATGGCTTATATGCTTTCTTGCAGGAATTGAAAACTGGATGGGTTTCCATCTCTGTACTAATCATCCCACGATGCGGTCCCAGTCCGAACATACTGAGTGCTGGCATCTGTGCTGTGTGTGTCAGAAGTAACTTGGCCCTCAGTCTTTGTCATTTCTGTTTTTTCATGGGTTGAAGCTGTTGGTGGAATGATACTTGACTCTTGTGGATGCTATGCTTAGACACAGAAACCAGATGAAACACACCGAGCAAAATGTAGGCCAACAGCTCTTGCCTGTGCAGGCTCTCCTACAGCAAAGGGGCAACTGGTACCTCCAAGAGGCCCAAACATGGACCCTGTCCCAGAGCTGATGCCAGGTGTGGGGGTGCATGCAAAGCACCAGGACTTCTGCTGCTTGGGCTCTGCTGTACCCCTGCACCATTCCCTTCCCACCAGGGAGCGGTGGCACTGATGGGACGCAGTATCCTTGCCCACATGAGCCCCCTCCTCTGGGCTCTCCATACATCTCTGATCCCAGAACAGCCACCTGCTGATGATTTCTCCAGAAGAGCTGACTTCATGGGCCTGCCAGGCCTCGTCAGGGGGCTGAGGCACTGCCCAGAGCTCCCCGACTCCTTCCATACAGACAAAAGCTTCAGCTAAGGATGGGAAGGAGCACGGTGCCATCTCCTGGGGCTCGCCTGGTGGGCACTCTGTGTGTTGGGCCTCTTCAGTTGATATGCAATTGCCAAGACAGCCGTCTGGTGAAGTGAGAGGAAGCTGCCAGGACAAGAGCTACAGCTCTGCCACAGCATCCTGACAGTGGTTCAAGGCAAATTAGATGCAATCAGCCAAACTGAAACTTTTTAAATTAATCTGTTGAAAGACCTGCTGTGAGAGGCTGACATAGGCTGTAGTTATGGTGATGGCTAGAGTGTGGCTGGGGTTGCTGCAGTTGCTGCCCATCCAGAGAGCTGCTAAATCCCTCAAATATGCAGACTGCCAAGAGCTGACATCTTTTCTAAAGAGCATCTCCTCAGTTTCCCCACGTGGACGTCCAGTTTGGACAAGACATGGAGGAAGGCACCTACAGCTCGGCAGAGAGGAGAGATGGGGAAGGAGGGAAAGGAAAGGAGCAGCCTGAGACATCTGGGAAATTAAAGGATGCAGCTTCCAGCATGCAGGGTTCCTGCTGTGGAAATTGTCAGAGCTGGGGCGGGAGAGAGAAATGCCAAAGCTGGAGGTGAGGAAGAGGAGCTGTTGCAGCACTTCTGCCATCCTGGGCCTCTTCACCGGCCTTCCTGGGGCTTCAGGGGGCACGCTGAGGAGGGCAGGGGTGGCTGCCGCTGCCCACAGCCTCCCTCCCCATTTTGGCTTCCAAGTGTTGGAGCGCCCTACGGGAACACTGAACCCCAGTGGTGCCGGGGCCCTCCGGGGTGGGCATGCACTATTCCTGTGTGGGGCTGGAGGCAGCCCTGCCCAGGGAGGTTTGGTGACCCAGGACCTCCCTCCTGCCCCGCAGGTGGCGGCTGTGGGCAGGACCCTCAGAAGAAGCACTTGCCTTGCAGTGATCTTCGAGTTCACTGCTGCAGCACTCTTGTGGAGGCCTCTGAGATCCCAGGAGAGATGGGGGACAGGAGGGCTGGGGTCATTGTGGGGATGACTCCGCTGGCCCTGAGCCAGGGGAGGACCGGAGGAGCCCTTTGGAGTTGCATTCAGTGCCCTTAGCCTGGCGTGGCAGTCGTGCTGGTTTGTCTGTTGCTGCCCCACCATCAGCTGCTGCCCCTGAGTTTCCAGAAGAAGTGCAGCTGGGAGCCTCTCACTATGCCAGGCAACCTGGCGAGCCTGCTTCCTCTCACCTCCTTTCTCCCTCCTCCCAAAATTTTGGAGTTAAGTTCTACTATCTCATAAAACATCACGCTCATATCATAATTTCAGCCTGCAAAAAGCCCTTTCCATGCAAGGGCCAGGATGCATACAAATTGCTGCTCTAAATCTCCAGCTACAATAAGGAAACTTCAGATGCTGACAGTTTACTTGATAAATACCTAATATAGCTTAAATAATTATTTAATGCAGACAAATGGAAAAAGAGAGCATCCATATGCTGTGTTGTAATAAATTACAGCTTGCAACTTGCTGGGCAATAGCAGCAGCAGCTCTAATGAAGGCCTCCACCATGGCCTGCGAAGGAGGGCTGAGGCTGAGGATTTACTATGGGAAGGCCCTGTCAGGAGCTAATGGATATTGGTGGCAGACTAATGAGGGATGAGGACCCTCTGCAAGCCCAGTTAATACAGTGCTGATCACCTTGGTGGAGTAAATGAGCACTTTGTCCTGCTGCTTGCCCCATGCTGGCCGTGGGGCTGAGTGCTGGCACAGTGGAGCAAGCGCAGCCCCAGGACAGGCAGGAGCCGCTGGGAGCTGGCCGGGGGCTGTGGGCAGAGGGGTGTTTCCAGCAGCATTGCCTGGGCAGGAGCAGTGGGGAGCGGAGTGGGTGGCCTCTGCACAGGCTCTCTGCACCGCACCTTTCCCCCCTCCAGCCGGCCACCATGTCCTAGAGCTTCTGTTGCATGCAAGCGCTGCTCGCTGCCTCTGCCTCCCGAGCAAAGCTGCGCCAGGCTTACAGAGTGCGCTGCGGGAGCTTGGGTTAACCTGGAGCAGGCAGTGAGCGTCTGTCCCCGCAGGCAGGTGCAGAGGTCGGGTTGTTGCTGTAGCCTGGAGGGAAGCGTAAAAGAGCGTTACAAGGCAAATGGCTCCCTGTAAGCTGAACAAGCTCCCAATGCCAAGGGCATTGCTCTGCCAGCAGCAAAGTGTGTTCCCTTCTGGAGCTGCTCATGCACTGCATTCCGAGGCTAATTTTGTGGTTTTCACAAGCGTAGCTCTCAGTCTTTACCTCCTTTGAGCTCCACAGTCACTGATCACTTATGGGTTTTTGCTTTGTTTTATATGCTCAGTGGTATTTTGGAAAGCATGCGGATCTCCTCCGTGAGCTGACAGATTACAAGGGCTGCACTTGACTGAGCTCCGGGTGTTCTGCCGTGTCGGCCTTACAGCAACAGAGGGCTGTGGATATGCGCCTTTGCATAGCAGAGGATAAACACAGCAGCAGAGATGGAAGATAAGTGGCAATAAAAAGTAAAATGTGGAGTGCCTGCCCTTTAAAATATATTAGGTGGTTTATAAATAAAGCTCTGTATTTTTAGGATGCATGTGGAATTGTTCAGCCTGTAGCCCTTAACGAATCTGACCTTGAAGAGAAGAAATACAGCTGTGAGCAGCCTTCAAAATGTTCTGGGAATAGACAGACAGGACAAGCACTCTTGCTTATTATTCCGGCTGTAGGTGAGCCTTGTTAGGCTGGTGCAGTTTGGGGAAGCAACTCAAGCTCCAGCACTCCTCTTGCTATCAGATAACCTCGGTGTGCAGTCAGAGGCAGAGAACTTGGGGGTAAAAATACCAAGTGTCTCGTGAGATTTCCAGGGATCCTTAACTCCTGGCAGTCAGGACAGTCTTGGCTGGGTTGCTTCATGTGCTGGTCCCAGACACACAAGCTCTGATGGTGTGAAACTGAACCAGACAGAAGCACGCAGCCTGGTTCCCACCACCTCGCTCGGCCCTCGTGTGCTGCAAAGCTCTTGCCTGGCAAGCTGTGCCGTGCGGGTGCGCCGTGCCAGCAAGGCTCCTTCCGTCGCCCCTCATTCTGGTAGAGCATCTTCTAGGATGTGAGGGCCTGGGCTGCGCTTTACCTTCCCTCCAAGGGCGGGTGAACACGTATCTCCCACCTCCTGTATCAGCGCCCTGTCTGCAATAGCAGCCTGTTTGGAGTGAGATGGGCTTTCCTCTCTTACTGGAGCTGTTCCACTTTGTGCAGGGTAGTCAGCTTTTTGGTGGGGAGAAGAAAAGAGCTCATGAGCAGGGGATTTGGTCAGGAGTGGGGAGAAGTGGGTTTCAGGTTTTGTTTCAGTGAATGCTGAGGAGTCAGATGCTTTCTCTGGACAGGCAGAAGTTATGGCCCAAACTGGCAAAAGCAGCTGCTGATTTGGGATGCTTCTGTTTTCAGGCACCCTGGGGTGAGATCCAGGTCTTGTCTTCTGCTGCAATAGCTCAGTCTTGCTAAAGGATGAATGGCATCCTCCCAGCCTCTGTTTTCTGGACAATATGAAAAATAGTGACCCTGCAGATTCCTCCAAGTATACTGAGCAAGCAGAGACAGCTGTGAGGTGAGCCTAGGGATCTGAGCCATAGCCACCTCATTTTAAATTTGTTCTTAGAGAAAACACAGATGATTCCCTATGTGGAAGAATAACCAGTAAATCGATCCCTGCACGTGCTGATGCTGATAAGCCATGTTGTTGATGCAGGGAGCCAGAATCTCCATGTGCTCTGGGCTCTGGCAGAGAAAATGTAAACAAACTCCAGTTTTACGTCTGACCAAGGAGATGTAAATCAAACACGTGTGTTGAAGCCTTTTAAATGTTTTGACGTTTTCCAATCCATCAAGGCCTTTAATTGTATTTTGAGTGAGTTGTTCTATATGTAAATACCAGTTAATGTTGAAATTGTTTATAGCCAAATTGTCTGTTTATGCAAATTGTGTTCCAAGATCACAGCGCTTCTATTGCAGAATAAAAATGTCTTTTTTATTTAATGCTAGAAATGTTTCCTTTGGCTGCTGCGGCTTTCACAGATAGTGTGGCTCTTCTGCATGTCGGAGCACGGTGGAGAGTGCCAGCCTCCACAGGAGGGTAGTTACGGCAGCGGGCAGGGGAACAGCCGGGCTTGGGGCATGGCAACTGCTCCAACTGCTCATGCTGCAGAATTAACTCCCTGAAACTGATCCCCTGGGATTGTGTCAGTGCTTTGTTTCTGCCTGCCTTGCCCATGGGCTCTGGTACCCTCCACGGACCTTGGGAAGCCTGATGGCTCACGCCGCTCGGCTCCAGCAGGCGTATCAGCGGTGCCCGGCATGCTGCAAATGCCAGCCAGGCTTCCCTCTGCCTCCCTGCCCGGCTTGGGCTCAGGCAGAGCCTCTCACTGGCTTGGAGCAATGTTGTGCTCAGGTGAGGACCTGTCAGCTGGTGGATGGTGTTCTCTGGGATTCCTCTGTCTGGCTCATGCGTTAATTCAAGATTCTGGTGCAGAAGGCAGCAGGCATTAAAAACCGCTCCTGCTGGGTGAAAAATGAAGAGAAATCAACATGCTGCTCCCACTTGTGCTGTGCCTAAGCAGTAATCAAGATCATCACCTGGAGATAAATCTCTTCCTGCCATCATATAGAAGAAGAGGAGCAGTTACTATGGGCTTTGCCTCCAGGTTTTTAATCATGGGGGAACACATGCAAATTAATGGCTCACCCATGATAAGAATCAATAGTGCTGGAGTGTTTGCAGGCTGCGACTCAGACGCTCGATGTATCTGATACATAGCCAAGGGAGCAGAGTTCACATCGGATGCAAGCGTGCCTGTACAGCTGCATGCAGAGGCTCTTACTGAATCCAGCCGCCTCTGGAGCTGGCCTCTGTGCCCCAGGACCACACTCCCTTTCTCCAGGATTTTTCAAACAGCACTGTTGGTCTGGCCTTTGTGTTTGCTTAATGTCAGTGTTCCTTGGGGAATACTGTAGAGTAATAGCAAGCTGCACAGCCTGAAGTTGGGCTCCCGTATCATTTCTTCATTAATATTTGTTGTTCATAAATATATATTCACTCCTATTTATCACAAGAACACCAATTACCAACCATAAATTCTAACTGTGGGGAATATTTCAGTCCAGTTTTATTAAGAAGTGATTTTTTAAAATGTTGCTGAGGCTTTTAGCCAGTTATGTGCTACTAAATATTTAAACCTGTATCTCTTGCTGCATGCTGAATTACAGCAAGGGGATATTTAATGCTCCCATTTTTCCAGCGTAAATCTGTGAAAGATTGACTGGAAGAAAAATGCAGTCATGAACAGCCCACATACATGCCGAGTGCTCGCTTGCACCATACGCCCACTGGTGCATACCCGCTACAGGCAGTGATCCAGCCTGGAGGGGGGTGGATGCCCCCACAGACATTCTGGGGGCTGCCCCACTGCGCTGCGCCGGCGGGAGCGGGGCCGGGGCGCTGCCAGAGCGGGCGACATAGCAGAGCTGCTCTCAGGCTGCGCAAAGCAGCCGGCTCTCCTGGCCCGGCATGCGGCGTTCCTGCCGTCAGCCGTCAGAAGCTACGAGTGCCTGGAGGCCTGTTACCCACCAATTAAACTGTGAGTTTTATTGTTCGACCGTGAGCCTGGTTTATGATATGAAAAGCTTTCGACAGTTAAATAGTACTAATATTAACCACTCTCGCATAGGCTCTAACAGTCTCCCCCATTAAAAGTGTGATTAAGAAATTAATTCATCTGGAAGGGATTGGCATGTGGTGCTAAACAATGGAATAATGATTTTTTTTATTAAAGCTGTGTGGAGAGAGGAAGCCCTGTAGCTCTTGCATGATGGCTATGGTGGCAGCTAAATGGAGTAGGAGGACCAAGCCCCAGTATGGTGCCGGTTGCGGGTTCGCAGGGCAGGGAGGAGGCAGGTCAGGACAGCGGAGACTTTGCAGAGGCTGGCGAGGCGGATGGACTGTCCTGGCCCCCTGCGGTGTTGTGGGGCTCACTGCGGTGTTGCGGGGCTCCCTGTGGCAGGCCCGTGCCAAGCTGAGGGCTCTCCACCGGCTGCGGGCACTCTCTGCCCTTTGCCAGCCGCTGCGGAGACTCCACCAGCCCCGCAGGGATCAGGTCGCCAACAGGTCACCTCTCTGCTTTGTGGCCCCGTACTATGCTTGTAACATCCAAAGAGGCTTGAAAAAAGTGGTGCTTCAGGAGGTTGCAGAGCAGTGGTGCAGTGTTTGCTCTCGGCAGGGGAGGAACACCTGATGCCCCCATCGAATCTCCCGCACAGAGCTGCCACTGGGCACAGGATCAGGGCTGCCCAGGCTGTCCCTCCTATGCTCCGGTGCAGCCCTGGCCCCGGAGGCCGTGAGGGCTGGTGGGTGCTGTGGCCACTGATGGGGGCTGCAGAGCCCAGCGAGTCTGGAGTGGGGCACTGCTGGCACTGCATTAACCTGCTGGAGAGCTTAGCATACTACAAATGGCAATTAAATTCTGACAGACATGGTAAAAGCTTTAAAGTCCATCAACATCTGCTGGCAGGTGGCTTTAAAAAGCTGTTATTTGCTTCAGAAAAGCAATCAGAGATTATTCTTAAACAGCCCATTTGGGAATGAGCAGGGTTCTGGGTCTGGCAGTTTCCCTCCTGGCATCCCCTCTTCCTGCTGCTCCTCTCCCCTGTTCTTTTGCTCCCATTTTCTGACCTGTGGTGGTTCGTGGTCTGTGATGGGTCTCACAAAAGCTGAACTGCCATGGGGAGCAGCTCCTTTCCCACCCCTGCCATTTGTGTCCCAGGCTTGTCCCCAGCTCTTGCTCTGCAGCAGGGAGGCCCCAGGCATGGCAGGTGAGTGAAGGACGATGCTGTATGTTGCTGTGGGAAGCACACACTTCCAAACCAAGTTTCCTGATTGATCAAAAGACTCAGACAACTCCCCTTCACCCCTGGAAAATGCCAAAACCAGAACAAAAGGAAAAATGGCTTGTGAGACTGCCTCCACAGCAGTGCTGGGGTCTGTCGGGTGGGGGGTGGTACCCCTCTGCATAGGGGCAGCGCTGGCCAGCGAGGGTGGACTGGCTCCAGCCAGCGAGGGTGGACTGGCTCTGCTGGCTCGAGGGGCTGCCAGGGGAACGAGCTGTTTGCCCAGCACAGCGCACGCCGTCAGACTGTCTTCCCCGCTGCTTCCCATCTCCCATCCTGGCAAAGATTAAGCAAGGGAGGGAGAGAGCAGCCTCCAAAGTGGAGCTGCAGTGCTCTGAAGAGCTGTTGTTGTTGGAGACAATGGAGGGCAGAGAGGCTCCTCCGTGTCTTGAAGGAGTCACTGAATGCCAGCAGGAGCTGTGTGCTGTGCTTGCATACAGATACTGAGAATATTCATATTGTGATTTATTCCATTCTTTTTCTCCATTGATTTTAATTAAGTTCACTCTTTCCTGCCAAGCCTGGGGAACACAAGCAAAAATTAAAAATGCTGAAAGTCAGCTTGCTTTGCACTGGAGTCTTCCCAGCCTTCCAGAGAACAGAGGGAAAGGGGGCCCACACCACCACACAGGCATTTCATGTGCTTTGCTAGTCCCCAAATAATAAACATAAAATTAAAATCCTGTTAGGAGAATCACAAAAGCTATTATAGCTCAGCAGCTGATATTGACTCTGATCAAATCTTTTATGTGATTTCACAGCATTCTGGGCTACTCACCGTGCACACCCTGATCATGTTAGCTGTGGCTTAATTTTTTTTTTCTCTCCCCCACTGAAACAAAGCAAAAAGAATGGCAAGAAAAAACAATCTAATCTTGTGATATAAGTTTGTGTCACACTTTTAAAATGAGCAGCAGAGTAGCTAGTGCTGCTGTATCATCTTTGCAAGCAGAGTCCTCCTGGGAGCGGATGCTCACTCCTGCATTGAATGTGCTGGCCTCATCCTGCACATCGCATGGGCTGCTGGCATGGGAAACCCCCATGGGGGCACTGGCCAACGAGGATTTTATTTCCTGCATTGTGTCCATCACTCAGAGCACATCAGTGATGCTACTGCTGTCCAGTGGGGGTAGCAGGGATGCTCTGTAGTGTCACTTGCATGAAGTAACGTACGATGTTGCAGTGGTGCAACATACAACTTTTTAAACAATCTTGACTTTTGTCTGCCAACAACCAGTGCCTGCGGCGAGGCGAGGGTATCACTGAATCACAGACAGTGGCCTGGTCTAACCCTGCTCGAAGCAGGGCAGGACGGGCCCAGGTCTGCGGAGCAGCACGTCGCTGGGGCAGGAGTTGGGCACTGCACTTCACCTGCCGCTGATGGGCCGTCCTGGAGGCAGGTGGCAGCGGGACCGCTGGCTCTCCCAGCTCGAGGGAGTTTCCTCAGTACCTTCACTTAAAAGCACCTCATTGTTTGCATTGCTTTTATTCTTACAATAAATATTGTGATAGACACTGAGAGTACCAGAAATGAGATTAAGGTATCCCAGACCTGCATCTCTGCATATTTATATAGCCACAGCTTGTGCAGCTACAAACAGAGAAAGCAAAAACATGGAAACTTTTTTCACATTTCTTTCAAATATCACAGGCAAGCAGAAGTAGTCCCCAAAAGTAACATGCCTTAAATCAGAAACTGGGTTAAAGAACCTGCATTATATAGGTATCTATCTTCATGCTATTTTTCAACAGTTAGACTCATTCTTCATATCAGATAGGGTGATAAGAGGATAAAGGTACCTCTTATTCAACTCTAATTTTAATTAATATGGTCATCAAATTGGATATGAAAAATTAGGAAACCTCAGCAAAAATTCTGAAGGGATATAAAACAGGACAATTTACCGTTTGCCGACCTGGGCTCTCCTTTAGTCGCAGGCAGTCATGGTGACTTAGTTTCCAATAGATGTCTGGAAATACCTGCAGCAATCTCTTTACAAAGTTTAATGACCTTGGGTCATTTAGTTTTTGAAATATTTCAACTACTAGGGAATAAAAATGGCAAGAATGTTACAATTACACTCTAGAAGGTCATATCCATCTACCTTTGGCTAAAGGTCTGGATTCCCTCAAAGCTACCACCATCCAGCAGAAGATGAGCCCAGCTTGTTTAACTTGCTGCACGTCTTGCCCAGATGGATAAATGGTGAAATACCAGGGAGGATATTATGTTTCATGGTACTGGCCATTAGCTGGTGGGTATCAGCTTGCCCTGAGGGGACAGAAACCAGCCACAGTCCATTTTCTCCTATCTGAACCCACTGGTTATTTCAACAGAGCAAGAATTTAATGGCTCCCAAGGACAGGGTTAAATACACAAGGAGAGTGGGGGCAGGGGAAGCTCACGTGGCCCCACAGCCAGAAGGATTCAGTCCACGTTAGTGGGAACTTCCAGAAGTCTCCTGCAGACTGTCCCCGCACCTCGTCCCTGCAGCTCCCCGGCAGCCAGAGCCCAGCTCTGCGCCCCAAGCCGCTGCGCCCTGCCCCAGAGCAGCTGCTCAGGCTGCGATTTCACAGCCCAGCAGGGCTTCCTGGGAGCTTCTTTTGGAGTTGGAGGGTGATTTTTCTCCACCTCTCCTTCTTCTTTAGCAATATCCTTGTCTTGCTAGCGCTCACAGGACCCAGCTGGGTGGTGGCACTAGGAAAAACCAGGTATATGAACAGTTCATGGTTGTGGTTTCCTAAGACATCTGGTTTCTTCTGTCATGGCTTGAGCAAAACAGAAAGTGGGTGCACTCATCTCTTCCCCAGGGAAATGCTGTTTTGACTGGTTATATTTTTGGCAGTATGTTCCCAGTTAGAAATCCAAGGTTAGTCCCAGTTAAAAAGCCTTGGTAACTGCTCACTCCTTGTGACCATGTAACACACCATAGCTATGGCAACAGAGCGCCAGTCCAGATGCTGAAGCCTCTCATGCGCTTTCCAGGCGGAGGTGATCTCTGCAGAGCCCTCCTGGCCCTGTGGTCAGAAAGCGCCATGCCGCTGCAGCAGGGGCAGTGGGCTCCACTGCCCACCAGCCCTTCCTGAGCTGTGGCACCTGCCGGGCACAGTGACGTGTCCTGGACATGAGGAGAGGAGCTGACAAGCGTCACAGAGATGGAGGGACTGGAAAGCAAGTGTCACTGGGTCCAGCTGTGACCTTCATGCCGTCGCACACTTGCTGCATGCACAGTGGAGGGCACAGCTGTGCCAGGGACTGGCTCCTGATGCTCATTTTACCCCCTGATAATGCAGGGTTCAGCACACGGCGGGCCGGTGCCACGATCCTGCTTGTGATGCTGGGGGACAGCCACAGCTGGAGGAGCAGGCTCGTGGGAGGCCTGAAACCGCAGACACTCTTCTCCGCCGGCAGAACAGCCAGGACGAGAGAGGAGCCCACAGAAACAGGCTAGGAGTGGAGCCGTGGGCAGGGTGACGGGGGCGCATGGCATGGGGCAGTTCTTCCCTGCCGGCCCCGTGGGCTGTGACAGCCTGGTTCACTGCTCCAGGAATTAGACAAAGCTGCCAGAGAAAAGCTGCCTGGGACAGCTACCATGGCAGAGGTCAGGGACACCAAAGGTACCAGCACCCACAGGAAAGCAGGAGAAAAGTTGTGGATGCTGCAGGCAGCCCTATCTGTCCTCGGCAGGCTGAGGCATCTCCAGACTCTCCGGGACAGAGCAGATGCAGGCAAAGAGCAGAGGGATGGATGACAGCCAGATGCTTTCCATGTATGAGCTTGGCACCAGCAGGAGTGAAGTGTGGGTTTGAGACTGCTTGCATTTCCTCCTGGATGTGACTTCCCAAAGTGCCTGCCATGTGGCTTGGCACAGAGAGCTGGGATGAGATGGGAGAAGTGAGGGACACTGGCAGCCCCGGGCTGGCAGCGCTGGCGGGCACAGGCTGGGTTGGCTGGTGCCAAGTGGCTGAGCCTGCTCGAGGCAGAGGAAAGGGGGCACAGCAAGATGGTGCTGATGATCCTGAATGGGAGGGTTTGGTGGGGATGCCAGGGTCAGTGGGGACACACTGGTGACACCAGGGCAGGCGGTGCACTCCTCACTTAGATGATTGCATCCTGTGTGGCTCTGTCTTATTACATAAAAAATCAACTTCGGCATAAATGTCAGCTGATTCTGAGCTGGTGTTACACAAACAGGCTTCTGAGTGACAGAAAGAGTCTTCATTAAGCACATTTCTGGAGTCCTCTGGCTGGATCTTGTGCAACGTCCACAACAACATCACTGCAGACAGACAATTTGGGGCCCAGCCTTTGGATTAACCCATGAAAATCAATCCTCACTCAATCTCAGCCTTTGTATCGTGTATTAATTACGTTATTAAAAAAGGGGATGATGAAATAGTCTCAAATCAGTCACTTTGACCAGAGGGAGGTAATCTGGCTCCTCCTGGCCAAGGAAGATGCCCTCAGAGAGAGCCCCTGTCCCTCATCACCACAAACCCGTGCCCCTCTCCAGCCGGTCACCTCTCTGGACGTAGGGGCTGGTAGGTGCTGCTCCAGATGAGCGGGCTTGTTCTGCCTCCCTCAGACCGCAAGATTCTGCATTGCGAAGCGTTGATCAGGGCCACTTCCATCCTCCAGTGGCCAGGTCGGAGGAAACCTCTTCCAGGGGTGCCTGGACTCTGGGGGAGGCAGCAGTGCAAGTGTCTGAGCCCTTGAGAGGAGCCAGAAGGGCCAGGCTGTGTTACAGGAGCTGCGTTACAATAAGGCAACAAGGGTTCCGAGTCTTTCAAATGAATGTTTGCTAAATGCAAATGCATGTGTGAAATGCAGATAAGTGTGTATTAAACCTATCCTAGCCCTCTCAGCAGTGTGCAGTGCCTGGAGCCTGTTTGCTTTGCTGCAGTTCCTTTACTTGCTAACTGTTGAGCTCTGCTAATCTCAGAGGTAGCTGTTGTGGGGACAGTCAGCCCCTGTAACCAAGGGTGATTGGGTTAATGGGAACCTCTTAGAGCTGCCAGGAAAGGGAATGTGTGCTGAGGTTTGCTATGTTTGATCCTTTTCTCTCTCTGGTGATGGTCTGCTGGAGGAATATCCCTTGTGGGCTTTGCACAGGCTCTTCTCTTGCTGCATTTCATGTTTGCGTTGGCTGTAAGACAACGCTTCAAAACCAGGGCTAAACCCAGCCAGTCTATTGTGTGCCAGCGTGCTGTTGTCTCTCATACTGTTGTCAGTAATGAAAGTGGCCCGAGAAGCAGGGTGTCCCTGGACTGTGACAGTCTGACCAAACTCTGAGTGCTTTTGGGGGAGAACTGGCTGTTCTGCCTGCTGCCTGACACCTTCCTGGCTGCAGGGCCCAGCGATGGCACCCACAGCTCAGGAGCTGGGCTGCACCAGGGCATGGTGGCCACGTCAGCCTGCCCCGGCATGCCTGGAGCAGTGAGCTCACCCTGCCATCATGGCAAACTATTATTTATGCTTTCAGCTACTGCTAACTCACAGATAATTAATGTCAGAAAGCTGCCATGGTGCCATTGCTAATAGCTCAGCAAAAGGAGACGCATTGGTCAATTAGCAACTATTTGAAGTGACAGTACCAGCAAAGGGCAGATCCAGCTGCCAGCCCCCTTGGCGAATATTGTTAAGATCAGAGATTTGTCAAGGCTCTGGTTGGGGAGATGGTGGGGACCATTGGAGGAGGAGAAGGACCCGCAGGCAGAGCCTTTGCCCTGTGCTCACTGTGGCTTCCTTTGGGGCTGGACCAGGCACTGACTGCCTGGCCCGGTTGCGAAGGTGTCATTGTCCTGCTGTCCTGATGTGGGAATGTGGCGGAATTGCGGAGAATTGGCTGCAATGACAGACTGCCCTTTCCTAGGAGAGAAGCTCTGTTCCTCTGGAGAAGTCCATGTTATGACTTTTGCAATATTGGGGAAGTATTAAATTAGAGAGAGACCTCTGAGCAAAGGAGATGTAATATCTGCATATGTGAAGGCCTCCAACTGTAGGCACAGCAATATTAGAGGATTTGTGAAGTTAAACGCTATTCTTTCATCCCGGGGCTGATGCCATAAAATGAGACACCACGATTCACTCGGAGATAAAAACACATGGAGGATGTGGGTAGATCTGTTGTATCCCCTCGCCAGGGGGATCAGCTACCTGAACTGCTGTTTGTTGCTCCAGCTCTGACACTGGGATCTTTCCCCATCGCAGTGTTTGGAGCTCAGGGTGCAGCAGGGCTGGGGAGGTGCCTGATTTGCTTTTAGCAGCCTGTGCTGTTCTCACTTGTCAGCTCTCAGGGTGGTCTGGGACCCCAGCAAAGGGGGGAGAGCGGCAGGGGAGAGCGGCAGGGAGCAGTGCCTCGAGTGCCAGCAGAAAGAAAGAGCAACTGTCAGCCATTGCTGGAAAGGCCATGGGAGAAGCTTGGGGTGCCTGGGTGGGTGCAGAGAGCAGAGAGGTCAGAGTGAGGGTGCACGTTACTTCATGTCTGCATACAGGTACCAGCCTGTGGACACAGCCCAGCAGCAGCATTTCTGCCAGACTGGGGCTGGCATGTCTGCAGAAGAGGGACTGATCCCCCTTCCTTCAGCACCGGCTAGGCAGATTTCCCATGCCCATGAGGAGCCTCAGAACTGCCTGAAACTGTGCAATCACCTGGAAACCAGCTCCTGGGAGCCCCCCATGCTGCGCCGGGGGACTGGTCCGTGGTGCCAGGAGGAGGAACGCTTTTGGAGCCGCTGTTTCCTGCAGGACTTGTGCTCCCTGCCGCTGGCACCAGCTGTAAGCAGAGCATGCCCATGGGACCTCGCAAGGAGGCTGCCGTCTCCACAGGGCAGCTGTCCTTTGCAGAGTTGTGTGTGTTTCCACGGCCGTGGTACCTTTTTCTGCCGTTGTCTGAGCGATGTTGGTGTCAGTAGCTGGGATTATTTTTGCTTTCGTATAGCAGGAGACTCTGATTACAGCCGGTCTCCTTCAGGAAATCAATGCTTTAATATTCAGTCTCGTCCGATGAGGGCTAAATTTTATTCCTAGAATAACATTTAATTAAGCACTCCGGCTCTCTGTCTGTGATGCACTAGTGATCTGCACAGATGCACTTACCTTCATCAGCTCATTTAAAACTAGCCGGAACTGAAGTTAGAATAAACTGTAAAATTTATGGGCTGTTCCCTCCCTTTTTAATTAGCACCGTAAGTGTGTGACAAGAGGCCTCGGGCCAGGGGAAGGAGCCATTTACTTGTTTACTGGTACCCAGCTTGCTCTGCAGCCTTGTCCAGCCACATCCCCCCCTAGATGGAGCTCTGCAAAAACATTTGAAAGCAAGAAAGCAGAAGTCTCCTGTTGCCCTGCAGCCCCCCTACACCTGTCATCAGAAGAATCTTGGGTTTGACCTTTGTGCTGGGGTGGGAAGGAGCTGATCCCATGGTCAGCAGGCAGGAGTAGGATGGGGCACCCAGGTCCCCTGAGCGGGGTGAGAGCCGGGTGGGTGCAGCGGGGCGGCCTCCTCCATAGGTAACGGCTGCGTGGCACCTGCTGCTTAGCGGTGTCGGCAAAGAGGAGCCAGCACTGGAAGCAACCGGGACTGGGCCGTGCTCTACCAGCAGAGCAGCCCTGGGACCAGCACTGCGCTCTCTGCTCTGGCCATGCCTCTCAGCTCTTGCTCTGGCCCTGGGGACTCTGGGGCAGTTCCTCAGTACCAGCACTGTTTCCCTGAAGCCTGCCGTGCTGCCCTGCTTTCTACCTCCCATCTCCCTCCCTCCCCTCATCTTGCAGAACAAGCAGAGGGATTGGCTTTTGCGGTGTCAGCTCCTAGACACCAGGATCCCCCCTCGTCCTTTCCATGAGTGCCCTCCAGCACACCAGTCTCTTTCTGGCATCAGGGGGTTTTGCTCCAGGGACAATGGGATGATGGTATCAGAAGAAAAACAGATGTTTGACATAGACTGGTGCTGCCTTTGTGCCTGAGCAGTTTCTGCCTTGCTGTGCCATGACCGTCCCTCCTGCCCTCACAGCTCACAGCTCTGCTGGCCCCTTGCCTTCCCCTGTGGGCTCTGTGCAGACCCACTCAGTCTGTACTGCTAGTTAATGGATGGTTGATCACTAGATGGAAACCCAGCTCAGATGTAAAATCTGGCATTTCACAGGTTGCAGACCAGAGGGGACAGCTCTGCTTATCCAGTCTGACCTCCTGCCAAAGACCTGCCAGAGCAGGAGGGGCAAGAGGAAGCAGCTGCCCAGGAGGGGCTGCAGCAGAAAGAGCAAGAAGGGAAAGTGCAGCTGGTTCTTCGAGTGCACCCTAGGTGTTCAAAAGCGCAGCAGATGCAAGAGGCAGTCAATTGAACAAAGTGATGGGGATGTCCCTCATGATGATTCTTTCATTATCAGCCAGAAAATCTTAGACTGTAATAGCAAAAATGTGTAAATGAGTGGAAAAAAATCTGCCTATGTCATTGCATGAAAGGGAGATGAAGAGAGATGAAGACTGAGTGTCAGCACAGCTGATAAGGAGAGAAGCTGAGTAAAGCAAGAGGGGTGGGGGCAGCGCATTTTCATACTGCAGAGGAAAGTACATGTTGCATCAACATGGTCATTACTGGTTGTGAGACATTACAAAAGCCCTGGGCAGTTTTGCAGACAGTTTGGCATTAATGCATACAAAGACACTGGAGGCTGAGGACAGAGTTGGAAGCAGGGAGCGATGCTGAGGGAAGGGGTGGTGTGTCTGAGATGCTTCCCAGGGCTCCCCAGTACTGGACCCCCCCCAGAAATGAGGAGCAGTGGGAGGACAGAGACCACAGCAGGGAAGGTGCTCTGCAGTGCAGGAGAAGCTCAGTTCTCCTTATGCCTAGCTTGGAGGGAAATTAAACGAGTTACTCCTTTCTCTTTTGTTGCCTCTTGGGACATTTCAGGTAACCACTCTGGACACTACTGGTATGAATCTCTGGCAGGCAATGCTGCACAAAGCTTCGTTGGTATCACCTGCACCACACAAGGACTGACACAAGCAACTTCTACTTTCATGAGTATCATGCCGAAACTGGTGGAGAGTTTCCTTCTGAGGGACCGAGCACTTAAGTCCCAGGAAATAACTGGTGCCTGACCTGGAGGGCTGCAAGAGCAGGGCAGCTGCATTCCTGAATGTGGTACAGGTGGTATCGCACACGGTGCTGTGCTGCCTCATGGCCACAGAACGCTGACCTATCTTTCCACCTTATCCCTGGCTCTTACTAGTGCTATTACTCCTTTGGTTTCACAAGCACTAAATTCACTCACAAATTTTATATATATATAAAAGACATACTGTCATAAAATCAGCTAGCTGAGCATTCCCCAATGAAAATGAAATGCTGCTGCTCCTCAGAAGAAGTGCTGGTTCTGGATCATTTGTCTATTAAATATTTGGCAAAGTCTGACTGCATCCCTAGTGTCCTTCTCTCACTGCTCAGCACTTGCCAGTCCCCGGATGCAGCCTCATTCCTGCAGCTATGAAGGCAAAATATCCCATGCTAGAGGTCTGTGCTGCCAGTTATTGATTGATCTTTCTTGCCACTAGAGCTGGGCAGCGTGAATTTGTGCTGGTGGATGTGTTTGGCTTTGCAGGGGCAGAGCTGTGTATTGTTTGATCAAAGCGGGGCATCTGCAGAGCCAGCCTCGCATGGAGCAGGGCAGCAGGGTCCTCATTGTCCATTGGGATGTGGGCTGCAAGTCTGCATGGCAGAGATCCCACCAGCGGCCCAGTCATCTTGACTGCAGTCCATCCTTGTAATGATGCTACTTATAGAAAGCATGGATCTCCTGTGGCTGGGCTCAGGGGCTCCAGAGCGTTTATAAACCCAAGGAAAACGCTGTGAATTCTGCTGACTTGACAGACAGTGAGAAAGATGTTGGATCGGCTGCTGACCCCTGGGGAAGCGGCAGAGGTAGGTACAGTGCTCAGAGACTCCCTGGAGGGTTGGAGTTAATGTGTTTGACTCATACCGCAGGAGCAAAATGTTCTGCTGTCTCAAAGCAGCACTGGGGAAACGAGGGCAAGAGAGCTGTGTCTGGCCTGTTTAACAGGCAGGAGCAGGAACGTGGATGTCACTTCAGAGAGCCGCTCCTGCTGCTGCTGTGCTCTCGCAGAGCGCGACCGTTCCCTTCCCCGCCTGCCGTCACCGTGAGCTCCCAGCCTGCGGGGGTGAGTCTGGTCTCCCTGCCCTGTGTGCCCCTGCTCTTAACGGGACATGTGGTGTTGCTTATCCCTGTGCTGCTCCCATTGCGACTCAGCAGAGGCTGTTCTCGGGGAAGCTCGAAGCTGCAATTGCTGCCAGTGGTCCTTCAAGAGGTGGCTGGGTGCAGCTTTTGCTCCTGTACCCCATTGCCATGGAGACAATGGTGCACTGCAGTGGCACGGGTGCCCGATACCATTACCTTCACAGTCTGACTTTCATGCTGATGTGTCTTCAAAGATAAAATGCTTTGATTCTACCTAAACTTATGAAGGATTCTCATACACAGCTGGGATGGGGCAGCTGAGAGAAGAAGCTTTGTTTGGCCAAGTCTCCATAGTTCCCTCGTTTCTGATGCAGGCCTGATGATAGGGAAGTGGGATACTGCCAGCAGTCCCAGCTCACACAGCTGTCTGCCCGTCTGAAGGTGCAACCTGAAGTGAAACCAGGAGCCAAATGGCGGCTCGGGGGTGAGGTCGGTGTGTCCTGGAAGCACTTTACAAAAGCTCCTGCTGCCTGAGCAAGCGGTGAACCAGCACAGCGAGGAACCTGGACTGGCTGCGAACAGGAGCTGGTACACAGCCCAGATCCCTGTAACAGCTTTCCCATCACTCCCTCGTGGACCGTGATGATTTTGATGGGCACATAACACAGTTTGAGGATTATTATATTTTTAGAAAGACTGAAGCTTTGAAAGATCCCCCCAAACCAAATCCAAACCACAGAATGGTCAACTCTTGTCAGCATTAATGCCACTGAGCAGCTGCTGGCAAGGACAAAGGGGATGGGGTTTGCAAGTTCAGCTCTTGGCCTTTTTGGGGCACCTTGGCTGCTGTGCCAGCAGGTAGAGGAATGTTATAGCTGAGCCTGAAACATTTTGCCGGGGCATTTCTCTTGGCAAGTTCATGATCTTTTCTGCCTCAGCTGGGAAGCCAGCAGGACTGAATAAATCTCCAGGCCAACAAAAGCCCAGGATGTTTTCACAATTGCCAGGATTTTATTAATTTACAAGTACATTGTTGAATTTCTTCCTTCCTAACAACAGCTTTCACTTAGATGGGGACTCCTTTAGTGTGTTTGGGTGTGCACAGTAGGCAAAACTAGTAAAACTCTGCAAGGAAGTCACCTGTCAAATACTTGTGCCATTAATGCCAGTAAACTGCAAATGTGATAAGACCGATTTGGTGCTTTCATTTGTCAGGTCTTGCAGCGTTTTGTAGAAGGCGGACTGCCTGCCTCCCCGGTACCCTGGGAGGACCTGACCCTGGGAGGAGCTGGCCCACGCCACCCACCTGGTGGGGCACGAGGCTCTCACACAGTCTGCAAGTTCCACCAATGCTTAGTGCAAAAAGAGGCTCTTCCTTCACCCCATTGTCTTTAAGTTCTTTGTGTTTCTGGTCACTGGAGAAGTTAATTTGGCATTTTTGCCTTTTGTAGCTCAATAGTATGACCTGCTTTAAATACATACTGGCACCTCCATTGAAAGGACCCAAGTGGCCCCAGAACCTGAGCAAGCTGATACATTACTACGATATTTCCCACTGCTTCCAGGGTGAAAGACTACTATTTTTATCTATGTTTTGGGACCTGCCAACCCATTCCATAACGAGAGTTAAATGAGCTACTGAGACCAAAGCAAAAGAGCAGGGGTGTTTTAGACTGGCAGATGGTGTGTGTGGGCTGATTGTCAGGATTACAGTCCCTGCCTGTGCAGGTGCACCTCTGCCTTAAGGAGGGGTGAAAAGCCGGGAGCTGAGCTTTCCCCTCGGAGGTGGGCAGCACATAAAGCAGTGCCTGCAATCACCTGTGGTGACAGTGGCTCTGTCTGACTCAGAGAGACAGCAGGATCTTCACCACCCACGTTTCCAAACCCATCTTTGGTGGGTTGTTGCATCCCTTGCAGTGAGCAGCACTGCAGTTTTGCACCTGTGATCCAAGCACACCCTTTGCTAGTGTCTTTACCCAACCCCTTAACTGAGTTTCTTTCTATTGCCCACTTAGTCAAGGTGGGCAACAATATTGTCCAAATTTAGCTTGTACCTGTGTTCCCACTTGGGGCCTCTCAGCCATAATAGGTATCTCCTCTGTGCACAGCCAGAAGGAGACTGTTCAGCCCCGGCTGCTCCTTGGTCGTGGGCGTTGTGTCAGCTGCAGCTCCTGCATCTGCAGGAGAGCAAGGGGTGGCAGATGTGGCTCAACAACTTTCTCTGCAGAAGTGATGGGGCAAGTGCAATTTTTAAGCTGGTTTCTATCCATCAAGAGCTGGTGTCCCAGACGCATCTTTTTCATTCTTAGTGTCTAATTTACCTACTTTTGTCTTTAAGGAATACCTTCTCCAGATCTCACTTTTTCCTGGTCCTGGTCTCCACCATCGCTGTCTTTTCCTGGCCCACATTTTTTACACCACGTCCATCCTCAGCGGTGCTCTCAGTCAGATTCCACGTTCTGCAATAAGCCTGCAAGAACAGTTAGTGCCTTCACAGGCTGCCTCACTCTGCGCGCACAGTGTCCTCTCCATGCTGTAGCCAAGGGCAGTGGCCCATCCTGCTGTGATGTGTGTTCAGGAGTACATGTCCTGTCCCCTGAGGTGGCTCTCTGTAGAGCTGCTTGTTAATCCTAAGGGTTGTTTTCGCTAATGGTTGATGCTGCGATGTGCTGGTGCAACTGGCTGGGGCCAGCCCTCAGTGCTGAGTGTCTTAGCATCAGTGGCTGGGTAACGAGGAGCGTCTGACAGGAGATGCCACGACCTGGCCCCCTCCCAGCCTGGGGACATCTGTCTGCACAAATCCCCCTTCCCACGGGGCAGCCAGGCACAATCCTTGACTGGAGCTGAGTTAGGACTCAGGAGGGTGCCTTGCACTGCCATTACCATTGCTGTTCTGATTAGGGACATGGTTACTAAGATAGTGTGGTTTTCCTTTTTCCTTCTTAAATTTTACAGGGTTTTTTAGCAATATTTTTCTCTTGTATTTTCCTTTACTGCTGCATTGTGCTCCCTACTGGAGCAGGCTGCCAGGGGTTATCACAGACTGCAGGCTGCACGTCCCTGCTCACGTTTATGGTACGAATAATGTTCCCAGTGCTTCTCATTTGTACTCCTGAACAGCCAGGCTGGGTCTGCTTAGCATCTCCCAGCCAGCTGCGGAGGAGCAGGTGACAGAGAGAGGCAACCCGGTTCCTGTGCTGGGTGTAAATGAACAGCTGTGCACTGGGGATGGGTGGAGCAACGCCGAGCCAGCAGCAATGGGGCCGAGGGTTTGCTTCAGCGCAGAAGATATCCATTTCCACTCTGCTTTGGTCCCAGAGGGCTCCTCTGCCCTTCGCCCCCAACCTGCCCATGTTCAGGGGCTCTGGACGGGCGGGAGGATTGGCTTCCTCCAGCTGCTCCCCATTGCTTCTGCCGTGCTCGCAGCACAGCCGCCCAACCTGCCCGGCTCCCGCTGGCACCTCTCCAGCCGCAGGGCTTGGGGATCTGTTCTGGTGCCAGACGGCCCTGCTTTCAGGGGAGGAAAACAGGACGCAAGCTGATGCAGAACAGCCTCAGTGATAAGGACCTCTGGCAGGAGGGAGGCGATGTGGGTACAAGCTAACGTACAAATAAGGGGACCAGTCCTGTTCTTTAGAGCCTCATCTCCTCAGGGACAGGCTGGCGTGGCAGATCCCACCCAGGGAATGCTGCGGGAAGCTGGGATGTGAGGGTCTGGCCCAGCAGTGGAGCGTGGCCATGAGGTTTCCCACAGCCGATTCCTCCCTTTGGAGTCTCCCGAAGCTGGTGGGCTTGTGTGGCAGGCAGGGCCCCTCCCCTCTGGGTAACAATTAATGGGAAATACCTTCAAGTGATTAAAAAAATCTAAACAGGTTAATTATTTCCAAAAAGAGAAAAGAAGAATTAAAATGGTTTCTGTGGGTACATTTAAAATACAATCAATAATTTATCAGACAATTTTCATTCAACGATGAGGAATTAGGAGGCTTCAAACCCTCCAAAACTTTATCTGCACGGGAAAATGTTTAAATTATTTATTTTCCTTCCTGTGGCGCCTGCCGGGGGAGCAGCCTCACCAGCCAGCCCTGCACGCCTGTGCACGTTTCCCAGGGGCTCCGGGAGCAGTGTGGGGAGCTGGCCAAGGCATGGTTGCTGCTGCCAGTGTGGGTGCAGGACCTGGAGGGTGCTGCTGGGCAGGGTTCACCCGGAGATTGGCTTGCTGGCCCCCCACACGTCCTGCAAGAGCTCCAGAGATGGGTGGCCTTGACCCGCCCATGTGCCACTGGGAACCTCCTGGGCCGGGAAGGGGTCTATCCGTCCGCCCACACCTTGGCATGGGGCTGGGTTTGTGGCAGGGGCTCAAACTGGGGCTCTTGGTGGAGGAGGGTGCTGTTCCCAGGGCACTGAGTGGCTTTGGGCAGGCTGGATACCAACAGCAGCAAAGCTGCAGGAACCCAGCCCTGGGATATAATTAACCCCTAGGGAATTCGGCAAAGTTGGAAATGAAAGAGAAGCCAGCTGGAGTTCATCGTCCACCCCATGAAAAAATCTGCGTACCATAAATAACGGAAGGGGCATAGGAGCTGCTATGAAGAATCCTTCATCATCTGTGGAAATATGCCTGGTTTTACACAAAAAACAAATATAGTGAATTGAAAATAAATGGCATTATTAGCAGAAAGGGAGTCCCTAATTAACCAGATATAGTCCATTACTGTAGCCTTCAATTCATTAAATTGCATAATTACATAAAAACACTGTTGATGTGCTATTCAGTATATCTGGTATTGTCTTCCTAACAATTAGCTCTATAATTGTCAGTTTGACAGGGTAATTAAAAATGTTTAAAGATGTTGTGTCAGCCTTTTCTCCTTTGCTGAGCGCAGTCGGATGTCTCTGGAAGATGATTTTCTACCTGACTGGGCCACAGTTTTGTTTTTGATTTATACCAATGTGTTACAGGAATGACCAGACTCGTGGATTACTTTGATGTTCCTGCTAGGCTGATTTTTAGAAGTCGGAGAAAAATAACTCCTGATGTCATTTTCATTTACTTTTAGGAAATCTGTGGTCCCATCCCCCGGTTCACGCTACTGGTGACGTGACTTTCTTCCAAGCAGTTTTACAAGACGGAGCGTTGTGAAATCTGACATTTGTAGCCCTAGATCTTGGTTCTGTTTGCTGTGTAAAACCTTTCACCCCACATGTATTTTTTATGAATGGATTGAAAAACACAAGAAATAAAGCCTATAGCTCCAAGTTGTGTCGCTATGTGCGGAGCAGGGGCTGCTCAGCCAGCGCGGGCAGCCCCGGGGAGCCGGGCAGGGCCCTGAGCATAAGGCTGCTCCGGGTTGCAGGGAGCTCTTGTGCAGAGACGCTTCCAGCTGTGCCAGGCTCAGGCGCAGGCGCGATGGTGGCAAAATGCTGCGGAGAAGCACAAGACCAGCGGGTCTGCATGGCGCTGGAGGGGTGCAGGTGGCATGATGCCCTGGGCACGACGGCGGGGAGCAGGACAGGAGCCTGGACGTGCTGGGAGCCCAGGAACGAGCAGCTGACAGCTGGAGCCGTGGGAGGCAGCCCAGGAACGCGCACACCCAAGCCCTGTGTTGGGAACGTGCTGTAAAGGAGGCAGTTTCTGGAGCACTTCATGGCAATCGCCCTCAGTTCTGTTCTTTTAGGGCGGTGATTGCCACTTTGCATGGTCAAAACCCTGACTTATTTCCCTTTTCAACAAAATAAACCTGAATATTCATTGCTGAGAAGTGATAAATAAATCTGTCCTCACACCCAAGAGCTTTGCCAGCTGGGTTTTGGCTGGATGGGAGTCTGTTTGTGAAAGCTTTCAAGGATTTCTGAAAATACTCTGTTTTGAATCATTAAACGAACGAAGTGATCTGGTCTTCTGGAATAAACAGTAATCTCGTGGAAGTGAAGTCTGAACTTCTTTCTTGGCAAAACAATTTCCAACACTTCTCTCTCTCTCTTATTTTTACATTTTTATGTGTATTTATGTTTATGTTTATTTTTGTTCTTGGACATTGTTTCTTACACCACTTCTTTTTTGCTACAGCAGGCTCCGTGAAGATCACACACTTATCCAAGTACTCAACGGCATTCAGCTGAAGGAGTCCCCTCCCCGCACGCCTTCCCCTCGTAGCCAGAAGTGTGACTCCGAGTCCAGATGGCCCTGTTCCACCACTCTCTAGCCATTAGTTTGTATTCAGTATTCATAATTGCTTCACTAACTGAGAAACTTTACAATCTGTTGCAGGCCATTATATGCAAAACCATGCCCAAATAATTGATCCCCTGCCATCCAAATTGCAGAAGTGCTCGAGCGTTTTGTAATCTTACAGAAAAGGTTTGTATTCTGAGTATTTCAAACATATATTAAAATAAAATTGACAATGAGATAACAAGGCATAGTTTTACAGCGGCTCTGTCATTAAGTGATCACGCACCCATACCTGTGCACTGAGGCAGTGTCCTGCTGAGAGTGTTATCTCTCTAATGCGCAATCTGGAGCTGAACCGATGCAATTTACTCCTCTGATATTCCACGTTTGCCAACCCCATCTCGCCACTGCTGCGGCGTGCTCGTCCATTCGCCACGAAGCAGGCAGAATGCCTAATGTTCGGGTGGGAGAAGGGGGCCGCAGCCCCGCTGCGGGGCAGCTCCCTGGAGGAGGCACACGAGCTGTGCAGCCCTAGCGCTGTGGGTTTCAGCCCGCTCTCTTGAGCCCAGGTGGGAAGCCAGCTCCATCGTGCCCTGCGATGCTTCAGCCACTGACTTCGGGAGGGAGAGGAGGCTGTGGCACTACCAAGGGCTGGTGCTGGGGCAAAGCTTTGTTGGTGCATGCCATGACTGCCCAACATCTGCCCTGGTTGGGGCGCGGGGCCAGTGCTGGTGGCTTCAGTCCCCTCTCGGAAGGTGAGCCATGTGTCCCCAGAAAGCAAGTAATTTTCCAGAAGATCAAAATGATGTAATCTCTGCCAGGAGTCCCGTCTTTCTGGGACGGTGCTGCCTCCGTGGGTACCCGGAGGTAGCCTGAGCCCAGTCCCAGCTCCACAGCCCAGTCCCTGGGCACCCGGAGGGGCTGCGGGGACCCAGCTCTGCAGTGCAGCACTGGCAGCTCTGGACCCCTCCATGCCGAGGCGGGACCATGGTGCCGCAGAGGCAGCCCCTGCTGCAGGCAGGGTGCCTTGCAGCACATGTGGGTCCAGTTCCAGGCTCCGGCATCTGGGTTGTGCTTATTGGGCTGGGAAGGGAGGTGTCTCTGCCCAGGGGTCCAGACAGCCCATGCTGTCATGCAACACTGGAAGAGCTGAGCACGTCCAGCTTTCCTCTGGCAAGCAGGTCTGGAAGGCGGCATGCAGCAGTGGAGGAGGGCACAGGGAGAGGCAGGGTGCAGGCCAGGAAGGTTTTAGGAGAAGGGGGCAGAGATGATGCTGTTTGCGTTATTCCAGGGGCTTCCTCTCCAGAGCTGATGAGGCCCTGAAGAAGTGCTGGGGCTGGCAGCCATGGCGGGAGGTCTGTGCGGGAGCAGTGTTGGCACAGCTGGCCCCAGCGGTGCTGATGTGCTGATGCTCAGGTTCAGAACGCCTTGTTTATAATGAGTGATTCATGTTGAATGAATCCTTAGGAGATGAAGGTAGAGAATGTGACATAAAGCCTTATAAAGGTTTCCAAACAGAGAACCAGCAAGGTCTCCTGTAGGATGATAGATGTCTCGTTAAGTCATAGGAGGAAAGGCTCCCACAAAGAGTAATAAATTCATAAATTCCTCTAGTCACCCGGGTTATTTCCCACAAAAGAATTTATTGCATGGCATACATTTCTCTGCTCGCAATAATGAGATCTGGGCTCCAACATGTGACATTTATGACTGGCATTATTAAAAAAAAAAAGAAAAGACATACAGTCTTTGAGGAAAATATGCGGGACAAATCTCCAGTTCACACATACAGCATATTCATGCTCCAGACCAGGGCAGGCTGGGCTGGGTTTCAACCGGGGAACCAGAAATATTTTTGCAAATGCTTTCCTGAGGAAACGAGCCGCAGTGGGAGCACTGATCCTGGATGCTCTCCAGTCTGCTGCAATCCCTGCCACCACTAGAAGTTTCAGAGGTTTGCTGGGCTCAGCCATGCCACCAGCCTACATGCAGGTTGTACGTGTAGATGCTCAGTCCCTGGTGCCGTATGCATGTCTTCTGGGCTGCCCTCAGATGTGGGGCTACCATCCTCCCTTCAGAGCGATGCAGACACCACCGAGCTCTGTTTGGGACCAGAGGCAGAGATAGTCATTGCCTCCTTGCTCCAGCACTCCTGCCTTGATCCCTGGAGCCCAGCACTCCCCCGAGGTGGGATTCTCGGAGCCCCTGCAGAAGGACAGGGCAGGCTGGCAGCTCAGTGCGGGAAGGCACGAGGCATCCCTGGCTTCTTCCAGGCCAGCAGAACAGCTGACCTGGTAAGAAGGGCTTTAAATCTCTGACGTGCTGAGACCATGGCCCAGCACACCTCTGGCGCTGCAGGAGAAGCCCCTTGTGCTCTGCACTCCAGAGCTCCCCATGCATCTCCCTGACATCACACGGAAGGACACTTTGAGCTGCTCTTTGCCTAATGGGGTAGTTTGGATGTTACAGCCTAAAATTAAAGAGCTCATTAATTACTATGTTGAAAGCCAGGCTCTCTTTAAGCCTGTTCTTTATCATGATTAATGAGGCAGCACCATCTCCCTCCCCCTTTATGCAATCTTCTGCCCTGCTAGAGTGGGATCTACAGTCCTACCTCCTGCTGGTCCTCTCCTCCCTGCTTGGCAGTAAAGGCATGAGCAGAGTTCAGGGCTGAGCGTTGCCCCAAACTCCACACCTCTCACGCTTACCAGAGCTTGAGTTGCTCCTTGCTCGTGCCACTGTCCTTTGATCCTCCCACCTGGTATTTACCTCCTGCTGGAAAATACCCTTGCAGTCCGCCCTGACCGGAGGAAAGGGACATCAGCTGGCAGTGCTGATGGGGCTATCAGACAGCCCTCAGGTGCACGCCAGCTCCCATGCCTGGCTGGGCTGGAGCAGGTCTCAGCCTGCTGGTGCTGACGTATTTTCTCGGATCCATCTCATCAGGGACTTAAGTGCCACTCATTGCAGAAACTGGTGCTTGCCACCAAGGCACTCATATCCAGTCACCTGTGCAGATGAGTTGTACCCGCCTCACTTCTGGCAACTCTCCTGTGCTCAGCAAACACAGTGCTGGCATGGCTTGGGAGCATGGGGTATAACTGCAGCCTGCCATGGAGCTGGAATTCCCCTCCCGCCATCATGTTGTCTGTTCCTGAGGTTTTCCAGTTTTGCAGAAAAGGTGGTGGCAGAAGATGGGCATGCCTGTCTGCAGGATGGTCACTTACTACCTGGGAGTTTCCAGTTAGATTCGTCTGCAGAAAGCAAGCAAAGACATTACTGCGCAGCAGGGCTTGTTATGCAGCTTAAACCTTGGACAGTGTTTTTTCAATAAAATAGATGAAAACAATATCGGTGGCAGCAGCATGCACAGCGCAGTGCAGCTGCAGGAGCCCAGGCTGGATTATGCAGATGTGTCTGTCGGAGAAAGAAACCAGTCTACCTTTGTGTCTTGTAATAAAACTTTACACTTGCTCAGTGCATTTTAATTAACTCTCTCTGCCCCTCCTGCCTGTGGGAGGCATCCAAACCCTCTGCATGGTGCTGGCAGGCTCCTGGCTTTTCGCAGCCTGCAGCAGCTGCATCAAATGCTTTCGGAACTGCGAGGGAAAAACAGCTGCCTTAGTCCCCTCTCTGCCGTGCACCCTGTGCTGGGGAAGGTACCTGCCCAGCTGCAGGGCTGCCTCCACAGCAAACTGTCCCGACAGCAGCAGAGGGCCAGGAGAGCATCTCCATCTGGGGAAACAGCTGCCAGATGAATTGCCCTTTGCGAGCAGGATGCCCAGCAGTGTGTGGGAAAGGTTGTGCAGGTAAAACCTGGTTTATGGGAGAAGATTAAAGTTTGACCCCTGCTCTGCTCAGATGGAGGATGCAACTGCCCATTTTTGGGTTGGGGGAAGGGAAACGAGAGGCTGGCAGAGCACATGGTTACCCTAACATGTGATACGGGCTGCCCCCTCTCAACTTCCACTGTGTGCAAACGACGTGACCCTTCTTGATAGAGTGTGTGTCTGCAGAGAGGCTAATCCCATGGCACACTCCAGAAATTGTCTGCATACATAATTGTCAAATGTGCTCTCTATATTAATCTCTTAAGTTTATGTACCTCGGTTATATGGACCTCGGTAATGTCAGGAAAAAAACTAGGAATTATAATGCAAAGTTGTTTGCAGGATAAATCCATCTAATAGTACAGGATTTATAAAATGCAGTGATGGCATTTGGTGTGATGAACCCTCTCCAAGAGCACTTTGAGTAGTAGAGGTAATACCTCCCAGGGGAGCACCGCATGCTCCACTTGTGTTCAGAAGGGATATGTTCTTGGGTGTTAATCCTCTGATGATAAGGCTGTCAATAATTGATACTTCATGTATAGCTTTTATACAAAGCTAGAGGTCTTCTGGAAGCCTTGAGATTAGCAGAATGATTGAATAATTGATATTACATGATTTATATGATTTTGAAAAATTCACAGTGTATGTTGTCTGGGGAGGAGTCCAATTAAGGTTGCAATTCAGCTGACCCACCTCCCTCCTTGTTCTCCACCTCCTAAATCTTGGAGGCAGGCAGGTACAGAGGGAACACACGCATCATTTGCATTGCAGAAAGAGTGAACTTAATGACAACACTTCATTTGCATTTTTACTGAGCAGAATGGAGGTAGGGAGAGAAACAAGATAAACATCCCCTCAGAAGCCTAAGGATATCTTCTGTACTTTCACATGTGGGCCAGGTAACCTAGACCATAGCGTGACGTGCTTTCCTACACCAGGGCGAGGGGTTCCTGGAGTGGGCCACCTCACGCACTGCCAGGGAAATGCGATCCTGCCATGCAGATGGTAGGAGGCTGCACTTGGGACCAGGCAGTGTGCAAGCAGTGCTTTGAGGATGGGACCACCACTCGAACTGGGTTTTTAATGGACAAGAGTGCACCCTGAAAGTTGTGTCTCTGCACCCACTCTGGAAAGAGAGGTCTGCTGCACTGGTGCCAGTCGCTGCAGCACTGTGCATGTCAGAAGGGAGCCCAGCTGGCAGCAAGCAGAGTGTCTGATACCGGCAACGCACATCGCTGTTCCTTCTTTTTGGGCTTCTGATCCTCACATCAATTGCTTGATCCTTTAATTCAGCTCAGCAAACAAGTGTGGTTTACTCTTCATTCTTACCTTGTGACATGCATGGTCTCTCTGTGAGCACCCGCGCCGGAGGCAGCACTGCTCGGGATGGATGGGGCGCTCACACAGCACCTGAGGCTTGGGGACTGAGACACACGGGCTCTGCCAAGGTGCCAGGGCTGTTCAAGTTACTGCCAAAAGCCACGTGTGCCAGAGGAAATCTGCTTTGCAGGACCGTGCCGGATCCCCTTGTTCGAGGCAGGGTGAAAGCCCCGTAGGTGGGCAGTATGGCCCCTCCCAGGGGATTCCCTATTCCCAGGGTGCTGGGGTGGAGCACCGGCAGCGTGGGAACGCTTCCTCTGCAGTCAGAGAGGCTGGAGCTGCCTGGTGTCTGCGGAGTCCCTGTGCCAGGGCCCGGAGGTGGCAGCCAGCAGCCCAGGATGGTGCCGCCGGGGCAGGATAGGCGGCTGCTCAGAGGTGACCCACAGTGTGGCCCAAGGCAGAGCCCAGGAGGCATCAGCCCCCGCAGCCCCCCCAACCCTGGGCGCAGCTGCGACACCTTTGAAGAGGGGAAACCTGGAGCACTGTTACTATAGTTACTGCAGGGCTGAGGGTAACAGGCAGAGAGATATTTAAAAATTGATTGTTCTAGAAACAGCTCATCCTTGTTTGGCAACATCAGGCACATGATGTCAGCTTGCTGAGCTGAGGCCCCGCAGCCTCTGACAACCCCTTGTCCAAGAAGCGCTGGTGTACAGGGAGAGCCTGGCTCCTCAGGGATGTGCACAAGAGCTGCGAGCTGCTGCAAGCCGGAGGGATGCTGGAGGGTGCTGTTGAGGCTGGACTGGTGGGAGCACTGTGCTGCAGCTCTGAGCCTGGAGCAGAGACAGTAACTGCTGCCAGCTGGTGCATGAGGAAAGGGCTTTTTTGATCCTCTCTTAATGGGTCACCAGTAGTGAGTCTGAACGAATACTCCAGCGGCTCTCATGGCTTTGCAAGGCAGCTGCCTCCTGCAGATGTGGCCTCATACTCTCCTCAGTCCCTGCAGGCCAGAAGAGAAGAGCAGGGGCCAGAGAGGGATGGGGCAGGGAAGCTGGAGTTCCCTGGAGCTGCCTCCCCAGCTGGGACCCATCCTGTGAGACCCCGACTGGGAGGAACGTACGGCTGGCAGGAGCTGCGGGCCAGCTCCTCTCCCCAGTGGGCAGATGATGTGCTGCCTCACCGCACCCCACAGAGCCAGCAGTGCCCCATGTCTGCCTCGTCATGGACCCAGCAGCGCCCTGTGTCTGTCTCGTCACGGAGCCAGCAGTGCCCTGCGTCCGCCTGGTCACAGCTCTGCCTGGGATGCCGAAGCGGTGTCTCAGGGGAGTCTGCTAGCTGGGGCTTGCAGTTGCCAGGAGCAGCTGTCAAGGCTTGGGAGGCAAACGCGTGCTGTGCAGCCCTGTGAGGATGGCACCTCGTGCGTGGCCTGGCCAGCCCCCTGCCCACCCAGCTGGGGCCCAGCAGGGACCTCCACTTAAATGTCCCTGTGGAGGGGATGCTTCAGCAGCCACAAGTAATTTAGCAGCACAGGGGATGCGTAAGAGCACTTCAGAACTCTTTCTAGGGCAGGAAAAGCCTCACTGAAAGAACAACAAATATTGGATTTGTTTTGTGTAGAGAAAATGGCTGCCACAGTGTCAGGACATTGTGTAGAAAGTGTTTTCATTCCTTGTAAATTAGCCCAAGGGCTTGTCCTCCTCCTGTACTTCCTGCAGAGCTCCGGGCTGGTTTTATTCACAGCACTGAGCACTGTTGCTAGGTGCCAGAGAAAAGCACGAGTATTTTGTGTGTTTTCTTTTCCAGACACCAAAACTGAAAGCTGACCATGTAGGCTGACCTCTGGATAGATGTCACCTGGAAACAAATAGTTTTCACTAGGCAGATGCAGAGTTAATTTTCTCCACATCATATGGCAGTGTTGGTGCCTTAGTCTGGGATGAAAAAAAGAAGGCATGTTTCTGTCTCTCATTCTTTCTTGGTGGTTCTCTCTGGGGCTATCCACCATCCCATGCAAAGGACAGCATTGCCAGGGGAAAGCAAAGCAGCATCAGCCAGCAAAAATCTTCAGGATATCTGGGTAAACAAGGCTGAGAGTAACCTCAGGAGGTATCATGCCAAAGGGGAGCTTTATCAAAAGCACAGAGGCAAAAGGGCACATGTGCTTTGCTCCCTGGCAAACCCTGCCTGCAGTGAGGTGTGGGTAGCACCCATCGGCAGGGTGCACGCCCGTCCCCTTGCACTTGGGTCTGCCTCAGAGCAGCTCTTGGGCTTCACCTGGCTTGTGCCCATTCTGCAGGCTTCATTAGGCACAGGTGATGCTGCTGTTGCCCTCATCATTAGCCTCACTGCTGTGCTCTCCCACCCCTCTTAAGACCAGAGACCAATTGTTTGTGAGGGGTTGTGGGTTTGTGTGGTTTTTTTTTTCTTCTCATAACAAGAAATAAAAGGGAGGGCAGGAGAGGTTAGGCTTAGGTAGTGCTGGTGATCAGCCAGTGCACGTGGAGAGGAGGTGAATGCAAGAAGACTGTCCTGCTAGAGCCAGGAGAAGATACCAGAAACATCTAGCAGCAGGGATGGACCAGCCACCACTCCTCTCAGATACTGAGTCACACAGAGCCCTGGAGAACAGAAACATTTTGATCATTTGCATTTTATGCGTGAGGAGGTTAATTACAATGATGGTAAAGACAGTCATTGGCATGACAATTTGATTAGAAGGGAACTTTGGTTCTCAAAGAGATCTAGCTAGGGGCAAAGTCTCTCTCTGAAGCAGTGGGTTTTTTATCCCAAAGGCTGCAGTAGCCTGTTGTGGGGGGACCGGGGAGAGCTTTGGTATGATTTCATGCACCAGTTGGAGTATCTTTATCTGAGTCACTGTCTGTGCTTATAAGTCCCTGACTGTGAGCAGGGGTGATAAGATCTCGAGGCATTCCTGTCTGTGCAGTAAGGAATTAGGAAAGATACGTTCACAAAGTTATTTAGTTGCTATGCATCAGTACCAGGAGCTTGAGTAATAAACAAGAAGATTCAGAATGGCTTGTTTATGAGAGCCAGTTTGAACTATTTGTTGTTGCTGAGACCTTCTGGGAAAGTTAACTGGAAAGTTAACGTTGGAAAACCTATAACCAGCAAACTGTTGGGCTATACCTCTCGGGGAGAGATTGGGAGGCAAACGTGGTGGAAGGTCAGTCTCTGTCATAAATGGCACTTCTGCTGCTGACAACTCAGCAGCAAGTGATCTCAGATACGTGCCGATGGATGTCCTGGTATGCAGAGCATAAGGTGGGATGGTAGCGGGTGTTTGCTGTGAAAAACAGCACATGTGATAATGCAGGAGGATCAGCTCCATGCAAATCTACAGAAAGAGAAAGAAAAGACCAGGTTTGCATGGGATATTTTGCCTGGAGTAATGTGTTCTGGAGGTCATGTACTACTAGAACTAAAATGGCCTTGACATTTCTAAAAACCATACATGATACTTCTCTGACTCAGGAGTTGCATTCAGGAGTTCTGCATTAGCCCTCGTTTCAACAGAGAGGGACTGGTCACTGAACTAAACCTTCGAGGTAGCTTTGATGCAGGGGGCTGTGACTCAACTATGTTTCTTATGTAGGAACGCAATAAAATCCAAATCCATATATGGAGGTACACTTGCTGTTTTAAAACAGCTAATTTCACAAAGTTGAAAATAATCATGAAGCTTATCATTTGGGAGCAAGAATTTTAGGAGAAAGATGTAAACAAGTAAAAGAAAACAAAAATGTAAATGTAAAGAGAATGTAAATGAAAAGCCAAGTCTCACAGAATGTTGATAAAGAGAGAAGAAAGCTTTGCTGGTAACTGGTGACCTTGTGAGGGAGGAAGGGGTGCTTCCAGCTGGGATCCTTTCATGGATGCAGTAGAGGATAGGTAGAAGTCGGAGGTTATCTCCTACTGGTGTGGCTGGAGCAACGTGCCCAGTTCTGCTAGCTGTGCTAAGGTGGAAGCTGACATCTAAGAGAAGAGTTAGGAAGAGCTGCGAGATGATTACAGAGAATGAAATCATGCCATAAGGTGAGAGCCTGCAGGAGAGAGATCTCTTGTTTTCTATCAGAGGCAGACTGCGGAAGCAACTTACTTCTGCCCGTAAGTACTTATGTAGGGAATGGAGCTCTGAGAGCAGACAGCTCTGTTGTCTGGCAGACAAAGGCCTGTCTAACTAGATGCAGCTGAAGACAGACAAGTTCAGATTAGAAAGAAGCTACACAATGGAAACTGTGAGTGTAATTAAGCACTGGAGCAATGCACCTAGGATCTCTTCCTCGCTAGAAATGCTGCGGTGAAGATCAAATGTTTTCTTTCTAAAAAGACTTGTGGTTGTTCAAACTGGAATTAATCCCAGGCAGTCTGATGGCCTGTGCTTGGCACAAGGTCAGGCTGGGTGATCAGCAGGTCCCTCCTGGCCTTATTACCCACAAATGTATATGCAGATAGCATACAGACGGTTCTCTAAAACATCAGCTTGGCCAGGCCTGAGCACAGGGGAAGCTCTGGATAGGCAGCTGGAGTAGGGCTGTGTCAGAATGAAGTGGCTCGGGGACCACAGCAGAGAGCCGCTCCAGTCCTGGTGCTGTGCTTAGCAGGGATGGAGGGGTCTCTGGGGAAGCAGGGAGGGCAGAGGACAGCACAAGGTCAAAGCCAGGTGTGAGGGTCTTTAAGCAGCGCAGAGCGGGGGAGAGCAGCAGGCTCTGCCCATGCAGCCTGTCTGCAGAGTGCGTGATCTCAAGGTGATGTATGGGGGCAGCTCATCTGGCTGCAGGGTGCCTGCTGGGAAGGCAGCTCTTCCTTGGGAAAAATGTGCCCTGGAAGAGCTCCTCCCTGAGAAGATTCTAACTTTGCTTCAGATGGCATCCCTTGTTGATTTGATTTTTTCCTCTGGCAACTCCTTTTTAAGGGGAGAAACTGAAGTGCCAACACTCTGACCTCTTCACTGAGCCCTAGACCTGTGCAGGTGAATCACCATTTCATTTCCCTTTGAGTGCCCAGGAGGATTTCCCCATCCGTTTCCAGGGCTGACTATTGGTGCATTTCACTTTGCATTTAAGTATTATCTGTGTTTGTCATGCCCATGGCAGTCTCCCCCAGTTTTTAGTAGCTGTCAGTTTAAGTTATGGCTGCCTAGAATGGATTATATAGAGTCTTATTTGCATGGAAGAAATATTTGAATACATCAACATGCCTTGAATGCTTAAGATTTAAACCACATGAGTATGCAGGTTCAATGTATGGGAATAAGGAGGAATGAAAGCAGTGTTATTGCCACGCAGCTCTTTCAGTTGTGTTCAGCAGAGTCGAGCCTCAGGGACTTCTGAACGGAAGGTTCCCACGTGTGCTCTCGCTGCCTGCTCCCTCTTGCCCGGGACCGCTTGGCTGCTCTTGCCTTGGCAGGTCCCAGCAGAGGAAACACAGGGGTTTTCTCTAACGCGGTAGGAAGCAGAGTCCAGGTTTGCAAGGGAGGGTTGCTGGAGCAGGTGCTCTCCTGCCAACAGCTGTGCTTCTTGGGTGGCTTGTCACTGTCCTGGGTTGTGCCTTGCTCCCTGAAAGCCCTGCAGGTCCTTACTTTCTCTGTCCTGGCAGTCCCTTGGTGCATCAGAAAGACCATGAAGGATGACTGTTTCAGCATTGGTCTTAACCTTTGGAAAGCAGTACTTTCCTGCTCCCATGACCCTTCTGCTCGCTGTGATCATGCTACTAAATAAATCACACCCTGGCCTTGTCCTCTGAGTTGGGACTTGCCTTGACCCCGGGTTCCCCTGTCTCGCCACCAGGAAGCTGAGCTCTCTAGAGCAACCTGTGGAGAGCTGGGTTTGGCACTTGTTGGGCGTCCGCATAGCTAGTGCTTCCCAGGGACCGGTTCAGCACCTTCCCCTTACCTCTGCCAGTACTAGTTGCTGACAGTCTCTTTTGACAGTCTTCTTGCACATCTTTGTCAGTATTTGCACATTCTGCCTTTTCACTTGCGTTAGACTATACTTGCCTTGGTTTGTAAAAACCTTTCAGACAGAGGCTCAGTACCAGCCTGTGGCACTGTCCTATTAGCCTGCGCACCCTGTGCATGCTTCTCCTCTTGCTTTGGCAGGAGCAGAGGCAGTGAGACTTACAGGGCTGTTAAATAAATTTGCCACTACTCTAGAACCTTGTTTAGTTCTTTGTGCATTTTCCTTCCCTGCGCATAAATGCACAGACATCTGGGTCAGTCAGTGCTGTCCTTCTGTTTCAGCTACTGCACAGCATCTGCTTGCTTTCTTACCACTTAATAAGAACTTCCTCTCCTTTTGTCTCCTACATGCAGTTCTTCATCCGGAAGCAGCTGATGGACTTGTTAGTTCTGGAAATGCTTGGCACCTGCTCCATGCTCTGTCTCTGCCCAGGTTTCTGAGTGGGTACACCTATGATATGTTAAACTTATGAACCCTAAAAGTACAGTTGCTTTAGAGGATAAATCAACCCTATAGCAATGCCAAGGGACAGAGAGTGGTTCTTTTATGACTACTTCTGTTTCTATAATATAGCAGTTAAGTTTGTTGACCTGCAGCACCATCATGCCTGGATGCTGTGGCCGCAGCCTCGTTGCACAGGGTAGGACAGGAGCACAGAGCACGAGCACAGCCCTCACCCTGGAGAGCTGACGGGGCACATTCATCCTCCACTTGAGCTGCTGACCTTTAGCATGGGCCTGTCTAGAGACCTCTGATAGATCAGCAAGGATCGCTTTATATTGACAAATACTAAATATGGTACCTCATGTAAATGGCTTTTCTCCAGACTAAATAACTCCTTTTTTCAGATTTTCCTGCTGTATAATCCCCCACACTCCATTTTCTTCTTTTTTTGACCTATATTATTCAAGCTCCAATTCAATTCTACCATTGTGCAAATCAGGTGACGAGATATTCTCCTCCACTGATTCATAGCTGGCACCACAATACCCTCTGACATATGTAAAATGTTCCTCTCTGTACGAGCCAGGATCTCGCTAACCTTCTATGCAGTGCTCGCGGACCAGAATACAAACAGAGGTGCTGAGTCTGACACATGCAGCTACTCCTTCTATGCTGTGCTAGCTTCTGCAGTGGCATTTAAGCTGTTCTTAGTATCAATATTATTCCTACCCACATGTACAGCTTCTTATTGCTGATAAATTGAAATGCATTCACAGCTTTTTGCCTTTTCACGGAGCTACTAAGGCTGGAGAAGTGGATCCAGACAGCAAAGTTTTCGTCCAGAAACCCTGTTAGTGTGGGGGTTGGAGTGGGCACACAGCTATCAGACTCCTGTGACTGTGCCTCCTCTTAGGCTGTTGGGGAGCCCTGCAAATGTCTCTCCTATGAACCTGGTCTGGTGAGGCTGGTCTCCCTCCTGCCTCTCTGGAGAGGAGCAGTTGCTACATGCACTGAGCAGGAGCCCCCCCAAATGCTGAAGATGCTCTAAACATGAATAAGCCATTTGAAAACTTTGTGTGAGGACTTTGGGTGGTGTAAACTGAGGAGCTGGATGGAGACCTGACACACAGAGGGCACTGCACATAGCAGCCTGAGTAGCCGGTTATCCAGAGCACCTGGCAGTGCCCAGACCTTGGTGTATTCAGAGACAGCCAGACAAAGACAGCTCACCCCAGACGGGGCAGCAGCTTTCTTTGCTCAGTGCATGGCAGAAGTCACTTGGTACTAAGTCCCACGGCCTGGTGGCAGAAGGACCCTCCAGACAAAGGAAGCGGTGGTGAGGAGCCATCTCTGCTGGGCGAGGTGCTAGCTGCCAAGCACGTGGAGCTTTGTCTCTTTGTGGGTAAGTGGGCATCAGAGAGGCGTAGCCTGGCAGATTGGAGGAAAAATGGTGCCCCAGCTGCTGTGGGGGAAGGCTGCATTTCCCGCACCCAAGGAGAGCTCTGCCCATTGCCAGACCCCCTGGCAGGGGACTGGGTAGAGCCCAGGCTCTGTGGGAAGGAGATGCCCCTGGGAGCGACGGGGGGAGCAGACAGCAGAAATTGGCTGTGTGGCTGGCCAGGATGGTGCGCAGGGACTTCTGCTCACAGGTTTATTGCAAGGAGTTGGGTCTGATCCTTCAGAAAGGCTTCTCTTCCCCGAAGGCTGGTCTTGCACATCACCCTGCTGCTCAGCTGGGAGCTGAGGAGAGCAGCTCGTGGAGTGGTGGGTTTCTTCTGCAGTCTGTATGAAGTGATGTCTGGAGGGTTTTCAGTTTGTGTTGTCATTAGGACTTACATGAAAAAAAACTTGTGACTGTAACTGGGAGGTGAAAGCTAACAGCTTGTCTTGGCTATTATTATACATGCCAGAAGCAGTAATGATTAAAGGGACTGCACTGTGAGGTAAAGAGATGCCATCCTGGAACCAGATGACTGGGTGATACAATTAAGATAAAGAAATCGCATATTGTTGGCAATAGGGAAGCAGAAGTGATGAAATGTGTGATTGGGAAGTGTGGGAACAAGATGAAATTAAAGAAAAATCACAATAAGGAACAGAAAATGAGCAGGACTTGGAACAAGAGGTGCAGTGGTTGAGAAGATAAGAAGAGCAGAAATAAATTGAGAGCAAACATCCTTGGAGTAGAAGTGAAGACATACAAAAAAAAATCTTTCCAAACTCTATTAAAAATAAGTTGCTGTGCTAAAATGAGAGCATTACAATCTAAAAGAAATGACAATATTAAGCTATTGGACTCTACGGTCAGTGCTCAGGGAAGGATGGGACAAAAACCCTCACAGGTTGAGCTATGCTAGTGTGAGGCTTTCTGCAGGGACCCAAACCTGTGTCATTATTGCACCTTTCAGGAACGGAGCACTTAGGATTTGTTAACAGGGGTATGGTTGTGACTTACCCCCCTTAATAAGGGCTCAGTGACCACAAATAAACCAAAGCCAAAAGCATTTGGTGGAAATGAGGGAGGAGGTGGCAGTGCTGGTGAGATGACCAGAATCAAGAGCACGGGGTGGCAGTCAGGCAGCGAGGTGTGTCCGTGTGTGGATGCATGCTGCTGGCAGCGTGCGTGCTCACACAAGGATGGGGCCACCGGAGGTTTGAGGAAGAGCCTTAGGTGAGGTGGGATGGGGCGCTCCTGAGCTGTACTGGAAAGACTGATGCCTACTGATGGAGCAATGCCCAGTGTGTGCATCTGTGAGTGTGTGCTGTGTTATAGCCCTGCAAAAGCCGGGGAAGGCCTGATCTGTCTCTGCAGACAAATGTGCCATCAGCGTTCCTGCTATTGACTAAAACAGGCAATGGTGAGTGGTGTAGCTACATAGTCATGTGCTGCCAGAAGAGGACTGAACAGTGCCATGGAGTGTGCAAGAGCAGACTGAAAACCTCAAAGGGTGTGACGGCACCTGGGGTCACAGGTGGCTGGGGGTGAAGTGCCCATCACCTCTGGCAGAGCTGCTCATCTGCGCAGCTCCTCCTCTGGGGCTCCCCTCTGATGCTCCCAGACGGCAGTGGCAGTGGCCCCGGCTTGCTGACAGCTCACTCACTACATCGTCCCAGGAACAGCAGCACTAATGCAGCCAGCAGGACTCTGCTGCACGCAGGGGTCAGAGCTGTCACTGGACCAGAGTCAGGGCTGCACTCAGAAGTAGATGCAAAACATCCTTGGCACAATTTCCTCCCAGCAAGATATATACGTATATGTACGCACAGTCTCAGGGAGCTCCTGTAAAAGAAGAAGAAGAAAAAGGCCTTGTGATTGCTATTTCTAAATCCTGGGGAGGCTCTGGGACATGCTGGTGACAGGGCTGCATAAGCAGGTCGGTAGCACTGAAATGTGTGAAAGGAATTCTGTCCTTGTGCTGAGTACAAGATGTCTGTGCTGAGCTGCAGCTCCGAACCCTGTCACAGCCGATGAGAAAATTGGCTGTCTCCAGAAGGCAGAAGGGAGCTGCTGCTGGTAACCGCTTCCAGCGGGTGACTGAGCACAGAAATGCACTTGCTTTCCAAGAGCCTGCATGGCCCTGAGCCACACCAGCGCAGGGGAGGATGGGGCAAGCAGACACTCATGGCTGAGAGGAGCCCAGGACCTCTGTGGTGATGCAGCACCTAATGTGTGCGAGCACCATTAGCATGGTCCTCCCCAGCATCTCTCCCTTGGACAAACCCAGTGGTGGCACCTCTCTTGTCAGGGTCGGGATGCCTCTGTTAAGGCTTCAGGACACACTAACCCCACGGCCTCAGTGACATGCTCCCTCCTTGTATTTGTCTCCACATGCCCAAAGGGTGTACCTACCTGCTCAGAAGATACATGACGCAGTGGCTTGAGAGCCTCCTGCCCTTTCTGCCACAGGAAAGGGTTTGGGTTGCGTCGAGATGAAAAGCAATACTGTATCAGCTCCAGGGTGCTGGGGCAGACCTGGGGGCCACGTGAATTTACCCTGCGTGGTCTGTAGGCCTGGCAAGCCAGGTCCTTTCATGTATCTTTGTTGTATCAGAGGAGTCTGCCACTGCTCAGGGGATGCTGCATGCTGCCTGGCTTTCATGAGGCACAGTCCCTTGGGATTCCCTCCCACAGATCTGCACGGGAGGTCAGCATGCCATGTTCTCCTTGAAATTATCAAAGGGCTGGCAGTGTGCTCCTGAGACGGCGGTGCAGGCTGGCTCCCTGCACTTCCTCGCCTTACAAATCACTGGTTTAGAGATATTGCAATTACAGAGCAACAACAATATGTTTGCATAGTTAAATCCTAAATCTTGTTAGTGTGTGGGAATGATTGGTTGTTGCCCTCCTGCTTTTGTGATGCTTTCAGTGACTTCTCATTTGTTTTGAGGAAGTTCTATTAATATACACAGCCCAGAGTCCTGTGCAGGGAGAAGGTTTTATCTAATTACTGAAATTAAAACTTTTGAGCTTGGTAGATCTCCGAGATGGTTGACAAGTAAATTCAAGTTTATTTACAGTTCCCAGAAACTTGAACTGCAAAGTACTGCTCTGTTCACGCAGAAAACGAATGTCACCTGGGTGCCAGGCAGCACAGGGGGTTCTCTGGGAGCAGCCCTGCGGCACAGCTCGGCTCCCTGGGCACCTCTGCCCAGGTACTCGGGAGCAGAGAGCAGGTCCCAGCATGGGTCTGCACAGGCCGTCTGTAGGGACAGTGGGTGAGCCCTGGGCTGCTACAGGACTGAGTTTTGCCTTGGCCACTGCTCACCGGGATGGTCTGTTTGGACAATGAAACTCAACTTTCTCCATAATGTTAAAAAGCAGGTTTAAAAGAGAGCATTTTCAGCCTGGCAATAGGAGTGCTGTGCCACCCGCTCCCGTCCTGGCAGGCTGTGCTTGCTGTTTCCATCCTGCGCTATCGATCCAGCCAGTGAGTCCCTCTCTTCTCTCACTGTCTGCAGTAACACGCTTTGGAAATGAATCTTCTTAAACCTCCAGTTGGTGATTCCAAGACACATTTTTCCACCTGTCATTTTCTCCTTGACCTCTGCAAAGTTATGGGATAGGAGTGAAATTCAAATCAGGCAACTGCTTTATCTGCTCGCTCTGCATTTTCTTCCTCTCCAAACTAAAAATGAGAAAGTACTATGACACCTGCACAGATGGATTGAGTCAGGGTGAAGATTTTAAACTTTATTCAATAAAGTGTTGGAGCTAACCAGGAAAATATTGTTTTATCTCTTTAACACATGTGCTCTGAGTTGCTCAGGGCTTCCAAGCGATAGATCTTCCCCAAGACTTTGTCATTTGCCATTGCACCTCACAGAAGGAGCCGTGCTGACATCTCTGTTGGTTGGAGCAGTGCAGGCGTAGCGATGCTGTTGGTACTGGGTGCTGGACGTGTGGAGCAGCTTGGCTCTGTGGCCTTTTGCCTCTGAACTTTTTGCTTCTGATCAGCAGAAATGTGTAAGGATGGAAGTGTCTCGGGTAGGATGGATGCAATCTTTCTCTCTTTTAAGGATCTCCTTCAACTCCAGCAGTTCCTCCTAGTGAATGATGTTTTGTGCAGTGCACAGAAACCAAAACTGTAGCTCCATGTGACTGAATTAATTTAAAATTTATCGACAAGAATAGCCTCTTGCATATTAGGATCTAAACCTAAAGCTTGGCTGTGGTCAAGAAGCCGTTTCCTTTGCTGTGATGGGCTCAGGGTGAGGGCAGGACTATCCCTGTGGGCTATGGGAATCCTGTGCCATTATCCTGTGCATTTTGTCCCCATGAAAGCTCACAGGCAGATGTTAATAGCACAATTGCAAACACACAGGGCTTGCCTAATTCTTCTCCTTTTTTTCTTAATTAGCTGTGGATTACCACATTTTCTGGCACTGAATTTTGGGAATCCCCCTTATCTCCTAGGTGACCAAATATAGTTAGTACTCATCTGGCACTCTGAAGCTGTTTTTAAAGACAACAGTAAAGTCTGTCAAGCAGGGGAGAGTGGAAATCCAATGACCCTCATTCAAGGATGCTATGTTTAAATTGGGAAATTCATAGCGATGCTGAATGAGGAAATGTAAACACCAGAGCAAGGACTTCCATTTCTTTGGGGTTTTTGTTGCGGGAGGAAGTCGCAAGTATAGCATGAGTCCAGCAAAGTCAAGAGTGCCCAAAAAATGCTGTGGCTGAGCCTCCTTCTTATGACTTTGACCCGCCAGTGCCTCAGGTTCAAATCATTACCATTAGTGAGCTGCTGCAAAGTGCAATTATATTTTTTTGGTACTGTCTGAATTACTAAGCAAACTTCTGTGGATGACAGGGCTGCAGCCTTGACCCAGACTGAGGTCAGGATGGGAAAGGATGGCTCTTGTCAGGGTCCACAAGCTGTTCGCTTATGCAGGTAGCTCCAGAGCCCTGCAGGAGCTGCAGCCCTTTGAAAAGCTGAGCAAGAGGAGCCTTTCCTCCCTGTGTGATTCTGCATGCAGATGGTCTCAGATCTGCATGTCTCAGTACATTAGTCTCGCTGCTGCTGATACACAGGCATACTGGCACAGGGGAGCTACCACCAGTTCTGCCTGTCTCAGTGTGCAACATAATGACTACAGGGGGGTGAAGGCACAGATCCCCATGTCCCCCCAGCTCCAGACGTTCAGGGTATGGCAGTGTTACACAAGCCCTGTGCTGTCCGCATCCCTCAGTGGGGGTTGAGGACCTGTTGCCCCTCTGCCCTGTGTGCTGCTTTCCTTGTGGGAGGGATGGGGCAAGAAGTACTCCTGGATGCCTGCTCCTCCGTGGTGCTGGAGCTGCCTCTCGCCTCGGGGCTGCCAGGCAGCCCTGCTGCTGGAGCTGCCTGCCCTCCTTGGCCTGGATCCAGCATGCTGCTGTGGCTGCCCGGGGAGGGGATGCCATCAGGCACCATGGGAAGATTTGTGTCCAAGGTGTTGGGGGTTTTGATGGTTGCGGTCTGCACGGGAGGGACGGGGAGCAGGCTGTCCCTGGTCCGGCAGCTGCTGGAGGGGCTCGGTGTGCCCTGAGAGCTGGCACTGCTCCCCAGGCTGCCAGCCCTCATGGGTGCTGGCCTCTCTTATGCCATTACAGACACATTAACGTCGGCAGCTCAGACCCACAAATCACTTCCAAATCATCTGGAGATTGGTGGAGCGGGTATAGTGCTGTGTAAGGCACAGGTAGGCAGGAACGATGCAGCCCAGCCCCCCCCTCAGGGGGGCTGCTTTCCTGGGCAGAGGTGTCGGGGTGGCCAGGGGCAGCTCACCAGCAGGCGCCCAGCATCCTCCCACCCCTCCCCAGCGGCTGTTTCCTTTTTGTCGTTTGAGCCTTTCTGCAGGCTTTGTGGCTGCTGTTCTCTGAAGTCAGCACTGAGTTTCCCTTCTCAGAATAATGGAATTTAATGGAATTGAATTCCTGCTGGGCTAATTTCTGTGCAGTAAAAATAGCTGCAGTGATGATGCATGTAATGTACGTCCACTGCCACCGTTACAAGGGGAAATATGACTTAGTGGTGGCAGAAACAAGGCACACGTGACAATTTCTGGCTCATCTTGGTCCTTCAGCTCCACAGAAGTGCTCGCAAGTCTGATTCCTGCTGTGGCAAAAGCCCTGGTGTGACTGCCCAGGGTGAAGTGTGCCCTGCCCCTGCCTCATTGCCTGGGGAAGGCCCCTCCCAGCACGGTGGTGTCCAGCTGCAGTTTGGGGGCATGACCATGGCCATGTTTCAGAGAGGTGCTAAACCATGGCAGTAACTGGGTGGGAAGTTGCAACGAGGAGGCTGATGGATCCTGTTATCAGAGTGTTGCTGCATGGAGCCATCCTCCGCATCTCCCTCCAGTCATGCAATTTCTTATGGCACTCGGCCACGTGCAAAGAAACAAAGCTGTGCTCCCACAAAAATAATGCTACTTCTGCTCTGCTCGGTAGACTACATCACACAAGTGGAGATGAGACAAAGATAAGAAAAGCAAATTATTGGAAAACTGGTTTGTTTAATATAAGAAATTTGGGGGTCTACCAAACACTGATGTGGATGAGGGCAGAGCCTATATGCTTATAAATCTTGTAACTCTGGCCCATGTCATGTAGGCAAGAGTCTAAGCAGTCCCCAGGGCACAGTTAGAATTGGAAATGGGGGCTTACACCAGCAGAAAGAAAGTCAATATAGAAAACTCCAAATTCTGTACAGGAAGGAGAAATCAAAAGCAGAAATACGTGTGTGTGTGTGTGTATATATATATATATATATATACAAAATATCTGGCAAGGCAACATTTTTGCAGGAAAAGATGTGGGTGTGATAATGCCCTGCTGTTGCCAAAAAGCAAAGCGTTATCATTTTAGGATGCATTAACATGATTGTTGCCTGTATGGGCCTGGGTGTAATTGTTCCCCCTGTATGTGATGTCAGGGAATAAAAATATTTTATTTAAAAAAATACTAAATATACATTTCTTCTAAGAAAAATATAGAGAAATTGGTGAAGCACTGGAGAATTTAAAGAGTAATCTGAGAGATCCAAAAAACATGGCTCACAAGGAAAGGCTGAAGTAATTGAATCTTGTCAGTCTGAAATGGGACAACCAGAGGGAAGAATGTGACAGTCTTCAAATACAGGAAAGGTTATTACACGAAGGACAACACTCAGTTGTCTTCTGTCCTTTACAGTCTTAAACTGGTATGATTTTGACAAACTGGGCTATTGGTTTCTTGCAAACGAGATTATAGATGAGGACAAAAAAATAATCAATTTTTCTCTGAGTCTGCCGTGGGAAAAACCTGTTTGTTCTGAAGGCATTTGTTACAACAGAAGAAACAAGAAGGAAGAAGCTTTAGGAGATCTGCAGATGACGTCAGCAGACCAAAGCCAGACATGGTTGTACAGCACTGCGAGATACACAGCAGGGCTAAGGGCGAGAAGAAATTATAGCTGGATTTGAGGGAGGGCTAAGATGACTACCAGGAGACTCTTTATTCAGTGCGTCTGGGGACGCTAGCTGGATAGGTAGGTTTGCAATCAGCATGTTCAGGGGTCTGCCTAGGCTAGTAAGCAATTGTGCACGACAGGAGTGGATCAGTAGATTGCAGCAGTTGTTGCCGAGGCCCCTACACCACCTGCATGTGCAGTCTGGGGATTTTATTTGGGACTAGATTTAGTCTCACCTCCTGCCCCTAACATGCCCTGGCCAGGTGTACGTTTTGAAGCTGACCAGTGATTTGTTCAGTCTGTGGTACCCTGATTATGGATTGGAAATGTCTGATGTGCACCTGTGAATCAAGGGAGGGAGAGGTGCAGTAAGATGTTGAGTGGGAGTTAACCGAGTTACCCAGAGCTGTTGGCTGGAGCTGTGCTTCCCCTGGCTTCCTGACTCCTGTTGGGTGGGTGGGTGTTTGTTTCCCCTTCTCCCACCCCGGCACAGATCCCATCGTGGCTGTGGTGCTGATGAAGCAGGCAGCCAGTTGCTGCCCACTGCCCCAAGGAGCAGATGTTACCGTCCTTGAACTGACAAGGTGCATGTCCCACAGGATGTCTTGCTCCTCAGTCCCCTGTAACTCTGATTTTAGCTAGTGGACCTCCTCCAGCTCCGTTCTTTGTTGCCAGGATGGACCTCAGCAGTTTATAATCAACATAGGCACCCTCTTTACCTGCCTAGCTAAAGGCTACTGTATTGTTGGCTGCTCTCCCATCCTGAGGAAGGAGGAGCTGCTTTGGCAATGAATTATGCTTGCTTGTTAGCAGCCAGGTTATTTTCACTGTTCTTTTCTCCAGAGCCCCTGAGTGATGCTGTCTGCTCCTGAGAGCTTCATGCAACTGCAGTTTGCAATTTGTTCCATCACCTCGTGCTGTTGCTATTGTTACCTCTGTGTCCTGGAAAACATGTCCCACATGTTGCTTCCAGGAGAAGCCTTAGTGATGTGTGGAGAATGGGGGAATATTTAGTTATATGTGCACTTTCAGGGCTATGACTTTGTTTTCCTGCTTTTTAGGTATTTTTCCTAGGGGAATGTACAGGTTAAAGCCTGGCCCTGGAGTGAAAGACAGAGGTTTGGGAATTGGTACTTGTGCCTGGTTGCCTTGCCTAGTGTTGCATAGGTCTCGTTGACTCAGACAATGTGTCTTTAGCTCCTTCATGGGACACAAGGACGAGCTCCTTTCCTCAAATGATGTGTTTGTGGTTTCAGATAGACTCCTATCCTGGTGATCTGCTCTCTGACTGAATAAGGTTTTGCTATATGCATTCTCCCTGAGAGACTTTCCTTCTGGACCCAGATGGCCAAAACACCTGCTTTGTCTTGGAAATGTTACTGTGCTTGTCTATAGCCAGGTCAGGTTGCAGGGCTGTCCCTCATTTCAGGGCAGATTTGAACTCCCTCCATGGTGGATGGTGCTTTGCAGGCCAGTTTTTGCTGGAGAAAACACTGACTCATGCTGCATGGTCCAGGGCTTGCCCTAGGGCAGGAGATGTGAGAAATGGTGGTGGAGGAGATCAAAAAGGTGCTACTATCAACAATTCCAAAACGTGACCAAGAGGAGATGACAGGAGACAGAGATGTGTGGGCATCTCATAGCCTCAGAGCAGAGGGTGCAGCCAGGAGCGACGAGCCTCCTATCCCCTGTCTGCTGGTCCATGGTGTCCCGCTCTGGAGCCGTGGCCCAGGAGAGCCCTCAGCTCATCATCTCCAGAGACATCTGCTTGCACCATCACAGAGCCACAACCATGTCAGATGAGACAAGCTTCTCTCAGAGCAGGTCCTCACACTCCTATAAAAGAGCGTCCACTGTGGAGGGAAGCAGCACACCTCTGTTGATAGCCTGGCAGGGAGGAGCAGAGATGTCCTCGTGGCTGGTGGGAGGTCCCCATTCTGCAGAGTAAGCTGCCAGCTGAGCCAGCAGTGGCTGCTGCGGTGCAGATGTCCAGAAGCAGACCCTGAGCAGGAGGGGGCGGACACCTGCACGGTAGCCTCAGTAGCCAAAGCTAGAATGAAAGTCTCCTGGAGAAGTTTTTGCTTCAGATGACTTTAAAGCTCTTTATGCAATATCCTCATGCTTTTTGTAGGTACAGGTATAATTATTTCATTATGCTTTCCTGTGAAGTGTGAAAACTATCTTTACCAATCCTCTTAAATTAGTTAAATATAATATTCAGTGAGACAGGAGATAGAGAAATGTTAATTGAAACTGGAGAGGTGTTTATAGGGTGATACAGTGTGGCCAACTGTGACTAAAATTAATGTTCAGGGTCCTTGATAGTGATTCATATTCCAGAGTTTATTAAATATTTTCAACAGCAGTCAAAGCCACATGGAGTAGTCCACTACATTTGTGAAAATCATCTGTGCAGATATATGGCAGTCTCTAGGAGCAGGCCAGCCAAAATAATTTTTAATTGGATCAGGTTCTCCCTGGGCTGCTGCAAGGATGCTTTCGAGCGCTTTCTGTATTAGCGGGCTCACAGGCCTGTCACATCCCATATGCCTTCTGGGGCCAGACCAAGTCCTTCACAAACCATCCTAGCCACGTGCAGGGCTTCCATAGGCTCTTTACATACAAATGGAGGCCCAGTTCTTCCCCAGAAAAATAAGCCCCATTTTGATGCCACAGGGCAGTGAGGACCCGGTTCCCCCTTGGTCCTGCTGCAAGGGCTCAGCCATCCTGCCCTCAGCAGTCACCCTGTTTATAACGTGCCATGGGGCAGATCCTCTTGGAGAGCTGTCCCCCCATTCCTGCTCTGCCACTCACCCTCCTCCAGGGGGAGGACCTGCGGGACAGTCCAGCATCACCCCCTGATGCCTTGGCCCCTGGCGTTGGGTGTCGCTGGGGACACTGCACCAGACAGAAGATAGCATCCCCTGGGCAGAAGGTACTTCCCAGCCCGGTGCTCCTGAAGTGCCTGGAAGCTGCTGCCGGCCCCGGCTGCAGCACGGCCCTGCTGCTCTTGTCTGAGCCACCCCTAAACTGCTCAAGGGGCTGCTGAGCTTGGCAAGTCAAGTCATAGAAATGGAATCTGTGACTCATTAGCAGCTGCTCATTAGTAATGAAGACCTGAGCCTTCACCTCTGCTTTCCCATGCAGCCATTGAGTAAGGGGGCTCTGGACATTGCTGCAGGGCATGTCATTGATTGTGGGCATGTGAGTCTTCACGGGGAGCAGGGACCCTCTTCTCCCCTGGCAGGTCAGGGAGGTTTGTGTGTGGGCAGGCAGGTCACCTCACACGTGAAGATGTCTGATGCTTTTAGGGTGATCAGTGACTCTTCCATTGAAGTATGTCCTTTTCTTTGCACCCAGGTCTTTGTTGCTTTCACCCATCTGTCTCTGAATAGTGGAAATGGGACTGTCCTCCTGACATTTAGTCACCAGGCAGCCCGTGCTAGCCTAGAGAGATCATCTCTCTAATTCACTGCTGTGGCAGTTCGGAGTTACGCAGACTGCATGGGAAGGAAGAGGAAATGCAACTTAGCAGCTGATGAGTGACAATGATACATCACGGGCGACGGGCTCAGCATTTCTGCAAATCTTCTGCTTGCCTAAGGCACCAGAAAACATTTTAAACTATTGAATACTGCAGCCAATAAGAGGCTGCAGTAATTTATTGATGTTCCCAGCTTGCCTTATTCCTTTCATCTATCTTTATGCCTGCCCTGGAAGGCTGAAATAACTGATGTTGCTATTTTTTTAATGAAGTTAGGTGAGCTGTTCACCTTTCACTAGGAGGTCCTGAGCTCTTTTTTTAGGGTCTTGACAGTAGTGAAGGTCAAGAAGTGACCTTTCTTTGCTTTTCCTTGGTGTGTGGTGTGGTGCAGATGCCTGTCTTTGCAGGAGGGAGCACAGTGGTTGATGCAGATGGGCTGACCAGCTTTCCAGAGCTGCTGCTGCAGCAGCTGCTCATCGGTGTGCTGCTATTAGTTTCTGTTATGCATGCTGCTAAAAATCCCTCCCTGTCCTAGAAAGCCTAGGTGCTCCAGGGATGCCCACTTTCTGTGGAAGCTGGACTTTTTCACTCTGAAATATTGAAGATGTTCAGGCTCTGTGTGTCTTTTCCTCTTTAGCATAAGGCTTTGGGGCTCAGATCTCATTGCCTTTTCAGTTAGGTCCACGCAGACTTGTGTTTCCGGCAAATGCCATTTCACACAGCTACTGAAAACCGATGAAACGATTCTGCATAATCCCATTGGCAGCTTGTTAAACTGATCAGCACATCCCATCACCATGGAGAGAGCCGGCTTCCATTGGAGGAGAATGTACTAAAGAAGAAATCAGTTTCCCATACAGCACCATCACAGCTGACACTGAACAAACTCATGTTAGATCAATGCCCTTCTATGAACTTGTAACTGGCAGGAGCTGCCAGGGCATGAAAACTCATTGCTATTTGTGCTGTTTTTCTGTCTTTGAAACAGAATGCCATTGTGCCACTTGCACTACTCAAGCTGTCTGGTCTTTGTTGTTGTTCTGGTGTTTGCTTCTTGGATTTTGGAGTGTCCTGTTTGTGCAATGGGTGGTTCATTTGCTTCAAAACAATGGAATGAATTACCCTTGTTGTCACTCCAGTAAATCAGGAGATCCACGAGAGAAAGAGGTAGCATGAGCTTGGTGTGCCAGGGATTCCTGTACTTCCAAGTTCACAGGCACAGATTGAGTGTTTGCCTCCCCGGGGAAGGTCAGTACCCCTTTGACAATGCAGATATGAGATTGTTTTTTCTTTCATTAAGCATTTAAATTATCTGAATTTGAATTATTTTGCTACTAATATTACGACAGTAAGCACTGACAAAAGGAACTGTCAGCGATCCTCAAATTCCAAAGCACTTGTCACTCACTGGAATATTTGCAAATTACCTAATGATGGTCCACAGAAATCAGTAACTATTTTAGTGTTTCTTTTGAACTTGCAAATACTAACCTAAGTTGCTGCCTGGTCCCAAGAATGTCAAGAAGAACAGAAATGCCTCCACTGCTGTCTTACAGACAGAGTGGGGAATCTCCCCCAAGTTTGTTGTAAAGACAACTGTCTGCAAGAAGCCTTGAGGCATTAAATGCTGTGAGATACGTTTTTTGCCTGTCATATTGTCTTCTGAGTTCTTTGCATTAATGCACTGGTGGTAGAAGAGAAGAATCCCTTCATTACAGCGCAGTGTTCTGGCACATGAAACACGCTTGTGCCTATCCTGTCTTTGTAAGTGAAGATCATAGCCTTGATGCAAAAGGAAGTGGTCATGACTTTTTCTAGGCTATAAGAGGTTAAAAAAAAAAAGTCCTTTAGCGCACACAGAAAATTCTTACCAGATAAATTAATTTTCAAGCTTTCATGGCAGAACAAACAGCAACTTCGGGTTTTCAACCTTGCTGCTTTTCTCTTAGAAAAACCTTGTCATTCAATAGGTTGAGAGTTGGATGAATCTGTTTTGTCTGGAAAAGTGTTTCAGTGCAAGAATGAAATGTCATTTCCCCACTGGAAGATAAATCAGTAGAGCAGCTGGGTTGTTACTTTGACTGTTGTGTTGCTGCTCTCAAATTTCTGGACCCCATATCTTGATTCTTGACCTGTGCCTCTTTCTGAAGATATGTAGGGCAGCCCCTGTTCCTCTGCAGGCCCAGAGCCCATCCTGTGGCATGCAAACATTGAACAACTTGTGTGATCTCCACTGACAGCTCAGCCAGCTTCTGCCTTTGCTAGGACCTTCCCTGGGCATGTGTAGGATAGAGCTGGAGAGTCAGGCCATAGTGTCTGTATGTCAGCAGTAGGAAAGATGGCTGGAACTGGGGACAAAAAGGGGGATCCTCCCAGTCCTTGAATTGGGTGTTCCAGCCCAGTACTGCATTAAAGATGCAGAGGGACAGGCATGTTTGAGCCACTTACAGCTGTCCAGTTAGCCTGTGCACAACAGAAATTCCCATAGATCTTTATAATTCTTAACTCTTACTGCATATAGCACTTTCTTTTTGTGTCTGTCAGTGTTTTATAGCCATACAATTTTACAGATAAAGCATCAAGGCTTTGCTTTTGCTACCAAACTACTGAAAATGTAACTTTGCAAATTTGTGCAAATGAGTCTACTGATTATTTCATGGCAGAGAATGGGAGACATTTAAACTACTTTCAGGAGAAGTCTTAGTCTGAATCTGAGTGCTGCCCTATGAATCAAGGTCAGCTGGTGTAAGCCGTGCAAATGTTCCAAGCCTCTGGAGCTTAGGAAGGAATTTAGGAGGCTTTGAAGTGCTCTTGATCTTCAGAAGGACATCTGCAGCTAATGGTCTGTACTAGCATGCCAAGAGCTGTAAGGTTACATTGCTACTGTCTTGAGCCTTCTCAGTCCCAGTAGGTTTCCAGGGCCCTTTAATGCAAGTTCAGAGAAAAGCAAGTTGTAAAAAATGCACTCTCGGGCCAACAGCTGATAATCTAGTGCTGGTTAAGTCAGGTGTAAAATGTCATACTGGGGTTTTAACCATGGTGTTTAAATGCATGATAAAGTACGGCACACAGTATTATAAGGATTTCAATGAAAAGTTAAGTAAGCAGAGACTCCAGACTCCTTGCTGTATGACTAAAGGTTCATTTTGTAATTGTGTCCAAATAGACAAATATCTGTTTACTAGATATGCAAAGTAGCACAATAGTTGGCCAGATTGTTTTAGTTCCAACCCTAATAAGCAGAAAAAAAAAGCTTTGCTGTGAATTCAGGATTGATCCAGGTTTTCAGGAATAGCTTTTTCATCTGGCTCCCTTCTCTCATTAGCTGATGGTGCCAGGAAGTTCTTTGCTAATGAATGGCTGCAAAGTTCCGTGAGGCCTTCAGATGAAAACACCCACAGAAGCACAGCACAGGGTATAGTCACCTCTCAAAGCACACTGTGTGATACGAGCCAAGATGTAAAGGCTTTGCTCTGTTGGATTTGGCTCAGATCTGGAGCTGTGATCATCTCCTGGGGGAAGGGGAAGGTTCTGTCTTCCAGTCCTGGAAGTTATGGGTCTAGCACCTGGTGAAGCTACACGGAGGTCCTGGATGTGGTGTCTGGGACATAGATTGGTCTATGTGACACAAACACCACCTTCACCCTCCATCACAGTGTCAGGACAGGAGGAGAAGCCTCTGATCAGACATAACACTCTCTCAAAGTCCCCGTTTGCTGTACACCTCTTCTCCTGCAGAAGCTGTCACTGGAGCTGGTCCATGTCCCCATTGCCTCCCTCCATCCATGCAGCTGGCAGTGCTCATCTGCGCTTGTGTTTCTCGGGCAGGACTTACCTGCAAACCCTCCTGTTTGCAGCTCAGAAGTGAAGCAAAAGGTTTCAAAGCCAAGATGGGGTCTTTCTGGCTCCAGACCTTCTGCTCTGCCCCGGAGGTGGTGGAGACCATGCCCAGCTCTGGCCAAGGCAGAGGAGGTGCCTTTGTGTCCTGCCTCAGCAGGTCTCTTGAGCAGGCTGGAAGATGTTTTTTGCATGGAAAGCCCAGTCAAGGCTGTGGCCGCTGCGTTCCTGGCCCATGGGGTGGCTCTAGTGAGGTGCCACAGCATGGTGGGAAGTGCTGGGTGCCAAGGAAGGAGATGTGCTGTGACAGAGATGACTTCTCAACCCTCCAAATTCCAAAGTGGTGCTTTATTAACTAATGAGAGCATTAAAAATGCACAGAGTGACTGGGCTGAGCGTCAAGGTCCATGACAGAAAGACAAATTGGACAACTAATAGGTTATGTGAGTGGCAAGTTTTGGTGATAAGCTGACAGCGTGACACAGCAGAGTCGGAGCAAACAGATTACTCGGTGGTTCCTGAAAGGTCATATTGTCAGTGTCTCCGTCAGTGGGCGAGCGGCCGTTCATCGCTGCCAAACGGGAAATGACAAGGGGCTTCGCTGCCTCGGATGTTAATGACAGGCTCTCCTACATGCTCTGAGTGCTCGTGTGAACTACAAAGTTTCTTGGTGACATTTCCAAACAGCTGCTCCTTGGTCAGAGCTGTGGCGAGTGCCCCTGCGCTGGTGCGAGGAGGGGGCTTCTGCCAGGTCCCAGGCACGTGCTCGCCACCTGCACAAGACAGGCAAGCCCAGCCAGCTCTTTGGGAATGGAGGGAGGGTTTCTGTAAGCAGTGGTGAGTGCCACATGCTCACACGTGGTCTTCAGCTGCTGCTTTCTGCCTGACATGCCAGCAGGCTGCTACTTTTTATTCAGGTCACAGCATTGGCCACAAGCAGCCGGCCGGGAACCCGAGTGCCTGGCTGGCTGCAGGGGGGAATGGGGCAGCAGGTCTACATACATGGGCTGCCTCGTCTCTGCCAGGACCCCACCACAGGAGGGACTGAGCACAGCACAGAGTCTTGTCTCTGCCCCAAAGAGCTCACATGCACCGTTCACTCCAAATCCTACCCTGTGAGACCGTGTCTGGCTGTCACTCACCACGTCCAGGCAGCTGGTTTTTGGCTGTGACTCTGTGTCATGGAGGGAAGAGATGATGGGCATGGGAGCAGGAGGCAGAGGGTTTTGTGCTGGTGTTGGCAAAGCAGAGGGAACCGGGGGGAGGCTGTTTGGTTGGAAACAAGAACGGTTTGTGAAGAATAAGGTGCTGGAGGCCAGGATTTGGAGCATGGCCTTGATCCTGCAGAAAGAGACAGAGGCAATGCATTGGTTATCTAGCACTTCATGACTGGTTTTGACTGGGAATCATAAGTGAGGACAGCAACAATGCAGCCACCCTTCAGAAACAGTGCCACTAGGGAAGGGAATAATTTCCTGTAGGCAAGCAGCAGTTACAAAAATAGTGGCCTTTTGAGATGCGACCTTGGAGCCTCCCCAGCATCCCTGGTCTGTCCTGGGGTCTCTATGGGACATGCTGCATCTGGGGGAAGCCTGGGTGATGTCTCTGTACTGCACAGCCAGCAAGACCCATAATTAGACTGTGTTTGCTTTGAGTCATCAAAATTTTAAAATGGTTGTCTAGGATCTCTTGGTAAATGCTCATTTCTATCCCATCAGGCCTGTTCATCTCACTGGCAAACTGTTTTTCTCTCGGGAGGGACCAATGCCATGCTAGCACAGGGATATCACACCAGGTGTGACTCTGGTCAGTGCTGTTTGCCCTGGAGTCTTGAGGAACCACCAGCTTTACCACTCTTCCCTAGTTCTAGGGGAGGAGAAGTCAGCTTGGTGGCCTGACAGTAGAGGTCCATCTAGAGCATCATGCCCATGGTGTGGCAGAGCTGCCCCTTGGCTGATGGGCTGTATCCTGCTGTGCGCTGGCAGGGCGCCCGCAGCCTGTCTCTGGCTTGTTGCTGCTCGACTGCCTTGGGAATGCTTGTGCAGAGGACGGTCACCAGGGCTCAGAGAGCCAGGTCCTCCGAGTACCAGAAGAACAAACCTTCAAGCCACCTGTGTTTTCCCAGACAGAGCAGGAACCTGAATTTCTTGGTATTTGAATGTTGTGAATGAGGACAGTCTTTCTTCCAGCCATCGTCCAAATGAAAGTGGGGTGTGCAGACATGCACGAAAGCTAGATTGAGTGCACCAAGAATAATCTGGTTGGGCCTCAGAGCTCAGAGAACTCTCTAGACTCTTAATTTTTTGTCGAATGGTCACTGGAGGGTTAATGTAATTTTGGTTTTAATTACATTGCTGGAGGGCATACTTACCCAAGGGAAAAGACATAATTACCAAGACATTTTATTAAGATATTATTTAATTTTATTGATGTGTCACAAGCAAAGGCACAGGAATGTTCAAATCAATATATACTTACATCAATGTTTAATCTACTTTCAGCATTTTTGCCTGTTCTATTTATGCAGTTACTACTTGATAAATTAACTTACTGGGAATATGTGGAAAATTAATGAATTTCCAGCAAAATCACACCCCGTGTATTTGTTTCAGCAGGAAACCAGAATATGAACGGGCTTTCATCTTCTTTCAACAGAATTTTTCGACCCTTCTCCCTTGCAGTTCACCATTACTAGGTCATGTGTGCTCCATTTTTTTCTTCATCATCTTTTTCAGAGTGGGTTTTTAGACCCTGCAAGTCAGGAGCCCCTGTGTGGAGCTAGGCAGTGTGCCGTGCTGGTCCAGTCCATCAGCGAGACCCCTGCCCTGAGGCTGCCTGCAGAGCAGGGTTTATCCTCTGGTCGTGCAGGTGGAGGCACTGAGCATCTCTTCTCTGCTGGGCAGGAAGCCTACTCAAGCTGGGCAGCCTGGCTGGTGGTCCTCTCCCAGCAGTACTATACAATAAACACAGTTCTGGATATTTTATGGAGCACCTGGGACTGCACTTTGCTAGTAGCAGAGAGGCATTTATGGGATGTGAGTATACAGCTCCATTTGTCACTTTCCAGCAGGCAAAGTCTGCTTAGATCTTATCTTAAAAAAACCCAACCAGCCTAGCAAGTGTTGCAGAGGACCTGGCCCCTGAACATCCCATGTTGTTGTCTCCATAGTGAGAGTGGCGGGAACACGAAGCCATGCAACCTGGCAGTGACAGAGAAGCAGGACGGGGTTCAGAAGGAAAACTGAGCTCCTGGACAGCTTACAGACCAGAGTTCGATACTGAATCCTATCTGCTGTGCTTTTGATGCTGAGGCTGATGCAGCACACGGTTACTTTCAGATACAGACAAATTCAAGTTCATGATGGATTACAGAGCAGTGAAATAAGAGCTTATTTTCACCCCGTGTTTGCAGCTGGGAGAAGAGTAAAAATAACCTCAGTGGTCAGAGATACATAGTCGGAAAGAAATGGATGTCTTCATCCCCATGTGGTTTCTGATCTTTTTCTCCAGCTTTTCATTTTTTTCTGCTGCTTGAAGTCTGTCTTGCATTCTGTAGTCCTAAGGTACAGGTTATGGACAGCCAGCCCAAAGAAGGGACTCATTATGTGCTGGGTCTGTCAGCCTTTTCTCTCTTTGTAAAGGCAATTGCCTTTCCATCTCTCCAGTCTTCTGGGTCCTCAGTTGTGGTTTTCCTGGGGCTGCACTGCTCCTGTGCATGGTACCTTGCACACTTGTACCCTTCAGCACGTCTCCACTCACTGCCATTTGCATCCAATTGCCTTTTGGGTGAGAAATCTCTGATGTAATCTCTGATCCAGCCAGCTGCTGAATTACCCTGACTCCAAACGATTTGTCACCAGTGGAAGGATTGATGTTGGGAAGCGCTTTTTGAGATGCCTTTTATCTTCCCACATGCACGGTGCTGCAGCACAATTTCTCCGTTGTCTTCATCTATCAGCTGCCCCAAGTATATATATTATCTACTGGTTCAGCTGCTCCTGCTCCCTACATGAGAGTCACTCGCTCCCCGCTGCTCTTGGAGGCATGCAGATGATACTTGCAGTGACAGACTCGGTTTCAGCTTCCCTGTGCATGGATGGGTGGGTGCTGCTGGGGCTGATTTTCATTAATGCTTCCCAGATGCTGCCTCGTATGGTCAGTTTTGCAGGAATCCTGGCTGTAGCCCTTCCCTTGCTTCCCTGCTGAATTGAGCCATCTTTTTTTCCCAGGCAGTAGCTGCCATCTGCACCAGAAGGTTAATTTGTTCCTCTTCCCCATAAGTGCATTTATCACATGGAAGTGGCTGTTGTGGAAAATATTGATCAAACACCGGCTGTTCCGTGGCTGGACTGAAACAGAGTGTTACAGTTACTCAATTGCTTGGCATTTTGCTTTGTGTGCAGACAGCTATGAAGAGTGTGTGTGTTTGTGCGTGTGTGTACATGTATGCATGTATGTGTGTGGCATGTGGCGGGGAGGGAGCAGGCAGCGGCTGCTGCAGTCTCTGTTTCACCCTCCAGCGTTCCCAGCAGTGATCTTCTGGAGTTGGTGGTATGGCTGATCCCTTCGTGCAGAGCAGGTTTTCTCCTGCATCCAGCCCAAGCTCCTGGGCCAGTGGCGGCTGTGCCTGCAGAGCCCCCAAGCGTGGCCAGGAGGAGGGAGACAGGCACATGCGTGTTTAAAGGAAACAGTGTCTGGCGTTTGGGAGCAGCGGCCTGGGGTGTCTGTAACTCAGCAGTGCACCCCACCACATTCAGAGCTGTGCATTTCCAAAGGACCTGCGTTCTGGCCTGCAGGAACGCTCTGGCTTACTCTGCTTTAGACCTGAAACTCAGCCCTCTGTTGCTGTCTAGTGCCTGTGGCAGCCCTGGGCCATCGTTCTCTCCGAGCTCCTTCTTGCTTCCCAGCACCGCCACAGATGATTGCTACCAGTCTGTGCACTGGAGCACACTTGTCTCTCTATTAAAGAAAAATACAATAATAACAACTCCTTGTGGCAGCTGCACAAATATATGCTGTTTTGACAGCACCTTATTTCAGCACAGTGCTCTGGAAGGCTTGTGTGAACATTTCTTGCAGGCAGCTTCACGGTGGGAGAGCTGTGGCACAATGAAAACATATGAGTCACCCATTTAAAAATCATAGCGTTTTTAGCACTAGGACCTGTCTCTAGGCCTGGCCATCTGTCAGTGACTGCTCTTGCCAGGGTGCTTTTCAGGCATTTATTTACCAAGGAAATAATGGCTGGGGACCCCTGGCCCTTTGGCACCCTCAGCAACATGCAAGAGGTCCCAGACGCTTGCTTGCCGTGACGTGGCTGTGCAGTGGGCTGCATCCAGGCTGGGACCGTACTCGGCTCCTGGTCTCCATCACATCATAAGGTGTCAAGGGCATTTGGGCACGGACTGGTGTTGTGGCAGAAATAAAAAGGGGCATCCAGGAGCAGTGAACTTGTCCGCTGAGATTCCTGTTTGTGTTCTGGTATACGGTGCAGCAAAGCAGACACCAGGAGAGGCAGGAGCAGGATTTTTTAGGGTGGCTCAGCTCGGTGCAGAGCTCTGGCCTTGCAAAGCAGAGGCAAGCAAGGGACCGCCCCAGCTTTGTGGGTCATGGATGGAGGGAGGCCACATGCTGTGCAGCAGATGCTGCTGGGGCCAAAAGGGGAGGATGAGGAGAGCAACTTCCTAGCACATGCCCAGGACACTGCAAACTGGTGCAAGATGTTAACCTCTCCCTGGAACAGGGTCAGCCCCTTTGACAGCCATCTGCCCATTAAAAACATGCAGAGAAACCCACAGAGGAGTCCTCAGTTAGCAAGCAAAAAAGAGCAGCACTACTAGGAAAAGAAAGCCACTTGGCTTCAGATGTAGCCTATTAGCAAGCAAAGGAGAATGAATAACAAACTCGGATGCAAAACTACTGCATGTGTGTGCACACAGCTGACCAGTGCCTTGCTAAACATCGGTCGGGTCCCTGGCTCCATCTCTTCTGTCCTTCAGATCCACTCAGGAAAGCATTGTCCCTCTGCTGTGCTGCCAGAGTCACAGTCTTCCCCTCCAGCGTCACAATGCTTAGGTCTTTTTTTCCTGATTGCACTTTTGCTGGGGAGAGACTCAAACTCCCTGGGTGGTGCATCCACGTGTGGAAGCAAATGGCAGCTCTGGGGAGCTGTCACCGTGACCGCTGCGCTCCCTGCAATGCTGTGCCACGGCACCCTGCCACGCCAGCCGGGAGCAGACACCCGTGGCCATAGGCAGCTCAAGCCTGCTCTTTTTCTGCACAATCTGGCATACTGTCCAATACAGATTCACAAGAAGAGCTGTACTCTGCCAGTATATTAAAATTTAATTAGGCAGTAAATGCTTCTTGCTTCCAAGCCCTGAGGCTGAAGAAAGCCAGAATGTCTTTTGGTTTCTTAATGGGACAACTGTCCCCTCCAATAGGCTGTAAATGGTTTTAGTGACATTGGGCAAAGCCTGCCTTCTGTTTTACAATTGTGTAATTGCTGATACGCCCAGTTCATCTCTGCATTGCCTCTTAATGCACCGGGGTGTGCTGGGAGGGACCAGCTGGGTGGGGTTGGAGGAAAGTCTGCTAAGCCTAAGCCTTCTCCACGGGTCACTGGGAGACACTGAGGCTGCTGTGGGTGATGAGTTGGAGCTCACAGCAGTACCAGCTCCAGGGGCTTTTACCCCAGCTCCCCTTTCTGAGGGTCTGTGAAGGAGATGCTAAAGCTCAGAGCCAGGACTGGGGCAGCAAACCCCTTCTCCCCACTGTGGCGCCCCTTACTGCTAGCACAATGCCACCCTTCCCTGAGCTCTCATTGTGAGAGCCCTGGGTGTTAATATTTGCCATTACTCTAATAATTATTTCTTCACTTTTTGCACTGTGGCAGGAGCTCATGGCTTCAGCAGGCACAGATTTTCTATCCTGGCCACTGTGTACTGTACCCACACTAAATCAGATACAGTTTAAAATAAATTATAGTGCAAAATAACAGACTCCTGTGATGTAGAGAGCACGGGTCTGCCAGAGAGTCACAGCTGAAACTGCCCCGTGCTGCAGCTTGGACAGAAAGCTTCTACTGCCAGTTCTGCCCCACAAGAGCTAAGCTCTGCCTTTGAGTCTCCTTACCTGGAGAGCTGTTTGTAAATTCTGAGTATTGACTCTGAAAATGCAGTTCCTCCTTGTATTTTAAAGAAATGAAAAGATTCTTAAGCACTGAGAAAGCTCCTGATTATTTAAAACCCTTTCAGCTTAAAGTATTAAAAAATGAAGCGTTTTTTACGCATCTTGGTGTCCCTTTGGGTGAGGGCAAGGGAGGATTGTGCAAGGCCTTTCCATAGGAACCCAAGGGAGAGATATATATATAGTGGGAAACTCGTTAAAATGCACTTCCAGTATCAAAGGGCTGTTCTTAATCATGCTATGGCAACCTGCTGCTTCAAACAGCATTTCCAGCCTCCCAGCCAGCGTGTTTGCTTCTGGTACCTCTTCTGCCCGGTTCAGTACTTGTTCTCCTCCCTCTTTCTGGGGTACCGCATCATTTACATCTTGATCTGAAACGCAGGAAAAACTTCAGAAATAGATGTTGAGCAAAAGGCTAATTGCAAGCAGCGGGGGAGCTGCTGCCGTGGGCTGCATGAGTGCAGCAGCACCTCTGTGCAGGGACGTGCCTGCCGTTGCTGCAGGCTGGCTGCCTGCACCGCTGGGCCACCTGGCACGAGAAGCCAGTCGCCCTGCGCTTGGCCGTGCTGGGTGGAGGATTCTCTCCTCCAAGGCCTCTCTCTGGTGGGAGACTTGGCTTCCTCCAACACAGGCTGACACCTTGTGGCACTGCTTACCCTTGGGAATAATGGTGATCTGGCCCAAGCTGTGCCACTTGGCTCTTGTGCAGCTGCCTCTCCTGTGCCAGCAGCCCAGGTGGGACAGCAGCATCAGGTGCCATGCAGGTTCCCTTCCCTCCAACACGGACGAGGTTACAGCAATGCTCTCACAAGCTTTAGGAGATTGAAAGGAAGAAGCAGAGCCACCCCAAGCCCAGCCTTGAGTCCTGTACCCAGATGATCAATAAAAATTCCTCTTTCCTTCCAACTGCATCCTATCTGAGATGAAAGGAAACAATCCAGAAGTGTTTGGTACAGCCAGCAGCAGCTACTGGTACCTTCCCTTTGCCACACGTTATCCACCACCTTGCAACTGTCTTGCCAGCCACCCTGGGGGGAGAAGCACTGTGGGCTTGGAGATGATCACTGAAATCCTACTGGTATTGGTGGCACTGTGCGGGTATTGCACCCTCACAGACTGGCCTGGGTGGGGAATCGGAGTAAGAGACGAGAGCTGACACATGCCAGATTGGCAGCTAGAAAATTGGCACTATTTTTTTCTTTCATTGTAATTCAGAAAATATTTTGACCTTGGGTTAGCTGGCACACATAGGGAGGTCTACCAGTTGGGGCCCTTGGAGGCAAGTGCTGCTCTTCATTCTGAGCACAGGCGGGACCGGTTTGAAGTGGCCATGCTCCCTGGGCAATGGCATCTGCTCATGAACCTTCATTCATCTTTGAATTTGGGGCCCATGAGGAGCATCTGGAAAAGCCTGTGATCACTCTGCTTGGCTCTGACTAATCCTGGGCTCCTGAGGCTGTGCAGGTTGCTGCTGAGATCTCACTCCTTGCATCTGTTCCCGAGACTTCAAAAAGAGCCTCCCCCAGCTTTTATTATCAACATTTGAGACACTTGTCACTTTAAGAAATGTCTTCATTATTTTAAAATGAGTTTTTTGAAGGAAGCTGTTGTTATTTATAGATTTCTATCTGCTATCAAAGCACTTATCACTGTCATATCCTAGGAGCCTTCTAGCAAATGCCATGTTGATGGCCACTTTGTAGATGCAGCTAGACAGGGAGGGTAATTGCTCTGTGCCCCTCGCTGCTGGGCTGCAGCTCCTGCTGGGGCGGGTTAGTAACACCCTGGGCTTCGGAGCTGCTCGCGGGGAGACAGGGATGCAGCCAGTGGTGCTTCAGTCGGGGTGAATGCCCTGAGAGGCATCATTGCCACATCAGCAGTGGTTACGTTTGGGACCGCTGCTATGACACGGCCCAGGACACCTGCGCGGCACGGTGTCGTGCGCGGTGCAGGTGGCCGCGCTGGCGCCTGGGGGTGCTGGTGGGTGGGTGGCTGCAGGTGCTGTGCCTGCAATGCTGGTAATGCCGGTGGGGACCCATGTGCCTGTGTCCATGCCTGGTGCCCTAAGCTGGGTCTGATTGCCACCAGGGTGCCAGGGGCACCTTGGGTGTAGCCTGGGACTGAGCTGGAGCCTGGGAGGGTGCAGGATGCTCTGCTTGAGCAGCTGTTTTTCATCCAGGGACAATCAATTCTCCTCATGAAACAGCCTGTTAGTCACTCATGGCTCCAACTGGCTCTCTGAAATTAACTGCCATGAGAGCAACTTGGAGGGGTTTTGCTGCTGTGGTGCCTCTTTAGAGCGGGAGCCTTTGCCTGCATCTCATGGCCAAGTCTCCCCAGGGAATCCTTGTCTGACCATCTCAGCCCCATGTGAAGTGTTAACATATAATAAGGAGCAATAAACATCCACTGGCTGTTATTTTCCATTTGCATGGTCAGCTGGAACAGACAGCAGCTTGGAGTAGGGTTTGATATGCCTATATTGATTTTCTTTATAGATTAGAGCGATTCAAGCAGTTATAAGGTTAATTTCAGATGATTAACTTCACCATATTGTAATATTTGATTTAGATTGGCTTTCAAACACTTTCCACTTATTGATTTTCAATATCGTACTTTTAGCACTGCAGCCAAATGTCATTTAAATAAAAGGTTGACAGAGTAGAAAATATTCACAGCAGACCGGAAAATTCCGCTACACACCAGCCTGGACCTGCCCTCACAGCCAGAGAGAGGAGCGAAATGCAGAGGAGCACATTTGCGTCCAGACCCAGCCTTTGCTGAATTCACGCTGGGCTGACGCATCCCCTGGTGAGGGTGGCTCTGGTCCTGCAGGGTCCCCTCCGGACGGACAGGTCCCTCTGGCGCACTGCTGTATCGCTGGTCCTCGCCAGCACCAGCATTAGCCATCGCTTCCCAGCACAGTCGCTGCCTGCATCCCCTGTCACATGAGCTGTGGGGACCATGGCATCACTGTTATTGGCAGGGTTGTTGCTGTTTTGTTTGTGACATTAAAACTCCTTCTTGATAAAAATCAAACCATGAAATTGTTGGATATGAGGAGAAGTTTGACCTGCCAATTTCTCCTCCTGGCTTCAGATAATCCTCCCGTCCTGGGGGGAGGTGCCAGAGTCTTCTGGCGTAAGCTGAATAACAAGATTTTATTTGCATCAGCTGGAAGTGGCTGGGGATTTGGAGCCTGTAGGAAAATGACACTTATGTGATTTCATAGGGAGCTTCCTCCTAAAATATGCAAATGAGGCATTAACATCTTTTCTTGTCAAGGGATCCTCACTTCCTTGCAAACCTCCCAGCCCAAGAGGAGTTCGTGGAGTTAATGTTTCTGATAAAGGCACCAGAGATGTGAAATATCAATAAGTAGGACCTCATTCCCAGCATCGCTGTTTGGCAGATATTTCTGCTGGTTTTACGGGCTGCAGGGCTACTGTGGGGCCGGTCCCTTCTCCCTGCAGAGAGTGGGTGCCAGCCATCACCCTGCGGGACAGGGCTTTGCCTGGGAGCAGCAGCCTCTGGAAAATGCTCATTTTTTTCTGATAATCTCACGATCTAACGATCTTGTAGTTTTAGAGAAGCAGTGCCCACCTTACCCGCCAATATCATGTGGATCTAGGGTCCTACCAGGCAGCAATCTCACCACCAAGATCTAACACTCTCACAACAGGTCGCCCCTTTCGCCATGGGTACATTCCGCATCCTCGGCATTTACAAGTCTTCCAGACGCTCTGGTTAAACAAAGAGGCTTTTTGATGGGAAACCTCATTCTTGTGTGTTGGAGGATCTTCACCATCCCATTCTTACTAAGTCGTGCTCTTGCTCCAACCTGTGGTCATGACAAAAGGGTGGGAAAGGCGTCTTCCAGCTGTCTTGATGATGCTTCTCATTCTGCCATCACGTAAAGGAAAAGCTCTGTGATTCTTCACTGTTGAGTGTGATGTGGTGCCCTTTATATCCCTTGAGACCAGACTGTAAAAATAGTAGAAAACTGACATTTAAGCTATTGGAGGCAAGCATTGGGTTTTTTATATGAGATTGTTCTGAGCTAAAATGCACAAAGAAAAAAAACCACCAAAAATATGCTGCTTCTTGCCTATTTTACATTTTAGTATGGATAATATGTGCACATCTCAGAGCAGATTATATTAATGTTTCTGAACATTGATGAGTCCAAACCCACTAAGACCTGTACACAGCAGCTCAGAGGATGTGGGAGTGACAGAGGAGCTGGGAAGTCAGAATACAGGCAGGGAGCTGTTTGCTTTTTTCATGGCTTGTGTCTCCTCCTATCTCTCATACTTTTATTTTCAGGGTCTATTTTCTTCTTCACATTTTGGTGGTGTGCTGAATACAGATGAGACACAGTGTACATAGAGCAGTTAGACTGACACACACTCATTTTGTGGTTTTGGGGAAAAAAAACCCAAACGCTGATCAGGTTAGCCTGGCATACTCTAAAAGTGATGTGACACCTGGCAAGCGATAGTCCCTGGCTGAAATCCCTGGTCTGCTCCCAGGTGCCCTGAGCAGGGAAATGCCAGTGCAGGGGTCCAGCCTACCTGCCGGGTCTGCGGGTGCCGCAGGATGGAGCTGCACCCCGCAGCCGCGCGCGTTCAGCCGTGCTGGACTGCGGCTGCTCTCGTTCCTGCCCCTGCCTTCGCTCTGGCAGCTTTCTGGAATCTGTCTGGTCTGAAGTGCAAGAGTCTGACGATTTATGATCTGGCCGCTTCTCTCTGTGCTTGTGTGTCCTGAGGTGAAGTGATATTTCTTTCCATAAATTTCAAGGATTTCCATGTATTCAAGGAACTCTCTTTACAGAGTACGTGGCTGGCCACTGTGGTTCAGGCAGAGCTGCTCAAATACTTATTTGTCAAATGAATGGTCTGATTAATTTTGTCATTTCAAATGATTTATTTATAAGTCATCTGCAATAACAAATATTTACATTGCCTCCTGACCAGCAATTATTTGCCCTTCCTGATTATAAACTCCTATATACCTGCAGCAGCTGATGATAATGGTCTACACTTTGAAACAATAATCCAAGAACATGAAGAAGCACTCTGTAATTCCCTCAGCAGTCTACAGAACATTTGTATTATCTTCAGATCTTTTCCTGAATTCTTCCACATACACTTTTTGACAAATGGAGACTGCACAGACCCCACGAAGGTCAAAGCTATTAAAAATCTTTTCAGTGAGCAGTGGTGCAGATCTCCAAACACTTGCAGCTCTCCAGGGAAAGTCTGAACTTGCATTTTTCACCTCTAATTGTTCCAGTCCCATCCAGCACCCACCAAAGGAAACCAGTGTGGAAAATAACTTTCTGAAGCACCTGGGTCCATCAAACCAGGCCTGATGAAATAGCCATTGTATTGTACCTGTTGAACCTAGAGAGGTAAAAACATCTGTTCAAGTAATTCATGCGACTGGAAAAATATAGGGCATGCTAGATGCGAGACATTTTAAAATTCAGAGGAACATTTGTTCAGTATCTGTTAAATTGGTATCGATAAAGAAAATCATGTGGCTTAAATAGACCTTGCAGTGGCTGCACATGTGGCAAGATTTTGTTGCTCACTACCTTTACCTGCTTTCACCTCGCATTGTGAGATGCCTCTGAATCTCCCTTCAGGCACTTCTGGATTTGAATGATGTAAATAGTGTTGTCATCTGTGTGCTGTGCTGAATTCTCATTCTACCTGCTGTCTCACATGTCAGCATGTATGTTAAATGACAGCAGTTCCCATACAAGCCAGGATGGCACCCTGCTAATAGCCTTTGTCCTGCAAACATCTATGATTCACACCTGCTCTCTGTTCCTGCCTCCTCGGTCCCAGCTGGGGGTGGATCTGTAGGGATGCTGCAGAACTTTGCTGCATATGACCAATAATGTCACCCTCATGCCTGCGATGTTTCTGAAAGATGATGTGAGAATGACATTGCCTGCAGCCTCTCTGTCTGAGCCAATTAAACAGAGAAATTAAACAATGTCTGAGTCAATTAAAAAGAGAAATTAAACAATACGACAAACAGAAGACAACGGAGACAAAGCTCACTGCTGAAGTACATCTAAGGAAGGACACCAAGTGCGTGTACAGCAGCCAGTGTCTGGCCACGGTGCTGCGGTGCCTTCCCCAGGTCTCTGCGATCGCCTGACCAGAGGGTGGGAGTCATCTCAGGGTGGGGCTGGCAGCTGTAACTGCTCTGAACCCATTTCTCAGGAGACATTGCCTCCTTGGCCTGGCCTCTCTTCCTGGCGCCTCCTCTCCTGTGCTGGGAGCAGAGTCCAGCAAAGCCCCTTCCTTCTGGGGCACTTCAGCAGATGTTTTCTGGCCTCACGGGCCAGGTGCTTGGTGAGGAGTGCAGAGACTGCGAGGGACTCACAGAGCTGGCTCTGGCAAGGCCAGCATCCCTCAGACTCGCGGTAGTGCATAGTCTCATCTGGAGCCCACATTTGTAGCCCCACAACGATACAGACCACCTCTGCAATCTGGAGTGACTGTTTATAGTCACAAACGTGGCATCCAGCTTAATGTATGCCAGGAATTCATGAGTAATTCCTCCAGTGAGCTCATATGTTTGGTTAAGCTACAGCATCTCTCTCTGAAAGATAACAATCCAAGACTGAAAACTTAAAAAAATCGACAGCATTCCTCACCGCTCCCCTCAACCCACTCGTGGAAGGGAGAGGCTGTCTAGAGAGCAGGACAAGCCCCTTCGGGAGGCTAGCAAGGTGCAGCTGGAATGTATTTTCCCAGTAACTTTAGGGAAAATTATAAATCAGCACCATAAATTTTGCCATTCTTGGCTAAGTCAGCATGGAGCAGCTAGTACAGGTGCTTGGTAGTGCACTAGCAGGAGTGAAAGCTACTATATTTCAAAAACCCTGACATTTTCTCTACCTTGGGAAGTGGTTACTGGAGCATTGAGAACTCGGGCATCATGGCCAGTGTCACTTATACATTTGCCCACGTGCTGGGTGCGGGGTGGACACGAGCCCTGGGAAGTCCCTCTGTCCGCTGGTGCAGCTGGCAGTACACCGCCTCTGCGCACAGGAGCAACATGCGCCGCCGCCACGGCTCCTGGCGGGCAGACGATGGGCAGGGGGCATCCACCCCCGGACCCCCCAGCAGAGGCTGGCCATCTGCCAGGCTGGGCAGCTGGGCTCCTGCTCCAGGCTCTCCTGAGGCTCTCAGGACCTGTTTGAGGAGGCCTTTGGGGCTGCAAAACCACACAGGTGAATGGGACTCATCTGGCTCATTTCAGCACAGCCCAAGGTGTGAATAGTGTCAAGAGTGTAATAAGCACAGAAGGTGTTTAGAACCCTTGGAAAGGAAACGTCAATGGACAGACCATCATGACTTCTCTCTCTGTCCACGCTGTAAGCAATCAGGCTTTCCTGATTTTTTTTTCTACAGTCTATTGAATGACTTTTCCAGAGCTGTTAATAGAAGCAACTAAGCCAGACTACATCTTTGCTGTATCTAATTGGCACTTTCAACTGTAAGTAAAGTGATCTACTAATCATTTTGATCTCTGTTCAGTTCTTTGATCTAGCTGTTGTTCTCAGGTGCATATAGTGACAGCACAATTAATTAATTGCAAGTTTATAACCGTGCAGTGGCAGCATGCTCTAGTTCACTCTTGGAGTTTTACTAGTTGAGTTGCCAGGGTTTGTCATTAATTCTGGCGAACAACAGTGATCCAAAATACCATTCCTTGGCCTTTTAAATTTACCTAAGTCCACAAGCAGAGCGTGTGCACCAGGGACGAACTCCAGCTTCCTGCAAGGACTCCCTATGGCAGCGGTGCTGCAGCACCTGGCACCTGGACCTGTCTGGGGGCAAGGGGCCCAGCTGCAGATCAGCATTTCCTAGAGCTGTTGGATTATTTATTGGTAAGTGCTGTGTGAAGCACACAATACAGCTTACAGAAAAAGAGGAGAGAGCAGGAGAGTACTTAGGGGAATAACCCAAAGACCTTTGCTAGCATTAACTATTCTGTATCCTTCAGTTTGAAAGGGAATTAATTAAACCTCCTGCTGCAGGGTTTTGATCAGTCCCTGCTGCAGGACAAGATGAGACCTAGCAGAGGAGCAGGATATCCTCCATTGTATACTCTTCTCTGAAACGGCTGGCAGGAAAGTAAAGCAGATGCATCACAAATGTGATTTGTTTGTGCTGCTCCTTTTGCTCATCTGTTTCCCACACCAAAGAGGTGATGTTGCTCTTCTAACTCAGCACCAGAGTGGCTGGCATGACCTTTCACTGTGGGCAGAGATCTACACGGTACCTGTGGATGAGGTAGGTCGCGTTGTGGGAAAGGGCAGGAGAACCTGTTTGCTAACACCGGTGGCTGAGGGACGTGCCAGGAGCAAGCTGCAGCCCTTTGGGGCCGGGCACACTCCTGCCAGAGCCAGCTCTGCCACTGTTTTGTGCTCTGATGAGGCTTGTTCAGCTTCGATAGGCTCGTGCTCGATGAGCTGTCAAACCTCTTCGCCAGGAGAGCCAGTGGACAAAACACCCTCATCTATATATTTTGCCTCCCTTAGAACAAGGCAAATATTTCAGTATCTGTTGAAGAGTATTTGCATTTTTATGGATAAATTCAAGAAAAAAGGCACCACGCAATCCCAATTTGCATCCCTTATTTCCATAGAAACTACAGGAGCCTTGATTGCTTTCATGTGCTTTTGATGAAAATTGAGTGGGGTATCTTTATCCTGCCATAAGGTGGGAAGAAAAATTGGCATTCACAATAATATCTAATGGTTCAAAGGATACTTTTGCAAAACAACTTGCTGTGATTTATTAAATAACTTGGTGTTTTTCAAATAATTGGAAAAAAAACTTTCCAGAAAACTTGTTGCAAGCCTTTGCTAAACCGCTGTAGATTAACATCTTCTTGTGTGGAACGAGGATTGTTTACCGGTACATGACTGCTGCTTGTGAAATTGAGGTCATTCAGCTGCTAATCAAAGTTCAGACACTAGCAGGGAGCAATAAAGAATTTAGATATCATAATCTATACAAGTGCTTTTAAACTGTAGGGGGTGGGGGGAAGGTGGTAAATAGCGTACCAGTGCAAGCAGGCAGCTTTACTGTAGGAGCAGAGGTAATCGGAGGATTAGGGCCGGCAGTCACAGCTCGGGCTCCTGGTGCGGCGTGGGGCTCTGCGGGCGGGACGCTGCCTGCTCTGCCTGCTCTGCCTGCCTGCCTGCCTGGCGGCCGCAGGGCTGCCTTGCCTTGCCTGCGGTGTCAGCTGGGCCGGGCACGCAGCTCGATCCGATGATCGTGTCCTGCTTAGGAGCCTCTTGGAAGTACTTTGGTGCCTGATCTCATTAATGTGGTGAGAGGCTGCTTTGCAGTTTCTGCCTCCTGGAGCAGGTTGGATTTGCTGTGCCCGTACTGCTCATCCTGACACAAGGCCATTTATATTTGATGGTGTTTGGATGAATTATGCACGTAGCCACTAAGAGAAATTTAATGATGGGTTTCGTCGTCTTTTTTATAGATTTCAGCCTTTGAATTAAGCACCAGTTCACTCTCGGTGCTACAGGGGATAAAGGGAATATTCCAGTCCCTGCATCCGTCACAGCTGCTCTGCCAAGCAAAGTTAACAAGTAAACAGTAATCGCCCACAATTATTGCCCATTACGTGCTCTCTTCACCTGGGATCATACAACAAAGCACGAGTATAGAGTCACAGGAGGAGCTGGGTGGCAAGAAGCTGTCAAGATGAAATAACAGCAAAAAGACCTGTCAGACGCTGGCTCTGTGAAAGACCTAAATCCTCTCCTGATGGCCCCTCAGTGCAATGTACAAGAGCTACTTCTGTGTAATTATAAATTGTCTGCAGGGCTTATCTGAGAGGTTCAGAGTTGACATTACAATAATAGGGTGGGTGAGCTTTATTTAAGGGATAACGTTCCTGGCAGTGGTGTATACATGGCAATAAATGAGTGTGGCGGGTGATTAACACCAGCACGGAGCCTACGTGGTCCCTGCTACGTGGCCAGAGGAAAAGGAGCCTGGCAGGTCCCTGAGTGGCAGGGAGGTCCCATGGGTCCGGTGGGGCTCCATGTGCGATGGCCTGAGGGTGGCACGGGGCTCCACTGTGACTGTGGGGCTGCATATCTAGCCATGGGGCTCCATGTGTGACAAGGGGCTCCGCGCTGGGAGGTCTGAGGTGGGTGGACAGGGTCCCATGGAGAGAGGTGAGAGGGAGGATTCATGTCGCTTAACTCTGGACACGTGCTAGTGCCACATCTCCGAGAAAGCTGCCTGCCTGGACTCTCTTTATAGCTAGCAGAGAGGGAAGGGCCATTTTTTGGTGTGGTTTACCTGACCTACTTTAGATGCTGACTTTAGGATGAATTGAATTATTCTCAGAATTGCCTTTTCCCTCCATTTGCTATAGAAAAAAGAGAAAGTGATGAGCTCAGATGTGGACCTGCAAGTCAGGAGGGATAGATCCTGTTGGAGATACCTTACCCACTTTGGCCAATGTTTTCTCAGTGTGCTGGTTCTACTTTAAGGATGAATTTTCTAAGAATGAATTTTCTACAGTGTTTCCATAGAAGTATAAGTTAGAAAGGGAAGGTGCAGAGAACAAGCCTTGCACCTGTGCATTCAAAGTAACTTTTTGTTTTCTTGATCCACATTTGCTCTGAAGGTAGGTAGACCTGAGCAATATTTTCCCCCCTGCCAGCCTTGGGCAAGGCAATTTCTCCTGTCTTCCTGCTCCCACCCTGCAGAAAAGGGACAGTAAAGCTGAGGATGGAGGGGTTGCTGTGAATCCAGTTGCTTGCAGGGAAGATCTGTGCAGTGGTTCAGCTGTCTGCAAGCATGACAGCAGTGAGATGGGGCTGGCTGCCAGCCTTTCATTAGAGACAGCCCCACAGCTTGCATGCAGAACGTTTTGGCTTTGGAGTCAATACCTGAATCTGGCACTTTGTATTAGGGCAAAAAGGAAAAAAAAAAAAAAAAAGCTTGTGTATTCACGGTCCCTGGCTCAAATGTGTCCAAAGCCTCCATGGGGGCTCAGTGCCTGGAGGCAGCTGTGGTGTTATTACAGCTGAACATCGTGGGAAGGCAGCTCATCACTGGAGCTCTGTTTAGGGCAGCAGCCCCCGTAGTCTTCATGTGAACTGTCGGGTTGCAATAAATTACAGGGATCCATTACTATTTTAAGGGGAAAGGAAATATTCCTGCTCCTGAGTGCATCAGCCGTGAGGGGGCAGGCAGATACTTGCAGGATGAGTTTCCTGCAGAGGAGGCAGGCTTCCCAACTGCCCCAGTAACTGGGAGGCAGTAAAAAGGCAATGTGCCCGTTCGGTGAGCTCTGATCCCATCACCAATCAAAGAGACTGATTTAGATCGGTGGAGCTGCCAGGCTGGTCCCGCTCAGGAGAGTTAGTGGTGATATTAACTGGAGGAAATTCTACAGAGTAAGTATTAGCCTTGTATTATGTAGAATTTTTAAGTGCTTCATTAATTTACAATTCCACTTTTTATTAAATTAATTTGCATTTTAATGAAAAAAATAAGTGGATCCAGCTCTCTTCTTGGAGTAGCAATAACACGCAGCCCGTATGTGAGTGAGTGTGCCTGAGCAGAGGGCGCGGCAGCTCCGCATTCCCAGGTCCCAGGAGCTTCCACCCATGCAAGGGGGCTGCCGTGCTCCCTCCCAGCGAGAGGCATCCCCTCTCCTCTCTGCGTCCTTGAGGAAGCCTCTGTGGTTGGTCTGGCTCCATGTGCGGGGGACTATAATGCAGTCTAGGGCCTCCACCAAAGCGCAGGGTAAAAGGCTCTAGGAAAATGCAGGAGCAGGATGGAATGATCTGGTCTCATCACAGAAAATGCCTCTTGCTGTGGCCAACATGCAGCTTTGCCCTCCTTGATGGAGCCAACAGAGCCATCGTGCATCCCTACTGTCAGGCTCTTCTCCAAGAAATAAGGGCTGTGACAGTAAAATGCATCAGGACAGAAGAGCCCCTGCATTCTCTCCTCTGGGCATGCTGGACAAATTGAAGAGTTTAGCTGAAGGTAAAAAAAAAAGTAAATTCTCATTGACAGGCACCCTTTGAAATGTGCACCCAGTGCTCCCCTCTGACATGCGTCAGCCAACGGCCCTGACAAATGCCCTCAAAAGCTCAGGGTCTGTTCCTAATTGGGGATTGTTGCTCTTCAGGGAGACTGACGTCATGACACCCCTTGACTGGCAGATATCAATTCTGGGGTGAGGCAGAGCATACTTTTATAAAGTAAATAGCAGAGACCATTCTCAAATCACTGGTGTCGAGCAGCTTGGCTAGTATTTAAAGTGTGACAAAGGTGGCATTTTTGTCTGCAAGGTGTTTTGTTTTGTTTTGTTTTGTTTTGTTTTTCTGGAGAGAATTTCAGATATGGTTACAGCCAGGCAAAGGGAAAAAAAAAAAAATCCACCAGCCTTTTTGCCTCCTGGCCCTCAGATCAATAGGTAACATCTCTGGTGCCTCCACAGACTCCTAAACTCTCTACTGGCGTACAAGCATTTCCTTCAAGGTCCTTCTGCACTGCTTCAGAGAGTAATAATTTAATGATTCTATTCTTCAGGGCTTTACTAATATAAGTTGACTGAAAATGAGATGCTGTCCACCAAACCATCTTTGCTTCCGATCTCTTTTATCATCAGATTTGCTGTTGATCTCACAGGCAGCAATCCCACACGTTCCTTTTCCTTTTTAGACAGATTAATTTAATAAGCTTTTTAATTTTATATTTTTTTTCCAATAGCATCCACATGTCTGCTAAGAGAACTTTGACTCTATTACCTCATGGCTTACGTGCTGTGATGACTTCAGTAACTGTAAGCCACAAATGTGGATCTTCTGACCTATGCAGCCAGTAGATGACAGGAGCTTCTGGACTCCAGGAGCACACAAACTGTAGTTCCTTGCAACTTAGCAGAGGAACACCAGGGTCATTGTGTGTGTGTAGGGTTTTTTTTAGAAAGGAAAATTGAGCAATAAACATCCAGAGAAATGAGACATTTAAACATTCAAAGTAATTGATACCAGGAAAAAAATATGATAGGAAGAAATCTATTCCTGCAATAAACTGTCCATTAGTTGGGCCATCAGCATAACCCTAATCTAAAGTTACGAGGATCCATTACAGATATAATCAAATACAATTTTCTATATTCCATGAATCAAAAACACCATATGTATTAAGAGCCTAGTTTGTCTTTTTGTTCCTGCCTTCTCCTGGAACAGTATATATCTGATTTTTTGTGTTATATTGCTCTGATGTCTGCTAAGGGCACCATGCCCTAGAAATTCACATTAAATAACTGAGAGCGAGCACTAGAAATGAAAAAAGTGAAATACTATCTAGACAGCTGGAAGTAAAAATATGAAAAGTGTTGCACTTACAGAAGGAAAAAAAGCCTATTTTTATGACTTGAATAGACAGTTTGGTATAAAGAGAAATTCCTCACCCAAGATCAGACATACAGCTGAGCTGCAGCAGGCAGCCTGAAATGTTGTAATCCGCAATGTGCCAAGGTGCAGTACAGATACTGGCTTCAAAGAGCGGGCTAGGATGCGGATACGAATGTAGAGCATGCAAAAGCACAGAGGTTCCCAGACTTGCTGGGCTAATGATCACTGCCACCCCAGGACAAGTTTTGGCTTCATAAGCATGCATGCATCAGGCTTTTAATGGAGACACTACAAACAGGGGTGAGTCTGCAGCCAGATGTGTGCTCTCCAACATCGAAGGATGCTCCTTTCATTCTCAGGGGCCTCAAAGCTTATCCTTTCTTTCCCTTTGTTTTGTAATTTTTTCCATTTCTTGCCATCAACCACATTGCCCTTCTTCAGCAGCCCACTCCCAGGTCGCTGCCTTATGGTCCTTGCCTCTGCTCGGTGAGAGATGTATGTTTTTGAGCACATGACAAATCCTATCCTGTCCAGCTCATGGACATGTCCTAGGTCCAACTGAAGTCTTTGGCCCTCAGTACCCACATCACGCCAACTGTCACCTTTGAAATACAGAGAAATCCACAGCTGGAGTGGCTTCTGCAGGTTTCAGGAAGACCTGCACTGTCCACAGCTTTGGCATTGCCCCTGGCCCTGGACCCCCTCTTTCCTTCAGCTCTGCATGCAGCAAGGCGACTCACTGGACAAACCATGCCCCCTGCATTTTTTTGTTTCTAGGCAATTATCAGGGGCTTTGCTTTGACATGAAATGCCTTTGCTGATGACAAAGAAACCAGTAGCCAGGGGACGCTTTATCAGAAGAGCCTAGAGGGAACTGTCTTGGTTTGTAAGGGGGCTCACACTTCCCATCAGTAGTTCCCCACATCTTTGAACACAATTTTCCGGAAAGGTGTGTGTGACCTGCATGTGGGCCCCAACACAGAGGTTTTGGGGTGGGCAGCAACATCAGCAGGAGCCTGCTGTCTGGAGAGATCTTCTGTCCTTGCCATCTCATCAATTCTCCAGCTGTTCTCTAATCCCATTGGGAAAAAAAAAAAATCTCTTCAGTCTCCCTAGCCTATCCCATTGATTTATCTGTCTCAGTTCTTCTCCATAGCTGCCTCTCAATAAGAAGGGATGTTTTAATTTATTTGTCACACAGGACTTTTATGCCATTTCCTCCAGAATTATATATGTACTTCCACTGCTGATCCGCGCTATTTGGCTCTACAAAAACTTTTGGGCAACACACAGCACAGAAGACACTCTCCAGAAGAGCACTCTGACACCGTGGTATTGCTGGTGCTCAGTGGATTTGCCATGTACCTTGGCTCCATCAGCCTGACAGACTCCTGGGGTACCGGTCGATCTCCTTGCTTCCAGGAGCTGTCGTCCACCCCGGCTCTCGGTTCTTGCCCTCTGCGATGTTTTACCTTGCAACGCGCTTCGCGCTTCAGGCTCCCCGAGGGCGAGCTCCCCCTGCATGGGCTGACCCTGCTCAGAGAACCAAGGTGAGACTTGAGAGAGCTTTTCCTGAGTGAAGCAGGAGCAGCAGTGGGTCTCTGACACCAGAGCGGGGATCAGCTTTCAGGGCATGTTGCAAGCTTGCCGCTAGATTCTTGGGTGAGGAGCGAAAGGTTATAAAAGGGTAATATTCTGTTGGTAATTAGGACACAAGTTAGTGGCCTTGTAATCAGCCTGAGTCAATTAATGGATGTGAGATGCTAAGAGAGTCCCACTGCAGGGGGTGGGAAGTGAAAGCCTGCTGAGGGCACCGAGTGGGAGACGGACTGCAGGATTGCATCCCTTGGCTGAGTGGGATGCTGCCAGCAGCAAAGATGAGAGAAAGAGAGACAAGAAGGAATGAAATCCGGTTTTGGATTTCTTTGCCTGAGAGTGGGGCATCAGCCAGATAATGAGGCAGCAAGTTCTGAGGGCAAAGGAAGAGCTCAGGACATAGTTAGCTGCTCATTAGCAGCCAGAGACATATTAGCTCTCAGCACAGTTGCTAGCTCTTTGCTCTGGCCAAGCCTTTGAATGTCCCTGGAAGGAGGGCTTGCACGCTGCTCCCTGTGGCAGCGGCTCCCAGCAGCTGCTGACCGCTTGTGAGCGGCAGAACAGCAGCTCTGAAGCTGCTGTGCTAAAGGCTTGAGAAATTAATTTTGCCTGTCAGAGATTCAAATGTAAGTGTGTGAACTGAGGTTCAGCAAGGTAAACTAACCCACCTGGCTGCACTCCAGCTCCGGGAATGCTGCTCACCGCAGGGAAGGGAAGGCCAACAAGTACCTGCCTGTGTAAGCTGGTATTGTCTTCCACATAAAACATGCCCTTAATTAATAGCTAGCATGAACCTAAGCCACTATCTCTGTTATCAATTTGTGGATGTGGTTGGATTGTCTGTCTCCCAGGACAGTAATATCCCTTCATCTTATTGCAAATTGCTCGCAGCATCCTTCTATTACACAGGCTTAATGCTTGAAAAATAGAGATTTAATACTCCACCATATCAGACTAAGTGAGGTCAAAGCAATTCATATTCACAACCCCACAAAGCTCCTGATAGTGTTTCCTATGAGAAATGTGGATGTGGAGGTAGCAAACCAGGGAGGTCTTGCCCCTGCTTCCAGCTGTCCTGCACTAACAGGGACCACAACGGCCGCCCATAGCGGGAGCGTTGGGTCTGTTCCCTGGGAGGCGAGTGGGTGCTGTGGGTCCATGGCTGCAGAGGACTGGGGCTGGCGGGGCCTCGCTGCCAAGCTGTGCCAGCCCCCCCCGCACTGCACCCCCACCCATCCGCATGCTGCTGAGGCCCCTTCCTGAGTTTTGCTATTTTGCCGTGTTTTTCTAGACCAGAACAGCAACAACACGTGTATTTTCCGTGTGTGATACAATCGGAGTACGCTGTGTGTGTTTCCAGGGTGCTGACTATTCCCCAGGTGTTGGATGGTTGATGTGTTTTTAATAAGCTGTTTGTAAGTGAGTTGCATGCAAGTTTCCTACGGACTGCCAATTGTCACCTTGCTTCCTGAACAGAAAGCCTAGGAGTAACAAATCCTGTATTTACATGTTTATGTTTGTCCTGAAATGTATATATTTTGAGAGAAATTAATAGCTGGTGTGTGTGTGAGCCTTGAGGGTTTCCTCCCCAGCAAGAAAAGATTTATCTCCAGGGATGATGTGTATATTGCCAGGACACATTCCTTCTGCATTTGCTTTTATGTGCGTGCCAGGACATGGATTTCACCTGCAACTCATGAGGAAATATCTAAGCACATAAAATAAATGGGAAGTTTAGGTTCAGAGGGATTTATGTGCAGAAATTAAACATGAATTAAGAGAAATATCCCTTTCCCTTCCACAAAACCAGTGTAACAGACATAATTCTCCTGGTGTGAGCTGAATAGACCTGGAGCTACCTCCTTCCCCAAACTGCAAGACAATCCTGGGCTGATAAACAGCCTTGCTGGCTGTACCTCGCGGTTAGGAGGATCTTGCCTGGAGGCTTGGGTACGGGAAACAGCCTTTAATGGCACAAACCAGGGTGGTCTCTGAGACCTGTGAAGGCTGTCTATGACCATGCAGGGGATCCAATGGCAGGGGTTGCTCCCTGGCTTTTGGGCCAAGGTGGCCAGCCAGGATACGAAACATCAGTCTCCTGAGTGGGGACTAGAGGCACAGCCCAAAGGTATCCAGCAGCAGGTGCAGCAGAGGAGGTGAAGGGCTGTCCTGGGAGACAGGAGGATTTTGTTTGCCTTTTTCCATAGCTGTGTATAAGGACTGTTGCAGTCAGGGGCTTCTGATGACTGGACCCATCCCAAGGCTGCGACCATCCACAGGATGCTGCGTGCTCTGCAGGAGGGTCATTTGCAGAGGTCCTGGGAGCCGGGAGCTGTTGCTGGGAGCTGGCTCCACTGTGGCTCATCCCCATCCTCTGGCTGCAGTGCTGCTGCGTGATGCTACAGGTGGTACTGCAAAGGCTCCTTGCATCTTTCCTGGCCTTAAGAAGCTCCATCTAAAGGAAATTGCCTCTGACTTTGGGAAAGGGGGCCTCTGACATGTATCTCTTTGTTAGTGGGCAACAGAGGGAAAGTTTATATCCCTGTCTCCAAGACCTGCAGAAGTTCCAAGAATCCTTTAAGAGAAAGAGACTAAAGATGATCTGTATCATAGACTATATTTTTCTTGGACAAAAACTATAGACTATGTAGAAAGACTATATTTTGCTCCAACACTGAAAATCTGGAATTTGGAAATTCCAAATCTGAAAAATTTGGAATCTCAGAGATAATGAGACTGTGATAGGGCTGCACTGGAGGACTGTCATGAAAACAGGAGACCTGAACATTTGTCAGCAAGACGCCAGACGGGGAGCACAGCTATCTCTGCTCCAGTCTCAGAGGAACACGTCCCATTGGGAAGCATCAGTGCTGCCATGCCAGAATGGGCTGCCCTTCTGCTGGCTTCTGCACAGACAGTGCTTGGCAGCAGCACTGTCACTAGAAACACTACTGGCCATAAAAAGGGATTGTTTCCAAGTCTGAGGAATTCTTAGAATGAAACTACTGGACTAAAATTAACTGGCTCAGCTCACAGTGAGGTCTACAAAAATACCTTGATTACAGAAGGAGAGGTGGCTGCAGAGAGCCATTAAGGTTTTCCCTGCTGGGAGCAATCTACTGGTGACCATGGGTTACACCAACACGATGGTGAATGGCACCTCTGCAGCAAACGTTTCGAGTAAGGGAGCTGTCAGGAGCGTGTGGTGTCTTCTGTGGCACCGTGACACACTGACGAGCTCTGACGGATGGCTAATTGCTCAGGGTAGTCTGCCATAATGAAGCAGTTCTGAGAGCACCTCAGCTGCAGAGGTCAGCAGTGACGCAGAAGGCATAATTTTTCATAGCGTGCTCCTTGTATCCTACAACTCCTTCTGTAATGGACTAGCAAATTACCACACTATTTAAAAGGTAGCAATTTATAACATTTTGATAACTGCATGCCTCTGAGGCTATATCATCCGTGCCTGTGGAGAGAATGAATGAGAGCACTCCCCTCCCTGCAACATTGGCATGGGCATGTAGAAATACAAACGTATGTGTGCCTCTGCCATCCCACCACCTTCCCTTCAGTGCAGTCAGGGTTCATCAGGTAGGATCCTGGGAAAGACCTCTCCATCTCAGGCATGGGCTGTCTCTCCCCCATTCCTGCTTATTTCAATGTATTTCTTGTTTGGGGACCCTGGTGAGGATCCAGTGCCAGCCCAGTCTTACCGCTTCCTCGCTCAGCCCCCCACAGTCCTTGTGGGTGTTGCTCATCTGGGTGCACTTGGCAGCTCTTGTGTATGCTCTGACTCTTGTCACAAGGAATTACTTTAATCCCCAAGAGATGTCTGGGTGGTTGCTCCCACAGAGGAACTGCAATCATGACAAAGCGGCAGGGCTCACTCAACCATACTGACCCTATTACAAAGTCCCAGAGTCAGTAGGTAACTTTTTTTAAGATCTCTCCTTACCTCTTGTTGGGAATGCACCCTGGGGCTCCATCCCACATGCAGCTGCCATCGTGTCTGTGTGCTGTCTGCAAACGCACTCTGACCACCACGTACACGTCTAGATGTCCCATTCACTGTATTTTATATATGTGCTGCCCCTCTACTGCTGCTGTTCTGCCCTAACGTCTCCTGTGCTGCATGGGAGGAATCTCCCTTCATTTCTTGCCAAGAGGCATCTGAAGAATTGAGTGCCTGAAGAATTTGCATGGAAACATTCATCCCTCTCAAGTAAATAAAATCTCACCCCCAGGTCATGGCAGCAGGTCAGCTCTTCACGCACAAATTGGGCCCTGTGCAATTTCCTTCACGGAAGCTGTTGCCTTCAGCAGAACTGCCAGGCACTGTGTCCCAGGAGGAAGAGAGCGGCAGGAACAGAGCTGGTGTGGAGTCTGGGCAACTGGCAGTCTCCCCATCACACAGCAGTAATTAGCAGAGCAGAGGAAAGTGCTCACCCAGCCGCACAAGGCTGCTGCAGTGCTCGGGGTGGATGAAGCGATGCCGGTTCACTGGCTCCAGCCTGAGCAATGGGCGTTGTTATCCCTCACAGAGTGAGCTGGGAGCTAAGGGGGGTGGGAGCAGAGTCCCAGGAAGCCAGGAAAATTGGATGATAGTACTGGATTCGGAGGACATGTCTTCTGGAGACATTGATGCTGCAAAATATGCAAGCCTACAGCAATTCATTCTTTCCAAAAGCAGATGTGTGTTTGCTTGCCAAGCGTGCTTGACTGCATGTGCGCAGGTAAAGCCACTCATCTGCGTTTGAGTAGACAATTTGCAGCAAGTGTGCATGTGAGTGTACGTGTTCGATAGCAAAGTGTTCCTGCATTAGTACCACAGCAACGTTTTTTATTAACTGTCTGCTTTCCCTCTGGAGTGATGTAACTTTGCTCCATGCAGGAGAGATGGGTCCAATTAATCGGATGGATAAAAGTGGTTAATGCACCTTGGAGAAGCATAATTTAATTGGAAATGATTATTACGTGCCGCTCCTATGTAAAGAGTGTGAGAATCAGCACTAATGACTCTGTTATGAACATGACTTTTAATAGCTATATGGTTCTGTGCTTTAAGTCTTTTTCTGGGTATGCTTTTGTTTCCCAGAGATTTCAAGTGGGATGCTGATTGCAATGACACACTGGGGACGAACGAGGCACATTCCAGTGAGTTGGGGCTGTCAGTCCTATTTGTGCTGATTCTCCGGTGGAACTAGAATCGCTAATTTGCCTTTGAAATCTGCAGGGATCAGCTCTGTTTGCAGTGTGCCAAAGACTCCCAGGCAGCAGCATTCCTGGCTGGTGGCATGAGCCCACACCCTGCCTCCTTGCTCACTGCTGATTCCCCATTTGCCTGAGGTTTGCTTTCCAGCAGTTATGCCCATGGTGGCAAAAGCTGTTCTCTGCTGCATTGTTTGCCTTGCAGTTTGGCATTGCCTTTCTCACCACGTCTCTGCCAATTCAAATGCAATCTGTAGGACATTGTTCCTTCCCTCGCTGTGTGCAAATGGTGTTAGAGGCAGCACACACAGGTAGGTTGTGCTGAATGGCATGTGAACTGCAGGCAGCTCTTTGTTGCTCCCACGTAGGCTGTGGATGCCGTGGGATTAAAGCTGGTGACGTTGGTAGTAGTAACTAAGCTCCTGTACGTCCCCCTGCCATAGTACAGATTGTGTACGGGGATGTTCACCCGTGGAGCTAATGAGCGACAACTGGATGAGAGATGGAAAATTAAGCCTGTGTAACCTGCAAAGAAGACAGCAAACCCAGGAAGGGAAACTTTCTCCACCACAGAGCTGTGAAATACTCCCAGTTCATGGGCCACTCGTGGCATCTTTTACAGCCCCTTGGGTTTTGCTGCAATACAGGAATGGTGCTTACACAGATGGTGAAGATGTGTTTTTGTAAAGGCATGGAAAATGTCTGTAAGTAGATAAGATATCAGGCCGTCGTCAGCACAAATGTATCTGTGCATTGTTTTCCTGTTTTCCAGGTTCCTGGACAAGTGCCACTACAACCAACAATTTTCCTGTCCTTTTTTCCTTTGCTTTTACAAGTATCTTAAACCAAGCCCCTCGTTCCCAGCAGGAACAGAATGCATTGCTGTTTATAGAATAAAAATATCAGGATTTTCAATCCATCAAGGAGAAACAGGGGAAAAAGTTTCTGTTGGATATAAACCCTACCAGTGCCCACTGAGCTCCCTGCATCCCGCTGATGGGCTCCTGCCCGTGCTGGGGAGCTGGGGGGCGGCTGTTCCCCCTTCCCCTGGAGAAGGAGCCCAGCAGCACCCTGGACCTACAGTGCTGTGCCCCCCAGCTGGTCCCAGCTCCACTGTGCCAAGCTCTGGGCAAAAGTGGGGAATGAACGTGTGTTATGACCCTCACTGCCCTTTCTCTGCTACGTGGGATGGAGTCCCAGGCAAGGATTAAATTAGCCCTGACTGCTGCAGGCTGAGCATGGGTCATGGCCAGTGCTGGGAACTGCGTCTGATGGCTTTGTCCTCTCTCTTTTTCTGTCTCCTCCTCCCACATGGAGCAGAGAAGAGGTACATCTATTTGCTGGAGCCAGAGGAGTGAGAGCGGACTGCCTGTCCCTGGGGTGAGCATGCAGGGTGGACTTGTCTAGCAGTGACAGCAGCATGATAGGTTTTACCTGGTTGTCCGGCTGGCCCATTTATTTGGAAAAAAACACATTTAGAAATGTGTCTGTGTCAGCAGCACTGCGATAAGAATATATCCCTGAACAAAGAAGGACTTGGGGAGATATTCATGTGGGTTAGATGTTCATCGAAGAGCAATAGAAAACATAGAAAAATCAGCTGGTCAGTGTGGGGGCTGTTTGGACCCGAGGAGCACGGAGCTGGGTTGTGCCAGCAGCAGGTCTCTTCTCCTTGCCCTGGCAGCAAGGGCTTTCCCAGCATCCTCATGCCCTCCTGCCTTTAGTAGCCACTGCCAGCAACTAGTGTCCCCATCCCCTGCCAGGAGCGCCTGTTGCAGCAGTGTCCTGGACAGCTCCTGTACATCACCCCGGCCGTGCTCCTGTGGCCGAAACCCTCTCTCCTCTTTGGACAGAGGGTGCTGCTCTATGTACTCCCAGGGGTGGTGAAGGCAGCACCAGGGAGGCAGCAGGTTTCCTTGTCATGCTGAGTGGTGGGGGCTGCTCCACTCTGAAGGGAGGGTAAGAGCATGCTGGTGCTCTTGCAGGTTTTCCCAGTAGGAAAGTTATAGTATTTTGCCAGAATAAAATACACATTTTAGAGAGAGAAGAGAAATTCAATTTTTAAGCAGTTTTACAGGGGAAGGAGGAGGAAACAGAAGAATGTGATTTTATTTCACAGTCTTACAGTCCCTGTGCTCCCTGGCAGTACAGTGAGTGAGGTTGAGCCAGTGCTGGCTGGGCACCACACACAGCTGGGGAGTGACCCTTTGTGCCTGCCCAGGGAGAACTGTGCAAGTGCTGAGACGTCCCAGCACGAGCACGGCACTGGGGTGCCCCATCCCCAGGTGATCTGTACCCCTCCCATGGGGTTAGCCTGGTGCTGCAGAGCCCGTGGATCCTGCTCTCCAACAGTGCTTGTATGCCAAACTGTGCACACAGCAACCCAGCTGGCAGCTTTCTGCAGCCTAACCACTGGGCCATCCTGGTCCCACTTTTTACTTCCAGAGCGGATGGAGCAGGAGGGACTGCTGCCCGCTGGGGCTGGGCATTGCTCTCCTGGCAGGGAGCAGTGCAGGCAGAGATAAGAGATGGCAGGAGAGGACAAGGTGACCAGGCTGATGGCTGCCTTTTGGGATGCAGGTGCATCAGCAGAGCTGCTGGGATCCTTGCGTGTTGCCTGGCTGCACTGCAAATGCTTAAGTCTAGTGCTATTATGCCCCTGTTTAGGAGCACTAAATTTGTTCACAAATCTGAAAGGAAACAAAAGGTGCTCTTTTAAAGTAAAAATGCCATTCACAAGTTCTGTAATATGTATTCTATTTGAACTTACTTTAAAAAGTGACCTTTAAACATGTAGTTCACTCACTTTGATATTAGATACAATTTTCTCCAATAAATCTCATTTTAGCTGTTGCTTTAAATTAAGTAAATTCTCCACCTGCAGAGCTGGTAGCCAGCGGACATATCTTCCAGAGATTTTCTAGTTATTCAGTGGAAGTGCAATGTGCAGATCTGTGAATCTCATTCACCAGCTCTGAGCTTAGCTGTGGCATGAACGCTGATGTCCTGCTGTGTTTGCTGTGTTATTTCAGCTCAGATCCATCTTCCCAGGGAACATGGTTTGCTCTGACTGTGTGGGAAGTGTTTAGCATTATCTCCTAACTATGTGCAGATGTTCTTCTTTAATTGATTTAAAATTGTTAAAAAATCATAATCAATAGTGGAGCTGTGGTCCTTATAAATGTGATCTCAGCAAGCAGGCAATGCCTTTGCCACTGAGTCCAGAAACATTGAGGCTTTGCAAGAAGCATTTCCTGCCTTGTTTCTTAAAGATGGCGTTGTGTATTGCTGAAAAGACACAGAACATAACTCATCTGTTCTCCGTACCTAAAAAGTAAGAAATACATATTATGTATACAGTGCTGCCAAAGTGCTATGAGACTTGGCTTGACCAACCTGGTCTCCTTCTATGACAAGGTGACCCGCTAGTGGATGACGGGAAGGCTGTGGATGTTGTCTACCTGGACTTTAGTAAGGCCTTTGACACTGTCTCCCACAGCATTCTCCTGGAGAAGCTGGCTGCTCATGGCTTGGATAAGTGCACTCTCTGCTGGGTAAAAAACTGGCTAAATGGCCGAGTCCAGAGAGTGGTGGTGAAAGGAGTCAAATCCAGTTGGTGGCCAGACATGAGTGGTGTTCCCCAGGGCTCAGTACAGGGGCCGGTCCTGTTTAATATCTTTATCGATGATCTGGATGAGGGGATCGAGTGCACCCTCACTAAGTTTGCAGACAACACCAAGTTGGGTGGAAGTGTCGATCTGCTGGAGGGTAGGAAGGCCCTACAGAGGGACCTGGACAGGCTGGATTGATGGGCTGGGGCCAACTGCATGAGATTCCACAAGGCTAAGTGCCGGATCCCATACTTGGGTCACAACAACCCCATGCAACGCTACAGGCTTGGGGAGCAGTGGCTGCAGAGCTGCCTGGCAGAAAAGGACCTGGGGGTGTTGGTTGACAGCCGCCTGAACATGAGCCAGCAGTGTGTCAGGTGGCCAAGAGGGCCAATGGCATCCTGGCTTGTATCAGAAATAGTGTGGCCAGCAGGACCAGGGAGGTGATAGTGCCCCCGTACTTGGCACTGGTGAGGCCGCACCTTGAGTACTGTGTTCAGTTTTGGGCCCCTCACTACAAGAAGGACATTGAGGTGCTGGAGCGTGTCCAAAGAAGGGCAATGAAGTGAAGGGTCTGGAGCACAAGTCTTCTGAGGAGCAGCTGAGGGAGCTGGGGTTGTTTAGTTTGGAGAAGACGAGGCTGAGGGGAGACCTTATCGCTCTCTACAACTACCTGAAAGGAGGTTGTAGTGAGGTGGGGGTCGGTCTCTTCTCCCAAGTAACAAGCGATAGGACAAGAGGAAATGGCCTCAAGTTGTGCCAGGGGAGATTTAGGTTGGATATTAGGAAAAACTTCTTCCCTGAAAGGGTAGTCAGGCATTGGAACAGGCTGCCCAGGGAAGTGGTTGAATCCCCATCCCTGGAAGTATTTAAAAGAGGGGTAGACGTGGTGCTTAGGGACATGGTTTAGTGGTGGACTTGGCAGTGCTGGGTTAACGATTGGACTCAATGATCTTAAGGGTCTTTTCCAACCTTAATGATTCTATGATTCTGTGATTCTGATTCTATGATTCTATGACTGGCCAGACGCACCAAACTTGGAAAGACGCTCAAGAGAGGATCCTGCAGCAGCCAAAATCAGATCAGAGACATGGAGTTTGTGTAAGCAGAAACTGGAGAGGCTGAGGCTGAAGAGGGTGCAGACCACAGGCCAGGGCATCCCAGATTCCTGTTCCAGGATGCTCATCCTGTGAGCTTGCCGGTTTCCTCCTGGCTCTCCAGATCATTATCCCAAAGGCTTGTTTCTAGTCCTCTGGCACCACTGCAGAGATCTGAAGTTCATGTGTGTGCGCATGTGTGCACAGAGCGGGGAGGCACCCCACAGCCACAATCCCTGCGCTGTCGAGTGGGACCCTCATGTGTCAGTCCAAGAGCATGCCGAGCCCGTCAGCACCGACAGGGAGCCCAAGCAGCCCCAGGAGCTCCGCGTTTCTTTCTTCTGCGCAGCCCGTGCTCCAGCCTGAGGAGCTGATTTTTTATTTAAGTGCATTTGAAATGTGCACGGAAGATCCTCCCAGACCTGAGGCACCCTGGTGGGCCAGCGCCTCGGGGTGCAGCCGAGGATGGCGGGGGGCTCTGCTGGGGCATGTGAGGGTGTCAAGAGTGGCTGTGCCTCCCGGCAGGGCACTGCCCTCACCCACTCCCACTCCTGCTGGGGTGGCGTGGGCAATGCTGTGGGGCACATCTTCCCCCTTGGGCAGCTCTCCCTTCCAGCGGGCTCTAGAGAGCTCCAGGCTGTGGTGGTGCCCACACACCCTCTGCCCCTGTATCTCCATATTTTTGCTTTTGGCTTAGACTGAAGCTAGGGATTGATGATGCACATGAAAACCAAACACGCCAGTCGCAAAGACACTGCAGCCCCTGCTGGAGATTTCACTTGTGCACAGCAGATCTCATCTTTCAAGGGCTCCTTTTAATTGCGCTCTCCACCTGCCACCCAAGACTGAGCAGCTTCTGGAGCCACCCTCGGTGCGAGGGAGAGCTTCGGGATCCTTCGTTGTGCTCGTGGCAGGAGACTCAGATGCCTCTGGCCTCTGACTGCGGTCCGCAGGCTGAGCCTTGCAGATGCCTGCTCTCCTCGCGCCTCTGAAGATGGAAGGCTGGCGGGGCCCGGGCTGTGCGGTTCGATTTGTTTCCCGCGGCAGGTCAAAGTAAGTGTTAGTCTCCGGGCTGCAGGCGTATCGATCCGCCTCCCTCCGGACCATGTGCAAATACAGACGGGAGGGAAGGAGGCGGCTGCGGAGCATGTTTTCATTCTGTCCTCGTGGCCGCCATGGGAGAAAGGCAGGCAGGCTAGACAGGCACAGCGGTGGAGAGTTTACCAAGGGACAGGGCTAATTGTGTCTCCAGGTCTGTCTCTTCCCCAGCAGGTGCCCAGAGCTTTCCAACCACAGTCTCTCCATCAGCAGAGATTCCTTTTAAAACCTGTTTCAGGAGCCCACGCAGGGAAGCTGTAACCCTGGGCACTGCAAGCCCAAGGGAGCAAGAAGAGTCTGTCCTTCTGCAGCCGGTGGAGACTTGGACCCAGGGCAGGACCGGGGCAGCAGTGGTCCGCAGGGGTCCTGTCCCAGTCCTGCCAGCAAATGGGGCAGGGCACTTGCAGTGCTGCTCCTCTGAGTGCACTTGCAAACTGAGCTGATTTAATAAACAACAGGAGTGTTTTCCCAGACCACATGCTGAGCTGTATTCAAAATACATTTGTACGAACATCAATTTTTAATGCAATTTATGCCAAATGTTGTTGCAAAAAGCAGCCGTTAACATGACATTAATTCAATCACTGGAAATACAGTACGTGCTGCTAAATGAAAACATGTTATTAGTCAATTAGATTAACTGGATGTAACTCTTCCAAATGCAATGTATTATGGTTTCTACATGGTTAATTACGTTGTACAAATTACATGGCAATAAGGCTTAGCACTGGACACACACACACAATTAATACATAAGCAGAAAAAACAGCTTGCAGTTCACAGTTGAACTCTGTAAAAATTATTTGAAATACAGATATCTTGCAAGCTTGAAATAAAGAGACAGAATTATGCTGATATTATAATGGGAACAGGGCAATTTCTAAAAGAGCTAGGAAGTCTTTGCTGTGAGACCACAGATGTTCATGGTTGCTCTCGTAACAAGTTTTAATCTGCTTTAAAAAGACCATTTTAATTTTAAACAGAAAGATTCCTGGCCCTGGCGAAGTCCCTCCCTGTGCAGGAATCTCTCAGCGCCCACACAAGCAACGACTTTGCTGCCTCCTCCTTTGTTTGTGTTTTAGGATGAATTTGTGCCCACTTGTGGGGAATTGTGCCAGACTTTGGCACCAGGAGCGGGCATTGTGCCTGACAACCGCGCGACATGCCGCAGGCACCACAAACCCACTGCACAGCATATGTGCCACCGCAAACACCGTCGGGGGTGGCAGCAGGCGGGCCGGCACCGGCTGCAGCGCAATGCTTGTGAGGGAGCCTCGCAGCTCTGCCACCTCTGGGGATCCCCAGTGCGGGGGGTTTCTACAAGTGACCAACCCGAGAGGCCCCTGGAAAGAGGAGGCTTGCTCCCAGGAAGGACATGGTTCCCTGTGGCCAGGAGGGCAGCTGCAGCCCAGCAAGCTGGATGTCCCAAGAGTCAGCCCTGTGCTGCCCCTGGTTTGTGGGAAGGGGCTGCACCACCCAGCCAGAGCTGCCTGGGCACCCGCGCTCGGGTGGCGGCTCTGCACCGCTCAGGTCCCAGAACAAGGTTGCTGGCATCCTTGGAAGAGCAGAGTGCCCTCAGCCCCCCAGATTCACCAGGGTCAGCCTTGAACCCTGAAGAAACACCAAGTGAAGAGAAGAGCTGGTTCTGGCAGAGCAGCGTGTGAAGCAGAGACACAGCTAATACGGAGCGCTGCAAACTGAGCAGAACGCCATTGCAGCTCATGCGTGGCAACAAGCGGCATCTGTACCTGCTCGGTACCTTGGCCGGGCAGGGAGTGAACCTTTGACTTCCTGGCCAGGGTTGGAGTGTGCCTCTCCTCTGGTCCCATCTTGGACACTCTCCTGTGTTTCTCTTGCGGCTCCCCAGCACAGCCTCTGTCCTCCCTCTTACCCAGCAAGGCTGTAGCTTAACTCACAATGTGCTCTTTGCTGAACCCGGCCGCAGCGGCCCTGTCTCCCCTCTGCCCCGCCGGCCCTTTCCACCCCCCACCCCGCCGGGGTGGGGCTCCTTTGCGCTTGCAGGGGGCTGGTAAATCTGCTCCAGGCCGTTGTCCTCCGGGATTGCGGGATGTGGGCCAGTGGGTCCCCCTCCCCTGGGACCCTCGGGACACTACGCTACAGAAACACCCAACTCCTGCAAATGGGGCATAAACAAGCAGGTCGTGGAGCTCTGGAAGCGAGCTTTTATTGCTATTGTTGCAATAATTATCACAGTTCATGGAAATGTGACTTTCGTCTCCTCAGCTATTCAATCAGTAATCTCAACAGCACCTCAGCAGTGCTGTGAAGCTCAGAAGGGCAGGGAAGCAAGGGGGAGGTGAGCTGCACCAGGAGCACGCTCTGCCCAGCGCTGGTGCCTCTGTGTTGCTGAAACAAGCCCAGTGCTGCAGGGCTGAGGAGGATGTGACCAGCAGTGTAAGGGGGGGAAAGGAGAAGTAGAGGGATGGATAAGTAAAACACAAGGCAACACAAGCAGGCTGTGCCCTCAGGCTGCTAGACGTGTGCAGTGCTAGCTGGGGAGGACGGGCCAGCCCTCACTCACAGGTCTCAGTACCAGTGCAGAGATGAGGCGCTCAGGCAAAGCCAAGGAGGAGCTGTGCAGAGCATAGTGCAGGGGGAGATGCTGGGATGCTCCTGGACGTGATGGGCACAGTGCTTCAGTAGTACCTGCACAGCCTGGCCCGTGCTGAAAGCAGTTTTTGCATTGTGGTGTGTGGTTGGTGGGGCTGGGTGGTGCAGAGGCGTGTGGTCACCAGGAGGTGTGTGGAGAAACTGCTACACCTTTGCAAGAGCCAGTCCACATCCGTGCACGCAGCTCCCCAAGCAACAGTGCCTGTGCTCCTCAGATCCCTGCACTGGTGCTGGTGGAGGTGGCTGGGCAGGGAGGCGAGATGTGCCACCGGTCAGCCCCCCAGTAACCTGTGGCTCCCGGTGGCCCCCCACGGCCCCTGGCCCTGCTGGTGGGGGGGGAGTGCCGCAGCCCCAACTCCTGGGGTGCCCACCCCTGTGCATCCCCGCTCCGGGGGCTGCCCAGGGATGTGCAATGATATTGGCAGTCTGCCGGTGATGGGCTGAGATTTAATTTGACATAACCAGGGGGCATGGTTCGGAAGCTGAGTCGATGCAGTGGAGTATAGCTTATTGGTTTCACCGGGAGCAGAGAACGATTTGAGCAACCTCTGTACCGCCGGTCCAGACACACACCACCGCACTGTTGACTTAGCAGCCGCTGCTGACAGAGAGAAGTGATAAAGCTCTTGGAGATAGTCCTGTCTCATCTGTCTCGGGTAAATCAGAGGAAGGCTGGAAACATCAGAGGCGGCAAAATGCAAAAGCAATAAAAAACTCCTGACTCTCATTGAAGGCAGAAGCTGGTCCGACATGACCACTGGCAACAGAAAGATTTCACATGATCAGGGGTTGCTTACTTGAGGAATTGTTGATTATTTAGTGGCTGCTTAAGGGGCTGGGGGAAAAAAAATCAAAGCTCCTGCTGTTCGCAGGTTGATGAAAGGACTGCATGCTGCCCCTCTGCAGCCCTTGTTTACCGCCAGCCTTACCTGCTCAGAGTAGTTGGAGAGATTTCTGACTGCTTGCTCAGAAATAAAAGGAGCCCGAGAATCAATCATTTGTTTACATTGTATAACTCGTTGAAAATCAATTGGCTCCACAAGTTGCAGATCTGATTGCATTTTGTTAGCGGTCACAGGGAATGGTTTTCCCTTGACATGCCTGTGTTCGTGGTTTCTCCAATGCATCAATTGTACCAAGCTTTTAGGATAATTGAGACTGAGCAACAATCCCCTTTATAAATATTAACTCTGATATGCTTGGGAAACTCTGCCTCTCTTGGATGAATTTTTAACTAGCTTTTTAATCTATCGCTTCTTGTTAGAACAGCAGGAGCGTTTTGTGATGCCTGTTTCTGTCTACCCGGCTCCAAGACCGACATCCCTGCCGAGCCCCCACTCCTGGGGCAGGGAGCCCGGTCCTGCCCTGCCCAGCTGGAACGACTCCGCAGAGCCGGCCGCTGCTGCTGCAGGCAGGGGGGGCACGGGAGGGGCAGGGGATGGGAGAAGCTCCATCTCAGCAGGGCCCCTCGGGCACCCACTGCCCGCTGGCATGGTGGCCGTCCTCCACACGGCATTGCGGAGCCTCCAGCCGAGGTTTGCCTGGAGAGCTGCCGTGCACTGGGCCAGCCACAGGGGTGGCGGAGAAGGTGAGGAGAGGAGGCCCCAGGCCAGCAGGGAGCAGGCGCCATGCTGTGCTGCTGGCCTCTGGCAGGGCGTGGGCGACGGTGGGATGTGGCACATGCAGCCTGGCCTGCTTGGCCTTTGGCCAGCAAATTGGCTCCAGCTGTGGTTCCCCAGCAGCGCTGCGGAGCGGAGCGATGGGCCCAGCCCTTGCATTGGCAGTCATCCGTCGTCTGCCAGAATGTCCTGGAGAGGCGTACCCCAACCTGCAACGTGACTGAATCCCGATGCCTGCCTGTTACGTTATTTTTCTGCTAGAAATTCACCGGTGAGAAACCGGTGTGTTTGAAAGCTGCCAGGACCAGTGGGGACTGAAACAAGGAACACGTTTTCCAAAAGAGGGGAAGGGCTTTGTTACAGGCAACTACAACCAGATGTGGAGAGATCCCCTTCCCTTCCTGAGACACGGGCACTGCTGTGGCACAGGCTGGGAGGCAGCCAGGACACAGGACTGGGAGCAGTCACGTGTGGGCTGAGGAGAAGCTCTGGTTTCTCCGAGGCGACTGTCATGCAGCGATGAGTTTCCACATGGATCTTTGGAAATCCCCTTAGGTGATGCCTGGGAAAAGCAGAGCCCAGCTATGGGGCAACCTCTGAAGCAGGTACCTGTCCGTGTGCCCAGCCCATTGCAAACCGCCTCTTGAGCAATGTAGCCACAGCACCCAGCATGTGGCCAAATTGAAGCCATCGGGGAGTGTGGCAGACGGGGACTGTCTTGTGGCATCGCCATGATCTGCCAGCGCAAGGAGGGTTCAGCAATCTGCTGGCCGGGGCTGTTGCATGGCCGGTGCTTTGGTTAATCACGTGCTGTGCTGGGTTCCTCTGCTTACTCCTGGTTCCAGCACAAACCTCAGCGCCTGGGCTCTGCCGGGAGAGGCTGCCCGAGCTCCAGCACAAGTGTTCCCGGCACAGCTCACAGGAGGCTCGGCACCAGTCGCTGCTATGGCAGCACCATCCTCCCTGCTCCATCAATGGCAAACCTGGGGCTGGTCTGATTGTGCCATTGCTGCATATTTTTCTGTACTCTTGAAGCTGCTGTTCAGGTTCCCTCATGGGGAACTGAAGGTTTAGGGGCAAAGAGTGCTCTGGTTACCGCCTGTATCAGCAGCACAGCTGTGCCCAGGTCTGGATGTGGCAACAGGCAATTTCTGAGAGCACGGTGCATGTGGGGCTAGCCGGCAGGTCCCTTCCATCTGCTCGCTGCTCCCTCGCTCCCCTTGCACACGTTGTCTGCCGAGCAGAATGGCCCTTGTGTAACCTTGCATGTTTGTGTTCCCTATCTCGCACTAGCAGATGGCGGCACTGTGTTGCTAAGGGGTTGGCAGTCGTCCTGAACGCTGAACTTTGGCTCAGGCCTGGGAGGAGTGCTGCTGGGCCCCACTACCCCATCTGCACCCTCTCCTGGAACACGTTCCCCCCCCCCCCATCTCGGGTCAGGGCTCCTGTAGAGCAGCGACTGCAGAGGGGACAAGGGCTCGTCTGGCTGCAGCCTTCAGGGGGGAAGCTGGAAGCAACCCCTCCCCACAGAAAAGCTGGGGAGACAGCGCTGTGTCAGCCATGGGACACTGCAGAGGTGGGGGACCTCCCCAGTCAGACCCAGACACCCCGCACCCGTGGGGCCCAGGACATGCTGACAGAGGGATGTCCGCTGGGCGGGGAGGGGAAAGGCGGTGGGGAGGGGAAAGGGCTGACGTTCACAGCTCTCACTGCCCCCCTGTCCCACCACCTGGGCCAGGGGTCCCCCAGAGGGGACGCACTGCCTTCAACATGGGCACATGCCTGCGCCCATGCCATGCCTGCTGTCCTACCTCTGCACGCACCTCTCCTTTCCCATTCCTCCCGATCTGCCGCATGGCGTGCCAGGATGCCTTTCTGCAGACTGGCCAGGCTGCGGGCGAAGGGCGAGTAGCAAGAAGCACCTCATGGCCAGCGCTGCCCCAGGTGCTAGGGCTCAGGGAGCCGGGAAGGCTGTGTGTGTGACGGGCTCGGCTCTCTCTGGCAGAGGTTGCAGCAGCAGCGCAGTGCCGGTACTCTCTTCGTCTTTCCTTTCCATCGGCATTTGTCTGGCTGGTTCTGCAAAGCAGCAGGTCGGAGTCCAATAGCTCTAGCCTGTCTCAATTAAACTGTTTCTTTTCCTCTACAATCAGATGTTGCCTTCTTTAATATCATCTGAAAGTCTGTCAAACTGTGTATATTCTTGTGAAACCTCTATACAGAAAGAGACAAAAGGAATCAGGGAATGCTGTTAAAATGAAAGCCCTACTTTACATTTCAAATACTTTAACAGATTTTTCTCTTCTTTTTTTTCTTGGATCTTTAATAAAAGCTTTTAAAAGACGACTTTTTTTTTTTTTTATGGTGATTGCTTGCCAAGGGACGTGTCTATGAGGATGTGAGGAAGACAGCACAGTCAGAGGTTGCACAAGTCACTGCCCCAAACTAGGCTTGACTTTCTGGGCTGGTGCTCGCCTGTTCCAGCTGAGCGGCTGCCTGTGTTTCTGTGGGGGAGGCAGGATGGATTGCCTGGAGAGCCCAGGCATCACGGCTGCGAGCATTTGCCTAATAGGCGCCTCAGAAATGCATCCTGGGAGCTGTGCCTCTTTCTGAGCGGCAGCTGTTTCTCTCCAGTAAGTATGTAAATCCCAGCACATTCCCAAGCACAGGAGGTTTCTGTCAGGCTCCGGAGGCTGCACACTGCCACGGAGGCTGGGAGACCCCAGGGTAAACTCCGGTGCATCATGATATGAGCAGCATTGGGTGAAATAACTTATTCTTGGGCACTTGCTTTTGTTACAGGGTAATACTTTTTTTTTTTTTTAAACAATCTGTATCATGCCATGAATATTATTAAAATGTTCTACTAGTCAGTAAAAGTGCAGCTTACTCTAAACAGTATGCAGAAAATTAAGTGCAGGAAATACATTTCATGTTCTTGTAGACCATGCTGGGGAGAGCAGCATTTATTCCATACAGAGAGACAGACCCTGGCACAGCTTTGCCCCAGTCCGTGCTGTCTGCCACTGCCCTGGGGACACGAGTGGTGTCCGGGAGTGAGCAGATGCCATGTGAAGTGCACTCACACTGTGTCCCACTGTGTTTGCTTGACTCCCAGCGTGGTGGTAACTCGCTGCCATGGGTCTGCTCCATAGCTGTCCCCTGCACGCTGCGGGCTGGAAACCGCACCTGCTGCCTCAGCCATTCCTCGGCTCAGCGACGGCCAGGCAGGCTGGGGGAGCTGCTCGCTGGCTGTCGCGCCGGCCAGCCTTACCCATATTTCAGCGCTTGGGGAGGGCAGGTTATTTCCCGGCTACTTGGCATGGTTGCAAAATTTAGTGGAAAAGCTAAAACAAACAGACTGTGGAGTGTCACTTTTTGTTAGTGCTACACGGAGAAGGGTTGTCAAACCCACAAACAAGACATGGGAGAAGTCTGGAATCGACACAAACACTGATGTCTGTCTCCACTGAAAGTGCTCTGCTGTGAGTGGACGGCGAAGCAGGGACTGGGACACCTTCGCTTGCTGCCAAACTTAGTGTTAAAGTCTGGAGCACTAACCAAAGCTGATGGAAGTGTATTTATTTAAATTGCCAGGATAAATTAACTTCTAAAGCCACAGTGAAAAAGTCTTAAAAGTCTGTGCCGCAAATCAGGAACATGAATATTCAGGCACATGCACTCATTGAATTAGTTTGTTGCAAACATATTTGGAGGCAGCTGTTCATTTAATAATCAGGGATAATCACAGAAATAGATGACTGGTTACTCCATCTAAATTGCATGGTTAAAATTATAATTTTATAACTCTATCTCAGCAATTAGATTTAATAGCTATGAAAATCCAGCAAAACCCAGTTGAGGGAAAGCTGTTCTTCTTTTAATGCAGAAAAGCCAAGGTCAGATTGGGGCTGCCCCTATGTGTAACCAGCAGCAGCATCTCCGGCGTCTGGGTTGTTTCCAACACCGCCCGAAGTGCAGAGGCGAGACTTCTGGGCCAAACAGTCCGATGCTAAAACTGGTCCAGGCAGGGGTTAATTTTCTTGGCATTTCCTGTCTTCATTACAATATTTGTCCCATGAACAGATTAATTCCTTTCATTCTTTCTGCCTTTCCAGCCTTTTGTCACGGGAATGCATTTCACAGGACTGTAATGTTTGATACTTGCTCTGAGTTATAGCTGTGCCGTACGCTGTAAAAGTTTGACTCTCTCAGTATTGTACATTTTGATTCTACCCCTGCAGGCTATAAACAACCCAAATTACCTCTTTCTTTAGCTTCCAAGAGGACTAATCCCCTGTCTAGTGCTTTATCAGTCAGTTGAGAAAGAGTGAGACCAACCTGCCAATCCAAACAGAATATATTGAAAAAATCATATTACCACAATGCAGAACCTTGCCGTAATTCACCGAACAGCTCAGCCGGTAAAAGCCTGATGCCGCGGCCGCCTCCGTTACTGTAATGAGACCAGCAGCAGATGCACCATCCATCCACCCGTCCATCCTTCATGCGCCGTCAGCCTCTCCTAAGGCACTGCACAGAGCAGGGAGGGGCTGTGGATGGCACGGACGGTTGCAGACTGCCAGCTAGGACCCTTTTTAACATCATAAACCCCATTTCAATGATGGGCGCTGTGCTGCTGGCAGGCACTCGTGGTCCCTCTGCCTCCAGCTGGCTGGGGTCGAGCCTGCTGTGTGTTGCAGGAGCGTGGGCTGGAGCAGGCGATGGGGCCGCGCCACGGATGTGCTGTCCATGGGGTGGGGATCTCCCCAAGCTGCCTTCTGCTTGTCACTCCATCCTGGTCAGTTCTCGCTGGGCGGGTCTGGGGGCTTCTCCTGCTTTCCTCCTTGATGCCTCCTAGCACTCCTCCAGCTTGCAGGTGGCCCGTTTCTGAATGGCATCATGCGATGCCCCCTACTCAGCAGTACCCTCAGACTGTTTTTACCACCCCTGCCCAGATGAGCTGATCACCCCCAGCCCCTCACTGAGCAGGGGAGGCTGACCAGAGCAGTGCTGTGGGACCTGGCCTTCTTTTCCCTAAATTGCCACCCCAGCATCCCTGACAGCCCAGCTGGGGTGCAGTGCTGCTGGGGACGGGTAGGATGCGGCCTTTGCCTGGGGAGGGGGCTCTCCTTGGAGAGGGAAGCCAGAATTCATCAGTGCTGCTGCGGGAAGAGCCACGCTGGCCCATAACAGTGCCCTCCAGCCTGCGGCAAGCAGCTCATCGGCTCAGCTGAAACTCCTCTTCGCTCAAGCACCGAGGCCAGTGTGGGTTGCTCCAAGGTTTAACGCTTTATTAGAAAATGAGAGGTTAGAGCATGTTCCAGAGGAGAAGGAAATTTATTGTTGCCCTGGCCCTGCAGCAAAGCAAAACTCAAATAACCCAGGTGCGGGGAGGACTATAAATCCCCCAATGGCAATCACACTGCTAAAAGGATGGTGGCAGCCACAGCAAAGTTTGGCCAGTTAATATTTCTCATATCTGAGTGAGAAAAATAGCAATATTTAAAAAGATATCTCTGCTGAATTATGCAAGGAAAAAAAAAGAAAGCTGCAAGCCCTTCTCGATGCTTGGCTGCAGGAGGTGCAGGTTTGCAGAGGGCTCTGGGGGGGCCCCGGGGGTCTCCTCCACATCACCCTCCTCCGCTGCGGGACCCCTTTGCTGCCTCCAGGCAGTCCTGGGCAGGTGAAACCTTTCTGCCCAGCCAGCCCTGGCAAGATTTCCTACCTTGTGCTGGATGATGCTGACTCAGCCTGGTCTGATCATTTTGTGAACGGGAAAGCAAGATGAGGAGAGAGAAACAGGGAAGGAGTGAGTGTTCCAGCAGATACCAGGCGGGTGGTTAAAGCACTCGAGGGGTGCGAGAAGGTGGTGTCACACCCGTGTGACTGGGGCAGTGAATGCTCCGATCAGCGACTGCCTGGAGTCTTCCTTGCCACCCAGATCGCTGTCTGGGTGAGCCTGTGCCACCGCAGCCGCCTCACCACAGGGACAGGTAGGAGGAGAGGTGTGTTTCTTTCCAGTTGTGGTTGCTACCTCTGCAGCAGCATGGAGAGGGTCATCATCATCCTAAGAGCTCTTTTTTCCTTTTAAAGACTTAATTATGAGAAACTTTTGCTTTTTCATTTTTATTTCCAGGCAGTCATTGTTTTGAAGTCATACTTGTCCACAGATTAAAGGTCCTTGGTTGATGGTCCTGAGAACAGCAAGGAACACATAGCAAAGGAAGAGTTTCAGCTCGATAGACCCTATAAATTTCCAGCGTGTGTTTTTGTTTTATGCTCCAGGTGAAGAGAGCAGAAGTCATCAATTCTCCCTCCTGTCTGACCCTGAACTGCTCACGCGCAGGCAGGCCAGGCAGCATCTGTCTGGACACCCCGGATGAGGCTGAAGGTCAGTGAAGATCCTGGGCCATTTTGGTCCGACAGTTTTGCCTTTAAAAAATGATTTTCCATGGGCAGAAAATGCAAGCCACCGAGGGCATGCCAGGAGGGGATATGTGGATCTTTCTGGTCTGACATCTGAAATAACTTGCCGTTAGCCTTAGAAATGCTCTGGTGCGGCTGTCGGCATGGGCTCCCCCCGGCACAGCCACCCGCTCTCCCCGCAGCCGCGCGATTCATGAGCTTTCACATCTCTGTCATTAGCCCGTTAATCCAACACCTTGCTCCAGCCTTGCACCACAGTGAGGATTTATGATTCTTACAGACCAATTTCATTATCCCGGGGGGAAAATCAGCATCTTGTTATGGATAAAATGACAATAAATGAAACGGCCATTAATTTACGATCTTGCCACACAGTGGCACTCAAACAGATTCCCATTAATGGCTTGTTATTATCACCTCCCATACAGGGCTAATAACAGTTCATGGGAAAAACTGCACCTGAGACCAGGGAAGGCGCTGGCTGCCGTGATGTGCGGGATCCCCAGCCCTGCTCTGCGGCCGGCGGAAGCTGGGGAGAGGCCAGATGCCCGCCCCTGCTTTGGGGCCTGGGGAGCCACTGGCTTTCTGGAGGAAGAGACGTCTCAGCAACAGATGCTGACGCAGTCCCTCCCCACGGGCTTTTTAATTCAGACCCTTCTTTTGCAAAGGCAAAGCGAAAACCGAGGCTGGGCCGGCCGCATCTTCCTGGGAAAAAAGGGACTGGGGCACGTTCATATGGGGGGCGTGCTGGGCAGGCAAGAACCTCGTCCCGCTCTCTGCTCCTTCCCTTCACACTGCAGACAGTCCCAGGGGGTTATCACCTGCTAACGAGTGGCTCCGTTAGGAAGCAATTTGATTTTCCATGCATTTTAATCCCACTCATGGCAAATGAACGTGTGGACTATTGCAGACTGAGGCAGGCGGGATCCCTGCCCAGCTGAAGGACCCAGCAGCAGGGTCCCCATGGTCCCCTGGGAGCCTGGCCCTGCCTGTTAGCGTTGGGCAGCAGAGAGGAGCCAGAACCGTGCTGCAGCGGGCGCAGTGCTGGGGAGCTGCACTAGCGGAGATCGATCGGCCGGGAATGGAGGCTGCCATACAGAAAGGGGAGGAAAAGCTGCCAGCTGGGAGATCGTCCAGGGGAGTGGTGTAAAAAGCTGTTTTTTCTGTTTGCTTGCAGCTCAAAAAGCCCAGAAACATTGGCTTGACATTAAACAACATTTCAAAAAACTTCAGCAAAGCAAAAAGCTCTGTAAAACATGAAACAAAGGCTAACCTTTCTATGTGGTCAGAGTACTAAATTTGGTCCAAAATGAAGAACCTAGTTTCCTTACTGAATTTGTACTTTTTAAGAACATTAAGTGGTGTCAGATGGAAGAGCCTCAAAACTTCTGCTTAAAATACTGTCCTTTTTAAAGCCAAATAAATTGACAAAACCAAACTCAATCTGTGAGAAGTTTCAATGTCATCTAATTTGTTTCTTTGCCACAAAATATTTCATTTGAAGAACTTCTCCTGGCTGCTTTCTCATGCCTGTGTGGATCCATGTACTCGGAGCTTGCTGGGGACTGCGCAGTCCCAAGCCCGGACACGATGCTGCGAGAGCCGCACGCCTCCCGCCAGGCAGCGGGAGCACCTCCTCGTGTGCTGCCCGTGCACCCTCCAAACTCTGTTGCAACTCCCGCCCCCGCTGCCCAGAGAGGGAGAGCGGAGGCTGGGAGGGTGCATTGCCAGGGAGAGGAGAGCCCTGCACCCAGGGCAGAGCACTCTGCCCGAGGCTGAGGGCAGCTGGCAGCGGGGCTCTGGACCGCCACGCTCTGAACAGCCAAATCCACTGCTTCTGCTCTGGGTAAATTATGTTTAATGTGCGTTTTGCTGAACACATTTTTTGCATGACGAGTAAACATGCTAGGAATTGGTCTTCATAAAGACATTTTTACAGTAATATAACAGTATAAATAAATGCTCCAGCATATCTCCCTGTGTCACTTTTATTTACATTTTAAGTGACCTGTTATTACTGACCCCTCTGCCATAAATGCCTAATTGAGAGGAGGCCACTGAACAAGCAGGGACGATGTGAAAGTGCATTATGCTAAATAATTCATAATGAGCACTGTAGTTGTTGCAGTGATATATGTAAATAGGGGATCCTTATTTTTTAACTTACAGTCTGGGTTGGTTTATGAATTTTAAAAGGAGAAAGTCTTCATTCTCTAGTGCAGAACTGAAGAGGGTTTCTTTTTCCCTGAAGTCCCATACCCAGTAGCCAGCTTCACAGGACTGACTGTGAGACGGGAAAAATGTGCTCTTTCTGTGATAGCACATTTTAAATCTATTTATTCTTGTGTTTTACTTGTGGCTTGGTGACTGTCCCTGTGGGTGCCACCTTCAGACCCAGAGGATGGAAACTGGCACCCGGGGGTGGGAGCCCAGCATCTGCATGTTGGGGCATCAGCAGAGCAGCCTTCCCTGGCGTCCAGCTGCAGAGACATCAGCCTTAAAAACCCGAGTCCGAGTTTCTCTCCAGCTCGGTGAAGATGCCTCTCCTGCAGGGAGGGAGTCATAAGTGAGCCAGTTTGCAGCCTGGACAAAATCCACGTGAGGTTCCCAGGCTCTTCCTCTGCAGCCCTGGGGTTGAAGCACTTTGCACTTGTCAGGCAGAGCAGAGCACCCCGGTCCCTAGGGAGCATGCCTGGGCTTGTGTGGCACTGAGACTCATGCACTTGTTACAGCTCACATGAGAAAAGTATTTCCCTTTATTCCACCTTTTAATTCAACGTCATGTTTTCTCTTCCTTTGTTATGAGAGTGGCATGAGAGGAGCTCCCAGACTGTCTCTTCAAGACCATTTATTATTTATTCATTCTGTTTCTGTCTTGTTTTTCTGTCTCTCCTTATTTGAGAATTTTTCCAGTCCTTGATATTATTCTTGTCCCTCTCTAGTTCTCATCTATTCCTACAATACCCTCTAGAGATAGGGTAATCACTCCAAGAAAATTGACTTGCATTCAATGGCAAAAAGCTTCATTAAAACCCAGTTAAGGTTCCCAAAGGTACCTTCTGTTCCTCAGAAATATTCAGCAAAACTCATACTTCCAGCAACACAGACTGAGGAGTTTCGGTACCACCCAGGCAAGGCTGCAATAAAGAGTGGGCTCCTCTGCCCTCTTGCACCAGCATGCATGTGAAGGTAAGCTCTGCACTCGAGCGCTGCTCGGGGAACCACCCTCCCTCTGTAACACACATGGTGGTAATTTTGCTTCCCCAGAGTTTAGGGTGCTGCCTACAAACCTGGCAACTTTACTCCGGGGCACCCTCTGGGAGTCCTCTGGACCCTCCTCCTGACTTCAGACCATCTGATGGGGCTTTTAGCAATCCTGCCTTCTGGCCAGAAAGGCTTTGCAGACTCGGGTGCAGTGCTGCTGGGATGCACCTTGCAGTTCTCCACGTGGGGCTCACCCTGCCCTGCCCATGCTCGTGTCGTGGTGGGGCGCAGAGGTCCCCACAGGGCATGCTGCCGTGAACCCTGACCACCTCCATGAGCCAGGGCAGTTTCTTCAGACCTTTGCAGGGGTGTCAGTGGCAGCCAGGCCTCCCCCCTGTTTGTGGCTTTGCATTTGCGGTGCCCATGTGCACCCCATGCCCGTGGCCGGTGCGGTTGCCCCTGAGGTGCTGCTGTGCTCCTACTTGCCAAAATTGGTGTCATCAGCATGTTTTGTAAATCACTGCTCACCCTCCCTGCCCTTTCCAGCTCATTAATATGTTTGTTAACAAACAGGACCAACTGCAGAGCCTTGACACCACTGCTGCTAACACACAGTGACAGAGAAATGGATGCTGCTGCCTTCTGCCGCAGCCAGTCCATGGCCTTCCCTGGGAAGCCTTGGGGCGGGCAGGGCAGGGCAGGGCAGGGCAGGGCAGGGCAGGGCAGGGCAGGACTGCCTCTGCTGGCAGGTCTGCCTGCCTCGCCAGCACCAGTTAACCAAACTCACAGCACCAGTGGGGTGAGCATTGCCAATGCATTCGGTACAGGGAAGCAGTGGCGTGGAGCAACTTGTCCACAGCGGTGCAAGATGTCAATGGTACCAGTGGGCTCAGAGAGCACATCTCTGGTGCCTGGCTTCGTGCTTTAACTGTTCAGGCCTGCCTTGTGTCCAGCAAAACCCCTCTGGGCTTGCAGGGCAGCCGCCTGGGGCAGCAGAGGGAATTTTCGGCATGAAGAAGAGGAGCCACGCGTGCGCTACATGAGGCTGGTGGGGAGGGAGCCAGGGCAGCTCCGGGCTGGGGCTGGGGAGCTGCTGCATGTCTGCATACACACAGTCTGTCTCAGGGGGCAATGTGGAGCTGCTGCGGGGGGGAAAGGAAGGAGGAACTGGGAAAGAGAATTTCTCCTCTGCTTTAGCTGTTCTTAATGGGACCTGAAAGTTTTCCTGGGGTTCAAGTAACACTCAGTCAGGTCTCTGTGCAGTGCTCCCTGCAAGCATGGCAAAGAAATTGTGTTAATGATCAGGGCGTGCATCATTTCGATACAGCAAAAGTCTTAATAATGTGTTTAACAGTGTGATCCAAGTGTCCAGCCTGGCCTCTCCAGTTTCTGCCTGGCTTTTTGAAGGCCGATGGAGGTGGACAGCAGGTGGAGCAGAGGTTCAGCACTGGAGGAGTCAGGGACTGCCCCGTGGAGGGGCTGCAGCTGCTGCCCATCAGGTCTCAGGGGAGCAGCTGATGGGCTGCAGGTGGCTGCTGGGCTCAGCTTATAAAAGGGGGAGCATGCCCTCCATAGCTGGTTCTGCTAATGGGCTTCTCTCTGCTCGCTCTGGTGGCTGGGGGTGCTGAGGACTTGCTCTCCAGGTAGCGTGCTGTCTGTGCAGGCTCCCACTGGGCTGTTCCCAGCACGGGGTGAAGGGGTCCTGCTTGCTGGGGGGCTCGGCAGAAGCAGTGTCCTGCAAGGGCCTCTGGCTGCTCCTGGTGTCGCAGGGATGTGCAGCTTGCTTTCCTTGTTCTGAAACAAAGCCAAAGCTGATAGCGCTTTAAATGGTGCAGGCTCTGCAAGTGAGCTTCCCAAACCCTGACCTGAGGATATGTCAGAGAGAATAAATTGTGCTTGTGTAGTATTGCCCAAGAAAGGCGAGGCTGGAAAACTTGCCTTAAAATAACATAGAAAGTCAGTCTCTTTCCTGCTGCAGCAGAGGAGTAATTATCACTTTGTAAAGCTTTTAATTTTTTTAACATTGCATATAAATACTGCTGCTCAAGAGTTCAGAGGCAGGGATTTTAAATCTAATCCACATTTAACAAGGCTATTAAAGAAAATGTTTAAGCTGCCAGAATTTAACTGATTACAATATTTAATAAATCTTACCCGAAAAAAGATGTCTTTAAAAAAAAGAAAAAAAAGAAGCAAGGAGCCAAGATCACATGGCTTTTATATATGCACTACTGAGAATGCTTTAATGGGAAATGGAAACCCAAAAGATGCAATAATCCTGCCAAAAAGGCCCAAATGTATTATAAAAATGTTTAAAGCTCCATTTGAGTTTTTCTAATTAACTTGATAATGACACCAGCATCCTCTCTCTATCAGTCTCCTGGAAGATCAGATGTTTCTCAATTGTTAGAGCAATTTTAAGAGTAGCGGGAAAAGCAAGGGGTTTTTCCCTTTCCCCAGGAGGCCAGGAAGAGGAGGACAACAGGAGGAAGAGCCATGTCTGGAGCCAGAGGGATGCTGGCGTGAACAGGGAGTGAGGGCAGCTGAGCTTTGGGATCAGCCTTTACCAGACCCATTTGGGACCGAGTGCGTGGTAAGTGCGGTGCCTGCCACATCACCTCGGGCTCGTGGTACAAGTCCAGGGGATCTCTAAAAGAAGCAGGACTCCACTAGGGAGCCCCACGTAAGCTGGAGCTTCTTGTCACTTTTCTGCAGGTCCTGTCCTGTTCTCACAGACAGCGCAGCGCCTGCGGCATAGACTTTGACAGAGCATCAGTGCCTGGATGGGTTGGTAGGGACAATCCCAGCATGCGAATGGGGGCAAGGGGAACTGGGTATCTGCAGGGAGGTGTCGGCCCCATCATGTTCTTCTACCACAAAGGCATGCAAACAGGCCCCAGTGTTACGTGCAGGAGAGGACCCTTGCTGGAGCCCTCACTGTAGCAAGCAAGCTTTCTGGTCTTGGTGCTGAGGCTGCTCTGAAAAGGGGGAAAGGCATGCCAGTGAATTAGCAGAGATCCACGTTTGGAGACTGCATTTCTTGTTGGCTGAGTCAGAGAAATGCCCCCGAGCTGTGGTGTATATTCTGTAGGAGATATTAACTGTAGAAAATCTGAGGTCAAGGAAGAGTCATATAATTTCATGGTTGAAGACTCTGGGCTGCAGCAGAAACCTTACTGATAAGGTGTTTGGTGTTGTAGGAGAAATGTTACTGAAGGAGTGCTGAATGCGTTTGGGGCAGAGGCTCAGCCCCAAACACCTGGGTGCGTGTCCTGAGCTTTGGCAGTGGCAGGAGCTGGGAGTGGCGGGGCCAGACCTGCAACTGCTCCAAGGATCCCAACTGGAGAAATGCTCTGGGGTTCTCGCAGCTCTCCACGTCCTGGCTGGCCCATGTGGGATGCCTGCCTCTCCCAATGCCAGCACCTGGGGAGTTCTGCTCTTGCTGCTCGCCTGGGCAGGAAAGGATGGTCTTGGAGCAGTACCAAATCTCAAAATGTCCACCGGTGTGGACCTGAGCTCATGAGCTGACTTCCAGGGTTGCTGCTGCCATTTGCTTCTCTTTGCTGATCTGGTCCAGGATTTGCTGTTCAATATCAGGCACCTTCTTGAGCCTTTCAACTGTGTTTTGTGGCTCTTGTTCTCTCTCCACAACTTTCATGCCTCATCGCAGCATAGGAGGGGAACAGATGTGATACTCCTGCTGTGTCTCCCCAAAGCTGCATGAAGAAGTCCTCCTCCCGGCTCCTAATCAGCGCCTCTGCACATCAGCCCATTTGGCCAGCGCCTCATACTGGGCCCTTCTGCTGCATTGCTTGTCAGCACATCTCGAGTGCTTCGCAAGGTCAGTGCTGTACAGGAGGCAGCTCCTCCTGCAGGAGCTGGCCCCTTGCCTGGCTCCCGGTGCCCAGGTCCTGTGCAGCAGGGCTGCCTGGTGTGTCTGTGTCAGTGACACAGTTGAGCAGCATCCGACCCGCGCTCGTCCCCAAGAGGGAACTCTTTGATGGGGAATCCTCATTGACAGACGCTTCAGCTGCTGCTTAATCCATTTAGCACGAGCTCTCTTGTGGAGCACGGTATTTCACTCAGAATGGCATGTGATACAGTGCCAAACACCTCACAGAAGCCCGTTACATCAGCGTAATTGCCTTAATCAGCCCAACTTGTAATCTTGTTGAAGGAGGAGGTGGGGATTGTTTGACAAGGCCTGTTTTCCATTGCTCCATGCCAGCTGGACTTATCCCTGACTGTTAAACCTTTATGGGTCCCCCTGCAAGCTGTCCTGTTGTTTTTCGTTGAGTCTGCAGTCACTCCCCAGAGGAGTCTCTGCAGCTCCCCTGTGGGTAGCTTTGCTCTTCAGCCTTTCTAAATATCAAGCTCTTCATCTGTTCCCTTATAGTTTTCCAGAGCGCTGCAATTCCCCCCAGCTCCAAGCCTGAATAGAAAGAAGCAATGAGCCAGACACTTTTTCCTTCTGCCTCTTCCCAGGTTTTATGGACATGAATTTTTCAGGCATGGGACACTGTGAGAAATGTTACCGTCACTGTTGTGACATCCTCAGCTAGTCACTGATTGAGAGCACTTACCTGTGTGCGACACAAGGGTTCTGAGTGCAGAACAAAAGTACCTGCTGAATATATGTGAAAAAGGTACATACAAATTGGCATTTTTGCTGTCACCCTAGAAATAGGATCTGCAGTTGTTGGAAATTTTGTCACCGAAAGTCTGTAATCTCCTCTGTCTGTCAGAATATGTTCTGCTGTCCTGTAACTTTTGTCTGCTTCCGAGAGCTCCTGACTTTGCCTGGACAGCTACTGCCTTCCTCCCATCTGTGTGGGCACCTGTATTTCCAGTTGCTTCCTCTGCTTGCCCAGGAGACAGCAGAAGCCTTTTAACGAAAATTGTCATTTTCTGCCTCTCCAGTCGCCCGCCAGCCACTCGACTGCAGCCGGGCCAGGACTGTGGAGGATGAAGGGATGAGCGCGGGGCATTGGGACCAGACATCCTCACCGTGCCGGCTGCGGTGGCAGCAGCACATCGCTTGTGTACTTCAGCTATTTACATAACGTGCCTGCTGAATGTGATGGATGTGCCTGTAATAGATGTGGGGCATGCCCGGTGCGTGGTCACAGCACTCCTTTACAAGTCTTTGGTGACAAGCGTTCAGACACATTCTTGTACTGTACAAATTGTCTAACGCTTGAAGCTGTCAGACACAAATTCATTAGCCAGGTATATTTTGAAGATGTAATCTCCAGGACCCAGCAGTGCTGCCTGCAGTCTCTCTGACAGCAGTGACACCGGCTCCTTGGGACTCTGCTGGCTGCTGTGCCATCGCCCCGTACCCGCTTGCCCGCCTCAGGGCTCCTGTGCGGCAGCTGCCCCCCAGCCTGGTGCTGTTGCCTCGTGATAGGTTTTTACTTCTCTACTTTCTCCTCCAGCTCAGTGAAATTTTATTTGCGCTGCCATATCTCTCAGTAGTGTTAATCTGCATTATTAAAACTGAGATTTACCACTACTTAAAGTTTTAATTCAGAAGCTTTTTCAAGGGCTATAGATCTCTTTCCTTGCCATGTTGCAGCACTTCAATCCTACAGCGCAGTGCGCCTGGCTTAGGGCTGTCGTGGGAAGACTTTGCAGTGCTGTGTTCTCGTGCCTAGGACTTGGGGCAGATTTGGTCATAATCAGACTCTCCTTGCTTGGCATTTTGTTCCTCAAAGACCAGCTTTGTGTGCGATGAGCAGTCTGGCTTGGCTCTGTGTTGGGAAGGGTCTGCTGACCAGGCAGCATCCAGGCGCTGAGTGTTTCTAACATGGCTCAGGAGGTACCTTTGCAGCATCTCTGCAGCCATTTAACAAGTGCCCCCAAAGAGACCCTAGCAAAATGGATCTGGGTCTGCAGCATGTGTTCATGTAGGCTTTGGGTGAGATGCACAGGCAATGCAGGGTTAGTGCTGAAAGCAGTGGAGAAAATGACTGCTATTTATGAGCATCTGCTGTCTCTGGTCTGGGCAATGTAAAGCAGCTCTGACAGCACGTGGCTGACTTGACAACCGTTGAGGTATTCACCTAATGCAGCAATTCCACAGCTTCAGTGGAATTCATAAAATGTGCCTCGACAGATTCCCTGAATCATCTCAGCAGGATGCCTAACCCCTGTGGAGACCGGGAGCGCGGGCGTTCCCCTTACAATAATAATTGTATTTCCAAAGCGTGTCTCTCCTGCCACGCTGCACAGGGCCCAGCAGAGACTGTTTCGAAAGTAAAACCTGCCGAGGAGTGTGCTGCATCCACCACACTCCGCCAAGCCCCAGGGGAGCAGGGCACGGGGGACCAGAGCTGCCTGAGGATGCCTCATCCTGTGGCAGCTGCAGGTGTTCCTGGAGCACGACTGTGTGTGGCGGCAGGGTGACAGGTGATGGGAGGAGGGCAGGAGCCAAGGGGAGAGCGGCTCCTGTGTGCAGGGGGTCCCTGCCCAGCACCCCATCCCCTGACCACCTGCCAGACCTGAACAGGTCAGTGCCCCCAGGGAGCAAACTGGGGCCATGGTGGCATGGGTGAGGACAACACCTCTGCAAGAGGCTCTTCTGCATTGACTGCTGCATCCCATCAAGCAGAGAAAAGCCCTGTTAACCATTCCTCCTGGAGGAGAAATAAGCCTTTTTAGAGATCTATAAAATGCTGTCATTTTGTAAAGAGTGGATGGTGAAGCTGCTGTGTACTGTCTTTCCCTAAGCTGGTACCGATGCCCTGGAAGCAGCAAGTCATGGCACGAAAGGGCTTTTTTTTGCTGGGGGTCAGCACATGAGTTGGGAAATGAATGGACTGTGTTCCCTTCCTGGGGATACGTGAGATCTGCTGCTGATGGCTCTCCTGTCACTGCTGCAGGTTAATCATTCAGCAGAAGCACCTTGCTGCTCTGAGGCAAAGATTTGACTTGTGCTGAAAAACAATAAAAGACCAATGGAGGAAAGTATCTTTGAGAACAGTAGGCAAAGAAAAATGCTAGCAATTTTGCATTTAAAAAAACAGTTTTTAACTGAGTCCTCATGTCTGTTTGTGGAAAATGGCTGTGGAAGCTGTGTTTCCTTGTTCAGAATTTTGCCTTGAATAAAATCAAGCAAATATTGCAGGAAGTTTAAAAACAACCACCTTTTCTAAAAAGCAGAGTTTTTTAAACCGCGATGTCCCCTTCAGTGCTGCTGCCTGTGCAGGGGTGGCTGGGACACGTGGCTGCTGTGGTCGGCAGGAGCTCTGCTCCCTGCACAGGGAACCAGTGGCTGGATGTGGGCCACCCTCCTTCTGCCACCACACATCTGCACCTGGGGGAACAGCCATGTCTCAAGCTCTGTGTCCAGACGGGCTCTGCGGGACCGGCTTCTCTGCTGGCTGAGCACCCCCAGGGGTTTCTCTGGGCCCTGATGCTGTGGGGGACCAGGATTCTCTCCTCGCTGTGATGTGGTCTGCAGGATCTCCAGACCCCCTGGGCCTGGCCGCGAATTGTCGCCTTCTAGACCTGACCCGTGGCATTCCCCACCTCAGCATTACCTCCTAGGGGGTTTCAAACTGCATTTGCATGTGTTAAAGAGGCTTCATGTGTCATACAGGGATAGATATTTTGAAAAACAAGATATCGATGCAAGTGTTGAGCCACTTTATTGGCTCTTTCACTTATTAGCAGACGTGGCTCCGTTCCTGCTGTTTGTGCTCGGAATGGATTTTTATTGCTTAATTCTCTGTAAGTGAAGTGCTAGCAAATTGTAAAATCCTATTGCTTAACATGTAGCATTAAATATTGAACTACCAAAAGAATCAATTACAGGTTTGGTCACTGATTAGCTTGACTCTTTATGGAATTTAACGTCGTCTCATTATAATTCTGCTCTTTAATTCAGGAAATAAAGCACATGTGGGGGGATAATGGCTGTGAGTAGCTCTGTTCCAGCTCTCCTGCTGGTGGGATGCTCAGCACCGTGGTGCCAGGAGGACCTGCAGAGGCAGTGGCAGGGAGGTGATGGCCAAACTGTGCTGCCTCTGGAGCCCCCTCCCCAGGCCAAGCCCTGGGGCTCTTTCGGGGTCCCCCAGTCCTGCAGGAGACATGCCTGAGCCTGAGAGTCTGGCTCTTGGTTTCTCTGCCCTCATTTTCTTGCCTGTGAAGGGACCAGGGGCTGCTCTGTGAGCCTGATGCACCTTCATGCTTGTCCTTCCTGCTTGCTCGCCTTGCAGTTCCCTGCAGCCTGGTGAGAGGCAGAGCTGCCGAGCTGGCACCTTCCTTGGCAAGGGGCCTTGTAACCTGCTCCCCAAGCACAGACCGCAACCCACCTTGCAACCTGGGGAACAGCCCATGTCATGGGCTTTGCAATCAGACTTTGATTATTTCATTACTACCAATGCCTGGGTGCAAAGTAACTTGTATTTGGCATCTGAAATACTGATGAGCCCTCTGAGCCTCTTGTCTTGGGGGAAATGGGGTAGGAAATGGCTGCAAATGGTTTGCAGGAGCCTTTCAGCAAAGGCCTGAGCTGGAGCCATGCGGCAGAAGACTTGAGCCTTGGTCAGATCACTGGAGTCCATCAAAGACCTTAAAAAACTCCGACTGGCTTCTGGTAAAATATCAATGTAATGACTCACGGCAAGTGAAAAATGAGGAGGTACCTGAGCCCAAGTTAAAAATCCTAGCAGAAACATTTAAATCAATTGTAATCAGTGTCTGGTGTCTCCTGGAAAACCTCCAAGGAAGGAGATGCAGGGAAAGCTGTACTTTTCTCTGGGGGATGGGGTATCAGTGCAGTGCCCCAGCAGACCCGACAGGAATGAGCCATGCAGGGGTGTGGGGGCAGCCTGCATTTCCCTCCCTGCATCTCCTAGTGCTGCCTGCAAAGGTGAGGGGGGAGGGCTTGCGCTGAGCTCCTTTCCCCCTCCTGCTTCTTCTCTCTGACTTGTGGCAGCTCTTGTCCTGCATGTGGCTCTCATGTCAGTGCCAGTTTGTGTAAAATCCCTCTGGGAAAAGGGCTGTGGACCGCAGCAGGGCAAAGCAGCTTTGCACCATTCTGGGGTCCCTGTGGCCTGGGGTTCCATGGGGCTGAGCCCCCTCCCTCCCCTGCCCTGGTGCTGCAGGCTGGGATTGCCTGCAGCCTCCTGGTTCCCCTCGCCAGTTGCTGCCTTTGCTGATGGACAAGTGCAATTGGATTTCCAAATTACACCAGCTCGGGTTAGATTCAATATCCCTTTTCTCTAGCCAGACAACCCTTTAATTCCTTTTCTTTTGATTGTGTGGGGACCCTTCTGTGCATCTCAGACCCTTCGGCAGGAAATCTTTGCTGCATGGAGGCTGCCACGTGCTGCCGCTGCAATAAACCGGAGATATGGAGCTCCAGTACAAATAGCGGGAGACCAGCAAGTTTTCCCTTCCAGCACTGAGATTTCTGGAGGCTCTTTCTTGTCTGGCTGAGCTTATCCCCCTTCCAGGAGAAGCTCTGTCAGCAAACTAATTTATAGCGTACTTGAGCAGTCCCCCTACATCCTGAGTGAGGATGGTTTGGGAAATTAAAGTTTGTAGGAAATGCATCAAAAATCTGATGTCCTCAAGCAAGACATCTGTTTTTCCAGCCATGAAAAGGGAGGCTATAACAAACTGCAGCGACTCGGGGGTCATCAGAGAGAGGACGGAGGAACAAACCTGCTGCCTGGGCTCGGAGTGGAGGGGGATGCGGTGCTTGCATCTTGGCGAGGGAGAGGTTTGGTCAGTGCCTGCGGTCTGTTGGCACTGGGAGCTTGGTGCCTGCCCGGGAGCCATGTTATGCTGTGCCTGTGCTGTACTGGGCACATTCCTGGTGCTGGCAAATAATAAATAATGATAATGATTATGGAAGCACTGTGGATGTGCCCCTAGGGCTCTGCAAAAAGACTTTTACATCAAAATCCAACGGGAACATTTTCCCCCTTGTCTAATTCACAAAATATGCCCATAAAAACAATAATTTATCTGTACAAGGGCAATTCCATAGGTATTTAAACAAAGATTGATAGCTGCTGACTGTATCCCATCCTAGCAGGGAGTGAGACCCAGTGGAATTCCCTGGGACTTTGCGCAAATGCAGAAGCATTTTCAATAATATTCATATTCAAAAATCATCAAATGACATGATATTTACTATTTGGGATTAAACTCTGGGACAGGTCTGGTCCCACCCCCACCTGTGTCACCTAGCTTGCTCACGACATCCCTGGGCTCTGGGCCTGGCTCAGCTCCTGATTTTCAGGAAAGGAGCTGAGAGCAAGCGCTTTTCCCTGTCTCCAGGTTTGACTTTCATATCATTGCTTTTCAACGTACTTAAATCTGTGTGGTGTTTAAAATTCAGCTATGTTTGTCGGAATTCAATTACCCCTGAAGATTACACAAAGATTATCAAAGTTGTAAACAGCAGAATATGCTCAGAGATCAATGAAGCGCAACAAAGACCACATTTAACAGGAGAAATAAAAGTAAGAGCATGCTGGCAAACTCTGACAGTGGAGCGTAATGTCACATCATCACGCTGAAGGTTGGAAAGTAATTGCAATCTATGTTATAACACAATATATCCCCACACAGATTTGCAGTCATGGAACACAATTTCAGCTCTAATATCCGAGCAATTCATTTGGTTTAAGCAGACCCAGGCTCTGAGGTGTTTTTATTAAGCACGGGTGCAGAGCATCCGCACAGGTTACGCGGCAGCAGCAGTGCTGCTGCCCACGTGCATCCCCTTTGCTGTGCACCCTCTCCTGGCAGCCTGCCAGCAGCAGAAATCCTTCGCCAGAGGAAATTCAGGGGTTTGGGACACAGGATGATTATCCTTAATACAAATGAAGCATCTTGCCGGTTTTCTTTGGATTTTTTTGGTAGGAAGGTATTTTCAGCTCTGCAGCCATGCCCGTGGGGTCAGAGGTGTGCCGGCTGCCTCCGCGACCACAGCGTGTGGGCACAGCCAATGCCTGTGCCAGCAAAGCTGCCCTGCTCTGGGGCAGTGCCCTGTCCCAGGGTAATACTCTGCCCTGGAGCAGTGCCCTGCCCTGGGACACTGCCCTGTCCTGGCAGAGGAGCTGCTGCCTGAAGAGCTTGAGGTGGCTGAGGAGCAGCAGGAGGGACTAAGGATGCTGGGTGCTGATCCCCAGCCCCCCTTCCCGGCGCGTGACTGTCCCCTCTGCACAGAAGGACTCTGCCGCGGGGCAGCAGGCCGTGCCCCGTGCGACGCTGTGCCCTGTGGGACTCCTTCCCCGCGAGCACCCTTCCTGGCCACCCCGGCTGCCTCACAGTGCCCCAGCAGAGATCTTCTCCGGCCAGCAGCACCTCCATCATGTTTTGTGGCTTTCCATTGTCATTCTGAAGGCAATGCAGCCAGCTGATTTTTCTTCTCTGTAATATATTGCCACTATAATACCAAGTCTAGCAGAACAATGAACTCTGGAGGATGGAGATACCTTCCTCCTGTTTTGCAAACTAAACATAATTTTTATTTGTGCTCAGATTTGTGGCTGCTGCGGGGGGGGCGTGGGGCGGGGAGGGGGGACGACATGGGGCAGAGGCCAGTGCTCCATCCCTGGGTCCTGTCCCGGACCAAGCACTCCTGCTTTTTGTCCCTGCGGGTCCCCAGCAGCATTGAGATGCAGAGGAGGATGCCTCCTTTTGTCAAACACCTCGGGGTTTCAGAAGAAACCCTTCAACCCAGATTAATTACTGTTATCTGTACCCACTGGGGCCCAGTCCACCTGCCTGTCTGCTGCAGCCAGAATGTGCCGAAATTCTCATTCCCTTTCTTTCTCTCTTTTTTTTTCTTTTCCTATTTACTTCTGCTTTAATCTGCATATTATCATCAGTGCAAAGACCTCTGAAATAACATCTGACAAATGATACCTATTAAAAAAAAACTCTGCACTGTCCTCTTTCACCGCCTTCCAATTTGGACTAGCACTATAACTATGCATCAATAGACAAGCAATATTATGTTAAGAACATGATAAAATACCAGCAGCTTCATAATGGCAGCAGCCAAATGGTAATTTCTGCTTCAGAAATTGGTCATTTATTTTGCTGGTCTGTTCTTACGTTCAAATTAGATGAAGTTTAATATACTGTAAAATTGAATGTATTCTATCCTTTTCAACAAATATGGCATGTATGAAATGATTTATGGGTCTTACAAACCTTAAAATGTTAAATAATCTCCTTTTTCCTGTGCCTTAAGTCAGTGATGCCAAATAGTTTAAGTACAGAGAAGCAAAACTTTATTAGCTCCCATCCTGATCATCACTTTATTTTGCTGCATTTACAGAGGCAGGAACAGTATTTAACATATTAGACTGAGTTTTAGAAGCAGCCATATTAATTGGTACATTAATTTTACCCTATTAACTGTAATTGGTAAGAAAGCGATTCTTCCCTGGTGAATGTTGTAATTTGTGTTTTAAATTTTTAATAAAGTCATGATGGCACTGCAGATGCCTAAATGAGGGTGTTCCTCTCGACTTGAACCTCCGGCCACTACTGCGCTCCCCCTGGCCGCTGCATCGCAGGGCTGCTCCATGGCATCCGGGAGAAGCAGCCCGCAGCTTCGTCTCTGCCCAGCATCCTCCCTGGCCTCTGGCTCTGTCCCCCTGCCCACAGTACCCCTTGGTATACCCCTCGCAGGGATCTCATATCAGCTCGGTCTTGTCTGAATCCAAATGTGCCTCCCTCTGTGCTTCCCCTGTGAGGAGTCACAGCGTCAGGTGCAACGGACTGGGTGGGCGTGAGGATGCTGCAAGGGCTGTGTCCCTTGACCTGCTGCTCACGGGTCTTTCCAAGGCGTGCGCCAGTGGGACGTCGAGGGTGCTAAGGCTGTGATAACCTCCAGCCCTGACTGAAGGCGGGCGTGCTGGCTGCAACTTGCATATACACAGCTTTGCTCCAGCCCCCACTGTCACCCTTGTGCAGAATCCATCCCAGCATCGTAATTGTGCACACTCTGGATTGCTCCAAGGGCTGGGAGAGCTTCTTGCAACACCTTCCAGCTTTGCACACATGAGTGTGCCACACGGCAGAGCAGGCAGTGAGATCCTCCTGTAGTGATTTGAATGCAGCAGCCCTTGGAGAAATCCCCGCAATCCCCTGAGGTGGGAAGCTTGTCTGAGTCTGAGCTGAATCTGATCTACAAGTTGCTTCCAGTGCAGACAAGGATATCAGCACCTTAACAGCATAAGGAGAAGGGAGACAACCTCACCCTGGCTGACATTGCCCTTCACAAGTGCCATCCCTGGGCTCTCTGCCAGCCCACAGGCGAAGCTGGCTTGCATGGTCCCGTGTCTCTGATCCATCTTGGAGCCAGCAGCACGAGGTCCCTCCATCCCTGCAGAGCCGAAACAAGCAGAGCTCTGACCCTCCTAGCTGGTGAGCAAGCTGCTCTGCTCAGGAGGCACAGAGCAAGGATTAGCATTCTGGATGGGTTCACTAAAAATTACTGACAATGTGCAAATCCCACCTTGATTTGAAAATAGGCATTTATACCTGTTAAATTCAAAGTTTTTGAGTGTCTCGTGGCATCCAAAGCTTGCAGCAGTAGCTTGTGTATATTCAGCTTTCTACAAGGCTGGTGACAGCAGCTCCTCCAAAGTGCAGGGAGGTTGGTTTGATGGAGGCTGCCCTCCCCTGCAGGGGATCTGCTTGGCTATGGGTCAGGAAACAATGCCCCTTCCCCACCCTGATAGCACATTAAACCCTCTCCTAAGGTCTGGCCCCAGATCCCAGGGAAATCACTGGGGCGACTGCCCTGGCTGTGGGGTGGGGTGATGGATGATGCAGAATCAGCCAAGGAGCAGAATGAGGGTGACTCCCTCCTGGCTTGTAGTTATTTAAAAACAACTTGTCTCCTTGCCCTTAGCCCTTTCTCTGTTTCCTGATCAGCAGCTTGTCCCTGAGGATAAGCCTCAGAACAGCACAATCTCCTGCAGTCCCCTGGAGCTGCAGCCCTGTGCACCAGCATTATAGAGAAGCCTTTTATTCTGTTTATTTGCTCTATATAATTTTTCCTGCTCTTGCTGACCCTTCTGGGAAGCGTTCCACCCTTCAATCTCCCTGCTGGGTGCCAGAATTGTTGAGCTTAGGCTATATTTGCATTTCATATCCTAGTTAAACCAACATCATCAAGGTCAGAACACACTGTTGAATTGGAATAGGCTACAAAACAGCCTCTGTCTTCATGGCACAGGGGCAGCGCAGAAACCAGACCTCCACCCACAGGGAGTGCCCGTCCTTGCCCCAGCCTGCTCCCAGCAAAGAGGCAGGGGGCTTCTGTCCCGGGCACTGCCCGCCCAGGCCCTGCGGCTACAGGAGTCCAGGCAGGGGCTGCTTCGCGAGCGTCTCAGGGTCCGCTCGCAGGCAGGTGCTTGGCAGAGGCAGGGGCTCAGCTCTGGGATTTGCTGCCCTGGCTCACAGGTCTAAGGGCAGAGCCCTTCGGTCAGCCCCAACTCTGGACAAGGTGCAGAGGGAATGTGGGGATGTTAAGGACGAGACTGCGTGGCTTTCTGCTGGGCAAGGCTGGCTGTTCCAGCAACGTCCCCTCTCTCTGGGGGCCTCCAGGGCACTCAGGGGCACAGTCAGGTGTCTGTTCCCAGCCAGCTCCGAGCTCTGCTTGGGGCAGCACTCACGCCTCACTCCCTTCCCTCCGCCCCACTGCTGTGCCTCCCCTGTTCCCAGTTCCCATCAGCCGCTCCAGCCAGGGAGGTTTCTCTGCTTGGGCTGCCCTCGCTTGGACCAACCCATCCTGCAAACCCTCAGCACAGCGCAACCATGGCCATGGGTGACAGTTCCCACAGAGGAGGCACAGAGCCCACATTTAAACATGTCTATAAAAGCGTATGCAGAGAAATAGGCAGAATGAGAGAGAAAATTCAAGAAACATAAGAAGTAACCCTCCTGCTTCCTGAAGGCAGCTGGAATTTATGCCCCATTTCAGAGCATAACCTCAATGCAGAGATGCTAATGTGCATCTCCACGTGTGCATGTGTGTTCGTCCAAACAGGCTTTAAAAGGCAGCAGCTGTATAGAGCACAGAGCTACACTATAATGATTTTTACATCCGTGCACACAGTCTGTCTTTCCTTTCATTAAGGAACATTTCTTATGGAAAAGTAGCTGGATTTCTGCTGTGAAAAAACAATTCTGCTCAAGACTGAGAGCTGTTTAGAATAAACGCCAGACACTGTGTGATGGAGACATTGCATGGAGACTTAATGCTGGTCACATCTCTCTTCTCTGCCAGTAAGTCAAGGATGTGTCTTTGCTATTGTATTTGGTGACTCATCTTTCAAATAATCATCTCTGGAAGAATTTCGTGCCAAGATGAAAAAACGCCTGGATCCTAGAAGTGTGTGTCTGTCTTTCCATGTGCACACCCTAGGAGGGAGCTGCGGGGCAGCTCTGCTTATCCTCCCTCGTGGAGGTCCGGAGTGGAGTGGGCACGGGCTGGCATGGCCCACTTGCTGGGGCAGTGCCTGCTTTGGGCACAGGATGGGGAGGGAATGAATGCAAATTCTGGCAGGAGGTAGTGCTGCCTCGTGCAGGTCCCACTTATCGTGATTTGGCTGGAGAGCAGGGTCAGGCAGGAGCCCCAGGCCACCAGCAAGCCCATGGTGTGGGGCAGCCGATGGCATTCTGCCATGCCTGTGCGTGCCCACCTGCCTTGGGACTGGAGCCGCGTCCGCACGAGCATCCTACCAGCACCTGGAGGCTTCCCTCATCCTCGGAGCAAAATATGCAGATTAGATGAGTAAGTGAAGTGCTGTATGCTAATTAATTCAACAGACTCACTGTTCCATAACATCAAACCTATACAAGGAGGATGTGCTGGAATTAGCTTCCCCTGGAAAACATTTCCTTGCCGCTTAACAAAAAGTTACACAAGCTTATTAAACACTGAACAAGAAGGTGAATACCAGAGAAGCTGTAGGTGCTGTGTGGGCTAAATCCGAGCAGCTGTGCCCACAGAGAGCACAGTAGTCCTCAGTGGCACTGGGAAGGCTCCAGCAGCAGGTGTGTGCCTGGTGATGCTGAAATGTGCCAACAGCATTTTATTTGTAGCCCCTAAGAAACCCATAGTGCAAACGGCATAGCCAGGCACCACGGGCTGTGAGCACCAGTTCCATCCGCTCCGTATCTCATCAGGGCAGCAGCCATATGCACAGCACTGTCAGCACACTCACAGGGGTGACAGAGCTGTTCTTCTTCAGGAAGCTTTAAAAGCGAGTCCGCAACCTGCTTCTCTTAGAGTACGTGCCAGTGGTAAAGTACACTCACATCTAAACTGAAACCCAGCCCCGAATCATGTCTGTTTGGGCTGCTCTGTGATTTAGCAGGGATAAAGCAGCCCTCAGTGCAAGAGAGGAGATGATAACATTGTGTGTCTTCATTAATAGTGGGAGCACCCTCAAATGCAGCAACGTGCAAGCACCATCCCGGGGCACCGCTTCTCTTTGCTGCCTTCCAGCTGTGCGGCTCCTTCTCCTGCTCCTTCTCTGCTGGGGTATGGGCTGACACCTCCAGTGCACACAGGTCTGTCTGGACCCAGACTGTCCAGCGCTTGCCAAGGGAATCCAAAGGGAACTGCAAATATCACCCGAGAGCACTACCAAAATGACTGACGGGGCTGCGGGTGCTCTCCAGAACACAAAACAGTAAAGCCCCACAGCAGGAGCATTTGCTATCACCTGAGCACAGCTGGGAAGAGTGGCTAGAAGAGACTGCTTCAAAAGCAGGGAGAAAAAGGGTTTAGCAGAAACGATTTGACAGCTGCAATCAGGCCAGGAACTGAAGGAGCTAAGGAAAGAAAGACGCAGTTGGGTAGAGGAGGAACGGTAGCAGGCAGTGCACGGCTCCTAAGATATCCTCTGCATGAGCACACACATTTAAATCTCCAGAAGCCCTATGCTCCTGCAGAGATCACTAGGCCAGCATGAGCACAGGGCTGCGAGTCTATTATTTGGCTTGGCTCTTTGCTTATATATTCAAAATGCAAAAAACCTTTCCCACCTGAAAAAGGGCATTCCACCTGATTGAGGCCAATGGTTCAACTCTGCACAGAGGAGTGATGGAAAGCTGCGGTTCCCAAACTGGCTATGCAGCACACGAGGTGCATGGGCACACAGGAACGTCCTAAAAATGCCTGTGTTCTTGCAAAGCACAGGCTTTAATGGGTAGGCTGCATCTCTATGTATAACGCCCTCCAAGAAGGTGAAGTTCAGCTTGTTGGCTCCACGTCATGGGAGGAAGATTCTCCTCTGCTGCAGGGTTCGTGTCAACACCAAGTCTGTCTCTTCTTCTCTGGTGCTGTGCGCTGGTTTGCACCTAGCACCTTTGGGAATGCCTGACCTGTGTGTGTCACGGTTATGACTCCAGCTCATATTGCTGTGTAGCTCTTGTTTTCTGTGTTTAAAATAATAAAGTGGATGCTGCAATTTTTGACAGGACCAAAGGCTGACTTTCTGGTTTGAGAGCTCTGCTGCTGCAAACAGAGCAAGACAGATGGACAAGCCAGTGGCATATGCCATTCCCTCTCTGAGTTGCATGAAAAGACATTTTCCCTAATAGAATGGGGATAAAATTCACAGTTCTCAGGGCGTTAGAGTATTTCTAATGTATGTCTCTGGGAACATGGGCTTGGGTTTTGGTGGTGGTTTTTTTTCCTTTCTTAGAGTAATTCTCATATTGTAAATCTAACAAATCTACTTTGCTACATAAGTTGTCATACCTGGAAGGAAAACACCAGACTTACGATTTTATTATTAAATCTTGCTAGAAGAAAGTGTTAGTTAAACTATTTTTCTATCTTACCCTGTAGAGATGGCCCCCAACTAAATGGATGAGCTGAGTATTTGCTGTTGTGTATGCACTTCAGCTCAGGAGCTGTAGCTCTCCAGAAACTGCAAAGCCCCTCTCAGCAGGACCTCCTCTTCTGTGAACTCTGACAGATTGTGTGAACTGGAAAGTGGCCAAATTGCAGCCCAGATAAAGGGAGCCTTTTTGCATAGTCACTAATGAACTGTCTTTGCACACTAGGCAGAGGCTGTTTTGGTGCCAGTGTTTAGGATTAAGAAATTGCCGCAGTTGGCTCAGGAGATGCAGTGGGCTTTTAAGGCAAAGCAACCTTCTGGACAGTAAACCTTTGCTAGACAAACAGGTCAGCCCACAAAGGGCAGCCAAAATCATTGGTGCTTGGGCAAAACATCATAAATTGCTTGAACTCCTTCAAGATCATCTGCTGAGAGTGGCTCATCTTCATCTGCCGGGCCTTGTAGTCGTGTTACTCCAGCAATGCCCATTGCCCACAAGTGCTTTCGAAGCCATGGGACAATGTGGAACAGACGGTCATAGTGCTGAGAAATTAGATTAAATTAGCAGGAATTAACTGTGATGAGACACTTCTTCCCAGGTAAACTGGGAACACTGAGGAAACAGAGCACTTCTCCATCCTCTACCACAGCACTGAACCGGGGGAGAGATTTCCTATGCAGGCATGTCATCCAGCCCTCCAGCTTGGAGCCAGGCTGAAGTCTGACCCCCATCCTGAGTTTCATCCCCTGGCTCACAGCCTGCTGAGCAGGGGGAGCTGGAGGCAGCGCAGCCTCTGGTGCTTTCTCAGCTTCTGCATCTGCCCTCCTGCAGGGCCTGTCCATGCATGGTCTGGCTGGAAAGGTCTCCGCAGCAGCCCCAGGGTGGGATGGGCTGCCTTGGACTGGGCCGTGCTCTGGGTCAGCCCTGGGGTTGGGGTCCAAGCACAGGGAAGATGCTGACCCCTGCTTTCCCTCCGTGCTCTGCACTGGAGGTTGGGTGCCCTGCTCATCCTCAGAGAAGGACGTATCAGGGTGCCATCTAGTGCCAGACCTGCCCAGTAGTGTGGGATGCTGGGGACATGGGCGCTGCTGCCCCAGGACATGGTGAGAGCAGAGCACCCAACTGCGTGGGACCCAGGAGCCCTGCAGCTGCAGTAGTGAGCTGTCACGGAGGAGGGGAGAATCCTTTCGCCATCTCCCATAGCGTGACTGGGATGTGCTGCATGGTCATGGACCACCCGCCCTTCCCTTCGTCACTGAGGAGGGAAATGATGGCAGTGTGGCCTGGATACAGAAGGCAATGGCTGCTTTGTGCGATGGTCATACACAGAGGGTGGCAGTGCCCACACACAGCAGAGCCCCAACTTGTTGGGTCTGCACGCATGGTATGGTTTCTGCTGGGAACAGCCTGTCTCTGCCAGAGACAAGGCCATAAACATTGCTTCCATGAGCAGGAAATTCCCGTAAGAGAGGAAACACGGCTGGGCTCTGGCCAGTGAAACTAAAAGCCGCAGGTCACAGACATGGTGAAAAACTTAAAAATATTACTCAGAGGGACTGATGTCCAGGGAATTGTCATGTGAATGGAAAGATTCCCTGAAAAAAGCTGAATTTGTCAGAGGACTCGCTCTCAGCTTCTTATTCTGCTCAGACAAAATTCTTCAAGAGAGGAGTGCGGTCACCCTCGGTGACCTGCGTATTCCTCACTCCTTTCATTAACTGCAACTTATTCTGTGGGTAGCTTTTGAAGGTAAAGGCAAAAATCATCCATTAGCTTTCCCTTGTTAAACTGGGGCTGAACCCCAGCTGAGTCCAGCTGCTGGGCAAGGCTGGGTGCTGTGCAGGGCCCCTGGGGAGAGGGAAGGATGTCAGTCCCCAGGGAAGGACACCAGAGCACCAGCCAACCTGCCAGGGTCTGGGCTGATGGGGGGAGCACCCAGTGCGCTTATGGCTTCGTAACGCCTTGTCTCCTCCTGGGAAGTGTCTCCCGCTGGCACTGCTGTGCTTCGTTTTGCCTCTGCTAATGAGGGGCTGCAAGCCTGGCGGCTCTGTTGTACCTGCCGCTCAGGCGCCCAGCCGGTGCACCAGCGCGCTTGCTGCACGCTGGCCCCACAGACTCTCAAGACAAGCTTTGAAGGATGCTTACACTATTAATGGGGAATATTTATAACTGTTTATCTCTGTCAGTTGGGTGGAAAAATGCCAGATGTGTCGTTTGCCTTCATTACACAGACATCTCTCGCGTTATCTGGATCAGTGCTTTTAAGCAGTGTGTCACTACTAGGGAAAAGCTCATTTCTTCTGTGTGGTGTTGACGTTTATAGGATCTCCCTTAGAGAGTATGGAGAGCAACACCTTGGAGGCAAGACTCTGTACAGGACAGACCTCTGTCCTCCACTGCTCTGGATATTAGTCTCGTGGAAGGAAAAGGGAGTAGCAGAGCTGAGAGCCTTCTAACTGGGGATCCAGAGCAGCCAAGGCTGCCTGGACTGGGCACTGCAGCCTCGGAAAGCAGTACCCTATCCCTTGGACTGGCTCATTGGGGATGGCTGCAGGCTGGCTTCATGCTGTGGGGCTCGGCTGGCTCTGGGTAAATGCAGCCAGGCATGGGAAGGATGGGTGGAGTTGCTGGCACCAAGCAGGGCTGGTGCCGCTGGGGTCGACTGGCCGGAGAGCGGCTGCCCCTTCACAGGGCCATGATGTGCTCTGCCACCACGGTGCCAGCACCTCTGGGGCAGGGGCCACCCTGGGGCTGTGTCCCATGCTCAAACACAGGCTATAGTGCTGTCTGCTACTTAAGGTTACAGGATTAATTACCCTTCTTGACAACTGTAAGGTCCAAACGGGTGCACTACCTCAATACAGAAGCTTCTGTAACTGTTTCTTGGAGTTGATACCACGTGCCACCCACCACCACTTTGGAGGCATGAGGAAACCCACCAGACAGGGCCGTTTGTAAGCTGTGAGAGCAGGTAGGGGCTCTCAGCTGGGCAGGGGGTCCTGGAGAGCACAAACACCCCATGTGCAAGAGAGGCAACTGAGAGTCATGCAGATATCCCTTCCAACACAGAACAAGGGAGAAAGATAAGAATGGCTTAAATAGAAAGAAATTGTCTCCAAATAAAATGTTTTTCCTCATTTCCCATGATACAGTGAAATTTCTTCATGGGCAGATAGTCAGAGTAGAGTCCATTACACTCCACAGTTTTTGCCTTGAAACATAAATAGCTGCATATCATATAAGTGTTTGTTATGAGGAAATGCGTATGCTAGAAAAAGTTAGACATTAAATCATTATTTCATGCAGAAAGATATTGCTGAAGGGAGAGGATTACTTACTATATTAATTCTGTCCTTCAGCTACCCGTACATCTCTCTGCACATAATGACTTTAGTCACAAAATGTATTGTGGAAACAATCCTGGTTCCTCTCAACTCCGATTTCCTCGGAGACTGCGCATGCAGTGCACCCTCCCTCCCGGCCCCGTGCCCAGGTACAGCACAGGGGGCAGCGGGGCAGCAGGGGCAGTGGGGCAGCCCCCATCCCAGGCAGCCCACCCCACAGCAAAGTGCAGGAGGGGTCTGCAGGAGGGCCCTCCATCCTGCCTCTGAGGATGGGGAGAGGGGAGAGGATCCAGCGGCTGTGGGCCCTTTCCTTCCCTGCACAGCTGCTGGGGGATGGGGGATGCCCACCTCCATCCAAGGGGCTCCTCAGCTGCACTGAGGCAATGTCCACCCTAACCATGAGCCAACAAACCAGCCTTCCTTTGCCAACACAGGAGTCAAGCACAGGCTTCACAGCTTGTCCTGCAGCACAGTGAGTTAGCAGCAAATAAATGTTGTCTTCACAGTGGCTGAGGTCTCTTAGCTGTGCACAGCCCCTGCTGCCCCCACTGCCACGGCTGCCAGCCTGGCACAGGGCAAAGCCCCGGCCCTGGTCCTCTGAGGGTGCTGGATCCCACCGAGTTCCTTTGCTGGGCTGCCTGGCAGATCCTCTCTGACACAGGTGAGATGTGTCCTACCCCACCCCGAGCAGCCATGGGGCTGGACGCTGGCAGTATGGGGAGCTCTCTGCATTATTCTGCAAAGCCCCAATGTCTTTCTCCTCTGCCATCCTAGAGCATCACTAGGTTAGAGCAGAAATTTCTGTTAATCTGTAGGTAAATCCTTGCATGGAGAAACCTTCTGATCTGGCAGCCTCTGTCCTTGCATTGGGTATATATGGGCAAGTGCTTGTATCTATTGGGCTATTATTAGACCTTGTGTTACACCTAAAAATTTCCAAAATATCCCTGTTGGTGGTGTAAAGTAATACTGAAGTGACTCTCAAATTATTTCTTCTGATTCCAAGTCTTTTACCTGAAGTCGGAAGAGCTTCTTAAAAGGCATCAAGAATTTTCTAATCAGTTTTGGTTTTTTTTTTTCCGGCAAGTGACTCACAGAGGGATAGTTTCTGAGGTCAGCAAAACCAAAAAAAACGTGAGCAAAAGGCACCATGAAAGCTGGGGAGGTGAGAGCATCGGTTTGTTTTGATGCTTCTGCCTGGAACAACTGGGACGTCGCAGCTTGTTGGCACAGGGCGCAAAAGCCACTGCACTGCACTGCACGGGGGTCACAGGCACCCGGCGCCGTGCCAAGGAGGCAGTGGCAGAGGGCAAGGGGCTGGAAAAAGGAGTTTATTCATGCTGACAAAGCTATAACAGGTCATTGTGGGTTTGCAACCTGGGCAGCTAAATAATCCCTGTGTTGCTCTCCTCCAAGGCTCGGGTGTCAGAGAAAAACTCTTTGTTCCAGTATGTGAAAGCTGATGGCTGGAGCTCTTGCCTGATGCTCTGGTTTCCTGTATTTGCTGATGTAAGTGCAGAAAGCTCAGTGCTACACACAGGATAGGGAAAAGCAGTAAGCAACAGGGTCTTATATCACCATCTAGCATGTCATCCTTATTCAAAGGGCTCTGTTTGAAACCTGGCATCGGCATATACAGAACATGTTGCATCTTTGCTGGTACCTCTTCAATCTGGTTTGCAAGGCATCCTGGAGGATGTGACCTTGGAAGGCAGGTGGAATATTGAACCTGCATAGTAAGAGTATCTCCGCATCAGTGGCAGCCTGTTGGGTACAGGGCAGTTAATAAATAATGAGGATGTCAAAGATAACAGCAGGGAAGTGGGAGCAGGTAACAGCTTTGCAGCCAGCTTTCTGACAGCCGCCTGGCAACGTCCAATTAAGAGGCGCGCACCGCCGTTCAGCCCAGCGCGGAGTGTGTCCGGCACCAGGACCGGGGGTGTTGAGATGCTGGCACCAGGGCAGCCTGCAGCACTGTGTTTGCAGCACACACTCCTAAAGGCGGAGGGAGCAGGCAAATGCTTTGCAGAGCTGTGTGGGTCTTCTGGGGAGCAAATCCCTGGAGGAAGAGGAAAGGCACCTGGCTATGGCACTGGAGAGGCAAAACGGCAGTGGATTGCTGGGAGGAGTGACACTCGCTGGCCCAACATGAAGGGGTGTGCAAAGGATGGTGAAGCCCTGCATGGAGCAGGGGAAGGAGACATTGCAAGAGACGGCTGGATCAGCTAAATGCAGGACTTCCTTTCTCAGGGCTTGCAAGAGAGGAGCACATTGGCCCTGGCCTCATGCCGAGGTGCAAGCACTGCCAGGGCAGCTTCTCAGGACTACAGCCCCTGCTCACACAGGTGTTTCTTTTAAGGGTTGCATTATATCATGCCACAATTCAAATATTAGGAATCTGACTATATTTGAGGTGTAATTGATCTTCTGACTTTTTAAACATCTGGTAAGAGGGGACTACTTTCCAAACAGCAAAATCTACACCAAAATGATCTTGATTTGAATAATAAGTATTCCATCCTTGTTTGGTAAATATACCCAGTGTTAATGGTGCTTAATGGTGCTTGTAATTGGTGTCTAAAGTTATTTAAAAGTAAATTTACTAGAAAATAATTAGCAATTTTATAGTTCACTACTTCCTAATTTTGTTGATAAAAGTTTTTCAGTGGTTTTTATCAGATGACACAATAGGGCTTTGCTGTGAAATAGCTTTTTTCAAACTAGCAGGAAATTGTGGGCACAAAATAAGATAGAAAAATTTTCCCCCTAATTTCTTTGCCTGGCAGCCAGCCCTCTCACTCCTTTTATTACGCACTGATTTATCCTTAATCAGCAGCAAGTGAAACATCCCAGGCATTGCTTGGGGATTTGTTCTTTGTGACCTTGGGCGATGCACCCCAAGCTGTGAGGCCAGTGAGGAAATCTGTGCCCCACTGCAGGGACACGTCCTGCTGTCCCCCACTGCTGGGACAAGCCTGCTGTCCCCCACCACAAGGACAATCCTACTGTCCCCAGTGCTGGGTCTGGGGGGCCGGTGGATGGTCCCTGCCTGCAGAGGAGAGCAGTGGTTGTACTCTCCATGGGTCCCTGACCTGATCCCATGCAGGACATCTCTGGGGACACTGCTCATCAGGCTGGAAACCCCTCCATGCCTGGGACCCTGCAGGTTGAGTGCTGGCCCGGGCAGTCCTGATCCTGGTCCTGGTCTGGTCCTGGTCCTGGTCCTGGCTGCGGCATGCGCCTTCCCCCGGCCCTTTTGGCACCACTGGGACCGCATCCCATGGAGCAGGTCGGGGCGGCCGCTTAGGGTGGACTGGCTGATGGTGGGTCACGGCCAGCACCCACCACAGGTCTGCTGCTCGCAGGGTGTTGGTGCTGCTGGGGGGTGCTGGGAGAAATGGAGCAGAGAAATGCGGCTGCTACAATGTTTTATTGTTTAGTGCTGTGGGTTCAAGTGTTCAGTTCAGGATTTTCATATTGTTCAGGTACAGAGTGACACGGACAGACAGAGACGCATTTGGGAGTAGGCGACAGCACAGCAGTTTGGTTTCAGAAAAGACTAACTCCATTTCCAGTCTCTGAACCATGAAGTACCAGCTTTTCCAGAACAATGAATCACCCAGTCTGTGTATAAAATTAAATATAATTTATGTTTTGCTAATTGAAATCAAATACAAAATTCAATTTCCTGTGTATTCTAATGCTGACATTTGAATAGTTTAAAAAAAAAGTGTTATTAACCTGACTCCCTCTTGTTTGGCAGGCCACTCTCTGGCCAGATAGAAAATAATTCCCCTGTCAAGCCCCTGCATTAGCACAGCAGACACAGGGTACATTTCAGAAAAACAGAAAAGATTATATCCCCCCCGTGCTGCCCGTGCCCCCAGCCCGTCCCCAGGGCGGCTGGCACGTCCCTGCTCCCTTCCAGCACTGCGAAGGGCCCAGTGGCACTGTGGCGGTGCGCAGGGAGGCAGGGGGTCCTGTCCCACCATGCTGGGGTGTTGGTGTCCGCAGGGCAGCCGCTCAGGGGTGGAGGAGCGTGGCTGCCTCTCCATGCCAGGTGCGTGGCGGCTCCTCCCAAGCTGGAGATTACAGCCAATACAAAAAATAAACCTCTGAATATATGGCAGAAAGAATGGGAGTGAGAGTTCAGGGCTGGTGGGCGAGGCACAGGCAGGCCCAGCACCTCCCGTGGCCAGACGTACTTCTGTAAACCATCGGGTGGCCCCTCCTGGGGGGGCCAGGGGGCCAGGCCCGGCTGCGCCCTGCTCTGGGAGCCCTCCTCTGGGAGCCCTCCTCGGGGAGCCCTTCTCTGGGAGCCCTGCTCCAGGGCCTTGTTCCAGCTGCAGGACTGAGCCCCAGGCACGACTGTGCTTCGTCCCAGTGCAGAATGGATGCTTCTGCCTGGCCCAGCCACACGCCATGACTTCCCCAACAGGGTTCTTCATTGGGTTGTAATTCTCAGACAAAGACGTGTTTTTGGATCTCCTGTCCCTCCAGTGGTGGGCACGATGAGAAGAGTGATGGTGGCTTGATGGCAGCTGGGGACCAGAGGCTCTTCCTGGGAGAAGGTTGCCTGAGCTGCCCAGGGAGACATGGGGCAGCACTCAGACCAGACCAGACGAAGGCTGGAGTGTGCAGGGAAGCCTGCTGGGTGGGGATGCCCTCAGGGGCTCTTTCAAGCTCAAGGAGACCTTGCTTGGAGAAAAACTGCTCCTGTTTAAGCTGTCGATGGGGGCTGAGAGAGTCCAAGCTTTGGCCATGGAGGCGATGCACGGTGCCATGCTGATGGCCATAACAACTGCAGTCAGGCACAGCTGCCAACCTGCCCGGTCCCGGTGACGCCATGAGCTGGACCGTGTTCCCCCACAGCCAAGCCCCTCTGGCAGGCACCAGGGCCACTGGTCCCACCATCTCCACTGGCAGGCTCCACTCAGCACCGTCAGGGCCAGCCCACCATGGCGTTGGGGCTGCAGCACGCTGGGAACAGGGAAAAATTTCTGAATATCTCTTTGGTGAGGAGCCTGGACACTGGGCCTTGATGAGCCCCTCATCCTCCAGCTGAATCCATCAAGCAGTTTGCACCAAATTGTGTAACAACAGTTTTCACGTAGGAGCTGATCTGACATTTTAATAATGTGGGAAACACTGTAAAATTATTCCTATTACATACTTCCAATTTTCATGTAATAATTTTGGGATTTGTGGGTCTGTGAAAAACTGCGTTATGTCAGGAGCTGTTTTTAAATCTAATCAGGCTAATAGGAACTGACATGATGTTAGCAGGGACCTTGCGGTGCCCCTCCAGCATGGCCCATGGTGTAAATTTTCCAAATGGCTTCAGCTCTTTTTTCATCCAATCCAAGGCACCACCACCACTTCATGGTGTAATGAACCGCAGGACAGGCCATGAAACCCAAAGCAGGTTCAGCTTGTTACCCAACGTGACAGCGATTTCATTTGGTTAGCTGCATCAGTAGGGATTTCTTGCCACCTTAATCAAAACTGAGTCTTGGTCCTCCCACAGCGATTCTACACTGCATCTCTGCTGCCTTCCAACAGCCAGGGAGCCGGCACCAGAAAGGGGACCGGGGACTCACACACAGCTGCGCTCCACTCAGGAGGCATCCTCACCACTCATTAAACCAAAGGAGGCAGCCAGCAATATTTGAATGCCCTTAGCAATCACCCATGCAAAGGGACCATTTCAGCAGCGGTAGCTCTGCGTTTTTCCTTTTGTTCCCTCTCTTACTGTTTTTCTCTCAGTAATAGAGATAGAAACAGTGCAGCTGTGTCAAAGTGCTGCTGTCCTGTTCTCCACTGGTTCCAGCATGCAGCTGTCATCACATTGCTGGAGGATCCAGTTGGTATATGGGTTTATTCTACAGTTTCTACGAGGATTTGCAAATTTGGTTGACTTGGTCATTTCCACTAGCAAGCACATATTTTTTGCACAGAGCAGTGCTCACCCTGGGAATTAATTGCTTTTTTGTAATTCTGAAGTAAAGATGAAGGCTGCTTCCCCATTTTGCAAACCTGGCTGTCAACAGCAAGGAGCAGAGATCTCATTTTCAAGGTGCAAATGAAGGGCTGTCCCCCACGCCCCTGCCCTGCAGTCACCCCCTCAGCTCCCACCAGGAACGCCCAGCTCCAACCCATGGAGCAGGGAACAGGACGGCCTTGCCGGGCGGCACTGCACAGGCATGGGCGGCTCTGCACTGCGCCTCGGCAGCCTGGCTGGGCAGCAAGACCCTGGCTCACTCCAAGCGGGTGCCTGGGAACGGTCTTCGGTATGGCTTCCAGGAGGAGCGGGGGGCCCGGGGAGGCCCCAGTTCTGATCTCACTGAGCATCCCAGTAAAGCAGGAACAACTCTCTTCCAACAGTGGTGTTACACCCATCTGTCAGAGGAGAATCTGGCCCAGGTGTTTTGTGGCACTTGGTAAATACTAGTTTTAGTGCAACAAGTAATTGAAACGTCTGGTGCAAATGACCTTTCTGTACATATAGTTCCTTTGCAGCATAACTGGCTTTATTCCTTCCACACACAAATACCAGTGTGCATGTGAATGCACATGTCCTGAATTTACCAGATCTGATGCTGCTGTTTGGGCAAAACTAAAAGCCAGGGCAGGAGAAATGAAATCTATGGGTTTGTCCCAGTGCTGCTGGGTTTTGTGAGCCACCTTCCCACTCAGCTAGCTGTGGCAGGAGATGCTGGTCCTGCCTGCCTGGCTGCAAGGGGGACACCAGCAGCAAAATGTCGACACAAAGCATCCCATCACCCCGAGGAGCCCTCTCCTCCTCCCACCTGCCGCCTCATCCCTCAGCATCACGGGGAGAGAGCCCAAGGGCAACCCAAGGTGACATGCCACTAAGGTTTCAGAGCTGGAAACATGGGGCGGCTTTGGCTACAACCCTGACAGCGCAAGAGTCTTGCGCTCGCAAGGCTGAGCCTCTAGCCCCAAGTGAGTTTTGGGTCTCTAACAATGATTCACATCTCAAAAGAAAAGAGCTTTTTTCCTGATTTCATGGTTCTACTTATCACTTTCTTCCTGCTCCCACTGGAAATCTTGGCCCGTCATTTGGTAAAACATGACATTGAAGGGTTTGTAAAACTTCCGCAGTCTGTGAATGACATCTGGGTCTATTTTGGGGTGAGTTCGACCCTTGGACTTGCCCAAGCACCGGGGAGCACTGCTGTCCTCTGGCTTCTTTAGACAGGGGAACCCCTTGGTTTTATTAAAATAAAAATGTTTCTCTGTCACAATCCTCTTGAGGCCCAAGAAGTCCTGGACCTTGGCCATTTCCCCGGCCGGGTCAGTGATGAGCCTCTCACCACTGACAAAAAGGATTTGGGAGAGGGGGAAGTACTGGAGCCAGTTCTCCAAGTGCAGGGCGTAGATCCCGATGCGGATCGCACTCCAGGAGGCATCAATCAACCCCAGGGTCCGGTTCTTGAAGGCCAGCACCTCAAAGGTGGGGATCTCTGGCTTCTTGGAGAGCGTCTGCGTGTAGTCCGAGATGGCCCGGGTGACCGGGTTCCTCACCACCACAATCAGCTTCGTGTCCTTGGCCATACAATGAATGCGCCTAGGGGCCTCGTTGGTCACGAAGTAGCTGGGGGTCTTCTCCATGGTAATCTGGCCGTCCAGCGTCTTGGGCATCACATTCCTGTGCAGAAGCAGAGGAGGGGTGGTTAGCAAGGGGCCAGGCATGGGCGGACACCTCAGTGTCCCTCCTGCTCCCTGCAGATGTTAGTGGGACGTTCAGGAGGAGAGATGCTGCACACCTGCGGGCCCTGGGGACCAAAGCACTTCTGGCCTTGTTTCTTCTTGGACCCTGGACATGGCGGGCACCTGAAGTGTTAAATTAACCTTGGTAACACATTATACAGTCAATTCGCCATAGGCATATGTAGACAAAAGTTAATTGACAATAAACCTGTACAATACCTGTCTGTTCAGCAAGCCATCTGCTTCCATTTGCTCAATTAAGCCTATTCACTTCAGAGCCTTGTACCAGAGTGGTGCAGTTAGGATTACACAAGACCTTTTTGTTATGATGACATGCTTTTAAATGTCTCAGCTAATAAAACTTAATACAGAATAAGATCCCTTGCTTCTAGTACAATAATTAAATTTATTTACTATCTTGTGTGTGAGAAAGAATGACTTTTCTTTTATCTCTAATTCACATGCTCTGTCAATAATTAATTGCTGCTGGGTTTTGAGCTTCCTGTGCAAGCACTTTTATTAGCCAAAAGGAATTTGCCTACTGGATAAATTAGCATGTAGCAAGACTTTCCTGGATAGCATATTACCATATTGTAAAATGAAACTGCAGTGAGATAGCATTTATATCTAAGAAAATGAAGAGGTAAATGCTTGTCCCAGCTGCCCCCAGTTAAAGATTATCATAGCAAACCAGAAGGTATTAAATGAAGAGCATTACAGCCTCTTTCACACCTCCTCAGCTGCCGGGTGCTGGAGAGGCCGGAGGGCAGTGCTATGAGCACTACCCACCTCCCACTCCTGCCTGCACCGTGGCCGTGGGCAGCCCCCACCCTGCCACCGTACCCCCTGCCCTGCTGGGTTCCTCTCCAGCACCTGCTGTGTCATCTGCAGTAGAGATGCCCAGGTGGGAAACCGGCTGGGTCCCGAAAGCCATGAAATGCCCCACCTCACCCGCCGGCAGGGACCCATGCAGCCGCTGACCCGTGCAGCACAGAGGGAGAACCACTAGCCCCTGATGCCCTTCCCAGTGCCCTCTGCATGGACTGGGCGAGGTGAGACAACGCAGGAGGCCGTGGAGCCGTGTCTGCCAGAGTGCTCCCGCACAAGGCTTTCCATACCCACAGCGTACCTGTTCAAAGGTTTTACAGGCATGGTTTTGACTGCTTCATAAGTGTGTTTTAACAATATTTTTATCTTAAGTCTTTCAAATACTCGTGCCTAGGCACACCCACACGAGGCGTAGTTTGTTTAACCTCTTGTTGGCTAATTTGCCCTGAAGACACGGTGCCTGACGGTGCTGCTGCCTGGGAGGTAGAGGAGGAGTGGTGTTGCTGCTCCCGGGAAGCACTTGCGGCACTGGCCAAGTCTCCTGCAGCAGATACGGAGGACAGAGATGCTCAGGGTCTTGCAGGATTATCCCTTCATAACACAACTATTTTTAGTACAAACATATGGTGAGGAAACAATGTGAATAGGCTGAAAATGGTTCTGTAAGAGCACCTTGGGCACCGGCGACCGCAGCGATGCTGACGTCAAACCGCTGAGCCCCGGGAAACAGCCATTTCAGGAATTACGCAGCTGAAGACTGCAAGCAGAAGTGGCTTGTCAGGCAAGGCCCAGCTAAATTTGCCTGTCAGTGTTGCCTCATATTTGTGACTGCTAAATGCAGGCTTGCTTTAAACCTCCCCGTAATTTGTGTATATATTGCTGGTGTAATCCATCCAACGGGGCTTGTTTTGCCAAGGTGCTGCTGGAGGAGGTGCCAGGTCTCCTGTCAAGGCAAGAGCGAAGCGGGGTTTGGTGCTGCCACAGGGCTGCTCATGCCTTCAGCATTTTTGGGTGAAGAGGACAGCAGGGTCCTATGGCTCCCCCTCACCTGCAGTCAGCATCTGTCCTGTTGAAAGATCTCTAGTTGAGTCCTGACAATGGGGGTTTGTAGGGGAGCAGGGCTGCAGGACTCCAGCTGACCCATTTCAGGGCCAGCACACTGGTGGCCATGTCCTGCCAAGTTACTCATCCCTCCAGCATCATGTCCCACGAGAGCTGCCTTCCTGAAGCGGTAGGGTGTCTGCAGTCCTGTCTGCTGCCCAGAGCACTTTGGTGCTTTGACTCTGCCTTACGTCAGCTGTCTAAGTAGCAGTGATGTGCAAGGAGCAAGGATTAGTCAGAATGATGCATCTTGAGGTATTTTATCTTAAGAAAAGCCTGAACAAATTAAGAGGGATGCAAGCACTTGGGGACTGCAGATGCTGCAGAATTACAGACTGGCTTTCCTGGGGGGGGATGTGGCACCCTGATTTAACAGCCCTGTAGGAAGGAAGCATCTTTTATGGCTATCCACATCACAGCAAGGCCCACAGCGTGATCAGGGATTGAGTCCTCAGATGCCCACTGCTGTACAAATAGGGTGGCCTTCAGCTGAGCATGAGGTTGTTTAAAGGAGTGGTGCAAGGAAAGCGCACAGAAAATGAGACCGGGAGGTTGAGCACATGGGCAGGCAGCACTTGCCCTGAGGAAGACTGGAGCAGAAGTGCTCCCTGCTGCTCTCCGAAAGTGTATGATGGACACGAGCCCTGATGGCCAGAGCGGGGCTTCCCCTCCCCAGCACCATGTGGCACCCATGCTCCAGCTTGCCACCCCGGCTGGGGGCAGCAGCTAGCTGGGCACAGGCACCACCGGCTGCAGGGAGCAGTGGCTGGCAACCAACCCTGTAAGGGTATCCTGCCAAACTCCCAGAGCGGCACCAGGGCTCACCCGACTTCTCAGTCTCTGCATGATTCTGACCGCTGTTTGTATTCCCATGGAAATTGCATTCACTCAGCAGCACATCTCTGAGAGCGACTGGCCAAAGATAACCCTCAATTTCAGGATGTGACCCGCTGCAGAAATCTCCCAGCTGCAGAGTCCCGCTCACTGGCTTTGGCAGGCGCTGCCTTTGCATGCACAGCGAGCTTGCAGCGCACCAGTCATTTCTGTGTTGCCCACAAAATACAAGTGTGGCTGTGTAAAATTTCCTGTTTCATTTTTTTTATTTTTTTAAATATTGCTTAACAAACTTGGAACTGAAACGCTAAAACTTCTGCACGGAAATTAGGTCTTGGTCTTAATGTGACAGAGCAGTGAAAGGAAGGAGGAGAGCTGGCGTGCTGAAAGGGAGGAGGGCTGGCAGCTGCTGAGGGCTGCCATAGGCAGCACCGCTCTGTGCGGCTGCTCTCGCAGACCGGGTGCTGATTGCCGGCGGTGGACGAGGGGGAGCGATCCACCTCCAGCAAGGGCGAGGGCCACAATCACGGGGTGTCCATTCCCCATAGCAGCACCAGACACCCTGGGCCCAGCCTTGCAGGTGCAACTCGCTGGCAGGACCCAGCACTGAGCCCATGCCAGCAGCCAATGCAGCAAGCTAAACTATCTTATAAAAGCTGTTTAGAGAAATGACACTGAAGAGCAGGCCAGCAAGGACCTCTGAACAATGACTCCATTTCCCTGCTACCAGGATCTCTCTTTGGATCAAGTGTTTTTCTCTGAACACACTCAGCTGCAGGGGCTCAATCACTCCCCACCATCACCACCTTCTGCTGCACTCACTACTTGCCTGGAGAGGCACGAGCAGCACAGTGATATTGCTGTCTGTGGTTCTCCCCCCGACGTCCGATCTAGCCCTATCCTGGCAGGGTGCTTGCAGCGTTGCCATCTCCCTCCTGCTGCTGCATCATTTGTCATCCACCCAGATGCCAGGAGGCAACACCGCTCCTGGCTGTGCTGGCTGTGCTGGCTGATGTTTAGCCATTGCAGTCATCTGCATGTTGCAACCTGCTCCTCCAGTGAGCATGACTCAGGTGTGGTGCTACATTGGTCTTGCCAGGCTCCAGTCCTTGGGGCAGCATCTGGCACTGGAAACTACTTTGGCAGTTTCCAGCCCTGTTGGGATGAGCACTGCACACAGACAGAGCCACAATCCCTGCCCTGAAGAGCTTCCAGAAGAAGAACGGGACCCTGTGAGGAGGAGTGGCAGCCAAGCTGCAGGAGCCAGCACCTGTGGCTGTCCTGGGGCTGTGCAGTTGGCCTCAGAGAACATGTGGAGGAGTGAGGCAAAGAACTGAGACCAGGGGAATAAAGGTGCTTCCAATCCAGTGACTTTGCCCAGGGCGCTCCCCGAACAGGTTTCTATTGAAGCATTAATTACCCAAATCAATGTGTTACTCTTCTGTTCCTTGCTCCACAAAATAGTTATTTTATCATCAGTTATAACTAGTAATTTGTATGCATTTCCTTTTTAACGGATTCCATCACAAGCTAGCTGCAGACCACGTTTTACCCTGCTGCTTGCTGTCCTGTGCTAACACCCAGAGCACCTCCAGAGTACCAGAGCTGCCAGCCCCCAATGACTAGAGGTGCTGCAGCCTGGGTGGTGGCTGGGAGTTTTCCTGCCAGGTCGCCTGTCTCTGATACCAGTCAGTAATGGGAGTCCCCGAGGAAGGACCGAGAATCTCTCAACCAGCTATGGGATTACTCTGCTCATGCTCCTTTCCTCCTGATTCCTAACACTGAAGATTTGATGAAGTCCTGAAGCAGAAGCTTTTAATATTGCTTCCCAGTCTCTGTAGTTAGTGGCAACTCTAGATATGGTTAACATGCACAGACCTGTCCAGTCCCTCCTGTGTCTTGCTAAATTCTGTGCTCAAAGACATCAAGCAGCAACAGGGTCCATGGACTCATCGCTCAGTGCTCGAGCAGTGTTTGTCCTTCGTGCTGGCTCTGTATTTACTGCTGTCCTGCTCTGTGAGGATGGGAGAACGGAGCTCTCTGCCTTCTCCCTTTATCTCGACCTTCATTTTATACCATGGTAAAGCTCGAAAGGGCTAGACCAGCTCTGATGCTCCCTTTGCCAGCAAGGTCTCAGTTCACAACAGGTTCTCCCAAAGCATCCTTTCCATATTCTGAGCGGGGATGAGGCTCTGGGGAGGCTGACCTGGGGCTGTCGTTACTGCTCCCACTGCTGCTGCTGGGAGCTTGGATCAGTGCTTTAAGACAAGAGGGTCAAATGCGACCAACGGCATTGCAGTGAACTTGTGGTACGTGGCACTACAGGGAACGGGAAGAGGCAGCTCTGATTTTTGAGTGAAGAGGGCATCACCTGAGACAGCAGTGGCCTGGATAACAGGAGAAGCAGCAGCGTGTAGAAGTCCTTCTACCTTGCAAATGGTGCTGGACTGCCAGGCAAGCACAAAACATCATTACGCCGTGGTGTTCAATTATCCTGACACCCGCGCAGCAGCAATGCACACTTGTTTGTGCTGTCTTGAACAAGATAAGCTGTTTTCCTATGCAATTGTCTAAGCAGAAGGAGGGACCAACACAGGCAGAATTGGCTGGTGTATGCTCCTCTGAGTCAGACACCCTGGCAGCATGCAGCAGGCTGTCAAATGTCAAAATGTGGTGATTATGAGATGCTAAAAGCTCTGCTGGACTACAGACTCTCAGACAATAGGGCTCGAGGGGACCATTGCCATAGTCAGCTCTGACCCTCTGCATCGCACAGGCAGACCTGCCCTGGGCCACCCACACGGCTGCCTCCACCAGCACCTCTGCTCTGCAGCAAAGAGCTCCGGGGAGCCGAGGGGCCAGGCGGCCCTGGGGTAGCTCCCGGGGTTGGTTAACACCACTCGCTGCTACTTAGCGCCTCGGCTGCAGTGTGAATTGGTCTAGCCGCAGCCACTGGCTTATTCGTTTTTTATAATACATCTTTGTATCTGCTTTCTCTCCTAGCTGACAAGATGCTGTTCTGCAAATAAGCGCCTGTGGACTCTCAAACTAAAATCTCAGAGCAAATGGGGGCTGGCTGGGCCCCTGCCCCTTGTGCCGAAGCTCTGGGTGTGCAATCAGACCAGAGGGTGTAACTAATGGTGTTTGTGCTGCATTTGCTCCTGCTCCCCCCAACCAGCATCTCCCTGGCACTGCGAGCTGTCTGCAGCTCCTTGGACATTTGGGCAGGTTCCCAAGGACCCAGTGCTTGCACAAGCCTTTGTTTGCTTTGTATTAGGGATTGTGTCTGTGATTTGTGTGTTGTTAGATGTCAGTGCTTTAAGAGATGAAAATTCATCAGAATTCTGAGGAGGTACTGCTGCTCTCCTTCACGCACCCCGCCGCTCCTGCCCATCCCACCGCTGGCAGGGCTGGGTAACCAGGAGCGGGGTTCCCTCTCCTTCCAGGCACTGCCATGCCATGGCAATAGCCCCTTCACAGACAGTTTTGTAAACAAGAATTTTGGTCCCCTCTGCTCTAGGGTCAGGGCAAGAATCGTCTTGCCTTTAATATTATACTTAGTTAGCTTTTACTTTAAATTATGGTTTCAATAAGCTGTTGCAAAAAAAAAACTCAAACCTCTAAGCCTTTTCTCTGTGGTGGGGATGCTTCAGAAAATACACTGGAAGCAAGTTTTAGTAGCTGATGTTCAAGTATAAAACAAACACACCAGGAGTTTATAAAAGAAGCACGAACAAACTATTAATTACAATGGCCCCTTCAGATGATGTTATCACAGTAAACAGGAGCCAAGAAATTGCAGAGCTAATAATCTGAAAGTGTTGCTACATTTAAGGACTGTGTTTAATTCCATGCACAATAAAGACAAATGGATAGATAGGTTGGCACCGAGGAGAGACAGCAGGGAAGTAGCGATCAAGGAAAAGAGGAGGAAAAGCAGATTCAGCTTTTGCTGTACAGTTTTAAGGAAAACATTGAGAGCTGCAGTGCGTCCTCGAGACAACCCTGGCCCTGCAGAGCACCAGAACTACTGCAGCTCTGGGATTCACACACAGAAATGCTTTTTCCCAAAGTCTGCCTTATTTCAGAGTTACTTTCTAGGTGCTGCCGTTCTTGGGCAGGCATACAGACCGCCTCACTGAGCTCCCCCAGTAAAAAGGCAACTGTGAAGGAGGCTTGAGCCTGTCAACCCCAAGAGCCAGCACGTCCTGCGCACATCCTGCTGCACGCAATAGCTGTTGCCAAGCATGCAGCAGAGAACAATACACGGCACCGCAGGCTCCTGTTGCTGAGAATGACAAGGGCGTTAAACCTGAAGCAGCCGAGCCTCTGGCACGGTGGGAATACCCCTCAGAGCAGTTAACCTTCACAGAGCTGCCGCCATGTGCTCTGCCCTAATTGCACGCGTGCCAACAGAACACTAACCAGCTCTGCATGCTTAGGCAGGATGCAACGCTCAGAATTGTTCTCCTCCAGTGGCTGCTGCAGAGCTCTTTGCCATGCTGGGCTGGGGCTTTGCTCCTGGAGAGGACTACCTAGCCTCTTGGTCATGCTGCAGCTTTTATTGAAGCGTTTGTTTCCCTTTCGATGCCAGGCTGGTTGATGAAGAGGCACTGCCATACTGCTGACCACCTCTCCAGAGCAGCCCAGGAGATGAAGAGCTGGAACAGGACATGTCTACTCTTGGCTCTGCCACTGGTCTCTACTCACCTCCCGCCCCTCCTCTGCCTTCATCGCTACCCACCTGAAAAAGAGGGGCAATGACAACAAGCCATTTCCCCTTGGAAGGAGCTCCACCACCATACAGCATTAATGACTCCTTCACCCAGTTACGGGGACAGGCGTCATTTCTTCATGTTTGTTGGTAGCAGCATCCCTGCGCTGTGCAATGTCAAAATGAAACTTTTATTGCCATTCCTGGGCTTGAATCCAGGAATTACCTGGTCCTCACAGCAGATCATCAAATATGCGTTATTGGGTGCTTGCTTGGGATTTTCATATTTCCTTTCCTACTCATTCCCCAGTGCTGTGGCCTAGAGGCTAAGGAGGGCCAGGCTGCTCTGCCTGTCCCCCAGCACCCCCACCGCTCCTGCAGCTCCCCAATCAGACAGGGGACTCACTACCATCGCTTCTTCAAGTTTTTTTGCTCTGTGCATAAAAACACCCCCCAGCTGGTGTGCGGCGATGGGCAGGAATCTGGCTCCCGGTCTCCTCCAGTTTGTGGCAAAGGCCAGCTTTAAGCCCTCATTGGGAAAATGTGCTGTAGTAATTGTTCTTAACTGCTGGCTTCAGACAAGCTCTTTATTTTCAAAGGATACATTTTATAAATTTGTGAATTTGCATGTTGCCAAAATCCCCTTGTGGTTTATTTAAATCCAGATTATCTTGTTTATTCCTTCAGTCACAGCTGTCATTTATCTCTGTGTAGGCAGCTTGTTCACGATGTTGCAGGTTTCCTGCAATCCCACTCAAAAGGAGTCTTTGTTAACTGTGTTTTCATGCTCTCAACAAGAGAAAAAAGTTCACAGCAACTCCCAGGGCTTGGAGAACCACAGAGAAGCACAAGAATTTGCACGATTACTATCCAAAAAGAGATGATGGCCAGGATGGCCAGGTGCTGAAAGTGTGTCACCTGCCCGTGGAGCTCATCTCTGCTGCTCCTCAGTGTGGAGCAAACATCTGCTTTTGTCTTCTGAGAAGACAAACATGAAGTCATTTTCCTTTTTATTATTAACACATTCCAGTATAATTGCTTGAGCTGTCAACTGTGACCTGCCAGTAATTCAGCAGGCGTGGGACTTTCAAGGGGAGAACAGCATTGCAACTGAAGACTGCAATACGCATTAAAAGCAGAACCTATTTGCTGTAAGCCCCCAAGTCAAATCTCTTGTTGAATTTGTTCAAACATAAATTTACAGCTGAATTTACATAGGTTTAATGTTTTATAATCTTTTTGGTCTGTGAATCTATATTCAAGACTGAGTGCATTAGCTTAGAAATATTGTGCTTAACGCTGAAAATAATTTTAATCTCTCCACAGTCCAATCCTTTGCACATTACTAAACCTCAGAATCCAATCCCTTCTAATAAGAGACACAAAACTTGCATCTGTCGCTGCCTAATAGATTCATACTGCTCTAATTCACATGGCTTGCACACGTCTGTTAAAAAACATTAAACGCAAATTGTAAAACACTTTCAGAAAAGAGGGTGCCAGTTCAGACTGGGGCTAAAGCAAAACAAATCTCCCCCAGGAGACTCACCAAAACAGTTTCACAGTTTGGAAGCTGGTGTGACTGCTCCTTGTGGGAGAAGAGGGTGAACCATCCTCCTCTGTGACTTGACCTCTGCTCTTGCAGGACTTAATGCCCAAAATTAAGGGCTGCCTGGGACTGTTGGTTTCCCTCTCCAAGACAAGCAGCTTTCCTTTGTCCCAAATTTGCAAAGCCATTTGATGCCCATGCAAAACACTCATGAGGGGCAGTTTGAGATTGCAAGGACACTTCCTTGTGCTGTGCCAGCCACCTTTCCTGCCACATCCCTACCGAGCTTCTCCTGGGCCGTGCAGGACTCAGGAGCCCAGGACACTACAGCTGGATGCAGCCCCTGCCAGGGGAGTAAGGAGCAGTGGGGGTGTTGGAGCATCTTGCTGTCCTGCAGCAGGGCCAACCGTGTCCCGTCTGCATCCTCCCCTCCAGGGCCACGCACTCCCCTCCGAGGCCGGCTCCATCCCTCCCACAGCAGTGTCAGCCAGAATGGTCCTGTGTTGCCATACCAACGCAGGTGCTAACTCGGTGTTGACTAACTGCGAGCTGATCTGATCAGAGAATGGCAGCATCGAGTTGCTATGGTAACCAAAATGCCAAATTGGAAATTGTGTCAATAGCAAAGTTATCCAAGAGGAGGCAAGCATGTGCAGCAGGGCACCAGGCCTGAGCCTGGCTGGAGGATGCTCAGCAGCCCCAGCAGGCAGCTGCCTGCCCCGAGCTCCTGCTCATGGGCTGATGGAACAGCTCAGGACACCGCAGAGGCTCAGCTGCGTCCCAGGTGCCAGTCCCAAGGACCTCCATTTCATGGAGCACAGCTCCCCTGCTCCCTCCTTCCCTCTCCTGCTGCTCCGCCTCTGCTTTCCTTGCAGACATGGCCAGAGGGGCCTGGGCCTCTCGTTGCAACTAACCCCAAAGGACAGGGCTCCCCTCCGGTGACAGTGCAGGCAGCCTGGGCTCACAGGGCACCGCTGGTGCTGGCTGGGCAAGTGCCTGGAGAAAGGATGCCGCCTGTGAGCATCATCTGAGCTGCTCTCCCAGATGCTGAGGAAAATGCCTTTGGAATACAGCCTGTTTCTAATGTGATTTTTCATCATCTTGCCCAGTCTAGAGTCCAACAATCGCAATGAAAGGGATTCTGTGTCTCCACAAAATGCAAAATCTTTAACAGCTCATTGGCATGTGCTTAAGTTGGCCTGGATAAGAAGTTACTCCTGAGAGCCCGCTATTGATTCTGTCAGGGATTCAGAGGTTTTATAGGCATCGCTCAGGATCTCTTTAGTACTTGTACCTTCTTAATGGCTCTCATCGCCAATAGAACTGAAAACATCCCCCTGCGCACTGGGAAGCGGCTGAATCCTTGCCAGGAGACAGTGCTGCACTGCTGCCACGGGAGCATGGCTGCCCTCCACGGCCAGCCAGGCAAGCCTTCCAGGCAGCCCTGGGGAGAGAACCCTTCAGTGGTTCCTCCAAGGCATTTTAGGAGGTGAGGTCGACACCAGGGCTAATGAAAAAGCTGGGTGAACTTCACCCAGGAAGGCTCCTCTCCTCCTACCACTATGCAACAAAATCAGTGGGCAGCTGGCTGAGTAGCAGACAAAAATATAAATATGCTCTGATTTCACTGGGACCATCTGGCTCATGCATGATAGGCGGGTAAGAATGCTATAATCATGGAGCAGAGAACTAAGCTGATCCATTAAAGTCTTTCAGCAGAAGCAACTATGGAACCTGTATTAATCCAGCAACGCTTTGTGAACAGACATCACAAGGTTAGATCCATTCAGTTGCAATTAAAAATAACCCTCTCTGTTTAGGCTGGCTTGGATAGCTATTACAGCACTGTGTTCCCCAAAGACTCTCATGTATATAGATTGTTGATGCTCACACAATGCAATCTGAAATTATGATCTTAATGCTAAATCTTGCTTTCTTCTGTTCTTTCCTCAAGTGGTTCTCCTCTGGGATATGGCTGTTGCCTTGTTCCAAAATCCCTCGCCCATCTGACTGCACAGCTCACACACAAATTGGACAGTCTCAGATTAGACAGTGCTGCTATGATTTCACTGCCTTCCTAATGGGGTGTGCCCTTAACCACCACCTTCCTCACCAGCAGCCATGGCAAATTCACAGGGGGGTGCTAACTCCTGAGCTGCCTGCCCTGGCCCAGCAGCTCACCTAGAAACAGCCACCAGAGTTCTGCAAGCTCCTGGCACAGCCAGAAGTGCTCAGCACATCTGCACCAGTATGCACTATCTCAGGCGGCTCACAAACACAGCCCTCGGCACCACTTGGCTTTGACTGTGCAAAGCAATCTCAGTCCTGTGGATGGAGATGAGTGTTCAGTGTGACATCGTTTTACCAGGGATAAATTTGGCCCAGTCTCTCCAATTTTAGTGTAAGATTTGTTGGTCAGCACTCAGCCATGAAACAGGTTGTGAAACAGGTTGTGAAAAAGGCTGGAAATGCCTGGAAACCCCACTGCAGACAAAATTGTTTTGACTAAGCCTCACTACTGTTCTCTACAGAAGTGCTGCGATGCTATTCACTAGGAATATCTCAGTGTTGCCTACCAGATTTAATTACTGTATTAATCACAATTATAGCGAAGCAGCACTAGTCTGAGTGCCCTGCCTCTCACACACATGCTGGAACAGGGACTTGCTGACAGAGGACGAATGAGTCTTGCCTCCTTTGACTGAAGACGTTCAAGTCAAGGTAGTCCGTTTCAAGTCCAGGTTCCCCTTCAACGTACAGGTACAAGTTCCTTGAGTGCTAGCTCATTCATTTTCCACTGTCATAGGAGGAAGGGAAAAGACCAAGTCCATGAGTTGATGCAAATCCTAGGGCTGAGAAAGCACACAGCCAACCCAGAAAGAAGCATGCCCACCCTGAGGGCTGTGTGTAACCACAGCGAGCACCACACTTGAGGAAGGGTTGGTCTTGCAGAAGATGTTTAGACAGTTTGGGGGGCAGGCCCCAGGGGAAAGGAGCAGCTATTTAATGAGCAAATAAATACAAACTAGCTATGAAAAACTTGGTGTGTCCCAATACCTGTGTCTCAGTCATGGGTAGCTTGCTCTGCAAAGCGTGGGTCCTATGAAGAATGGGGGTGTTCCTGTTTCTCCTCACTCCTGTTCCCCCACCCACCCAGAAGACATGGTCAAGCCAAGGGCATCACCTGCACATCCAGGCTCTGGGGATGCACATGCTAATGCTCAGTACGGGCTGACTGCAGATAGCAGCAGAGCAGAAGGTGAGCAGGGTGGAGCACCTTCCTGACACCTGCTTGAAAAGTACCAATGCAGTTGTAGTGGGATGAAAACCTGCTGGGGGGAAATTCCTGATACAAGCAATCAAACCTCACTGTTGGTCTCTGAGATCAGCCAAACCTACTGTGCACTGCAGAGCTGTTGCCACCCAGATTGGCCTGGAGAACCAGCTGCAGCTTTTGCTTCCCCCGACTCAGGCAGGAGCAGCCCCCGAGGGGGGCCAGTACTTGGGGCTGGGCAGGGGCTCCCTCTGCCTTCCCCTTGCATGCTGGCACCCGAGCAGCGGCAAGAGGCTGGCTAAGCTGAGGCACACATACCTCTGGCTGTCCCAGTCCACTCATCAGCCTTGAGCAAGCCACAGGACTGCAGCCGTGCCTGCCCACCCACATGCCAATCCCCAACATGCCTGCAGATAAAATGGGCATGAACTACCTAAAATGCCAGTACACCTGTTGACCTATGCTTGTGGGACAGAAATCCTCTCTGAAACACTAGATCCAGCACACCTTGTTGGCAGCAGACCATCGCAGACCTTGCCTTCCCACTTGCTTGGGAAGGCCTGTTCCCGAGGTGGGAACTCGCCTGGGACACACAGCAGGATGAGCCCCAGCGCAGCCGGCCATGTCCTCCTGCCCTGAACACAGCTGGCAGGCATCTGTGCGGGACTGTGCAGGCACCCATGCGAATGTGTTTCCATCTAGCTTTGCCTTGTGATTGCTAAGTAGTACCTGTGGAAGCTTCAAGACTGTTAATAATACATGCTATTGATATTGCAGGCTATGGTTCCTGGAAAAGCCAGTTTGATGTGGAAAAGATACAGCTGAGGAAGAGAGTGCTATACACACAGTCCAGTTCACCTTAAATACTGACTTGACTCAACTGTGCAGTTCAAACCATTCCTGTTTCCCAAATACGGGCCTTTCCTGAGGCGGGTGATCATGAAAACAGAATGTTAAAATATAGTAGTATGGAGCTATACATTGTGAGGAGTCCTTTTTCCATCTTCTGGATAGTTTACTTCTACCAGGAAAAAAAGCCCTGACAATAATGGCTGCCTAAGTGAAAGGACTGCTGCTGTATCATGCTAAAAGCTTTTCAAGGAAAAACAGTAAATAAATTCCACTCTTCACATGTATCTGGATGTTATCCTAACACAGTGCCAGAGTAATAGGCGAGCCATCAACAGCTAGAAGGCTGGAAATTGTTACGGAGGGAGGACAGAGGAGCGACATCTGCAGAATAGGTTGAATAACAAAAGTAATTCTACACATTCCACTGCTGAGCTCTTGCACTACTAGCAGCCAGGGGAAAGAAGGACTCTCACCCCGCTGGCAGAAAGGTTTGACACAAAACTGCCAGTAAACGCTGCCATAGGAGCTCCTGGCTGGTCAAAGGCAGGCAGCCAGGAGCACAGTTCTTCTGCGTCTTCAAAGCTGTGCAATTACTTGTTTGATTTTTAGTTGCAGATGAGACAGGTCAGCGCAGGCCCACTGGTGCCGCAGGCAGAGCACCTGAATGCAGGGGCAGGTGGGGCGGAGGAGGACAGGGTTGTGCTGGGAGGTGACAGGCTCTCAGGGAACAGTGGATGCTGGAGGCAGAAAAAAAAAACCACCAGTCCCAAATCCCTCCATGTACACACTGCATGGTCAGATCTTCCCAATTGCATTAACCTCTCAGCTGTCCAAAACACAATATCCCACTTTTTAATCTACAGTAGGGCAGTATTTACACCCAGCCCCTGCAGCCCAGTACATGCCCTGGGCAGAGCCCCGCTGCCCTCCCTTACCATTATCAGGCAGCAAGGAACACCACTGCCCCATCCCCGAAGCTCCTGATCTCCCCCACTCAGCACCAAAGGCAAGCTGGCTGCATCAGTTCCCAAGAGCCAGGGCACCCTCAAGGCATTGAGAGGTGTCACGGCACCATCAGACGAGCCCATGGTGGCCAAGGCATCCCCCAAAGCGACTGCCAAGGACTGCACAGATCTAAGACTCCTCTGTTCCCATCCAGGAGCTGCTCTTCTACCCCAGGAGGGAGCAATGCCAGCCAGGCTGTTGCTGAGGGCACAGCTATTTATTATTTGCTTCTGTTGATTATTTTGGGGTTTAAGTTCATTTATTATGTATGCAAAAATGGTAACACACTGGCATCTGAATGTCTTTTAGGCATACAATATCCTTATTATTCAAAATGTTTTTTCCTCCATAATTGAATGGTTTACCTTATTATTACTTTATGTTAATGACCCAGCATTTCCATTTTTCTATAGGATGCTTAATTGTAAGCAAAGTGCAATCAGAATCAGAGATGCCATCTGTAATTGACAGCAGCATAATAACAGCCAGCATTGCAGGAACAAAGTACCAAAATAAATGGCAGTGGAGAGAAAGACGCCTCTGAAAATACCCAGGAAGCTGTTCTGGGCCAGGGCAGAGCCTCATCCACACAGGATCCTCTCCCCGAGCAGTGACAGTTTGGGCATTAACACAGATAGAGTGCTATTTATATCAGTTTGTACATTTAATCAGTTTTTTTGCAGTTTTCAGCGAGATGTGAACTATATCCCTGTCCAAGGCATTTGGTTCAAATCAGCTGAGACAGAGAATAATCAAGATTTATGATTCTCATTCTGACTCGGATCACACAGTCAGTGCAATCGGTACAGCAGAGCTTCCTCTCTGAGCCCGAGTGACATCCCTTCACTCTCCCTCACAGAAGTGATTCAACGTCCATCTCGGGAACTGTCAAAACGCTGCTGCAGCTCCAGATAACAGTGGCTCCGGGCTTTCCCCCCCCCCCCCCCCCGCATGCAGCCACACACAGCCCTCCTGGGCAGCGACACTGCGGGGGCACTGCAAGCATGTTAGAGGGTGTTTGGCCCTCAATAAATAATCAATAAAATAGCACTTTGCAAAATAAAAGGGATTTCATCTTGTCCTGCCTCTCAGTACAGCTTAGAGCAGCCATGAGAAGGAGTAGCTGTGGTGCGTCTGACCTTCCTTATACAGAGCATCCTTGCTGGGGGAACAACATCACAGGTCCTGCACATGCCCCCAGTGTCTGTAAGTCATACCTGCCCTGCTGTGAGGGGGTGTGGGAACAGAGTGAGCACTGGGTCTGCAGCAAAGAAGGGCCCTGGGAAGGGTTCAGGAGGCAGCTTCCAGCAGCAGAAAGGGTTGTCAGCACTTCCAACAGACAACTATTTCCAGGGGCTCAGCACTGATCCAGGGAGCCAGAGCTGTGCTCTCCAAGATCTCAGCTAGGAAGCAAATGTTTAGATAAAAATTAAATGATCCAAAAGCAACTCTATTAAAAAAGAGCCAGGTGATGGGAACATCAGTGGCGAGGCTGTTTCCAAGCCATTTTGAAGGCAGCCATGCTGCACGTGCAGGCTGGCTGTGGCATGCTGCCACTGGTGTCAGCTCTCGGGATGCTCCAGCAGGCTCTTCCCCAGACATCTGCTCCTGTCAGCACAAGATGGACGCAAGCCTGGGCCAGGCAGCTCAGCAACAACTGCAGAGGAGGCTTCTGGCACATCAAATGCTTTTGTACCCAGGTGAGACCCCACAGGCTACATCCATGCTGCCCGGCAGACCTCGGCAGGATCCCTCCTTGGGCAGCACAGCAGAGCTGGTCTCTTGCATCTCAGCCGATAAACCCCACCTCCTGCATGTGGTTCATGAATACAGAGCGCTGCGACCCTGGCAATGAGAACTTGGCAGGGTTGGAAGATTCATCCAATAAACAGGGTGACGGGAGCTCTGTCTTGATTGTAGCAGGTGGTGAACTAGGAAGGGGAACACAGGCTCATCTCCCCTTATGCACATCCTCGAAATGAAGGCAGAGAAATATGCCAACCATGAAGGGAAAATAAATGCTGTTTACTTGCAATACCGAAGTCTCCACATAGTGACTTTGTCAGTACAGGTGCCTGTTAATGTTTTGTTTTCTTCAGGGTTTGTTTAGCCATCTTTTCCCCATACACATACACACTATGTGCAGCACAGCTTAGATTTAGCCAGGACTCCCTGTTAAATTCATGCATGCAGTATAACATTCAAGTAAGTGAAACACCAGACTGATTCCACTCCAGTCAATAGAGTAAACAATTCCTGGTTTAGATAAACAGAATTACTAGTGCTGAAGAGCCCTGGGCAGCACTGCACACTCTGATTAGTGTAAATGCTAAACACAAACCAATTAACACTAAGTCTGCTTATCTCATGTCACTTAGTGCTAAAATAAAGCCTAACACTAAATACACATATTGATTTAGCCATTAAATCTAGCATCACTCAAAATTGCTCATTATATTACTGAGAAACAAGTAAAGTCACCTTAGTTTTCAGAACCTACTGTATTATGAACAATGATTTAATTGCTCCATCCAGCACCAAGGAGTTACTACTGATAGCGGGAACAGACTGATACTACTTAGCCTAAAAATTAAACCTAGTAGGAACCCAGGCAGAGGTGGCAAAAGGGCATCTCTGTGCCACCTCAGGTAGCTTCACCATGGAAACACCCAGCACCCTGACTTGGTGCTGTGGCATCAGCTTACAGAGCCAGGATATAAACTTGACCATTGTTAGGAATACTATTGCTCTGCTGGTGCCAGACACAAATCACAGGCATCAATTAGCTCCTCTAAGGAAGAGGACAAGACTTACCACACAGTCCCAGCAAACACCACTGACTGCTAGTGCACCTTTTCTGGAGCACAGCTAGGTAAAAATGCCAACCCTAGTCCTTGAAGAACAGGAGCTACTTGTGGTTTGATTTGGCTTTTATAGGGCTGTTAATTTAGAAACTATTGGAAGCTGGTGTGTGGGAAGTTGATGATGGGAAGCACCCAGCTGGAGGTATCCTGCCCTAATGAGCACCGGGAGAAGGCAGGGATGGGACATGTGGATGTTAGCAGGCAGTGTGTGATGTTTACATTCCCAATTACAAGAGCTAATTCTTCGGTTTGGCCAGGTGTCCCTTCTGCAGACAAGGTTAATGGGATGTGAGAGGCCACAGCTGCCACAGCACCAAGTGAGGAGGACAGGCAAGGGACAGCAGTATTAATCAGCCAGGAGCGATGCAAAAATGGTTATCTCAAGCTGTTTGGAGGCACGGATTAAAAATAAATCTCCCTGAGTTTAATATTCTGCCAGTCAGCTCCTTTTTGTAGGTGGAATCTATTAAAAAATTATCTTTCTGCTAAAATGCTAAAGTATTTTTGACATTTAACAGCTTGCTTCAAGCAAAAAAGTGCAATAAATACATAGGAGAGCTAATTGGCTCCAGTACACCCAACATCCAGTCCATCATGAATAAGCAATGCAGTGCCAGCTTACTGATAGCTCCAGCAGACCCTGAACACCTCCTTCTGAGCAATGGCACACCTGCTCCAGTCTCCCCCGTTCACCCAGGGTAACTGGGAAGTTCTGTGATCCAGATGCAGAACAAAACCAGCCACAAACTGAACGTTTAGACCCAAGGGTACTGGGGAGGGGGGGGGGGAGAGGGCGGGGGGCATGTGCTGTAATTTGGTCTTACCGAAGTCTATGCTTTGAGGTACTCGGTTTGCGGCAACATGCAGAAGGAGCTGCTTGGCAATGTAGTCTTCTCAATAAAAATTAATGCTTTAACAAGAAGCCAAATAGCTACAGCTAATGTACTTCTGAATGAGATCTAAATTTTATTCATAAGCATCAGTGTCAGGACTAAAATAACAGTTTTATGGACACTATGAGCATAAACAGCTCTGCTGATTCAAAAACAGAAACTGCACTTCTGAATGAATCAACTCATTCATTTGGAACAAAAGCATAATTTTAAATACATGCTTCAACTAAAAGAGAAAGGCAGAGACAATATTCTTGTGAGCCTGCTTCCAAGAAATGCACTGCAGAGGAGAAGGGAGACTAGCTCCTGGCAAGGGGATGGTGATTGGGAATGTGCTGGGGAGCAGAAATCACTCAGAAGCTGCCTGGGACATGGCTGGAGGTGGGGTAGGATGGCGTTCCCACCTCCTGAATCATCTACGTGTGGAAAAGAATCCCAGATGGGAAAGAAGAGTGCTATGGTGCTGCGGAAACCCCCGCTGAGCTCCAGCATTCAGGACATGCTGGCTCTGGTGCCTGTTGAAATGGCCTTTATTTATTTGGGATGGATTGCACCATGTTTAGATATTTTTCTAGAATCCTGAGTAGCAGGTATTGGGAAATCAGAAGGAATTTAAAGAAAAAAAAATCTCAGGGCCGTGGACATCACTCACTGATGTGTGGGAGGATGCAGAGAGCCTCTGAATGTCCTTCCACATGGATCTGATTTGAGTGGATGCAAAAGCATCTGCGTGGATGGCTGTATCCACGCAGCCATCATATGGGATGCAGCAACATATGATATGGCAGCAACTACACTAAATTTGTGTCTCTGGAGAAAAATAATACAAAGGAGATGACTCTGTTTCTGGCAGATGTTTCCAACTGTTGCTGGTCCCTGATCTTTATGCTCTACCTCCGCCTGTGCTGTTTTGCTTGCCCTCTCCCAGTGTAGCACGCTGTGGTAGTTTCCAGGAGCTGCCGGTCACAGCGCTAGGAGCTGCCAGCTGTGGCACGCCCCGGAGGCAGGGCAGCTCGGGCACATTCCTCAGTTTGGGACCCTTAGTGCTGCCTTACCTGTCATTTCCAGATGTGCTTTCAGTGGTGGTGGCCTGGGAAGGGCCCCAGGGTACATTGCACAAAGGACTCTCCAGAAGCTTAGTCTGGATCTTGATGTGAATATTGATAACTCTCAGATACCCATTGCTAGCCCAACAAAGCAGTTACAAATGCAAGTTAAAAACAGTGATAAAATTGGAAAATGTGGAGCGCTGTATAGCTGACAACTGATAAAAGATTTTTAGAAAAATACATCTTGGAGAGTGCGCTCATTACAGACAGAAAAGTCAGATAGATGTCAGGAAACACTGACATAAAGAAAACTTTATAGACATGCATGACAGGACAAGAAAATGACAGTCATCTGGGCTGGTGGCAATTCTTGTGCCTCAAAGCCTGAAACAAGGAGCTGCGCAACACGGCCAGTTCTGCTGAGTGAGGGCAAGGGCTCCCGCAGGGCACGGCCGAAGTCCGGGGCAGCAGAGGAGCTGTGGCTTGGAGATGGTCACCAGGGTAGTTTGGCTGGGCAAGGGAGACCGAGGAGGGACAGTGACACAGGGGATGGGGCTCACTGGGGAGCCGAAGCCCTCAGTCTGCACTGCTCAACCCCTCGTGGTGCTGCTAATGAGTGTCTTTGCAGAGACAGGGCTCCTCCCAGCCACCTTCCCCAAACCCCACCAGAGACCCGACAGGCGTCAGGTCACGTCTCCTGACTGTGCCTTTGCAGAGGATGCTGAGGGCACCTGCCCTCCGCCTGCCACGCGATGCGGCACGTGGGCACGGGCTGTGGCATGACCATGCCAGCCAGAAAGACTCCAGAGCACGACTGAAAACAGGTTGAAAAACACATTGTATATTCAGTGACAAATTTGTTAAGTTGTCCGGCTGTTAATGAAACCGTAACAGGCTCTGGACAGTTTGTTTATTTTACAAGGCCAATTAGGGGCTGTGCAAGAGGAAAACCGCCAGCTCCCAGCACCCCCCTGCTCTCACATGCTTTCTGCAAGTGAAACAGGACCGAACAATTGCAGTCAATATTGAAACATCCTGGGCAAAGCGATACTCATCCAGCCCTGAGCAGCCAGAGCTACCGGCTGGGACGAGGCTGAGCTGAACCCTCCTGCACTGGGCAGCCCCTGGTTTCCTGACAGACCCCATTAGCTCGAGGCGCTGCAGGGCAGCTCTCCCCACACCGGGGCTGGGAGCTCAGGCAGCCCAGCTCTCGCCACTGCCGCGTTTCCCGTAACTGGGGTAATATATCTGTGGCCACAAATGAAAGATCAATATTTATTTAACACACACACTACCCTTTAGAGGCCCTTAATTGTAAATTAATCATCATTAACTGACAGTAATTGAACATGCTGAAAGCTACGATCACAGCTTTCCCCCGCAGCGGGAGGCCCTGCCACGGCCACCACAGCGGAGGGGAGCGGGATGGAGGTGGGAAGCAGGAGAGGGACCCGGCAGGAGGCACTGCCACCCCTGCGCACCCACCCTGCCCTGGAAGCAGGGATGCTCAAGGGACTGCTGCCGCTCCGGCAGCCTAAGCTTTGCTTGGCTTGTAGCAATCCTGCACCAGAGGGACAGAGCTCTGTGGGCTGGGGTACCCTCACCAGACCGTGACAAAACGAGGGGTGACCCAGGAGCAGGCAGGTGCCTCTTGCCCTGCTGCAGCCCCAGAGCCCTTGGCAGGACATGCTTGTGCTTTAGCCCCAATCTCACCTCCCACGGGGAAAGGCAATGGCCTCCAGACTGAACAAACCCCCCATGGCCCATGTGTCCAGCACGGGGGTCTGAGAAGAGAAATGTGAGGAGTGAAAGGTCCGTCACAGGAGAACAAGTGCATTGGCTGTGCTCGGCCTGCCTGCCCTGGGGCTGCAGACGGTCCCAGGCAGGGGAAGCACTGCTAGTGACAGGCTCTAAGCCCAGGAGGATGCCTTTCCCTTGGGAGGGAGATGCTGCAGTTTGTTTCTTTCCAGATTTTACAAACCAGAAGTGCAAGTGCCAGCTCTTCCTCCCTTGGCTCCCGGATAAATCAGGTGTGAGCCTGCCTGCAGGGTAGTGCGGGAGAGCAGCGGGAGAGAGGCTGGGGGACATGACGGTCACCAGCAGAAGTGTTTTGGAGAGTGCTGCTTTTTAGACAAACTTGCACATTGGAGGGCTTTTGTGATATCTAGTCTGGGGGGTTAGAGCAGCTCTACCCTGCATTTCTGGCGTTACAGTGATTAAGCAACAAAATATAACTTAATCCTTGGTGGGGAGTGCAGGAGAGTGTGGCTGATCTCCAGTGCCAGCAGGCTGTGCAGAGTGAGCTGGCAGAAACAAATGCAAATTCCCTTTCTGTAAGGACAACAGTGGCACGAACGCTGACTTTATTAAAATGCAGAATTATTTCAGGGCCCTTTGTTTAGCTCAGAGCCTGGAGGTAATTTATGCGCAAGGATGGAGCAGTGAGGGCTGCGCTCAGCTGCCTGGTGCTGCCAGCATTTCTTGGCTCGTGCTCCTGGTGTGAAGGCTTTCCAGTTCTGGATGGAAGGTCTGGGAAGCCCATAGTCTCCCTGCTTGTTCTTGCTGAAGAAGTTTTCCTGTCCCCACAGCTCCTACGTACAGCTGGGGACTGGGCCTTTAACAGAGAGGCTAATTAAGTACTCACGTATCAAGTAGGCAGGTCTACTGCTCCTCCATGCCTGAGCCTTTCGCTCACAGCCTACTCTTCTGCTGCCCAGAGAACAGCAGCCTGATCGCACTCAGTGCCTGGAAGCTGCTGCACAAGACATGCCATCCCTGAATGCTGGTGCATGGCGTCCCCATGTGCCTTCCCTGCGGTTCCCTCGGGACAGAGATGGGAGCATTGCCCCCCCTGCAGCCTGGCAAAGGAGACGTTTGAGTCGCGGGCAGCGAGGAGGAGACCCGCTCCCTGCCCCGCTGCTGGCTGCAGCTCTGCCACGCCGTGGGGTGTGAGCTGCACCTCTCACATGGGAAGTGCAGAAGCTGTACCTGTAGCCACCGGACTCAGCATCACTGCTGGATCTGCCCCAAGTGCCCTCAGGCTGGGTAGTTCATGGACTTTGCAGCCCATGAATTCTGTTTGTATTTGGAGACTCGTAGCTGGCAATCCGAGCCACTGCAAGCTCTGATCAAAATCTGGGGCTTGGTTGGCTCTTCCGCAGCATTGGCCTCTATATTGAAGGGAAGCAGGCAGGATTTGGCAGAAGAAATCCTAGAACCTGGCACAGAGATGACAGTTAGCTTCTTATGATGGAATACTAAAACTAAAAGGGACACGGTTCATTCGCCCAAGTCAGGACTCCAGCGCAGCTCAGAGTAAACATCCTGGTCCACAGCAGACAGCTGGGTGGGTTTCTGGAAAGCGACCTGGAGAGCATGAAATGGGGATTTCCCACAAGCCATATGAGGTGGGCAGAAGAAAGAGGAAGATGCTGCCTGAGGTCTCTGAAGGGCAGCAGCAAGCACGCTTGCTCACGACCACGATCCTGGGAGAGGGTCCAGCCATGTCACCGATGGCCTGGGGGAGCTGGCAGAAGGCTCAGGCCGGTGCATTTCGGAGGAGCAGCTTCGGCTGGGGGTGCCGGGGGTGAAGCAGCACAGCCCAGGAGCATGGAGGGACGTCAGGGCAGAGGCAGGGTCTGGGTGCTGCTGAGGCAGCACAGCAAAGACACTCTTGGGCATGGGGACTGATGCCAAGCACTTCACCTCTGCCTGAACATCATTGCTAAAGCAAACAAAGGCTCCTGAAGCTTGTTGACAGGGAGGTTTATTGAGATGAAATTTCTGCATCAGGTTATGTCTTCTTGTTTTGAGGAGCTTAAACTATGTCCAAGATCAGGCTAGATTAAATCCTTGACTTCCACTGCCGTCCAGGAAGTCTCATCTAGGCCGATTTGCATTTTCATCTGCATACTAATGCTGGGCTTATAATCAGCAAGAAAACCTCCCCAGCTCATTGGTCCAAAGGTAAACGTCTGCAATGGAAAGTAAACAGGGAGGAAGGCTCCTGCCGCCGTGCTGCTCAAACAAAAGCTCCCCCCGTGCCACACGTACAGGATTTGCCATATCCTGACTGACAGGACATCGGGGGCTCTGCTGCCTAATCCCGAGAGATGCACGTCTGGCGTTAGGATGTGCACTGCTGGGGCTGTATTTTGAGAATATTACAGTGTGTTTGACACAAAGTCTGGCTTCACTGGGCCAGGTTTATCACCTGATAAAAGCTGCTACACCCAGACATTACAGGCAGAGCAGAGGGCCTGCTATTAACAGGGGAAGGAGTCCTGCTATTAACAGGAGAAGTAAATCCAGGACTTCTGCTTTTGTGCAGGTGGGGTGGAGGTTTAGGTTGAAGGAGAAGAACAGTGCTCTCTGTGTGACTCCTAAATTACACCAAAGCCCTGCATACATCGATCACCAGCAGCTGGTAACAAGCCACAGGTTTGCAGGAGTCAGGGGGAGGAATAGGGGTGCTGTGAGTGTGTGGAGCTGAGAGGCTGGAACCAGCTGCCCTTCTGGAGGGAGAAACTATTCTTAGGTGGGTATTTGGATGCAGTTCAGAGGAACCTGCCTTGTCACATTTAAATTCCTCTCCCCGTGGTGGCACGGTGACAGAAGCCTTCCCGTATGGTGCTGTGGGAGGGAAAGCTTCCGCCCGCCATTGTCTGCGGCGGATGCCAAATGGCACGCTGGGCGCCTGCCATCGGCGGCGGGCTGGCGGCCACGCAGGTCGGTACCCCTGAATAGCGCTGTCTGCTCGACAGTCAGCGAGAAGCCCCATCCCCGCCTCCCCCCCAGCCAGGAGAGCACAGGGAGCCAGTGTCACACATGTCGCAGGGACCCTGGCTGCAGACCATCATTTCAAGGCATTTAAACACACCGTTTAACTTCCCCAAATGCTCTGCTTCGCTAAACCTCTTCAGTTCTAGTTTCTCTGCATTTTGATCTCACCACACTTGCTGCCAATTACTATGCAAAATAATCATGTTAATTTCCAACTCCGTTAGCAAACAGCCAATAAAATCTCCAGCACTTGCCAAGAGCGGGGGCCCCGGTGCTGGGAGCGCGAGCGTGGTGCTGCCTGCGGAGAGGCTGGGCCGGCAGCGCCGGGGGAGCACGGCCAGGAAGGAGCAGGAGAAGCCCCAAGTTGCATGGAAGGAAAATGGCCACCGCCTCGGCAGCAAACGGGTTCTGTACTGTGAGCAGCCTCATTCCAACTGGCCGCAATGTGCCATGGAGGTGCCTACCTGTGCCCTGTCCTGCCTGAGGCAGCCGTCCCAGCACTCTGCGTCCCACCGCAGCTCTCATGCTGCCATCGCAGGGCCAACCTGAGCTTGTGCCTGCCCTGGTTCCGCGCTGCCAGGGACAAGGTCCGCTGCCAGGTCTGGTCCCAAAAGTGGGCACTGCATTCCCACAAACTTTCCAAGAGGAAACATTTCTCCTTCTGTACTTGAAAGTTTCCTGAATGTTTCCAGCAAATTGGGGTTACAGTTAAGCAGAGTTGGGGTCAACCCCATCCTGTGCCAGAGGCAGATGTGCAGCTCCTTTTCTGCCACTGTGTCACAGCTGTGCTGCCCTAATTGTGCTTGTTAAGTGGAGTGCCTTCCATGCACTTGGTCAGGGCCATGGCTGTTTCAGATAAGACAGAGCCTGGATCAATGCTGTTTAACAGGAGATGCACTCCCAGCCAGCCTGTTCATGGGGCCTTGGGGCGCTGCCAGGTGTTTGCAGTGCCTTAACCCCTGATCAGGGAACATGGCACGGTCTGTGTCCCAGAGAGCACTCCTGACCAGTGAGGAGGGCATCTTCCCAGAGCTGAATGACCCAAATGTCCTCGGTGCACTGTGGGGAGGGACATCTCCAGCATGGCGGGGCTGGTGCGGCTCTGCACTCCCCTGCTGACACGGCTTACCTGCACTGCTCTCCCCCCACAGCTTCTGCTGGGAAGGCGCCAGCCTCCCGGGGGAACTTGTTCGCATTGCCAGGAACGATAAACTCCAACACTGACCCAGTCTTTCCAGAAAGGCCACTATTTTTGTTTCACTCCCTGCCCTCCGAGAGGCTTTGCCACAGAGGATTCTCAGTGGCTCTGCCCTTTCATTGCTGCGCTTAGCATGGGACAAAGCCGCCTGCACATTCAACACTGAGGGCATCACAGATAATCCCATTAGATGTTTCTGTGTTATCTGACCGGTCACAAACACTTTGCTCTAAGGAAGAGCTGGCTCTGCTGGTTCCAGCTAGCAATGCTCCATTCAAATCTGGTCACCGCTGCCTGCGGGCAGGTGCTCACACAGCATCCCAGTCAGCAGTGAGCTCGGGAGCAGGGAGAGGGCTGGGGAGCCGCAGCCGCTCTGAGCAATGCATGCTGGCCACCTGAGCCACCACAGACCCAGCGGGGCAGGGACGCCCTTCCCAAAAGCCACTGAAGCCCCAGGCACTAACAGTGACCCCACTGCTGACTGGCTGCAGAGCTGCTTGGTCCCAGCAGCACCTCCAGTACCCAGCAAAGGGCAGCCCTGCCAGACCCCGGCTCTCTGCCTCCTGCCCCGTGCATGCCCTGTGCCCCTGGGGAATGGCAGCCTCCAGGGCCAGGGCCAAGTGGCTCTTCCCGCTGTCACCTGGGGCTTTTCCAAACTCCAAGCATTTGCTGCACCTTCTGCAGCTCGCAGGGACAGGCAGTGCTTGCTGGAGGCAGCGGGACAACTTCCCTGCCTGAGACGGAGCTCCGGGGCAGAGCACTCTCCATCGGCTCTGATCTGCTCAGCTGCTGGGCACCATGGGTATGCTCAGCAGCCTTGCCCTGTGCAGACACCTTTCAGACCAAATGCATCTCCAGTTTGGGAGTGGTTGGGGACCAGCAGTGATGGATGGCGGTGGTGGCTGCCCTGGGCAACCTCAGGCTCATACGGAGAGATGTCTCCTTCCTGTCTGAGAAGAAAAAAGCCATAATCCGCCCTAACTGCTGCTGTGATTTTCTTAACCGTCACACTGGCAGCTTATTTCTATCTGCCTGGGACCCGTTACTGCTCCGGCAGTGGACAAGGAGAAGTGGGGCAGCTGGCAGGAAAGCAGTGGGAGCACCTGATGGGTGTCCTCTGCTCCCCATCACTGCAGCTGGACCAGCAGGACCAGCAGGATGAGTCCTGCTGATCAAAGCCAGAGGCAGGCACCCATGGGTGAGGCCCCTGGCTGCCCCGGGGAGGGGGTGCAGCACCAGCTCTGTGCACCCCCCAGGGCAGCAGGAGGCCCCGGTGGGTTCCAAGAGTGGGAGAGCAGATCTGGGGAGTTGTCACAGCCACAGCATCACCAACTGCCATGCTGGGGACAGCCTGGAAGGGTATGCCAGGGCAAGGTGGGGGCTGCTTGCTCTCCGTGTTTGCCAGGAGTAGTGCAGGATGCGGGCAGGTATCAGCACAGGCGGCAGGTGAGGCCAAGGCAGGCAAGGGGGGTGCAACACTGCACGGCCCCATAGCACTCCAGGGCCCGTGAACAAAACTCCACTGTGATTCTTCCTTTCTTTGGTAATCAAACCTGGGGACAATACGTCTCTGAATTCAATGCCTTCCTCTGGATTAGCTCCAGAGCGTACCATACCGCCTTCAGGAACATGCAATGTTTTCCTGTAAATCTACAAATTCTTGTTTGTTAGCTAGCAGTGTGACCAGAAATGCCATGCTCAGTGTGCTCATCTGCTGACAGTGTCTCTGCTTGCTATCTCCATCTCATCTCCTGAGGGGTTAAACTGTAATCTTGAGGCTGGGAAATGGTGAATGTTAGGCAAGGTCTGAGGAGCTGAGCCTGGATCCTGGGATGGCTGTGGGGACTGGGGATGCCAAACAGGCAGTCAGACTCCAAGAGATACACATGGGGAGACATGTCACCACAAAGGACCAGTAAACAGTTTTGATATTGGGCTGAAGGTTTAGAATCCTCATTTTACAGTAGGGGAAAGTGTTCCTCTGTGTGTTTGCATATGTCTGTATGTCTCTGTCTCTGACAAGAGAGCAAACAGCCCAGCAGCAGCGGTTGCTAGAAGATGCACATAGTGAGAGTGTCCCCGAAGGAGCGTATCCAGCTTCGGGAGGAGCCTCTCCCTGCGCCCCCCTTCCTTCCCTCGCCGCTGGCCTGGCGGGTGCAGAGCTGCAGCCTCTCTCTGCTTTCACCGCCGGCAGTGCAAGGGGTGGCCCTGCAGACCCCAGGCAGCAGGACCTTTTGTGCACTGAGTTGTTTTTAAGTACCTGATTAATCCAGCTGGCTCCAACAGTTTTCTGGAGAGCAGCTGACCTGGTGGCCTGGGTCTGCACTGGAGCTGGGGGTCCCTGGGCTCTGCTGCTCCTGGCCCCAGTGGGGCTGAGGGGTGACCGGTAGCCGGTGGCACTTCCCTGCCTCGACACCGTCCTTCAGCGCAGCCCCCCGGGGAAGCTTCACAGCCACAGCTCCACACAGCGATCCTCAGCTGGGCAGCAACAACCTGTGCGAATGCACAACCACTGTAAGGAGCAAACCTTCAGCCTGCAAAGGATCTGCCCTTCGCAGCCCAGTTTCCAGTTACGCCTCCTACACATCTCCTCTCTATTTACAGACATAAATCCTCGGCATATCACAAGAAAAGGTTCAGCTTTGCCAGCCAGACTTGTAAACCACTTTACAGTAGCCCATGACTGACATAGACATTTTCACGTGGCACCATTGGTGCGCTGAAGCTATGCCTGAGTCAGCAATTGCCACATGAACCCGTTGTTCCAGGGCTTGTGGCACGGCCACCAGCCCTTCAGCACAGGTGTAGCTCCCTGGCTCCTCACCCCGCCTGCCAGACCCCCCAGTGCAGCTGGGGAGTTGCAGCTGCCCTGGCTCAGGACTCCCAGCCAAGCTTCGGATCTGCTCCGTGCTCCCAGGGGAGCTCGGGCCACGTCAGCTGGAGCAGCAGAGAGAAGCTAAAGGGGCTTTTGCCCTGCCCAGGGAAGGAAAATAGCAACTTTTAAAAAGTCAATTAGCTCTCTGTCAATTAGCTTACGCTGAAGAAGGTAATTACCTTATCACTTACAGTGCTCACGCAGTCCCGGAGAAGGCAAACATTCCTCCTCCCTGCCTGGCACGAATGATCCCCGCACTTAACCTCCAGCCTCACCACCACCCTCCCTGTGGGGGCCACGGACAGCGCTGCTGATTTCGGTGCCCCAGGTCACGGGCTGCCCCGGGCACAGCACCAACGTGCCCCAACCCACGCTGTTCCCTGGCAGATCAGGCTTTCAGCACTTGCAACAATCGGGAAAAGAGTAATAACCAGAACTGCAGCGTGACTCCCCACTCTGCTCCATAGCAGCAGCATGAGCCCCACCAGCTGCTGGCGAGGGGGGGCTCACAGCAGGTCTGCTTCAGGCCTGGACACAGACTGTGCTGAGCCTCTTGCTACCGTGCCTGGTTCTGCTCTGTGCTTGTGCTCGTTTCTTTCCTGCTTTTCTACAGATGCTTCTCCACACCCTCCCCAAGGGCTGCTGTCCTGCAGCCTGTGGCTTAGTGGGCTCTGGGTGAGGAGAGGAAGGGATACGCTGGGTGGTCCCAGGTCCCAGCGGGATGCAGCGCCTTATCCCGGTCAGCAGTGCCTGATCCCGGTCAGCAGTGCCTGATGAGCTCTTCTTTGGTGTTTAGCGAACGCTGCTGTTTCCCGGGGTGTTCCTGCAGCGATGGCTTGGCAGACTCACCGCAGAAACGGTCCCAAGTTCATGAGCTCCATCTCCAGAGGAAGGAGTCCTCCTCGTGGCGGCTTGCCTTGCAACATGTGTGGCCAAGCAGCGTATTGCAGGCGCGTCAGGATAGGAAATCTCCATAAAAAAATCTCCATAAAAAATAAAGCAAAATAAAAAGGTTCCATTGTAATCCTATTAATGCATCTCCACACAGGTTGGTATCTCCTGAAGAACACTTACCATTAAAGAAATCAATTTAGTATTTGGCTTTCTTCCTGTGGTGCATATTGAAGTGGGATTTGACAATGATGGAAAACAGATTTGTGTTAAATACTGCCAATAATGTCTCATAGCTCAAGGTTACAGCTTCTTGTGAGCGACAGACGCTCGTAATCCAACTCGTTGAAAATACTGCACTCCACTATCAATTATCTGGAGTTATTAGGTTTTAAAATAACTGCACATCCGGACTTCAGGCCACACGTTTATTTTACATTTTCCTTGCAGTTGCTTCACCTTGTTCTGGGCTTTCTGAAGCTTTCTGAGGCTGTCTGCTTCCAGCCCTTGCAAAGCGCAGGGCTGCTCTGCGATGCAGCTGGGTCCAGCTCCAGCTGCAGACCCACCCCAGCCCATGGCCCCAAAAACCCACTCAGTGCAAAGTCTGTGTCCTCAGTGCCCCCAAATTTCAGACCTGGATGGAGCTGCAGACTTCAGAGAGGCTTAGAGCAGACAGGTAATTTCTTGAGCCTCTTCTGTTTGGCTAAACACAAACTGTAGGTTTCAGATTCACCAGTTTACTTGGTAATTTCAAACAACTGTTTTTCTTCCTCTGGTTTCTCAGAAGCCTGCAGCAAAGCAGTTTGCTTTGTGTCCTAAATCCTGGCTTTGATGCTTGACAAAAGCTTTCTTTTCTTTGATAAACAGAAATGAAGCTAAACATTAATGGATCCTTTTCTTCTCACTTGAGAAGGCAGGGGAGCCTTGCAGGGGAGTCAGAAGACCTTTTGGAGCATCTTTTTATTTTGAGGCTGTGGAAGTATCAGCCGAGCCGGCATCTGCCCCTGTGAGCTCCCTCTGCCAAGGAGATGCCCAGGCAGAAGCATGAAGCGACACCGATCTCATGGTGGCCAGGTGCCAGCATCGCACCTCTGCTGCCCAGGGCTGTGCAGAGAGCTTGGTTTCAGTGATGCCACGAGGAAAAATAGGACAATCTGGGAAATGCACAACAGGCTGGATTTCAGCCCCTGCTTGGGGATGCACTGCATTACGTGTCTGCGGAGGCAGTACGGCTGAGTGCCAGGGAGCAAAAACAAGCAGAGCTGGGGAAACAGAGACATAACTGACAGGTTCATCTGACAGGTAGGAAGTGCAAAATTCATGCACGCTGGGGTAGTGGGGCCAAGGAACTTGGACCCCTATGTACTCACTGCTAGACATCTTCCCAGTCATTTTTTACCCTAATTTGCAAGTCAATAAAGCCATATAGAAGCCCTGTCCCATTTTTGGATTGCATTTTTGAAGCAGTGTTCCCTGGGACAAGGAGTCTGTGGCATGAGTCCTTATGGACATCACTTTGCCCAAACAATGGCAGCAAAGTCAACCAGCTGTGGAAGAGACTACAAGGGTGAGCAGAAGGCTTGATCTAGCCCAGTCTGGCTACGAGGTGATCATAAACTGAGGCACAGCTGAATCTTTTACAGACCATGAAGACATTCATTGGTCCTACAAAACCCAGGATAACAGTGAATATTCTTGATTCCTGTCTATCAGCACTTCATTAAGCAATTACAGCTCTACAGACATTTCTCTTCTATAAAGCGTTCCTGCATCAATGGCAACAGCCTGCAAATATTCTAGAGGCATAAACAGAGTAATTAATCAGTGTGCTGTAATGGCAAGAAATTAACATAAGGAAAACACAGACTGAATATCAGAGAAAGTTTTCTGGCAGCAAACCATGTTAATCAGAGAATTGCCACCCCAAGGAAAGGGGAAACTCCATGGCGTGATACAGGTCAGAGATCCTGGCAAATATCCCAGAGGGAATGCACAAAGGCTGGCTCATGAGGTGGACAGGATGACCCAGTATGACTTGCTTTTCCTAGTATCAATCACTGAGTGATTTCTAATGATGATTCACTACTCTGGGTAAAGGCGCATTCATTCACGGCTTGCCTGACAAGGCAGCAATGTACTCACTGAGGTCTCTCCCGCTTTGTGAGAGCATTTGCTACCCAGGTCTCTCCACGCTCATTCTGCTGCCCTGCCACAGACCGGGCTTTGCAGCAGGTTATTTCTTTGCAGCAGATTATTCCTTTGCAGCAGGTTATTCCTTTGCAGCACGTAGTCCCTGTGCACATGCCATCAACCTGTGGACTCCCCAGTGGGCAGGAGCATGCTGGCCACTGTTTGTCGAACCCAAGAGGAGCGAGGCACTGCCAGTGCTGGTTTCTGGTGGACTGGCTGCTTCCAAGCTGGGCATGGCAAATGCGGTCTGTAGCTGAGCGCTAAAGCTTGCACCCACTGCAGCCCCCTCACCTGGGGATACAGCCCTTGTGCAGGTGCAGCGAGCACTGCTGACAGACTGCAGCACAGGGAGCTGCCTGGGAGGGCCCTGGAACCAGCTGTAGTGGGTCCTAGAAATTGCCAGTCCCACAGAATAAAAACAGTTTAGTGGTTTGGCTTGCTCTTTGCACACATGTTAATATTTTGGGGCAGAAACAAGGGTCATTGCAATTCTACGGAGGAGTTACAGCTGCAGCCTTGCCTGGGAGTGGAGGCTCACAGAAAGCGTGGTGGGACAGGACCAGTTCCAGGCAAACCACGCATCTGCCTGACAGCTACCCGGAGCATCCCACAGCTCCGCATCAGAGACGTGCTCCTGCATGGCAGCTGTTAAGCAGGAACACTGGGCTTTCGTCAGCCTTTGGAAGAGCAAAAACTGCAAGGTGAAGGAATAAAATTACCCCAAGTCATAAATTCTGTTTTTACAGCAGCTTTCTCAGAAATTTGGGCACACTGTAGTGAGTGCAAGAGCACTGCTGTACCTGCACTGACCTCCTCCTAGGAGACCCCTGTAGACAAAGTGAACCCCATTGCTGAACTCACAGATCTCGGCTGAGGTTGAAACGCACTGGTCATGGTACTCCACCTCTTCCCTGCTCATGTCAACCGCCCAGCTCTGACCGTGCTGTGCAAAGCCTGCTTGCTACATGCCACCATGCGCTTTGTGCATTTTTCAAGATGACAAAATGTGCCCTGTGTTCCTCCCAGCCTTCCTTTAAGCATGGACACTCCACTGTCCTGCACCATGGTGCCCATACACGGGAGAGCCAGAACCCCCTGCTTCCAGGTGTGCTCTGCAATCCTGGAAACAAAAAAGCTCTCTATAGCTGTGGCAAAGAAATTAATCCAAAGGGTTGGGACATATTCAGCTGCTGCCGGCTGCTCCCTCAACACCGCCAGAAGCCTGTGCCCTACCTGTCATGATGCTGGAGGTCGAAAGCAGAGAAGACACCAGCTGATTTTACAGCACTTGCCAGGATTCGGTGTAGTAACAAGTGTCACTAACACAGTCTTGGAGTGCACCTTGTGCAGCTGTAATGGATGGCAAGGTTACCTTTACCTGCCATCACCAAGGAGGCAGCCGCTTGTAGGACGCGTCCCCTCGAACACTGACAGATCATTTGCTCTGTGCGTCCTGTTGCAAACAGATGTCTCTGTGCAACAGAGCAGCCACCCGAATGCTAAAGCAGTTTGTTCCCAGTGCTCCATAAAGATGTTATATTTGTTCCCAGAAGTTAATCTTTAAAGATTTTTAGAGCAATCAATAACTAGTGGATGTATGCAGAGCAGTCTGGAGCATCTCCCAGCACAACGAGCACCCATGCTGAGCACAGTGCTGGCTGGTGGTGACTGTCTCCTGCAGCTCGGGCTGGGGCCACCACGGCACTGGAGGGCTCAGGGGACTGGGACGCTGAGCCCCATGGCACTGGGACCTCTTGGCACCGAGCCCAGGTACCATCAGGGGACCTGGGCAGCACTAAGGCAGGCCAGCAGCGGTGGAGGTTCCCAGGCCACACCAAGTCCTGCTGGCACAGCACTGTAGCTGGGGGCACGCCAAGCCCCAATTGCACCTTGGTTCCCGCACGCCTGTCGTGAGCCGCAGGCTCTGGCTGCTGCCTGCTCCCCGGGCAGGCTGTGGGCACACAGACGTCTGCAAGGAGCAAGGGGAAGTTTAGCTTCAATCTGGCAGGCAGATTAGCAGGGAGAGGAGTGTTCAATGCCAAGAAATTGGAAAACCACTTCATTTGCGTTGGGCAAACAGCGTGATGCTGGGCTGTGCTGGTGGCGGGGACGATGTGTGCTGAATGAAACATGCCTGTTTTCACAGACCACACGGTGCACCCCCATCCCACAGTGACTGCTGGAAAACTGGGTGCCTTTGCACAGGTACAGGTAACGCCTCGTCACCCTCACAGAGCTCCCCCAGGTGCTTGCTTGCTCTTCTCCTCTTGAGAAGGGCCGGCCAGCCACCCCTCAGTCCCTGCTCCAGCACTGTGCTGGCTCCCCAGACCCATGGAGGGCTGGGCACCGCCTGTGCGGGCACTTGCCCTGAGGGCCGTTTCGGACCCACGCTGCCCATGGCGCTGGAAGAAAGCCAGGACGTGAGCATGAGCGTTTCAGGAAAACACCCCAGGTCCCAGCAAACCCCCTCCCACCCTCGGAGAAGAATTTCCATATTCATGAGTCTTATCACTCCCCTCAAGCTGCTGTGTGAACACGAGCAATTCAAAAAGCAGCACCACACAAAGACAGATTTTGAAGCCATTGGGGAATCAGTAATACAGTTTCTCAAAGACTCACTCGCCCTGCGCCTGTCCTGCTTGATTTAAGCTTGTGCTCCAGCACCGCTAGTCCCAAGGCGGTGACTTAGTCCCAGCAAGGGCAGTGCAGGTCTGACGTCCCTCATGGCACTTCACGTTTAGCAGCTGGCACGGGGATAAGTCCTTGCGCTACCTGCAGAGTGGGGCACTCGGACTTCCCACAGGCACCGTACCCATGAGGGCTGGCTCCTTGCTAGAGGGAGGGTGGGAGCAGGCTCCTGGTGAGGTGCTGGAGGCAATGCACGCCAGGCTGCGCGCCAGCTGAGGAGGAGCTGGGGCAAGCCACCAGGTTGCCAGATCAATGTTGTGACCAGCTACAAGCCACTGCAATCAGCCAGCCCATGGCTGGCCTGCTTGAGCAGCGGTCCCGGGATGGGATAGCAGTGCAGCCTTTGCTGTTTTCTGCTTTCAGCCCTGCCAGAGTGTTGTATTTAGCATTTTATTAAGGAGAGCCATTATCATTTGAAAAAACATTCCAGACTTTGTCAGTGCTTATCCTTGTCTGACTCTGCAAAGCTTGTTTGTGCTTTTATCTCCTGCAGACTAGATTACAGTAATGCCTTGCAGCTTGCCTGCTTGCCAGGAGGACTGATTACCAGCCCTCAGCCCCGCAGGGCAGTGCCACAACCGCGCGCAGACCGTGGCCACAGTCAACCCAGCGTCTCACCCCAGGGCTGGTCCTGCGCAGTTTTCCCTCTTGGAAAGGTCTCGAAAGAAGAGTGCTCCAGGTCACCAGCTTTAATGAGTGCTCCACACAATTAGTGCCCCCATCACCCTGGCCATGAAGCATTGCTGGGGCTCTGCAACCATCACAGCTTTCATTCGGGGTTTGATCCCTGCAGAGGAGCCTTTGGTGTTTCATCGGCTGCCTTTCCGCTCTGCTAGGAGGGCGGCTGCTCTTAACGGCATCCCGGTTGTTTCACTGCTCAGCCCTCACTGCATGCAGCGATCGCGCCTGGTGCTGTAGAGTAAAATTGTTCTGGCATTTGTGGGTCTGAGCATGTCTGTTAATTCTCCACTGGACTAGTGTAAAATTGCCTGAGAAGTGACTGCCAGAAACCTCCTCTGCCCAGGAAAGGTCCAAAATGCCACTTACACCTTCAGGCACCAACTGCAGCTGGGCGCACCGGGGCCGGTCACACAGCCAGACCCATTCCCTGCGCATACCCAAGGAGAAAGGAATGTGCTGGGCTGCCCGCCTGCCACACACACCGGACACGCAGCTGGAGAGCAGGCGGTGGCAGGGCTGGAGCAATGCTCCTGGACCATCCCCGTGGGACTGAGCTCCGGGCTCCACTGGGCTGGCCAGGCAGCAGCAGGGGAGCAGGGGGGCCCGGCGCTCCTGAGCTCCTCCGCTCGCACGCAGCTCTGCCAGCTTCCCTTCCCCTCGCGCTGACAGCTCCTGCACAAACAGCCGTGCTGCTCTCCCTGCGCTGTTCTGCTGCAGGCTAAATTAATTATTTCTAATAAACCCATGTTTAAATTACAGAACCAGGCAGGGGCCAGCTGATTTGAAGGCTTTTCACTCCATTAGCATTACTGCAGTCAGCTGTGGGCCAGGCAAAGCCCTCCGACTGTACCCCTGCGATCGGCTGGGATGGGGTCCCGCAGCCCCGCCTCCTCTGCCGGGTGGGCTTTCACACTAGAGGATCTCGGCCACCTCCTTGGGTCTGGGGACAACACAAAGGGGCTCACTGCGCGCCTGATCACACGCCTCAGCTCTGGGAGATCGGGAGCAAACAATTCATCTGGTCTGTGCCAGTGACGGAGAAGATGACCCAGGCAACAGTGAAATGGACACAAGCTGGCAGCCCTCTGATCAGGGCTTGCAGCTCCTATTTTGGGGAAAGTGCAATGATAGGACACACTAAGCAAAGAAAGTGAATTTATAGCCAGTGCTGCTTAATGAGCAGGTGTTTCCATTAGGCAGCTACAGTCAGCAGATTTGTGGAGGCAACACTGCTTTGCAGAGGCAGGTGCTGGGACAGGGGACGCACACAGGGAAGAGGCTGAAGGACCTGGGTAGGATTTACCCCACCCTGCCCCAGGGTATCTCAGCTTTATCAGCCTGAACCCAGGGAGGCGAAGCAGAGACATTTAAAGGCAGCAGGTTCATTTCAGCACTTTACAGTCAATGCATCTAAGCTTGTCTGGCTCCCCCCAGAACTTATCTGAACTCTTCCCAGATGGCTTTTATCTTTAAACTACTGTACAGCAATACAAAAAAGACAACAATAATTTAAGATCCTCTTTGACTGCAGGCTAATACCAATTCACTCTGTTTGCCAAAGGATGGTGCTTTCCCTTCTTTATATAGCCTCTGTGATTTTTTCAGCGTATGCAGATAATCTCATGCTCCTCATAAATGCAGCTATAAACTTCCTCCCTCTGCCCCCTCGGAAGTGCATAAAACCTGCAGGATAACCAGCATCATCCCAGGAGGCCTCTTTGGGAGGCAACAGCTAAAATGGGGCAGCAGCAGCCAGGCAGGTCTTGGGGGGAGCTCCCAGAAACTGGCTGCCATCACTCACCCCCTTCACAAGTCTGAGCAGAGAAGGAAGGACAAGCGCAAAGCAATGGAGCCAGAATTCCTGTATGTTAAGGGTGCCCTCCGCAACCGCGGTTGCCATCTGGGAAGGTCTCCACGGGCAATGCTTCTGGCTGGGCATGTGCTGGGGAGCATGGGACCTCTAGATACGAAGGGCTGGCTGGCTGGCTTGAAATCAGCTCCTGCTCCATCTCAGAGCCTGCCCAGTTCATACGGCCGATTCTCAGGGGCTGCCTGGAAGGAAGTCCTGGTTACAGACCAGCCAGGAAGGGTTCTCTTCTCCTGAAGAGATTTTGAAACATCAAAGGCTCTTCCCATATAGATGAAAGATCTATGTCTTGGAAAATGTTATATCTTTCAGTGAATTATTTGGGGTCTATAGAAATGCAGCCTTCCTGGATTTCAGCCCTATTAGTTTTGTCTTTTTTCACATTCTAGGTCTGAATTAATTAAGCCTTCAAATTCTGACTCATTTTCAAACCTGTTCACTAGAGCAGCTGAAAGAAGGTGTTCTGTCAACAACGGAACTTTTCCCCCAAACGCTTTAAAATCTGAAGCTTCATCAAAATCAACTTTAGTTTGCAAACTGTTTAGGTTTTGAGTTAGCAGCTTTTTTGTGGCAAAAAGAATGGTTAAGAAACGCTCCCAGGCATCTCTGCTGCAGATTCTGGGAGACCAAAGGGGGCTGGCACAGATCTCTGATCCTCAGCCAATTTCTCCAGCACCGGATTATACGCATCCTTCTTCCTCTTGCTGGAGTGCAGACAAAAACTGCATGTTCTTGTAAAAGCCTCCAGCCATAAAGAAGACAAAATGGTGTAGTGTTTAACAGAGCACAGTCTCCTGGCTATGGCTCTGTGTCATTGGGGTTATGCATTGGCAGCTTGGGCCATTGCTGGCCTCCATCACTCTCAGATACCCCTCGCACGGAAGTACATCTCCAGCTGAGCAACGGGAAGATGCCACCATGGACATCGGGATGCATCGTCCCCAGACACCAGGTAGACCTTTCCATGTGAACAAAACAATGAAAGCCCCTTCCCTGACAGCAGAAAACTCCTGCCTCTCCGCTGGCTGCTTGTTCTCAATTCTTCATTGAGAGCAAGAATGAAAATGAGCACTTGCATTTTGCCTTGGCCTCTGATGGGGAAACTACCAGAAGTATGGCCATCTCACACTGCTGGGAAAGGGTGCTGATACACACAGGGCCCGGGCCCAGTGCCGGCCTGGGCTCCAGGGTGCCTGGTCAGCTTTGACTGTGAGACTTAAGGTTCTTTAGATTCCCTTGCAAATGTCATGCTTGACTGTCCATGTCCTAGGGATCTCCCAGGATCTGTAGGTTCAGTGCTGCATGCACAACTCCTTCAGCAAACATTTCCCAGTTTGCTCCCCTCCAAGAGGCAGCATCTAGTTTTTCCAGGAGTCGTCTTGCTCATTACAGGTGCCTCCATCCTGCAGATGACAAATCACTCCCTGAACGTACGGGCTGCACAGCATGTCTCTGGTTGAGTTGAGATTTCACCCAGAACCACATCCCCAAGAGTTATTATCAGTTTCATTAGATTAATGATTGCAGAACCACCAGCAGCATAGCAGATGAGGCATTTACTTTTGCATTCGTGTACAGTAGCAACCAGTTGCATGGTTTTGCTTAAACCAGGACAAGAGACCGACTGGAGACTGACACAGTGAGGCGTGATTTCTTGCTGGCTTTAGCAGCAAGGAGACAGATTTATGATGCTTAAAAAATACAGAGTGGACTGGGAAACGGACAGAAATCTTCTTGGTCTGTGCATAATGACACACAAAACTTTAACCCCTTGCATACTATAAACTTCTTTCCAGTCTATTCTCAGATTAGACTGGTGGTAGCAGCCCCCTAATATAATGGGGTGAGGAAAGAAAATTAGAAAACATCCTCTCCCTGCCTAGTCTGTCATCTGTGCTGCTAATAGTCATGAGTAGACCACATGGTGGGCATGCTGAGATAAAAGGAAGCTAAGAGATTGTTTGTACTGTTAATATATCTCATGATAAATGATGTGTAAAGTTTTACTGCTAGGTCTTAAGGAGGCTGTGAGCAGGGAGCACCAGCTGAGGGAATGCCAGTTCAGGGGAAGGATCGAAAGGCAAATCTGGGGAGGCTGGGGAAGGGCTGGGAGCAGCCTGAGCCCAGAGAAGAGAAGCAGGGAAGGTTTATCCCATCTCTTCTAGGTCCATGTGACACCCCGAAGCCAGACACAAGGTGCTGAGACATCAAATCTGATGGGGGCCGGGTGAGGGAGGTTGGGGCATCACATCCACACTGGGGAGGTGAAATTGAAGACTCCTGAGATAGCTGAGACACCAAGGCAGCCAAGGCTAATCCTGGTAGCTAAATATGCTCTTAGCGGGCTTTCTTGCTTTATCTTTTTAAACTTTTTCCTACACTATGACCCAGTGTTAAATGGAATAAAGTTATTTTCCATCCTGAAACCTCTGAGATCTCTGGACCCTCCTTCCCTCTGGGAGTGGAGAATTATTAAAGAGGTTGCACTCAGCAAAGTCACGGGGGGCCATTTAGAGCACGAGCTGAAGAGGTGCCTCGCATGTGGGTTGTGTCTGCAGGACGTGTGGGTGCTGAGCAGAGTGAGCTCCCTGGACCACTTACACTGTGACTCCTGCAGTGCCATCCTTTGGAAACTGCTTAGCTTCTCCTTAGCAAACATCTGTGAAACTTAGGGCTGTAACTGGTGTCTGCCAAGGTTTCCCTGAAGAAGCAGCTATGTAGCAGCAGTAAGAGAGATGCCAGCACAGGCTACATTTTCCATGCTCATTCAGGCTCACTCTTTCGATGCTTTGTCCTTGGCTCGTGGCTGCTGAGAAGCAAACGGTAGGTCACCATGCCCTCATGCACCAGTGAGCTGGAACGAGCTGGTGTCTGTGCCTCTGGCCCAAGCCCATGTTTGAGCCTCTCAGCACCACTCCTGGAACAAACCTGAGGGTCCCTGGGAAGCTGCCACCCACCTACATCTGCTTTTCCATGCTGCATCTATTGATACTAGATCCTGTCATGTGGATCCTGATGCCAGCGGAGAGACCTGTGACTGGTGACACTGCGAGTCCCTCTCCTCAGCGGGGGCTTTGTGAGATTCCCAAGGCAGAGGATGAATGCTGTGGCTATCTCATAAATGCCATGCAAACACAAAAAGAATTGAACAAATTATAAAATGGAGATTAATTTTTGGGAGCAGAGAGATTGAATAAAGAAACAAGACATCAAAATATGCAGTTTATGCACAGGAAAGATATATCTTGACAAGGACTAATATTTTATGTGGAGCAAATAACTCGCTAGTAACAGATATGCACATTTAAAAATGTGGTATTAGGAAGAAAGTCCTGGTTTCCCCTACTTCTTGTCAGAGTCCCTGACAAGTACAACCTCCTCACCCTGTACTCAGCATTGCCTTGTATTTAAACATGCTCCTCTTCCCTGCCCTTCTCCTTCCCCAGCGACTCTCCTCTCCCTGCTGGAGCCTGGCGTGCTGAGATGGGATCGTTGCTCTAGCTCTCCAATGTGGGGGAGCACTTTCTCTCAATGACCGACACCAACAACCCCGTGCATAGACTTTAAGTGCAGAAGCGCCCTGGGTCACACGCTCTGATCGCCCCATTGCCCTTGATGCTGCATCGTGCCCACTGCTGTCTGCTGCCGAGGGCATGTCTCTCTACATAGAGGATGCTCTTCAGCTCAGCAATGTTAGTTATTTATGCTTGTGTGGTTACCATACATTGAGACTGTTTGAGTCCACCCCAGAGGAAGACGACGTGCTGAGGGACTTGTGAAAACCGTGACCTATGATGGTAGGACCCAGCCCACGGTGTGACTGGGAGTCAGGGCTCCTGTTACGCTCATCTTCATGTCTTTAAAGGACTCTGCCACGAGGCAATCAGGCCGCCTTTTAGAAAGTGTGCTTTAGCAGGCTCCCAGCGTGCTTTCTGTGCCAGACCATCTGTCTGTGCTCCCCTTCTCTCCTTGCCACAGCCAGAGATTTGCACAATTGAGCACATTTAACTGTCACTGGAATCTTCCTACCTGGCGCGAGGGATGTAAGCCTTGTCTGCATTTAGGAATTGCGCTAAGCCAGCAGATCTCCTGCATATTTGCTCTTTGAAACCATGCTATGAAAAGCTCTGGCAGGAGGGCCACATAAAGGGAAAGCCCTACATCTCCAGCCTACAGATAAAGCTTTGCACCACACAAGACATTTTGATATTTTATGCTAGAATTTGGCATTGTTCCAGAAGAGCTGTGAGTTATCTTAAGCTTCATAAATGCAGAGCTAAAGCATTAGCAGGGGAATTGTTCCTAAGTCAAGGGTTAGAGGCACATAGCAAAAAGGGTTCTTATGGGGTACTCACTCACTGGCTTTGGGGGGATAAGCACATGCTTACACCCCCCCACCCTGGGGAAACCGCAACATGCTCACCAGTGCTAAGCTGAAGGGCTTAGTGAAAAACTACAGCAAACCAATTCGTCCAAGCTCCTAAGTACATAAAAGCATCAAAAAGTAGAAATGTATTTTAAACTACAGTGATTAATTAGGATGATGGATGGGGACACAAATCTGGCTACATTGCTTCCTTTGCACAGATGCAGAAGCTGTTCTGAGCAGAGGAATCCGAGATGTTCACAACAAAATGTTGCTCTGGATGGTCGCGGCTTGCACAGCTGCGGGGAACAGCAGGGCATGAGACCGCAGCTACCGAAAACGTGCAAGAGGCTCCTGCCCGCATTAGTACAGCTAGAAAGGTGCAAGTGAATCAGATCTGTGTTTGTGCCCACCCTAGGTTGCCCATTTTTGCAGGAGCGGATGGTAGGAGCTGAACAACTAAAATAGGCGGTCTTGAAATAATCTTGAAGGAGAGAAGTGAGGCAGCTGCTCAAAGGCGTGTGCCAGCCTGGAGCTGAATCTTGCTCAGGGAAAGGTGCCGCAGCAAAGGAGACCCTGCGTCTGATCAGGAAGCTCAGTCAAGAGCTGGAGCATTTAAACAGCAATAGCAAAGGAACTGGGAAACAGAAAACAGGAAAGAGCAAACGGCTTTTAAACAGTGGAAATGTTCTGCTATGGAGGAGGAGGAGGACTGAAGAGGGAGGATTACCCATCTATAAATACAAGCAGCACTGAGTTAAAAGGCTAATTAGAATAGCAAAAAGAAATACAGCAGCACATTTCAGAGACTATTTCAACTAACAAAGAGTTTTTCAAATCTGTTTTCAGGAGTGAATATGAAAGAGAAAATTGGATCCCTATGAAATGATTTCAAGAATTGGAGGAGGAAAAAGGTAATGGCAGATCTCTTAAACAGCTAGTCAAGCTCCCTGACATCTTCATCTGTTGCAAAGGCAGAGGGAAAGACGACAGGCCTCAGTTTTCATGTCTTGGGAGGAAAAAAGAGCCAGTAACAAAGGATGGGTTTGTGAAGAGATGGGGCACAAAGGGAAAGGCCAGGCATTCTTCCCTGGGCGGCCTGGAGAGAAGCAAGCAATCTAATTATCTCAGGCTGAACTGGAAGGGTCTGAGCCCTGCCCTCCCTCAGGGGGCCCCGAGATGCTGCACACAGGGGGGGCACTGCCTCTGACCACAGTCCCGCTGCCATCCCAGGACCTGGCCCGGGCGGCTCCCGGGGAGGGCTGCAAGTCCCAGAGGTCACCCCAGCTGCAGCTGCACAAGAGGCAGCTAACGGGGCGCCAGAGCCAGCACAGAGCAAAACCATGGTCTGTGGAAGTGAACCATTGAGCCCTTGGTGATTTATTACCTACAGCCTCAGCATATACCAGAAATTGCTTTTAACTTCCCCAAAAGCTGGAACAGATGGTTCTCAAGTTCCTAACCTATTAAATATATACATACACACACATACATGTACATACATATATATATCTATATAAATACGCACACACCTGATTGGACACTCCCTACCCGCCTCATCCTGCAAACATGCGTCGCTGGGCTGGACTGCTGCAAAGCAGCGCTGTGAGCTGCTTCGTTCCCCAGCAATGAACACCCTGTTCTCTTTCTCTGTGAAAGACTGGTTTAAACGCTCCTTGATCTGACGGCACTTCTGGCGAGGCAGGCATGCAGCTGGCCTTACAACAATCTGGTTTGCAGCCCTTACCCAGCTTAGGTTTTCTGGCAAAAATTGTGATCCACATGTGATACATCCTGCAGCTCTTCCTGGACTCGGGGTGATGCCAGAGTGGCTGTGAGGAAGGATGTCTGTCTCTATTGCCCAGTACACTCTGATTTTCCCCAGTCTTTGGGACACAGGAGCATTTCAGCCCTACAAAGAGCTTGCAGCTAGCCTGAGGCAGAGTTTGTCCCACATACCTGCTGGCCAGAGACAGCATGGGAAAAGAAGACTGTCACCAGAGCAGAGGCTAGTTGGGATTCACATCCTTCATCTGGGCTTCCAGTGGTTCGAGGGGCAGTAGGAGGGTGTCATCCATACCCCTCTGCAGCTGGAGAAGAGGGATTGGCATCCCCAGAGCTCACATCGAGGTAAACAGCTGAGGATAAATGGGATGACTTTTATTCTTCATCTGTTCATGATATCATTGGTGGCTGCTGTGACCAGAGCCACAGGTCACGATGACATCAGGCCATTAATGGGACAAAAGGGTGACAACTGGGGATGATTCAAGAACCAGGGAGGGGACAGGGGGAAGAGGTGGTCACAAGGAGCAGACACAGAGTGCTGCTGTCTCCTCCCTGGTAGACAGTGCGAGCTGGCTTCCGTGAGTGTGCACATGGCAGCGTGCAGACAGGGACAGTGCAGTGGCTGGGGAAAGGGCTGGCTGGCTGGGAACTTTCCAAAATTAAACTAATTGCATTGCCTAGCAAATCATAACAGCAGCTATGTTGTTTTGCTCTTCTCCAAGGATGTAGAGTGGCTTTATGAGCGTTAATTAACTCAGATTCATACAACACGCCTGTGAGGCAGGTACAATTAGATCCACGGAGAGAGGAAGTCAGGAGCCCTAGGTCCCACGGCGTGGCAGCGCAGAGGCAGCGCACCCAACCTGGGACATCTCACAGTACCCCCAGGACCGGCTCCCTCCCCAGGGTGCGATTACAGCCCAGGAGTTCCCACTCCCAGGGCTCCACTCTAGTTACATATTCCAGCTCACTGCACACTCGCATCCATATTTATCATGACTTCCTAGAACAAACATAAGGCAAAACCATGAGGAGTAGTTTTGGTAATAAACAGCCACCAACTGCATCCCTCTGTCCTGCCCAGGTCCAGCAGGGTCTGTCTGTCCTCTTCTGACTCCCCCACTGTGTCCATTCCTTTGCTCCTGCCTGGTGTATCCACCCTGAGCAGCCCATGGGGCCCTGTAGCTCCACATCAGACTGTTCCCACCACCCAGTGTGCACTGGGCATGAGGCAACCTTGTAGAGGTAGGAGACAGCGGGCGGGTCCTGGATGCTCTGTGCACTTGGCTCTGCATCCCTGTCCTCTCCTCTCCCCACTAAGAGCCACAGGACTCCATCTAGCAAGGCGCCTGCGTTCCAGGCTGTGTTCTCTGTGGTATGGAGCAAGGGGAAGAGAAGCAGAAAAATTCACAGACATGCACGTAAATAAAATATTTTTAAGTGAGTTTCCCATGAGGTGTCAGCGGCTCTTTAATATTATGCTGCCTTTGCTGGCTGATCGTGTCGTCGCTCCAGCTGGTGGGGAGAGTGGCTGCCAGCTGCCTACAGGAACAGGAAGATAGCAACGTCTCCTCTTGCCTGGAAGACTGTGCTGGCTCATCCTCAAGCACCGCTCTTGACTCTACAAAAGAATGGCTTCTTGCGACGGGTAGCAGGATGGCAGCAAGCGGGTCAGCAGCAAACGTGTGCAGCCACAGATTGCTGCCCCACCACAACGAGCAGCAGGCCCCAGCCACAAGTTACATAGGATTTTGCTCAGAAATGAAGAGCTTTGTTGGTATTAAAGGGGTGGAACTGGACGTAGCCTTCTGCATCACACCATCCCTCCAGCCCTGCCCAGCTGGCAGGCTGGGACGGCTGCCCTGTCCCTAGAGATCTCTCCCTTCCTCCAGCAACCAGCAGGAAGCAAAGGATAAAACCACACAGCTGCGCATAGCCCTGCACTGGGTGCCTAGCTGGCCTCTGTCCTAATCCTGGAGCTGAGGACGTTTTAGATTATTAGGGAGAAATACCATATATATTAGGGAGAAATACCATACATACATACAGGAATGCCCTGCCTGTGGTCGCCATCAGAAGGCAGGATTGTGGGCTTGGTGACCTGCCCCCACAATGACCACTCATAAGGTGTCATGCCCTCCCCACCACTCTGGTCACTGCTGTTACTCCAGCAGGTGGAAAGCTTTTGTACAGAGTGGGGATGACTGCTACGAATGTCAGCTTTAATAGCAGACTTCACCTTAGCTGGACAAAAAACCTCTTTGCCCTGTGGCAAAGCCAATGCAGCTGAGCTGCATAAACTCACCAGGTCAAATCTGGCCATTTGCAATTTGCTCTTTCTTAGCACGGGGAAGAAATAGTTATTTCCCCTAATTACATGTTAAATGCCAAATAAATGCCCTATCCTGTATGGTAATTGCAATGTCACTGAGTGATTAATGCCTGCTCTACAAGCTGAGAATCTGCACAACATTTGCAAACCGTAATAACCCAGCTCCCCTGAGTTACCAAGCTCTGCATGGCATTTCCGTCACTGGTCATTTGCTGGGCTCTAGTGAGCCAACACAAAGGGTGGTCTCCAGACTTGCCAGAACATGTCTGCAGCAGGACACAAGCTGACAAAAAAAGGCTGTTTTGCACCAGCGTCAAGAGCTGTGGCTACGCCTGACTCACAACCTAGCCCAAAAGTTACCCCCGGTCACGGTGCACTGGAGTGGGCGGCTGAGCTGCACTGGCTGTGTGCTTTGCACAGCACCAGCTGCCTGGCCCCTGGCCCGCAGCAAGATGTGGGAGTGTGCGGGGACGGCCCCGCTCCCCATGTCCTCACAGAGAGCCCTGGCTGGTCCCTGAGGGCCAGAGCAGAGAGCTCCGCACAGGCTCCCGGTGCGGTGCCAGACCTCCTCAGCACCAGCCCCGGCAGCTCCATGTCCCTGGGGCATTCAGGCGCCCGCACCAGTCCCAGAGCAGAGGCTCCTTGAAGCTGCTCATGCCACAGCCAAGCGACCCATCACAGCGCTGATCGATATGAGGCTGAACATTAAAATTGATTCTCCAGCCAATCTCACATTCCAATAGCGAGCAGCGCCCTCGTCCCTATGATTTCTGCAGACTTGCCGTTATTATTTGTATCCAACGACGTGGCATGCGAACAGGAGGGGTCTGGCCCCATCACACCCCACCAGCCAGCCACAGGGGCTGCCGCCGCAGGAGGCCAGGCCTGAGCCACGCTCCCTCGCTTGCAGCCACTTCTGAGAGGGCAGCTCCCAGGGGGAAGGAAAGGCTTTAAAGTTTAGTTTTATATGTATATGAGGGTCTCAAATGGTGACACTTGCTAATTACATTTTAGAAAATAACAAAAGGAAATTCTAGGGAAAAGCTCAGCATTTAGTCTTCCTCCCTCCACACACACAGTTTTTTTTTCCCTTTTTTAAAGAAATAATCTTTTAAGCATTAAAAAACTCCCCAGTGCTGCTGGTACAAATGCAGTGTAACCTTGAATTATATGTAGCAGGGCTGGCTTTCATTATTTATTAGCAAGATCAATTAGAATATTCTGTTTGCAGAAGAATATAATCCAATATGTACTTCAAGCACTAACAGCTAAATATATGCTTATTTAAAAATCAATCTAAAAGTCAAGGTTTCCTTTGTAAATCCTTACTACAGATTTTAAAAAAAGCTTTGAGTGTTAACACCTGCTGAATGCTGTAGTCTCAAGGAGACAGTTAGACATTTTAAAACATCTCAAATGGGAATTGATTGTAAAAGGCAAACAATTGCTGAAACCCCCCAGTAGGGCTCACAGCTGGCTGGTGCACGTGAAGGCTGTGTGGGTCCCATGGGTGGGCACCCCGGGACCCTGCAGGGGAGCGGGGACATGCACACCCTGCCCGGGCAGCAACAGCCACCCACCTCCCTGCACAACGGTGAGGGCACCAGCAGCACCCGGCTCCCACCAGCACCGGGAGCGTGCCAGCCGTGCCGAGTGACTCACCACCGACTCACAGCATCCCGGCAGAGGCTTATTTTTCATTGACTTGCCTGGGCTGACATAGAGCCAAAGCATCCACCTAACAGCCCAGCACAGGATCCGCAGTGTCCTCGCCTTTCTCCCCTGAGTCGCAGGTTTCCAAGATTAATTGTCATGTATTATTTATTGACCTCAGCCATGACCTTGGCCTGGCGCGGTTTCCTTCACGAGCGCCTCCGCACCGCAGCGATGGCGGTGACAGGCAGGAACTCCGGCAGGGCGGCGGGCAGGGGAGCACCAGCGGTGCAGGGCGGTCAGCACTCCCTGTCCTGGCCGTGCTGCGGGGCTGCCTGGTGGCCCTGGAGATGCCCCAGCCACTCTGTTCCCACACCGCACAGCCATTCCCCAGCTGTGCCAGAGCTCGCTTTAATCTCTCCCCTGCCGCAAGCCAGGCGCAGGCGTGCTCAGCGAGCTTCCAGGTTCTCCTCCTTTCTTAAGCTCTTTCTCTTTCGTCTTTCATTTTTAAATCTTATCTCCAGGTAAAGAGGGTATTTGACAGGATCAAAAGGTGACCTTTAACAAGGGTAGCAGAGCCTCAAATGATATCCCTGCAAGTTCATGCACACTCAAGCATTAAAGGGAACGGTTCTCTAATCTCCTGTTCCTCGGTGGAAAAGTTGTTTCACAAAGATCTCTGCCAAAAGTCCATGCAGCGGGCTGAGAAAACTTTCTTAAAAACCCAACACCTGGAGTTAGGCACAGGTTGTCCTCCAGCTTCTGAGAAAGCAATCATTAAAAACTTCTGAAGTATTTCTTTCTCTGCTCAAGTTCCCAGTCTCTTGCCAATTCCCGCGGTCTAACAGATTCCCGACTATCCCCCATCTTTCACTTAGCTAAATAAAATCACTTGAATGCCTCTTAGGAGAAGCATTACTACCGTGGAGGGAGGTCAGACAGAAGCAATCAGAACGATTAGAGAATGATTACGGGCTTGAAACACATCCAAAGAGAATGTGGGATGGAGACCCTGCGGCTGTCTGCTGGGCAGAGAGGATGAGGCAGCGCTGCCTGGGGACCCTTCCAACCCCAAGGGAGCAAATGGCTCTGTCACGCTGAGGCTTCCCGATGCCTCCTTGGCAGCGTTGTGTCCTGCATGGGCCTGAGGTCCTCCCAGTCATGCAGGGAGAGATGCACAGAGGGACCAGCAGCATGAGCTGGTGGATGGCAGATCCCTTCCTGAGGAGACTGGGCTATTTGACCTACAAGCTAGGGGGTCATTCCAGCCTTGGCCAAGACCAAGAGCTGCAGACCTCTTCTAAGCACCTTGCAGATAAATTCCAGGCAGGAGAACAGGCTGGGCTAAGGGATGATGTGGGCACATGGTGGCACGGCTCCTGAGCTTCCCGTGCGCTGCGGGGTCAGCTGGCTGCAGCGCACGTCCCTCTGGCAGACGAGGAGGGGAGCAGGGAGGGCCAGAGACTGGGCTGTGCCGGATCAGGAGGGCAGTCCCGTGCTCTCCAGTGGCAGCCTGAAGCCGGCACTGGCGGTGACAGGACCCCTGCGCCGCCGGCAGGCGAGGGGCCACACACGGGCTCCCCGGTCTGCAGTGGAGCTTGCTGGTGCCTCCGCACGTGGCAAGGCGCCCAAAGTGAACAGACGGGAGTGGGTGGGCGGTCATGGATGATACCAGCGTTAATCATTTCCGTGCCACCGTACATGAGCACAGCAGCACGCAGCCTGCTCCACTGCCAAGCACTATGCACGGTGGACGAAGGTACAGGCAACCGGCTCCATGCAAAAGATGCCCGTTCAGTGCAGCCAACCCGCCGCAGCTCCGCTGGCCGAGAGTGGGTCCCCTCTGCGTCCCCTCCATGTCCGCATGACTCCGGGGAGAGGCACGAGAGGCACCAGCTCTAGGTGCTCTGGGATGGGATGGGACACACCAAGCTGCGCTCCCACCTCCAGCCTCCTCGTGCACACACGTCCCTACAGCGCCTCACCGCAGGGATGGCAAAACCACCCCAGGCAGGCCGGTAGCCAAGGGGTTAAAGTGCCTTGTTATTCCTTTCATACCTGGGCTCCACTTATTTGCAGACTGAATTTCCCAGAAGCCAAGGCTTTTTACTAGTGGATCTGCTGTAGAACCATGTTATTATAGATTGCAAGTTCCTTAAAGGTCAGATAACACAATGCAATTGAATCATATTAGTGAGCATAGCGACTTGGTATTTTACTAAGAAAACCCATAAAGCAGATCGTTTGTTGCAGAGAAACATACATTGTATAATAAAGTCAGTGTAATTGTCTCCAGAAACAAACAATCAGTTTACGAGAAAAAAACTCCCTGTAATTGCGGGTCCTTGGCAGGGCCAGGCACTGGGAGGGTGTCGAGTGCAGATATTGCAAGTCTGTATTTTACAATTTAGGTTACAGTACCTGAATGCATTGCAGAAGACCTAGTAGGGAAATAAACAATTTCCAAGTGTATTGTTGAGAGACAAATATTCAATACTTCATTTAATGTATGGTTTGCAGTTAGCGGTTAATCTAAGACAATGCAGAGCGAGCCGTGTTTCACACTGCTATTAAGGAAATGCAGAATTGATTGTGAGGATGATTGAAGATTTCTGAAGAGCACAATTCCCAAGTCCGTGATAACCCCTCCTTTTTTTTTTTCTAATTTGCCTGTAATCTACTCAGACAAATCCTTTTATCACGTTTATTTCCTTTCCAAGTTACAATTGGTGTGATTAATTACTTTACTTTGCAGTCCTGCTTACCCTGCTGTACACTCTAATTTTTCTTCCTTTTAAAATGGTTTTCCATCCCAAATAGACATATTTCCTTTTTAAGCTCCTTTACTTTGTCCCACGGAAACTTGTGTTAATAGCCGATCCTAGTGGCAAAGTCTCCAGCCAAGGTTTCCCCAGGACCTGCCCAGCAGCTGCCCATCCCGCCTCTGATTTCGCAGTTCCTTCTGGAGGCAGCAGGCACCGTTCATCACCCCGCTTCCCACTGCAGAGGGACTCGGGCCTTTCTGTGGGGAGAGGAAAAGCACAAACCTCTTTCTCCAAAAAGTCGGGCACTTGTCAGACCCAGGGGGGTCGCAGCTGCTCTGCCAGCCTGGAAATTCTCATTTGGTTCTAGATTTAATCTCATAATGAAAAAGGAATTGGAACCAGTGCAACTGTTTTAACCTACCCTAGTCACAGAAAGAAGAGGAAAAGTAATTTAAAAAAAAAAAAAAATTGAATACACAAAGCCACGTCTCCTCTCATCCACCTTTAACACCCGCGTCAGCTGTTCACCATCTGGGGGGAGCGGAGGAGAAACACCTCCCGCCCCATGCAGGCTCCCGGCTCCCTCTCCGCAGCGTGCCATCGTGTCCCAGCCAAACAGCAGCGAAACACACGCGGAAAAGCAATTAGATTTAAATCTAGTTTCCTCTTTCTACCTTGCCTTTCTCTTTTCTCTACTTAGATGCTCTTCAGTGTTGTAACTAATATGATTTGTGTTTAGCACAGTGTGAAACAAGAATGATTTATGGGTCTGTTAGCACTACATGGCTACCTGACGCTATCTCAGCCCCCCAAAAGGGCACTCCAAGAGCAGATTGCCAAGAGAGTTCTGGCATTACATGTAATTATTTGTATACCCTGCCCACATAATCACTGTTTTTCTGGCTCTCACAATGCCTGCGTGCTTCCCTTACGCCACGCTGGGCTCTGCTTTGGGAGAAAATGGGACCAGGACCCTCGACCAGCCCCAGCCCCCGACGCCATGCACCGGCCACTGCCCACGCTGTTTCAATGAACTGATCTCTGGGTTTAAATTGATGTTTCAGCTCAGATTAACTTGTGCCTTAGCTAAAACAAATACGGGCTCAGTCTCTGCATTTCATTACCAGCAGCTAATGCAAAGGCTCTGTGTGCTTGGGAACCGATCAGACCCAACTCCTTGAACGTGTTCAGAAGCCCAGCATGTTCAAGGCTATCTCAGTGACTCAGGTGCCAAAGTCCTATTGAAAGTCTCTGGGATCGGTCAAATTTCACCAACAGTTCCGAGAGCAGTTCTGTCAGTGAGGATCCTGCGCCTCTGCGCTAGCAAGTGCCCTTCATTAATTCTTAATGCTGCCCCAAGTACATCCAGTGTCCTCCTCAGCTTGGCAGCCCGCCCCTGCAAAGCAGGGCAGACAATAAGCAGAGCCCCCTCCCTTTCCTTCAACATATAACAAGAAGTCAAATGAAATAATGAAAGAAACTCATTTTAATGCCACAGAGGGAATTGTTTTATTGCTAAAGCAGCAAATAGAACTAATTGAATCCGCTGGAAGAAAAAAAAAGGAGCGAAGGAAAGGAAAGGATAGGTGCAGTGCACAGACAGAAAGGGCGAACCAGGGCCTGAATATTCATGGGCCTGGAAACTGCAAATCCTTGAATGCAAAATATCTTCATAACTGATAATACTGCCAACGGCGATGCATGCACAGTGCTTGGAGAGAGCAAGTTGGGAATGTTTGCATTTACAATTGTTTTTTTTTTTAAGTAATATTATGGAACAAATTCTGTGGTTCATTAAGCTGCTTTGCACCTCCCTGGTAAAACAGAACAGCCTGGGAGAGAGCACCACAGCCAGCGCCTATTCCCACCCGCAGCTGAGCGCAGGGTGAGGCTAGGCAGGGCAAGGCGCCCACGCTGCCTGCGTCCTGCCCGCAGGCAGGCGGCAGCGCCTGGAGGAGCTCCACCAGCCACCGCAGTGCCACATTCACAGTCAGCAGGCATCCCTGGGACAGTTTCGCTGCCTGCCAGGGACAGGCAGGTGACCAGGCATCTGCCTGCCGGATTAGGGGGCTGCGAAGGCAGCTGTGATCCCCTGTCCCTGCCGCGGGCTGAGCACAGTCCCGCATGGCTGGGCTGCAGAGCTGGGGCACTTCATCCCAAATCACTTCCCATTTCACATACCGCCAGTTAAACCTGCCACAAGCTTTTAAACACACTGTTTTCAGTGAACCTTAATTTTCAGTGGCAACATATATATTAATGTAGGGGGTTGCATTTTAATTAAGGCAGCATTCATGTTCTTCATTACAATACTAAGTCATCCAGCAAGAAACACCAGGGATGTAAATCCCATTAATGAAGAAGGAGCTACATATTCTACACTGTACATTTAAGCACAGAGGCACCAACATACAAAATAACTGTGACATGAAGTGCAAGGGGGTGCTCCAGGAGAAAAACTGGATTAGAAATGCAATTTATACTCTGAAGGGCCACACAGTGTCCATTTGGCACCACCACAACCGTAGGCCCTGAATCTGCATCCCAAAGGCACAGCAAACAGCCTGTTGTACCTCAGCCTACTTGTTTCCCCCTAGAAAAACCAAGGTACAAGTAGGCTGCATGGGTTTGCCGGTGGGGTTGCACAGTGCCCTGGCTCCTCCCGGCCCCCGATGCCCACGGGTGGGAGGGGAAGGTGTGCAGCAGAGACCCTCCGCCGGCAGGAGCCAGCAGAGTCGCAGGAGGAAGGGGCCTTCCCCCCCCAGCTCCTGCGGAGTGCTGCGCACCCGCGTCAGTGGTAACTCGGGGCTGAGCTCTCCCCAAGCTCACTGGAGGACAGAGCCACAGGATGAAATCTGCCCCCCTGCAGAGCTCCCCCCAGTCCCTCCCTATGCCAGCATCCCAAATCCTCACCCTCTGGGCACAGCAAAGAACTTCACGCTCTCCTCCACCTGTGATGCACCCTAAGCATTAGCAAAAGTTAATAGGGGGCATTAGCAGAGCCGCACTGTGAAGCGCCTCGCGGGGTTACCCTGGGGAAGGACCTTGAACCAGGCAGCAGAAGACTTGCATCCACCATGATGCCCTGCGGGGACCTCAGCCAGCAGGAATCCCTGCTCCTGAATACATTACCCCAACTGCAGTCAGCAGCTTTGAACTTAAACATTAATAAACAAGCTCCTTAAACACTCCGGCAATGGGAAAGCACTTTCTCACCATTGCCTACCGCAAAAAATGGCTGAAGAATTTCTGTTCAGGTTTTCCAAATGAGCCAGTCTGTGGCAGAGACACGGATGGTCTCCCACAGAGACCACCGCATCCCAAGACGAGAGTGTTTCAGAATATTATGTGGGAAAAGAGTAATAATAAAACACCTTGATGTAACTTTACCAGCAGTGGCTCTGGCAGAAAAGCCTGTAATGATCTAATAACACATTTCCCCTGCTGCCACTCCAGCCCCGAGAAATCCAGGGTACTTTGAGCCTTAAATCCATCCCAGCTCTTCCTTTGTCATTAATTGTTAGGCTATTTGTATTACACGTTTTACATACCAAATAGACTCCAATTTCATGGTGGGCTAGACTGCAGAAATGCTTCTTTTAATCTTTTTAATTCTAAAGTAGTATCGAACTTTAATATTTTCTAACAGAGTATACATTTACTCACATCTAACAATATCACTACAATTTAGGAGCAATAAAAGTCAAGCTCCCATCTGTATGATAAGCTTGCAGCTTTATTTCCAAAGTTCAATCAGTTAACCTAGGAGAGCAATAGCTTCCCTACAATGAGTAACGATGCAGAATAATATTTAGATAGAGATAAACCCTTTTTGCATAGGAAATTGCATTACAATTTGCCGGGTCTTAGAAATTCTCAGCGAGATGCTTTAGTTTACCAATGTAGCTATTGCCTTAGGCATTTTTCCACAGTGCTTTCATTTTTTCAGGGGTTTCTAGAGGATTTTGAGCTGAGTAAGGCACCTTTACTGTTCCTGACCGAGGCTTGTGTAGCAGACCCAGCGGCACCGCCTGCGTGCCCTCCTCCCACACCGATTCCCCCTCAGCGCTGACCAGGCGGCAGTGGGTGGAAGAGCATCCCAAAGCACGGCTGCGGGAAAGGACCGGACCCCTGTCTCGGGTTCGGACTGTGCAGCCCCCGGGCTCTCTGCCCCTCACGAGGGAGAGGCGGGTGGGCGCTGCCTACGCTGCCAGCCAGGGACTTCCAGGGCTCCCCTGGCACCCTGGGCCCCCACTGAGTGTTTGCCCCATCAGGCCCAGTTCTCCAGGGTGGGGGGACACACACACATGGTTACAACGCAATTGCAGCAGATACCTGGCTACCTTGGATTGCTCTGGTTTGGCCAGACATTTAGTTTATCTTGGGTAGCCATTAATGCAGGCTGGCAAGCAAGAACGCTGCCAAGTGCCTCCCCTCCACTGCCAAGGCCTGGCCAGGTTTAATCCCCTCCTGCCCACGGCAGCACCCAGCACCAACCCCCATGCTTACATCTTCCTTCACACCAGCTAAAGCACCTTCCCCATCACACTGTCCAGCTCCCCTAGAGCCTCTCGAGTTCATGCCTGGCTGTTGATTGCAGCACTTTTCCTTTCTGTTGGTTTTTAACAGCTCAGGTAAAAAAGCCAGAGCCCTTTCCTGGGATACCTCTGTCCCCCCGTGTATCACCTGGCTCGCAGGCCCCCAACACCGCGGAGCAGCAGAGCAGAGGCAGCGGTTGGTGATTTGGGATTAACACGGTTCAAATAAATAGCCAAGAAATTAACTCGAAGATGCAAGTGCTGACGGTGCAGGCGAGCAGCAGCGGGATCAATGCTGGCACTCCCCGGGGGACAGACCAAGTGAGGATGAACCAAAGGCCAATTAAAGACCTCCAGCAGCAACGACTTCAGGATCCATGGTCTGCCATCCGCATGTCATGAGTCAGCGCTTTGGATGTAAAAGGGTCGGTTTGTTTTTAAACAAGTGGGACTGGAGTAATTTGTAATTAATAACCTGCCCAAGTGATGCAGCCCCTTCCACCCATAGGTGAGCCGGGAGGGGATTCCTCCCCACGCGGTCAGGGGCTCAGAGATAGTCCTGATCGTGTGGGCAGCAGCTGAACCCCCCGGGGCACGGGGGCACCTGGAGGAGCCCCGAAGCCTCTGGAGCTGGTGCCTCCTTGTACACAGATCAGGTGGTTTTGTCTTTTGCTTGACTGGGTGATGGCAGCTCATGCTGTCAGCTGCTGAATCCAAATGCGAATTTAACACACACTTCTGACGCTGACGTTAGCTTTCCACAAGCGTGCTCGCTGCTCAGCTTAATTATATGAACGTCCATCAAGAACAAATACAGAAAGGGCAGAGCTGAGGCTGAAATAAAGTTATTTGCAGATGTGGATGAACACTAATAGAAAGTATATTATATTACTGTACCCATCTCAATGCAAGATGAAAGGAAATATGCTTCAAAACAAAGGAGAGCTGCAAATTCGGGCTACCAGAGCAACGTTGCTCTGCTTGGATCCAAAATGATTACCCGCTAATAAAGGAGGGGGCCAAGTCCTCTCCAGCCTGGCTCTGGAGGGAACGGAAATCAGATTTTGGCTTGAAATGTGTTACAGCAATCTCCGTAATACAAAATAAAGTCTGGCAGATGGAGTTATTTTTATCCAAAGCCAGTTCTGTTTAGTAGGTCTGTGGCTATAACTGATGTCCCTTTGCTATTTCCTCTTCCCTCTGGTTCCTCTGCCTCAGTTTCTCCAAGGCAGTGATGAGATTGGAGCAGACAGCCGCTGGTACATTTGGGGAGGATCCTACCTTACTTAGCTGTAAAAATAAATTGTGAATTTTGCATCCACCCTCAGCATTTGGCCTGTTTATATTGCCAAATAAATTCTTTAAAGAAGTACTGTACTTCACAGGAGAGCTTGTCAAGGTAAATACCTTCATTTACATAAAATGTGACTAGCAATTGAAATGTTAAAGCCATAAAGAGCAAGTTTATGATCCATCCTTGATGCTTGGATGTATAATATGACAAGGGGGAAAATAGTGCGCCTTGCAACATTTACTAAATTGGTGTGTTGACTCTAGGGATGGAAATGGGAGATTTGAAAAAACAGGTTGGAGGGGTTTTTTTGAGTTGTGTTTTTTTTTTTTCCCCTAAATATGAATCCTTTGCACAGCCTTCAAACAGTTGCCTTTTAAATACTCTCCTCCAGCTTGGAAACAGCAGCTAGCTAAACAAACAAACAGACGGCTGAGCAGGGACCTGAGTGGGAAGGAGCTACCTGGCACGCATGGCTCCCAGGGGATGCTCCTTGGGTCATGGGGGGGTGGCAGGACCCTGGCAGGGGAGGGGGGGTTGCGGAGCACCCCGACCATGCAATCCCATGGGCCGGTGTCCCCTGACATCCCCCAAAAAAGTGGAAGCGGGAAGCAGTGCCCACATGCCATTATGCGTACAGCAGAGGTCGGAGCAGCAGCTCCTGCAGCCCCATCGCTCACAGCCGACTTTGCTGTCAGCGGTGAGGCTGGTGTGGGGCTGAGCTGCTCCCGGCTTCGGGGTCACTCAGCTGGGTCACAGGGACTGATCCTGCCCGGTCTCTCTACCTCCTACGCCCCAGGAGCAAAGGCAACACCATACTTTGCTGGGGCTGACCCAGCCTTTGATCTGAACAGTCATTTCTCACTGTGATTGAAAAGACTTATAATTCAGGGTTTTCTTTTAAACTTTTTAAAAGGGAGGGGAAACCAATTTAAACCACTTCAAATCCTAAATAATACTTTAAAAAAAGTGAATAAAAAGGATAAAATGGACTGCTGCCTACATACACACCACAGTGAAATTATAATATCCACACTTAATGCTCTGGGAGGTTTGATAGTGCATGTTCCTCACCTGAACTCAGTACGAACATTTCAGCCATTCATTCATACTCGTACCCTTCTCAATTCATTGAAACCACTTCAAGCAAAAATCATTTGAAAGAAATTACCTCTGTGTATTACACCATGAGCAGTGAGAAATGTCCCACATGAGCCTCTCCAGCCCCCAAAGCAATAAAATTTCTGCTGAAGTGGATGATATAATGACTCAGGGAAAAGAAGTCCCCATGACAACAAGAGGTAAGAGAAATCCATGAAAAGCAAAAGACTCCGACCTCTCTCGATACAAGGTGTCACCAATTTGTGCCAGAATTTTTACTTTGAAAATCAAAAGCCTTTGTCCATAACTTTCTTTGAGAACCTGTTGTTCCTTCTTTGCTAGTCTGGGCTTCGAACAGAGCAGAACGAGCCTCACTAAATCAGAAACTGAGCAGGGGTCAGGCTCATTTAAACCCATGAACGCAACCAACTGACACTTTACCTTTCTCTTTTCCAAGGGGGCTGTTTTTCCCCAGGCTTATTTATGGGGTTTTTATAGCATCTACATGCTTGAGCGATACTGCATTCACACACAGAGCAAAGCTCACAAACTTTGACACTACAAGTAACACTTTAACCAAGTAACCATTAGCAGCAAAGCACTGTAGTGTTTACTTAGTGGATGATCAAGCAAAATCCTACAGAAAGAGTGTTCTTAAAAATACAGTGCAACAGTTAGATTATTTCAGGCCTGGAGACATATGGCAGTTCCCTATATACTCCATGGGATCCTCCAAAAGTTATGGGAAGAGGCATCTCCACCTCTTGGCTGGTTTTCTGAGCCCTGGGTTCATATCCCTCCCAAGCGCTTCTGCTGGGAGGTGCTGGGCTGCTCCCGTTGGTGGGGTCCGGGCACACGCTGGGGCTTGGAGGGGGAGCGGGGCAGGACCCAGCTGGGTGCGGTGGTGGGATGTGGCGCTGGTGCACCCTCCCTCCTCCCTGCCGAGCAAGCGTCCCTGCCGGGGCTGAGTGGGGCAGGTACATGGGGGCTGCCAAGGTGGGGTTCAGCACATGCTCGTGCTGCCTCTCCTGCCTCCCCCCTCCCACTGGCTCTCTGCACGGCGTGCCCATCGTCACCTGCAAACAAATACATTTTACCTGGAGGCAGAAGCAGCAACCAGCTCTGCAGGAGCAGGTGCTCCGGAGCTCTCCCCTGCCAGCATGTTGTCCCTTGCACTTCTCTCACTCTCTTTACGAGAAGAGCAAGCACAGTGTGGAGGGGCTGCGGGTGCTGAAAGCAGCTGCCATTCCCATGGCTACAATCGAGTAGCCTGTGGATAACCATCATCAGGTGATAAAACACTGCAAAGAGGCTCAATTCATTCCTGCATCCCATCCCTTGAGCTGAAACTGAGCGAAAAGGCCTAGAGAAGACTGCTGCCCAGCAATGGTGCAGGGTAGGTTCCCCTGGCCCAGCACACAGGCAGGGGCAGAGGCCAGGACACCCCCAGCTCTGGCATACAGTGGGTTCACTCCGGTAGCTCTGAGTGCAGAAGAAAATCCATGCCTGATGCTGGAATGGCCTCTCTCCAGCCCGCAGATAGGTGAAACACAGGGACTGACCAGTGAAGAGCCTGCCCCCCCTCCACCAGCTTTACTGAGAGCTGGACCCTGGCATCAGTGGGAAGTCGGTGCTGCACACGTGTGCTTGCTCTGCATGGAAGACTTGGGCTAGAAAAAAAAACAGTGCACATGTAGGATCTAAACCAGACCTAAAGGTTTAGGAAAGGTGAAGGGGACAAGGTACTGAAAGAACTACATTACATAGAAATACTTGTACAGGCTTCAACCCAGATTAATCCCAATGCATTGGATCCACAGAGGAGAGAGGGCAGCTGAGTCACCACATTTCAGCAAAAGCCAACTCACAGCAGGTCCCAGGAGAAAAAAAAAAAAAAAAAAAAAAATCAATACACTTTCCCTAAGTTACCAGAAGTGCAGAGGGCACAGTACACTGGGAAGGCCTTTTGCAGAGAAATACAGCAGTTACCAGGCATCTGCAGCGGTGCCCGTCATCAGCAGCAAACCCCGATCTATCCGTCCACTGTAGGTGTTCCTGTAGTGCCCATCAGCACAGACTCGCAGCGCTGATGGAAGTGGTTTGATTTTCTGAATATCCCAAGCTGATCGGAGAGGCACAAGCATTGCCCAGCACCGCAATTACAGCTCACAGTGAGGGTCATACTGTGTGGGACCAAGCCTGAAATGGCCCCAAGCTATTGCTGTCCAACAGCTGTTAAGGGATGCTGCAGGGGTTCTCGTCACACATCCTCGGATACAACAGACACCGTTCCTGCCGGCAGCTGCGAGAGCCAGGTGCTCTGAGGTAGGACCAGCCCTGGTGCACAGAGTTGGCCCCGCCATGCCAGCCTCCAGATCAGCACAGCAGGAGGGTAGGTGAGACGACATGCGTTCCCCGGGAGGAGCAGAGCCCGTTACAACGATAACGGCGCATGACAGCTGCTTCCCCAATACAGACGAGTTTAATGTCCACAGGGACACGACTGAGAGCATTGGCTCCGCAGCCACAGCCAACTGCTCCTTGGAACCGCTGGCTTGAGAGCACATGTTTATTACTGGGAGAAGAGCTCCCTGTCATGGTATTATTCATTATTTGTATGAGGGTAGCAGCTCACAGAATAACACACAGGCCTGACTGTTAGGGAGAACGCTCCAAAAAAACCAGACAGGCGGTGAAAATAGCATTAGACATGCAAACCATTTCATTGCCTGTCATGGTGACTGCTCCCTGCAGTGGCTGCAACAGGACTGCTCCATGCATAAAGCTACACCCCTGTATAAGTGCTTAATGTGTGGAGGCCTAGGGCAGAGTGAGAGGAACGTGGTCTAATTACAGAGACATTGCTGCAGTTTCTCCATGAAGGCTACACTGAGAGGGAGACAAGGAGTAAAGCAATGTGCATGCACACAAAGAATTTAACTCCCGATTATTTGGAATAATTTTCAAATCAGTGAACTTTAAAACTCCACAATTTAAGCTTACCACTGTCAGATACACTCTTTGCATTGTGGAGATCATATTTTTATTAAAACTTCAAATCTGTTTCCAAAATACTGTTACAAATCCTCACTTTTCTGCTAAACACAGCATGTCGAGACAGCCTTGAAAGTGTGAACAGACAAAACTGAAGCACCTCACTGTGCTGAGCCTGCGGGCAGCTGGGAACAGTAGACTCGGAGCACTGGGCTGTTCCACTCAGCTCAGAGAGCTACCGGGATGCCGAAGTGCTAACATCTATTGTGTTGGTCATTTGCGCAGGCAGAACGACCCAGCTAAAGCACCATCTGTCTTGGTGCTAAGAGCCCCTGCTCTCTTCACACAACCACCCGAACGTGTTCCTCCTTCGACACCAGCAGCATCTGAGCATCTGGGGGTGTCAGCGTCTGCACATGTGAAATTGTCCCACCGCTGAAACCGCTGGCAGCAGGGCAGCTGTGCAATGCCAACAGGACTGCCTCCCCTTCTCCTCCAGTCACATAAAGCCACCTGGGACCACACTGAAGCCAGGGCTCCGCTGCAGACCCAACGTCCAGCCCTCCAGTACGCAGCCTCTCCAACGGCTGTCGCAGCAGACACCAAACTGAGGCCTCAAGCACTGCAGGGTGACAAACTTCTCCAAGGGGCAGACACTGCAGGCAGTTTGCAGTTCCCATTATCCAAAAAGTCCTCTCATGCTCGTGCAGTCTTCTTTCATGCCCAGGCAAGGAACTCAGGCATATCCCAGATGCTGCTTCTGTTTGTACTGGTAACAAGCATTTGTAGATGTAAGCTAAATTCCTTCAGTGCTCAGGGGCCTCCAAAGTCTTCCCATCATTCTGCTGTCCTTGCTGCACTCTCAAAAAGGCTCTCAATTGATTTCCAACTGCAGGATAGCTCAGGGCAGAGCTCATAGCATGGGCCATGCCCATTGAGGCATGAGCATCGTGCGGGAGAGAGCACGTCACCCGTGCAAACGCCTCTGGTCCAGCCTGGCCACAGGGGCCGTGCAGGGGGGTTACCTGTGCCTGGGCTGACTGGGCAGCAAGAGCTGCCCTGGGTGTGCGAGGGAGCAGAAAGACACTTGAGCACCGACTAAAAATCAGCAGCAGTTCCTACCGGGAATGATGGCATATCTTGTGGTTTAGAAGGACCGCATGGGTCAAAGAGAGCCGCTAGCGACTTCCAAAGGAAAGACAGATACCTGCTCCTTACCACAACCTTCCTCTACATTGGGACCAAATTCTGGCGTATTGTAAGGGACAAAGCCAGCAAAGTTCATCATGGAAGATACTTACTGCCAGGTATCAGTGTCACGGACTTAAGAGAGAGAGCTGAAGATATGCAAGTAATACATACACCAGAGAGAACTGTTGCCACACTGTTCATAAAAAGGAAAGGTTAAAAGTCACTTCCCACTCAGCCTTTAACACCGTTTAATAGTAGTCAAGTTACATTCTGCATTAAGGGAGGAGCAGGGGGAAGCAAGCTAGGAAATTTATATACAAAAGTTAATGTACAGGAGGGTATTAAGTGCAGTTTAAGGAAAGCTGTATCATTGAACTTGTCCTTCAGACAGCCCAACATTAGGATGTACGGAATCACAAATTACAATTACACAAAATTCTGTCAGCGTAACAGTAACCGACCGAAACAAGCCTTCGACCCAGTTCGCATCAGTACATGTGTAGGAAGACCTCAGTTCGGTAATTTCTACATAAACTTTGAGTGCAGAGCTGAAGCAATCACAGACAGCACAGCTTTCCCTAAAGGTTACCAGGAAAACAGAACAGACTGCAGAGAGCTGGTGTAACAGGCTTGCCACACTGCACCAGCCAACAGGCAGAAAGCTATATTTGCACCAACTTCAGTCTCCGACTACTGTCTCAATATAGATCCTGGACACACTGTTTATAGCTGACTAACCTCAAGGCAGCAAAGACATGAATAACGCAGCATGGGACGCACACAAAAGAAATGGTAGTGGTTAGGTACTGTCTCCATTTTCCAGGCGGAGAAACTAAGGTGGGGAAACTGCTTCCTTTCCCTACAGCTCTGCCAGACTAGCAGAAATTCTCAGTACTGAATGACAAAGCAAGGAATCCTAAGGGTCTGCTGTTTCCTTATTTCACTACGTAAGAAAAAACTTGACAGTATTAAAAGCTAACAGTTTATAATGCATAAAAAGAAGTGTTATATGCAAAATATAAACAAGTGATAGAAGTCACTGTAAGGAGATGCTGGTATAAACATTTCAATAGTTGCTTCTTTGCTTAAAGAAAATTGACAGTTCTGTGGATAGGAAAAATCTCCAATTACTCTACCTGGGACACAGCTGCAAGCAGTCAGCCTTCTTGGCACACTCAATCAGGTAATCTCAGAGAAGGTCAGGAAGAAACAGCTGCTCATGTGGATGGCGATCTTTCCCCCCCCCTCCATTTTTGCTTAGTATTTGTACAGCACCAAGCAGGCCAGCCTCCTGGTCCCTCACAACAGCCTGGTACCAGTAAAGCACCAGGGGAAACCTGTTGCTGCTGCTGAGGCATGGATCACCAGTGCTGTGCGACCTGGTGTCCTGTGGCAGCAAGGCTGAAAAACTTGCGAGGAGAAAGAAGAATGCTGTCTGGGTTGGGCAAGTGTGAAAATGGCTTTAGGTTATGCAAGTAGGGCAAATCCTCAGGGCCACAATGGCAATTAAGTGGCAGTGTAATTTATTTATCTCACAACCAGAGAATCCATCCCCATACTCTGCCCAGGACCCTCACAAATCAGCTCTGACCCAACCTTTTTTTTTCCCGCCTCTCTACCAACCAGTGCAGCACAACATCAGCTAAACAAACCACAGAGCTACTGCAGGGATGAAAAATATCAAAATGCATTCTGCAAATGAAAACCTGTGTGTGCCTTTTACTCCACGAGAGGAGTTACACCCACGCTCTAGCCCTTTTCTTGTAGCATGACTTTAAAGATGAAAAGGCAGCTGCTTGCCACATTCAGTGCTTGATCTTCTTCTGCCTATTTTAAATAAAACCAAACCTTTTTATATGCCACTTTCTAGCCTCTTCCAGCAAGTTTCTAAACTTATTTTTCAAGGCAAGCCTTTCCTGCAGGAAAACTCAGTAAAATAAGATACTGTGTCTGAAATTATATATAAAAATACAATAACTACAGTCAAGCCTTTATTCCTTCCTCATGTTGGTACAGCACACTGAAAACACTCTCAGAGACAAATGCACTTTCAGTGCTGATCTCCACTTTATTGAAGTCCCTCAAGAAAATCCCTCAGCATTTTAACAAAGCCAAGTGGATTCTACCCCAAGTAAGTGTTACGAAGACTTTGCTTCCACAATTGTCACAGAAAACCACCTGGAGTTCCTCACATTTCAATGGCATTGACATGAAGACTGTGTACTCTATTTTAATAAAGAGTGACCAGATAATCCAAGCAGTAACTAACTTGCTACCTCTGTTTATTTTTTTCCTTCATTTTCAGAGCAGCTAAACAACTACCATACTAAGCACAACCAAAAACACAGAACTTTATCAGTTTAGCCACAGACTATTTCTTATAAAGAAACTGGTATGGGTTGCTTTTAACCATAAACTAAAGAACTACTAATAATTTGCAAGTTCCAATAATGTACTGCATTCTTTTTAGTTTGGAGAGTAAGAGAGAGAGAGAGAGAGAAAGTGAGAGAGAGAGAAACCCTGAGCCATCACAATTCATTGATTTGCTAAACCTGCCAAGCACTTAACACTTCATTACTGCAGTCCAGTATTCTCTAATAATCAGAACTTTTAGTGTAAGATTCCCTTAAAACGTTACCCTGGTCAGACAACAACATTTAGAGACTTCTTCACGAATAAAATTAGATTTTGTCAATGGAAAAAACTTTCTGACGTGGAACTTGTTGAATAAAGAGCAAGTCTTATTTGTGAAGTGAACCCTGCAGCTTGTATGAAAGCAGGCATCCTTCTTCACTTCAAAGCCCTTAGCATCACCTGGAACAACGTGCAATCTTGTTTATTTCAGTAATTATTAATTACTGACCTATTTAGACGCGTTTTACGCCAAGCACAGCTGAACCGCTACTGTCTGCTCAAGCGCTCTGTGCACGGGAGTTACAGACGAGGGATGTTTTTACACATTTTCTGCCTTCTCCCATCAGAACCCCGCATTTTAAGTCACCGCAGCCGTCAGGCGAGGCACCCACGCGGTCACCCGGCCTGCCCTGGCAGTGCGCTTCGCCTGCCGCGCTCCGCGCCCGCCGCGGGCCCGGGACCCGCCGTGCCCCCGCCCCGCCATCGGCCGGGGCCCTCCGCGGCGTCCCCGGGACCCACCGCCCAGCCACCTACCGGGGCCATCCGGGGCGGGCCGGGGACCCTCCGCCCCGCGGCTCGCCGGGGCCCCCGGGACCGCCCGCCCCGGCGCGCACGGACACCCCCCGCGCCCTCACCTGTACCACTCCAGCCCCTTCTCGTAGTTCCTGTCGAAGAAGTGGGGCTCGGTGCCCACGGCGCGCACGTCGGGGTGCGCCCGGATGGCCTCCAGCAGCGCCCGCGTCCCCCCCTTCTTCACCCCGATGATGAGGGCTTGCGGCAGCCGCTTCTCCCCGTAGTCCGGCGTGGTGCTGCCGCCGCCGCGGCTCCCCGGGCTGCCGGCCCGGCTCAGCTCCTCGTCCGTGGTGCTCGACTCCTGCGGGTCCCTCTCGAAGGCTCCGCTCTGCGCCGTGATCACCTCCCCGGGGGCCAGCGGCGTCCGCAGCCAGGCGCCCGCCGCCCCTTCCCGGCTGCTGTTGGAGGCCCGCGTCGGAGCCGCGGAGGCGGCCGGGGCACCGGGGCTGCCCGGCGGGCTGGCGGGGGAGCGCGGGGCCGCCGTGCTGGGGAGCGCGGCGGGGGAGCGGGGGGCCCCGGGGGCCGCCGTGCCGGGGAGCGCGGCGAGGGAGCGCGGGGCCGCCGTGCCGGGGAGGGCGGCCGGGGAGCGCAGGGCGCCCGGGCCGGTGCCCCCCATGAGGCTGTAGCACAGGTAGGTGAGGCAGAGCGAGAGGCTGCACATGCAGAGGAGCTTCCGCGCCGGGGGCACCTTAGAGCCGCGCCCGCCCGGCACCCCCGGCTGGGCGGGGGGGGACATGGCTGCTCCCCGCTCCTCGCCCCGGGCACCGGGCGCACATGGTGTCAGCCGCCGCCCGGCCGCCCCAGCCGCATGGGGCGCCGCTGCCCTCCCGCCCCGCCGCCGCCGCCGGGGGGGGGGAGCCCCGCATGGCACGGTCGCCGCCGGCCCCCGCCGGGCACCGGGGCGCCTGGGCTCAGCGCGGCTGCGCTCCGGCGCCGCCCCGGTGCCGTCGGCTCCGCACTGTTGCCGCCCGAGTTCCTGCTGCTAAACTTTGTGCCGGGTGGGAGGCGGGAGCGCGCTCCCGGCGCGGGGAGGGCCCGCCCCCGCCGCCGCCGAGAGCGCGGGGAGCGCGCCGGGCCCCGCCGAGCGCCGCGCCGGCAGCGCCGGGCCGGGCGGGGGCAGCGCCGGGCGGAGCGGGGCAGCACCGCGGACAGCGGCCGGGCAGCACCGCGGACAGCGGCGAGTGGCGGCGGAGCGGCCCCCGGGCGGCGGCGGGGAGAGCAGGGCAGGCCCCGGCTGGCTGCGGCCCCGCTGACCCCCGGTGTGCTGGGGACAGCCCCCGGCAGCCCCGCACCCCGCCCGCCCCATCTGCTCCCCAGATCCACCTGCTGTGCCACATCCACCCCTTGCCAGCGCTCACGGCCGCAGGGAGGGCGCAGGCCCCCAAGGGCAGGAGGCCGTGCCAGCTGTCCTCTGCAAATCCTTCTCCTTTCCCTCAGCAGAAATCACCATGCTGCAGCTCCTTGACCGCTTGTCCCAGCCTGCTTCCCTCTGGCCCCCCCAAAGCACTTTCTCTATTTTCACCCTCTTGCCCCACTGCCCCCAGACCATGGCTCCTGCCCAAATCCTCCAGCTCCCTGAAGAGGAACACCTAGACAGGACGATGGGACAGCCCCATGCAGCAGGGCTGAGGTCCCCTGGCTCTTGGCCCTCTGAGGATCTGGAGCAGAGTGGATAGGTTTCATAGGGCAGCCTGCTGTCTCCTGGGAGCTTGAGGAGAGGTACCAGACTGGGGGCAGGGGCAGGCAATAGCTTCTTCGCTGGTACAGTGGAGCTAAGGGCCATTTCGAGCATGGAGGGTTCATAGTTTAGGTGCCAGGAGCTGCACTAGTATGTGAGGCCAATTACACCCTCGCACGCTGCTCTTCCAGGAACTCTGTCCCCAGCATTGGTGGAGCAGGCTGGGGCTGAGAGCTTCCCTCCTCACAGTTTTTCTGGAGCAGCCACCACCTCTTCCCAGCTCCACATTTTGGCACTTCCCACCTCCAGTTCTCAGCTTTGGCTTTAGCAAGGATTTTGTGAGGGAAGAAATGCTTTAGTGTCTCTCAGCTTCCTTCTATCCCTCATTCTGGGGTCTCCCAGGAGTCTCTCCCTCGTAGGTGTTGCACTGTGGCATTGGGGCACATCACAGCTTTTGGCATCCTGGCCACCATGGTCCCCCTCAGCAGAACAGTGCTGGTGTCACATGGTACAGAGGTGACTTGAGGAACACAGTCATTTGCTAAAGCCCTCACAGGTGAACAAGCAGCAATGTAACCTTTTGCACCTGAACTGCTACCCCCAAACCACCAGCACCATCTGCACGCTGCAGATCACCCAAAGAGCCAGCACCTGATCCAGGTGGCAAAAGCTGCAGAGCAGCTGTGCGTTAACATATACGAGGGCCACAGCTGGGCTTCTGAGCAAGGGCTGGAAAAGTGCAGCATATATTTCCAGTCTTGTGTGGCCGTGAGTGCTGGGTACCTCATCCTGCCCGCGAGCAGAAGGCGTGTTTGGAGGCATTAACCCTTCTCCACTAGCCTCCACTTTGGGAAACTGCAGAGCTGTGCATCCCACCATGCAGACGTGCTCTGGGCGAGGGCTGAATGGGAGAGAGCTGGCAGAGCTCCCTCATGTTCCCCCAGCTGACTGGATTTTACAGGGGAAGTCCAGGGATTGCTCCAAATCTTGCTGTTGCTGTGTGAAGCTCAGCAGGGGACGTGCCATCGGAGTCTCAGCTATGCTTGGTCTCGTGGCAAAAGCAACATTTGAAAAAAAAATTAAGTGCCAATATTAACCAGATACCCAGGGCTGAGAAAAATATTCATCGAACAAGAGGAAGAGCACAGACTTTTCCCATAATGAACAAAAGCTCAATGCTGCTCTCAGCTGGACATGTGTTCTCTCTGTGCTGCTCCAGTTCCGATAGAGATTATTCCTTCATAATATATTTTTTATGGTACACATGAGACCTCTGAAATGCAGTGTCTTGTGTCCTGTAAATCATTTCCTGTAGCTCGTGGATTCCTTTTCAACTGCATTACGGTAATGTGAATGTTAAGGGACTAACTTGAACTGACAGAAGCAAAGGCTCGCATCCCTCACTCACAGCTTCCTGCCCTGCTGCTCAAAGGAGGCTGGACAGCCTGGGCCCAGGCGGCGGGCGCTTGGCCCGGGGGTCTTCCCTAGAGCTCTGCGGAGCCTAGCGGGGAGGCACGCGGTCCCTGCCCCAGACAGGCTGAGCCCACAGAAAAGTTGCTGCAAATTTAGTAATCAGACTTGAACCTTAAATGAAAATCCTGAGTAGGTGCGGTTTGGGTCATGGTGGAGGGGAGCACATGCTGCAGAACTGGGGACAGACTGACGTTCTCAGGAAGCCCTGAGCAGAGTGGGTTCACCCTGCTGCTCTGCTTAACTCATATATATGTCCTTTCACATCACTGTTATAATATGTATAGATCTACCTTGCGAGAGATGAATCTTCCTCATATATGGAGATACATTTATTCCAAATTGGAGAACCCACAGAGTCTGCTGGCATCAATAAGCCTGCTCTTGAGTTTCCCAATATCACACACAAAAAAAAAAAAGAAATTGTTTTCCATTCCAAAAATATAAGATAAACCTGAAAATAGACACCATTTAATGAAGAGTCGCAGTGCTTTGGTCTTTCTTATACTGAGCACACATCTAAATGGCAGTGCTTAGCAAAATGCCCTGGCTTGACATCCTTGTGTCTCTTTTCCTGTGATGTGCTGCACAGAAGACTAATAGGATTTGCAGGCAAATCATACATAACGGAAAGACTATTTCTTCTCGGACACCAGCTTCCAGCCCAGAGGAAATTTTACAACCAGAATGTAAAGCCCTCTAAAACAAATGGTTTAGCCTTAAATGCCTGCTGCCTGGGCTCTGACTCTTTTTATTCATCATAGAATGTGTATTTCTCCTGCATGGATGTCAAACGCATCCATGAGCAGATCTGAGTGTTATCCAAGCGTCTGGTGGTGTTCAGCCGGTGGGTGCAATAGGAGCTGATGGAGTGTAACACTTTATTTGACAGTTCTGCTTTTAAAGGCTTATGTATTTACACTGCATACCTGCACACTTCTAGTCACATTAATTAGCAATAAGAGTGCTTCCCAAGCATCCAGTAAGTGCCCAGTCTAGTGAGGCCAACTGGTGCTGTTAGCCCTGTGTGGGAATTGCCAGGATAGGTCAGTCTGGTGAGTCATCTAGCTCATGCCCCAAATTTTGGCAGGGATCAAGATCAGTTGCTTTGGAGAAAGGTGGAAGAACTCTGTTGTGGGCAGCCATGGAGCAGCCTCCCCTCAGATGTAATTTCTTCTAAGTCCCCATCATTTTGTGTGACTTGTGGCTGTCCCAGCCTGGGAGACATGCCTGTGCTGCTCTCATCTCCAAAGGGACAGCAGCGCTGAGATTCACGCCAAACTCTTGGTTATGGGGACGTGTGACAATAAGTCATGGCAGGCAGCTGGGACCCCTTCCCTGCACCAGCTGGTAGGGCCTGACTCTGCACGTACTAAAGAGATGGAGATAGGATGCAGAATGAAGCCCCACTTGTCGGAGAGGTGGCAGTCACCGACCTGCTCCTCTACCTGGATGCTCACAAGTCTGTGGGGCCAGATGGGATCCACCCGAGGATACTGAGGGAGCTGGCAGAGGAGCTTGCCAAGCCGCTCTCCATCATTTATCATCAGTCCTGGTCAACCAGCGAGGTCCCAGATGACTGGAAGTTATCAAATGTGACGCCCCTCTACAAGAAGGGTCGGAAGGAGGATCCGGGGAACTACAGGCCTGTCAGCCTGACCTCAGTGCCAGCAAAGGTCATGGAGCAGATCGTCTTGAGTGCCATTACACGGCATGTGCAGGACAACCGAGGGATCAGGCCCAGCCAGCATGGGTTCATGAAAGGGAGGTCCTGTTTCATTAACCTGGTCTCCTTCTGTGACAAGGTGACCCGCTTAGTGGATGAGGGGCAGGCTGTGGATGTTGTCTACCTAGACTTTAGTAAGGCCTTTGACACTGTCTCCCACAGCATTCTCCTGGAGAAGCTGGCTGCTCATGGCTTGGATAAGTGCACTCTCTGCTGGGTAAAAAACTGGCTAAATGGCCGAGTCCAGAGAGTGGTGGTGAAAGGAGTCAAATCCAGTTGGCGGCCAGACATGAGTGGTGTTCCCCAGGGCTCAATACTGGGGCCGGTTCTGTTCAATATCTTTATCAATTATCTGGATGAGGGGATTGAGTGCACCCTCAGTAAGTTCGCAGACAACACCAAGTTGGGTGGAAGTGTCGATCTGCTGGAGGGTAGGAAGGCCCTACAGAGGGACCTGGACAGGCTGGATTGATGGGCTGGGGCCAACTGCATGAGATTCCACAAGGCTAAGTGCCGGATCCCATACTTGGGTCACAACAACCCCATGCAACGCTACAGGCTTGGGGAGCAGTGGCTGCAGAGCTGCCTGGCAGAAAAGGACCTGGGGGTGCTGGTTGACAGCCGCCTGAACATGAGCCAGCAGTGTGGCCAGGTGGCCAAGAGGGCCAATGGCATCCTGGCTTGTATCAGAAATAGTGTGGCCAGCAGGACCAGGGAGGTGATAGTGCCCCTGTACTCGGCACTGGTGAGGCCGCACCTCGAGTACTGTGTTCAGTTTTGGGCCCCTCACTACAAGAAGGACATCGAGGTGCTGGAGCGTGTCCAAAGAAGGGCAACGAAGTTGATGAAGAGTCTAGAGAACAAGTCTTACAAGAAGCAGCTGAGGGAGCTGGGGTTGTTTAGCCTGGAGGAGAGGAGGTTGAGGGGAGACCTTATTGCTATCTACAACTACCTGAAAGGAGGTTGTAGTGAGGTGGGGGTCGGTCTCTTCTCCCAAGTAACAAGGGATAGGACGAGAGGAAACAGCCTCAAGCTGCACCAGGGGAAGTTTAGGTTGGATATTAGGAAAAACTTCTTCACCAAATGGGTAGTCAGGCATTGGAACAGGCTGCCCAGGGAAGTGGTTGAGTCCCCATCCCTGGAGCTATTTAAAAGACGGGTAGACGTGGTGCTTGAGGGCATGGTTTAGTGGTGGACTTGGCAGTGCTGGGTTAACAGTTGGACTTGATGATCTTAAGGGTCTTTTCCAACCTTAATGATTCTATGATTCTATGATTCTATTAAGGCAAGACTCTAATTAGAGCCATTCTGCCCACAAAATAGACGGGAGGGCCCTTTCTCAGATGTTTCTGCACCTCCAAGCAGCACAAGGGTCTCTCATCCCTGGTTGGTGCTGTGCAAAGGCTGGTGGCCTGGTTCATGAAGGGGAAGCAGAATTCTGCTCCAAGGCAGGGATGGGTGAGGGTTGGCTCTTTCTCTGTTTAGACATGGGAACATCCACCATGCTTATCACCTCTGCTCCAGGAACATAAACTGGGAGAGGAACAGGGGCAGAGCCAGACTCCAAGGACAACCTCCAGATGGAAGAGCCCATCTGAGGGGACCTGGGCATGTTCAGCCAAGTGAGAGGAGGGATGGGGAGCATACCCCTGCTCTCTAAATGCACAAGCAGATGAGCACCACGGAAGGAGGAAAATGGCCTCAGATAACAGGCAGTGCTGGCACAAAAACAAGGAGGTATGAATTGGCACAAATACATTTTGGCTGGAAATCAGATGGTTTCTAACTGTGGGAGAAATGTTGTTCTGGAACAGATTCCTGAGAGGAGTATTGGGGGCAAGGCATGCAATTAGTTTTAAGATTGAGTTTGAAATGGACTTTATAACATGGTTGCCAGCAATTGCAGGGAAATGGGATTTGATGGCCCACAACATCCCTTCCAGTTCTATGCTCCTGTTGTGATTCACAAGAACCAATCTGAGAAGAAGACCTCTGACAGGAAAGGGCTCTTTAATCTATCAAAGACTTAACAAGACCCATTGATGGGAAGCTGGAATTAGACGCATTTGAGTGAAATGAAAAGTGTGTATTTTAACAGGAACAGTAATTTCCTTTTGTAATAATTTGTGAAGGGATATGGCAGGTTACCTCTCTTGGAAGGCTTTACACTGCGACTGGAAGTGTTTTGAAAGAAATGGTCCTACTTGGCCAAGCTGTAAGCTGGGGATGTGGTCCCTGCAGGAAAGTCATTGGCCTGTGAATCTCTACATGCCGCTATCCCAATTATTCCTTCTGCTAAGAAGTAAGCTTCCAGAGATTATCACCTTATTTCCTGTCTTTTACAAACACTAGAAATATATTTTTTGGAAAACTTCAGAGGTTAGCCTCCCATAATTCCTCCTCATTGTTTACTTGTCATCAGAAGCAGTGAAACGCCTTGAAAAGAGGTAGATTAATTCACACGGTGCTCTACCTCCTTCAGGGAATGAATGAAGTTTGTAAACATATACTGAATAGAAAATAAACAGTAAAAATGCAATGACATTTAAACTCTAGTCCAAGAAGGCACTCAAGATGTTTTGCAGTAGTATTCCACACTGTCAAAGCATTTTCCCATTCATGGAAACAGCTTCAGGTTTAGAATAAGCATTTGTTCTGATGGCTTTTAGTAGTGCCTCTTGTGATCTAAACTCTACAGCCTTGCAACCTACATCCATCTTCCTTGCCTAAAATTAACAAAAGGTGGAAGAAAAGCATCTGTGGGCAAGCTGCTCAGAAACCAAACCCCCTGTTTCACTGATGCATTGTTCACAGTTGCTAGGAAAGGGGGAACAGCTCTTAGACTTGGAAAACTCTATGTGCAACAAATATGTTGTGGTACATGATTTATACAGTGAGTAGTCCTGAAAATGTAGCCAGAGGGAAAGCCTTTCAGTCTGAGAGGTGGAGGCTAACAGAGGCAATAGAAGGGGTTAGACAAGGGGCAGTCACAGGTGGCACAGGCACAGAAATGAACTAGATGATCCCTCAAGGCCCCACCAGCCCTTGAAGTCTGTTTCTGTACACTCAGCGTGGCCAAAGATCGTAAAGGCCCCTGGCTCCAACTATATGAGCGATCGGAGAGGTTGTGGTAAACGCTGGGGGAAGCAGCAGCTTCCGGGCTCTGTTGTTTCTGCTGTCACTGTTTTGATAAGCCAGCCCCTAGGAAAGCTGTGAAAAGACTGAAGCCATGAGTTTTCCTTTCATTGCTGAACACTTGAATTACGTATCTGCTCCCTCTAATCCTCTCCATGTTTGCAGTAGTGGGGGTCTCCCTCCTCCCCCTTGCTCTTGCTTTTCCTACAAGCAGCCTGTGCCGACCTGGATCCGTGCAGCACTATGGGGAGAGCTGGCCTTGCTTCTCCTCGGAGAGGAGCCTGTCTGCAGGAGATACAGATGGAGAAACACGAAGGCTGCAGCAACCATGCTCACAGCAAGCCCAGCCTGGGGCTGCTGGCAGCCCCAGAGACAGCCTCAAGCAGCGAGGCTACATGGGGCTCAGCCTGATGTGTGTCCCGCTAAGGGCAGCTGCACATCAAGGTCATGCTCTGCCATGGCCAGAGGCTCAGACCTCTCGCTGGTCCTGAGCAACCTGCTCCCACTCTGCAAGCCCCGGTTATTGCTCAGGACCGAAGCCTCCAGTTCATCTTGCAGCTGCCCTCAGCTTCACTGATAAGCACAGGAGCAGGCTGCTCTCCCTGTAGGAAGGGTATTGCAGGGCCTGTCCCATCTGTCATGTACTTACTCAGTGTAAGTAGTTGAGTGGCTCTATCTGCACATTATCAGGAGATAATCTCCTGTTCTAATCTCGGCTCTTGCAGAATGAGGACCAGTGCTTGCAAAGGAAGCCCTTTGCTGATCACACAACAGGATGACATGGCAAAGCCACACTGAACACTGTGTTCAGCTGGCTGTCTCCATCCTGTGCTAAAGTAGTGATGATGGTAGGAAAGGGGAAGGCAGCAGTTGCAGAGAAGCAGTCTCAGATTTGCAAGGTGGCTGAGTACATTATTTCTTGACTACAGAAAGGGAAACCAAGGCAGGGAGGGAGGAAGAGATTCGCCCGTGGTCACAGAGTGACTTTGATCCCAGTCTTGGAAGGCACATTGTCCTCATCCCAGCCCCAGTGTGGGCACAGCATAGCCCTGCTCTGTCTCGGCACTCAGGGCTGGAGGCTCGCAGAGGCTGGCAGCACATCACACAGAGACCTGGCCCCAGCTGCCAACACTGCGGCTCTGTGGACAGGGCTGCCTCCAGGACAGCTGCAACAAGAGCACAGATGTGTCCTGCCACTGACGTGGACTGCAACACTGCTGGCTGCAGTGAGATCATTCTGAGCCATCATGACATCATGCAGCCAGCCAGCCAAGGATGAGAGCCTAGCAGGACAGCCAGGAGACCGCCTGGCCTCTCCACCTCACCATCTGAGCCCCTTCAGTGACGCTGCTGGTGCTCTGCTCACTTGGTGATGGAAGAGTCTCTGGATACTACAGCACCGGGGCAAATCCTGAACTGGGAAGGAGTGGGACATACCTACCAAACAGCGCAGAGCCTAGGGCCTTGGATATGGCTCATCCGCAGCACGGCCTGCTGCCAGCTTTGCATCAGGAGGCCAGATTAGAAGTGTTTTGCCAACATACACTGTGCTTTCTAAAATGCCCTTCACCAGCTGCATAGTCCACTCCAGCAGAAGAGCACACTGGCTGGGTGGGCAGCTTGGTTGCCCGAGGAGTGTGCTGGGCCACTGTGCTGCAGCCTTGCACAGCATCACCCCCTCTGATGCAGGACATCTCCTGCACTTGCTCACAGGCCAGGGATGGCGGTCTATGGCAGGATGCCATTGAATCAGCACAGTCATGCCAGCCTCCCAGCTCCACCTCGGGTAGGTGGTTCATGCCGAGCTCTGAGGTGCTCCTCGTGTTACCATAGCAATCAGATAGGATGCCTGGAGAGGGAATGGTCAGCCTAGCCTCTGCAGCCATGTGTCCACGGGGGTGCAGCTCCTCCTGAGCCCCAGCCCAGAGCCCTACCAGTTGAGATGCTCTCTATTGTACACTGATGCTTGGGCCATGGAGCAAAGACACTGTCACCTCACTCACTTCATCCCTTCTCTGAGGAAGACCTTCTGGTAGCCAGCAATGCTTCCAGTTTAAACTGTTAAATTAGAGCTGACAAACCCGTACAGGCATCAGAACCTGATTCTGCATCATGACCCACAATTCCCCAGCTTTGCCCTGGACACGGCTCAGCACCTGATGTCTCTGATCTCGTAGTGCAGGGCAGCCACAGATACCTGCTGCTCATCTGCTCATTGCTGCATGCCTCAGCACTGGCAGCAGTGGGGGCTCAGCCGGGAGGGCTTTCACCCTACTGCCATGGTACAGAGCTGCCCCCCTGAATCAGCATCAGGTTTTACAGGGACCCAGCAATGAGGCTTCCCAGGAGCTGCCCATGATCTACTGCCCTTCGCTGGCAGGAGCAAAGCCCAGTGTGGATCTCTGTAAATCATCCCTGTTCTTCCTCATCCTTTCCTTTCCTCTACACAGTTCCTCCTCACTTGCCACTCAGCCAAGCCCTGCCAATTTCAGTAATTTAATCTCTGCTCATTAGATGGATCCTCCACCTCCATCATCATTTCTGTAGCTCTTCTGTGAGCTGCCTAATTTATCACTCTCTGCCTGGTAACGAGGTACCCACTGTGCTCCCACTAAGATTTATGCTTCAGAAACACCCATGCCACCTACTCTGACTGCTTAGGAACTCTTTCTTTTAGGATTTTGAATTATTTTACTTGGGATTGAAATAGGATTAATAAATGATCATGACTATTCATTTACTAGATTTTGATACCACATCTGCCTTCCTTGGTTCTGGTATCTTCTATAGTTTAGAAGAAGAAACCTCTGCTAATGTATCCCTAACTGCTGTGATGCAAACAATACCTGAATTTCAAGTGGGGAAATGAACTATGCTCCATGCCTTATACGACCAACTAGACAGCAGGCTCTGAGCAAGACAGCAAGTTAATGTAGCCTGGGATGACATTTAGCAACGTCTGAAGTCATTTCTTCTCCATCAAAAATGAGAAGTTCTTGTTCCCTCATGTTAGAAATATTGTTTAGATGTTAAACTTTACAAACCTGTCTGTTGTTTCATCATCATCTGGCTACCAGCTAGCTGCCAGTGTGGGATCAGAGCCTCGCCTGGCCAGCAGCACCGCAGACACAGCCCGAGACCTTCCGGGAGCCCGCTGCGGCACAGAGCCAGTTCCTATTACCCCTCCTTCACTGGCAGCAAAACAAGGAGGGTCACCGCCTGCCACAGAAGACAGAGGTGACACTGCCAGTGCTTGCCAGAATTGGTGGTGGGATGCAATCCTCACCACCACCCTGAACATCCCTCAGAGGTGGAAAGGAGAGGCAATCACTGTACCTCCCCGTGGGTGTCTCAGAGAACATCTGAGCCTTTGTCAGAAGCATCAGAGAGGAGAGGAAGCAGGAGGGGAGCCAGAGCTTTTTGGATAGTTTAGTTCAAATGAAACCCTTCTTGCCCACAAATATTCAGGACTCCTGCCTCTGAAAGTATTTCCTGACAATGACAATTCACATCCCATAGCTGCAAGTGATGGAGCAGTCCTGCTCTGGAGTACAGAACATCAAGGGATTAAGAATAGGACCAGGAAACAAAATGGGTGTTTGCCACACGTTCACCAATTTGCATGCAACCCTCTCTGATAAATTTTGCAACCTGAGCTTGTCCTCTGCTGTGCCAGAATACAGTAAATGTATTCAGCCTGTAATTTAGTCCAGCTGTAGATGTGATTTCTAGGTAGAACTGACTCATGTAAAACATTTGGCTTCACTTGGGAGCAGAAAACCCCTGTGGTGTGCCAAGTGACTGACTTTCATGAACTTGTGTCACTGTATGTCAGGACAGGACATTATCTGCAGCTAAAGCATGCAGTCCACAGGGAAATAGCCCATGCTTCCCCAAATTGCCTCCTCTCAAGGAACCACAGCAAGGCTGCACTCGCATCTCCTGGGCTGCTGCGCTTTGACCATGCTCTTCTCTGTACTTTCTTCTCTCTTGGTGCCCGCCGGCTTGGAACACCAGGACTTGGCCTTGCTGGGAGCTGGCAATCCCCAGGTTCCCCCAGGACCGCAGCAGCAGAAGGAGGCTGGCAGCACACACTGCCCACCTCCAGCAGCACTCGTCACCCATCCGTGCCTCCAGCCTTTCCCTCCAACAACTGCTAATGGGATGGCTGGTGTGGTCCAGTGCTGTCCTTGCTGTGGCACTAGCTCAGTTCCCAGGACCTCTTAAATCTACAGGGTGGATTTGGGATGCTTCTGGGCTGGCTCCAGACTGGAGGCAGTGACCGAGAAGGAAAGGCTGCTGCCTCCTGCCAGGGGCTCAAGACACAGGGGAAAGGGTGGAGGACGGAGCTGGAAATGCCTACGCAGGGAACAATGGACCCTTTCACTGCGAGGATTTCCCACCCCACTCTCCTCGTCCCTGTCCTGTGGATGGCAGGAGCTGTGCTGGTTACTGGCTCTTGCCTTCGCATCCCCTGCCTCGTTCCCCATTTCCACGTTTCCAGCTGTGCAGCTTTCTGTCGCAGCTGAGCAATGCAACCAGTCCTGGCCGGGTTCAGTTTTTCTTCCATGATGTGAGAAGTGACAGCTCATAAACTTGAAAGAGTATCATCTGAAATGTTTGAGGAAAGGAAAAGCAAAGAAACCCTGCAGTGCCAATGCAAGGGGACTGGGTTTGGATATCTGGCATTTTGTGATTCAGAAATCCACCATGCAGCAAACTGAAAATAAAGTGGCTGCCTAACTAGCTGCTTAAACAAACTTCAGATTCATCTGAGCAGAGTTTCTAAAGACTCGGATATAAAGGTCAAATAGTCCTTGCCAGCTTGTGAGCCTCTTTTACAGAGAAGAATCAACTATGGCCCTCGTTATGGAAAACAGTCAAAATAATACAGTGATGCTACCTCCAAGAGAAAATAGATAGTGCAAGTTATTCCATCTTCCCTTTCAGCTATATCGGTTTAGAAAAAGCTAGGCTATTTACAGAGAGCATTTTGCTCCCAGTACTTTTGAAGTAAGTGAATTTTGAATTAGTTTAAGTGCAGGATAAATCAGTGAAATAGGAAGATCTTTACACTCCAATAAGATGCTATTACTCATAAGCATATTGCACTCTAGCTTGTGGACTAAAACTATCAGTGCATGACAGGACACCAAGGGCATGAAACACAGGGGATCCATGAAAATTAGCAAAGCACCTTTGGTATGAAGAGGTAATTTGGGATATTGATTGGTGATAATGGCAGCCCAATGCTGAGATAATCTGGCCAGATCCTGTGATCCTGGGTGCTCCAGACTGCTGTGAAAATCCCAAAACCCCTTCCAAGAGCAATCTGTATTTCTTCAGATTTCACACCAGAGGCTGAAGCAGGAACACAGAATTAAATGTTGTGCTGTTGTTAAGGGCACTGTGTCCACCGTTACTCTTGTTTATCACATCAATCACACTGGCATGGAAGAACCACAGGCAGGAGCTCAGCCCCTTGCTGGGCACGCCAAAAACACATCTGGTGGCAGGGCCTTTTTAATGAGGTTTTAACCTGGGTTAGAGGAGGGTGCACAGGATGGCAAATGCACAGAGATGGAGAGGAAGGGTGGAGCAGAGGCTGCTGCACCGGAAGATGGAGCATCACCACAGGGCATTTGAGGAAATAATAATTTTTCTTTTTTACATCTCTGATCTCACTGCATGTGTGCACCCGCAGCTGGGCACAAGGAAACTTGGCACGGGAAGCTCCATGCCCTGCACCCCACTACACAGGTCTTTCTGACCACGGAATGACATTGGGGCATGCCCTGCTCCTGGCAGCACAGCATGGAGCTCTTGGTGTCTCCAGTGTCAGTTTGTGTGATACGAATATGATAAGCAGGCAGAAAGGCAGACCTGGAGATCTCCAAGGATGGCCAGACATGACATATTGTGCTACATGCATGCTGTCAGCCTCTGAGCAAGGCATACAGCAGAGGCAGTCGTTTCTGGCCCTTATCTTTGGACATCTCTCCAGGGAAAGAGTCTCCTTGGGTTGCAAGTCCAGACAGAAGCTGGTCAGAGAGGAATGATGCTGAGTCTTCATCATCCACAGTCCCAGCTGGTTTCAAACACGAAAATAAGAGGAAGAAAAGCAGATGGCTTTGCAGTTTCCACCATTTCTCTCCCTGTTCTCGTTACAATAGGGAAGGAGCATCTGAGGCGAAGGCATTTCTATGTCTTGGGACAGTGCTTCCTACTTGTGACCCAGTCATGCCATATCAAAGCAGCACGCTCATGTATTGTGTGCTGAGATATCCAGTGGGTTCCCAGCTGCTTGCCGAAGACCAGCCAGGTGACCTCCCCGTGGGCTTGTGTCTGGCTCTTGTGTTTCCAGCCCTGCAGCAGAGGTGTCGGAGACCTTTCTGGGAAATGAAACACAGCCATACACTGGATGCAGAGAGGTACGGAGAATCTCTCCCTGCTCCCTTGACATTTTTCACCCTACTCCCCTCAAGATGCTTGGATTTTGTGTCAAGAGGGTGATTCTGCAAACTAAATCAGTTCTTGTCTCCTCTTCGTTGGCATGGCAACCTGGAAGGATAGATGGCACAGCCTTGCTACAGCTCTCATGGCTCTTGTCCCACCTGCACACAGCATAGCTTGGCTGGAGACACATCCCGGATCCTTCGTGCTGGTGCTCTTGCTGATCTAGGCAGATGGTGCAAAAATCCCAGAGTGATTCTGTGGGCAATGCTGGGCCCAGTTCCTGGGACAGCTGCCCAGCACCGGGCTTGGATTCCCTCTGGTTGAAGGGCCGAGCTCAGCCCAGGTGAGGCAGGAGCAAACCCTGGTGCAGGAAACCGGTGCCCAGGCCAGCAGAGGCTCCGGAGCCTCCGGAAACAACTGCAGCAAAAGCTGCACATCAGCACAGTTGCCTCCCAGCTCTCAGACCTCCTGGTCCTTGGCAGGGATCTACTTTTCCCTGCTGCCTCAATAAATGAATTTAAGCATTTTCCAGCTCAGCAACTAGAGCCTTTGCTAGTCTTGCATTTGTGTTTGATTAATGAGATAGCCAGTAATTTAAACATCTCTTGAGGTCTCTGTCTTTCCTGAGTAATTCTGAAGTTATTGCTGTTTACATAGAAGAAAATCATATTGCCTTGCAGAGAGCATTACTGTGGTGATAAGAGTGGAAATTGATCCTCAAGGAGCAGAGGCAATGGCACTTCCACGGAGTTTCAGTGAATGCTCATTGTTTCCTAGAAGAGAAAAACACCTTCTGCAGGCTAAGAGTTGCCTGCGCAAAACCTGGGAGAGGCTGGGGCCATTCCCGCCCCGCAGATCCAAAGTGCCTGAGGCTGTTTGCTGCTTCCCTGGAGAAGCACCAGCAAGCCAAGGGGGCCAGGACTCACCATCATGAAAGCCCCGTATTGTGGATTCCTCCAGGCTGGGGTTGGGAGGATTAATTTCCACGAGCAGACTGGTTGTCAGACCCATTTGAGATAAATCCATTTGCAAAATTATCATGTTAAAAGGTTTTCATTATTAGGGACATGTTAGGAAGACAGCTGGGATTTGCCTTCTGTTGTTCCCACCAGGCCTGATCAGTCCTGTTTTTTTCTCACATCCCAGCATAAATCTGGAATAATCCTCCAGGTCAGAGGAATCAGGCTGCTGTCAAGGCAAAACCCAGTCTGGGAAGAGAGTGCAGACAGCGATGGTTTGGGGGATACTTTTACAAAACCAGGAGTTGCTCCTAAGCAGCAGACATAGGATTAGTACTAATGCTAAACCATGCAGATTTCTGCATGCGTAACCTTGAAGCTGCTCTGCCTTTGAGGAGAGAATGCTGCAGCCAAGCGTCGCATGCAGCACCCCCGTCTGGCTGGTTTTCCATGAGGAACTTGGAGCCAGTTCAGATCCTCAGGTTTGGTTAGCGAGAGCTGTCGTCCTGCCTCGGCTGCAATCAATCACGGTCCTTTCCTGGGGGCTGTAGAACCGCTCCAGGAAAGGCCTGAGCAGACAATTATCCTTTTGTCCTTATAAGGCTTCTTCTCCTTTGCGCTGAGACCCACCACCCCCTGCTCACCACCCGCCACCCACCACTCGTGGGGTGAGGAGTGCCCTGGGCTGCAGAGCTGAGCCATGACTGGCCCCCAGGTGGGACTGGGCTGAGCAGCGGCCACCTGGACCCACGGTGGCTGTGTCAGGAGACAGAGAGGGGACACCGAGCCCGGCAGTCCTCCTGCCTGCTCTCCCACAGGTGTGGGGAGCTCCAGTGTTTTCCTGCTGCTCCTTTTCTTCAGCTGCCTCAGAAAAAAACTACAAAAATGCTCAGCTCCCACTGAGGCTGGGATTGAAACAAGAAGTGAAAAAAGGGGTTAAATTAAGGCCCATATACTCTCAATGTATCCTCTACATTTTGGAGTCATCCTGTTACATCTGGCTGTTACCAGAAGGTCACCCTCTCTCCCAAACGTACCAGTCAGCCCAGCAAGCCCAAATGCTTTACGAACACCGGGCAACTGAGAGCTGTTGCCTGAGGGCAGCAGAGCTTGGCTTTGCTTACACAGCTCTCTACTGCTGAAATGCAGGGGAGCCAGACACCAGGCTGAGCACGGCAGCACAGGGTCCAGCAGCACGGCGGTGACTGTGAGAAGGGGTGGACAGGAGGTGCCCCCCCAGGTTATCTATCGCAGGAGCGCCCCGCTCCAACGCTGCCAATCCTCCCACCAGCAGCCCCACTCAGGACAGCGGCTGAGCAAGGGCCGGGCAGCCGACCTCCCACCCATGTCTCCTGCTTGGGTGGACTTGAGGCCAAACTTTGCCAGCAATGCAGGGTTTGATATCTCCCTGTTCTCTAACAGCTTTTTGCAGGCACTCTCTTGTGGCCCTGTATGAAATAATTTCAATTTAATGAGCTCAGTTAGCTGCAGATTAATCGAAAACAATTTTGCACAGGTTCCTTCTTTATTATAAAAACATTCTGGTCTGTCTTCTCATTTCTCAAGCTGTCTCTCTGTGGTCATCTTCCCTCTCTCCCCCCTCCCCACATGCTGCTGATACAAATTACCCTTCCCTACATGGGCTGGATGGGAGAGCAAAAGCCTCAAACTCCTTAACTCCTGCATCTTCCCATGGGAGAGGTATGGGGAGCTCCTCTACGTGCACATGGCATGTCCTCAGGAGAGACACTTAAAATTCCTGCCATGGCACGAGGCAGCGGCGTCTCCCCTGCGTGCCAGGAGCTCCTGCAATGGGGCCACAGCGGGCAGCAGCTGGCAGAGCCCTGGGCTGGGCTCGCGTGGAGAGGGCAGAGCAGCCCCAGCTGGCATGGACAAAGGAGCTCCCAGCTTCCCAGCCCCACTGCCCAGCCTCTCCCGACACCGCTTCCTCCCATCAGCCTCTTCCATGCCCGACGTCTGGGCAGGCGAGGTGCCCACAGACCCTTTCATTTCTGTTCTCCTGTACCCAGCAGGCTCTGAGCTTTCTCTTTCTCACAGTGCTCACACTTCTGGGTTTTTGTCCTCAGAAAGTCCAGCTGCAAAGCTTTGAAGTCTCCTGGTGATTTTGACGTGCTTATGGGAAGGAGAGCATCTATGCAATCCCACCTCAACGCTCTGGACAGCCTGGGAGTCCCTGCACTCACCAGTTTTCATCCAGGCCCCCAAACTGCAGTATCTTTCTGGCACACACTGCAATCAGCTTTTATCACCAAGCAATTCCCACCCCTCTGCCAAGTCCAAAGAGGCAGAACCAGCTCACCCAAGTGATTTCCTTCCCCCTGCAGCAGACGAGCTCTTCCCCACACTCACACACTCAGACAAACCCCTGCCAATGGCTGCAAATCCCTCCCTGCGCCGGGAGCTGCCGCACCCTGGGGACCCAGCGTCCCAGGCTCCCGTCCCCCCACACAGCCAGGCCACTCCTCAGCCATGCGGCACCGTGCCAGCTCCCGGCTCCCCAGTCTAACCACCGGGCCATCCCAAGGAGGACAGGAGAAGGAAACTGGGGGCACAGGGCAGACGTTTTCTGTGGGGATGGATCCCAGCTGCTGCCCCGGCATACGTATGCTGGCGGGATGGATGGTGCAGTTTGTAACTCTGGTAATGTCTCCTTCTCTGGTGAAGGGGGCTGGGAATTGCCTTTGATAATGCCAGGTTTCTGCCCCAGAAAGGCTTGAGTCCTGCAAGGCTGTGCTGGCTCGCCCTGGGAGCATGTAAGCAGACAGAAGCTTTGGGCATGATTTTCAGCTGCTCCAGGGGAACAGGAGGGGCAATGTCCTGGGGCAGAGCTCTGCAAAGCCCCCGCTCCCTCCAGGTGTCAGCTGCCTCCCCTTGGAGAAAATTCCCTGGACTCTCCCCCGCAGCTTTGCAGGAAACCCTGTGACAGCATAGTTACAGCTCAGGCATAAAAGAAATATTAATTATCTCCATTACCTCCCAAACAAATTAGCCAGTGCATAACATAAACAACCTTGAGCCCTCCAGCTCCAGACGGAGTGTCAAGATGTGCAAGCAGGGCTGCGTGTCAGGTCCCCCCGTGCTGTGGGGCAGGAGGAGCTGCTCCCTGCCAGCCCCTCCAGCAGGCAGGCGGCTGCGGCCCCAGGCACCACCGTGTCCCCTGCCCCCTTCCCCGGCAAAGACCGTGCACCCGCTGCAGGCTCCTCACCCGCTGGGAGCCGCTGGTTGAGGTGAGCGACCGTCCCCTTCACCAGCCGGGCCCCGAGCCATCCTCCCGACCGGGCGAGCTCTGGCCAAAAGGCAATCCATCTTGTGGCCTTATCGCCTCATGCTGTTTGAACCTGATTTACTGTTATTGGCAGTCAGCAACCTTTGCCATTTATATTCAATGCCAAGCTTCAATTTACAGTATACTTTCTGCTTCAGCTCACCCCGGCCTCTATCTCCACCTTCCACATTAATGCAGGATACGCGCGGAATTCATCTTGGAATTTATTTAAAAAACATCAGCCACACTGGCTTTAATATGTTCCCTCATCAAAGCAGCACAAAGCTTAATTTAAATGAAAACTAGAGAATTACAGAGTGTTACCCGAGCCAGTACCCCGTTCAGTCCCGTTGAGCTGGCAGTGTCCCCAGCGGCACAGCAGGCACTGCGCGCCGGCAGCACCACCCCAGGGTGAACCCACGTGAAAGAAAGCAGGAGAGGAGTTGTAAACTTGCAGCCAAATGGAATTCCTCCAGTTGCAGAAGATGGCCAGCCACAACCTGTGGCATGTCGCTTCGGCACGTCCCTCAGCAAGCCCAGTGTTCCCCCTCCCCAGCCCACCCCACAGCTGCCTGGGGGCTCCTGCAGCCCTCCCGTGCAGGGGGACCCCCACGTGAAGCTCTGCACATCTGCCCGGGTGCGGTGACTCTGTCCCTGCCATGCCAACCCAGTCACAGGAGTCCCCGCACCCAGAGTGGCACATGATGGGCGATGGGGCAGCTGCGGCTGCATCTGCGCAGCCCCTGGGGGATAACGGGGTGGGTGGGAAGGGAGGGTGGGCACAGGGAGTCAGGCGAAGGCGAGAAGGCCAAGAGCCTCCCCAGCTCCCAGCTCAGGTGCCTGCAGGTCACTGGCTGTCTGCTCTGCAGAGGGCTGAGAGGAACACACAAAGTATTTTTCATAGCTATAAAACATTAAACTGTGCAGCAGCTTTCCCTCCCAGGGGAAGAGTTGCCCCCAGGGCAGGGCACACTGTACAGGGATGGAGACCCTGCTCCCCAGTAGCACTTAGTTTAGACTAAGGGCAAGGAGCAGCAGCTGGGTACGCAAGGGAAAGCAATAACCGTTAATTAGGATAAAAGAAAAAGAGAGGCATTGCTGCCTGTTCTTGTGTTTGGGATGAGAAAAGGGAGAGGGGCTGCACTATGTTAGGATCTTCCTTGGAGCATCTTGTGTTGTTTGAATTAACGGTTTTACTGCATATGTGGGCGGTCTGGATTGGGGAGGGGGTGTGTCTATTAAGACAACAGCTTCTGCTTTTTGTGGTTCTAACTAACTCCAGGTATAGATTTGCTCTCATGGTAGTTTCAGCCTTAATAGGAGACTCTGTTAAGCCTGCACTAAAAATTTTGATGTAAGCAGCAACAATTTTGGGAAACAGAAAAGCTGTAACAGGGTGTTTCATAGGGAGCACTGCCCTGAGTTTTATCAGGGCTTAAGGAAGAGTCTCCACTTTCACAGGCAGCAAAGCCAGCACCTCCTGGTGTGAGGGGCACCCAGCATCTTCTGCTGCCCTGGCTGTGGGGAGGAAACTTCCCTGCCTTCAGCCTGAACCTGCCAGCGGCAATCTGTGGCTGCTGCTTTCCTTGAAGGAGAGTGGAAAATGGATTTATAGCTAAAAAAGAAATTAAAATACTGAAGCAATAGCCTGGTGGTGAGTAGCATGTAATCCCCCAGCAGAATAAGCAGAGCTAAAAAGCTGAAAGAAAAAATGAGTGTAAACAGAAAATCTGTAATTGTTCTCCAAGCTTTGCTGTCTCAAAGCTGTTCCGGGACCCTCATGAGAAGTACCTGCAGAGGACATCCTGACCGTGGGCAAGTCCCCTCTTGCGTGTAGACCCCTAGGTGCTGGGGTAGCGAGCCTGGCAGAGCAGGACAGGAGGCTCTTCCTCCCGGCCGGTTTGGATGCTCTGGGTGATGGTGGATCTGCTGGTTGGCCTCAGAAGATGATGCAGCAGGTTTGCATGTCTTCTGCAGAGAAACGCTCTGTGTGACCATGCTGACAGAAGGGGAGTCCTGCAGAGACCACCTGGAAGAGCAGAGGAGGCTCTTGTGCACCAACCCGGGAGGAGGCAGGACTGAGTGGAGCTGGCTGAGCTGGGGACGGCGTGACAGGCGGCAGAGGGGGTCCCTGCACTGGTGGGTGCTCGGGCTCGGGGCTTGCCGCAGGGCTGGGGCTGCCCACCCTGGGGGGAGGGAGAGAGGGAGGGGGCCCAGTGGGGGGGATGCCTGGACGGGTGTCCCCACCTGCGATGGGGCAAGGAGCTGGCAGAACCCAAGGACATGCCTGCAGCATGGGTCCCATACCACTGGGCTGTCTGCTCCTCTCCAGGCTGGGCTGGACAGTGTCTGCCTTTGCCCTGAGCCACTGGGTTCCCCCCTGGGGCAGGCTGTCACTGGCAATGTCCCACTGCTCTGCCCTTGCCCCCGATTACACAGACCCACCCAGTTTCCCCACAATTAAATAAACAGGCTTGATGGTTTATAGTCTGCCCCATGCTAGAGCCAGCGTGACCCTGGGCCAGCTGCAGGGTGCTTTGGCACATCGGCAGGAGCTGCTCTGCCTGGGCCTGGACATGAGGGACCCGAGAGGCAGGGTCGGGGGGGAGTGCAGAACTCCTGCCCTGGGGGCTGTGGGCAACACAGTGAGGGTCTTTGGCTGGAAACTCAACTCATCGGGGGGATGCGAAGGTTCCCGAAGGCAGCTCCATCTGCTCCCTGCCGGCTGGGGAAGGGATGGGGATATGTGTGCCCACTGCTGCAGGGAGAGGTTTCTCTGCAGAAAGTCAGGAGCAAACAACAAATATGGTTGCAGAAAAATGCTGTTTCCTACATTTTGCACCAATTAATATTCTTTTGGAGAGCTAACCATTGCTCCTTTGAGAAAGGGACAAAAGATATATCATTGACAAGTTTTTCAGCCTCATTACAATATTCTGTGCATCAAGTGTGCCCAGTGTACCAGAAAATACAGATGTTGCAGCTGTCATTTGGGATAACCTGATTATCCTTTTATTTCTAGCTTTGTTCAAAATAAATTAGCTGTGGTAGTCTGTTCAGAGAGATAATTACAGTCAGGCTAAACAACAGAATGTAAGAAGCCTTCACTAGGTCAGACTTAACTGAGGCCAAGCCAGGCTGAAGACCCAGCCGCACATCCCACCGCATTCAGGACCTTCTCTCCTCCTTCCCTTCTACAGCATTTGAGGATAATGAAGAAATGCTGGTGGGAGATGAAGCTGCTGCAGGCTGGTGCGTGCTGCTGCCTCCCAGCCATGGCAGGGCTGCCAGACAAGGGCTCGTTTCGCCCAGTGAGCTACAAGCACCCCAGAAAAGGGGAGCCCTTGCCGGCAGCTGCCAGTGGGCAGGAAAGCGCGGGGAGGTGTGCGGGTGGGAGGGCTGCACAGAGCTGAAGCCTCTGCAGGATGCTCCCTGCCCAGCCCTGCATCACCAGGGAATTTCAAAGAGGCAGAGGAGGTCTCTGTGGGAAGATTTTCCCTGCATTAGGACTGGTTTGGGAGAGAGCTGTGGGATGCTGTGGCTGCAGGTGAGCTGGGTCTGGCCAAGGCTCCCTGCAGGTCTCTGAGCTGGCGCCTCAGCTCTGGCTGAGTATTTAGGCTGAGAACAGCATTGCTTCTAAGGCCCGATTTGCACTCTAATTAGCAAATAGACTCAGTGCACACTATGCACCAATTAAATGCTTCCATTCCAGTTATTAACTCACTTTTTAACAATAAAAAAGAAGACATTTTCTTTTTAAGGCTGATGTGATTTTGGCAGCTGTTGAACATGTCAGTCTTAGCAGAAGCTAATTCTTCTGAATTAGGCTATAGTCAAATCTCTGTTTTCTAACTCTAGGTATTTAAAGCCCAAATGATTAGATAATCCAGAATACAAATTAATAAAGCCTGAGGAAAAGGAAAAACAAGCCCCTTTAGTGAGGTCCCATCCCATATGTTCCGACAAAAATAATGCAAATAAATGCAGATGTAGATGTGTGGCAGAAGACCAGTGTGTAACCTTATGGCACTCGGTTCAAATTGCTGGTTTGCCTGTGCTCAGTGCGTTGCTTCTTTTCAGAGTGCTCCCCGCACCCCCTCTAAAAGGGATCCCTTTCGGTGGTGTCTGCTCCAGGCTGATTTGAGTACAAGCTGCAAAGTGGCGAATTGAGTGAAGTTGCATGGAGCTGGCTGTCATGAATTAGTCTCTCCCTTCCACGCTGGGAGCCCCTGCTGCCGGTTATTAACATGGCCAGCGCTCCCTGCCCGCTGCTCCCTGCCTGGCTGATGGGGATCAATCCCGGCTGCCCTGCGTCTTGCAGCTGGGTCATGGGGAGCCGCGACCGCTTCTTGCTTAATGAAATTACAGTTCATAAAATTTGCTGTCTGACAAATCAATAGTAAATACATGCTGAGCCTTCCCAACGAGCATGGCTAATGTGCTTGCCAGGGCTGGGGGAGCAGAGCAGAGCAGAGCAGGGTCTCTGCCACAGGCACAGCTGAAGCAAGTTGGACTCAACCTCACAGCACCTGGGGACACCAAGCTGCCCCCGGGACCTCACCTCCCATGGGGCTCTTCACCGGGTGTCCTAGCCCAGGAAAGGTGAAACACTTGCTCTGAACAACCACGGGTCTCTCAGGAGTTTATTGGCATTGTGGGGAATTAGAGGGGGGCAGGAGCAGCATCCGAGCTGCCAGCCCAGCATTCAGGCTGTATCCCAAGCCCTATGCGGTGGCTGCATCCGTGTGTGCAGAAGAGCTTACGTGTATGTGGCTGCTGCAGTGGTGCAGGAGAGGCTGGACATCCCTGCCTGCAAGGGGACACGTGGACTGCACAGGCCTCACAGTTATCTTCTCCCATGGGCTGGGGTTTTCTCTTTGCCAAGGACAGATGCTTCTCGGCTCCCTCCGCTGTGTTACCATGCATCTCGCAGGTCCTGGATGCCTGTGCCAGCCCCACGTGGAGCCGGCACAGCGAGTGCCGATGGGCTTCCCCTATGGCAGAGGCAAGCAGCCTGAGAGCAGGAGCTGGATGTCGTGTGAAACAGCAATAGCCTTCTGGGAAAGCTGCAGCGTTTGATCAGGTAACAGCATTTCTGGGGATGCTCACGCATGTTCTCAGCAGGCAGTGCAGAGCCATCAAGGCTGCGCAGGCTTCCTCAGTGCGGTGGGAACAGGAGGAGAGTTGGTGAGGGAAGTAGTGGGAGCACCCAGCCTCTCGGCAAGCTTCACCAATGCCATCGTCCTCCTGCCAGAACCCATAGTGTCACGCCAGGCACTTGTGAGGCACTGGCTGTCATTGCCTGCCCTCTTGGGTGCTGGCATGGGCTGGGGCTGGTGCTGTGTTGGCAGAGGAGCCAGGTTCCCCCCCCCCGCAACTTGCTCTTCCCAAACTGCAGCTGCCCCTTGGGGATGGGGTCTGCTCGTCCCCCCCTGCCCTGCCCAGGCACCTGGCCAGGGAGTGACCCCACACCACGGGGCTGCTCGGAGGAAGCTGTGCAGTCTGGGGTAAATCCCCCAGGGTATGGTTGGGCACTGCAAGCTCCCGGCCCGGTGGCAGGTGCAGGAGGAGGTTTCTGCCAGGCTTCACGTGGCTGCTTGTGCTGGGGTTGCAATGTCCTGTGCATGGAGGCAGGAGAGCCCCAAGATGAGTTCCTTGGAGGAGCCCCAGCTCAGCGGTGGAAGCCCTGGTGTCAGCCCCATGTGCTGCAATAAGCAGGACGCACTGTGGCTTCACAAAGAGGCTTCCTGTTGCCTGCTTAAAATCATCTTGCTTTAGAAAAGTAAAGAAGGAAAACTGCCTGATGAGAGGCTCAGAAGAAACAGCTTATGTACCAAGGAGTGGAGCGGGACACCCTGCCTGGGCAGCCCCCCACCCTGGGGGTCCGGTGAGCGCAGCTGCAGAGCGGATGCCAGGCGACGCCAGGGCTGGGGTGCTCCTTACCAGAGCAGAACTGGCTGCCCGTACATTCATAAATATTCTTGATGCAGGCAAGACTGGCTGGGTTTTGATCGCGGTTTTGCTAGAGAGCTTTTGCAAGGATCTTTATCATTCAGTGTCTGTGTAAAACACTTTCCAGAGTCTAAATTCTGCTATAGAAAAACTATTTATCAAGTGCCCCCCCTCTGCTGATACACTGAGCAGGAGTTGCCAGCACGCTCTGACAGCCGGCTGGAGGCAATATGATAGATATGTGGCTAATAATCAATCGATACTTCTGTTTAGGCCTCTGTCTATCAGTTTGGCATTGTGTGAACTAATTAGATGATAAAATGTGATGAATGTGTATTAAAGTCAGCTTCCTCCTGTTAGCACTCCAGGGACCCTTTCCATTTTCTAGCTGACCTTTTAGATCTCAGCTTTATTGTACGTGAATGCAATTAAATCAATTTGTCAGATATTTGCATTGCTCCTGCTAGTTCAGAATTCAATTAGTCAGTGTCACTTTACCGTCCTTGTCAGCCTCTGCACCAGCTCGGGTAAAAAAAAAAAAAAAAGGCCTGTTAAAACCAAACCAAATCCTGCCAAGACTCAGCTCCTCTCTCTGTGGCTCAGTCCTTCGTGGCTCACACTGTTTGCTGCTGCTGCTCCTCCCCGGGCCCCGCACAGGAGGGTGCATCCCCGCTGGCGCGTGCAGCCGTGACACCCAGGGTTCCCCCTGCGCAGGAGGAGGGGGCACCCGGATCAAGCAGGTGAATCGCTTGGGTCCGCTGGGGAATTTGGCAGGCAGCCCTCGTTACCTCTGCTCTGGCTGTGCCGAGCAGAAATCTTGTCTAGCAAAATTATTCACACAAGCAGAATGAAACTGCAACAGCCGTCTCCATGCTACAAGGGTTTTTAACAATATTCAAATGAGAGCCAACCTTGGCAATTATTTTTCTTCCTGCTGTTCTAAAGTGATGGCTCCTTTATCCATATTTTATCAGCCAGCGAGGAACTCTGATAGTTAAGATTCTGTTGCTTGCTTAGATCCATGAGAGCACATCCTGAAAGTCTGTTTGAAATTAGCATACAGGAATGTGTCTGGTGAGCCAGGACTCAGTCCTCATCCTCCACGCTTGAATTTGGAGTTACTTCTTAATGGCGAAGCAGCTGCTCATGGCCCCGACACGGTGTGCTGCCCCTTTCCCTCCGGGGCCATGCCGCGGCTGCCTCGGGGGCTGGTATTAGGCACAGGCAGCGGTGGGTGGAATGCGTTTGCAAAAAGGTTTGCAAAGGGTGAGTGAAAAGGATGGCAGCAGGACAGGCAGGGAGAGCGAGCGGCCAGACTCAGCAGGATCAGGTGCTGCAGGGCTGTGCCCGCTGCAAGGCTGGTCAGGGGGCAGGGTTGGATGCTGGGGGGCCAGTCGTGGGCAGGGACAGGCACTGTGGGGTGGGCTGGGGGGCTCTGGATGAGCAGCAGCAGAGCTGGCAGGAGCAAGAGTCGGACTGATGCACCCCATCTGGAAGCATCCCTCGTGCTTTGCTCCTGCAGCCTCAGCACCTTCCCTAACCCCTTCCCGGTGCCAAGCGCTGTCTCCACCCTTATCCATGGCTGATGTGTGGTGAGACAGGCGCATTCATCCTTTATCTCCTCAGAGGTACAAATTCACATGTGGAGTTGTGCAAGCACGAAGGCTGCTGCCAGAGTGCTGTGTTAAAGTCTCAGCTCAGTCTGTGTTGGGCTCAGCCTCATCATTCACCCAGTCCCAGCCCGAGGTCTGACCTGAACCTCCCACCACGCTGGACTTGTGCTCTGACTCCTGTCCTGGAAAAGGTCTGTCCAAACCCAGCCTTGAAGGGCTTCGAGGGAAATCATGTCTGGAAACCACCTACCAAGGGCTCCGCAGCTGCAGGTGTTTCCAGTGAGCAGCTGTTGCTGGGGCTTCCCAAACCAGTGAAATGCCAGCAGAAGGGCACTGGGAAGAGACCCTGCGAGGGGGCTGGATCAGTGGGAGGAAGGGGAGCTGCTGTAATCTTACACCCTGCAAGCACATGGTGCCTTTGAGCAGCAGCCAAGAGAGAGGAGACAGAAGCTTGCTGGATCTAATGTTTGGATGACAAGAGTTTTGCTTGCACAAGCTCACCTTCTTCCTATGAGTTCTGGCTGGGATATGAATATCTGAACCATGGCAGGTATAATTAACAGATGGATCTAGCTAATTATGTCCTTTGCATGTGAGCAGAAGACGCAACTGTTAATTGCTATTTGCACATTTATTATTCCAAGCACTGGGACTGCTGGCATTTACTGTGACATGAGCCCTGTATAAAAACAAACAAACTGCACTCCTGTCTGTGCTGTGGTACAATTTAAGGCCTAATTAATATAAGCTGCTATGCTGCCCTGTTGCTTTGAGAGGGCGTGTGGAGGGAGTGTGCTGGTGTCAGTGGCAGCCCCCAGGCCCCGCAGCTGGCTGCATTGGCACCTGGCAGCCCAGCTGCACAGCGCGGATGGCACTGCAAGCTGTGCAGGGGAAACATGCGGGGCCGCTCGTAGGGAACCAGCAGTTGCCCCATTGCCAGCATCACAGGGCTGCGAGTGCTCCCAATGAGCCATGCTGACCTCCAAAAGCACCTCTTCACATGGTTATTCTGGAGATAATTTAGGAGCCAAGCCCCGGACATCACCAGGAGCACCCTCATTTGCCACCCTGCATCTGCCAGCTTGGAGATCTAAGACCAGCTGCAGTTCAGAAGTTTCTTCCAAAATCCCCATTCCATCATGAGTTTAAGCATCCTTCACGCTGAAGCCTCTCCCATTCCGAGCAAGTCCCAGCCCATGCCTCATCCCTACCTCTGCTCTGAATGCAGCAGCAGGAGCAAAACTTCCCATCAGGGAAGATCTCCCTTGGAGCCTCTCCCAGGCTCAGGCCCTTGCCTGACCCGCACAGCCAGAAGTGACTCCGCATGCTGGGGGTGATCTGGGTGCTGCAAAGACCGAGGAAGGGTATGTGAGTGCAGCCCCCTGCTCCCCGGCCGGGCGCAGGATGCACAGCTTTGGACTATACCCGCAGCAAACCCAAGTCTGATCTGAAAAAGACCTCTGCCTCTCTCTGTCTCTCTAAAATGTAATAAGAAAAATAACAACTATGTTTTCAAAAGTAATGATTAAATCTCTGGTCTTGAATAAGTATTTGTTTGAGATCAGTGCTCAGGGCACACCTTAGCTTGGTGGTTAGTTATATAAATATCGGAGATGAATAGCAGAGGAATTTCTACCTTTTCTATTAAAGAGTTGAGATGGATTTCAACGACCACACTTACATTAGGGGGTCTGAGCTAATATTCTCTAGGTGAAGGCTTTCCTTTGTGATTGGAGAAAGCGTTTTCTGAAATGCTGTTATTCCCTAGCAAAGCAGGACACATTACATCAACCTCTGCTTTGCTATTAGTGCAAGGTGAGAGAGCATCCCCCACGACAGGGCTCTTGCCAGCACAAAAAGGGTCTGAAACAACCATGGGAGAAAGAATGGAGCCCGAGTCCTCCGCCCTGGGATCTGCAAGGGGCCAAACGCTGTCCCCCAGGGAGAGCGGGGCTGGGGGCGCAAGGCTCCCTGGCTCACCACGGTTGGGGACAGCACCAACCTGGAGCTGCTGCCCCTCCAAGGGGCTCTGTGGGCAGGGGAGCGCCCAGCCCAGTCCACTGCCCCAGGGAAGGTGGCTGCCCCGGGCACACTAAGGGGCTCTCGCTTGGTCATCTCCCTTCACTTTTTCCCAGGGGGTTAGTCTTTCCTTGGCGTTTCCAGTGAAATCATTCCTTTGAGTCCCTTTCCCCAGAGCAGGGGCCACGCTGACCCCCCAGCCCTGTGTGCAGCCTCTGCATCACAGCTCGGAGGGAGAGCTCTGGGTCCAGGTGCCTCTTTCCCTTCCTGCTCACAGCCTGTGGCCAGCTCCCGATGTCCCTCTGTCTGAGGTGACCCTGTGACTGCAGAGTGAGAGCACATGGCTCCATCGAAATGTGGCCTTGGAGAAAAGCATCCTGTGACCTTGGGACCCTTCCTGGCTGCGTCGGAGAAAGCTCTTTGCAGGTGAATGCATTTCTGGGCTCATTAGCAGGAGAAATAAACTGGACTGAATAAGCCTCTAGATAATAGACTGCGAAGAAGTTCCCGGTGCTGCCAGACAGCAAGCAGGGCTGTTTCCCCACCCCCACACATCTCCCTGCCATGGTTTCACACAGTAAAGCCAAGATGTGCTTCCTGCTGTGGAAATGAAGTGGCCAAAGGTGGCTGAACTTGGCTGCATTCCCTTGGCGAGGCAGGAAACAGGGCAGCAGGGAGATCCCTCTTCAACAATAATGTTGGCGCCTCAAGGCTGTGCTGCCGGGGTCTGAGGGTGCTTCATCTCCAACGGTGACCAGCCCGGCGCAGCTGCCTCCGCAGAGTGCACCCGGGGCCAGGCAGCAGCACTGTCCCCTGTCACCCCAGGGGAGCTGCAGTGTCAGAGCCCCCCCCAGCTTCTGACAGCAGACACAAAGGTCCTTTATTCCCTTTGATGGCCAAGGAAGCAAAGCGCTCAATGGACTGGTCCAGCAGGATGCTGGGTGTCACAGGTGGGGGAGAAAGTGCCTTGAGGCAGGGGAGCACTTGGAGGGCATCGGAAAGAGCCCCAAGAAAACAACACTGGGAGGAATGGAGAGGAGAGGGTAAAAGTTGTGGGTCTGCAGTAGGACCATCCAAACCGGAGAAGCAGCTGCCCTACAAGACATCCCCCAAAGCAGGCCTCTTATTTTCAAACATCTGCATTAACTGGGCAGAAAGCCAGACCTTGCCAGGCATCGTGGGGCTGCAGCAGAGCTGTGGCAGACCAGGGCCAGTGCTGCAGGCTTGCACTGGAGATTTGTGGAGCGGGTTTCGGGGTGCAGCCTGCAGCTCCTGCTGAGCAAGGATGGGAGGTCAGCCCTTTCCTTGGACACACTGGGTCTGCAAGTATAGCCTGTGGTCAGGGAAGCCAGGTGATGCTCTCCAAACAGGAACTGCAAATCATTGCCATCTGCCTTCCCCTTCCTTCAGCGTAACGAGCTGTGGTGCTAATATTCGGATGCTTGTGCTGTTCATTGAAATATCTGGGGAAGGTCAGGGAATTATCTTCACAAATGCTCACCCAAAGTGCTCCAGCATCTGTGATCATCCCTCATTGCTGCCCTTGCTCCCTCCTGGCAGAGCTTCTCCCAGGGCCCGCCTGCTGCTGCCAGTCCGCAGGACGTCACCGGGACAGGGCACCGTGGGTACACACAGGGCAGGCGCCCAGGGAGCCCCAGCCTGCCAGCATGAGGGTGGCCACACAAGGGAGAAATTATGGCATGATTTCTGATTAGTTAAGCAGCTACCACATATGAATCCCACAGACTATATTCTGAGTGCATCCAGTATATCAGGTTAATGGAGAAATACAGACACAGAGCGAAGTCCAAAGCTGCAGGCAAGATGCTTCACATGTGATGAATCCCAGCTGCTGCAGTTCAGCTCAGCACAGCGATGTTGTTGCAACGCTGCCCTGGCCCTGCCTGGCACTGGTGCTGGGAATGAGGAGTGCTCCTGTAGAGCCTCCCTCCCTCTTCGCATCCACCCACAGCAGGCTGTGGGATTCAGTGCTTCTGCACTGTACATGTTGCCGGCACCATACTCCTGAATGGGGCTGGGGAAAAATAACAGGTACAGTTTAAAAAAATCTGCAGAATCTTAACGATCAGTTGAGCAGCTGTGTGTAAGTGTTGTCCTCAGCAGACTGGCATTTGGAAACCCTCCAGGATACTCGCAGCCTGGCTACCAGAACAAAGAGGAATAGACATGGGTATAAATGTATTTCTGCTGGGTACGGACAAAGGTTACAGAGCGGGGTAGCTGTGAGTACCTCAGAGCAAATTAGCCCTATGATGTAATGCGATTACCTGTTCGGTGCTAGAGGAAGATCTCTTCCTGCCAGCAGCCAGCAGCACACAAAGAAAGCAGAGGGACAAGGGTTGGGTGCATTTTCAAACCACTCTGCCTCGCCTGAGCAGCATTTCAAAGCAAGTATCTCCCAGCAGCGTGGGGATGGTCTGGGGGACGCAGCACACACAAGCCTCTGTGCACACCCGGCAGAGGCAACAGGGCTTGCACCAGCGTCCGTTGGAGGAGGAGAGGAAATGCTAGGGGCGTCAGGCCCCTGGGCTGGTGCTGCAGGAGATGCCCCCAGGTGCAGGGGCTGCAGAAGGAGCCCCCGGGGTGCAGGGGGCTCGGCCGTGCCCCAGGGGTGTGCAGGAGGAGGCTGGTAGGGTGCTGAGCGCCCAGCTTATGGGAAACCAGGCTGGGGTGAACTGAGCAGAGGGGAATGCGGGCCAGGCTCCTCCGCACACAGCCCAGGGCAAAGCCCTCGGAGGCCGGGGAGGGGCTGGGGGGTAAGAGGCTGCGTGCCTGGGGCGAGCTGCCTTGTGCCCCAGAGCCTGGCCAGGTTTCGGGCACAGGGCACCCACCTGTGTCCGGGGCCAGAGCAGGCAAGGCAGCAAGCATTGTTAATGCCGGTTTGCTTTGGGAAAGGGGCTGAGAATGATGGAGCAAGTGAAATATAAAGACGTGAGAGATTCTCCCATTATACACCAGCCAACAGGCTGCACAGCCTCCGAGCAGATTTCCTGAGCGTGACTCTTTGAAGTGAGCTCTACAGAGCCAGTGTGTGCACAGCTAACGAGCCACACACGGCTCCTCGCAAACAGTGCCACGCGCTGCCCCTGCACTGGGCATGCCTGTCCTTGGTGCTCGCAGCTCAGACACTTTCTGGAGTTATCTGTCTGGTGGATCCTGCCACCGGTCCCCGGTGCCACTGTGAGCTGGCCAGCATGCTGGAGGGGCAGCTCCCTGCGGGGAACGTTCCACAGCTGGGTGGCAGCTGGAGCAGCGACACTGCCCCAGAGCCCGGGCCCCCCAGCTCCAGCACAGAGCTCCCACGGAGAGAGGGTGCCCGACGCCTCCAGAGCAGCTCGCCTAGCGATGGGGGAGTTGATTTGGTGGAAGAATGAAGTTAGCGGGCAGCAACAACGTGATGCCTCTGCTGAAAGGCATTGAGCAGGGCTGGGGCAGGTTCCCCCCAGCCCTGGGCGGGTCTCCCCCCTCCATCCCACCCAACCATCGCTGGGAGCCAGGCAACACCCCAGCTCCTGAGCAGACCCAAGAGCAGCCCCTTGCTGTCATCGGATGGCTGCTGTAAGTAAACACCACTGTTTATATTAATTGTTTTGTGTTTCCTATAAAGGGCTTGGGCTTTTTGAAACTGCAGCTAACTTCTGTGGGTATCTAATGAATATATTCCGTGCCAAATACCCGTGAGTGCTGCTAAGCAGCTGTTTGGGAGCACCAGGCTTCAGTGTACCATGCGTTTTAGGAAATATATTAAAAATACCTGCGTGAAGCATGGGGACCCCAGGTATCAAAAGCAATCTCTTCAACCTTACCTCAACAGTGAAATTATGGATTGGAAATTTCAAAAAGCTAGGAAATTCAAAAGTTAAGTTTCTAATACTGATGTTAACTCAGAGCCAATTGGATTTAACTTGTCCATTTTACATAATATGTCTTGATATGCACTTTGTCATGAAACTCCAAATAGGAAATATTTAATGTGTGCAAGATGATGAATTTTGTGTTCCTGTTAGAAATACATATTTTACATGCTTTTGACTGATGACTTTCAGAGTACAGTTTAAGTGTTGCAATGCTATTTTATATTTTCAGAGCACAAAAATGGAGGGGCAACATGGAAAAGAAGGAACAAAACCAAACAAATGACCTTAGCATTAAAACTGCCTTCAGAGTTCATATTTAATGTCCATTTGGGGCACGTTTCCTGTGGGAGTGGGATAGCAGCTTGGCAGCAGCACCCAGCCCAGCGCAGCAGTGCAGTGAGAGGCCAGGGCTGACAGGACCGCACTGCAGTGATTTCAGGGGGACTCGAGGGAGATTCCTGGTTTGAAGCCGCTCAAATCCAAAGGTGGGCTCCTTGCAGAGAGGGAGAGGTTGTGGAGAGGATGATAGGGAGCAGTGAGTGCCCAGGCCCCGAGCTGGGATGGTGTTCAGGCGTGAAATGTTTAAGCTCTTCTCAAGGAATTGCATTAAAATAGCTCTTGTCCCAAAGAAGTAGCAAATGCCGTAACTGCTTCTTCAATTGTTTTTCTAATTTCTTCATTTAAAGACTCCAAAGTTGGTCCTGGGTGCTTACAGATTGAGCAGGCATCGACCTGGTGATTTGGGTAAAACAACCATGGAGCAAAGTGGGAGCAAGAGATTTCTGCTCTCAAGGAGGCCCCAGTGGGCAGGGGGTCTGTGGAGGAAGGCTTTGCCTTAGGGGTGGGGAGGGGTTTGGGGGGTGCTGGAGGGTGGTGGCTTAAGGAGAAGGGGGTGACCCCCCAGGTCGGTGAGAGGGTCCTGCCAAGGAGGCTGATGGGGCAGCTCCTGTCAGGGAGAGGCACCCAACACCCCTGCGCCAGGCATGGTGATACCCTCCCAGCACCCTGGCACTGCCCCCCCGTCCCTGGGGGGGACAGGAGCTGCCTGTGGGCTCCGGCAGCACCTCCTGGCACTGCGCTGGACTGTCCATGCGGCTTCATCTCCTGCCTGTCCCCCTGCCTGTGCACCTGCCTTCGGACAGCTACTCTTTATTCTAGAAGGTCCCACTGAGATAAACAAATGTTTTCCTGAGGTCAGGTCTAAATGCCCCTTTGCAGAGCTTGCTCCTGTTCATCCCTCCCTGCACCGCTGTGCGCAGCTCTTTACAGCGCCGTGAAGAATTACAATTCTGCACCACAAAAGCAGGAAACAGAGCTATTAATTTCCTTGCAAGTCTGCAGGGCGCTTCCAGGACAGATGCTGCCTTAAGTAAATGTTACCCGTTTCAGGCGAGAAGGGGAGATGCACCGCATGGGGCTGGGTTCCCAGCGCCGCCCTGCACCACACCCAGGGGGGACCTCATGAGGGGCCACACAAAGTGTGCCCGGGAGGGAGAGGGGTGCAGCAGGGAGAGCTGAGCCCCTGGAGGAGACCCTCCTCTGACCGGGGGTCTGGAGTGGGGATGGGTTACGCGCCTGACAGCCTGGAGCACCAGGCACAGGAAGGGTGGAAGGCAGGGTGGGTAGAATTGTCTAAATTCTTATAATTGAAGCAATTGTGAATCATTTGAAATGCCAAAATCTTGACAGGATAACGAGTTAAATCCAAGAGTGTGAATTCAATTACGTCTCAGGGTGCCGCGCGGCGGGAGCTGCTGCAGCACGTGCCACTCGCCCAGAGTGCCAGCAGCATGGGGGGCAGCCAACCTGCCAGCCTGGGAGGCCTCCCACTGCGCTTGGAGGGCTGTCTCCCACCCCAGCAGGTTGGTACCTCAGGTGCTGGCAGTGCTCCCCAGTCCCATTGTGCTGCAGCCGGGGCAATGCAGAGCCGCAGCTCCCCGGGGCCCTGGGCAGCCAGAAACGGTGGGCAGGATCCCCCAAACCCCCCCTGCCCCTCGTCCTCTCCCACAGGCTCTCGGCTGGCCCTTGCTGGGGTCAGGACCTGGCAATGGTCTGCTTGGACCCAGCCTATACTGGTACCCTGTGCCTATAAATACCGGGCAGGCATTTGTCTTGCTGTCTGCTCCTGCCACGGCTGGGCCAGCTGCTCCCCCGGCTCCTGCCTTCTGGGCCCGCTCACACCACCCCGGCACTGCCAGCAGCGGCCACAGCTTTGCATCCAGCTGGTTATTAGCTGTGCGGTGGGAGCCGGGGATGTGCAGGGCATTAGTCACTCAGTCAGTCGTGCTGGCAGAAAAATGTTCACAACTACCCCTCTCCTCCAGCACTGCCTCTTCCAGCCCTCACACCGGCAGCATCTCCGTAATTGCCTTGGATGGCTGGCTGGAACGAGGGACAGCGTGTCACTGGAACGGGGATGGATTGGCTGCCAGCATTCACGGGAGGGACCCCGGGTGGACAGAGCCAGCCGTTCATCTCCCCCGAGACACCCTGGCTGGAGGCAGCCTCCAGGGTGGCAGAAACCTTGGCTCAAGCGTCTCTGAAATCAGGGAGCAGTTTATGTGACAGAGCCGCTGCGGGGGGAGAGGGGATGAGCCGGGGCAGCCTCACGAAAGTGCCTGGAGGGCTACAGGGTGCAGGAGGGGGCTCTGCGGATGGGGGACAGCTCTGGCCGGCAGCCCCTCCTGCCCAGGGCTGCGCGGCTGTCCCCCAATGTCACAGTGAGCCCTGAGGTTGTTACCTGCAGTGGCGAGACCTGCCGTCCCTTTTTGGCACTCTGGAGAAGGTCCCCCCTCTGAGCACCACCCACCCGCGCCTGCTGCCAGCTTGATGGGGGTCCTCCCTCCCAAAACCCCACACGGGTGCTGTGCAGGGGCATGATCTGCGTGCTTGGGATCGGGCAAAATCTGCCTCTGTTCTGAGGGTGCTTCAGCACCAATATTGAAGGAGCATTTTAAAAGACCTTGCTGTCATGCTGTGGGGTGGTGGGGATGTCATCCTGTCCCAGCCCACTCTGGGCCCCGTCTGGGGGCCACAGTGCCCGAGCCCCCACAGCCATAGGCAGCACACACTGGCCCTCCCTGGCTGCCTGCCCTGCCCATCCACGTGGTGCAGAGCCACCCCCGAGGCCAGTCCTGGGCTGCAGGGTCACTGCCACCCGTTGCCTTCCAGCTGGCTGGATCTGCATGAATTCTCCGTCTTGAAAACTGTCACCCTTGCTTCCCAGCTTTGCTGGACCCAGCAAGTTCTGGCTACCTGAAAACACTGCAAGCTTTAAAATAGAGATGGCTTTGCAGGATGATGGATTTCAGCGTCTCTCTGCTCCAGCTTATTGAACAGGGTGAATTTTTATGGACACCTCTTTCCTCTCCTCATCTCTATTCATCCAAGTGTCTCCAGAGCACACGTGCTGGAGGAGCACAAAATCAGGGGACATCAAACCAGGGCTGGCCCAAGGGAAGAAGGGAGTTGCCCATCCTCTCTGTTGGGGTTAAGTGTGCACACCTCAATGTGCCATTTCCAGAGCCTGTGTCCCAGCAGCCCCTCCACGGGGACCACTTTGCACCAGGAACTGCGCAAATAGGATTGTCACCTTGTTGGGAGCAGTTTGAGGACATTCTCCCTGCAGCCACACACAGCACGGCTATGGGTCAGGCAGAGCAGGCACACGCAGCTGCCTTGGGGCTCAGTAAGCACCGATGGCACTGGGCAGGTCCCACGTGGGGACCTGGCACCAAGTGGCCATCCGTGCTGCCAGGACAGGACCGGCCTGTGGGACCGGCTACCTGTGGGGACAAACAGAGGAGGCCAGGTCCCCGGGGCTGGTGGTCCAGCAGTGTGAGCTCCAGCCCTTCCCTTCAGCATGGTGGCCAGGGTGTCCTGGGGGGCAGCACCAGGCTGGGCTCTGCTGCTGCTTGGAGCCAGCAACCAAATGCCAGTGGCAGGGATGTGGTTCAGCACATCGCTGTCATGCAGGGATGGCAGGTTCAGCACATTGCCACTGCTGAGCAGTGGCATTTCCAGGAAGGGACAGCCCAGCCAGCAGTGGGGTGCATGGCAAGCACCCATCGGGTTCCTGTCCCCTGTCCCAAACCTTCTCTCCTATACAACCATGTGAGACTGTCTGCCAAGCAAGTCAATATGAATCAGGCAATGTTTGTGCCCTCTCAATAACTCTATTACATCCTCAAGGACAGATCTAAACCACCCAAATGGGCCTGAAGCAGATGCTTTGCTGCCAGAAGAACAAGCGCGCAGGAGATGGTAAATCATGCAACATTAATATTGTCAGCGACAATGAAAATCTCTGTATCTCCGCATCTGCCTGAGTGGTGGCCTTCAGATGTGCTTAATAAGCACCCGAGCTCCTGCTCCCACAGTGGAGGGTGGGTGAGGGAGACACCGAGCAGGCTTGGGCCACAGCACCATTTGCCAGGCAGCTGAGCCCGGGCAGCATGCCAGGGCAGGGGTGCATGAGGGGTGCACACAGGGCAAGCCCTTGCCTTGGGGCTATGCAGGGCTTAGGAAGCACACCCCGCACTGCTCACCCGGCACTCCAGGGGGCTTGGAGGGTGAGCTGCAAACCCTGGGGTTATGCAAACAAAACCTTTTCTGACATATTTGAAAGAGCACAGAGCCTTTTGCCCCAGCGCACATCATCCCAGCTCCGTGCTCTGCTCTGGGCTCCCAGCCCTGCCCACAGCGCAGGAAGGCTTTTCCCAGGCCAAAGCACAGAGCAGGGTAGAGCATCCCTGAGATGTCAGGGACCTGCAGAGCAGGCAGAGGCAGGCAGGAGGAGGAGGAAAGGGCGCGATGGCTGCAGAGAGCTGATGGGGACATGCACATGTATCTCCAGCCTCTGGTGAGGAGGAGAGGGCTGGCCTGATGAATGCAGTGCTGAGGCACTCAGCAGGCAGGAGGGAGTTATTTCAGGTGCTGGAGAGGCTGGTGCAGGGAGAGCCAGTGCTGCAGGCAGGGCCCTTTGCTCTCCCTCAGATATTATGCAAAATGCTTGGCTGTGAGATTTATCGGGACATGCAGGGACCTGCTGATGGAGGAGGCTGAGCCTGGACCTGGGGGATGCAGAGACAAGATAAAGCACTTAGGAGGATGGCGGAGAGGAGGAGCTGGCACTCGGCGGAGGATGCCTGGCCCTGGGAACTCTCCCTGCCCACAGGGACAGAGAGCCAGCTGCCCGAGCCCACCACACCGGTGCTGCCGGCTTTAAGTGCTCCTCTCAGCTGGAGTAAATGCAGCCTCCTGCAATCATGCCAGCCCCTCTTGCCACGGGGATTGAGCCTGGGACAGCATCACTTTTGGCATTCTTTATATGTGCAAGATGCTATTAAAGCCACGGCTCCGGAGCCAGCCCAGGGGGACCGAAAGGTCAGAAGACATTCTGTCGCTTGTAAATAAATAATAATAAATTACCATGTTTGAGCACACTCAGGAATGCCTCTGTGTGCAGAAACATCAGGCTGGATTAGTGCACAGCCCTGACATGTGGACGGGAGGGATGCTGCTGCCGCCTCCTCCCTGCCTGAGGCGAAGGGCACGTCCTGCTGCTGTGGCAGCTCCGCTGTGGCTGAGATGTCACTGTCATGCAATGGGCCAGCATAAGATGGCCCCGTTCCTCCCAAATGTGCCTGAGACGCAGACCGAGGCCCATGGGGGCTGTGCTGGTGGGACGCAGTGTCCTTGTTGGCGCTGGGTGCCAGCTGGCAGCAGGCAGGCAAGCCATCCCATGCTGGCCATGGGGCTGCACAACGCCCATCCAAGCAAGGTGGCTCCGCAGCCCCCATGCCCCAGGACAGTCCCTCAGCCCCTGCTGGCACCATGGCCCTGTCCCCAACAGCTGCCAGGCCCCGTGATGGGCTCTGTGTCCCAGCTGCAGTACCAAACTCCTCTACTCTGTTCAGTCATGCCGGTCACATCATGCCCAAGCCCCTGGTCAGCAAGGATTTGGCATTTCGGGTCAGTCAGGACCAGACCTCAGGCTCCCCATCAGCTGGTGGCAGAACAGGGCTGTGCCAGGCCTGCACTCGCCTTGATGGCTTCGCTTGCAAGGAGCTGCTGGCAGTGGGGAGAGGGGGAAGGAACGGTGCTGCTGACACCGGTGTACGGGGAGAGCGGGAGGCAGCACTTCCCAGACCAGGAGAGCAGAGTCTGACCCCAAGGAGCAGAGACCACGGCAGCCGAGACCCGCTCCCTGCGGGGCAAGGTTGGAGGCAGCTTTGCAGCAGATGCCGAGGGGATGGCAGTGCCCCGAGCTGAGGTGAGGGGCTCCTCCAGGTGCATCCCCCAGGAGAGGGGCCTGGCAGGGAGATGAGCCCTCTGCTCCTGCAAGTTTCAGAGCAAGCTAAAAGTCAGTTTATTTTTTCCCTCAGCCCATAGCTTGCCTCAGCCCTGGCAGCTGCTCCATCTATCGAGTCTGTCTGTTCGGGGTCTATATGAGCATTCATATGGAAAAGATCTGTTCCTTTGAGTCATTTTTCATTAGTTGCAATACTACTGAGCAAAGCAGAGCTGGTTTTGTAAATTAAAATGGGTTGCAGTTCAATACAGAATACTTCATTTGCAGCCAAGTTAAATAAGAGAATTGACATAAATATAATGCAATTACTTTTGCTACTTTCATAATGCCTTTATGAGGAAGATAACCATCCACATGAATGCATTATCCCACAGTATCTCTGCATCGTTTCTGGACTTAACTCTTTTGAGTAGTATCAGAAGAATGGATACATTTAATTAAGTATCTTATTTTAGAAGTCAATTTTATGATGATCAGGAAGCAGTATCTTTAATTTTCAATCATAGAAGGGGCTTTCTTTTCATGTCTAGACTGTTGTAATTTTAAGGATGCGATCTTGAACGGATCCACTACACGCGTGTGTCTTGCAGGAGAAGCTATAAGGTCTGAGTGTCCCCTCGCAGCCCCAGGCAGGAGAAGGCTCCCAGGGTCCACCTCTGGCTTCCCAGCCCAGCCGCAGCCCCGGGATGGCAGAGGCTGCTCTGCCCGCTCTGCGGGGTTATCCCTTCTGATGGCCAGCAATGGGGCTTCAGCAACGGGGAGTAATGCCTCTGCACATGAGGGGCAGCGCTGAAGCTGGGGTGCTGTGCCTAGAGCGGCTGGGCAAGCAGAGCCCTTTGCTGGGCTGGGGGTAACGTAAGCCCCCTTGTCTGGGGTCCTCAGCGCCCACCAGCGAGTCCTGGCGAGCTCGGAGGGCTGGTGGGCTGGGATGCTGCAACAAGGCTGCAGGGCAGTGCGGGGGAGCTGGCACTTTGCTTTGCTGACTTGTTACACTTACTGCAGCTTTTTTACCTTTTTGCTGCCTTTACAATTAATTCTCAAGTGCTCTGGTGCAGTTATTACCTGCTGCGCCCCAGCCCACCTCCACCAGCTTCCTTCATTAGCAGTGACTTCTAATCAGCACAGAATTAATTGCAGGTTTGCTGGGAGAAAGGTGAGTTTGATAAGCACATTTCTAAGGGGACCGTTGTATTTACGTTGCTCTCAGCAAACGTTTCATGTAGGGACCAGGGCAGACGTGATGGGATGGGGAGGTGTGATGGCAACGCACGGAGACAAGGGACAGGGAGCAAAGGGACCCTCAAGCTGTACCTTGGATGCAGGTGGGGAGGGGGAGAGGTGCGGGGCCAGGCCCAGCCCCTGTCCCAGCCCCAGCTGCTCTGGGCTCCCCCCAGCTCCTCTGCGTCCCCATCCCCACAGGGCCAGCACCGAGGTGCGGCAGCCCGGGCACTGTCTCGAGAGCCCAACTCCACCATGAGGGAAACCATGGAGCTGCTCTGGCTGGGAATGGCATTCCAGCAGCAGGGGGGTTGTTCAGTGGGGAAAATCAGTTTTATGTTTAAAAAAAAAATCCTTGAAAAGCATAAACCTCAGTTAAATTAAGAACATGTAGGTGCTACATTAGCGACAACCTCTCATACTTCTGTTGAAAGCAAATTAAGTTTTTTGCTAAAAAACAAAGGCATCATTATGGAACATCAGGTTTTGGTGAAATCAGTATTTCATTAAAAGACATTTGCCCGTGCTCTCAAAACAACCCTCAGAAGCTGTTGCCTGATGCCTGGCCTGGCGCCACGTGCAGCCCCTCCGCCTGCAGCGCTGGAGCCAGCGGTGAGGCCGCCCTGGCCCCACCAGCACCAGCCATCGCTTTCCGCATGAACGCCATGGCAACAGCTGATCCCCGCTGTGGAAACTGGGCTCAGCCGAAGCCATCCGCCTCCTGCGAGCCAGGATTACTGTTCCCTGCTTCATGTCGGATCCTTGGCTCAGAACAGATCCTGCCCGTGTTGTCTGCTGGCTGGTTTTGGAAAGGCAGGGCTCAGCCCTGTGCTGCCAGCACTGCTGCCTCTTGCTCTGGGGTGAACGCCCCGCTGAGGCTGCTTCTGCAGCTGGGTCTGAGAGACCTCAGCAGCTGGTAATCTGCAGGCAGGGACAAGTCTGCTGGGTGAGGAAGATGCTGCCTGTGCTGCTGGATCCAGGGCACATGGCTGCAGCAGCACTCCTGCCCGCCCTGCCTGCACCCCTGCCAGTGCAGCCTCTGCCCCCGCAGCAGGAGCTCACAAAGTCTCAGAGGGCACCCAACAGCAGGAAGAGGCTTCTCCCATTCCAGCTCCATTTTGTGATAGCCCTCATGATTTCTGTGTCCAGGAAAGAGCTCCCAGGGGCAGAAAGCCCCAGGAAGGTCCCTGCCTCCCCAGAGGGACCCGCTGTGGATGACCTGGCTGAGGCTGCTCCAGGCTCCCCTGTGCCAGGCTCCGCTCACGAGAGGGGGTTTGTTGTGTGCATGATAAACCCTCACTCACGTCACCCTATCTCACTTCAGTCTTAAAATACAGAGTACAAAGCGAGAGAACAAAATCCCTGAAACTGGACTAAAACCCTTTTGAAATGTGCTTGGTGCTGGAGCAGATGGAATCTGTTTCCGTCAGGAGGGGCCTCTGCAGGCACATTCCCTATATTGGCTTTTACATCAGTAGCTATTTTAGACTTGCAATGCCACTTCTCTGTGAGCGGCCAATAAAAATATCCTCCTGGAAGCGATGGGATTCTTACCTCCGTACTTAGAGCAAAGCTGCTTGTCTTGCGTGCAAAGTCCTTTCAGCTCCTTGGGGCGAGCAGCATCTTCTGTGGCCACAGGACAAGCCCCTGATACTGGGGATGGCCGTGGCACCTCCACAAAGGCTGCTCAGCCTCCATCGCATGTGGTCCCTGCTCCCCTCGGTGTTTCTGGCCGTGCTCCCCCCAGCCCTGGCTGCGTGCAGTGCCCCATGGGGACACCCCCTCGGCACTGTGGTGCAGGCAGAACGCCAACTTGCCTTTAGCCCTATGCACTAACCAGACGAGAGGCAATGCGTCCCCAAAGCCCTCATGGGTGGGCTGGGACGTGTTGTGTGGGGGCAACTCTATCTCATGGTGCAGCTCGGGAAGAGTGAGTCCTGCCCAGCTCCAGCTGCGGGAGCACTGCGGGACAAGGACCCCGCGGGGATGGAGACGGGAAGCAGTCCCACAGCCAGCATTTGGTTCATGGTGTGAGCAGGCCTTGGGGCTGGTTCAGCCCAGCAGCACAGGAGGGCAACATGCCCATCTCCTGGGGCAGGAATGGACTGGCGCTTGCTGGCTGCAGCTGCCTTCCATGGGATTTTAATGCCACAGCTTTTCATCTCAAGGCTGAGAAGCTATGTTTTTAAATATAGAATATTAGGATTTTATGACAAAATCAAACAACACTTGCTGGAGAATTGATTCTGCCCCTTGTTTCCCTCCTAACTGGTACCACGGTATTACTCCTCGATGAGCAATATATCAGCCCTGCAGCAGCACAGGGTTTGGTTTTCAGGACACTCTTATGGCTGGCTTTTCAGCATGAGGAATAGCAGCCCAGCTGCAGATGGGAGGATAAAAAGTCCCTCTAAAATTCCTCCGGCAGATCCATACTCCATTTCTGGTGGTGTGAAAACAACTGCACAATTGATTGGCTCTTAAGTCCAAATTTGTGAGTTGCAGAAAGTCTCTGGCTCCAAAGTCACTTAAATTCCCCGCAAGTCCCAGAGGTGCTGTTAGTTCTCGGGAAGCTGAAACCGCAGAGCTGAGCCCCTCTCCTGCACACCCACCTGCCTGGAAAGCATCTGAGCCTCGGAGTGCTCATGTAACCCAATTGCTGGGGAATGGATCCCTGCCCTGCAACAGGGCAGCTTCTGCGTTTGGTTATGCAAGAGCAGATGAAGAATCCCAATCTTCCCCTTAGTTATTCCTTCCCTACTTTCTCCCTGATTGCTCAGTACAAAAGCTTTGAGCCATCTTTAAACCAAATTGCTTCACAAATGACAAATAACATGAAAATAGGCCTCATAACCAGGAATAATGAAAGAAATCATTCACTTTGATATCAGGAGATGGTCTGTGTTAAAGGAGCCCTTCAGCCTGAATAGCAGAAAAGCACATTGCAATTTTCATGTACTTACTGGGATAAAACACGTGACTCCATGGATGCTGCAGCTGTCATTTCACACTGGTCTTTGCACTTTGATTCTGAATTGCATAGGTTATCTTGACACTTGCTGATAAATTTTAAATCACCTCTTTTGCTGTATGTGAGAAGGGGTAAGGAGAGCATATCTGAATACAAACGTTAATGATATTTTTAAGTCCTCACCAGAGAGTGGGAACAGCACTGGGGACGGTGTTCAGCGATGTGTCCCCATCTCTGAGATCTGCCTGCCACAGCGGCCGTCCCGTGTCCTGGGCCTGCACCAGAGCACAGTTTTCTGCAGAGGCTCTGCACAGACAGGGCAGCCAGGCTCACACCGTTCCTGTCGCGCACAGGGACAGTCTCCAGGGTCACCCTCCCACACGGCACAGAGGCTGCCCACCCACTGCCGACACTGCTGCGCTGGGGCTGCAGGAGCGATGCCCTCTGCATGCCCCAGCACCAGGAGCTGGGAGCACCCTGGGTGTCCACAAGGCCAGCTGACAGGGTGACGGCAGAGTCCCCATGAAGTTGGCCGGACTGCAAGGTGTCTTGGTTCCTCCTCCGGCAGGAGCAGGGCAGGCTGGAGAGCAGCGGGGCACCTCTGCGGTGCAGAGTCCCAGAGCCCCGGGGTCACTGAGCGCGAGCCGGTGGCCCCAAGCCATCCTGGCTTCCAGTGTGTTGCCGGAGTTGCCATCTCCACCAACCCCTGGAGAATAGCAGTCGGAGGAGACCGGAGGCCGGCAGGACCTGAGTGGAGCTGGGGCCAAGCCAGGTTGCAGACACCACCTCAGGCTCTGCCCTCTGGAGGAGACCCCCTCCTGCCCTTCCCACCCCCTCCGCTCACCTCCTCACCCACACACCATTGACCAACACAATAGTCTTGGTGTAATTAAGCAAACATCTGAGCAAAACCTAATAATTTTCAAAAGCTTTTATCTCAGCAGCTATGAAGATAATGGCTAAAAATAGGTGTGCCCATACCAAGTGGCAATTAAAACACCATCATTTTGATTCCATCATGTTTTAATACACAGAGGGCTCTGCTGGGAGTTACATTAGCTTGATGTGGCAAATTTGCTCATCGAGATATGTATAAAAAGCGGGGCAACTCAGAAAAGCACCAGAAAGCAGACCCCTGCAGAGCTCCCTGGTCAGATGTGCCACACTGGAGGGAGGCACTGCCAGTGTCCAGCACTGTGCGCCTGCAGCGTGGGGTTCGGCCACACAGGGCATGGGGCTGGCTCCCAGCTGCAGTTCCCTGAGTGCCGGGTGGCCATGCCCAACGGAGCAGGCAAGCCGCGGCCAGAAGCAGGGCTCTGCACCAGCTGTGGGGCTCACAACATCCCTGGGCAGCACCCCGCTTCCCAAAATCCCTTTACAGCACATTCCCCCACCTGGTCTGACCGGTGCAGCCACAGCACCGGGGCCTTTTCTCCACCTTGGTGATGCCTTTGCCCTTCTCCCCTTTCTTCTCCGGTTCAGACAGAACAGCTCAGGGTTCAGAGAGAAGTTTGCCCTGAAGAAGTTCAAGTGTTAGGAAAATCTCCGGTGCAAACAGATTAATTAATCTAATCAGACACATCTCTCTAGAGGAATTGGATTAGTGCTTTTTGGATAAGGATTGTATTAAGCTGATAAGTTACAAATGCAATGAGATGCTGATTTATTGCAAAGAGAGGACTTGACAATTCTCACAGGTTCATGATCTCATCCTTAGGGCTGCAGGTTGCTGCTGAGCAAATAAAACAGCAATGTGCTCCAAAGTTTTCTTTGACGTTGCAGAACCCACAGAGCCCTGTATGCCCTGGCACCTGCCGGCAATGGGCCAGCTGTGCAGCCAGAGCTGCACAGGCACCGGCTCAGCAAACCCCATACCCAGTGCTACTGGAAAACTGAACTTTGGGGATCTTCCCACAGCACCTGCCCATGCCCAGGGGTAAAGAGTGTCTGTGTGAGTATTTGCATGCTGTTAGTCACCCTGCTGTTAGGTCTGGGAGCTCTACCAGGGTTGCGATGCCCTTGGGAAGGCTATGGGGGTGCTCAGAGGGGGCTGCAAAGTGTTAAACTGCCCCACGACATTGACTGCTCTTTCTTGCCAGTTGCAGCTCAGTTCCACGAGGGCAAAGGCTGATGTACCAGTAAGGACAGCCAAGATTTGATTTTTTTAAATTTATTGCCAGAACATGAGCATATTTGGGGGAAGATTTTCTCTGAAGGTACGAAATTCTCGCCTAGCTCACACTTTAAGTGCCAGAAGAGACTTCTCTGCTCTCGTCTTGTGTAAATGCAAAGCGCCATCTGTTTCCTCTTGTACCACAAGTCTTGGCATGCAAAGAGTTACCAGGTGCCTCACTGTCTGTTTTCACTCTGAGACAGAAAATTCCCTGAGACACTTAATCAGGGCAGCACATCCTTTACAGTTCGTCCATTGACTGTCCACGGGACACCAGACATCCATCCCCCATTTAGTCAAGTGTCATTGGTAGTGTCTACCCACATTCAGCATGTTTAAATGTACATGTGCAGCCCACCACCCGTGAGATCCAGTGCCATTTCAAAAGCTTCCCTCTGTGCCAGCTGGTGGCACTGGGACTTGCTCTGGCTCTTCGGGGATGGATGGGAATGTTTCCAAGGTCCATGTCCCCCAGGCAGGGGACAGCATGGATGCACCATGGCACAAGGACCTGGCTTCACAGCGTGCCCTAGGGCAAGGCATGGTCCTGGCTGTTATGGGGAGGAACTGTGTGTGCATGGAGAGACCAGGTCACCTCGCTCTTCATCTCCTGCTGACTGGTATACAGAAGGGGACAGGCCAGGAGGGCTCCTTGGCAGGTAGGGCGTGGAGTGGGCAGGAGCACATCAGCAGGCCAAGGTGCCCAAGCATGGTGACAGCCTTCATTAGGCGCTCAGTAAGCTGTGCCACGATGGCTTTGTCAGCAGCCGTTTTCCCTGCCTCCGGATTTCCTTACAAAGCTGTTGCTTTTCTTGCTGCAGTTCCCTCAGCATCACTTCAGGAGCCCGAGTGAATGTCTCTACACAGCTACACTTGTCCTTTGCTTGGCTCTGTGCTGCCAGCACAGCAAAAATACAACTGAAACGCACATAGCAGCAGCCGCCCGGGAAAGTGCCATCGGTCACAGTTACAGGGTGCTTAACAAAGTGTAATGAAATGGCAGGTGCAGGCGCTGCGCTTTCCGGAGCCCCATCTATTAGCGGGGAGGGGACATGAATGCTAATCCTCCAGCCCCGCTCACCCTCCAGGCTGCGAGCTGCAGCTGCCCCCAGCAGCAGGCCTGGCTCTGACGGGGACGTGGCTCTCCGGGTCAGCACACCAGGCCCGGCTCCCCATGGGCTCGGGGCACACACTCAGACCTGCCAAGGAAGCCCCATGGCACCCGCTCTCCTCCCTCCTTCGCCTTCTCTGGATGCCTGGACAAAAGCAGGCAATGGAGAAGGCTGGCTGGACACACCTCCTCCTCCTCCTGAGCCTGGTCTGCGCTTGTTCATGCCCACACAAGGATCTTCCGCACAGAGGCTGCCCTGGCTAGCCCTGCAGGAAATGCAGCAAATCCTCCCCTTTTCCAAGCCCCCCAGATCCCCTCTGTCACCATTCCTGGGGTGACTGTGCAGTCTGGGACAAGGCTGAGGACCCACCAGCACCATGAGGAGCAGAGGGGATCCCCGAGATCACCGCTCTGCGGACCCATGCGTGACAGGGACGCCAGCTGCCTGCGCGCCTCTTGAGCATGCATGGTTAATTCAGCTGGGAAAGCCTCTTTATGAGTAGGCAGCAAACACACCCACTCACCACCACCCGCCTTGCCAGCCGCGGCCTCTCCTGCCCCAGGAGAAGAGGATGAAAAGTTCACTGAGTGAATTTCTCAGCTGGAAGAAAGGCAGAAACAAACACAACTTGAACTATCACAGCAGGCGCATTGTTGCCTGCTGCTCAGGAATCAAACAGGCAAGCAGGCAAGTGGCTGATCTTAAATACAGGGAGCCGCTCCCCAAGAGCCAACCACGGCATCCAGGAGAGGTTGCGCTGCCTCTGGCCAAGGACCAGCCTTTGTTTCTCCAGCCTGGGCACGACACAGGGCAGGAGCCTCCCACAGCCCCAGGAGGCAGAGAGGTCAGCCGGTCCCAAAGCTCGCCAGGCTCTTGGGCAGACGCAAAGCTTCTGTTCACAGTCAAGGCAAAGCCTTTCCTGAGCAAGCAGATCTAGCTGCAGTGCTCCTGCTGCTGCTCAGGAACAGCAACGGTGGGAACCGGAGACTCAGCTGGGCTGGGGTGTCCGGCTGCCCTGCTGCTCCAGAGGGGGACAGCAGCTCCCTCTCACTGCTTGCCATTTCTGCTGTCCTGCCTGGGGCGAGGGAGCTCCTCTGGCCGCTGGGGTTTGAGAGCCTCTATACTTCTCCAGGGTTTTTAGAGCACCTTCACTGTGGCAGTAAAGTGCCGCACAAAATTAAAGAGCCCAGAACAGAAAGTTGCTTTTCTTTCTGTTCCATCGGGCAGAGGAGATAAAAGGAGATGTCATTGCTACCCAGCTTTGCTCCACACGAGTATATTGCGCCCATATACCCAGGCAGCGTGACAGGCACTTAAGACTCCACCATGCTCAATCACGCCAGCAGGGCAGCAGCACACAACCCACAGAAGGAATGGGTCCAGCTCCAGCCTGGCAAGTCCGTCAAGGGAGTTTCTGCTCGTAGAGGACTATGCAGCACGCTACTTTCCTCAGGGAAGGCAGCTCCCGGGTGCTGGGGAGAGGCAGTGCCACTGCTGCGGCTGGACCAGGCTCCCCCATCCCACCAAGCCTCCAGCCAGAAGCCATTTGGCGGCACAGCACAGGGGGCTGGCACAGGACCAGCAGGGTACAGAGCCACATTGATGGGCAGCACCTCCCAGGTCGCTCGGGCCTCTCAAAAACCCAGGATGGCCTGGAGGTTTGCAAAGCCAGAGCTGAAGCAGGCAGCGCGAGCGGTGGCCCTTGCTCCATGCGGCAGCTGCGGCACTGGGCAGCATCAGGCAGCACCAGGCAGCACCTGTTTGCACTGTGCCTCAGCCGGGGAGCTGGGCAACCCGCCAGCCGGGGAGCTGGGCAACCCACATCCTTACTTCCCTAGCCTTTTCCAGCCATGTGAGCTTGCTAATTACAAAACAGCCACGTGTTTTCTAGGTAAGACAGAAATCCAGCAGAAGTGGTGATCTTGCCACTTCAGCACAACCTGTCATTGTCCTAGAGTTAACAGAAGGCATTTTACTACTGTATGTCTTTTCCCATTCCCCAAAGAGATCTCCAGCCGGCATGGGCACGGATGGCAGTGCCGCTAAAGCCCAGCCTAATCCTGCTTCACTCATTACTGCAGAAGGTGAAGGAAGGGTTTTGTTGCTTTGAAGCCTCTTCAGAGGCTCTCTGGGGGGCTGATGAGCACGAGGTGCTCTGTACTCCCGGGAGGGAGGGTCTGATGATTAGCGAAACCAGCTGCTAGCTCTACAGTGGCCCAAGCAACAGGAGTCCCCGGGCGAGCCACATGCAGAGCCAGGCAGGAGGCTATCAGAGAGCCATCTTGATAGAAAAGGTTGGTGAAGGAGAGAGACAGAGCTCCGTCTTCTTTTAGCCAGGCTTTCTCCAGAGCAGCAGGGCTTCAGTTCAAAGTGTTGCAGGAAAAGAATATGCAAACTTTCCCCCTCCGAGGCAGTCCTGCCAGGCCTGCGGAAGGAGCAGCTCCCTGCAGGCGCAGGCAGTGTTGTGCGAGCAGAGAGCACACTCTGCTGAGCCACCGCAACACCGCAGCCTGGCCGGGCACGGTGGGCGACAGCAGGGCCTGCTGAGAGGGAAGGGTGCCTGGCTGGGACCGGGCCTGCAGCCCATCCTGCTGGAGCCGCAGGGCCAGACACCTGCCCCACATCGGCCCCACGCAGGCCAGGTACAGCTCTGCCAGCACGGGCTCAGCACAGGCCCCAAACCCGCCCTGCAGACGGGGTGCAGGTGGGCTCACTGGCCCAGGGGCTCTGGCCACAGCAGCAGGAAGCAAGGGCAGATGCCACAGGGTCAGGCCTTCCCCAGGTCACCCCCTCTGCAAGGCAGGAGCTGGGAGAGGCCCCGCTCCGAGGAGCTGGCGGTGCAGGCAGGGCAGTGCAGGCAGGGCGGTGCGTGCTGGCCCAGGGCTGCGCCTCCCAAAGCCGCAGGCCGGCAGGGGCTGCCCTGGCCCTGTGTGGAAGCAGGCCGAGCCGCCTGGCCCGGAGGGACCTCTCCAAGAGGCCCGCCTGTCCTCAGGCAGCGTGGGCACCTGGGCCCGGCCCGGCACCCGGCGGTGGGGACACGGGTGCTCTGCGGGGCGCCCTCCACACCCCCACAGCTCTGCCCTGCGCGGTGGTGGCCCCGTATCCCGCTGCCGGGGGAGCTGGGGGCCACGGGACAGCTCGAGGGGCTCCCACGGCCCTGCGCCGGGCTTGCTGGTGAGGGACGGGCGGCTGCCTGCAGGCCGGCCTGGAGGCACGCTCGGCTGTGACGGAGGGGCTGCGTGAGCTGGGGTCCCACAGCGCAGCCGGGCGTCCGGCATGGCCGGGGGGTCCCACAGCAGAGCCCGCTGCCGCGGGCACGGCCTCCCGGGCCTGCCGCCCCCGCGGGGTCTCTGCCCCCGGCCCGGCCCGGCCCAGCGCCCCGGGCACTGCTTCCCCCGCGCCCGCGGGCGGCCGGGCCGTGCTGGGCCGTCCCCGTCCCCGTCCCCGTCCCCGTCCCCGTCCCCGTCCCCGTCCCCGTCCCCGTCCCCGTCCCGCGCCGGCCGTGCGCCCCGCGGCCGCCAGGGGTCGGTGTCGGCCCGCAGAGCCCCGCGCCGCGGGGCCGTGAGGCCTCGGGCAGCCCCGCCCCGCCCGGCCCGGCCCTGCCTCCCCCGGAGAAGGGGGCGGCCGGGCCCGCCGCGGTTCCCTGGCCGGGCGAGAGGCCGAGGCCGCGCCGTCGGGCCTTGGGCAGGGGCCGGGCACTCACCGGTGTGACAGGCCGGCCCACCCCGCGCTGCCGCAGGCCTTGGCCGTGATGGCGAGATGTGTGGGACCGGCATGCCTATGGCTGCCGGGCGGGCAGGGGCGGCCCAAGGCGCTTCTGCCGGTCCCACTCCTCTCGGGGGTTTTCCGAGGGATTCCTCGAAGCCAGCTCCGCTGCTCGGTGCAGTGCACACACAAGGAAATCAGAATAGTTTCCTCCAGATTAGGAAATCGAAACCTCCAGCTAATCAAGTTTTATGCAGCATTATTGCTTTTCCTATGCAAAAGCCATTTAAAAATCAATCTCGCTTGAATGGGAACAAAAATACATGGCTGCAGTTGCAATTCCGTCTGACGCTTTTAACATCAGTTTGTCACTAATTGTGTTAACGTGGTGGTGTTGCTCCACTGGACGGGGACAGGGTGTAGTCGCACAGTTGCGTCCATACGTTTCTCATCTCAGCGGGGGAAGAAGCCGTGCCGGGGATGGGCCAAACCCGGCCGTGCCGGCAGAGGGATGTGGTGCCTTGGCAGAGCCCTGGCACGCCCGAGGTGCCCAGTCTGGGTCGAGGAGAGGCGTGGGGAGGTGCCTCCGCTCACCCACCTTCCCCTGCATTTTGCAGGGTGTCTCCTGTGCGCCTGGTGCAGGTGCCCTGTGAGAACTGCTCTCCCCTGTGGCAGCAGACAGCCAGGCAAAAAGTTACCCCTTGTCACTTATTCAATATATTGATCACTTAATATTTAAAAAATAGCTTTCATTCTTCCCTCAAAGATTTCTGAAGGCCTTGGTGACAAAGACTTATTTTATAATCGATAACTGTTATCATCATGTTAGGCCCATAATTCATGCTAAAACACTTGGTCCATCAGTCATCAGGTTACAACGTTCATTGGTCAAACTGCTAAAATATTGCCTGCTGCCTCTGCGGCCAGAGCAGGAGAGAGATGTGCCGGCATCCCCGGCCCACTGCCTGCCAGCAGAAGCTTGGCTCCCACCTTGCTGCTGCAGCACCCACAGCTGAGGGTGTGAATTCCCAAGGCTACTGTGAACCCCAGGGCTCGCTCACGGTGCCTTTGGCTGCTCTCAGTGCTTATGGGGCACCCACCAAAAGGTCCTCATCCCCTCAGACACCCTCCAACATGTTTGACCCTGACACAGTGGTGAACACAGTGTGTTTGAGTTCTAGTATGCTGTGAACGCAGCAGTTTCTCAGTGACTGCTCAGAAAAGCACATGGCAGCTCCGCCACAAAAAGTTGGCTCCCTACGGCCAGGCATAAGAAAGTTTGGAAATCATGTAGCCTTTGCTACTCTTGTTTGGAAATATTTGGCTGAGTTCATGCTTTGCAAAAAGCCAGCACAAAAGACAGGTGTGAATCACGCGCAAGCCCAAAGCTCAGGAGCTGCTTTCTGCCTCCAAGGAGGATGCACCATTGCTACGAGCTCTGGGATCTCAGGGACCACTGCAGGGAGGTCCGAGCTTCACACCATGGTGTATCACAGTGTAACTGGAACATTTGCAACATTACAGCTGAATGAGTTGAAAAAAATTGGTTTTTTTAAAGGAAAACCTGACAGGTTTTGGATCTGACAGATGCTTTAAAAATGCTTTGTCCGATGGAGCCCTGCAGGACACAAGGTAACATATTCTGTGACCTCTGTCCCTCCCTGGGGCCTGGGAGAGTGGCTGCCGTGTCTGCAGGCAGGGAGGCTGGCTGGGGTGACAGCCGGCAGCGTTGTTCTCGTTGTTCAGTTTGGACCTGTGCCCAGAAGCTTTAGTGGCGGAAGCAAAACTGCAGCACTGAATACACTGAAAAATAAAATCAGTGGGAGAAGACTGTAACAAGGAGATTTTTGCACCAGAGCCAGGCAGTTTGCTGCTGTGTCCCCATCTCTGAGAAGAGCCGAAGCATTCTGCAGCCGCTCAGAGTTTAGCCAAACCATCTGGGCCAGGTTGCCTTCTTGAATGGCTCAGCTGAATTCGTGACCCTGCAGCTTTCACACTATATGAAATCCTTTTGCTGACCTTCTCTTAACTTCCTCGCTCACAACTATTTACCTCTTCCAGCTGCCCTTAAACCCTTCTTTGGGCTTTACAACCAAACTACTGCAGTTTGTTCTAGTGTGGATGGTGAGGGCTTTGCATTTTCCGTGAAACACCATTACCATACAATGTTTCGTAGTCACAAAGCCGGACCGGGGCATGAGGCCTACGTTCCCGCCAGCTGGGCACTTGCTGGGCTCTTTAGGTTGCTGAGAGAGACCTATGGTATTTTGCAGCTTGTTCCGCCGTGCCCCTCCATGCTATCCCAGTGGTATGTGTAGGATGTGCTCAGGCTGTCAGGACCATGTCCTGCACAGACAGAAACACAAGCAAGGTTAATACAGCAGTGCTTGTGCTGCGTGTCGTTGGTGGGTGCAGGATGCTCTTGCTCCATGGTGTACTGCCCCAGCCCTTCTCCTCCTGCTTCCAAAGAGTGCCAGGCCACAGTGCCCAGTGCCCTTGGGAATGCAGATACCCAGCTCTGAATTACCCTGCGGTCCCTCGTGACTTTCGGTGTAAAGGTCCCAGCATTTCTCTCTGTGCCAGTACCTAGGGGAGGGAGTTTCGCTTTTCCCTTGGTGTCCTTCCTTTCAGCCTCCCTCCTGCCTGCAGCGCCTTCCCAGCCCTATAAATACCTGCCGCTCTGGAGGAGAGCTCTGCCATCGTGCCTCCCTGGCTGCCCGCCCCACAGGCTCACACATCTCGGCACCTTCATTCTCAGCATAAACCCTTTAAATCACACCTCGTCTAAAAGCATGAGGGACTAGCAAACAACAGAACTTATATTGGTTCCTGGGCCATCTGGGAACCTGATTTAGATGTAACATTTTTTGCAGTCACCTGGAGGAGGCTTTGGATGAAATATTTCAGGGCTATTGATTTCTGTATCCATCAGTCAATCCCCTTTATTCTTCCTTGTTACTTCCAAAGCCATTGGTGCCTAACAAACCACCCGGGCTTCCCACTGACTTAACACCGTTCCCTCAAGCGTGCACAGCCAGCCTGTCCCGCTGCCCACACGAGGTGACAGAGCACGGCTTATTCACTGGTCCCAGAAGCAAGCTGTCAAAAGCCTCAGCACAGTCAGTGTGTCCAGCCTGCCAGGGTTACCTCCTGGAAATAATCTCTCCGTTGTGGTTTTAGCTGGAGAGCTCCTCGGCACCTGGTGCTGCTGCCCGAGCAGCCACAGCCACGGTGGGTCAGTCACTCACCAAGCGTGGCAATGACTGCGGCGTGCAGCCGGGGCAGGTGGCGTGGTCACCAGCTGCGCCTCTGCCAGGCCGGGGTGTGGGTGCTCATGGACAGGCACCCAGTGCTGCTGCTGCTGGGGACAGAGAGAGCTGTAGAGAGCGTGGCGGTGCTGGGCCGCAGGGTCCTGCCATGCAGGCCCGAGGAGCACGGTGCAGGAGGGGAAATCCCAGCTGGCTGCAGTGTTTTAGACAAGGCTGCAGCTCTGGGGATAAGAGGTGCAATAGAAATTAGTACAATGCATGATATGATGCTCCTTAGCACTCGCTGATGGGCGTGGGAAGCTGGAGTCCTTAATAAACGCTTCAAATTGATCCTTTAGCAGTTGCAGCCCTGGAGCTGGGGTGGGCGCAGCCAAGGCCCATGGGCTGTAGTGGCAGAGAGGGGGGTAAATCCCTGGGTTCCTGCAGCAGCACCAGTCACTGCTCCTGAAACTGGTTGTTGCCAGCAAAGTGCTGTGCTTTGAACGCTAGAGAGCAGTGGGCTTTTGCAGGGACTGCGCTGCCTGCCCTGCCCAGGCTCTGCGCTTCTGCATCCTCCTCTCTGGGGGAAACCAGCCTTAAACTGCTTGAGGAGGCTGTGGCTGGGAGCGGGGCTCAGGCCTGCACGTCCTGTGGGAGACCCTGCCTGTGGCCGCCCTTGCAGGCACGGTGGGCACAGACCCCTTCTCTGGCAGCAGCTCCCCGCTCCCCCAGCCCAGTTTTGTAGAGACCTCTCCTGAGGTGGAGGATGGGGAGTCACCCCTCGCAGCTGGGACGTCCCCAGCCACCAGCCCTCCCTGGGTGCTGCCCTGCTGAATTGCTCCTGCTGCCCTGGCCAGGCCCTGGGGCACCAACAAGCAAAACCAGGGCAAACGTAGCATGGCAAGGCTCGGTTCTCCAGGGCCTCCCTGGCTTTCCCTGCCTCACCCTCAGCCTTCCCTACCGGAGACACCAGCACCCACAGGAGCAGGTTTCTTTAAACAAGGGCGATGCTCTATGAGGTTTCACACTGAGCTACTCGTCCAACACCTAAGTCAACGACTGAAAAATGAGCTTTCTAAGTTCACCTGAGTTACTCCGGATTGACATTTAATGAGAACAGTAACCTCTGACAGCTGGGGCAACACTGTCCTGGCTGTGCATTCAGTAATACAGACACTCAATAACGAGGGAGTAACTGCACCGACACAGCCTGGCTTTAACCAAATTAAAAGCTCGTGCAATTTCAGATGCGCAGCCCAGTCCCTTGTCACCTCTGATTTTTCACTAACTTTTTTGCACATCAAATACCTCATCGCTCATACCTGTCTCTGCCCCTCTCGCCCTGACTGGGGCAGGGGCGCGGGGGTTACCAAGCCCCCACGTATGAAAGGAAAAGAAGAGGAGAAGGAAGAAATCATTCTTTAGCCCAAATTCAAGGCTGTGACTGGCACTTTCATTAAGGGAAATTAAGTGGTGCTGATCGTGCTTGTTGCTTTTCCCGGCTGCTGCTGGGGCCGAGCGCTGCCGAGGCTGTGATGCACAGAGGTGCTGGGGTGCAAGGCCTGGATAATTGGGTCCTGTGCAGCCGACGTGTCCATGATTCACAGGCACCCAGGGAGAAAACAACGGGTGGCTCCAAACAAACCATGCACCACTCCTGGGTGCCAGGGGGTACAGAGGCGAGAAGCGTGCCTGGGGAGCGGGCTGCGGGGAAGGACCACTCCTTGGGCACCAAAGCAAGAGGAGTTTTAATTAAATGAAGTTGGCAGCTTGTTTCGAGTCCAGTAATCTTCATTTCATAGGGTGTGCTGCAAAAGTGTCAGCTCTTAGAAACTTAATGCTGTATGAAACTCTCGTAATTAGGAGGAGCAGGGTCAACATGTCCTCATGACCTCACAGGGTGCAGACAGAGGTAACCGCGGCCATGATTTCAGTTCAGGTACTTCGTTATGTAGGTGGCTGGAGAGCAGCCTGGGTGAGGGTCATCCCCCAGCAGTGATCCTGCCCTGGCAACTTGCATGGGCTGTGGAATCGGTTTCAGCACCCGCTGACCCCCAGCCTCCCTGGGGACCCAGCGGCCCCACAGCGCGGCCCCGTTCCCATCTGGAAGATCTGAGGGGGGGACATGACTCAGGTGTTGGCAGTGGATGGAGCCCTGGTGTGCCGTTGTGCTCACCCCTCCACAGGATGCCTGAGGCCGTCAACCCCGTTGCTTTGCTCCCCCATCACAGCCAGCATCCCTGCCACGCTGCGATTATTCATGGGTTTGTCAGTGAGCAGGTGGCATTAGTGGCCAGGAAAAGCAATTCGTGAAGAGAGGACTCTTGCCTTTGCAGCCACCTCTGCAATTCAGTTGTTCTGTGTCTCCAAAGTTTGGCACCGGCTGAACCCGGAGTGCCAGTTCTGTATGATAAATATAGCATCTGTGCGCTGCTGCTGGGGATAAAAGATTGTTGATGACCTTTCTGAATGAAATCTTGGAGCGCGTGGAATAAATGTAGAAAAGGTCATAAGTGGAAACTTTTATTATGTGGTAAAGTCAAATGTCATTCCTAATCAGTTAGTAGACACCTGGGCCTGCAGTGCATGCCTGCCTGCTGCCACGTCCTCCCCGGGAGCAAGGAGAGAGGCTGCCAGACGCACGCTCTCCTGCCTGCACGAGCCTGCCTGCACAGGCAGGCGTGCTCCTCCAGCCACCCCACTGCAACAAGCAGGGTGCTCCAGGGAGCCACCCCCCCAGGGACCAGGGTGTTCCCCCCCACCTGCTGCTCACAGCTGCAGGGTGTCCCCCAGCACAGCTGCAGCTGCCGCGTGGCTGACGGGGACAAAACCCAGAGCGGGCAAAATTAGCTGGGAAAATGGGAGCAGCTCTGGCAGATCTCGTCTTAAAATAAACCCAACAGAGCATTTGGGGGTTGTTATTGTTGTTATTATTTTGTAGTATTTCTAGACAATGTGAAGTGGCTGAAATCTCAGTCCTGGATAAAGTGAGATGGGGACGAGGTACAGCGTGCCACCGTGGGACCCTGCTGGGTGAGGATGCCTTTGGGGGGGGGGGGGGTGAAGGGGACCTGCCGAGAGGCTGGGTGACAATCTGTGCAGTACATCGGTGAGCAGCCGCCAGGGGAGGTTCGTGACCTCACCTCTGAAAAACTCAAGTGCCTGGAAATGTTCTGACCATAAAAGTGTTACATGGAAGGTGATGCAAAAGAGGCACAATCAGGAAAAACTCCTGCGAGTGCCCCATCCCCTGGGCCCAGCCAGGGAGCAGGAGGGCAGTGCCCGGTGGGGGCCATGGCAGGGCTGGCCTGCTGCCTGCCTGCCTGCCTGCCTGCCTGCCTGCCTGCCTGCCTTTCCCTACCTGCACCAACTGGGAGGGAGGGAGGGAAAGTGCGTCTGTGCACGAGCAAGCAGCGGAAAGGCTGGGTAGCATTCACACGGATGTCTTGCTCCAGGACCACTGCGAGTGGATATGATAACTGTGCTTAACACAGGGCTTTAATGTTCGCTTTGGTGTTGCAAACAACTTTTTCAGCTGCACGAAAAGCAAAATGTAGACAAAGCATTTTGTTTTCAAAGGCTCATTAACTGCAGCTGCAAGCCGAGGTGCCACTGAGAGGAATCCTCAGCAAGCTCCTCTCTCGCTGGGTCTTCTCCTGGCTGCATTTCACAAATGTTTCTAAGAATGTGAGTTTACTTTGTGTGAATGTTTTAAGAAAGAGTGTAATTTAAATTCTCTTCCCAGTGCCGGGGAAGATGACTCATACATCACTCTGTTATTTTCTGTATAATAAACAAGATGGAAAGCTGGGGTTGGAGGAGCTGGACTTAACAAATAGCTGAAGCTCTTTGCATTCAAACAGAAATGACATCAACATTTAAATCCCAAACAACCCTGCTAAGATTACATTTGCAGTCAGCGTAAAGGGCCCAGACAGCCGGGAGCAACAGTGCAAATGCGTGTTTGCATTTATCTTTTGCAATAAATATCTCCAGTTGTGTACATAAAAAATTACATAATTTTCTGGGTTTCAACATTTTGGGTCTTTCAGCGCATACATTAGCAGTCTGCTAGGTTTGGGCCTTTCCATAATGGGCTCGGGAATCAGGAAGCACTTTGCAGCCGCAGCTCTTTCAGCAGGATGGCGGGATGGGGAGGTGGGATGATGAAGTGGCTGCAGCGGCACAGCCACAGGGGCCGGGGTGGGCGCAGGGGCGAGGAGCTGGGGGCAGGACCCAGCCTGCCCGCTGTGCCGTGCCGCTCCCCAGGGAGCCGGGCAGCCTGCACCCCATGCTCCCACAGAGCCATGCCCCTCTGCATGGGAGCAGCATGCTGCTTTTGCCTGCCGGCCTTGGCTAAAGGGGCTGCCTGCCTTGGCAGGGACTCAGTCAGGGCCTCAGCTCGGCCAGCTCCACAGGGCAGTGGCAGGAGCTGTCCCGCGCCCCGTCACTGCCGAGGTGAGAGGTGTCGTCTCCCTGCTCAAGTCCAGCTGCCAGGATCCTGCCATGTCTCTGTGGGATGGGAAAGCCCTCGGGGAGCACTGTTAGGCTGTGACCAGGCCACCTCCTGTCCTTCACCTGGGCACTTCTGCACCTCCCCAGGCCCTGTCTTTGCCGCCATCCCCGTCACTCTCCACCACTCTTCTACGTTGGCGGCGTGATGGCCAAGTGGGCCCGGCAGGCCAAAGAGACCTCACGTCTGCCTGGCTGCCCTCTCGCCCGCCCAGCTGGGCCCCGCTCCCTGCCCCCCCAGCTTCCTCGCTGCTGGCAGCTCGCTGACACAGGAGCAGTGCCAGAGCTGAGCAAGCAGTGCTGGCTTTTCTCTTTCTCCCTGTGCAACTGTGTTAAAGGGGCAAAAAAAAAAGTGATGGTCTAGCCCCCAGTGTCTAATGGAGAAATGGGAGGGTCGGACACATGCCCATCAACAGCCAGTCCCAAGGAGTGAGGGCAGCTGCCTGCTAGGCTGCAACCGGCTCCAGCTTCAGCTTCCCGCTGCCACATGCTCAGTGGAAGTTTTAAAACACATCCCTGAAGGCTCAGAAACAGCCTCCCCAGCCGCCCCAGTGCGCTCTGCTCGCACCATGTCCCTCGCCCAGGTGCCAGGGCTCCCGTCCCACCGAGGCACCATCCCCAAGCCCCTGGCACATGGCCCGCAGCAGCCGCTCGGCTCCCTGCAGGGGCCAGGCGGCCCCGGCTCGCTGGGAGCCTCGCCGGCTGTGCTCTCCCACCGGCCACCCTGAGCTGCAGCCGCCGTGGAGGAGAGAGGGAGAAACCACAGAAAACAAATTGTTTTCCTCTTGCATTTCTCTCTTTTGCTAAAAGCCCCAGCGCAGTAATCTGAGTGGCATTGTTTAGCCAATTACTAATTTACTACGAATTAACTTTAATGCATTAATAAATGTTGTCATTTTCCTGACAAATTATCATAATAACGCATTTTAATGGGCTGCAGGAGTCGGGAGAATAGTGGGAAATAAATATATTTTAGTATTACTTATTCACTAGATCTGTACCTAATTATATTTGCAGAATAATTACACTGCCACTGCTTCCCCAAACTGCGTTTGTGTCAGCAGCAGGGCGGTGATAAATCCCTGCCAGGCGGAGGCAGCCCCCCGCAGCAGTGATTACAGCCTTTCATCACCTGCGGGGGAGGCCCCTGGGTGACACTGTCCGGCCGGGCCCACCGCCAGCTGCCCTGATTTACTTACCTCTGCGCAGGAGAAACTAATTCAGGAGACGGATTGCTGGAAGGACCCTTCATGTGAAACATGAATCATTCTTTAATCACAGCTTACCCTGAGCTAAAGAGCGCAGCTCCAAGGTACCGGCAGGAGAGGAGGGCTCCAGCCCAGCCTGGAGGATTTGGGTACTGCAGCGATGGGTTGGAGGAACCCCCTGCATCCCGCCATGGCCCTTCCGCCACCTCCGAGCATCGCCCTGGCCAGGGGTGCCGGAGCCCTGGAGCCACAGGGTTCCTGTGCAGAGGAGGGGGCGGTGGGGCAGGGTGACGGGGGGCTGGGTGCACAGGCTGGCTCTGTCAGCGCCTGGCATGTGGCACTGGCTGCCTGCAGAGGGGCTGGGTGATGGGCTCCCGTCTGCCGCGTGAAGGGCATAGAGCAGAAACCATGAAACACGGGGCCTGGCCAGCCTGAGGGCTTCTGCTGCCATTCATGGGTAGTGTGCCACCCCACGGGGCAGGGACAGGGACAGGACAGACCGGCAGTGCTGCGGGCAGGGCGCTGGTGTGGACAGAGGGGCTGGCTGTTTTCACGGATGCAGGAGGACAGCAGGACAGCAGGACAGGAGGACAGCCCTGCATGTGCTCTTGTAAAGGTCAGTGCTCGGGCTAGCCATGGCACTGCTCCATCCTACCACTTTGTGTGGGCTCTGAAGGGTCCTGGACAGCAGCAACGAACCACAATTATGCGAGACCTTTCGATCATAACAGATTTATTCAAAACTCATGCATAAATATTAATGTCCCCAAAGATTTTGAACAACTATTTGGCATAAGCAGAGCAAATATTTAAATCAAACCTGACTGCTGTGCATTGCAAACAGACAGGGCAGTTCTGCACATGATGGCACCTCTGGCAAAGCCTGCCTGTGCGCTGGCATTTCTGGGAGCCCCACAGGCTGCTGCCGACATGCGCAGCACGTGGGCCTGCACCCGCGGATGCCCTCCTCCCCCCTGCTTTCAAGGTGATTGTCTCAGCCACGCAGGCAGCTCCCAGGTGAAGGGGAGCGCCTCTGCCCAGCCTCGTCCCGGGCTGGGGGACGGGGCAGCCCCAACCCTGCAATCCCCCTCCTGCAGCAGAGGATGGCACACAGCATTGCGCCTGCAGCCGGCAGCGCGGTCCTGCAGCTCCCGGTGCCCAGGTGGGTTAGCAGTAACTGGCCACGAGTTTCAGCCCCTTTGTCCCATTCTCACACCCTCTCCGAGGGCAGCACACTGGGTGTGTGATGCCTGATGTATCTGCAGTAATGAACAAAGATGTATTTGCTGTCATCAGACAGCATGAAAGGTTATGAAATTATAACTGGCTCCTCTTAGCATTGATGAAGCATGCCCACTTCAGGCAAATTGCAGTTTTCCTGGTTAATGGTATTTCAGCTGCTCTCCAGGGAGCTGCCCGAGGGCCGGCGCGGGGCTGTCCCCATCCTGCTGGCAGCCAGAGCTCCCGGCCCCGCAGGGCTCGGCAGCAAAGGGCACAAGCCAGAGGAGCCAGGGTGCTGGGCAGCTGGAGGCTGATCTAAACACCTCTCTGCTCCTGCTCATGCTGCTGCTCACAATGCAGCTCTACAGACCTGAAAGCAAGGACAATGGTTCATCCCCCGGTGCGACCGCCTGTGATCTGTCCTCACGGAGGAGATAAGCTCTTTGCTGTAGGAAATGCAGAGACTTCACAGGTCCTGCCTGCTTTCTGATCAGGCTGTGCATTAATGACACGATCGATGCTAATTGATTGTTCAAGGCCATAATATCAGGATGCTATCAGCTAAAGTGGCAATTGCACAGAGACCCGGTGTCTCTGGCAGTCGCAGTGCAAAGCAGAGATAACAGAAGTCCCGTTCAGCACTGTTGAAATAATTGTTCAGTCTGTGCCGCGCAGGTGAATGTGCCGCTGCACTTCGTGGCTGTCTGGGTGAGTGATGCCGTGCTCCTTCCTGGCCGGGGGTCCAGGCACAGCAAAGGGACAGAAGAGGTTCCTGCTTCATTGGCGTCCTAGGGTGAGTTGCTGGTGTGCAGAAGAAGCAAGAGTCATTCAAGAGGTCACTGAAAGGAAATTTTTCTGCCTTGAAGCATATGGGGATTCTCCGCTTGGACACAGGATGCTCTGCAGTCTCCTTCTGACAGGAGGAACTCGTCAGCATTTGTCTCTCGCCCTCAGTTATAAGAGGTGGGTGAGGCAAAGCAGACCTCAGGGATGCGTTTGGGCAGCCGCATCTCCGGGGCCTGACTCCCACTGGAGGCTTGAGGGGGCGGCTGAGCCCCTGCCCCGCTCCACCGCACAGGGCTGGGCACTGCCCTCGCGCGGGGCAGCACCAGGCTCCAGGCGTGCTGCCTCCGCTTTCCCCCTTCCTCAGGTGCCTCGCCCGGCTCCCTCTCGCTCTCAGAGCATTCAGCAAATGAGGCGAGCAGCAAACAGCCTCGTTTACAAATACCCTGGGCATACCTGGAGCTTACACACAACTGGATCAAGAAAAAAATGCCCACAAATGTGCTTTTACTGTATGATTTCCTTGTAAGTTTTAGAAAACAGCCCCAGTTCTGTCCCTTCCAACAACAACAAACAGATCCTCTAGTAGGTAAGGCAAGAAAGCAGCAAATTGGAGCGATTTCCTGTAGAAATGGGCTGGTTTGAGGCTACAGATGTTGGCACCAGTCTGTCTAAAATAAAAATAATTGCAGACCATTAAAATAAAGCGATCTCTTCAGATGAGAAATGATTATGCTTTTCAAAGCCAGCACACATGTCTTTACACCTAGTAATTATCAATTGCACAAGATACCTACTCTGTTATCTCAACAGCATCTCCAGTTATCTTTTCAGGGCTAATTGCAATGGATTTAATTCAGAACTCAAACACTAATGATTTTGACCTTTACGCTTATTCCTGAGGTGAGATAACACTTTAAAGGCCACGCAAAACTGATCTGCCTGTTGTTTGCATGGCGCTTCCCCACCTTTTAACAGGGAGAACCCCCCTTCCACCCCAGTCTGTCCTCCCTGACGGCTCTGGCTGCTGCCGGGGCTGGCAGGGAGGCGGCAGGGGAGGCGGCGTGTGGGCCCCAGCCCGCCGGGGCGAGCTGCCAGCTGGTACCGCCTGCCCAGGGGATTCTCTGCTGCCGGGGCCCTGGAGCGGGTCCGTCCCAGCCTCCCCTGGGGTGTGCGGCCAGCAGCATCCCCTGCCGCCCCAGCCAGCCCAGGCTCCCAAGGGAGAGCTGGTCTAATGGCAACACCGCACAGCTATGGTCATTCCTAACTCCAGATTATTTACAGTGAAGTTTGTAAATGTCCCTGCAGACTTCCCCAGTCAAGCAGGGATGGAGAGAGGCTGGAGAGAAGCTCTCTCATTGCACTCTGTCACAACCCACAGCGGCCTTTGTTCATAAGTACTTCTCTTGTCACCATGTGATGTTTAAAAACCACCTTTTAAATCACTTTGAAAAGCATCCATTGAAGTCTGGTCAAGCAGCAGCTTTGGGGAGCAGAACCGTGCATGGTGCTGCAAAAGCTGCACACAGAGCAGTGCGAATCATTGATTTATTGTGTTTCACCGCTTTGTCTATGCATTAAACGTGGACAAGCGTCTCACGGGGCCCCACAGCATTCACTCCTGGACAGTGTTTACCAGCCTCTTCCTCTCATTTAAATGTTAAGAGGGTGGTATCGGGGGCATCAAGGGATGCGCAGAGCACCCAGTGGAAGATGAACATCCTCCGGGTATTGCTGGACTCCACAGTCTCTCCAGCTGGATACATCTGTGGGCGCACTGGTTGTTCCCCCGGGTGCCGTCTCCTGTGCCCCGGCGGAGGCCGGATCCTGGCTGCTGACGCATCCCTGGGCCCTGAGGCTGTGGGCTGCTCTGTGGAGCAGGCACTGTTGGCCGGAGCAGGGTGGCCCCGCGCTCTGCAGACCTGGGGAGGGCTCCAGGCTCTGGTGTGGCCAGGCAGAGAGGCACCCAGCCCCCGGCATCGGCGATGCAGCCAGGGGCCATGCGTGAGAGTTGCTGCTGGAGGCTCCACAGGAGGTGGAGGTGGTGTTACAGCTCTGTGTGGCTCGGGAAGCGAAACTTTCTCATCTGCTCCTTCTTTAAAGCAGATTTGATCTCCACGTTTAATAAGCACATGTCCTAGCTAAATTCCCTTTTTAAAGGGCCTGATTTCTTTTCTGTCTTTGAGGAAGATGCTTCCCTCTCACCTAATTAAAGCCTCATTTCCATGAGAAGCCTTAGAGTTAGCTGGAGTCTCTACCGGTGCTGTCCCCCAGCGGGTCTGCGGCTGCTGCTGGTGGCAGTGCTGGGCTGTGCCAGCCGGCACACTCTCCACTCGGCCCCACTCACGTGGGCAATGCCACCTCCGCATACGGCTCCTTGAGTGAGGCTGAGCCAGCTGCGGGAAGGGGAAGGGAAAGGACTGCAAGAAGGTCCCTGGGAGGCAAGAGGTCCCTGGGTGGGAAGGAGGTCCTTGTGGGGCAGGAGGTCCCTGGAGTGCAGGAGAAGCAGTGGGTGGTCAGGAGGTGCGGTGTGTCTCTCCCCATGCCTTGTCTGCTGCCTCCAGCACCTGAGGAGCAAATTCAAGCACAGAGGAATTGCAAAGCAGACAAATGTCAGGAGTAAGTGTGCAAGAAACCCCAAAGGTAGGTGGATTTCCATCACATCCTTAACACTGTCATTAGCATCGAATGTTTTCATTATAAATGAGCTTAGAAGTTCTTCTTTAATCTCCAATACAAATCGTCCTTATTACTTGCAGATGGTGCAAACCTGTTCACACTGGGTCGAGCGCTCAGCCCTGCCTTTGGAGCTGACGTGTGCCCCCTTCCCCTCTCCTGCTCTGCATTACATTTGTGAGTTTTAATATTTAATTGGTGTTTTTTGCTATTTTCGTCTTCTGGCACTTTGCCGCGGTTGAGAGCTGGAGGTCAGCAGCCTGGCAGAGTGGAAGGGAGGCTGTGTATTAGTTCATCAGGTTTTTATAATTTATTTGTTATGGATGCTACACCAGGCCTTTCCCAGAACCCTTGTCTGCCTCCGTTACCTGTTATTTATAGCCTTCTCTTTTCCTCCCCTTACACCTTGGCCTCTGTCAGCCTCAATGATGGAGCCTGCCTCGGGGGGCCGGGACCCCACAAACCTCCCAGCCGCTCGCCAAGACCTGTGGGGAGACCAAGGGGGAGACCTGGGGGGAGACCTGTGGGGACACCTGTGGGGAGACCCGGGAGCATGGGTGGTGCAAGCACTGCAAGCGTCCCCAAACGACAGCTCAGTGCCCAAGGGGACAAACGCCCTGCAGCTGGAGGTGCCACCGCTTCAGCCGGCAGCCCCCGAAGCGCAGCTGCTGGGCTGGCTCACTGGCGGGACTCGAGCGCCGCAGAGGCTCGTGCCGTGGCCAGGGGCTGAGCAAGGTGCCAAGGGCAGCGCGGGGGCTGTGGGCGGTGACTCACCGCACTTTCCCCACAGCTCAAGTCCGCACCGGAGCTGAGCTCCTTGCACCAGCCTGGCATTGTGCCTCTGTTGTCTAGGCAAAGGTTTCCATGACGCTAAATAAAGTGAAATATGATTTTGCACAGCTGGATTCTGTCTTAGATGCAGGTTAGGGACAAGAAATGTACATCCAGCAGAGAGCTGCAGGTAGCAAATTATAAGGGCTGTCATCCGTGATGGTGACAAGCAGAAAAATACCAATTTTTAGCAGTTATTCAGCTGGCTCCCAACCAGATGTTTACTTCCAAAGCTGCGCCTTGTTTGTTGGTCTTACGTAATTGGCTTATGCCGCAAGGAAGGAGAGTGTTCAAGCGATGTCATATAATAAATGAGGAACCAGAGGGGACGTATATCCATGCCTAGGCAACGCGCCGGGTGCCCCCACCCAGCGAGCCCATGTCTTGCCCAGGATGCAGCCAGCAGCCCCAGCAGTGTGCGTGTGTCTGGCGAACCTGGCCATGGGCACCCTGGGTTTGAGCTAAACTGGGCTCAAACTAAACCAGGCCCATCCATCACTTTTCAGCACCCGGGGCAGTCTCCAGGCTGCGGTGAGGGTGTCCCCCCAGCACCCCGTACTCGGGTGCCTGAGCCCCAGGGACCTGGCGGGAACGAAGGCAAGTTCACCTGCCCTTCAGCTCCTTGCCCCACTGCATTCCCCCGGCAGCCTCCGCCGAGCCCCGCCACGAAGGCAGCGCTGCTGCCAGTGCTCGCTGGCTCCTGGGGAGAGTGGGGGGAGCCGGCAGCAGCTGGCGGCCACATGGGACCTCCCCATGGGAGACACTCTCCGCTTGTCCTCATACACCCACTTGATGCCTGCAGGCTGATTAATCAGCCCAGTTTATTAACAGTGGTACCTGAAGATCACCTCTGCCGTGCTTGTGCACTTCCCTGCAGTAGGCTCTGAAACCGCTGCTTGTATAAGGATTTTATTTAAATACCTTTAAGGTGCGGAATCCAATGGGATCATCTCTGTGAAACTTGGAGGAGAGCTTTACAGATCTTATTTTAAGAGGCTTAATTAAATGTTATGGGATATCAAGTATACTGTGTTAATTGGTGTTAATTTGGAAGTTGTCTGAATTCTGGAGACTCAATTAGAAGTAATTAAAATCCATTATCATTTATTCTTGCATACAAAATATACGCTGCTTTTCTACTCCTCTTTTTCCATTAGAAGTAAAGGGTCTGCCTGGGCCCAGGGTGCACCCAACTTTCAGGGAAGAATTTGGTGGGCAAACCCAGACTGGGAGGAAAAATCAGAATAAAACTGCATTACAGCCTCACTGCTTAGGTAAGCAATTGGAAAAGAGCTTTCTGTGGTTACAGCTCAACCCATTTCCACCAGTTTGGGAATAAGCAGCAGCTCCACATGCCTGCCGGGCGGGGATGGGCTGGGCATTGGGTGGGCAGTGGCTGTGGAGGGGCTGCGCAGCAGAGGGGGACCTGTGCCAGCACCTGGCAGCCCTGGGACCCCGGTGGGGGGAAAGGATGGGGGGGCTTGGCTGCTTGAGAGCAGGCGAAATGGGGACAGGTGGGAAATGAGCAGGCCCCTCAATCCCCCCTCCTGCCCGGCATGCTGACAAACACCCGATGCTTGCAGAATAATAATGTGAAAGTGAAGAAATAAATATATAACCACAGGAGGTGAGCTGCGGGAATGCCCCGGCCGCTGGGGCAGCCTGCCCGCTGCCCGGCCCTGCGCCTGCAGCGCTGACGGTTACACAGGCGATGGCTCTACAAATTAGCCATGAAATTGGGACCCTGACGGGAGCTTTGAAATTAGGAATTTGGGGGAGAGTTTGTAAAATGTTTAAAAGGCAGAAGCAGCACAAAGCCTCAATTTTAATTATTGCTGTTTTAATCAGTGGAATAGTTTTTTCTACCCTGAATGGTAAAGTAATTGGAAATGTGAATGGAGTGTGATTATCGTGTAAATTACAAAATCAGAAAGAAGAGCAACGCAGCCCGAAACAGGCTCCTTGCTCAGGGGGAGGGAAGGAGTGCTTCGGCTGCACCGGGCGCAGGGAGGGGGCTGGGGGGCGGCTGACAGTGGGGTCACTGCAGCGGGGACGGTGCACTGGTGCTGGCCATGTGCCAGGGTGATGGGTGGGCATGGGGCCTCTGCACCCCTTTTTGGGGAGCTCTGCCAGCTCTGCCTCCTGGCACATGCAGCTTCTGCCTGCTGCTGTCCTCGGTAGGCTGGTGGGACGCGCACCTGTCCCGCAGATGGCCATGGGCGGCAGGTGGTGGCAGGGCTGCAGGACACTGCACTGCATTGCTCACTGCAGGACCTGCTCAATGGTCACGATGCGCTGCAGGCACTGGTTATCCCTGCGAGCTGCCAGCACAGGTGTCCTGGATGGAGACGAGCTGGGGCAGGCGGATCACATCCCTCCTCCTAGCCTGCCCACCCAGACAGCAGGGCTGGACTGCCCAGAGGCAGGATGGCTGCACTGCCCGGAGTGATGCTGAGCCCATCGTCCAAGGGCCCTGCTGGGCAGGGAGGAACCGGGACCATCTCTGTCCCCAGGTCCCCAGCGCCCTGGAGACCTGGTGGTGGGGGTGAGCTCCGGCTGCAGGCAGTGCTGCCCGGCAGGACTGGCCGCGGGCAGCGGGGTGAACAGCTTATCGGGATGAGCAATATGGAAGTCATTTGATAGTGAGGAAGGGACGTACCTGCTCTCAGTCATGTTTAGGTAATTGGAAGTAAATAACTCCTTTCATCCTTAAATCGGGTGACTTCATGCACTCGGTAAATGGAAGAAACAAAATCCCGATTTTCGTTCGCGTTCCATTCACGTAGTAAAAATGAACCTTCGTCTGCAGCAATTCTGAGCTAATGAAAAACGAATGAGGTTTTAAATCAACCCAAAACGCAGAGCTCTGCTGCCATAGTCGCACACTGCTGCTGTAGGACAGCCTCTATTTCCAAGGCTCCTCACAGAATCCTGAATAATTTTATTAGATTTTGAGCAAGGCTGTTGCCAAAACATTCATTACTGCACCCAGCAAACAGCGGGGAGACAAAGGGGTGTTTGAGGGGCTCGTGTCACGGGCAGTCATTGCTTTCTCTTCTCTTTCCGAAGTTTCAAAAGGCTGAGGTTTATTTTGTGGTGTTTGTACATCGCTCATCTGGTCCAGAGTGACCAGCCCTGCCTGCTCACTTCTCGTGGAGGGGTCCCTCTTGCGTGGCCTTTAAATCATGTCTGAACACGACATAATTCTCCCATGTGCCTGGTGACTTCTATGTATTTGATCAGTTCAGATTCCATAAAAATGTAAATAATCAAAGCCCTTCTGCTATTATTTATAACGCCTCACTCTGGGCTGTAATTTATGTATTAATTTCAGCTGCAAGTTTCTGAAGGGAGGGAAAAAAGATTAATAATCGGATGTGTGGCTGCCACTAAATGCCATTGCTGCCAGTGTCTCCTCCACTGCACACAGCAGAAAGCTCCACAGACCTGATTACCTGCTGCCAGGGGACTGGGGGGGCCAGTCCCTGCCCTGGGACCTGCTGGCAGGGCAGCTGCAGCGTGTCCCCGCAGGTGCTGGGAGTCCCTGCCAGCCTGGGCAGGGGGAGGTTCCTGCAGGCTGGGGATGCACTGCGTGGTCCCAGCTGTTCTGGGCGCTGCCTCCAGCTGTGGGTGCTCCTGGGCTTCGGGAGCCTCCAAGGGAGCGGGCAGGACCCGCCAGGGCTCTATCGGCGCGTCGGCACAGTACAGTACAGCCAGGGAGGAGGATCCATTCATAAGCACTTCTCTGTGATGTGTCCTATAATCTGCCGGCTTGTAGGCTGAAGCTCATGATGGTCTTTAGAGCAAATGATCAACCCGGAGCTGCTGGCAGGCAATGTAACACGGATCTGTTTAGGGCCGTGCCAGCAGCTTTCCATTGCTGCCCTGCGCACACAGCGCTGCCCGCCAGCCCTCCAGCCACCTGCAAGGGAAGGGAGCTTTTCCCTGTGTTAAATCTCCTCTGCAGCCCAGAGCAGGAGGCAGGACAGGGCTCTGCCCCCTCGGCCCTGGAGCCACCCAGCCCACTGGAGGTGCCCGGCCAAGGCCGAGGGCTGCGGTATGGGATGCTCGGGGCTGGCAGCGGCTGGTGAGATGAGCCCCACACAGCATCAAGGAGCTCCTGCCCTTGCAGAGACTGCTTTTCCTTCACCTGTCACAAGCAGCCCTTCCCTCCCACACACTCATGCACGTTGGACCCTCCGTTAGATTATATCGAAGCAGTCATAACTGGGTTCTGTGGAGAGCAGAGGGGTTGATTGGGATGTTAAGGACCAGTCCCACCCTCTTCCCAGAGGGAAAGGGGGAGATGAGGAACATGAGGCTGTTTGTGGTGCTGTGCTGGCAGCTCTGGGGCTGCAGAGGGATGGGACAGCATGACTGCATGGGATGTGCTGAGACCTGGCAAACTCATGCCACATGGGGCTGCCTGGGGTGCTGCTTTCACAGCCCCGTGGTTCCGCAGCTCAGATCTGTTGTGCCCGGGAGCAGACATGCCCTGCCAGGCCAGCGAGGAACTGGAGCAGAGGGATGGCAGAGGCGGCTGCCATGGGACCCCGGCCCTCCTGCTCTTGGTGCCATGCTGTGCCCCCAGGAGCGGGACCAGCACCAGCTGCTGGCAACGCCGGCTCTGCCCAGCCACACCAGGCAGGGAGAGGCAAGCTGGCCTGGCCACACTGGCAGTTCCTCAGCCCCCGCTATTAGCTATCTGTTAAGCATCGTATCTGATCCAGACATAGCATTATATGCATTTCTCTGGGAATAAGCTCCTGCTTGACACAGTCTGTGATTGCTTTTTTAAAACCATGCGGGGAGGATCAGTTCCTTCATCCACTGATAAGGTATCAGGTGACAGAGGGATCAGCATCCACCACATAAATCTGCAACTAATCCTTTGGAATCAATATTTTTCATTAAGAACCTGTGAGAGTTGGGCCATTATAGGGAAAAATCTGTTTAGGTTGACACCTTGATGAAGTTATTCAGTTCAGGGGCTTAAGTCATTGAAAGGTAATAAAGAGCAAAGAGCACAGAAAGATCGAGGTGCTGGTTATGAGAGCTTGCGACGGGAATAGGGGCTTTATTGCAGAGAGAAATTACCATACTGATTTATCGTGGAATTACGAGAACTTTAAAAGGCTGGCAGCACTGCCCAGATGTCAACACCGGCTGGGGACACTGCCCAGGTGTTCCCTCTCGCGCCGAGGACTCTCCCCTCCCACACACCGCATGCCTTGCTGTGCCACAGTGTGCTGCGGGTTTGCTTTGTCCTCCCAATGCGTTGGGTGCTGGCTGAGGCACCGGCTGTGCTGCCCCAACCGCTGCCGCCAGCATGGGCACTGCTGCGGGCTGGAGGTGGACGAGCCCAGGACTCCACGGCCAGAGCACAGGGACCCCCTTGCACTCAAAAGCTCCGGGTGGCTCCTCGGGGCTGTCAGCACCTCATCAAAGCCAGGGTCCAGGATGAGGTGCTGCTCCTGTCGCCCCGGACCCTGTGCCATCTGTGCCCTATGTCCTTGATGTTCCCCAGGAGAGGAGGTCTTGCTGCCTTCCCATGCTGCTGCAGCCAAGCGCCCCATGCCATCACTGCTGTCTCCGTGAAGGCCTTCCTGCCACAGCAGCAATGTCCACTGCGGCTCCCGGGTGGGATTTGCTCCCTGTCAGCTCCTTTCCCGGCAGCGTGACCATCCCTGCTGTGGCGTCTGGCTGAGCACGGCCCCAGCTGCGACAGGCACTGAGCAGTGGCGCCAGCATGGGGAACAGCCCCACAGCCGCAGGAAGGGTGCGGAGGCATGGGGAGCCGCAGGGGCATGGGGAGCCGCGGAGCCAGGGCTGCACGGGGAGCAGCGAGGGGCCCGGCTGGAAAGCAGAGTGCAGCCAGGCAGCGGGGGCCTCTTATGCCTCTTTGGGAGGAGAGGAGCAGCTGCCCACAGACCTGCCGCAGAGCCCCATTGGGCTGCTGAGCTCTGTCACAGCTCAGCACAGACATTTAATCCCTGGATAAACTGTCAGAGAACGAGTGTACACAAGCACGTACACAGCTGGGAGGCAGGACTGCTCCTAACGCACAGGATGCTGCTGGCTCCTCTGTACATGATACTTAATAGCGTGAGAGAGCTGGGGCACCACGGGCTGCCTGCCGCTCTTCCAATCCCTGGCTTTAATAATTGGAGAAGTCAAATTTATCCTGAAGTTTTCTTTATAGGTTAACCAAGGTTAATTGTGTGAGCTGCAAATGAATATGTCTGGCCCATAAATCCCCGAACCTCATTAAAGAGGATTAAATGATACGACTACTTTGTAAATCCTAAAATTTCATGCAAACCTCTCATAAACAATAACATGAGACCCCTGACATGCTCAGTCTCTGCTAATCCTGGTGCTCGCTCCAGGAGCGAGGAGGAAACGAGCATCCATCTCCCTGCAGCTTGCGAGAGTGGGTGCTGCCAGCAGCGGTGGCACGGAGAGGTCTGCTGCCCGCACAGCCAGAGAAGGACAGCCGGTGTCTGCATCCCAACCACCCCCGGCCAGCAGCCACTGTGCCTGCGGCACAGCACCCCGGACGGCCCGGTTCCCCTGGGCAGGGTGGGTGCTGAGACAGCACCCGGAGGCCTCTGCCGAGTGCAGAGATGGTGCCAGTTCTGCCCCAGCGCTGAGCACCCTGCTCCAGCCAAGCCAGCAAATGGAGGCAAATCATAATCCCTCAGATCTGGGTAATGCTGAAGAAATTCTGCAAAACTACCTTGGCTCTGAGCCACGACTGATGTATTTTGTCCAAGAAAGATTTTGTTTTGCAGCTCCTTCAGCAATCATTTGTTTCCATTCTCGCTGACTATCCCTAACCAACACTGAAATAAAGCAGGGAAGGGGAGATACGGAGAGAAGCACCCAAACCAGAGGGAAGCACTCAAGCCAGAGAGCAGCAACCCAAGGCGGGCTGAGCAGGCAGAGCTTTCCCAGCAGTGGGATCACTGCTCTCCGGGAAGAGCCTGGGTTTTCTGGCTGGACATCACTGAGGCCCTGCAGGGATGCTCCTCCTCTGCCATGCAGAAAAGACATAAACCACCCAAATCTTTATGAGCAATTAAAAGCTAATCAAAGGGAAATCTGTCAGATAAGGATTGTTGTGTGGTTTTATACTTGGCTTTGCATCTGTTCGTGGAACAAAACATATTGTCAGCGAGATTTGTAGCTCTGAGATTTGCATTGTGGTTCCTGGATCTAATTCAATTCAGAATTGATGGGTTGGGAAGGATGGGATTTTTATGTTAACAGCAACCTTTATCTTAGATTTAAGCTAACTGCTACGTGCTCTGTAAATACGTGCATGTGCTAGACACATTTCCTTAATTTATAATCATGATGAGAACTACTATCTGTTCATCTTCTTCTCTCCAAACATTCCCTTTCACCCAAGCACTGGAGTAGGGATTTCAGTGTCCTAGAGCACAGCTCGGCTCTGGCCATGGGCCTGTCCCCCCACCCTGTCCCTGCCTTGGCTTTCAGGGGCCAGAGTTGCCCCATTTCTGTCAGTGGAGATGAGGTGCCCCATAACAGTGGGGCACATTTCAGTATCTGTTTGATTTTTATTTTTGACTGACTGACTGAAAAAAAAATCTCAAAAATTTTCAAAACAAAAGCAAATTTTGCAGGCATTTTCACAAACCATTTCTCTTGCTCTTTGCCAGTCGCAGAACTGCTTTAGGAATGTTTTGGCTAAATTTCACATTTGGGAAAGGAGGAAAGGAGGAGCTGGGGTTGGCAGTGCCAATGCTCCTGGTTTAGAGTCCATGCAATCCCTCCCCAGCCTTTTTGGACCACCCTGAGGGATGCAGAGCTGGTGCATCCTTGCCTCGTGGGGCTGTCCCATGTGGCAGGAGTTGGGGACAGCCATGACTCCCCTAGGCAGCCTGGCAGCACCCGGCTGCAAGCTCTTGGGCTCTTGGCAGCTCCAGGCTCCCCAGCGGCCCTGGGTCCGGATGCCGACCTGGGACATCCCAGAAGGGAGATGCGGGCATCCAGCCACCAGTGCCATCCAGCCACCCAAAACCCAGGGACACAGGGGACAATTGCTCCCTGCAGCACTTGGGCTTCATCCAGCTGGCTCTGAAAGGTCTGCAAATGGTGCAATCACGGCCGTAATTACTTGCCAGGCAGGGAGCTGAGACCCGCCTGCATTATGCACAGTTAAACGCTTGGTGATTCCGCCCCAAGCCTCTCCGCTCCACTGCAGGCCACCCACCCTCCGGTCACCACGATTAACAGATTATGACATTCCCACTTCAGAAGACATTGGTATCCCCAGAGTTTTGCTGAGCAAATGCTGCTCTCAGAGATCTGAATAGAAACTAATTGTTCCAAGTGTCTTTCGCGTTCCTGATCTATTGATTAACCACTGGGAGCGGGAATCCCTCTAGAAATACTCTCCCAACTCACTCAGTCCACATCACTTCAGCTTCTTAACTAAATCCCTTCCAAATCCTTGCAAAAATCTAATTGAGAGCTCATGCTGCTGAGCGGAGGTGCTGCAACCTGACTCAACCAGTAAATGGCGTGTGAATAAGAGGGAGCCTATTGTTGCCTAACATGGTCCCATCAATAATAGATACCAGCAAACCTCCAAGGGAGCTAAAAATTTCTGCTTTAGGTATGAATTATGGATGCAGTTTAGTGTAATGTAGATGTATCTCAAAGGTTTTTCCCAGTTTATATGCTAGTAAAAGCTAGCAATTTGCTTGTGTTCCACCTATAGTTTTTTTAAAATAAAGAAATTCTCTCTTCTGCAATAAATTCCATCATTAATGAAGGTGAAGACAAATTTTTAACATGCATTTCAAGCACAGAATGACCGTGTCCAGGTGGGAGGTGTGCGGGGCTGCCAGGGGTGCTCCGGCACCACCAGAGCCATGTGCCATGGGCAGCTGGGGGCTGAGGGGCGCACAGGGCTGGGTCCTCCATGGCCGGAGGCGTCCCAGCCCCACGGTGCCCATCACCTCCTCCCCAGGGCAGATGGGCAGGGAGGATCCCTGGGCTCGGCTGCCTCTGCCTCCGGGTAGATTTTGGGTGCGGTGGGGCAGGGTAGTCAGGCGATCCCAAAGGGTGCTGAGCGCAGCTGGCTCCAGAGGGGCTGCCAGGAGCAGGAGGCACCATTGCTCCATGCAGGGCAAGGAGCTACTGGCAGGGATGGCCCCCAGTGCGGAGGCTCAGCTCCACAAATGAGCAGTGCCGGCACCCATTACCTGCGGCGCCCATCCCTGCCCTGATGAACAGCCTGCAGCCCTGATAGATCTGCGGGAGACACTTGAAAAGCCCATGTGCATCTCCCGGGGTCAGAGGGCTAATTTTTTTTTTAATATCCTCTGATAATTAATACTCTACATCTACAATGAAAGATCATTATAAAAAGATTTGCTATAACTACTGTAGCTCCTTCTCAAACACGTAATGAACAGCAACCCCGAGTGGTCAGCTTCTGTCAAAAAAAAATCCATAGCTGCAGATTCATGTTGGCGTTTCCTACAGCTCCAGCAACCACTGAGCGACCAGTGGTAACGAACTGACGCCGGTAGCCGCGGGCCCTGGTGGGACCGGCATGGCAGAGCTCCTCTGGGGCCTCCTCTGGGGTGCTGCTGGGTGCTGCTGGGTGCAGTGCAAGCCAAGCAGCAATGCTCTCCGCCTTGGCTCTTGCTCCGATCCCCAGCAGGAATCCCAGCCGGTCCCTCCACAAGGGGCTGAGAGAATTCCCTATGGATCCAGGGCATCGCGGTGCCACTACGGTGCTAACCCCAGCTCTGCCTCTGGATGGTTGTCCCCTCCTTGCTGGCCGTTGCCACCAAACTAGGGGGCACCAGCAGCTTTGCAGCTCCCCCAGCCCTGTCAGAGCAAGCATCACCTGTCCTGCTGCCCAGGGCAGCGGGGGGGACCCCGGCGGGTGCGCCGGAGCCCTGGCACCTGCTCTCGGGCACCCAGGCCCATCTGCTCTCTTCCATGGGAGAAAGCATATGGCAACTGCAGTGTTTCCACAATGTGGGACCTGAACTATCAGGGAAATTCCCACTTTTCCAAAGGCGTTGGCCCGAAACACAGTTTATACACAAAATCCCTGTCATCTAATGCGAGCGATAAAAAGGCTCTTTAAGCACATCTTTTGCAGACATAATGTTTCAATTTGCAAGTTTAATTTTTTTCTGGTTTTTTTCAGAGAGGCATTGACATATCTGTATTTATTTTTTAAAGAAAGAACAAACTTTTATAGACCTTCTGCAAAACCTTGTAAAAATATAATCTCTTCTTGTGCCAGACAACTGGTGCCTGCTGACTCAATTGCTTTTATATATGACAAGGCTTGAAAAAAATGATTGCCACTGCCTAACTCTGAACAGATTGGAGTGAAGTGCAGGACTCATCAATCAGAGGTGCCATGTCAGGCATGCAGAATACAGCACCCTGGTGCCGGGATCATCGTGATGTTTTTTTCCTAAATCTTCCCTTTGCTTCCAAGCACTCCTGGCTGTTGCTGAGCGGCTTGAGCACCATCATTGCAGGGTAATACAGAAAATGCGAGTGCTGCGAGCCAGACGCCACTTCCAGCCGATGGCGGCTGCTTGTCAGGCAGAGTAATCGCTGATACACTTTCATAGGAAGAAACTGTCTTCAATTTAATAAATATGTAAAACGGTGTTTAACAGCCCTGAAATAAACTGTTGAACTATGGGGTCCACAGAGCTCATCTCATCCACTGCTCCTGACAGCTCAGCCGTTTGCATCCCTGTTTAAGCGAGTCACACGCTTTGCACCTGCAGACCTGTCCCCACACCCCACTCCTGCTTCTCTCCACGTCCCCAGACTCAGTGTCTGTGATCAGTGGGCTCCTTTCCCCTGAACTGGGAGCAAGGCCAGGCTCAGGGGCAGCATCGTGCTCACACAGGGGCTTCTGCAGGGGCTCGTGCCAGCAGCGGGGGGCAGAGGAGCGGGGCTCTGCTGCTGTGGGAAGGGCCAGGGCTGGAGGCGGGTGTGATGGGAGCGTTGTCAATTAATAAATTTAGGAGGTGACAGCCCAGTGTTGTGCGAAAGTGTAGGGGTGGTATTTCTTGAAAGTTTTGTGGTACATGGACTTAAGCAGGATTATTGATTTGAGCACGTATGTGGCGCAGCATTGGAGCCAATCAATATGTGCATTATTAATGTGCTGTACTTATACCTAGTGATTACTCATGAAGAAGTGGCCTTCACTGGGGCCAGAGTTCAGACTGATCTGCTGTGATAGATGCTTTTTAAAATTGCTGGATTTGAATCGTCAGTGTTTCGCTCCATGGGTGCTGTGAGTTACCTGTCCTTCGCTTTCCGCTTTTCCACTGGCTTGGCTTGGCGAACAGAGTGCACAGAGCCACACTGTTGCTGCCACTTTCCACTGTCCCTCTGCCCTCAGAGCGGGGCTTGTGTCCCAGGACAGTCCCCATCTCCCCTTGGTCACCCATTCCTCCGCACAGGGCCATGGCTCTCCCGCTGCAACCAAGCGAACCAAGGGCTGAGCAGCTCTGCGGCATGGGTTGGCATGGCCACGGAGCCCAGCCCTGGGCTGCAGCCTGCTGTGGGGACAGTGGCATCTCACAGGGACTCAGTTTGGTGCTGAAGCAATCCCCCCTGTCACTGCAACTGCCTTCTTGCTCTGAACCCTGCAAATAGCAACCGCTCCAGTGTCGCCGGTGCCTGGCGGGCTGCTCACCCTGCCCTTGTTCCGGGACCAGAGGCATAAGGTATGGGGTGAGAGGGGGGATGTGAGACCACTCGGCCCATCTTTGCTGCTCTCTGAGGGGGGGGTAAAAATCATCCCTAGAAAGGCTACTCCCTGCTCCTGACCCCCGCCATGTCTGAAATTCAGTGTGCGAGAGGCCTCCCTGTGCTGGCTGAGCCAGCGGAGGGGAGCAAGGGCCACGCCAGGCTGACGACTACCTGCAGTGTGCAGTCTGGGCAAGGGGTGTCCATCCCACTGTTCAGCTCCCCAGGCTTTCAGCTCAGCCCTGCCACGAGCCCAGTGCCATCCTCTGTGCTTGGGGGTGTCTGCAGGGATGCGCAGCATGAGAGGACTTGAGTTACAACAAGCCACTCTGAACTCTGGAGTATTTAACTCACTAATTAAGCACAGACTTTGCAAGCTGGGACTTACTGAAAAGGGAGATGCCAGGGGGATATTTCTGAATGCTGCTTTACAGCTGAAAATTAATTCTTCGAGATGTTGCATGGATTAGAAGGCAGAGCCAGGCTGGAGCTAGTAATTAGCAGCTCTGGGATCCTGCAGTCGCAGTCAAAGGAGCAGCTAGTCCTGGGGTAGACACCTGCCTGGAAAGCAACTCTGCCCTGGCCAGCAAGGTGGCAGGGAGATCGGGGGCCGCTGGAGTCATGTGCCCACCATAGCCTGCAGTGCCCGTGATAAACAAACGCATGAGACCAGAGCTGGGCAAACCGGCAACAGAGCCCGGTCCCCAGAGCCCTGCTCACGGGGGGCTCAAACCCACCGCAACCGAGGGCAGGGAGCTGCCACGCCAGGCTGGCCGGGAGGGTGGCAGGAGCAGGCAGGAGACAGCCCCCTCCCTTTGGGGGTGAAGCACGCTGTCAGTGTCGGCTGGCGCTGCCACCAGAGCTGGTCGAGATCCTCTCGGCCAAACACCTCCCACCGCCAGCCCTGGCTCGCTGACACTGAGGTGTTCTGAAGGAAAGTGTCAGCACTGATGAAACTCTCAGCAGAAAAACTGGAGATGATTTGAAGTATAGATGCCATCTTTCATTACAGTTCTCCCTCGTTGTTTTGTTCCAGCTTTCCTGCAGTATTTTCTCTTCTATGAGACACTGTCACATTCATGTTACCCTGCTGAAATGTTCCAGTGGGATCCTTCCACAGCCTCTGAACTCACTTTCTCCCCAGCCGTCCAGTCCACAAGATATCTGAAAATTTTACTTTGTCCTGATTTGTGAGTACCAACAAGCAAGGAAGATCTTTGCCCGGGAAGGGAAGTCTGGGTTCCTCACCGGGGAAGCAGCCGTGCAGCGCTGGGGGCTCTGGGTGGAGCTGCTGCAGGGCTGGAGACGTCCCCTGCCCATGGGAGGAGAGGGGCCGCGGCAGCGGGGGCGTGAGGCAGGGTCAGTGGCTAAGCCACCAGCAGCCACACACGGGAGGGCAGTGGAGGCAGGATGGGAGCTGCCGTGGCCATGGCAGAGCTCCCACCCTGCCTGCCCGTCACCCATCACTGCCCTGCACTGGGCACTGGCAGGGCCCTGAGCAGAGCAGCCCCCGCGCTCCCTGCATGGGCAATAGGCAAGCTCTGGCCAGAATTATTCCTGTCTGCATTTGACCTGTGTTTTGTTGCTTGCAAAGCTTTGAAAAGGCAAATAGTTACCTCGACTGATCTCCTTTTCTTGTTAGTTTGGAAATACAGCATCAACCAGCAATCCAGGTCCTATCGCTTTGCAGCACATCCTCATTAGAAACACCAGTACAAGCTCAGACTCCTCAAATCAAAGGCACCAGATCTGTGCACACATCTGAGGGATTCAGCACTGTCACAGGTTCCTGCATGTTAAACGAGCACATGCAGGAGCTGCAGCTGAGGATGCTCACACCACTGCCGGTGGGGGACGGAGGTCCCCAGCCCAGCCCTGAGCTGACAGCACGGCACAGGACTGGGGCCTGCCGGCAACACAGACCTGCGTTCCCTGGTGCTTCGGGAGAAATATGCCTGTGTGCCATGAACAGCTCATGTTTCACCATTCCCGAGATATCCAGTGCCAGCAGCAGCCAGCAGCACTCATGTTCTCCTGGGGAAAAGAGCTAATTCAGCCTCACATTCCCCTGTGAGGAGCGTGGGATGCTTAGTGGTCCCGTGGACCCCGGGGTTAACAGCCACTTGTCTGAGCGTGCTCCAGGCAAAAACCTTCCTGGGAATTTCCATGCCAAGCAGATGATCACAGCTGTAAATCTGCTCCATCTCTCTCTCTCTCTGCCTCCCGTTTACATATTTTTTCTTTCATCTTGCAGCAGAAATACCAACTTTGACAAGCCCCTTCCCCAGAGGACAGCCTGATTAAAGTGGGAATATTCAGAAGTGGCTCTGGTTCACAGACCCAAGTCAGCTCAAATCACCCATGACCGAGGAGCTCAGCATGCCAGGGACTCTGCAAAGTGCTTTAAGCTGGAGCCCTGCAGATGCCTGCGAGGCCAGGGGTCTCACAGCTCCAGGCAGCCCCAGCACCGTGGCCCCACGCGCAGCATCCGCCCACGGGCCGGGGCAGCTGCGCCGGTGCTGAGAGGATGTCCTTGCACACGTGTGTGCATGCATGCGGGCACTTGCAACAGGGAGGGTTTCGCCACCCTCCAGCAAGACAGGGTTGCTGGGTGCCTCTGCTCCCCTCCTGGCTTCTCTGCTGCGGTGACAGATGGCAGTGTCACCCCCACCTGACAGCACGCAGCTCCCCATGGCTCTTGCCGCTCTGCCAGCGATTTGGGAAGGTGCCATAAGGTGCCCACTGCAAGCCCGGTGAGTGGGAATTTGCAAAGCTTTAATAGGCAAAGGAACCACAAGTCTGTGGAGCTGAAGGACAGAAAAAGAAAGGGGAAGGGTGTTTCAAAGCAAAGACTGGGGGATCCACTAACACCCACAGGGAGTACGGAGGCTGCTGAGCTGCTGCATGATGAATGAGAAACCCAGAGATTACAATAATTTTGTTAAAGAGTTCTTAGCTCTGCTCTGCTCTTCTGATTAATGGGATTTCATGGAGAGTGCAGGGAAAGGTCATCTGACACGTGTTCAACAGCTGATGACATTATTCAGCTCTGCCAGGGAATTGCTACTCCTAAATACCCGCAGATGTGCTTCACCAGCAGCTACAACGTGCTCTGCACAGCGCAGACCCAGTAGCATCACTCCAGCGGCACCGGAGCATCCCAAGCACTTTCACAGGGATAAGTAAACGTTTCTGACAAGGCTTGTACCTAGATCTGCAGAACGAGGTGGCACAGCCACCCTCACCACCCTCATTCCCCTTCTTGAGACAGGCCATTAAATAACAAACTGTCTCTGACTGTGCTTCCTATCACAGGCAGATGAGTGGTACATTATAAACATTATACAGGGCCAGTAAATGTCCGGCAGGTCCGTACCTGTTTGATCCCCTGCTGCAGCTGCCTGTGCGGCTCGACGGCTCAGCTCCCACGCACTGAATGCAAGTGGTTTGGCAGAGGGCCTGCCTTGGGCAGAGGGATGGGTGAGATGTCTCCTCGAGAACCCTTTGCCTCCCAGGGCCCCGCCTGGGGAAGTGAGTGCCCAGAGAGCCCCGGGCCAGCTCCCAGTGCCCAGGACTGCATGGGACATGGGCTGCAGAGCAGTCTCCAAGAGTGGGCAGCGGGTCCCAGCTGGGTGACCATGAGCCTGCAGCAGAATCTGCAGGGCCACAAGGCAGCGCCTGTCCTGGGGCTGGGACCGCAGCCCCTGTGCAGCCCAGCCTGGCCCAGGTCCCCTGGGGCCGGCCAGACCCTCGTCCTGGTGCTGCTCTTCCTGACCCAAGCTGAGCTGCTCCTGGGTCCCAGCCCCATCCCTCCTGATCCACGGAGCACCCTCCGGAGCACATCCCAAAAGTGTGAGGATATTAGACAGTTATCACCAGCCCTGTGTGTAAATCTCAGCTAATGACAGCCCTTGATGACTGCTCCTAGCAGAGCTGGCTGGGGCAACTGCCATGCCTTCCACACACTCAGTTAATCACTGCATTCCTCCACCTCTCCAGCCACTGCTCAGCCTCAGATTTATGAGTCGTGCCGCCAGGAAGCGCGGTGCCAGTGGAGCCACGCCTCAGTGCCAGCCACCGCGCAGCTAGTCCTCGCGCCAGGCTTGCGCCCTCAGCCCGCAGCCTGACCGCAGCGCCTGCTGTTTGGGTGGTGCCCCTACACCCTCCATCCCCTCCGTGGGGACGGGGGCACAGCCACGCTGCTGGGAGCAGGCACATCCCAGCCCTGCCCTCGCGGGGAGCCTGATGCAGCTTGGGTGCTGCTCACAGGGCAGCCGGGAAGAGGCCGCCGTGCCACTTGTGCCTGCTCACAGAGCCCACAAGTGCTCCATCAGCAGGTGCTGATGCCAGAGTATGTTCAAAGGCAGCACCAGCACAGGTTGGCAAACATATTAATTACGGGTTGTTTTCCCGGGGGTGCCCATTTCTCTGCAGGAATCAATGTTTAGCCTGAAGCCAATTGCAAAATCACAATAGCTCTTAAAAATGGAGCATGTTCGCTGTCTGGGAGTTCCCATTCTTCCAGGTCAGGACATTCTCAGCAGCTGGAGGGTTGCTGCCGCCCATCGCGTGCAGGGCAGTGCTGCAGCAGAAACAGCACGCAGCAGTGGCCCCCTGGGCAGAGGGCAGAGGGCAGCGGGCATTGACCGGCGTCCAGGCAGACTGATGGCATTATTCCTCATTTAGCCCATCCTGCACCCTAGGCTGTGTCCCTGAGGGGTGCTGTCCCCATCCCAGGGGCTCGGCACCAGCGTGGTGGAACGAGGGCGCCCCTTCCCCACTCTGCCCCCTTCATCTAGGTGTGCCATAGTTTCGACTGTTTTTCTAGTAATGAAACCTTTTTATTGTTATATTATAATCTGCTTGGTGTAAATGGCTTGTCCAGTCAGCCCTGCAAATCACCTGTTATCATTGCAGTCAATGGTCTGTGTCAACCCAATTTCACAGACAAACGCTTCTCTCCCTGACCATGGTCACTGACATGGATAACTCTGATTTACAAAGCCAATAAAAATAAATTCACTGAATTACTAAGAACCACTGACTTAATATAGGAGATTAAAATCTCCAAATTTAGGGTGACTGGAAGCCATTTAATACATGAACAGTGGCAAATGGGTTATAGAAATGTCAGCCTAGCCAGGGTCAGATGCCACAGTACAGTGATTTATTGGTGAGAAAAGGGCTAATTGATAAGTTACCTTTAATGTTTTTTTCCAGAGGCCAGGTTATTTATATCATGGTTTGTTTGTCATCTTTTACTTTTGGGGTCAACCAAAATTTTTTACGGTAAGAAAAATCTCAGTGTCCTGTTCATTAAAGTAGCAAGGTCAGGCTGAAGGGTGGAATTTAGCTGGAAATAATCAGGTTGGTGTGATTAACTACAGCCTCGCTGCCTCTCGGAGCAAGCCACCGGCGAAGCCAGCCTTCAGAGAGACAAAGTGTCGGCCACCGGCCACTGGCAGACGTGTCAGTAAATAAGTGGAGAGAAGGCGATGGGCAGTAACGAGATGAAGCGCCTGTCTTTCCTACCCCATTCCTTGCTGGGTGCTGCGGTTGGCAGCACCTTCCCCCTTGCCCTGTCTCTCAGGGGGCTGTGGGCAGCAGGCTGGCTCCCGCAGCCCCTGCCCCTGCCTGGGGAGGGTCCCCAGGGTCTCCCCGTGCACCCCGAGGGGGGTGAGAGGGCACCCAGGGGGCTGCAGCGAACCTCCGGGAGCTTCCCCTGGGCTCCCTCTGGGGCTCAGCCTCTCCCTATTTCTTTGCATGATTTTTGCCCTTAAAGATCTTCCCCGTTTGTGTCTCTGCCCCGCATGCTGTTTGCAGATGTTTGCAGATGTTGTTTGCAGTCACAGCAGGGTCTCCACGCCAAAGCCTGCCCTGGGTGCATGAGCCGGCGCTGGAGCAGAGCAGCCCTCCCGGCCCCTTGTTCACTCAGTCCTGCGCCGAGGTTGGGGGGCTGCACCCCCCCACGAGGCACGGGCACAGCCAGCAAAGGGGATTAAAGAGCCAGATGAAAGCACAGCTCTCAGAAGCCAGTTAGGAGGGATGTGAGATTACAAATGAAAGGCTTGTGTAGACTTTAAACTTCACTCTGCCTTCATAAAGGTGTCAGCTGGAATTATTTTGGGCATTTACTTGCGTGGTCTAGTGCATCACTAGCTAAAACAGTTTTTTAAATAATGGAATTTGCTGCTTGGCTCATGCATAAAAAATAGCAAGAACACGACCCAGTTGCATATTTTTTTAGTAATAAATAGCGTCAACATTGTTTAGCTCAGCTGCTGGCGCAGTGAGAACACCCTGTGCACGGGGACACAGGGCAGGGAGCCCCGGGCAGCGGGCAGTGCAGCCCTTCATGGCCTTGGGCCAGCGCAGAGGAGACAACGGGGGAGACCCTGGGAGATGCAGCACCTTGGCTCTTCGTGGTGGCCTGCTGCCTGCAGCCATGGTCCTGTGCCACAGGAGGGGCGCTTCCCCGCGGGGGCTGCCCCAGCCTCGAGTCACTCCTGCTGCGTCTGCGCGCCCCGCACAGCTCAGCCCCGGCACTCCTCGTGGTTCAGCACAGCAGCACTCCTCTTCCCGCTCCAACTGCTCCGTCTCCAGGAAAGCTGCTCTCCTTCTGGACAAATGCAGAGCATGAACTGTTTTACCTCCACACTGTTAAACAATTGGTGCATGAAATATGTTTCTATTGGAACCCCTACAGATGTTAGCTAAGCACAGTCCGGCATGGACAGGAGGTGAGTCACCAGAGCCTGCACGCAGGAGAGTGAGATGCGGCAGGAACGATGTGGCCAAGGCCTCAGGGCCCCTCTCCCGTGCCCGGGCACTGCTGCTGGGCTCTGGCTGTCAGACCAGGCTCAGCTGGGACCCACTGCTCCCAGCCCGCACTCCCTCTCCTGCAGGCCCAGGACTGGCATCGCTGAGGCTGCTGGGCTGCCTGCATGGGCTGCCAAGGGTCTCTGCAGCTGCGAATGCTGCGGGTGGACGCAGGACAAAAGGGACCCATTTACCAGCCTCCTGCTCACCTGACACCACCTCCTGCCCCAGCACACTGGGAAACGCGCTCCTGTTGTTTTTCTGACAATTAAAAAGGTTTGCAGCAATTAACATTACCTGTGATGAGCCTAGAGATAGGCACAGGAGCTGGTTATGGCCCCTGAAGAAGCCATCCCGTGCCTGGCCCCTGGAGCGGGGCTGGGGGCCAGGGCAGGGCGCAGCGGGACCCTCCACACGACACAGCCACCGACCCCAGTGCAGGAGCCCGGTGCAGGGCTGCCGGTGCCAGCTCCACACGGGACACGGGACAGGCTGGCCCTGGCCCTGGCCCTGCTCCCCTGCGCCGTGGGGTGCCCAGGATCCCGGGGGACCGCAGCTGGGGGGATGCCCTGCTCAACGCGCAGCACAGCCTTGGGCGCAGGGACAGAGCAGCCTCTCCTCCTGCACAGAGGCAGTTTTACAAGAAGTGGCATTTTGATTGATGCCATTTGACATACGGAGAATTCCCCACAGCAGGCAGTCACTCACCCGGCTGATTACGGGCTCTGACTTCTTTCTCTAATTAAAACTCTCCCTCACATTTTAATTCCTTTGCCCCCGAACTCCCTGTTCTGGATCATCTCCTAATGTGACACTAACTGCCTGCGACAGGCAGCCAGGGATGCCCCATGCCCGGACCGGCTGGGGCTCCAGTGCTGGCAAGCACAGCTGCATGGCAGCCCAGAGCCACGGGGTCAGGGCATGCGGGGACACCCCTGCCCACCCCTGCCCACCCCTGCTCCTGCACAGGCTGCCCGTGCACTGGGCAGCTGGGTCCCTGCCCTGGCCAGGTGTGTCTCAGCCCTGGCCATATGTGCCCCTACCCAGCCAGATGTGCTCCTGCCCCTGCTCCAGCAAAAGGCACGTCCTGATCTGCCCCTGACTGTTTTCCAGCTGTGTCCATGGGCACACACAGACTGCAGCCTGGTCCTTGTGAGTTCAGTCTCTGGATTTTTGGCAGGCATCCCTTTGCAGTGACCTGGCCAGGGATATCCTCACCTGCGTGGCAGGGGTCTGCTTTTCCCACGAGTCAGGTTTTCCTGACTAAGTTGCAACCGTTTCCCCCCCTCCCAAATCCCACACTGAATAGGAGCCATTCAAATGAAATCCCTTTCCTTAATGCATCCCACCAGACCACAGGCAGACACCTGTCTGCAGCTCGCTGCAGCCCCTGCACGGGCAGCTGGGCTGCCCGCATCGGGCAGCACTGGTGGGGTTTGCTGGACACAGGGACAGAGCCCAGAGCCCTGCCTGCACGTGCTCCCGGCAAAGCCATTTAGACAAGAGGGGCCACAGAGAGCACCCAGTCCCAGCAGGGCAGGGCAGGCAGGGTAGCCAGGGCAGGCATCCAGGCTCTCCTGCAGACCATACTCCAGCTTGTCTCTGGTTATAGCTGACCAAAGCGGGACGAGTAAAACGGGATATCTGAAGGAAGGCAATAACTTGCCCAGGGAGCTAATGAACATAAAAGGTCCCACTTGGATTTTCTTGGCACTCTGGGACTCATTTTTAATGTAACTGAAAGGAAAATATGTTTAAACACAGGATTTAACCTTCTGACATGAGCTTTATTCTGGATGAAAGTAAATCCCTGAGGAGCAGAGCCTGGCACAGAGGCGCGGGAGCTGCAGGGGAGCCCGGGACCGGGAGCAGGGTGCAATGCTGCTGGACCAGACCCCCCCCGCAGACCCCTCCCCAGGGATCCACAGTCGTCTTCTCCTCCCTCTCTGTGCTCGGCACCCGCCCCGGGCCTGGCTGCACACCTCCCTGGTGCCTCTCCTCTGCGGGGGATGTTTGCTGTCCCAGCTACATCTGTATTCAGTCCCGATACCCACCAGATTGGAAGCCGTTTGCCACAAAAACATGTGCAGTTATTTTATATAAACAAGTTACCAAGCTGGAGTTTTACTGCAGCGGGTAAATACTGGGTCAGGCCCTCTCGCAGCAATGTCTCTCTCACTGTAATTAATATTGATTTTGTGCAGCTGAAATATAGCTACAAAATTTAATTTTGCTGCTAAGATTTTTGACATTGCTGTTCTTAGAGATTAATGTGGGATTTAATGAAGGATTTGGCCTCTCATCTGTGATGTTCCCTCATCCCGTCGTGTGCTGCAGCCCCACTGCCGACTGCTCCATCGGTCAGCTTATGGCCGGTGTGCCTGTGGGTGGCGCGTGGCTCCGTGCCCGCCGAGCCAGCGGGGCTGGGAGGACCGGACTGGGCACATGGGTCCTGTTTTGCTGAGCTGCTTTAGAGGAGAAATAGGGCCCCGGGGTGCTGGGTACACCAGACGATGGGGTGCAGCCCCTGGGACAGCACCACGGCTGTGCCACAGGCAGGGGTGGTTTCATAGCCACTGCCACTGGCACGTGGCCAGTCGGTGGCTCTGCCCACCCCAAGTGGGACAGTGGGACAGGGAAGGCTCCTCTCCTCATGCTCTGAGGTGTTCAGTGGCTCCCGAACTCAGCCCTGAAACAGGAGTGGGAATTGTCCTGCCTCAGCTGCAGGTCCAGTGAAGAACAAGCTGGGGGGCACATGGTCTCATCAGCCTCTTTGCTCTGGGCTGGGACTGGGGCCTGACCCCTTTAGTCCTGTGCCTGCACCCAGCAGGTGAGGCCAGCGTGGTCCCCTGCACCTGCTCCAGCAGCTGGGCATGGCACAGCACGGCACGGCACGGCACAGCACAGGATGGCACGGCACCGCACGGCATGGCACAGCATGGGACGGCACGGCATGGCACAGCATGGCTGGGCAGGACCCCGGAGTCCTCTGCCCTAGGGAAGAGCAGTGTGACGGACTGGCCCTCGGGCTTGGGGACGCAATGAAAAGAGCACAGGGTGGCACCCATCCTTGCCAGTGCTTCCGAGGGGAGATATCGGATGGAACAAGGACCATGTGGCCAGAGCAGATTTTTTGCTTATCAAATCAAGGAGCAGCTGGATTAGAGGATTAGAAACCAAATTAATTACTAATGACTTCCCTGGGCCCCAGGCGGTTCTGACATGAGTCTCCCAGGCAGCAGCAGGCAGCAGCCATGCCCATAGCATTGGGCAGGCAGGGAGGGGACCATTTGTCAGCGGGCTGCAGGACAAGTGTGTGGAGCCAGAGGACGGGACCTGGTCCCCACCGGCAGCTGGTACCCTCCCGGTGGGCTGTGTGTCGCTCTGGCAGTGCCCTGCTGCCGAGCCTAACAGCCGGTGGCTGCTGCACCTGACCGGCAGAGCTGTGGTCGGGGGGAAAGTGCAGCCCCTCACCTTTGGCTCCTTCTTAGGACAAGCTGGAGCGTTTCTACAGGCAAATCTGAGATGTGCCCCCCCAGCCCGGAGAGAGGTTTGAGTTGGGGGTCTCACCATGGCCGGACCCTGCTCCTGCCCCCGGCACATGCTGCCCCACCTGCCACAGGATAAGTCCGTGCTGCTCCAGTTTCCCTGCAGGATCTTGCCCCCAGGGCAGTGCGTGGCCCAGGGTGTCTGTGCCATCCCTCCCTGTGCTGTGCTCCCCACGTCACCGGCCTGACCTGCTCAGCTCTGCCAGGAGACGGAGCAGGAGCAGGAGGGGGCGGGTGGCTGGTTTTGTTGGCGCAGTTAATTGACTCATTAAACAAGCGCTCATAAACAACTGTTCCTGTCCCCATTAGCCAGGACAACTGGGCTGGTTTCCATCTGTTTCCTGACCTGGATATTAAATTGCAGCAGATGATGAAAATATGTCAATGGGAAGAAAGTTTTCTTCTGCCTGCCAGAGCCTTTTGCTCAAGTGTGTAAGTGCCAGGCAGAAGGACGGAAGGACAGAAGGATGTCGTGGGGAAGCACGAGCAGGGCAGCGGGCTGACCGTGCGTGCCGTCCCTCTGCCAGGCACTGTGTCCCCATGCTCCAGCCACTGCTGGGGCACCCTGCGTTGCCACACTTGTGCCACAGCTGGGAGCTGCCAGCACAATGCTGGGGACATCCATGGGGACTCTGGGCAGCCAGCATGGCCATCATCTTGGCTCTGCCAGTGCTGCCTGGGAGGGCATTTCTGCAGTGGCTGCGAGCTCTAGGGGATGTCAGTCAATCAAAGAGTGGAAAGGACTTTTTAAACAGGATCAGACCCTGCCTCTCCCTCTCTCTGGATGGAGGCTGGGTTGTATTTTTAACCAGGCACATCACAGCTCGCAGAGGAGCTCCCCAGGGACATGGAACCTGCCCGGGGTCCCTGGGGAGGGGAAGGGCATGGGGACAGTCCCAGCCAGTGGAAGTGGCTGCAGCCACCCCTCACTGCAGCCTCCCGGCATCGCTGCGCCCCAGGGCCAGGCCCACTGCCACCACCCCGTGCATGGGATGTGGGACACACAGTATGAGGACAGCTCTGCACGGATGGCACTGGCTCACAGGGCCCTGTGCAAGGCTGGCTGCTGGCAGCCACCGCTGCCCACTCTGCCATCCCCATGGCACAGCCAGTGCAGCCCAGCCAAGCGCAGCCATGCCAGAGTGCCGTGGGAGCACCCCTGCCTGCTGGGCAGCTCCGGGCTCGTTTCACTTCTTATGCTGGGCTAATTGGTGTAAAAGAGATTGCTGGGTCACTAATTATGGAACCTATTGAACAGCACGTCTCAGCTTAGGGATACAATTAAAAGTTCACCCTAATTAATCAGGGGTAATTAACAGACCTTGCATTTCTCTGAGAGTAATTAATCAAGGAATCCAGAGCAAATCAGTGTGGGCAGGAGGGAAGCAGGGGAGGGAGTGAGCGGGTGCCGCAGGGGCGATACTCTGCCTGACCCACTTTTCTGGGCTGGGAGCAGAGCCGGAGTCCCCATACCGGCTCCCGCGGTCCCCAGGCTGTGTCACCCCTCTTGCCCACTGCCACAGCTGAGACCCCACTCTGCCCCCTCCTCAGCATGGGGGTCTGCACAGCCACAGTGACACGGGACCTGGCTCCTGCCGCGGGTACGGCCAGCGCCAGCACCACGGCATTGCTGCCAGCACCGTGGGGGTCCAGCCCCGCGGGGTCCTGTGTCCAGCCCGCTGGGTTCAGCCCACTGAAGCCTTCGTGCCCCACACTGCCTGGGCCTCGGCCACCGCACGAGTGTGACCGTGCACATGTGGGCAGCAGTGCCCAGGTGGGGCCACGTGCCCGGCAGACATGGGGACAGTGGCTGGAGCACTGCGGTGTCCTCAGCTGAGGGCTGCTGCAGCCGTGCCAATTGCTAACGGTGGTTTGGCTGCAACTGCTTTATCTCCAGCTCCCCAAGGAGAAGCATATTGAGATAATCCAGACAAAATGATAGATGTACATTGGTGTCTTGTGTATGGATCTGGCTCGGTGTTTGTAATATTTTGTTGCTAAGGAAGCCCTCGTTTGTGGTGTGATAGAGGACCCCGTGCCAAATCACGGAAATTGATGTGCTTGTAGTGGAAAACTTAATCACCAGAGGGGAAATGCCCACCTCGTTTTTCTCATGAAAGAGGAATGCAGTGCTTTGATTTTTGGCTCCAGTATAAACAGGGTGTGATTAAATATTGTTTCCCCTCTCTTTCTTGTCATTAATCAGGATATAGCTGTGAGCGCTGGGTGTGACGTGGGGACACTTGCTTTGATTCCTCAAGTTCTTAAATGGTTTTGTTCTCTTTTCAATCCCATTAAAAATAGAAGGCGGGGTGTTTCAAAGTGCTGCTGCTGGAGAGCGTTTCTGATCTGAAGGATGTGCGCTTGCCGGGAAACGCGCCTTCTGCAGCCGGTGGCTGTGCCGGCAGGTAGAGCACCAGCCCTGCGGCCACGCGGCTCCTCCTGTGCCTTGCACGTGTGGCGCTGCTGTGCCGTGCCACGACGGGCCCTGGCAGCCGGGGCAGCCTCAAGGCACCAGCATGAATCGGGGCTTGGGGCCATGCCCTGCAGTGCAGCTGGAGGGCGGCTGCCCCAACACCCACCCCATGCTGGCAAACGAGCATCCCTTAGCAGCTGTGGCACCACGAGTCCCCGCCGGCTCCTTGCGGCACAGTGCGGTGAAGCTGTGGCACCATGAGTCCCCGCCGGCTCCTTGCGGCACAGTGCGGTGAAGCTGTGGCACCATGAGTCCCCGCCGGCTCCTTGCGGCACAGTGCGGTGAAGCTGTGGCACCATGAGTCCCCGCCGGCTCCTTGCGGCACAGTGCGGTGAAGCTGTGGCACCATGAGTCCCCGCCGGCTCCTTGCGGCACAGTGCGGTGAAGCTGTGGCACCATGAGTCCCCGCCGGCTCCTTGCGGCACAGTGCGGTGAAGCTGTGGCATCATGAGTCCCCGCCAGCTCCTTGAGGCACAGTGCGGTGAAGCTGTGGCACCATGAGTCCCCGCCGGCTCCTTGCGGCACAGTGCGGTGAAGCTGTGGCTCCCCAAGCGCTGCCCCAGCTGGGGCAGTTCATGCTCGCTCCTGCAATACAGTTGCCCAATGCGGGGAGGTGCAGGGCAGTCCGTGCCCCCCTCAGCGGGGGCTGGCGTAATCGACGGATATGAAAGCAGCCAGAGTCTCTCATTTAGGTGCATTTACTCCCCTGAGCTCGTGTGGGCCGTGATGGGAATTAGCACCTGTAGCAGGGGAGGCCAGGCCATAGGGAGCTTTTTGGTCTCTGGCCACGCTGCCCAGCAGAGCTGCAGGAGGGTGCCGGGCTGGGGAAGCCTGCGAGCACCGTGGGCTGGGAGCCCCCTCGCAGCGAGCACTCTCCTCCTGCTTCCACTCCGCTGGCCACCACATCTGCCGCCTCCTGCACAGTCAGAGGACGCTGCAATGTCACCGGCGGCCAGTTTAGGCTGTTCCTGACAGCCAGAGAGGGGTGTCGATGCCGCTGGTTTAGCAATGAGGAGAGTGCAGACAGTGCGAGACATCGGGAGCCCTGCTCCAGGCATGGCCCATCACGCAGGACAGGATGGATTCAGCCCTGCAGCCCCCTCCTGCCCGCCCAGGCTGGCAGTGACCCGCAGCTCCGCGCTGCCAGCATGCTCTGCCCAGCAGCTGCCTGCACACACTGCACGTCCCTGCCTGCAGCTCACCGAGACGGGGAGCGCTTCGCTTGTTCACTCCCGCCTGTGTGCTTCGCTATCTCACAGCTTGGGCTCCCGTGGAAATGCACCAGAAACTGCTTTCAAATGAGTTAATTTTAGTGCAAAGCTGCCACAGAAGCTTCTGCTGTTCTGCCTGTCACAACCTCTTGCGTCTGGTATGGCCACACCGTCCCCCCCGGGCTGCCCAACGAGCCCAACAGCCAGGTCCCTAATGAGCATCCCCACGGAGAGACCTTGTGGGTGCAGGTCTTCTCTGGGCCCCTCCACAGCCCCATGTGAGGACCGTGGAAGTGACTAGTCAGGACCTTTAGACTGACAGTAGGTGAGGCTTTAAAAGCTTCCAGCAGTGGGGGGTCTATCAGGAGTGGGGTTGGTGCTGCCTGGGTCCCCTGTGTGAGCTGGCCTGGTGGGCAGGACATGGAGGCTCAGGTGGGTGCCCTGTGCTGTGCCAGGGTGGTCCCAGGGCCGCCCAGCACCACAGCCATTGGGCTGCTTGCCCAGAGGGGTCAGAAGAGGAGGGAACTGCTTGCAGGTGCCCAGCAGCCCCCAGGAGATGGTGCGGGTGGGTTGATGCTGGTGTTGGGGTGACTGCAGGGACACCTCTTGGGCTGGGGGGCTGCTCACCCTGGAGCAATGGCTTTCCTCCAGCCTGAGACCTTTGCCAGAAGACCCTGCTCTCTTGGCTTTGTGTGGATTTTTAGCCTTCCTATGGCTTCCAACATGGGGAGTGACACCTCCTGGCATGTGGAGAGGGTCTCCCCAATGCAGTGAGGAAGAAGAGGGCAGGCCTTCCTCCAGCCAGTGACGGTGCCAGAGGACACAGCAGTGTTGGGAGTGAGTGTGAATTGCCCACTTCTCTCCCATCAGTGTGAATAGGGCAGCTTGCTTCTTATTTTCTGCCTTAAAGTTTATGTAAGGCGAGGATGGGGTTATAAAGCTATAGATGAGCTGGGCTGAACATGAGGCAACACTGAAAACAAGCTTTAAAAAAAAAAAAATTACCAGCTTGTGTTTGAGTACAGATTCCTCATTTGCAGTTAAATATAATTGTGAAGGTCTGTGAGCCAAAGAGATATTTCTAGTTATTGGAGAACGAGCTCCTGGCCCTGTGATCCCCAAGGAATGATAATGAGATTTAGCCTAAGCAGCCGCTGCAGAGAGCCTGGGAGAGCTTCATGCGTGATGGTGTAATGATGAGGAGCAGAGGATGGTTCCAGGGTCCCTGTCTGCTGCAGAGTGCAGATGAACTCTGCCGACTGCATCATTTTCTGCACTGTACTGTTCATACAGCGGCTCCGCAGCACAAGACACAGACAGACCTGGCACGGCCACCCAGAGCCCACCAACACTAGGGAGGTACCTCTGGCTCCTTCAAGGGTAGGAAAGATGCTTGTGGTGGAGAGAGGGAGGATCCAGCTGCCCTCGGGGACCAGGACATCAGGAGCCTGTGGGTCATCCTTGCCCCACCTGCACTGCCTGCTCCTGGGGCCTTTCCCCTACCCTCCTCAAGGCAGGAGCTCATCCTCAGGCCTTTGTGCATCTCCAGCCCCAGCACAGACAGGAGGTGCCCAGCCCCGTGGGCAGGATTCAGCCCACAGTCCCACGGCAGCTGCCTCTTCTGCCCAGTCAGTCATGGCTGGGGATGGAGGGTCAGCCCGACCTGGCATCCTCACCTACCAGCTGCAGCGCTGGGGTCGGTGCCTGCTGGACCACATCCTGGCAGGAGCAGCCGTTGCCTCCGGCGTGGTGGGTGGCAGGGCCGTGGCATGGCCGCCCGCTATGAGGGGCAGGAACTCAGAGGGCACCAGTGCACCCCTGCCCACCTCCAGTTATGGTCTTTGCAGCGTCAGTGACAGATATGTAAGGATTAAATTGCAGTAATCTCTGTAATCTACTCAGCGAGATTAAAACCTTCCCCCACCCCCAGACTTTATCCCTTTCATTCCAGAACTCGGCTAGCAGTGATTACAGCCGGGGGAAGCCATTTAGCTTTTAAGCACTGCTCCATCCTGCTTAAAAATGCATTTCAGAATCAAATGAGTTTGTGCAGCATGGCCAGGGCTGGCTGCTGCAGCTGGGCAAGAGGCTCAGAATTAGGACCAAAGTAGCTTGAGTGAGAGTCAAAATTAAATTTATTGTTTCTGGCCTTATTCAGAATACAGTGCATTTACAACTGATTAATGAGGTTTAACAGGAGTTTCAGACTCAATTTAAGGCAGCTCGGAAAGTCTCCACTTCCACCCTGTGGTCTGACAGGCACTTTTGGACTCTGCTGCCCTTGGGAGACCCCCAGCTTCAGAGCTGGGAGACCTGCCAGGCAGCACTGAGTTTGGTGGTGATGAGCTGAGGGAGATGGGATCAGCCTTCGGAAGCAGCTCTGAGGCCAGGGCAGCTGAAGTGCCATTAGCTGATGGGCTCCATCTTCTACATCACCAAGCCCCTGGCTCTCACCAGGGCTGGGATGGTGCAAGGGCTGCACCAAAGAGGAGGGAGGGAGGAAGGGAGAACCACCCGAGTGCCGATAGTCACTGCAGTGATGCCAGAGCCTTCAGCACTGGCTGGAGCAGGAGAGAGTGGCTGGGTCCCATTGGCATGCACCCCATTGCAGCACCCGCAGTGGTCCCAGGGGACATGCAGCAGGTCTCTGAGCACCATCAGCCCTGACCCCTGTCCTCATGCCCTCCTGGCACCCCGCTGCTGCCCACAGATCTGGCTCGGCTGCATCCCTCGCTCTTCTGCTTCCCAGTTGCTAAACACTGGAATGTCCTTTTTCCAGCTCCAAGTTTCCTGCCAGGACAGGGAGAACTGGGAGACACTCAAGAGCAGCAGACCCTGCAGCAGAGGCTCTGTGCAGGCATTCAAGGACATTGCCAGGGCCATGAGGCTGGAGCAGCTCAGCCTCAGCTGCCCTGTGGTACTGAAGACCCCCCCCCGCCCCGTCCAGGTACATGTACTGCTCAGCCATCAATTCCCAGCACAAAGAAAGGTGGCAGTTTGTCAGCCCAGAATCAAAAGGCTGTTAATGACATACATATTAGACACAGAAAACTGGATTAACACTGACACTTTGGCCCTAAGGGCTTTTTTTGGCTCTGGAAATAAATTCTAACCTTGATCTCTTCTACCTACAACCTGAAGACATGAAGGGTAGAATATCACCTTTAATCTTATTTGCTATTTCCAGTATGCATTTTATTGCCTCTCTTTTTTTCTATAGGTTTCATATGCTCCTGGCACTGACTTTCTTTGTGTATTTCTCTAATAATCTTCTGATCCCTATAGTTCCGCAGCCTTTCTCTTTTTGCCTGCCCATCAGTTGCCTGTGCTTGGGATGAGCCCTTGGACTGGGTCCTCCGTGGCAAACCCACTGAGCTGGGAGCCCCTCGGCAGTGGTTCTTGCCTGCTGTCAGTTCGTGGCCTGAGGTGACCAGTGCCCCGGGGGGAAGCAAGGCAAGAGGGCTGAGGGACAGGGACAAGCTCCAGATCCCTTCCGTGGTGTCTGTGTCGTGAGTGCTGTCTGGCCACAGCCCCCACGGTCCTGTGAGCTGGGCGCTGCTCTGGGCAGGGTGGGAAGGGAGGAGCACGAGAGACTTCCTGGGGGCATTCAGAGAAACTGTCCTGGGGCAAACCAGCATCCAGGACTGTGCAATGAGCTGCAACTGGCCTGGGAGGGCCAGGGCTCTGTGAGGGGCCTTCAGGACTAATGCCAGGGTCTCAAGCTGCTTTGGTAAATCCCACCCCAGCAGGGAGATCAGAGAGCCTGGGAGAGACGAAGGAGGAAGGATGGGAAAGGTCAACTTAGGAAGAGAGCCAGGAACCCAGGAGAGGTGAGGAGGAGAGAGGGGCATTGGTGGGAGCCTGAAAAGGCGCTAACGGAGGTGGAGAAAAGCAGACACAGGAGAGGAAGGTGTAAGGCTGGCAGCAAAACGCAGTGCCAGCTCAGTTCAGGAATGGGTGAAGGGGAGGCAGAAGGGGAGGCAGGACCTTCTCCAAAGCTCGCAGCAGTGGTTCCTCCAGCCCCTGTGCTGCGAGGTGCTGGCTGATGGGAGGGGAATCTCCTGCAGGGATTCAGAGGGCTCCTTCCTCCCACTATGCCGGGGCAGCTCCTGCCACGGCACGGTGCCTGGCTCCCCACCCCGGGGGGGATCCCACTCGGGGGTGACTCCTGGGGCTCCTGTTAGCACAGGTGGCAGGGCCAGGAGTGTGCCGAAAGTGCCAGAAAGCTGTTGTTTATGTGGAGTCGGGTGTAAACAGCAAACGTGTCATGGAAAAGACATGCCCTGCAAAGATACAAAGACTGAAAGCAAAATTGTCAGCTTTACAAAACATTCCTCCCTTGCAAGTGCAGAAACCTGGAGGTGTCTAGGCATCGACACCAGCTTTATTTATCCAGACGCCTCTAATGTTCATGCTTAAGCAATGTGTTTGCTGCCGAGGCTGGATCACCACATGGAGGCAATAAAACGGCTAAAAATGGAAAAAGCAACTTTTCCACAGATCTACTTTGGCAGTTTGTCATGGAGCAGAACTGAGTGATGGACAACTCCAGCCGCTGGAAGGGCAGCCTGCTGATGCCCGGCCCCTCGGGTACCCCTGCTCCCGTGCTCCTGCCCTGCTATCACCACCCGGGCAGGGCAGCATCCCCCGGCTGAGGGGCTGAACCCCCGTGGGCTCTGTCAGTGCCACCTCCCTGCTCGGTGCTGCACCAGCTCAGGTGGGAGGGCATACAGCCCAGTGGAAGTATCAGATGTGGGTGAGTTTACACCAGCCAGGAATAGCCCAGTGCTGGTCTGGCTCCTCCAGGCTGACACTGGATGCATGGCTCCGTCTCCCTACCTTGACCCGCACAGGGGTGCTGGTGCCCAGCCTGCCAGGGGCTGTGACACAGAGCAGCAAACGTGGTACCAAATGTCCCAAAATGCAAAACCCCTGTGGGTGACTTTGGCACGTCAGGATGATGAGGTTGGCCCCATGAGGACTCAGCCCCTGTCCTCCAGTTCCAGAGCTCTCCTGAGCCAGCAGACTCTTTCTTCCTTAAGAAACTATTTTAAAATTCCCAGAAAGGTCCAATCCCACTGCTCCCACACCAGCACAGGTGAAAAAGACTGCGGAATGCACTGCTTTTCAGCCATCTTTTCCTTCTTTCTTTACATCTGCGCCGAGTTCCTGGGTGTTGCACAAGAGGAAACCTCATCCCCACCCTGGACTGGCTGCAGCTTGCAGCATCCTTGTTTGTGTTGGGCTGGCGCTTTTTGCCTGTCTCTCTCTATTATCATCCTTCTTCCCAAGTAACAAGGCAAGTAGTTTTCTGCAGCTGAACAAGCTTTCTGTGCTGAGAAAGCAGGGACAATGGCTGTTAATGTTTAAGCGGTGCTGCACGCGGCCCTTTGCCTTTAGCATGAGCAGCCAAGCAGAAGCCTGGGATGCCAGGGTGTGAGAGGGAAGAAGCCGTGTCAAGCAGAGGGAGCCAGAGGGGTAGGGATGGAGCAACAACCTGCACCCATACCCTGCAACAGCCTTGTGGTTTTCCTGGGTCACCCTGCTGGTAGGGCATCATAAACCATACAGGAGAGGCTGAGCAGCCCCAGCCTGGCAGAGAAATTTAATTCTTGCATCTTTTTCGAGCCTTTCCTTCTTACTTACTCGGCGGTACCACAGCGGCCGATGGCTGCTCTCCCGGCCCTTGCCGAGGACAGAAATCGTTGCTGCCGTGCGGGGCGGCCCCTCCTTGCTCCTGTCCCCTCCCTCGGAGGAAGCTGGCTGCAGGGCAGAGCGGCTCCGGCACCCGGGAAGGAGGATCCCTGGGGACGGGCTGGGCACGTTGCCTCGCTGGCAGCTGTGCCCGTGCACAGCTCCGAGCCCTGTCTGCCCGGCTCCCGAATCGGTGGCTGCTCACACCCGCTCCGGTGCCCGTTCGCGTTCCCGGCCTGGGGGCTGTGCGGCTGCGGGAGGCACCGCTCCCGGCCCGCCTGTCCCGGGCGGCCCCGGCCCCGCACCGCTGCTCTGGGTAGCTGAGGACTCGTTGCGGGTCCAGAGCTGCCCGGATGGCCGGGCAGGACAGCGGGCGCCTCCATCCCTGCCCTCCATCCCCAGCGGCACGGCGGAGCCCGGGGGACCGGCCGGGGCGGGGCTGGGCGGGCTGCTCGCAGCGGGGCCGCGCCCGGGCAGGGCAGAGCCGGCGGGGGAGCGAGCCCGGCCCCAGCCCCGCGGCGGCCCCAGCCCCGTCCCCGTCCCGGGCGGGAGGGCTGTGCCGGCGGGCTGGCCCGGCCCGGCTCGGGGGAGGCTGCGGCCGCCGAGCGATCGCGGGGGCTCCGGGAGGAGCTGACGTCAGGCGGCCCCTTAAATAGCAGCGCAGCCGCCTCTGCCCCGGCACTTCCCGCGGAGGCGAGAGCCGGAGCCGCCGCCGTCCGAGCCACGAGCCGAGCCGAGCCGAGCCGAGCCGCGCCGCGCCCGCCGGGGATGGGAGCCGCGGCGGCGGGGCCGCGGGCGCGCAGGGGCCGGGGCGGCGGGCGCAGCCCCCCGGGGCGGCCCGGCCGCGCCGCCGCGTAGCCGCGGGACATGCCGGAGCGGCCGCGCGGGCTGCGGGGCGCCGCCGCTGCGGGGCCCCGGGGGCAGCGGCGCGCCCCGCCGAGCCGCGCCGGGCCGGGCCGCGCCATGCCCGGCGGCGCGGCCCCATGGAGCCATGGCGCATAGGGCGCCGAGCGGGCGGGCCCCGGCTGCGGCTCCGGCTCCGTCCCGGCGGCTGGCGCGGAGGGTCCTCGTCCTCTTCACGCTGTCGCTCTCCTGCTCCTACCTCTGCTACAGCCTCCTCTGCTGCTGCGGCGGCCCCGCCGCGCCCCGCGCCCGCTGCGCGCCCGCCCGCAGCGCCGCCGCCGCCAAGAAACTTCTGCAGAAGTCGCGGCCGTGCGGGCGGTCCCCCCCCGCCGAGCCCCCGGGCAGCGCCGCGCCCGCCCGCCGCCCGCGGGAGCCCCCCGCGCCGCCGGCCCGCAGCCCCCCGGGGCCGGCCCGCCCGGGCGCCAAGCGCCTGCCGCAGGCCATCGTGGTGGGCGTCAAGAAGGGCGGCACCCGCGCCGTGCTGGAGTTCATCCGGGTGCACCCCGACGTGCGCGCCCTGGGCACCGAGCCCCACTTCTTCGACAGGAACTACGACCGCGGGCTGGAGTGGTACAGGTGAGGGCGGCGCTGCCGGGCCGGCCCCCGCCCGCCCGGGCGACCCTGCGCGGCGGCCCGGCCCCGGCCGGTCCCCCCTGCCCTCTCCCCTCCCGGTGGCGGACGCGGGGTGCCGCGGCGGGTGCTGCCACGTCCCTCGGCGCCGGCATCGGCGGAGCCGGCGGGGCGGGAGCGGGGCGGGAGCGGGCGGGCCGGTCGGCACGGGCGGGCTCCGTTGTGCTGCCGGCGGAGCCTGTCGCCCGGCCGCACTCCGGGAGTTTTCCCTCCTCCTCCTGCGGCGCCGAGCGGGGCCGGGGCCGGGCTGGCTCCGGGCAGGGCAGCCGTGCCCCAGCCCTGCGCGGCTCGTCCCTCCCGGCTGTGGGAACATGGCTGCTGGATCCCAAGCCAGCGCTGCGGCTGCAACCGCCCGAGCCCCAGCCCTGCCGGGAACGGGGTCTGGAGCCGGGACGATAACAGGTTTCCCATCCTGTCTGAGGAAGCGTCCTGTCCCAGTTGCCTGCGTGAAGGGGCCTCCATGAATGACTAGCCCACGGGACGTCTACCCTCCCTGCGGCCCCACTCGGTGTGCCTCAGCATCCTTCTGCCGTCAGGTTTTATCTCTGGCTCTGAGAGGGGCAGCCCCTGTCCTCTGCCGTCTTGTCTCTCGGAACTCAGATAAGTGCGGGTCTATCTGAGATCTCTAATACTTTGCAGAGAACAGCGAGTGCGTCTCCAGCAGGAGATGGTGGCATTTTAATGTCAGTAAAGGCTTTTGTGAGGAGCTCGGGGGTGCTCAGGGAGAGGCAGTGAGTACTGCGTGTGAGCAAGTCACAGCGCCCGTGGGCTCATCCCCTGCCCGTGGCCCTGCACTCGGTGGTGCAGGCAGTTCACCCCCTTCTCCCCGCGGTGTCCGACCCAGTGTACCGGTGGTTGGTTGCTCTGCTGTTGTGGAGCGCTGCAGGTGCTCTGGGCTGCTGTCGGGCAGGGCCGTGGCACTTCTGCTGGGCATCAGCCTCAGGAGGCAGAGGAGGGCTCGGTCTGGCCCCCGGGCACCTACGAGCTCGCAACAGCGGAAAGGATGCCTGGCACGGTCAGTGCATCGGAGCATCATGGCAGGTTGTGGGAGGCAGCTCATGGGGCCACGCACTGAGCTCGCTTGCCCCTCTGTCGCAGCAGCAGTTTCCCAGCAGAGATGTCTCCTGTTCCAGAGCAGGGCAGTGCTCGTCAGCTGCCAGACGTGTTGGGAGGCACCGCTCACTCCCAGCTCTGCTGGGGTCCTGGTTTGTCTCCTTGCTGGGCAGGTGTGAGTTGTGCCTGTGGCGTGAGGGTGCTGGTGTCTGACTGTGAGCAGGTCAGAGCTGCTCTGAGCAGCACCTGCCTGCTGGGCACGGGGCTGGTGCTCCGGCCCCTGTAACTGGGGTTCATGCCTGGGGAGGCAGCTCAGGCACTGCACGGGGAGGGCTGTCTGCAGACACAGGCAGGTCTGCTGCCTTGTGTTGTACTTGGGTCACAGCGGACCTTGCAGCCAGGAATGTTTGGCTCCTTTTGCAGCAGTACTGGTGGCCAGTGACGGGAGAGCCAGGACAGGTGTGGATGAAGCTGGCTGAAGTTGTTTCCCACTCCTAAGCTGTCCTGCAGCATGCGGAGTTCCTCCTGCCCTTTAGAGAGCAGCTGCAGCAATGTCCTTCACCTGCTCTTGCTCTCAGCAGGTCTGTGTCATTCCCCCACCCTCCTCCCTGACATCAGACACTGCCACCCATCCTACATCACCTAAAAGCAAACAGCTGGGAGCAGCTCTGCAATACAGGTGTATAAGGACAGGAGCAGCAGTAGTCTGTCTAAAGGGCATCCAGAGTAGCAGGACAGGCGGTGGAGCAGCACATGGGTCCTGGGTGAGCCTGTCTCTCAGCGGGGAGCTGCGTGTGCTCAGCACCTGGCTGGGAAGCAGCCCCCCCAGTCCTGAGCTGGGGTCCCCCCGTGCAGTCCTTGGCCCTGTGAGCTCTCCAGGCTCTTGTGCTTCCCATGCATATGGTCGGTGTGGGGAGTCTGGGGCTGGGACCCTCACAGGCAGCGCAGGACCAAACCTCGTGGCACTGCTCCTGCAGAAGTGATCGTGGCTCCCTGCAGGAGGGCTGGGGCCACAGAGCCCAGCCAGGGCAGCACTTGCCAACACCTGTCTGAAGGAAGGGAAGGGGCTGCGCCCTGGGACATACCCCACCTGGGGTACGTAAGGGCACCCATGGGCACCTAGTGTGGTGCTGGTCCAGGAAGCCCTGTCCCCCTCCCACACACACTTCGGCATCGAGGGGCTGCAGCAGTGAGTACCGAGCAGCCGACCTCCTACCCTGAGCTGTGGTTCAGCCTGGGATCCTCCATGTGAAGGGACTCGCCTGTGACCACGAGGGATGCAGCCTGTGACAGTGAGTGGCAGTGGCGACGGGCAGCTGCCGAGCGAGGCAGGGGCAGCGATGGGAGCGCGGCCGGGTGAGCAGCGTGCTGCCCGGGACCTGGCTTTGCGTCTGGATCAATGGAGAGATCATGCCGGAGCAGTGGAGCCTCCAAATTAGTTCAGCTAAAACAATTAAATGACACTTCCCTGGTTTTATTACTTTTTTTTTTTTAACCTCACAAATGTGACAAAACTTAAGCACAGAGGCTGCTAATGTATAAAACGTGGAATTGATTTTTCTCCTTGCAAGTGGAGCAATTAAATGTGGAACAGGTCTAACCTGCAGCGTGATGAGCTCCTGTCGCTCTGCCAAGAGGCCACGGAGCAGGAGAGCACAGTCCTGCTGATGGCTGTGTCCTGGGGAAGGGCAGAGCTGCTGCCGTGAAGAGCTGGCTGTGAAGGGCTGCCCCACTGGGACCGCGGGGTGCCAGCCAGGGAGAGGTGATGCTGCTGTACTTGGGGAGCACCATGGCGTGGTGAGGTTTCTGCAGGTAGCCCAGAGTGCAGACCCCTTGGAAAGGCAAAGGTAAAAGGCTTCCCCCATCAGCAGAGACTTTGCTTGCAGGAGCCCCTGGCTGATGCGATAGCCGAGTGCCCAGTCTGGCCCTATCCTTCCCATTTCGTGCCTCGGTGGGGAGCCGAGCGGAGGGACCAAGTAAGTCTTTGATGCAGTTGAGAGCAGCGTGAGAGCTGAGCCTCTCTGATGCTCTGAAAACATCAGTTCCTGTTTTTTCCACATTTTCCCCTGCCCTGGAGTTGGTCTGACGTGGAGGTGGCAGAACCAGCGGGAAGGGACATCTCCTGATCCGCCTGTCCTTGCCATCTCCAAATGTCGTGCTTGCTCACAGCTGCTGTTTTCATGGTGCCTCCTGTCTTAGCTCCTGCCATTGCCCCGGGCAGCCTTGGCTCCCTCCGCTCTGGGAGACGGCACGCTGGGCAGAGCCAGCCCCCTCTGCTTTCCCCTGTGCCAGACCACCACCCAGGAGCTGCCTGCTCACCCACTTCAGACCAAAAACACCCGTGCCGTTTCCAATTCCCATCAGCCTCTCTAATCCACCTCATTAGCTACAGATACACTACAGGAAAGGTATTTTTAGCAAGATCTGTTTTAAGACAACTGAAACCAAACAGCCAGCTACTGGGGAATATCGATTCATTACCAATCCTGGACTAAGTGTTCAATAGAGAGCTTTTCCTGCTGCAGGTAGTGCGTGCCAATAACCTTCAATATTTTCCAGAACACACGGAAGACAGTGCCATTTCATTTGGAGTTAACTTTGAGTGGTAACTCTGTAATTACAGCATCTCGGGATGCACTTTTCCTCCCCTAGGATTCCTCAGTAACCCTGTCAGATGCTCCAGCGTTATCTTCACAGAGAGGGGCTTTTCCTAGGAGGTCTGGCTGGCGGCTGAGCCCAGCTCCTGCCCAGCAGGCTCTCCTGTGCCTCTGTCTGCAGGAGCTGAGCCAGGAGGTGGGTGCCGGCACAGGGGAGAGCCCCATCTGGTTCTGATGTGCATCCACCTGCCTGAGTCCTGTCGCAGGGACAGCACTTGGGCCAAGCCTGGGCTTCCCCACGTGCCGGTGTGACAGGTCCCTGGGGGCACCCACGCTGCCGGGGCTCTGCCCTGTGCCCCCTGCGCTGCATTTGGTTTCGGGATGCTCCTGGGGCCACAGCAGTACGAGGAGCACTGCTGGCCTCTGAGCAGTGGGCCCTGTGGCTGTGCTGGGGGAGCAGACCCTGCCAGCTGGGGAGCATTGCTGTGCCATCCCTGCGTCCCTGTGCCTGTGGGAGGGAGAGGAGGGAGCGGGCAAACCCGTCTCCTGCTCTCCGCCTTGCTAATTGCTCTCTGCTAATGGCCAGGTTGGCTCACACACAAATGTGAGCCCATTAGGCTTTGCCCAACAACGTGGACTGTTTTGTGGGCTTGACTGACAGTGCATTTTGCTAAAGTTAATTAGTAAGAAGAGAGGAAGGCAGCAAGCTTCAAGGATGCTTTGAAATTTCCTTGACTTCAGAGAGTGCCCTGGCTCTGAGGAATGGGTACGGAACATCCAGCAGAGACTTTTGTGTGAAGAGCTGCCCTGCAGGCAGCGTGTTCCCTGGTCACTGCCTTGCCTACGTCTGCCCACAGGCAGCGGTCCTGCCTTGCTCTCCTCTGGGTGGGCCCAGGTGCCGTGGAGACCCTCGCTCAGGCCTCGGGAGGGCTTCCCCTGCTGAGGTGCTGGGAGAAACACAGGGAGGTAAATACACACAGGGCGCTAAGCCTTCAATATTAATGATGCATGTTCTTGCTCTGTCTTCCATGACCTTGTTTGTAAACGCTGCAATTTGTTCTAACCTTCACTTCGGTAGCACGAAATCCAGCCCATAACCTGGCATGGCCGTGGGCATGGATGCTTCACGAAGCCGACAAGAGAAGGACACCAGTCCCTGGTGACCTTGGGTGTTGGGTGTCCCTCACGGGGGTCAGGCACTGTCTGCGGTATCTGCACGCAGTGTGTGCTCCAGGGACAGCTGGGATGTGCATGCTGCCTGCTGCCGCCAGGCTGGGAGCAGGGCCCAGAGCAGCCTCCCGGGGCAGACAGTACCCGAGACCCTCTGGCAGCACAGCAGCCACCCAGGCACGCGGCCAGCAGCACCCGGCGCTTTTGGGTGTCTGCAGCCCTGGATCCTCCGCATGATGACTGTGTCCCAGTTGTGTCCCCAGCAGCAGGCACGTTAGACATGGATGGAGTCACTCTTTCTCAGTGCTGGCGTGTGATGTGGGGTCTGGAGGACCCGCTGGTGGGTTGGTGTGGTTTGTTCTTGGTGCTGGCACGTTGTCCCATCCATTTGCACACTCCAGAGCACTGGAAGATCACCAAGTGGGCAACATATCTCTGACACTAGCCTTTAACTAGGGAATCACTGCAGCAGCTGGGGCATATTAGGTGATTTTTTAAAATTAATATTCATTTTTAAAGTTTTACCTATGGAAGGAGTTGCCTTGAAAATGAGAGAGAGGGAGACCCTAGCCTTTCTCCATGAGCCACAGGGCCTCACCCAGTAGCTGGGCTCACGCTGGTCTGGGGTGCGTGCACTCTGGTGCGCTGTCTGCCCCGACCCAGCAGTAGTGGCAGGGCTGGTGAGCTGGGCTCTGCGAGCACTGCACTGGGAAGCCCTCGCCTCCCACCGCCTCCCAGCTGCGGTCCCATCAGTGCTGGCCTTGGGCTTTGTTGGGCTCTCAGTCGGTGCTGGACGGTTATTTAGGAAGAGGGGAGTTACATGACGGTTTGTGTGCCTGAAGGGTGTCAGCAGCATGCCCTTTGGAAAAGATTTTGTTGACTTAAAGGACACCGCAAATCTCTGGAGCATTTAAATGATTAAAAATGAATCAGCAACAAAGTTAATTACTGTGTTCACACTGCTTTTATGCATTGAAATGTCCCTCATTAGCTGTCTGTGAGCACTGGTATAAATTCTTTGAACATAAACATTTATTAAAGGCAGCCGATCCATCATTAAATCTGAGGCTGCATTAGCGGGGGCGATGGCAGCAGGGATGTAGGGCTGGGCTAGCCACTGCCTGGGCCACGGTCCCTTGGGGTGGTGTTTCCTCGGGGCGGACGTGGTGCATCTCTCAAACCGTGCGGGCTGGGAGGACGCAGCGAGTCCATCCCGCTCAGCATTGCAGGAGCCCTGCTCCCGGGGCCAGCCCTCTCCCGGACTCCGTTATTGTAGTGCTGCCAGCCTTAGCGGGTCAGGGGAGGGGATGTGGCAGCGGCACCAGGGGGACCCAGGCTGGGGGATTCCTGTTTGCCCCATAAACTCCTCGCAGGATTCTTTCACTGCGAAGCACCAGCTGTGCTGCTCTCGGCCGGGGTGTCCTGTGTCCTAGACATCTGCTGCAATGTCACTCAGCTGGGGAGAGTTTTTTGTCTTCCTCACACCTCAGTTTCTCGCATGGTTGACCCAGTTTTGCTTAAACTTCCGTGTAGCTTTGCTTGAGCTTTTGGCTACTGATGTATTCACAGTCCTGCTGAGCCCAGCAGGGCTGGGCCACCAGCTGAGAGCTGGTAGTGGCTGTCAGCTGTGTGCACCCGCAGCACAGCACAGCGTGGCATGGCATGGCATGGCATGGCACAGCCCCCATGGCAGCGGGCTGGGAGCTCAGGGCCAGGCTCCTGCTGCAGTGCTGACTCCTTTGCAGCAGCTGGGCTCGCTCCGCCATTGCCAGTGGGATTCTGTCTGTGCCTTCCCCTGCTCCTGCCAGGGCAGTCCGGCAGGCAGCCCTCCCACACAGCTCCAGTCGAGGGGGCGAGGGGCAGGCTGTGGCGTGGGGAGGGGACCTGCCACCAGGTCAAGGTGGAGTGGTCCCACGGGACCATCCTGATGCCAGTCTGCGCTCTTGGAAGAGTTTCTGTGCTCGTCTCTGCCACGTTGAGCTGCAGCTGGAGACACGCTTGCAGCCTACCGTTTTCCCAGCTCTCCGGTGCCACATGGAGCAGTGACCCTCGTCGCTGCCCCACCACCATTAAGCCCCAGCCAGTCCAGCCCCACCGAGAGGGCGGCGAGCAGGTGCTTGCTTGTGCTGGAGGATTTTGGCTCCCAGCCTGGTGGGCTCCCCTCTCCCTGCCTGCACACAGGCAGTGTTCCCAGATGCAGCCAGTGAGCCTGCGACATCAGCTGGAAGAGGGAAAGCGCACAACATCACAAGAGGCAGCACTTGGGTTTTTTGCCAAATTAAACAGTTTGTTTTTATGCCAATGAGTGGATGGAGTCCAGGATTACGCACACGTCAGTCTCTAGCCTCCGAGGAGAGCCCAGGATGTGCCTGCCACGTCCTTGCACGCAGCAAGCTGCAGCAGGCAAATATTTACCCGGGAGCTGCCCTGCTCTCCTCTGCGCTCTGCAAGCTGGATGGAGGGGCTGGTGCTGTAACGGGATTATCGGACGGGCACTCTTCCCACGCACGCTTATCTGCAATATCTCAATCGTCTGATGAATTTTTGTACAAATTCCTCCCTGGGAGAGTGTTTCACGCATGTTCGACATCAAAGCAGCACAGCCAGCGAGGGAGCACATGTTTCTTTAATGTGGGAGTGTTGTAGGGGCCGCAGGGTGCGCAAAGGCAGATTATAAGAAAATTAATAATTCAGGTCTAGGAAAGGTGCTGGTGAAAAGTTAACTCCTTCAGGGCGAGGTGCTGCCTTTGCACTGGCACAGCCGCAGCTGGGGCCAGGCTCTCTGCTGCTGCCGCCCCCGAGCTGTGGGGCCATGGGGGCTGCCCAGGGATGTGCCAGCTCCCAGGCACCGTGGGGCAAAGTGACGCTGGTTCAGCCACATCAGGGGACAGCAGCTCTCCTGGGGCCATGCCAGCGACTGGATGTACCTGACATGTGTCCCCTCTCCAGTAACGTGGGCAAATGCAACCTCTAAATCTGCCGGTTGGAAAGGAGCGTAAATGTCCATGTCAAATGGCACTAAACGGCTTTAAGAACTGAGTAACTATAATGAAAACAATCTCTAATTCAAGAGGAATTAATGCTGTCTCTCCAGCCAGAGTAATGCATTGAGCAGGGGATTTGGCTGGTGCCAGCGATGCCCGCTGCTCCCCCCAGGTATGCCCAGCAGGACCTGCTGCGTGGGAGCCCCCAGCCCCAGGGGAGCGTTTGTAGGGGCACCGTTGAGTACACGTGCCTGCAGCCCCCAACTGATGGACTGTCCTGGGGGGAGCTGTGATGCCCCTGATAATTAAATGCCTCTGTTGGTCAGAGCTTCAGCCTTCTTAACAAGAGCAATGAAAAGCAAATGAAGTGAAAAGCCTGTGGCTGCTGAACGGCATCTGTGGGGAACGAGGGGTGAGCTGCATCCCAGCATTACTGCTGGGAAGAGCTTCCGACACCTTCCACTGAGGCATGTCCCTCCTCGGAGGGGACCCGTCTCGTGCATCCCTGGAGCGATGCTCCACAGGCCAAGGCTGTGTCTCTGGTCTTGCAGCTGTGGGTGGGTGTGGGCAGCAGCGCAGGCAGCAGCTCTGATCTGGGCAGGGAGCCCGGGCTGGGGCAAAGCACAGCACCCTCTGCAAAGAGCAGCAGGGCTGGGCCGGTGCTGGGCATATTCATGACCCTCCCTTGTGGTTTTTCTCTCCCAGGCAGTCGGAGGGAGCCGGGTGCAGGGGAGGGACAGGCTGCTCTGCTCTCCAGCCCACAGCATTGCTGCAAGGACAGAGTGGAGTTTGCTCCACTACGATGTCCCTAATGATTTCTGTGCAGAGCTGCCCCAGTATTCACGCAGCATCAGCATTTTTGACCTCCGTTTCTGCTGCATCGCAGATTCCCATCACCAGGATACAGTGCGGATGGCTTGTGCAGAAAGCCTTGGTGTTTCTCCAGCCTGACCATGCTGATGGGGAGGGCACTGGTGTGACACCAGTGTGGGCAGCGCTGTCACGCTGCAGGGAACTGGAGGGGCCTTGGAGGGGAGGGCTGGGGCTGAGGGAAACAGCCTCATGCTGCCCTCCCAGACCACCAAAACCACCCCCGCCCCTCCCACGGCAGAGGCACCCCCCCCAGCTCCACCATCACAGGGGAACCCGTTATCTAGTGGGGTCGTGTGGGCAGCCGCGCCATCCCCCTCCCAGCAGCACCGTCCTCATCCCTGGTGCAGGAGGAGGCAGTCGCTGATCATCCCTCGGCACCCAGCAGCTCTCCCAAGAACGACAGCTTTGGTGTCTCCTCTCTGCTCCACACGAGTGCTCCAGCCATCCCTCCGCACCGATGTCGCTGGTACGTCACCGTGCTGGTGTCAGCTCTGGCACCGCCTGGCAGCAGCTCGTGCAGCATGTGCCAGGGGCTGGTGCTGAGGCTGGCTGGGGATCTTCAGCAAAGTCGCAGGCACCCAGGACAGATCCCCGAAGCAACAGGAGCGGCTCCTGCCTGAGCCCTGGCTGTGTGGCACCGAGAGCCGGCTACCGAGAGCTTTGACACCTAAACACACGAGCCTTGGGCTTAAAACTATGTGACATGCTATTTGTATGCAAATAACTCTGTGAATGCAGAAGTCCAAAAATATCATTTTAAAGTCAGCTGTAATTAAGTTTGCAGTGCATTCCCCCGCTCTTGCAGCCCTGGGGATCCCACCGTTAACATAAAGATGAATGCCTGGGTGACATTTCTCCCCCTTGCATGGTTTCACTGGTGATTTATTTATCTATTCGGGTTGTGTTTTGTTGTCTCAGCAGTCTCTGTTGTTCAGGAGCAGCAAACACTGGGAGTCCATTTATAAAAAAACAACTCTAGTCTCATTTCAGTAATTTACTATGCAGAGATTTTGTGTTTTTCATAATGGATTAGAACCTGTAATTTCATTTTTTGAATACATGGACCTAATAGCTCAGGTAATGAAAGTCTAACAAGCCTGAAGATGAGCCATTAATGAAACAGCAGGTTTATGATTCTCCACCAATATATTGTAATAGTGAATCACTTAAAAAGCTGTCCCGTGCTGATTTATGATGAAACTTGTTTGTGATACAGAGATACAGCTGTGGTGCGTGCCGCTAAATTAGCATTTCCTGACAGTCATTAAACAATGGGAATCGTAATCGGGATTTACGGGGTTTGAAGCAGAGCAGTGGGAGAGGCCAATTAAGCCACATCCGTGCTCAGGTACCTCTGTAAAACAGCCCTGTTAATTTATGCTAATGAACTAGTTCGTTCTCTTTCAAATGAGGAAACTGGTTAAGAGCGTGTGAGCGTGTGCGGGCTGGCTGCCCCAGGATGGGCAGCCCCTGTACCCTCACACAGCCCCCATCTCCCCGCCGAGGGGGCAGCAGGGTGGCAGCTCTGGGGCCACATGTGGCCTGGGGACCCTGTCCCTGTGCCAGCACCTGGGGGAGTGAGGATGGCCTTGGCCATCATCTCCTGTAGCTCTTCGACAGCCTGGCACAGACCTCTGGGCACGTCTCTTTAGTATCTCTCCACAGGTCTCTTCCAGCTGCTCATCCGGTCCCCCTGGACCATGGTCTCTACTTGTCCCCACGTCACCTTCACAGGGAGTGTCCTGGGTCCACTGGGGACCCACTGCCCTTGGCGCATGCTGCTGCCCCCTGCAATGCCCTGGGTCTTCCATCATGGTCTCCTTGTCATGCAGGATGTTGTGGGCTGCTGTCGTATCTCCTCCCAGTTAGGTCTTTCATGGGGTTTCTCGCTGCAGAGCAAGCCCCAAAGCTGGTGGCTGTGGACCGTGCTTTAGAGACCCTGCAATGACTTCTAGTTTCGGTCACTGGACTGATGCAGCTCTCAGAAACACCAGTGTTGCAGCATGCCAGCAAGGCAGCATGGCCGTGGCAGTTGTGCAGGGTTTATCCCATGAATAAATCAGTGCCTCGCTCTCTCCAGCTGAATTGCTGCAGCCAGGGTTGCTGATGTTTGCTTTCCCTGACTGCTTCTGTCCCGAGGCCTCGCTGGGCTACTCAGACATCCATAGCTCCAAGTCTATCAAAGTGACTGTTGTACCAGCTCCTCCCCAGCCTCCTTCCCTGAATCCCCTTGCAGGGGTGAACACCCGCTGCGGTGCCCAGCTGGGGCAGACCCTGTCTGGGGGATGTGCATTGTGGGGGAACGGGGGGCTCACAAGGAGTCCCACGAGCTGAGTTAACACCGTGCCTGCTCACGCAGCGGCTGCTGCCAGTGCCATGGGGCTGCCAGGGTGTGGACGCGGCTGGAGGGCGGCAGCCTCGCTGCCCAGTCCCCCTCGCCGCAACATGCTTACTGTGCACCAAAGCATCTCCCTGGGTCCGTGAGGGGAGCAAGCCAGCTGAGCTCGCCCTTTCCTCTTGGAAGAGCCGTCCTGTGTCCCCGGTAAGGTGCAGCAGGAGGTGACAGACCTGGGGACACCCCTGCTGCTCCCTGGGGTCCCTGTGGCCAGGCTGCCCATGGGCTCTCTGGCAGCCAGTGTGCTGCTCTGTACTGGGCATGCGTGGGCGCCTCGTGTTGAACATATAGGCTCTGTTTTAAAATGAACACTCCTGGAGGCACTTTTCACAATTCCCCATACAGCTCTCCCCAGGCAGCTCCTGACCGTGCCTCTCAGCCTGTGTTCTGCTGCACAGCTGAATCCAAACCAACCAGTTTATGAACACAAGCCACCAACTTGCACCACAAAGTGGGAAAAGTGGCAGATGCTTCTGAGTAATGAGCATAATTGCAATAGAAGGTGCCCTTCCACCCTGCGCTTCTCCCCGAGGGGCTGGGGCAGGAGGGCAGCAGCCCCAGGGCAGGCACCCGGCTCGCCGTGGCACTGCTGCTGGAAGGGCTCCTGTGTGCCCAGAGCTGCCGTGGTGGCAGCACGCTTCCCAGCATGGGTGCTGGTGCCAGTTGGTACCCACGGGGCGCTGGCCTTGTCCTGGCTGCCGGCGCTCCCTGCCCACTCCAGCCAGGTGCTCCCTGCCCACTCCCTGCCCATTCCCTGCCTGCTCCAGCCAGGGGACCTGCGGCACCATGAATCTGGCTGAGATGGATTTGATAGTTTACTCTAGTAATACAAGACCAATTTATAAATCTTTCCATCCCATTAGTTTTTATTTGATTCAGATGTTCACATGTCAAAGCAAATGATTTAATTAGTGCTAAGCTGGGCTGCAGGGATGCTACATTTTCCCCCAGTCTGGTGCTCCCTCCCTAGCCTTGCAGCCCAGCTCCCTGCACCAGAAACAGCTGGGTGTGTGCAGGACCCCATCTCGGAGCCACTGGGCCTGACCAAGTCCCCAGCAGGGTGGGTGATACCCTCATGGGCACAAGCCCCATGTCCCTGGGCAGCCCCTTGCTCCCAGGTCCCACCAGAGGAGCAGCACAGCGCCCAGGGATGCAGCCATCACTTCCCACAGCTTCTCGTGGTGGTGGCATCACACAGCCCCCACGCTCCTGCATCCCGGCCCAGCAGCCCTTGCCCTCACTGGGCACAAGGGTTGCGTGCAGGCAGCACTGATTTCCCGCCTGCCTCCAGGATGAGGGCAGAAGGATGAGGGGACTGTGCTCCTGGTGGGTGCTGGAGGCCAGCACCCTGGCTCCTGGGCTGGCACCCTCCTCTGCCACAGGCACAGTGCTCGCTGCGGTGCCGGCAGCACGGGGAGCATGGGAGCCAGAGTGCACCGTGATGTGATCAGGGAGGAGAGACGCCACGTAATTGAAGTAATTCCAGAAGGAGCTGCTGTAATTTCTGTTGCAAATGAGAACTGATGTAGGAATGGGGGGTGAAAGGCTGAGCACAGGCTCCAGCAGAGACTGTCTGCTGGGTAATGCATCCGTGCTAGCAAGCAGGGTGGGTGACAGGACCCGCTCCCCTTCCTGGCGGCAGACTGAGCTCCAGTGCTTTCCTTACATTGATAATGACTTTACCAACGATGGGGACGGAGCAGCCTGGGCTGCCTTGCAGCTCTGGGGTCCCCGGCAGTCTGGCTGTGCCCTTGCCCTCCATCCTGCCTGGCTTTGCCCTCCTGGGAGCCGAGCTTCTCTGCCTGCTGCTGTGCCAGCAGGGCTGCCGGTGCCCCATCCTTTGCGCTGGGGTCCCTTGGGGCTGGGATGGACCCGGGAGATGGTCATGGCCAGGGGCCCTCTGCAGCGCTGCAAGAGGGAGCTGCACCTGCCTGGTCCTGCCTTGTCCTGCCGGGAGGGGACACCACACCAGCCCCACACTGCAGACACCACTTCCCAGTGCCACGCCTCATGGCTCCTTTCTCACCATCACCCTCTGCTTCGCTTGCAGGAGCCTGATGCCACGAACGCTTGACAGCCAGATCACAGTGGAGAAGACCCCCAGCTACTTCGTCACCAAGGAGGCACCACGGCGGATCTTCAACATGTCCCGGGACACAAAGCTGATCGTAGTGGTGAGGAACCCGGTCACCCGGGCCATCTCGGACTACACACAGACGCTTTCTAAGAAGCCGGACATCCCCACTTTCGAGGGACTGTCCTTCCGCAACCGCAGCCTGGGGCTGGTGGACACATCCTGGAATGCCATCCGCATTGGGATGTATGCCGTGCACCTGGAGAGCTGGCTTCAGTATTTCCCCCTCTCCCAGATCCACTTTGTTAGCGGGGAGAAGCTGATCACGGACCCAGCCGGGGAGATGGGCAAAGTCCAGGACTTCCTGGGCATCAAACGGGTTATCACGGACAAGCACTTCTACTTCAACAAGACAAAAGGTTTTCCTTGCCTGAAGAAGTCAGAGAGCAGTGGCTTGCCTCGCTGCCTGGGCAAGTCCAAAGGCAGGACTCACGTGCAGATAGACCCCGAGGTGATCGAGCAGCTTCGGGACTTTTATAGACCTTATAATATCAAATTCTATGAAACAGTCGGGCAGGACTTCAGGTGGGAATAAGCGTCTGGGAGCAGAGCCGTGGTGACGTGAGGCTGCAGTCTTCCATGAAGGGGGCCCAGAGGGGCTGGCACCAGGACCCCCCCGGCCAGCCCGTCCTGCCCAGAATCTGTGAGCAGAGGCAGGCAAGGGGCTTTCCCGACCCTCGGGAGGCTGGGATGCTCCAGTGCAAGCCGAGACAGGGGAAGACACAGAGTCCTGCCGCAGCCACGAGGGATGAGTGCCTGGCAGGCACTGGTCATCGCGGCAGGTCAGTGGTGCTGTGGCTCGCTCCGTGGGGTCCCATTTGCTTTTACTGCCATGCGGTCCCTGGGGCCACGGTGATGGCCCTGTCTTGCAGCCCATTTGCAGGCTGCGCCCAGGCACATCCTTCCTCTGTGTCTCAAAGCAAACCGGTGCTCCCGGACACCCTCTGACTGCGAGCAGCGGCCGTGGGGCTGTCCCTGCAGGGCCACATCCCGCCACAGTGCTGGGGTGGGCAGAGCTCTGGATGCTCTGCTTTGCCTTTCATCACTTAAGCACAGCGTGTAACCATGAGGACAGTGAGATGTATCTGCTTGAAAAAGAAGTCTATGAAAAATGTTGTACCAATATTTTGTCCTGTGAATAAAGCACAGAATCCTGCTGTTACGGGTACTTTAGTGGCACTAGTTTCCTTGTTCAGCATGTGATCCCTTTGTGTAAATAAAAGCGGCTACCACTGGTCCGTATGCATGGGCTTTTCTTAGGGCAAGGCTGGGCAGCCCCGTGCTGCACCGCTGCCCGTGCAGTGCTGCCGAGGGCCATGCAAAGCCCCACTGCAGCCACGGGTCAGGCGAGGTGGCAGGCATGGGGCTTGGGGCAGGACAGCCTGGCATGGCGAGGAGGGGACCTGTGGCACAGCCCTTCACAGAGGTAGCGGCACCGCTCAGGAGTGGCAGAGGACCCCAGGGTTAATGCTGCCTCCTGCCAGGGGCCAGGGGCGGACGCTGCATTAGACGTAAGCAGCAGTAATTTATGGTTGAACTTAATGGGCTGTTCTACAGGAGCCCACAATTACACTGAAATGTCAAGTGCTGCACACTTTGCTAGATGGCTCCCCCAGCCTGTGCACACCTCCCGTTGCATTAGTCATGGTTGTCCTTTGATTTACCTCCCCAGTGGCTGCAGCCGGCCCCGGTGGAGGTGCTGCACCATGGGCAGGCTCTGCAGGCAGCCCCTCCTGCCTTGCCTCAGCTGCACGAAGCACAGCAGCAGATGCAGCACCTGCAGCCAGGCACTGGGGATGTGCTGCAAGGTGCACGTGCCCTGGGCAGCTCCTACACCGTCTCACCGAGCCACAACAGGACCGTGCCAGCCGGGAGCTGGGAGCTGCCGTAGCTTCTCCAAGCAGGGCTGGAGCAGAGCCCCCCATCCCTCCCTGATGCACCCCAGCGCTGCTCCCTGCGGGCGCACCCTCAGCACCAGCCCAGCCACTGGTCCCCAAACCCAGCCAATCTCTGCAACACTGCAGTGTCTGGCAGCGTGTAGGTGGGCGCCCCTCACCCCAGCCAGGTCAGCCCCATCGCTGCCCCTCCTGCAAGCATCTCTCCCCACACCTCGCTGAGCTGATCCCGGGACCAGCCGCCCTCTGACTGCTGGCACGTTCGGGGACGGGGAATTCTCCCAGCTCAGCATTCTGCCTGGAGCTGAGATTGATGGGCTGCATCCTCGGGTGCTCGGAGCCGGGTGCAGCATCACTGTGCTCCTGGCTCAGTGCTGCTGTGCTCCCAGCTCAGCACATGGCGAGCAGCCGGGGGAGTCGGGGACCCAGTCAGCTCCCACAGGGCTCGGCCACGGGGATGAGCTGCTGATCACCATGCTGGCACGGCCAGGCAGCGTGGGGTCCCAGCCTGCCAGGGGAGTGCCTGCTCTGTGGATGCACACACGTAGCTCCATCCCATCCTGCAGCAATCCATCTTACAAACCTGTGAGCAGGCCCTGTAATGAGCACCACTGTTCATGAATATCAATAACGGCTCTTGTTGGAGTGGTGTTATTTGCCTTTCCGAGTGCTGGACTGTTTGAATCATCTATTGATTTTCGTAGTAAATCTCAGGCATTTCTGTCAAAGGTTGCAATTTACCACTAGCATCTAAATCTCAGCCCAAGCCTTCAGCCTCTCCCCCATGCCTGTACAAACAAGTGTCGGTGCCGTTCTGCAGCCAGGCTGTCCCCAGGGCAGGGAGCAGCCCAGGAGCGGCAGGACGGGCTGGGAGGCTCCCACCGCATTTGCCAGCGCAGCGTGGGTGCCATGGCAGGGCCAGTGCTTCAGGCACTGATGGCTGTTAGGTCCCCATGTGCTCGGTGGCAGAACAGCCCAGGGTATGACAGGCCAGTGACAAAACCCCCTTCCCAGGCCCCCTCCACCCGCTGCCAGCATGGAGCTGGGCACAGCAAGGGCGATTCCTGGCCAGCCCCGCTCAGACTCATCCTCCGGTCGCAGCGGGGCCACAGGAAAAGTGCCTGGGTAGAGCGGCAAAGGGGGGGGTGTCCTCCCAGGGTGGCCGTGATCCAGCAGGGCATGGTGTCACCCCGTGGTGTGGTGGACACAGGCACCCCCAGAGCTGGTGAGTCACAGAGGCAGGCTTATGGACACATTTCACTCTGAAACCTGTGCTTTCTGCTGGGGCTGCACAAGGCAAACGCAGAATGGAGGGATCAGCCTGAGCCCAGCCTGAGCAGCCGCTTGGCTCCAGGCACCTTGGGGACATGCTGGTGCAGGGTCTGTGACAAATGCCCAGGAAAGGGCACACGTCTGGGCAGGACCAGGGGTTCAGTTTGGGACAAGGCTGCTTCCCCTGCCTCGCACTCCAGTGTCCCTGCATGCACCACAGGCTTCCCTGGAGAGGGGTCAGCTGTGGGGCTGCTGGAGACCCCAGGCAATTTGTCGATGTGTCTGGAGCCCCATGCCAGCAGGACCAGGGCACAGGTGACTGTGGGGAGCCACGGCCCCAGACACCCTCTGTCCTCTGGCACAGGGCTGGGGGATGCTTTGGAGTGATGCACAGTGGCCGTGTGGGGATGCAATACAACCACGGACCAGTTTAAGAGGCCTTACTGGAAGTGATTACTGTCCGGCAAGCTCTAATAGGAAAAAATTGGAGGTAATTAATGGACATCTAATAGAGCCCTATCTGCACTCCAATTTTGGAGCAGCAGCCACAGGAGCTGTGGGGGGACGCAGCAGTGGGGGGACGCAGCTGTGAGGGTACCCAGAGCCAGCTGTGGGCAGGCAGAGGGAGAGTAGGGGATTAACAGCTGTCTACAGGAAGATGGAATGTTTTCTTGTATGATTTTTCCTTTAAAGAAGAAAAACATTCACAGCGAGACTCACAAATCCCAGCCTCGCAGTAGAAAAGCCATTTCCAATCCACTCCAAGGAGGCAGAAGGTGCCGGGTTAGATTGATCCCCCTGACAATACTGTATTAGTGGGAAATTAGAGCTGGAGCCTGAGGAAACCACCGCAATATCAAACAATTACTTTACATTTGTCCTTACAAATGGAAGGAGCAGAAATGTGCTTAAATCAAGTATTAGGTTTCCAAAGGGTAAGCAAATGAGGGCTCAGAAAGGGCTGTACTGAAAATGCTTATCACATTAGGAGTTCTTAAAACGCAGCTTAAAAAGCCTCGGAGTAGACTATCTGCATTCTGAAGAGGTGGGGGTGGGGTTTGGTAAGGATGTGGAGCGATGCTGGTTTGGTGACGCTGACGCCAAGCACAGGGGCTGCCAGAGGCAGCTGCCCCGCTTGGCCAGCCTGGGTCCTCCCCACTGTGAATGCCCCCAGCGTGGGGGACGTGGCGGGCCAGAGCCCCTGCTCCAGCCACAAGAGCCAGCTCAGGGGCCCAGGGCCCCCAAAACGCCTCTTGCTGGCTCCTACAAGCCACACACCATCCCTGCCTTGCTGCCTCAGCCTCCCCGCAGGCAGGGGCTGTGCAGCCCCTGGGTGGGCAGTGGCGCCAGGGGAGCAGCCCAGGCAGAGCCGTCAGGCAGGGCTGTGGTGCTGCCCTCGCTCACAGAACAGTCACTCACAACCACACTGCAAAGAAGCAACACATCTGCTGAGCAGGGGTCCCGCGCCAGCCACCGCTCCCCGAGCACAGAGGCTCTCGGTGACCACCATAATGCATCACTGGCCTCCTCTACTGAGAGCTCCGAAATGTCAGTAGGTCCCACCAGATGCAACGATGCGATTTCAAGTAGACCGGCTTAGCTGGACTAATCCCCTCCCAGTGGCTAAATCTGCTCAGGGCTTTGGCTTCGCGAGTGCTGTGAGATCTGGCCAAGGCACGCAGGGCTGTGGTCAGGGGGGAGAGCCGTTGAGTGCAAGGGCGGGACTGGCTCAAGGTCCAGCCATGGTGTGTTTGGCAACACCTAAACCAGAGGATGGTTTCCAGCTGCCCAGGGAGGGGTCTTTGGTGCAGCCTCCCCAGCCAGGCAGGGATTAGCAGTGGTGCTCAGCATGCAGGGATTGCCACCATCACCTGTGGGGAGAAGGAGGGTCCTAGTGCAGGGCCGTGCATGCATCCCCGGAGGAGCAGGGATGCCAAGGGATGTGTGTTGGGGTCTTCCATCGCAGCCGTCAGTGACTGTTTGTGTCCACTCACAAAACGCTCCGTATGGCCCTGGGCAGGAGTGAGACCCACAGTGCAATCACAGGGAATTGGCTTTGTGAGGTGTGTCCTGCGTTATCCAGCTGCCGCCCCAAACGGCTCCTACACCATTAAACAGCTGTAACAGTCAGGAGGAAAACGCTTTCTTAAGTGCTAACTTTATAAGCCAGCACATAAATTGTAACAACCGCTGTATAATTTTTACTGGGCTGGAAAGTATGCGACTTAAAGCAACTATTTCTTCGTAAAGGGTGATGGAGAGCCTTGCTAGAGCATACTGCAAAGCCTTGATGAAAGTGTCCAAAGACAGGAGGAAAAGGGGACCTTTTGCTGACCTGATTAACATGCGTGCCAAGTTCAATGTGTTGAACCCAGCTCGCCCGTGGATGAGGGCTGGGCTGCAGTAACAAGATGCCAGAACTGGAGCTGAGCACGCAGGAACACAGCGCTGCCCTGCAGCCACCATGCTGGCAAAGGGGCTTGAGCTATGCATCACCTGCATGAACCCCCCGTGAGCCGTGGGCAGAATGTGGTGCAGAGGGACCATCCCAAACCCAAAGCTCTCCCTCCCGGGGGAAAGCCCCAGCCTGCACATCTGGCAGGAGCACTTGGCATGCCTGGGAAGCTGTCGTGGGTTGCACACCACAGCTTGCATGCGGCGAGCAAACCCCTCACACGCTTGCTCCTCCTGTGGGCACAGGCAAGGCACCTGAGGAGCTGCAGCCACCGGGTGCTGTGGGATATGGAGACTGGGCTCCACACCCAGACAGCAGTGGGACCCCAAAACTGGGAGTGGCAGAGGGGCTCTGGTGTGGCCAGGGACCCCGGGATTTCTGATTGCCCTCCCCAGCAGAGTCACAGCGGAGCATGAGGGGGCTGCATACCAGCTGTGCCCACACAAAGCAAGCCTGCAGCCGCCATGGGGTGACCCACGAGATTCACACTCCACCAGCGAAGCCAGTAGCACAGGCACAGGGTGCTGGCTATGCCAGGAGGTGCCAAGAGACAGCTGCCGCCGATCGGCAGGAGGCTGCATGTGACCGTGCAAAGCTGTCCCTGGTGCAGCACATCCTGCGGCCCCGGCTGCCCCAGTGGCATGGCCACAGCCATTGCATGCACCATGTTTTGATCAGTTCACTCAGGCTTGAGCCCTGGAGACTAGCTGTTTAATATTTATCAGCTCATAAATACTTAAATATAACGAATGCAACTTAAGTGGTCCCTGATCCTGTTCATGCTGAAGAGCTCTTGAGACACATGGGGTCAAGGAAAACCTTCCCAGGGCCCATTTATATGGCTGTCAAGTGCCCTGCTCTGCCCCACAGAGAGCATAGCAGCTGGCACATCCCTGGGAGCTGTGGCACTGCTCCTGCCCAGCAGCAGCCTCTTATCCCCAAAACAGCCCTGAACACCCCCTCCCCAGTGGGACCATCCCAGGACCCCCAGACAGAGACATTAACTTTGACTTAGCACCTCCATTAGTTATTTACCCTCCCTGTCTCCTGATGAGGAGATCCTGCCCCCGGGCATGAGCTGCCCTGGGAGCACCGCAGTTATTCTTTATTAGCAGGGAACTGCCCGGCAGCCCCGGCCAGGAGGAGCTGGCTCACCGGTGTGCTCCCCACCAGCCAGCTCGAGCTGCAGTGCTGAACCATCATGTTAAATTAAGCCCAGGTATTTCAGTTGCACAAGGAGCATCATTCATTTCTCAGACTAAGGTGGGACCACAGCGCCATGAGCACCAAGAAAATTTGATTAACTTCTTATTAATTAATATGATTCAGTTTCACTCCTGGTTCCATGTTTATTGGCGGCAGCAGGGATGGGGAAGGCAAGCGAGGCCCTGGGAGCAGTGGATGAGGGCAGCCCTGCGGTAGGGGAGCCCCAGCCCTATCCCCATGCTGCAATGCTCAGGAGCTGGACCCCCGGCTGGTGTTGGCTGTTACAATCCCCCCGCCACGGCCATGCCTCTGCACCGAGCTACACACATTTCTAACACACCCTCTCCCTCCACCCAACATGGAACTGGGCAGCAAATAAATATGATCATTAACAGAAACCTCTAACCTCTTGGAAATGATTAATGCTCAGGAAGAGCTGGGATGCTGATATATTCAAGTACGTCAAGTTTCCTTCTATTATTTCATCAGGCTGCAGCAAGGGACAGGAACATGCTGTCAGCTGAACCCCTGGGCTCTGCCACCGCTGCCCAGGACAGGTACAGCTGCAGCGTCACCCAGCGATGCTGGCACCCACCCGCCTGGGCAGTGCAGAGACAGCGCAGACACAAAACACGGGCTGCCTGGGGTGCCAGCTCTGCACTACAGGCATCCCTCTGCAGCACGGGTCCCATGCACAGGCTCTGGGAGCTGCACCCCACTGCCCGTCCTCCCCTTCCCCAGTGGGAAACCTCCAGCCTCTCCCAGCAAAGCCGTCTCCACCAAGTTCCCAGAAACCACCAGCCTCTGACCCCTGAATCTGCTTTCTTTCCTCCAGGCCCTGCTGTCCTGCCCACAGGCACTCGGAGCAGGGCAGGCAGCTGCCCATGGGCACCGAGTCCCCTGCCTGCCCTGAGCACAAGGGGGGTGGCAAGCTGTGCAGAGGAGGAGCTGACGTCTGTCCCTGCAGCTGCTAGATGAGCTGCTGGTACCAGCCTGCCCGCCTGCTCTCCCAGTGACTTGCCACCACACACAGCTGATTAACACGTTTAATTTTCTTTGAAAGTTTTCCAAGCTCTTCTACAAGCTCTGCTCAGCGCTCCAGCGAACAGGAGCATGTAGAAATGAGAGGAGCTGATGGTATCAATACTGCACTGAAGTCCAGGCATCACTGCATAATTCATTACCTGACAGCTAATTAGTCGGCTGGTCCAATTAGGGTGACTTCTCTGCAGCCAGGGCTCAGGGCACAGGGAGGGGGGGGCTGACGCTTGCTGGCACACAGGCGGCCGTGCCGACGGTTCGCAGGGCCCACGAGGATGTCAGCTGCCACGTGAAAGTGTTGCCAACAGATGGTGGCAGGTGCCGTGCACAGCGATGGCTGTGAAAGCACCTGTCTAAAGCACTTTAGCACTGACTGAAGAACGATGCTCCTTACATCCCTGCAAGAACACTGATTCCTGCAGCAGCCCCAAGGGCCCCGACGGCACAGGGTGGTGTGAGTGCGGCCACAAACGTGGAGGGATGTGCTAGGCCCCCAGGGAAGGGGACATCTCACCAGGGCATGCAGGCAGTGTTGCCTGCTGGCGCAGAGCCCTGCTTGGCCAGGGGGTCGGTCTCCAGCTCGCCCGGCAGAGGGTGGCAGCAGCAGGCAGGCTGGCCACAGGATTGCTGCTGCTGGCCTGGGGCAGCCGCCAACTCCAAGGAGGGAAAGGAAAGTTGGTGCTGGGCTCACACCGTGTGGCACTGGGTCCCTGGACAGTCCTGAGCCGCTGCATGAGGCTAGGCCATGCCGGTGCCCACAGGGTCAGCACAGCTCCCTGCTAACCACAGCCAGCTCCTGCAGCGAGCACAGCCATGAGGACAGCAACCCTGGCTTCTGCACGCTCCAGTGGCTGGCGATAAGGATGGCTTAGGTATAAATATTTACCCAGTGACTGAATGGATTCAACTGAGTTCATTCCTATTAGAGGATCTGTTAGTAATTATCTGAATACGCGTTATTACCTGGGGACCTATAATCTGCCACAGTAATGAGTTCAAGTGGCTCATGTGGCATAATAAGCAGGAGAGGGAAGGTGGGAAGGGGCCCGCTGCCATCCGCAGCAAGGGCAGGGCAGGGCTCAAGGACAGCAGAGTCGCTCAGCTTCAGGGAACTGCTGCCGCAGCAGCACCATGGCCATGGGACACGAAGCTCCTGCTTCGCCTCCCCGAGCAGCGGTCAAGGGCAAGCCCTGGGCAGGGTCCAAGGGCAACTCACCGAGCTCGGAAAGGCAAAAAGAAGCTGAGCCATGAGTGAAATCGCTGTTTCCCCGGCCAGGCGTTGCTGCAAGGGACGCGCTGCAGGACACAGCCCTTGTGCCAGGCACAGGGTGAATCCTGGCTCCTTGGGGCAGCCCTGGGGGCCAGCTGGGCTCTGGCACCCCCGCAAAGCCAGGCTGTGGCTCAGTAGCATCATCCCGATCCCACTTGCCATATGGACTCACCCTACAAACTTGAATTGACTTCATGTGACTCAAATAAAATAATAAAATAAATAAAGAGTAGGATGCAAGGCAGAGAGCTTATTATCCTCCTGCAGCCAGTATTGATGTATCCCCACAGCTAGCAAGGGAGAAAATCCCCTTCTGGGAGACGTGTCCAGGATCTGTGTGCATTTGCAAAGTGCATGGTCCACACTGCCATTGCCATTTGGTGCACGTCCATCCCTGCACACTGCGGGGCATGGCAGCTCTGCTCTGCAGGATGGGAAAGTCTGCAAGCAGGCTGATGCCCTGAACGGCAACACAAGTGGAAAAGTGCCCAGGAGTGACTGAGATTAATTACTCTGCTGCTAATTCCATGAATGATCCAACCTGCCAGCTGAAGTGAAAGCCCACAATCCATCTCTCGTTATCACACACACCATTTTCCTCTCGCTGCCATGCCATGCTCTGGGAAGCCAGGCTGCCAGTGCCCGGGCTCACACCCCAGCTCCGTGGCTGGCTCCAGGGAGGATGAGGGGTTTGAGGCCCTGTTCAGCCTGGCTGAGGGTGACCCACATCCCCCAGGGCAGGGTAAGGCCTGGCTGAGCCCATAGCACACAGACACCTGCTTGCCCCTTGCTTGCAGGGTGCAGCCGTCCCCAGCTGCCTGCTCCCCCCACAGTGGTCCCGCCCTGGGCTCACAGCTGGCAAGGAGCTGGTGCGTTCAGGCAGGGAGAGCTGCAGCCCCTGCTTTGGGCAGCCTCGTTTGCTTGTTAATTGTTCAGCGCTGGAGAGACACAGTTTGGCAATGTGGCAAGTGGAAGCCGCAAGGCCTGAGGGGGTTCAGGAGGGGGTCCCACCGCAGACCTTGCCCTGGCCCGGGAGTCCCGCTCCCCTCGAGCGCTGCCTGTGGCACCCGCTGCACGGGGCAGCCCCAGGCCCTCGCTCAGCCTCTGCGGGGCTCGGGATGTCAGGGCTCGGGGGCTCTCAAGGAGGGACAGGGCAGAGGTGCCCATCCTTGCGGGAAAGGGCATCGCTGGTCTCGGGAGACAGGGGCTTCGGCCCGTACCTCTCCTCTTTATGCAGCTCCTACCCTTTCCCACCTTCCCTGAGTGCTGGCAGGTCCTGCTGGATTTGTGTATTTTAAATATATTTCTTTATATAAGAAATAATGATCCGAGACCAGCAGATAATCTCTGTCCCATCTCTGCCCACTGCAGTGCTGCCATGTGATATTGCTGTATTTAGTCACAGTGCTGTTATGAGAGCAATACAGTCATTAAGCTCTAATTTCTAAAACAAAGATAAAATTACATGATTAAGATCTAATTAAAGTCTAACTACCAGCACCATGAATCACTTCAGCACACAGTTTAATGGATGTCTTTTGAAGCCATCATGCATTTTGTTTCCTTCTGTGGCCAGTGATTTCCCTGCAGGGACTGGGTTTGCTCAGGCTGATGTTTGCTTTTGCTGTTCCTGCTTTGGCTGGGGACCACTAAAAATGTTCACAAGTGAGCGAGTAGCTCGAAAATCCATTTCTAACCAGACAGAAAATTTCATTTGACAAGCTCATTCAGATGTGTGACTCTGTAGAAATAAACGGAGCAGGGAGGGTTCCTCACACCAGTGCTGGCCCCCAGCCCCAGTCTGGGAGCATCATTTCAGCAATGCCATGTGCTTTGGTGCAATTAGCACGAACCGCCGGCACGCTGCATGCCTCTGTGCTGAGGTGCCTTGTGGTTGGAGCAGCACTAAGTGCCATTAAAACTCTCCTTGTTAGAAAAAAAAAGCAAACAAGAAAACCTCCCTCACAGCTCTCAGACTATTGACTCTAAGGGACAGCACTATAATAATTTTGATGGAGAGTATTGCCATTTTCCTTTTTCCCAGCAAAACATCGCCTGTTGATGTCCCAGAGCTGCCTCTGCCAGATCAACACAAGCATTTTAATGCCATCGCTCCTGTGGCTGCAGCCTGCCAAGGCAGAGATGCTGCCAAGAGCTGCCTCCCCTGGAACCAGCAGCCCTGCACCTGCCGGACATGCCACACCATCACCGCCCCGGCTCGGCCACAGCGCAGCACCAGGCCACGCATGGGCATGGGCTCTGCCAGCAGCACAGGACAATTCCCCCTCTGCGCCAGCCCAGCTCCGATGAGCCTATCCTAGAGACCCTGCCTGCTCCTGCTGCCTCCGCGGGGCTGGATGGTGCGCTGCCCACAGGCTCTGCAGGCTCTGCTTCCATCCCAAAAGGCAGCACCTGAAAAAACACTCCTTGTTTTTCAGAACCAGCCCTGCATTTATGCAGCTCTGCAGGGGAGACATCAGAGCCAGGTGGCTCCTGGCAGAGGCAGGGGTGTAGCCTGTCCCTGGTGATGGCAGGAGCTGAAAGCCCCTCCAGCTCCACCAACTTCACTGCCAACACCTGGGGACCTGCCCGCACCCTGGAAAGTGGGTCTGGCCCCAGACATGGGCAGTCCCTCTCCATCCCGGGGGTGCCAGGCTCCCACCCCAGCCTGCAGGCAGGCGGCTATCCTGCTACGAGCTGAGGCAGCTATGGCAGATTCCTCCGCGCTGTGTTGACCCTGGAGGATTAGGAGCAAGAAAATCTTATCTTGACATGAATCCAAGGAAGCCCGATGGGGAAGGCCTGGCAGAAGTGCACGTCTGCATCATTAATGCAACAGCCAGACCGCTGCTCGCCGCAGCTCAGCCACGGGACCAGCCGGAGGGATCATCCCACCTGTGGCCTCGCAGCCCCGCAGGAGCAGCCGGAGGCATGCCAGCGCAGCTGCCAAGCCAGTTACATCCCTCTGCCCAGCCAAGCACTGCGAAACCCGTCCCCACAGGCCCCTGCAGAGATTGTCATCATCTGGGGCAAGACGTACTGCACCTGGAAGCCGAGGTGGCAGCTGCCACCCTGCCTGTGGCAATCCCGGCACTGGAGAGGTGGGCAGCACAGCCCCTACAACACCAACCACTCAATGGATTAATTACATCCACAGGAAAGTTTAAGATTAAGATAGCCTGGTATTTCCCCTGGGGAGAGCACACAGTGAAATGACTTCTTCCCTGTTGCTCACATGTGTGGGATGGATAGAAAAGGGTGTTGGAGGGAATCAAGATAAAGAAAACTTATAGCCCCATTTAGGTTTGTTTCATTGCCTTTTTTTAGTAGAGGAATGCCTTGTTTTCCCTGTGATGACACATTAAGTGAACACTCATCCTCCTGAGGATAGCTGCAGCTGCAACAGGTATCTAACAAACTGCTAAATGGGAAAGAAGATTTCCATCATTAATCACACACTGTGAAATGAGGTAGCTCTCAAAGTTGCACCCCCATATAATTGTTAGTGGATACAAACAAGGAGCAGTAAGTCAGGGTAATGTTCCCCAGATGACTCAGCCAGCCAGAGGAGATAAAGGAATTGAAATTCAGGAGTGGTCCTGGTTTACACTGTCAGAGGGATGAACTTCCTTAAAATGCTCCTTACAACACAGTGGGGCTCAAAACCAGGTCATTCCTTTTAAGAACTGGACAAACGCACCCACCTGGCATTGTGAAATATGAAATACCGGCAAGACAAGTCTGGGAGGGCAGGCAGGTGCATGGTGCCCGCGGAGCCGCCGTAGGGGAACTCAGTGCTGGCGGCTCCGGCCAGAGCAAAGGGGTCGCAGTGAGCCTCTGGGTTGACTCTGCTTCCCCTGGGCCCTGGGGCTGTCACCGGTGTGCTCGGTGCCCCCAGGAGGGTGTCTGGCTGGGTGCTTTACCGGCATCAAGCGCAGGCGCTCACGTGCATTTCCAGCCACCACAGTTGCAGTGTGGAAGGTTACTGCCACCCAAAGCAGAACGGCTCACGCCATAATGATGATTATTTATAATGAGGAAACACCAAGGAGCAAGCAGAGTTAGGCTGTTCCCCAGCCAGCCAGCACAGTGGGCCCATGCTTTCAGGAGCGATTAGCAGCTTTGGGTGCTCAGCTTGAAACAGTTTCCAAGGGGCCTAATTTCTGGAGAGCACTCTCCAGAGAAACGGATTCAGGACACGCAAGCAGAGCCCCGGGAACTGGAGGCAATGGGGCAAAGTCACTGAAGGTGTGGGGAGAGCGTGGGGACAGGACCACACCGCTGCAGTTCCCAGGTGCTAGCAGGGTGCCTGAGATGCTGTGCAGAATGACAGCATCTCTTATTGCCAATAAAGCAGATCCAAAATAGTGTGAGACACCATTCTCAGTCTCCTGCCATTTCCCCCAGCCCAGCTCTGTCCCTGTCTGCGGTCACTCAGCTTTGCCAGAGCACCAGAGCCACCATAGCTCCTGTGCAGTGGCTCATTCACTGGAATTAGTGAAACCAGCAGTTAGAGCAACGTGAGCTGAAAGCAGAGAAATAAGAGGGGACAGATTGCCAATGCTCAGGGTGCATGTTACTGAGCCTATGATTAAGACATTTCATGCCTCCAAATAACAGGAGTGCGTGCACCGCCAGCCACGTCCCAGCAGCAGAAGTGCTGTCGGCTGCCCCAGGTCAGCCAGACTGCACCCAAAGCAGAGATCGCCCAGCGCTGTAAAGAGACGAACTGCAGAAACTGTGATGGAAAACATGGGGCTGTATTTTACAGGCTGCACAGAGGACCTGCACTTCAGGCTCTGTAGAATGAGCCCACAGCGCAGCCCTGGGCAGGAGACGTCAGTGCCTCTTGGTGGAAATCTCATTTTTCCGCTAGCTGCCTGGGCTAATCCACCTGCAGAGAGAGCCGAGGCACCAGCCCCATGCCAGCAGCCATGCCAGGCTCAGGTGAGTCCCGCTGCCACTTCTCCTGTAGATGGTGCGAGAGCTGGGGCAGGTCCCACTGTCTGCATGCGCCCCTCCAGCTGCGCCCACCAACACCCGCAGCGAACGCCTGCAGCTTTGCAGGGCGCTTGGGAGGGGCAGGAGGTGCCCTGCCAGGAGGGTGCCCCAGGGGCTCTCCCGGTGGTGAGTCCCGCTGGGACACTGCTCGCGGGCACAAACAAACAGCCAATGCCCCATCGCCTGCACCCGGCCTCGCCAGCCTCCAAGCACCACGGCCAGAGCGGTCTCTGTCCTAGAGGGAAATTAGATTGGATGAGACGATTTGTTCGTGACAGATCCGTGTTGGCTGTTTCTCCTCTCCTTGTTTACTCCTAGGTGCTCACAAGAGGTTTCCTTGTTTGTCAGCTTGGCTGCAGTTCCTGGAAACACCCTGCGACTGCCAGCAGAGCAGTTGGTCCCCAACACTGCAGCTCCTGCCCTTGCTGCTCGTTAACGGTGGACTCCTTCGTCCCCGTCACCTGGAAGTGAGGGCTCACAGGGCCATTAATGAGCTTCTGGCTGCTCCAGCTACTTGCTTAAATCAATTTGGTCCAGCCTGCTTGAAAACATGCAGTTTAGCTGCATAGTCCAATCTGGCCTTTTCCCATCTCCTTGGGCTCTTACCCTGTGGCAGGGCTGGTATGATCAGTGTCTGTCTGTGAGTGTGTGTAAGCGTGAGCGGTGCTACACTGCATGTGACCAGCATTGGTGGTGGTGGTTCTCCTGGTTGCAGGCAACTGGTTTTGGGTAGTTACGGAGAGCATGGGTGGGGGTTTACACCTGGCAAAGCCAGGAGGACACCAACTGGCACTGGATTGATGAGGGGAAAGGAAGGGAAGAGCATTGGCATGGGAAGCGCGGCGCAGAGGATGCTGTGGGACAGCCACAGGACTGCGCTGGCACCGGCACCCGGCACCCCTCCCTGCCGGCTCCAGCGCGACATAGCTCACCTCCACACCAGGATGGGGGCTGCTGGGGGCAAACTTCAAAAGGGGGAGAAAATGCTGTTTCTCTGAGTTAATATTCCCTGGTGGATCTTGTTCTCCTCATTATTCTGGTCGTTACTTAAGCAACAGCCGCTCGTCACTTGTGGTTCAGCAGCTGAGGGAAGGGCTGAGTGCAAGAGGCTAATTTATTTTCTTTTAGTGCTTCTCATCCATGGCAGCCCCTGGCTGCTCCTCACCACTGGTAACCAACTGGAGGCATTTCAGATATTTCTAATGTATGACAGCAACTGGGAAACAGAAATTACCCTCTCTGAAATAATTCCTGAGACAGATTTCTTTTGGCACTTTGCAATAGATACGCAGAGGAGACGCGGGCTGCATGTACTAGCTTGCCTTTCCTGAGCAATTTATTAGCCCCACCATCTGTTTAAGACCTTGTTTCTTTCCCCCAGATAAACGTACCTCATCAGCAGAAATGGCATCTGCAGATACATGGAGAAGCAGAGGAGACAGCAAGGGCCTCTCCTGCTTTGCCATGCTGCGTGGTGCACCAGCCCGCTGGGATCTTTTGCCACGCAGGGCTTTGCAGAGCCAGGCTCCAGCCTCATTGGTGCTCGAATGGTGCTGGGGTAGCGTGGCGGCCCCACACAGCCCCACGGGAAGGACTGACAGGTCCCTGTCTGTGCCATCCTGCTCCCACCCTGGACCTGCCTCCGTTCGCTGAGCAGGGTCCTGCCCTGGAGCCCCAGCCCTGCAGCAGGGCACCGGGTGAGTGGGGCGGTGGGGCTCGGCTCCTCTCCTGCCCCAGCTCGTCCTGCCCAGCCGGCTCCCTGGCTCCATCAGTGAGGAGCCACCAGCATCATCTCACGTGCTGGGTCCCCACCAAGATCCGGAGCAGGAGACAAACGATCTGCTTAGGATGCGCTGCCTGCACTCTGCTTGCTCAGCCCAAATGAAATTAAAATATTGACAGAAACAATTTCCAGGGGGAAATTGGAAAAGTTAGCGGAGGTGCCAAAGCCGTGCAGCTCCTGCTGGGCGCTCAGCAGTCACCAGCCTGGCTGCCCGTCATCTTCCTGGGGAGTGTGCCTGTCATCTTCCAGCTGCTGCGGCCGAGCAGCCCTGGTGGGTGGCTGGGCAGGAGGCGGCGAGTCGCTCCAGCCGTGACATGCTGCCTGCACCACGGGAGCGCGTCACTTCAGACAGGGCAGGCCCAGCACTCGGTGCTGCTTTATTGCACTTTATTTAAGTCAGCCAGGGAAAGAGGAGCTGGGCCATTACCCACCGCACACCCAAACACTGCTCCGGGCTCCCTGTGCTATCCTGCGCAGACACCAGAGACCTGGGGCACTGCTGGTCCCAGTGTACTGACCCGTTACTGCCCCAGGCCACTGTGCAGATCTGAACATGCCCCAGCCATTGCACCCCATAGCATGCATGTCCCCCCCGACACTGCACCATGCCAGCAGCCCCGTCCTGGCAGACAGCATCGTGCAGCAGCGTGCAAACCCGCTCCTCTGCTCTCGCTCCAGCCTCCTGGAAGCTGGCGGGACCTGTCACCTCCAGACATGAGAGCCCAGGGCAGTGCAAGGGAAGCGGGTACATGGACAGGCAGCAAGATGGTTAGCCAGCAAGAGACTGAAAAACAGAAAGAAATTGTGCTGGAATAGCCCCACAATTGAGCCAGGGAGAGCACGAGCCCCACAGCATGGTGGAGTGCTTACAGGACAAGGCAGGGCGACAGCAAGGGTCTGCCTTGCCAGTTGAGCTGCTGGAGCTGGGGGGATTGCAAAGAGCACCCCAAATGCAGCACTCTTAGCACAGTCTTCCTCTCCTGCTGGAGGTGCAGATCCTGGCAGAGGAGCCCCAGCAGCACCATGATGCCTGCGGCAGCCTGCCAGCAATGCTGCTGGGACAGGAGCTGCCAGGAGTGCACCAGCCGGCACCTCCAGCAAAGTCCCCGCTGCTCAGCGAGCTGCTCACAGTGGCCACTCAGCGTTTCATGACAGCTCTTGTCGGCCCTGGGTGGGCTCTGACTTGCCAGAGCTGATCCAAAACAACAGACCTGCAGGAGATCAAGCCAGATGCAATAAAATTTTCATTACTGGTGTGTTTGAAAAGCTGTTGTACTATTTTAGACAAGAAAGGCAATCAGTCATGGCTTACTAATGCACCCTAATGGGGTTCTTTACACATGAAGGACACGTGGGGTCTGCAATGTGTACTGGGGGCTGAGCAGCCCCGGCAGAGCATGCATGGGGCAGTGCAGCCCCACCACGGCACAGCCGGAGCCCTGCCCTGGCACAGCCCTGCCTGCTCAGCCCTCCCAGCAAGTGCATCTGTGCCGGCTGGCCTCGGCCCCTCAGGATGCAGGGAGGGATGTGGGGAGGGACGGCTCTTGGCAGTGCACACTCGTGTGTCCCCACTGCTCTCCTGCCCTTGGCTGCTTACTCTCCCCCAGGCGCTCTGGTGCAGGGTGTAATTTGTACTTGTCTGCCAGTATGATGTGGAATCATTGGATTTTAAGAAAAAAGTGGTATTTAAAAAGCAGCAATGAAGGACTTTAGCAGGTCCTGTGTTCTCACAAGCAGGGGTCTAGGTGGCCCCTAGCATGCTTTCAGCGGTTACCAGCTGCAGAGCACCATGCCTGTGCCCACACACGGCTCCAGAAGCATGGCAGCCGACGCAGCAAACGGCCATGAGTGTGGGGCTGCGCAGTCCTCCAGCACCTGGCACGGTGGGTGGCAGACTGCATGTCCTAAAACTGCCTGAAAACTCCCAGAGGAGGAACCAAGTCCAGAGAGCAAACATCGTGAGCGGGGCGGGAGTCAGCTGCCCCCAGCCACAGTGCATCCTAAGCAAGCCCAGCCGCGGTGCCCACTCGGCAGCACCAGTGACTGCTCAGAGCTCAGCAGCATCCATGGCTTCCATGGAAAGAGGATCTGACGCTGCAGCACAGGGGCTGTGGGCACAAGGCCCTGCCCAGGGCTCTGGGTGCTGCAGACAACAGCAACCCGGGCAGAGCACAGCTTCCAGTCAGGTGCCTAATGAGCCAGGGACCTCTCCCTTCACCTTGAAATAGGCACTGAAGTGGTGAGGAGGGATGAGACAAGAGCTGCATAAATCTATCTGCTGCTAGAGCTCTGATAAAAGGGAATATGGTGGTTAATTAAATCCATTCATAATCAGATGGATTTGGGTTTTACTTTGGGCACAGTTTCCGCTGCTTTTGCCACACTCAGAATCATCTTCACGTAACAGTTTGTGAAAATAAAGCAAACTTGACATTTTCTGCAGGCGCGTTTTCCCCAGACAGCCAGTGCGTAACTTCAGGGCAGGCAGCACACACACCCCCGTGCAAGCTGGGCAATTTACTGCCCCAGAGCAGCGCGAATATTACTCACTTCTCTCCTCCGTTCACACTGCTACAGCACCGAGTGCCAGTGCCCCGCGGCACCATGGCATCGCAGCACCGCACACCAGTGCTCCTGAGACCCCAGCCAGGATGGGGCCGCTACCACCACCACCCAGCTGCAAAACGGCAACAGCAGCAATATTCCCTCCTGCATTCTTCAGCCTCATTTTCTAATCCACTTTCCACCAGCTTTTTAACCAGGGCATCGTGTCACTGAGTGAAACACTGTCCAGAGCCTGTTATTTCTGTGCCAATGCCTCCATCAACCAAACTCGTAATCTCATCACAGGATGAAATCAGGTTGGTTTGACAGGACCTACTTCTTTTCAACCATGTTGATAGGCATGAATTTATATTCCCAGGCTCTAATTCTCCCATTAATTGCATCTTGCATTGGTTTTTCCACCCGTTTGCCCAGGATTAATGTCAGGCTAATTGGACGTAGCTGTCCAAGCCATCTCATTCACTCACTCTGCTCTCTCTTGGTACAACGCATTCTCCTCCCACCCAACACTATTTTCTTGCTCTTCAGGATCAACAGGGAAGCTCCAAGGGCAGATGCTTCTGGCTCCAGTTTAAATCCATTTCTCCCCAAAAGCCCCTTGTGCAGGTCTCGGGGCCAGGCTGCCGCAGGAGCCTGCTGTAGCACCCGGCACTGGCACCGCGTGGTGTGCTCACTGCACACCCAGCACCCACCGCTGCTGCTCACCCATCTCAGCCTGGTTCACTGAGCACAGCTCCGGACGTGTCCTTGCACGTTTCCCTTCATTCTCACCACCAGCTGTGCAGGTTTCAGCTTCTGGAGGCCTCATTTCCCATTTTCTCGCTGCAAACACAAGAAACAACGATTCTCATCTTTTATTGGCAATAGAAATCTCCCAATTTTGTTTGGGTTGGAAAAGAGGGAGGTCACGCTGCTGCCTGACTAACGCCAGCCCTGCAGCCCCATTTCCAATGAGAGGCAGCAAGGGTGGCTCAGGCCAGAGGCTGAGGCTGGAGGAGGCCACGGAGGTACAGGGTCTGCTCAGGCTCTGCCAGCACTGCTGGTAACTCTGCGCCACTCGGGACGGCTCCGAGAAGCTGCCTGCAGGCAGGCTGGGGAACTCAGCATCCACACCTGATGTGTCCCTGGCGTGCAGCAGAGCAGGAGGTGATGCTGCCAGAGTGCGATGCTGCAAGCTTGCAAGACAGGGCAGGGGAGGAGGGGACGCCCAGTACCCATGGCCACGGCTGATCAACCATCCTCTGTAGAAATCCCCTGAGACCACAGGCCCTCCACGGAGGGCGCACAGCTGGTGCGGGGCACGGCTGCTCTGCATGGGGCTACCCTGGACTCACCCACACGGGACTGCCACAAGGGCAGCAGTGTCCCCCACGGCACAACCGGCAGGCTGCACCCTGGAGGTCTTGCGGAGCTGGTGCTTTGCTTCTGCCTTTTTTCCCCCTTAAAATCTTTTTCTTGAGCATTTAATAGGTAAATTGCATATTGCAGATTCATTTTTAAAAACAGTTTTAATGAAGGTGCTCCACTGCATGTGTATCTGCATGTGTCATCCATCCAGGCTCACACCATATAAATCACCACTACTTGTGCAAAAGCTAATTAAGGGTAATCATGAAAACCTCATTAGTCCTCATTTACATAACATACACAGAGAAATTTCCTAACCTTTAATCCTGGCCGTCACAATCCATTTAGATATCTCCTGTATGTTTAATTCAAAGGCAGAAGCACAGCCCCATCTCCTCTGTGCACGCTGCCCCCAGAGCTCTGCTCTCGGCCGCCGTGAGCCTGGGAGAAGATGGGCCCAACTGCTTCAAACGTGGCTGAAACAGGTCTGGGTCAGCCCACGCTGACCTGCATGGCGGGGTGAGCATGCCCTGCATCACAGGCAAGCACGAGCACGTCCTGTGTGCTGGGGAGAGCACATCTGCATCGCGATGTCAGCATGTCCTGCCTGCCCCAAGCATGTCCTGCCTGCCCTGTGTTGCAGGCAAGCATGTCCTGCAGTTCCCAGGACCTGGCCCTGCCCTGGCATCCCCTTGCCCCAGAAGTGCCTGTCACCCTATGCTTCTGCTGGTGCTGGTCGCTGGCACCAGGCACCCGCACCCCAGCCTTTACCACCCCCGCCTGGCACGGGGCTCTGCCCCCCAACCCGACAGCAAGCGGCGCTCACTGCACAGCTGCAGGAGCAGCAACGCCAGAGAGGAAAGAAAAAAAAACTAAGCCCTGGGGAAAACAAAGTTCCACTTCTCTGCACAGCTCTGTCATCTTCAGCACCAGCCTCGCCATTGCCGTGAGGATCATCTTACTAACAAGCGTTTATGGCAGCACCGGGGCTCGGCACAGCAGCTGGTGAAGGTGATGGTCACACTGCAAGGTCCCCATGAGCCGCCACGTGCCACGACAGCTTCCACCCCCTCCCCGGCAGAGTCCCGGTCTCCTACGCGCCTGGTACAAAAATGCAGCTCAATTAGGACCCATCGTGCCATAAAAATATTGGAACATTAAATGTATTAGATAAAACTCCTTGTGCTATTAAAGCAGATCACGTCCTGGAAATCTAAGTAGTAAGCTGTGCAATTTCACCCTGCGATAGGACTGGATTAAGTTCTTCCCACAAAAGCCTCTTATTGTACGAAAAAGACCATTAGCAACCTATGAAATCAATAGAAAACACAGCCCTGGTGCTGTAAAACACCAGAATTAGCCGCAGTGCCAGCAATAGCACCAATTAGGCTGGGCCCTCTTTTGCAAGCTCTCACAGGAAAGAGCTTTGCTGAAATCAGAGGATTTGTTGCAGCCCCGCTGCCGCGGCTGGGGGCTGGCCGGCAGGAATGAGCCATGAGCCTGGAGAGCTCTTCCCGGCGGGGGCGTGCAGCCTCCCGGCATGCGGGGCAGTGGCGCGGGCAGCGGGGGCTGCTGGGCACGTGTCAGGGTGATGGGGCAAGCAGCAGGAGCTGGCGGATGGAAGCCTACAAGACCGAGAAGCCCTTCTCATCCTTCTCCTGACGGTCTTCGGGGCTGTTCAGATTTTTTTGCTGTGAATTGCGCTGGGAGCTTTTACCCTCAGCCCCTCAGACTCCCACCTGCAAACAGCCACCGCCACTCCAAAGCCCTCTGCTCCAGAAGCCAAGCTGGTTTCCCCGGGACCCCTGGGGCCATCGCAGGAGGACCCCATGGCGTTAGCCAGCGGCAGAGTGGTAGCTGCACCAATGCTGTCAGGTTATCGCCAGTGCCCTGCCTGCCCTGCTGGGCCCTGGCATAAGTGCGGTGAGCCATGTCGAGTCCCTGCTGCTATTACCTTCCAAAGACATTGGGTTTATTTTTCAGTGGCTCAGTCTTGGGCAGAATTGGATGAAATGCATTAAAGCAACACAGAATGTTGCAAACCTCATGAAAATATATTTGCAAAATGGAATTCCCCTCAATTTCTGCAAAGTAGCGTCATTTGCTGTGATTCCCAAACTCAGTGAGCATGGAAACCAGTGTGGTGGGGACAGACATTATTCTGGTGAGCAGCTCCCACCTTCCCTCTCATCCCTGCAGCTCTGCAAATCCCACTCGGCTCCTGATCCTGAGCCCATGTGCCCAGGGAGCTGCCCTGGGGAAGCCACCCAAGAGCAGGCTGCGGCTGTCCTTCAGCCACAGCCAAGGCGGCGCTGCCAGGCAGAGGCACGCTGCAAGCGGCTGCAGCCCAGGGCAGGCGCTGGAGTCCAGGGGGATGAGAGGATGCCCCAAGAGGGGACTTTGCCCCAGCTGAGCCTCACAGCACTGGGGTGGCGGGGGGATCCCGGCTGGGGTCCGGGCTGGGAGGGCCTCACAGCGAGGAGGGGAGCAGGACCAGGAGTGTCACCTCGGCTCAGAGCTGTCCCCAGCCGCGAGCATGATGGGGACGTGCCAGCCCCTGGTCCAGCTGCGCATCCTCCAGGGCTGCCCAAGGACTCACGCGTCTCCTGGCAAACGCGGCCCCACCGGCACTGACAGGCACAGCAGCATCGGCTGGCTGGAGACCAGGGGTGTGCTCGGGAACATGGCCCCCTCTCAGCCGCGGCCTCTGCCCGACAGATGCCCCGGCCACCCCCGGGCAGCCGGCGGAGGGAGCACTCGACCGCCAGAGCTGGTCCCACCACTCCTGGCATGAAGCACAGCCAAACCTGTGAGCAGCGGCAGAGACGATTGGACCGTCACATCGGATTAGCTCCTCTGCTCCTCAGACTGACATCTAAGACTATTTGTAATTAGGATTAAAAGATGAAGCAAGAGAAGAAACAGAATTGAAAATGGGCTTTCTGTAATTAAGAGCACTGCTTTCACTGCCGTCACAGGGCCAGCTGGGGCTGGGGCTGGTCCCTGCCGGTGCCCATGCGCGGCTCCGTCAGAGTAACCGGGGCTGGCAGGAGGAGGAGACCCCTCGCCAACTGCGCTCAGAGCCTCCAGCTCTGGTGACAAGTATTTAAATATTAAACAAGCCCTTAAAGTGAATGAGAGGCTCGAAGCTGAATCATCACAGAAAGTAATATGCTGTGAAGGAGGGAACAAGAGGACAATCGTGCGAGCAGCTCTTTGCGGGAGACACATCTTGGAGCAGCCGGCGCGAAGACTCCCGCTCTCGAGAATGCACAAACCCACCGGGCTCTGCCAGCATGTTTACACAGCAGTAATTTAATAGAAACCAATCATGCAAAACAGACACAGTATGAGTTTGGGGATTCATTTCCATATATTACACTGTTCTTTATTGTATTCCCAGCTCCAGCCTGAACAGCAGCAGCAGCCAGAGAAAGCGACAGGCTGGCAGAAAGAGCTGATGCCCAAGCCGGCTCCAGCCCCAGCAAGCGGCGAGACATTCCTGCTCGCTGGCTTAGGGGGCCATAAGTTCCCCAGAAAGCATCATCACCCTGCTGGGGCCTCCCAAAGTCATCATTCACCTGCACTGGGTGGGCCGGGGGGAGCTATGCTGGGGGGAAGGGGCCAGCAGCACCCAGTCTCAGCCCTTGCTCCCTGCACGGCCGGCATCTCCCACCGCTCAGCCCCACCGGCATCGGTGCCTGCGGTGTCCTGCTGGGCAGAGCTGCCCCTAGGGTCCCTGCCAGCATGAGCAAAGGCTTTCGCAGCAGCTCCCGAAAACCTCCTGCCAGTTCAGGAGATGGCCTTGGAGAGGGATAAAGATTTCAAGCTGAGGCTAACTGAAGGCTACGAAATACTCCTTGTGATTCACCGCTGGCATGGAAGAAACAACAGCCCTGTGTGCCATGCCGCCTTCCAACAGGGTCACACATCACACCGGGATTGTGACAGACCCCACACAGAGAGGAGAGCCTGTCCTACAGGAAGAAAAATCCCCCTGTGGCCACCGTGCATCCCCAGCCTTTTACCGGCTATCCTGGGAACGTTGTGCACCGGCCTCACACCAAACTCTTTGCATTTACTCCCCCTCACTTTCCACGGCCCATAGCCTCACCTGGCCCTCTCTTCCTGCAGCACCTCTTGGGCAATAGCCATTGCCCCCAGGGCCAGTACTTCTAAGTGAAGGCTAATGGAAAGGCTCTTCAGCCATCACCGCACTGGAAGCCCTGGGTGTCGAGTAGCCCGGCAGGGACGCAGGCAGCGGGGGAGAGCTGGGTCCCGCTGGTGCACAGGTACGATAGCACAGCATAGCTGCACAGGGCAGCCTGTGCGAGCACAGCACGATGCCAAGGTGGGCAGACCATCCTGTTGGCTTGCTCCAGGCACCCATCACTGTGGTGTCGGTCCTAGGCAGCAGCACTTTGCCAACCTCTGCCCTGCAGTGCCTGCACTGTGGGTGCCGGTGCAGAGTAGCAGGACCATGAGCCGCAGGGGCATCGTGCACCCCAACAGCTCCTGTCGCTCAGCAAACACCGCTGCCCCACACGGCAGCCTTGCAGCAGCAGCAGGGAGAGGTTTCCTCATCTCTGGGCAACAGGCAGGACCTCACACAACTCCTCGTCCCTGGCCGCACCTCCGCTCAGCAGCCCTTTGCCCCCCCAAGTAATTGCTGTGCACGTACCCTAATAGCGCAGTCAAAGGGCTCAGCTGGAAGGCAGCAGTCCGACATGAAAAGCAACCTGGGGAGTTTGATGTAATATTTATACAGTGCCTCATCGCAGCGTTTGATGTGGCAGCACAGCAGGCTGGCTCCTGATGTGCAGGCGGGGATAACCCACCCCCCATCCCCAAATCCCTGGGGAGCTTGTGCCCAGCCCAGCCTGGGCGTTGGAGTCCCCAGAGCGCTGCCGGGTCCGGCCCACACCCCTACACCCCTGCCCCTGCCCATGCAGGACCTAAAAACCAGACCGAGCGGCAGCTCACGCTCCACAGCTCCCCCGGGGACCCCGCTGCGTGGCAAGGGCTGACTGCGCCGCTCAGGCGGCCTCCCCAGGGGGTGCCCGTGCTTTATGGAAACATGATTCAAAAATACCGGCACTTCAGGGAAAAGGGGAATGTATCTGGAAGGAACTTTATGGGAGGAATTTCTAGCAGGTTTAACATTTACCCAGTTTCATGTCTTCTTTAGCCCTTTTGGGAGAGCTTAATTTCCTGTGAAATTCAGGTTGCAAATGAGTTTGGCTGCTCAGCCAGCTGGGAAGGTGGCTCAAATAAGTGAACTCTCTCCAACTGACCAAGAGCACTGGCCCACAGGAACACCATGTAATGGGATGTGAGCACTGAAACCCTGATGGCCTAATAAATTCCAGGTTAATTTTGATTATAATATTTAAAACTTAGCAGAGTGCACAAGAATCTGTCCAACACAAGCACAGAAAGGAAAACATCTCCCTCGCCGCTCCGGACAGGACGCCTTTGCTTCACTGACAGTTCCCCTAATTTAATTATCCTTCGTTCAGCAACTTCTTATCACCATTTCGCAGGAGGTACAGTTCTTTAGAGGATGTTTTTAGGGGCTCTGTTTCCAGTGGTTCAAATTTAATTGCAATTCGCTGTCACTTGAATGCAGGACGGAGAGCTGCATGGCCAGCCAGGACCACGGGCACCCGCGTGGGTGGGAAACGGCTCCTCTGGAGCGACAGGGGCTGGATTTCAGCCCAGGCTCCTGCTCCCCATGGGGGATGCACCTGGGGGGCAGCAGCCACAGCTACGCCCTCGGCCACCCTCCGAGCCCCACTGTGGGGATGTCTCTCAGGGAGCAGGCTGGGGGCTCCGGGTGCTGCCCTCACCAGAGGTCATCCAGCATCTGTCTGCCTTCAGAGAGGTGAGGGGAAGGGACGAGATCCCTGCCAGCCCCATCTCAGCCATGCCAGTGATCCCCCTCGCTAACGGCTCAGAGCCGGGGATGCCACCCTCCCGCAGCCGCTCTCTCGCCTGTGAGGATGGAGGTCCCTGCTCCAGACCAGGTCAGTGCTGCGCTTCGTGTCTCTGACACAGGAAATGTAGTGTGATGCGCAACATCAAAATTGAGCTGATGGTCAGCAGCTCCTGCAGCTTTAGTGTGGCTGTTCGTGGGGGTTATAAGTCCACTGAGCAGACCTCCGGCAGCACAACAGTGAGACGCTTCAGGTGTGACTGCACATGAACATGCAGCACGTGGGTGCCCCCAAAGCTGCCGCTGCTCTGCGGTGACGCACCACACACCCCAAAGCTGGATGTGCCAGGGATGGTGGGTGCCCGATGCCGGTGCCCAGCCCCTTGGGCCAGCAATGAGCTGCGGGCTCAGGGCTCCTGCCAGTGGCGAGGCGGCCAGACTGCTGCTCGCCCACCTGCCCAGAGCCGCTCTGCACCCACCTCCTGCTGCAGTGCAGGCGGTGCCCAGTGTCCTGGCTTGCTGGCTGCGGTAAGGCTGCCAGGGCAGCGGCCTTGAAAGGGAATTTCTAATGACCCCTGCCAAGGGTATTTCATGGCCCCACAACAAACAGATGCAAATAGATAAGTGAGAAGGAAAAGTCCCTTGGATTTTTAAAACATTCAGTAACAGCAAGTGAGGGCAATACATTATTTAAGGGCTCTTCTAAGGAAAGAAAATAATTTCAGCTTAGTTAGCTTTTTAGGACAGCATAAGTAGAGAGCAGGGACAGCGAAGCCGCAAGCAGCAGCATGGGTAGTGGAGCGGGGAGATGCACACAGCCCACGGCTGATGGGTACGCGGCACCGGGCTGCTCGGCCATGCTGGCACAAGGCACCACAGGGCTGTGGGGTCCCTGAACCCCGAGATGACTTTTCCTGAAGCCCAGGCCCTCCTGAAGGCAGCACGGGGCGGCCGCACCAGGCTGCCAGGTGAAGCAGGGTCCAGTCCAGCACAGGCACTGGTGGCTTAAGCCAGAGCAAGCAGAGGACAAGGGGACACAGCACGTGGCATGCAGCATTCCCAGGGCCGCCTCCATGCACGGGTGCCAGGAGCACACCGACTGGTGGTGTGAGAAACCAGCAGTGATGGACGAGAGCAAGGCGTAATGGGCACTGCGGTGCAGGAACGCACTGATGAATTAGGTGTCACTGGGTTTAATCCAGAGTCATTAGCCATGCCGAACACTCGCATATCATTTGTTAAACTAATGGATTGCTGGAGGTCATTTGGTAATAAGAAAGAGAGAGAAGGGTTATTAGTTTTTATCAGACATTAATTGGCCAAAATCGATTACTTATTTGGCATTTGCAGTGTATTAGGGGTGTTCCCCCCCCGAAGCACTGTGGTTGGCAGAGCAGAAGGGTGGCAGCGGCTCCACAGTGTGCACCACGGCATCGCCCAGGCACAGGCTGGCAACCCCGGCTGCATCCTGGCTCCGTCCCAGGGTGGACGCTCGGGACAGATGCCATCACGAGTGGCTCCTATCCACACACTTCCCATCAGCTTGTCCTGGGCTGCAGGACCGAGGAGCGGCGGGGGGCACCCCGTACCCGCGCTGCCACCCCACACGCCCGGGTGCCCCATGCCCAGCACACATCCTGCACCCAGGGCTGCGTCTTGCCCCAGCCCAGGGCAGCACCACAGGCAGCAGTGCCTGCAGCTCCCCCACGTCCGCCGTGACGTTTGGTGTGGCAGGGAGCAGCAGAAATGATCTGGGAACTGCTCAGGTGATACCACATTTATCTAACAAGCTTCCAAATGAAAACTAGCATTTGGACTTATTGCATTCTGGCTGAAAATTTGATTACATTTTTCTACAGCTGTAAATCTGCCTTCCTTTCTGCAACATTATTATTAAAGCCAGTATTGAATTGGTGGTGTGATACGTAAAATTTCAATCCTGGCTTTGACATTCCAGGAAGTTAAAAACCAATTACAGTGTGTGCTTTGCCTCAGGACAGAATGAATCATTGAACACAGCCACTTCACCAAGAGAAATTAAAGGTTGAAGCAGCAACATGGGGAAGGTATTAAGTTAAAAATCAAAGGTCAATTAAAGTAAAACTGAGTCTATTTTATTTTTAATATTTTCCTTACATTTCCATTCCTTTCTGATGAACAAGGAGGCAAAATAAACCTGCACTTCTATTTATTTGCCAGGTAATAAATCTGGGCTGAAGTTGGTTTCAGGAGCTAAGAGGAAACATTCAAGTGATAAAACTCCCAACCCAATAACTAGCTTTAATCTCGCCATAACGAAGCCGGCATAGCAATGGGGCAGCACGCATGCCCTCCCCACACTGACGGCAGCCACCACACGGCAGCGAGGGTCCCACCTCACCTCCGCCTGCGACCACCGAGCCACTGCGGCCGCCCACGCAGCAAAGCGAGGGGTGCACGCAGGAGGTGCCCAGTGCCCAGCACCCAGGGGACACATCCCACTGCCACCATCATCCCGAGCCCATGAGGCCCCACTTGGCCCCAGAGCTCAGCCGTGCCATGCTGGGACGGGCAGCACTGACTGCAAAACGTGGGAAAGAGGGTCAAAGTCGGCACTGAGGTGTGCAAAGAGCTATGTGTCCCAAGCCAGCACCTCCCTTGGGACTGCTGAGCCCGCCGGGACATGAAGGGAGGGGGGTGCAGCAGGTCTTGGCAAAACCAGGCGACACGGCTCCTTCTGCTACTTTGGCTTTGCGGGAGGAGTGGGGGACTCCCTGTGCGCCCATGGGGGACGCCCCGCGCTGCGGGTCCTCTGCAGAAGGGAGCAGCCGGGGCCACGTGCAGTGTCACACCACGTGTCACACCATGCAGCGTCACAGCACGACAGCATCACACTGCGCACTTGCAGTTCTGCTCTTGGCTCCAAGGGGCACCCAGGGTGAACCTTAAGCCCCGAAGCCCCAGCCTGCTCTTTTCCAAATGTGGGGGGCAGCAGCTCTCCATCCCCATGCACATCATACCGGTGAGACCCCCCCGTGACCCTCAGGTCCCCCAGGCAAGAGCAGAGCAAGGCCTTTTCCAGCAGCTGATCCACCGGCCACGGGGCAGGCTGGCACCGGCGCGTTCCCAGGCTGGCACCAGCCCTGGCTGTGGCTTTGCCAGCCCAGGGCAGGCCCACGGCGGGTACCTAGGGCCCGGGTGCGCTGCTCAGCCCCACACCTGGGCATCTCCCAGTGGCAACGAGACACTCGTGCTCCCACCTGAGCACATACACACACATGCTCCCCCCAGCACAGTGTGCGGAAAGCATGACAGCGACAGCCCCTCCGCAGCCCCCCGGGCAGGGACAGCACCTGGCCCCCGGCTGCCCCAGCCGGGCAGGCTCCTGCAGGGCTGCACCCACCGCGGCACCGACCCGCCGGGCAGCACCCGGGCTCAGCCCCGCCACACACGCGTGTGCGCGGCGGCCTCCCCAGCTGCCTCAGCAGTGCATGGTGCGACCAGCCCCACTGTATGAATTGCTTCATAAATAAATAAAGCAGACGTCTCCCGCACTCCTTGGAGCACAGAGCGCCCTGAGAGATGATATCACAGCTCATAAACTCATCCAGCGGCAGGAGTGAATCAGCACCACCCTCCGCTCTTAAACAGGCACGAAATGAGCTCCGGCTCAATGGGCCGAAGCCTCCAAAGGCAGCACACGGGCAGGATCGGTGCCAGCATGGCACAGGACCCACCATGGCAGATATTTACCGACGTCATTAGAGCAGCGAGCGGGGAGGCTGGTTATCGCCTGAGCTGTGGCAGAAGCTGTTGACCCCTCCTGTAGAACAAAAGATAAGTTGTACTTTCCGTTTTCTGCAGCAGTATGTCATTTGCAGATGCCTTTTATGTGTGGACTTTAACAGATAATCCATACCCTTGAAGTGGAGTATATCATCTGCTCGTTACCAATGATAAATCATTTGCAAAATATTAAAATGCTTAAAGACTGTCATATGGGGTTCATGAATTGCTTTACAACACACACACTTCTGCCTATTAAAGGAGAAAATGTATTCATCGCGGACCCAGGCAGAGCTATCAAACTCTGCTTTATTTACAGTCTGGAGTACAAAGCTATTGGAGAGGTGCAGCGGTGGAGGGAGAACCACCTCCCGGCCCCGCCATTACCGCCTTTCTAGATAATCTGACACCAGCTATGGAAACTCATTAAGGTCGTTAGGAAACGTGCCAGTTCTCCCCAGGGAGCCAGCTTCTTTTAGATTAAAAAAGGGAGCGAGCGCGAGTGCGAGCGCTGCTAACTGTGCGGTTTATTCACATCTATACAAGTGTGCCAACCACAGGGAAAGAGTAATCTAATATGTTCTCAGACAATTTAAACTCATTTCAATAAAAAAAGAATTAGACGGAAGCAAATGGCAGGGAGAACAGATGTTACAGTATCGGTGACACCCAGAAGAACAAGCCGATAGCGCTGTGCTACACAGAGACAGCGCTTTCAGCCTCAGACGCGGGCTGGGAGGGAAGGCGCGGGAGGGCTGGGAGTAATGGGATGCCCAGGGAGCGACACGGCCCCGGAGCGGAAGCGGGGCTGCCACCGTGCTGCCTGCTCCCAGGAGAGTGCAGCCACCAACAGCTCCCAGGGGCCCCGCACCCCCGCTGAGCCTGCAGGGACACACCAGCGGGACAGTGGCCCACAGGTCTGGGAATCCACAAACAGCCTCAACCTGCAAAGCCACCAGCGTTCACCAACAGAGAGAGGCAAAGGGGCCAGGGGAGCTGGAGCAAGGACAAGCGAAAGGGCTTGGAGACTTCCCAGCGTCAAAGCCCTCTGCTTACAGCAACACCCCCTGTCCCTGCCATCCCCATCCCCGTCCCTGCCCGCTGGCCACCAGCTCCTTGAGCAAGGACACCAAGCTCCAGACAGCGGCATGCAGCCAGAGGCACATTAGGGACTCAGGTCCTGTGGCATTTGGGGCCAGGACACCCCAGCTGGATCCTCGGCCACCAAGGAAAGGGGCACAGGAGATGCCCAGGTTATCGCCCCACCAGGGGTTCCTGCAAATGCTCCAGCTTGTTTGGTAAATAACGACTTTGTTATAAATATTCCATAAGCACAGGAACTGCAGTGCATTAAAAAATGATAAGGTCCCTGCTTCCCAAGCAGCCGCTCCTCCATGCTGGGGCCTGGAAGAAGTGTTTAAAATCGGATGTCAGCTAGGGCCGACAGAGGAATTTGTCGTGGGGCTGATGAATAGTTTGAGAAATATTCAATACCTTCAGGAAGGATCAATTTATCACAGTTTGGCTCAGACTGTGTGGAAACATACAGCCATCCACACTGCATTCGTTTATTAAGAAATTCAGGTCATTATGTTAGACATGCGGTTTCTTATTATTTTTTCACTGGATGAAACTAATGTGGAAAAAGGGCCATGCGGTGCCTTGATAAATTGCTCCGGCAGCCAACGATGTGCTTGTCTCCCCAGTTTAAACATCTCCAGAAAAGATGCGGCAGGACTAGCGCCAACACAGCGAGCGCTCCGGGCTCGGAGGGATGGGAAAGGGCCTCAATGAGCGAGCAAACCCCAGTAGCAACAAAATCACTCGCTTTGTGGCAGTGGCCAGTCTCTGCTCCCCAAGTTTGTGGCTGTCACCCCATGCCACAGGGCAGATCCTGGGGTGCTGCTCATCCCAGGGGAGGTGGCGTGGGGGGGAGGAGCCCTGCAGGGTGCTCGAGGGCAATTAAGCACCACCAGCTCCAGCCAGCCCTCCGTCAGGAAGAGCCAAGGGCATGACAGCCTTTGCAAAGCCTCTACATAGCTTTGCATGTGCAAAAACAGGGGAGACGGAGCTGCTACCTCCATGGCCACAAAGGCACAGCAAGCTCCCAAGGACCAAGGGCCAGCACACTGAGGAACCCATCTCTCATCAGTATAACACCATGCTCTGGTGTTAATGGGAGGGCACCACAGCTCCCAAATATTGTCAGTCTCTTCTCTGCATATGACAAAAACCTGCCCGTAAGTTTCCCCCTGGCAGATGGAAGGAGCTATTTCCTCAGCAACCCAACCCTACAGCCCTATGCCTGCCCCCAGTAACCATCAGATAGACGCTGTGAGTGTCCACCAGCCAGGCGAGGTGCCAGGAGCGCTCTCAGGACTTCCTATTGGCCTCAAAGCTTTCAATTAGGTACATATGTATTTATGAAATATTATGACAATTGAAAGCCCGTTAAGTGTTACAGTAAAAATCCCTATGTGCAAAACAACCGGGGCATCAGCATGGCCTTAACTGCTAAATCCATTTGGTAATCAGGTTAGGCTGCCAGCGAGAGGCTGGTGTCAGCGGTTTTTATTAAAAGCTGGGTTTTTGCTATAAGAGGTACTAGTTTTATGTTACCATAAATTGTCAACAGTTGGTCAGATCCCCACAGAGAAAGGATCGATACCCAGCAGAGGGGAAAAAGTGCTGAGAAAGGAAAAGCGATACTCTAATTAGAACAAAATTTAAGAGTCCAGGGGTACAGATGACAGTGCCTAATATGTTATAATTTATTGATGGCCTCCAAAGATTGGGTTTTGTTCTGGCTCTCAGAGGCAACTGGGTGTTAATAAATATCCCAACAGACAGCAGCTGCCTGCAGGCAGCAAGCAGGCAGCTCCTCCACATCGATCCTCCGTGCCCTCGGCCCCTGCGATCAGCACAACCAGCAGCCGTCCTCACACGGCAGGGCCGCTGCTGCCGCCAGGTCAGGTCCTCCAGCCGAACAAGTGGTTTTCTTGGCTCCTCTGGTTTGTACATCTGCGGGATGTACAAACATCCCTGTGGGACAGGCACCTCGCCGGCCCCAAGACCAGGCTCCTGGGGCATGGGGACAAGGTGGAAAGCCTGCCCCCCCCCGCCACAGCCAGCGCTCCCCGGGGACACCCCCGCCTCCCCAGGGTGTCAGAAATCTGCACCTCGTTTCGCAGTAATCTAATCCTGGCTTAGCACAGCGGTAATCCCAGCCGAGGACCCGAACATCTGCAAGCCCCAGCTCTGTGCCCAGATGCAGCCTCCCCTGCTGACCCAGATTTAATAACCACTCGGGTCCTAACCTGCCCTTGCTTCATTTCACAGCGCACAAAGCACCTGCCATCGGACCCTCATAAACAAGGAGACAATAAAATTTAATCACTCGAAGATCAAAGTTCTCAAGTGTTTTCCAATTGTCCTCTTACTACCCTCCCAGCTAGGTTAAGGGAACTGCAGTGGGCTCTCTATTTAATAAGTGGCCATAAAAACCCATCTGGATTGAAGAAATATTGGCAAATATAATAAACAAAAATATATTAACTCTAATTCTGCGAAGCCTTTGGCTATATTAATATCTCCTTAATGTAATCACCTATAAATAAGTGATGACCCTATGATTTAATATGACATCTGTCATCCCCATTTCCATACAAGACATGAAGTAATTACTCTCTCTGGTATGCAACAGAAGGATGGGAATCGTGTGCTGTGACTGCCCAGTGTAGCCACCAGCTCCTTCACCCAATGCCTGTGGGCAGCCCCAGGAGGTTCGGCTCTGGCTCACCATTCCCGCTGGACGGGCAAGACGAAGCCCAGAGCCCCCAGCCACATCCCCTGGCCCCACAGCACGGGAGGGCTGGCAAACTGCTTTTTCAGTGCTGGGACCAGTCCTGCCCCAGGAAGAGCGAGGCTCCCCTTGAGGAGTTGCCGTGCTTTCTGCTGGGGACACCGGCCGGCCGCTGTGCCGAAACCAGAGTCAGTCTTGGCAGTCAGACCAGCAAACAGGCAGGGAGCGGCAAATGCCCCATGTCCCGAGCTGGGAAACACAAGAGACGGGAAGAAGCAGGTCCCAGGCTGCAGCAGGGAGCAGAGCCGGCTGTCACAGCCCCCAGGAATCCCTGTGCCCCCAGACTGGGGGGGGAACAGTGGCCCCCAGCGCAGTCCCCTGCAAGCACAAGGGCAGATGCAGTGCCTGTCCCCCCAGCCCTCTCTGGAGGCGGTCAGCAGTGCCCTGACACCCCAGGGACGTGCAGCCGGGGACCCCTCGGACAGCGGCTCTGCAGCTCCCGGAGCTGGGCCGTGGTTCTAGCACTGGCTGCTGGAAGACCACGGCAATCACAGGCACCAGCGCTGTAATTTAGGAAAGCTCAGTGCAATCAGGAGAAAGACAGAGCAATCTTTATATGCATATTTTTCACTTCAGCTGGAGCTCTGCTGTCAGGGGAGGTGCCGGGGTCCCGGCCAGGCTCCCGCCAGCTCAGCAGGGCAGGGACCAGCCCTGTGGCACGATCCTGCCGCCTTCGTTTGAATGGATGGCGGCTCTGCACCCCTCCAGCCAGCGCTCCGGGGCAAAGCTGCCCTTTCCCCGTTCTGTCCAGAGAGCTGGAGATTACCAATGCACCATGCAGCGTGGTGCAGCTTACTGCTCTCCCCAGGCTGCAGAGGTGACAATACTCTACAGCCCCGAGACAGGAAGGCTTATACAGGGAAAAAGCAGCTATTGCAGGCATAAGGAGGCTGGGCTGAGGCTGCCCTTCACACCAAAAGTATATTGCAGAACTGCCTCACCCCAGAACTGGCCAGAATAAAGCAGAAGAGACTCTCCGTCTTATCCCCACCCACCCCTGTCCTTGCTGACTTCTGGAGTAGACCAACTCCATGAGCAGCAGCTTGCAGACAAATCCAATGAAGGGAAAATGCCCAACCATCCCACCCCACACCCTGCAGAGCTGAGCATTTGCTCTAGCAATATAGCAAAGGTGACAACCAAGTAGCAGCAGCCAGCCACAACTCCACAGTAAGAGTCCACAACCAGAGTCATCTCTCTGCAACCCCACGAGAGCCCCACAGCCAAGGACGGGAGCCCAGATAGCGCAGCATGCGCTGAACTGCCTTGCCCCAGCCGTGCTCTCGGCCGACAGGACCTGCCCACCCAGACCAAAGCACCCCCGGCAGCAACACCAAACCCCTAAGCCTGCGTCTCCAGCTGGAGCACTGCTTTTGTGTATTTGGGCACGTACGTGATGCTGCATCTCAGAGTGGGAAGACAAAAATACGTACACAGGAGGGAGGGGGAGAGAGGAGGGGAAAAAAAAAAAAAAAAACCTTAAGAATCAAAACTTGCATTTAAAGGCAAGTTTGTGAAGCATGAGCACCAGCCCCTACAACACCAATCTGATCAGTCACTCAAGCAGGAGAAGATCAGAGTCTGCAGTGGAAATGCCCCCAGGCAACTCCAACCACGTCGTCTTCCATTTTTCCCTCCTGTTCTTCACCCAAGATGACACACTGGATTGCTAAAGCGTTTTGCACCCCATTTGCCCTCCAAGACCAGAGCCCGGGCAGCCCAGCAGCCAGGGGGATGGTTGCCCAGCCGTGCCTACAGCAGCCGCAGCTGGAGCGGCACACCCAGCCAAGGGTGTCCCCTGCAGACAACGCAGCCACCCATGTAGACAGAGACAGAGAGGTCCTCCCTTCAGCAGCCGGGAGCAACGGCCTGTCCCATCCTCCTCCCCCTCACTCCATCCTCCTCGTCCTCCTCGCTGGGCCGAGGTGAGGAGACGGCAGGAGCAGCCCATCATCATTCCTGCCCAGCAGCCCATGCTCTCCTCCATAGCCAGGGAGCCACCGCTGCACGCCCTGCTAAATGAAAAACAATATTTAATTAGGACAGAGCTACAGGAGCACACAATTAAACACTGTTACTATATCACTCTTGCACAGTTTAAGCCTCAGGTCAATAAAGAACCATTAAAAAAAGGCTACTATTGAACCAAACCTCAAGCAGTGGAGCTGCGCACTGCATCGCTACAGCAGCCAGGGGACAAGGAGCAGGCTAGAGCACGGCCAGCATCAGCACTGCACACGAGAGGGGATGCGGGGATGCTCCCACCAGAGCCTTGCACCTGCTGGCAAGGAGAGCGCAGCCCCGGGACACGGGACCAACGCAGACGGGAAGCCGCGATCAGAAATGCACAGACAGAAAGGAGCTGAGGCAGCTGCAACCTTCGAGTGGAGGCCTGAGCTTTCCAAAGGGCTTTAGGGGCAGGAACAGGGAGGCTGAGCCCAGAGGTGAGGCATGGCTGGGCAGACAGGGGACACCCCCACCTCTTCCTGGCCAGGTATGATCCCCCAAGCCTCAAAGAGGAGCCAGATCACATCCCCCTGCCCGCGGGGCTCATGGACCAAACTCACCAGCACAAAAAGGCTCCATCCAGGTCCTGCACCCCGCTCTCAGGCCATGCCGGCAGCAGGGACCCCAGCTGAGCACCAGCAGGACGTGGGCTGCTGGTCTGCAGAGAGAGAAGCATCAGGGACAACACCAGGGGATAAGACCGGGGGGTCTCTCCCTCCCCAGCACCCAGGTCTATACACAAAAACAGGCCTCCAGGTTTTTGTTTCCCAAGAAGAGCGGAGAGGAGCCCCTGTTCAGAATTCAGAGGGAAGTTACTAAGCCCTTGCCCCGCTCCCATGCCTGCGTGGGGAGGGAGCAGAGCCGCCACGGTGGGTGGCTAAAGCCGGCGCTGAAGCCCCCTGCGGTTACCCCCAGCGCACACCAGCCCTGCCCCGAGACGCTCTCCTCCTGCAGCAGGAGAGCAGGCAGGGCAGCGCATCCTGCAAGCGGAGCGGGGAGCACGGCGAGGCCAGAGCAGCGGGCTGCGCAGCTGCTGCCGCCTTCTCAGGCAATGATGTGGACCTGGAAAAACGCTCACTCAGGCAGGATGCCTAGTAATAAATTTATTGTATTTTATTACATATTCCCCTTTTTGCACTTAATTCCAATTCCTCATATTCAAACTCTTCTTTCTGAAAGAAAATGATTTTTAACATAAAAATATAAATTCTGCATATTAAAAGTGCATACACCTTGAATAATAAAACATACAAATAAATAATAAAAGGCATTGACACAGTCTCATGCACTTGTCCTCAAATAATTTAAAATTTATGGTACAATGTTCAATCCCAAGTAAAGACAGCCTGCTTTCCAGATTACTGTACAGTTCAAAAACATTAAAATACAGAAGAGAATATCAAAGGTGTGGGCAAGCCCCACGTCCCAGTATCAGTGTACAGTGATGTGACATGCAGTTTTTAGAACTGTAGATATTCCAGTGTAAAATCTGACATTGTGTCCAGAAGAGAAACTGCATTTGCAACAGGACTTAAAATTCAATTTTAACCAATGGTGAGGCACAGTTGGTGAGCAAATCTGTACAAATTAATACTTGGAAGGCCACAAGAAAATAATCTAGCCGCTTGTAGCCTGTATTCCCTTGTGTCACCCTACCCAAGGCAATGTAGCACCTAAAAACGGTTTCTTATTGCACTGCACAAATGCCATACAAACCTAACACTAACTTTCTCGCACCGCGTTTGTGCTGCAGGGCCTAGAGTGAAACGGAATTTGTGTTTACACTTAGTTTTAATCTGTGTCTTTTAAAAAACACTATTTGCAGATAAATTGAGTGCTATCGCCTTTAAAAAAATAGAAGATTCCCTAAGCCTTTAGACCTAATATAGATATTGTACAAGTCTTCAGGTACTTTTATTTTACAAAATAAAGCTCCTAATAGTAAATGCTTTACGGTGCTTTTATTAAGAAAACCATGTAGTACTTTCATCTCACCACAGATTAAAACTAAATTTCAGTTCCCTCCACAGATAACATTAGATACTGCCAAATTATTTTGGATTAGTAGGCAAATGACAAAGATACAAAAAAAGATAACAGTAAAATTATTTGGAATGTCATTTCCAAACCCTCTCCATGCTGTCTGACCAAGGAGGACGGGCACAGAGCCCGCGGGGGGAGCGGGGCCAAGAACCTGCCCAACACCCAGCCACTGCTCAGACCGGCTGCTCTGTGAAGACGAGGGTGCTGCAAGGTGGCATCTCGAAGGAGCACAGCCAGGCAGCCCAGGAGGAATCCCGGGACCTACACTTCTTGCTAACCAAACGTGCTGCTCGTGAGACCTTGCCAACCTGCCCCCAGGTCAGCCGCCCCGCGCAGGCAGCTGCCCGCTCTGCCCGGTGCGCCCCACGGGCTGCCGGCCCCGGGCTGCCTCCCGCCGCGCTGTGCGTACAACCAGCCCCGTGGGATCTGCAGTCGAACGGGAGCACGGCTCAGACAAGCAAACGCCGCCACGGTTTTGGAGCATGCACAGGAGCCACAGCCACCCCCCGGGCAGCTGGGACCGAGCACGGCTCTTCCCGGGAAGGCAGGCAGAAGCCCTGTTACCAGTACAGGCAGCACAGCAACAACTGGAAACTGCTCCCTTAGCATGGAAATTCAACAAAAACTCTTTTTTTTGAGTGCTCGTACGGCTACAGGTAACTGCCTCTTCTCACAATGTAGAACGTGTCATTAAAGTTACATGGAAAATGGCAGGCTACATACAGAACACTGATCAGGTTTTCCCTGTTAAAAAAACAAAAAACAATACAGAAAACCAGTTTGTTCGCGTTTCAACATTTCAGATCCCTTTGACATTATGCTACACTCCAGCCTTGTCAGTAATGCAGAATTCTGCAAAGGAAAGAATCAAAGATGTGCAAACAAAGCAAGAACCCAGGGACATGCTCCTATGTGCTGACACGCAGCTGCACCGAGAAACAGAAGTACAGACTCAAAGCAGCGCTCTGGAGTCTACCTAGCAGCTTCTGATACTGAAAGCACGGTCTATGGTTTGTATTAGATGCTTGCATAGTTAGTAAGTGCATGCATTTGGGTACAGCGAGAAAACTGCCATGCAAAACTGCCTTTATTACCGAGAAAAAATGGTTGATCATGCTCAAGTTGCAGCTTTGGAAAGCAAACATCCCTGCAGCTAAGACGGATGAGGGCACTTACAGTGGAATAAGTGTACTGTAATTAAGCTGCTAATTTTCTATCCTAAGCATCTTTTTTTATTTAGCCGTATTTGTTAAGTTTGAAAGGGTTAACAATTTATACACCCAAAGTGAGACACTTACAAGTTACAGAGAACTGCAGGCACCAAATTGTCTATCAAATGTGATTAATACAAATAAAAGGTGCCTCTTTAATACACATCATTGAAAATGTGCTTATAATTTGTATACTACTAAACACTATCCAAAAGACACAGCCCAAAAAGGGTAAAAATAATTTCTTTAGGTGACTCCAGCAGGAATCTAGCACTGGAATGAAGGCACTGCTTTCCTGCACCCAGAGGGCTGATTCTAGGAACAGGAGCAAGTGTCAGACTAGAGATATGGTGTGAAATGCAAGTTACACACGGCCGATGCAGGTGAGTTCAACCTAAAGTTGATTGGAAACACATCATAAAGCCCTTCAGACGACTTGAAGCCTGCTTTCCCTTGGAGCTTGCACAGCTGTTTGAAAACAGGAACAGTGCTGGACCTCCCCCTTTCAAGGCATTTCTCACCAGCGTGAGGCTACCCTGTAAACCTTTGCTTCCAGGTCATCGGCACTGGGGTCCTGGACTTCACCACTCCAAGCCAGGACAGCTCACCCCGCATGCGGCCGCACCACGAGCCGTTCAGCACACACCGTGGCTGTGCGTGACTGGCAAAGCAGACCCGGACAGCAGCCATTCTCATCCCACTCAGATGCCCCGCCATGAGACCTCCAGGCCCCATGTGCCATCACCCAGGGGCAGGTAGAGACCCCTGGCCAGCGGTGACCTTCAGAAGATGGCAGAACCCACCTCCTCCACAGACACAAGTGCTTCTGAAGCCAAATGTGAATTTTAAGAAAAGAGGTGACCATCTACAAGTGGCTGCTTCAGAACAGCCTCAAGCCTTCACTGCTCTAAGGATCAATACACAAAGCCAAGGTGGTGTTGATATCTAGGACTTGGAAGATCCCTCTCTGGAGTGTTCCCTAGTACCATGCCACATCTTTACATCTGGACAACGCAATACACATGGACAAGAATTCCTAAGCATGAAAGGGCTAAGAAATAAGTCTGCTTTAAAGCAAGGAGAGAAGACTGATGTTGCTTTTCCCCAAATCACTTTAAGCAGGGCCTGCAATAACCTACATTCAGTTTTAGAAAGATTTACTCTACATCACTGATGGAGCCATGACTTTAACAGCGACGAGGCTTGGTTTTACACTCACAACGAACGTTGTTGTTTCCTGGACCCACACCCTTCAACCCTCTCCTGTGCAAGGAAGTTCATATACTACTGGAAATCTGTGAGAACAAAAAGCAGAGATGCAGAGTGGCAGCAAACAGCTGCTTTCCAAACTGCTTTGTTACAGAATTGACGCAGCCACAAAACAGGGACCACACTTTCCAGGTCCTGCACGGGCATGCTTCGCACGTTTTGCCCGGTGCGTGCCTTATATTCAACACAAACTACAGTGCACCCTTGTAAGTCAAAGCATTTTGCTTGACGACACCCTAAGTCAAACCCTCCTGAGCCAGAAAACACACCACATGCTGGCAGCCCACCACAGAACGGCAGCATCCTATCTGATCTAAGAGGAGGGCGCTGTCAGTATGGCCTCTTCTGCCTGCTCCATGTTCATTTGAGGAGCGAGGAGTCTGTGCACCAGAGCTGCTGTTCTCGGAGGGACAGGTAGGAAATCCAGTTTGGCAGCATATGCAGAGTAGATAGTGCTGGAGCTGGCAGCAATTTCCGTCAGGAATTATGGGGAATACACAGAAAAAGAGCTAGATTACATATCACGGGATTGCAGAGGTTTGACTGCTTTTAACATCAGCTGCTGGAACACTTGGCACCCAGACCTCCCATTCCCATTTTGTCCAAATGACCATTCTCATACCCCAAATACAAACATACTGAACTGGCGTTCAGCTAAAACACCGATTTGGACATGGCTTCAAATTTCCTTCAGTCCAGGCATGCAATACAGGAGCAAAAAACACCTCAAAAACCGTACACCAGCGTCCAGTTTAAACTTCTTCAGTGAACGATGGCATGAAAAGAAAATGTCATTTGATAAAAATAACCTTTCACAAATGTCCCATGGTAAAATGCACAGAAAACTAGGTTCTGTATGTGAAAAGATACCAAACCAAGTTAGCACTAACTACCAGAATTACATTCTTGCTAGAAGAGTTGTTACAAGAGAAGAGCCAACACAGTGCAAGACCTTAATACAGATAAAACCTTAAACAAATACTTCAACATCAACATTTCAGGGAGTAATTTAAGTACTACAATGTGAAGCAAGTCTTATCTGCTCTGCTGGATATAACAAAAAATAATCCAGGAATAATCCAAGTCATACATTTAAGAAGCAAGTAATGCAATCTTTGCTTCTTGTTGCTGCAACAAATAAGACTGAAACAATACCCGGGAGAAGAAATGCATCAAGAAGATGGTCATGTTCAGGTTTAAAAACATAGTCCAGGGCACAGAGTCCAGCACATTGTAAAAACATGCAGGCTACTGGCATTGCTTCTGGGCTGCATGAAGGTAAGTACTGCAGAACGGCATCAGGACAGAGCAAGGGTTACACTGCAGGTGGGCTCACCGTCACACACCGACCAGAGCTCTGTGGCACCCCTAGCTCAGCTCCACGCACACGCTGCCTTTTCTCCAAGGTGTCAGGTACCCCCAAAACACTTCTCTCCAAAGCTTGCTGCAGATGTGTGGCGAGCCAAGTACAAAAAGTGATCAGGGAGCAGCAATGTGCCCAACAGACCTGGGGGCAAGGCTTCTTGCAGGGTTGTCGGCACATCAGCTCAAAAGAGGACGTGGAACAGACTAGCTCAGAGTCACTACTTGTTTGAGGGCTGTTTGTTACGGCGACAAAAAACACATACAAATAGGTCTGTCCACAAGCTAAGCCTGCAGAAGCTTTGCCAAACACAACTGTATGACAGGCAAAGACCTCATTCAGAAGACAAGCGTGCCCAGCACACTGCCCAGCTGCTGCATGTCGTGACCTACACAACAGATTGCTGCTGTACAAAAAGGATAAGCAGCACATTAATAAAAACTCATGAAATCAAAAATAAAAAAAAAATATTACACCACATGTATATAAGAGGACTTGAGGAATCCACCTTTTAAGAGGAATCTTAAAGAACTTGAGGAATCTCCCCTGTAAGAAGGGCATGTAAACAAAGACGTCACTAGATGCAGTGTTTTAACCCTGATAGAGACTGTCATCCAAACAAGAACGGGGATCGCTTTGCTAAGGGACCTGTGGCAGCCAGACCCGCCGGGGAAGGTGACAAGCATGCCGAACGGAGGAACGTAGCAGCGCTCTGGAGAATGTGAAAAGTGCTGCACGGTATTTTGGTACAGACCCTCCAACCCACACGAAGAGGTTTGTTCAAAGCATGCTCAGAGAAGGCAGAGAAGACAAGACGACACTTGGCTTATCTAAACATTACTTCTATAAATAACGGATGCTATATTCACACCACTACGATTAAGCATCTGAGCACATTAGGAAACGCTTCTTCTTAGGAGTTTGAACAGGGGTCCTAACAACACCACTGCCATTCAGGTGCATGAAGACAGCTCTCCTACGGCACTGCAACCATCTCCCGCCTAGCACTTTCACAGGTATGAGCTGGCAACCAGCTGCTGCTTACTGGTTTCTTCTGTTGCTTAGTGTAGTGTTTCAGAAGAAAGAAAGTAATTAAAGAGGACAGGGTAGAGGTCGCCTTAGGTATGGACAGAGTAAAACTCTTCATAGACATAGCAACGAAAAATGCACGTTACATTTCATGAAAAAACCCAAAAAACTTTCTGTTGTTGGAATGCAAAACCAAAAATCTATTACAGACACACGTACGCATGGACACACAGGTACCTTTCTGTCCATCCACTAATGCTAGTCCCTCCTATACTGGCTGAGTATATACCTGAGAAACAACATTAGTGTTGAAATATTGCCCTTTAGAAAGCTTGAAAAATGGAGGGGAGCAGGGAGAGAGGGTTGAGAGAGAGCATAAGAAGCGGCAGTCTCTCCAGTTTCCTTCGCATCGTCCACAGCTCAGAACAAGGCCATACACCAGCGTGGACACAGCCTGCTCAGAACAAGACCAAAGGAATATCAGTTCACAGCTCTACAAAGCACACTAGTGTCAGTACAACCGGGTTTCAGATTGCAAACCTTGAATCTGAAGAAAGTTGTTGCATTTTCTATAAAGAGACTCCTGTACAAGTGCTATGGGACAGCTGCATTCATGTTCAACAACGACTCCAGCTAGACTACTTGCATCAGTGCTGGCTGCCTGTGGCTATTTGGTTTGATGGCAGAATCAAAAGGCGCTTTAACAACTTGCAGTTAACTTCTCCTCAAAACATACATTAGGCACATGAACAAAAAAACAAGAGCTCAGAATAAATTAGCTTCTCAGCAGAAAAGACACCTGGATTGCAGCATTTCACTGAGGTTCCAGAGAAGGCCGTACAGACACCTGCATGCTGGAAGGTAATTTTTTCAGCGGCTTTTCAGCAGACTGCTTGCCACTGGAAGGAGGAGACTGGACTCCGGGATCTAGCTGGGAAGACTTGGACTTGCGACTGGATAGCAGAGAATGTTTGTTGGGTGTGGCATCTTTTGGGACAAGTTTTTCTTTTGCGGTAATGTTGGCATTGGTTTGAGAGGCTGGTGGGACAACACCTTTCTCCGATTTGTCTTCCAGCACATTTTTACTGCCTGACTTGGAACTGCCACTCGCTGTCTTTTTTGAGAGCATTGTTGTCTTCCCCAGGTCTGCGGACCTCCGGGTCTCCTTCTGCCTTAAGGCTGATTTAAAGAAAGACAATCCTTTCTCTTCTGACTTGCTGTCCCTCTTCAAACCAGAACGCACACCAACATTTGGAGACCGCAGGTTGGCCATAGAGGAACTCCGCACATGCTTGCTGTCTACTGCCCTGCTGTCACTCCTAGAGTGACTTATTCGCGGGGAGCTCGTTCTTGAACTGCTGGTAACGCTCGTTTTATCTGACCCCAGACTTATCTTAGAGCCCTCCCTGCTGAGGCTTCGGTCTGAAGTCCGGCTCTTCCCACTAGAAGAGCCCTTAGTCAATGAGCCTGATGGGGTTTTCTTGGCAGCTGTGGAAGATGGAGAAGAACCTGACTTTTGCTTCTGTTGAGCCGATGGGACAGCCACCTCAAGGGGCTTCGTGCTATGGTCCTTCCTAGCCTGAGCAGGAGCAGGAGACCCATGTCGCCCACTGGCCCTAGAGGAGTCCGTCTTACTTCTAGACCGGGAAACTTTCTGGGAACTCTTTAGTGGAGGAGGAGAAGAGTGAGAGACTTTGGTCTCTTGGGTAGATAAGACTGTCCTTCCCTTCCTTAAACTTTTGTCTGGCTCAGAAACTCCCTTGGAGCTGTGAACCTTCTTAGGGGTGCCATCTGCCTTCTCTGCAGCCAGCCCTGTCCCACTGGGGGCTTTCACCTCCTTGACCGGAGAGCTATCCACAGAATCACTCTGATCAACAAAGGCGATTTGATTGTTGTTATCAAAAGGGTCCAAAGCAGGGTGATTCCTGTCTGGCTGCACAGAGCTTTTACCATACCCATCTGAAAGATCTGAACTAGATGTCCTTACAACAGACTCTTCCCTGAATGCCCCTTCCATGACAGCCAAGGGGGCTCTGCGAGCCGTCCTGTGCTCTCGCCGACTGCCATCACAGGGCTCCAAGTAGCTGCTAGAGAGATTCCTCAGGCTGCCGAAGCAAGAGGTGGAGACTTTATCATCAGCAGCCTCCCCGATCTTCTCCAGAGTGGAAGCAGAGGTATGTACAGGGGAATCTCCAGAGAAGCGTGACGGAGAGTTGGAGCGCAACTGCAGTTTTGCAGAAAGCGACCACGAGGGCCTGACGCCATTTTCACTCACTGCCAGTGGGCTGGTGACAGAAGATCTAGATGACAAGCTCTGACGCTGGACACTCCTTACAAAGGGACGAGTTGAAAATCCTCCTGCAGAGAAAGAAAGAAACATCCTCAGTATGAAAGCCAAGCCTGCAGTCAGTTTATCCATCCACAGACACTATTTCTATAAGCAAGTCAGACAGCCCACCTACACCACATTGCATGCCTGTCTCTTCATGCCTGCTGCAGGCACAGCTTCTTGTTTAGAAGCTGAATAAGGAATTCAGCAACTGTTATTTGCTAGTGGTCACGGAGAAGTAACTCTCTCTGAAGCCTACAACTGAAAATCTAGATTTTCGTTTCATCCCCAAGCAGCAGGAGACCAAACACAGGTTTTGTATCTTGGAAGTCCTTGAAGCTAGCAATGAGTTCACTAGCTATGATTATGCTCCATTTTCCTGTATGAAAGAATATTTTCCCATACCATCCTGTAAAAGGCAAAGTAGGACTCCTAACTCTTTAAATAAAGCGATGTATTTGTATTTACAAACACAAAGTACAACAATAAGCATTTTAGAAATGCAACTACCATGGATAGATCTGACAGTTACCACAACACTGCTGCAGGGACATCTCCATACCTGCCTCAAAATGCCCAGAGTGACCCCTGAATCTCCACATTTTCAAGAGTTATAAGGCACTATGTGGAAAAACCAGGCAAAGCCAGGAACTGAATAGTTATTTGCACACGCAAGTGAATTTGTGTATCTTCACGCCTCCCTGGGAACAGTCGTCTACAGCACGGCAGCAGACAATGAGTACCTATATTAAGCTGTAGTGACATGTCAGCCTCCCTGCAAAGGTGCTGCAGTGAAACCCAGAAAAAGCACAAACCTAAAAAGTTCTTGATTGAGAGGTTTAGTTGATGGTATTTCCTTTCTTTGAAAGGATCCTTAAGGTTCCTGCCCTGCTCTTCTCCATCCTTTCACAGCAGAGAAAAGCTCACCTGTGCCAGAAGCCATCTGCTCCTACTGACACAATGCCTGCCTCCCCCAGCTGCTAGAGGCACTGTCCCTTGTAACTACATATTTTGTAGCTATCTTAGTTGGGATCTTGAAACAGAAAGACTAGTGGCCCAATATCCCACAAACACTGCAGTGCTGATACACACCATCATCTTCACTCCTTTCCCCAGTCAGCTCTACCGATTCTGAGAGCGAAGCCAGAGACGTGCGCCGCGATGATGCTGCCGAAGCAATGCTGGGCTGCTTGCTACCAGGAAGACGGCTGACCCAGTGCTCACAGAGTGAGGAGCTTGTGGAGCCTGCAAGGAATCAGGCACAGACATCAGGCCAGTAGTGGGCAGCTGCAGAACACGTGAAACCTTGGAAGGCCACTGAGAGTCAGGTAGGTGTTGCACTGCACTGGCTTCGACAGACACCCAGAGTCTGGAGCTGGCCCACACAGCCACATCATCCAGATACTGCTGAGAGAATAAGTCATTACTCTTATGAAATAGTTACAGTCATAAGTGAAAGACAGAATTGCACTTGTCCCAGCATGCTGTGAATCAAAAGAATCAGCGCAGCACGCACGCGGAGCGCAGTCCTTGAGCTGCCACAAAAATGCAGTGCAAATCCTTTCCTTTCCAACGGCAGGTCACCAAGCCCGCATCTGTCCCCAGCTCACCCCAGATTCAACCAACACGTTCAGTTGCTGGCTGCCTACCCGAGACCAACAGCACTGCTGGAGGGAATGAGCTAGTCACGTTTTTATGTCATGGTTTTGACAAGGGCAGCTCTGAGCAGAATTACCCATGGGGGTGGAGAAGGGTTCCCCCATCTCCACAGCCTCTTTGCACAACTAGCCTTAACAGAAGAGGTGGGAGTTTCCCACGGCCTCTGAGGCACAGCAGCAGACTGAGACAAGCCTCGCCGAGTTCTGGGACAGAGAGTGGGGGCTTAAGCAGAGCTGGGCAGAAAATTCTTCAGAAAGACAAACTATCCACAAAAGACAAACTACAACCACTCCTTGACAATGCCAGCGGGGCTTACCTGCCACAGAGCTGTTAGCAGACCATGATGGGATTGCTGTGCGTCTCTGGTAGAAAAGAATATAAGCTGTCTGCTTGCAGACTTCGTTTTCAGAAAGCTGCTGAACATCACTGTCATCAAAGCAGTACCACTGGCCATCAACTGAGTTTTTGCAATACGCTGAGAGAAAAATACATTACTATTAGACTTTCCTCACTCCTAGTACTCTCAGGTTTGCTGTGTGATAACTTAAACATGACCTTATCTGCTATGATGGACTCAGAGGAGAATAAAAGGAACAGATTCATTCATGCAACACATCCTCTTTCAGTCTGACTGGCAAGATGGAGGCCTGAGGCCACCGGAATACAAAAAACAGCTCATATTTCAGGATTTTCTTTGTCTAACACTACTGCTCAGAACAGAACACCATTTGGGGTGGCTCCATTCACTTCACATTCTGTTACTTGTGGCAGTCTGCCTCCATCAGTGAATCTCCTTCTGACTGAGCCCACCCAGGACAACACAGCCCAGAGACATATATCTGAGGGCAAAACCAGACACACATTTTCTGGGCTGCTGTGTGAAGTCATACAGATCCTAAGAACCACCAAGCAACTTTGTCTATCTCTGGCTGCTCTGGGAGCTGCTGGAACAAGCAGAGAGGAGTTCCTAAACTGGCTGTGAACATAGGCAATGTGCAAATGCTTCCTATGTTCAACAGCCTCTTGCAACCACAGAAGTTCTGCGTTGAGCGGCCAGGAGCATTTCTGAAACGTGAAAGGCCAGTTACATTACTCTGAAGGAAAAAGAAAGATAGCAGAGAAAGAAATGTACGGCAAAACATTTGGGGTCAACAGGCATTGTTCCATTCCTCAAAGTCATAAAAGTTACCCCTCCGGTATTAAGTTAGTTGGGTTAGGTCCTTTTGTCAAGAAAGATGAAGAAGTTATGAACACTCAATAGAAAGATATAATAGTTTTCTTTCTGAAAGGATCCAACATGCATAATGTTGCAGGATACTTGCCTGTATAGTGTCCCCCTTGCATGGTGCCATGATGATTGCAGACAGCATACAGGTCATAGATATAGTCCTCAGGATCCCTTCCGAGACCATAAGGTCTCCTCCAGGGTGACCAGTGAGACGGCAGACTCCAGCTGCTCTGACTGCGTTTCACAACATGAGGAGTCATGTCCAAGCCACTCAGGGGGAATTTAACCATGTTTTGAAGTTTCATCCTTCGGTCTCCTTCCTATGTAAACAGAGAATAGCATGAGCTGCAGTGGCAGCGAGGCCACCATGCTTTGGGAAAACAAAAACCCAGGAGAGGAATGCATAGGGCAGAACAGCTGCTTCTGAAGAGATGGTCAGGTCAGGTCACTCCCTGGCTGAGAAGCAGTCCTCCAGCATCACTGCAGACATCCTTACCTGTCTAAACCTTTTGAGATGTATGATGAGAACATCAGGTAAGGTCCAGAGGCTCAGTGTGATGCTACCCTGCTGCAGCTGCTTGCAGTGCGGGCATCGCCATGCATCATCTGGGGCAAGCTACAAGGAAGAGGCATGAGTGGATATTAGTTTCCAAATTCCAAGGCAGCTTTTACTACACCACTGTTCCTCTGCTGCCCCAGGCCCAGTGCAGGCACTGACCCCTGCACCCCATCTACCTCCAGCATTTATCAAGCTCATTGGAAATGCAGGGTTCCCAATGATGCTTTTCAAAACAGTGACAAGCAGAGAGGCACTTCCCACTGCAAGACAGAATTCAGCTAGTGCTGCTGTGCAGAGAAGCTATTTCCACCTTATAAACCCCAATCCCTTTGAAGTGCAGAAGAAAAAACAAAGGCAAAAAGCAGGCAGGCTTAGCAGCCTCAGTAAGAGTATTCTCACAAAAAAAAACAGCAACAAAGAAAGAATCAGAACAGAAAGAAGACAGGTGTACTTTGAATTTAATCTCTGACATCTCACTGCCCTCTGGAAACCCTCTTCCTCCCTATGTCCCAATGGCACAGACTTACAAACTGCAGAGCTTTTCGCTGTCCACCAAGGATAATGTGTCTTTTCAAAGACACAAACACAACATGCACTTCCCTCCACAGCCCAGTGCTCAGAAGACTCGGAAGCCAGAGAGCTTTAAGCTGTCAAACAACTTTTCCCTCACCTCTGAAAGAAGCGACAAGAGAGGCTCCAAAATTATTAAAGCTCAATCACGGGTCCGCAGTCCACCTCTAGGACCATCCCTTTTTACAGCAGATTAGAGACCTCTGGCAAAGAAATGCAGATTGCTTACGTGTTCCAGGCAAGGGCCAAATCAGACCCATCTCTAGTCCGCCCTATGGCTTACTATCTCTCCTGCCACATCGGCCTCCTCACACCACAAGCTGAGCTAAAGGAGGAGAGTGGCCACGCTTCAGGAGAACTGAGCTCAGCAGTCACTGCGCTGCCGTTCGGGGGGGGGGGGGGGGGGGGGGGGGGCGCCACTCAGTGGGGGTTGCCTTGTGCTCACCCCAGCCCTGCTCAGGCTTGGAAACACACAACTGCTCCAAGACAGAGCACTAAATTCCCATGAAGAAGCCACGCTGTTCTAACCCTTTATAATGTATGCCAGAAAAAGACATTGCTACTGCAGAACAGAGGAATAAGTTCTCCTATCAACACCTGGGGGACAAAAAACCCAGAAGCAGTACCTCCCACAACCTTCTCCTCACTGCAGAGACTCTGTTAGCAGGACTGATAACTAGTGTTGTGTCACAAATTCTCCTGTTTCAACAAATCATTGTTTGCAGAAAACAGCTACTCTGCTGAGTGTGGGAGTTCAGGCAACATGTGGACCAGCCAGACCTTTCGAGTCTTGGCTGCTACACAGTCTGGTCCCTACCTGTTCCTCTTTGGTGTACAGTTGGAAACACTGAGATAAAGTGCAGGTCTGAGGTTGATGATGAAGCTCTCTCTGCTGGCGGACGCTTTCGGAGTCTGGAATATACTCCTCTTCCGTATTCACAAACAAGCTGCATCAGGGAGACAACACAGTTAGCAGCACATCCACCCACTCCCCACGCTGCCGAGGAGCCATTCTAAAGGTTCAAACAGCAGCTCTTTCCTGGATTTGTCCCACTGCACGTGAGCAAGAGCTGACTGGCAAGAGATCCCCCCAGGGCAACACAGCTGAACACAGGGGTAAACAGCTTCAGGGAGCACCCACTCCAGTTTATCTCAGACAGAAAAAGATGACAAACTTTCTCACACAAATATGATTTATAGGGGAAGGAGCCACAGGTGAGACGCCTGCTCCGTAATACAAAACCCCAACTACAGAGAAAAGGACTCCAACTCTGAGCAAGTCTAGTGCACCCAGCCCCAGTCTGTCGCTGCAGACGGGAGCCAAGGCACAGGGTGGACTTTCTGACAGGTCTCATGTTTGCTGAAGGGTACACAATTCACACAGAGCCAAGCTGGCCACAAGCATTGCTCTCAAGGTGAACACACTTTAAGGCTTTCTACTTCATACTTACTAATCTTTAGTTTCTTTGTCCCATTCTACCACTAATTTCACATGAGCAGTTCCCCCCTGTCCACATGACTTCAATGCCCTGGAGAGAGGAGCAGACAGAAGTTAAACCACCTTTCAATCTGAAGCCTACGTTATCTTTTACATGCATATAACTTCTCTCCACTAGCCCTTCATCCTTCTTCCACTCCCACACAGTTCAAGTTTGCAAAAGAGTAAAAGGAATTCATACAGCAAAGAACAGCTGGCAAACTGCATTTACCCAAGTACATTAATTCTGTAAATAAACATACAGAACAGGCATCTACAAAAATTTCTAAAGAATAAAAATCACAAAAAAAAAAAAATGGGAGGAGTAATACTTTTATTCTCTTTCCCTTTCCAAGGAGGACAGACTCCAGATGGCCTGACACACAACTGAGCAATCCTCACACAGCTTCTTGTGGACACTCAGTTGTTTCCCTGCTCCTCAGGTCTGTGAAGTCCATTCCCCACACGCACACCAAGACTGTCCCTTTCTGTATGGCTACACACTGAGTTCCCAGCTGACAAACCTCTCTCCACTCCTGGGAGCAAGGACTAACCCACCTTTCCACTGTTGGATGGCAGAGGGGTCGCTCCTCCTGAGGTAGCAAGTACGTTATGCCCACAACACTGACCACTCGCAAGCTGAATGGGCAAACCTGCAAAGAGAGTAGAAGCCATCTGTGACTCAAACCCAACTTACCCATGTGCAAACCTGCTCTCGGCACCAGCTGACACATACTTTATCCCAGAACGTGTGTTTTACATGAGACAGCAAATGCACAAGGTCTCCAATATGCCTACGCCAAGCAGCTAACAGAGGGGTGAGGTACACCAACTGAGGCTTTGTGCTCAACAACAACTCTACGGTGACCAGAGAAGACACTCCTCTGCTCTCAGAGGGAGTTCTCATCAGAAACACGCAGTCACTGAGCAAACGTTTCAGCTTTTCTTTTAGGCAAACACCACCAACCAGCGGATTTCCAGTGCAGGCAGCAGCACTAATCTCTCAAGTATTTCTTGGGAGGAAGGAAGGAAGCGAAGCATGCAATTTCTTCACCTGGTCAGTCTAATCTTACTTGTACCTTTCAGCAAATAGACAAAAGCACCAAAGAGGTGGAATACCAGACTTGGACATTATTGCACAAAGACATATTGGGAAGCCTTCAGTTCATCATGTGCAGCATGTTTATCACTCCAAGTAACTGGCTTCCCCTTTAGTTCACATGACACAGAGCTGGAAGTCTCAAAACAGACAAACCATTTGCCTCACCTGCATGCAGGCTGCAGGCCGCAGGAAATACTGCATCTTCTCCAGAATTTCCTTCTGCAGAATATCCCAAGCAATTGTTTTTTCCAAATGCAACACAAAGGGCAAGCCAAACCTACAGGAAGGAGTAGCATTTGAGGAAGCAATTAAAAGATTAGTCTATTCAGCAATCGGATCCCCGAACTCTGACAGTGCCACTCTCCTCCTCACTCGGCACCTACGGAGCTCGGCACACTTTGGATGAAACTACCCAGAAACCAGGCATTTAAGAACTTGCCTCCAGAGGAGAGGTGCTTAACTTTGAGGAAATGCAGTTATGGCTGCCCATGCAGAGGGCCCTTTTTAATAGGCTGCACCCTTGCTCTGTGCTCAAGCAGCTTGCTTCAGGCTGCAGAGCTTTGCAACCTGGCTGGGATAACTTTTTGTGAAACAAACTTCAGCGGCTGAGAGAGTTCTCAGTCCACAGTTGGTACAAATGCCTTTGCCACGGTCGTTTCTCACTTCCCCCCACCCACTGTTTGCACTCCAATTAAAAATTTCCACACATCACAGGATCTGGTCAGACATGCTTGCTGCTCTCTGAAACCAGATACCTCTATGGAGAGGTGGTATGTCCTTCCGACCGGTCTGCACTCACCACTTTCCAGTGACACTGGATTATTTGAAGTTCACCAAAATTAGGAATATTTTGCTGCATTCATTAATGTTTTTTGATCAACATGTTCTTTAGCACCTAATGCAAGCTAGGAACACAAGCTGTCGCTCTTTCACCTTGTGTTTTCACTACGCGGTGAGTAAAACCCAGGTCGATTAAGGAAGCAGCCAGAAGAGTAACTCTAACTGTGAAGCTGCCAGTCACCTTTTGCTCTGCTGTCCAGTGCACGCTCTGTTACACACCAGCAAAACAATCTTCTCATTTGCTGCTGGTTTAGTAGAGGACTGTTCCAGTTTTCCAGACTTCACTGTTCCTTGCGAGTAAGATATTGTTCGGGAGTGCTCAGTGCCACATTTCAAGTTATTCAAGTTATTGTTCACGTGTATTCCTGAAAAATTAGGAGAAAGGAAACATTTTATGTCATGTGCCTTTAGTGCCCTGATGCCCTCCTCAAGAAACCCTCTTTCGGCTGCAGAGGAGCAGGTCAGTATGGAATCAAGACCATTTTTGTTACTTGTATGAAGGCTTCAAAGAGCAATTACTTTTCATAGTGACTGTTTCTTTACAGAAAGAAATTATATGTAAGTGCTCACCCAACTGATTTTTCACAGTAATTTCTACAAGTACGCATAGCTTTGTCTGCCCGCAAGAAAACCTAAAGTGACAGAAACTCTACTTGTTACCTCCAATAATAAAATTTGCCTTTGATTACACTCCGTCTACCCAGGATGCAATTATTCCCTTTCACTGAGAGGGAGATGCAGAGAAGCTGAGTTTTTTCTGCTTTGAAAGAGAAAGTGTTTGTTCATTCCTGAGACTGTTTATTCATCACTGTCAATCTGATTTTAAATAACACAATTTCAGTGGCTTCATCTGGTCCCTAGCAGATCTTTAAATTAAGCCTGACAACAGATTTCACATTAAGCCAGCCCAGCCTGAAGAATCAGCCCCGGGAAGAGGAATAAAGGAGTGTACATCGCTTCTTGATAACCTCCCGGCTGACAACACCATTAAGTCTCCTGGAATGATTATGGACAAAGTCGGAGTTGAAATCAATACACCAGAACATCAACTACTTGTGGTACTTTTATTGTCAAGTATATCCTTTTCCAAAACAAGTCTCCCTCACCTAGTCACCTGAGGTGTGCATTAAGCAGAGTCATCGGCTTACCTCTCTGACTAAGGATACCCTCAGGCCTAAATATCTCTGGGGTCTCAAAGGCAAAAATGCAGTCGCTTTCATGAATGGTGTCCAGGTCATCAGTATCGCAGAAGGAACGATGAAACCCATCATAGTACATCTCCGTCAGCACAATCTAGAGTCAGCAGAAGCAAACCAGAACCCATTAAACCACCCGTGCCTGGTCCAGTGAGCTGCCCCATCTCTTGACTGGGATTTTCCTGCTACAAAAGGACATTCCTCAAAACATCCTGGCATTGGCCAGGAGCAAGGAAGAGGGGAAAAGGACTACCATAAAGGAGAAGCTGGGGTAAAGGTGGTATGTGAAGAGGTTTTGGTGGGATCTGACAGCTTTCTTGAACCTCTTCCTATAGAGGAATTCCTCATAGGTGCCCAATGGTTCCCTCACTGCCAACATGCATGAATCACCGGGTGATCAGGCAGAAGGTCTGCACGCTCCACAGATGGCTATCACAACGTCACTAAGTTTCAAAAAGCCAATGCACAGGGAAAAGCATGATCCAGATCATCACCACTGTGCTTCCCCCATTCAATAATGGCCAGCAAATCTCAATTCCTACATATCCAACATGGGATGAAAGCCTCTGCACTCCCTCCTGCTGAAGGCAGGGCACATGGGTGACGAGACCAGCCCGTTACCTGCTCCGTGGGTATCTTGGTCTCTGAGGAGACAGCCTCCCGCAGCCTGGCCACTGTTCCAGAGATGGGCACTGCCACCCCGATCCGCATGCAGTGAGAGCACTTCCCCTGGTACACCACGGTGATGTAGAGCGGCCTGCGGAGAGCACGGGAGGCACTGCTGGGGCTGGGCTGAGCATTTCCTGGCAGTACCTTGAACAGAGTCAGCCTGACCTGGGTGCATCCAGGCTGCCCGTAAGCTACGGGGCCGTCTCGGCAGTCTGGATCCACCTGACACTGGAGTTACGCTTGGCCACAGCCAAATACATTCAATTTCCAAAGACTCCTTTGTTACTATGTGGACTGGTGTTACTTGTTCCCACAAGCAGAAAGTCCTCTCATAAAAGCCTCACAAAGTTAAAAATAAAACTCTCTATTACAAGGCAATCTTAATTTTCCAAGAAGAACCCTGTAATGCACCTTAGGGCAACCTGAGGCAGCACCTTAAAGCACTCGGAGAGAGCTGCTGCTGGGAACAGCTGCTCCAGGTTGTCTCTCAACACTCAAATCCTACCTCCACCAGCAACCAGAAGTACTACCTCAGGAAGAGAAGAGTGGGGCAGCTAGCCTACCACGGACACCTTCCCTCGAAAGCCTGCTCAGCCTCCACTCAGTGGTGGAGCAGGGACTTCTGAACCAAATGTGACATCACCATATTTAATATGTTCTTTCATTACTTTCTTCCATTACTTCTTGAACCCATACAAGTGTTCTGCATCCAAAACATCAGGTGAAGGAGTTGCTTATTTATACAACGGGTAGTTTTGCTGTGCATCTCTATCTTTGCTCTGAACTTTTTATCTGGATTTTTTTCTCCCTGGAGCTTTTTTCTTTATTGGCAACAGCTGTCTTTCAAAAGAGCAAAACATTTTGCAGGAAAGCTTTTAACTGCACTTTTTGAAATTGGAGTGATCAGTGAGACTGTTCTTAAGAAAGTAAAAAAAAAAGTGTTTCATCCTTTTCCCCTTCTTAATTTCAAAATGCTGTAAGTTAAGTCAAAAGCAAAATATTTTGGTTACCTGTATTAAAGATCTTTTTTCTCCAAAAAATTAATTCTATAGGAAGCTAAGGGTGGGGGCAAAGGGCCATTCTGAAATAAGTAAAAGGCTCAATTTTCCAATTTACCTGCAAAGCAAAAAAATTTAAGCCCCATATGATCCTATCTATCTTTTTTAAAGACTTACAGGAGAGATTTTGCTGCCATCTCTCTTCCTTCTGTAGCAAATTAAACAACACTATATGCATGGGAAACAGCCAACGTTAAGTTCAAGACAAGAAGTTAACAAGACAGTTACTTACCGTGTATGAGGCAAAGGAATCGGCAGAGAGATGCAAAGAAAAGGGTCAAAGGTGTTACTCTGCTTCTGGCAATGAGGGCATGTCAGAGAGGACCTAGTACAAATATCAATAATAAGACAAGAGTTACACCTCATTTCATCAGGAATGGATAATTCATCAAATCACAAATAACAGCCTTCGCATGTCAACCTGGCTGCCCCTTTCTACTCTTCTTTCTCCATACAGAGCAGCTCTGCACAGAGGCTGTATAGACATAGCTGCTCTAAATGATGGATTCCTGATTTCTAGATCCTTTTAAAGTAATTAGTCTCAAAGTTCATTACAGCGCATGTCAGAAAAAGACTTCACTCCAATCACTGAATTTGGCTTTTAATAAACATCACTGGAAAATTAATAATTCACCAACACTAGCTCCAACATGGAAGACTTGAAAGGATTTTCTCTTTGAAGAGAAGGGAAGTGATGGCGACAGTCAGCACTGCAGGTGTACAGATCTCTCTTACTCAGAAGGGAAAAAACTCCAGACAATACATCTCTCTCATTCAGAATTAACCTGCACCTTACACTGGCTTTGTGTTTTATACCAGGCTTAAGGCTTCTCCTTTGCAAAGGAAGCCTTGGCAAATACTGGGGAGAAAGCCCAGCAATTAAAATTCTTATAGTAGCACAGATAGAAGCCATCGAGGAGCACTAGAAATTAGGTTGTTTTCCCGTATTAGTTCTGAAATTAGAAAGCTCCCTTCAAAGGAAGTATGGGAAACTCATGGGAAAACCCTGAAGGGACAGGGAAAGATTCAGCTCAGAATTCCCAAGTGCCAGATAACAGAAACTCTGCAAGACTTGTTGGATCCATAACTCCCCAGCAGCCTCCAGGCACCTCCAGATCTTGCCACAGGCTCTTGCCTCTGAACAGCCAGCGTAAGCCTCACAACACTGAGTCGTGTCAAGCCTTTGCTCCATTGAGCACCGACTTGCTTTCAGGGCGAGTCAGGGCAGGTGAAGAGGTGGTACATACTGCAGATTTTCACAGAATATACCAAATTAGAAGTAGTGAAACTCTCTCCTCTGGAGCAAGATCTTAGTTCAGATTTCATTCAGCAGGAATTCAGAAACGGCTGTTAACACAATGACACCAGTCTCAATTGTACTGAGAGCTAGTGTCAGAGTAGAATTATACTGGGGTCATCAATACATGCAATAATGACTCAAAATTTGCAAAATATCATACCTGTACTGGGCTTGAAAGAGTTCCTGCACAAAAGTACTACTGATTGGAAAGGCTGGTCCCTCGAGCAGCACATCATCCTCCAGCGGTGGCTAAAAGAGAAGAATAAACCCTAGAAGCACATCCAAGCGTGGAGGTGCACCACATTAGATGGCTCCAGTACTCCTTATCAAATCTGTGCCCTCCTTGCTCAAAACCACCATAAAAATGTCACAAGATTTTTAAATAACAAGTGCGCTCTGCTCACACGGGTGGTTACGCAGGAATGTGAGGCAGCTAGGGCAGCCCAAAGAAAGGCAGGGATCTCACACCAGATGATGTGCCTGGCAGGCCTTCCCCTGTAATGCCTCCCAGCTCCGGCAGAGTGGTATGTGACCATTCACAAATGGTTGTATTGGGGAGCACTTGCCAGGGATTAGTGAAACGGCTAGTTATATTCAGAGGGCCAGAAACAAACAGTATGTTAACCTAAGCTTTTGTTCCATACAAACTGTCAGAGCTGAGAAGGCAACACGTAGATCTAATTTAAAAAGAAAGATTTTATGCAAAGTTACAGCTACTCTTCCACGTTGGCTCCCAGCAAAATCCCTTACCTTGAGTGGAGGCATGCCACTGTAATTCACTACATTGTTCAGATCTTCATGGACTCTGTCTAGTAGCCAAAGCAGGAACTCCTGCGCATCGTGCTGGGCATTCCCATGGTACTGCATAGCATTCTTCGACACAATGTTCTGCAGAGAGACAGAGATGGCGTAGAGCAAAAGCACAAGAATCAAGCTCTTTCCTTTACCAAGCCCTTATTATCGGACAGCCACAGTTAACAGCACACTCAAAACCAGGGACTGCTGACAGCTCTGGATGGGGCACTGCCTTCCCATACCACCTGGGGACAGGCCAGGACATAGCATTGCATGCCGGACACTCCACACAACTTGAGGTAAAGAAGCAGCCGATGCCTTGCTGGGCACAGAAACTGCCACCTGCTCTCAGAACAGACCAGAGGGGTTACGGCAGTGGTTATAAAGGAACTGCATTATTGTTTAAACAGAAATGTTTATAGCAAACTTGGGACTCAATGAGACGAGATGAGCACCAAAGCAATCAACCTACAATACTTTCACATAGGTCAAGAGCAAGGCAAGGTCACTTCAATCCACTGACAACGACAGGCAGTATTTCCCATGCTAACACAGAGCAAAGGGTATTTGTAATCATACCTATCCGTATACCACAGGGTCTGAAACTGTTCATTTCCTAAAAAAATATTTGTTTAAGCTGAAGCAAAACAAGCATTTAGTCTCCTAATGTCCACTCACCCTGTCTAGCTCATTCCTGCTTTGGTGAGGTAACAGATTTCCCAAAAGCTAGATGCAGATGCTCAGTGCTAATACAGGTATCCAGTTCCAGGAATCAGCCAAAATCAGTATATCAAAACTGCAGATGCCTCTACAAACTGATCATCTGAATAATATGCAGGTAGAGCAAACTTATATCAGACACTCTTAAGTACATAAGCACTACAGTCACCACGTAATTTTCTCCACTAGGTATCAAGTATCCACTATGCACAACTTGCTCATCCTAAACACCATCTTCCATTGCCACTACCCAAAACTTGCTTAGGATGGACCACCAAGCAGGAAGAAAAGCGCAGTTTGCACTGGCATTGCACACAGTTATGAATGACTGTCGCACCAGCCAGATGCAGCTTTCCCTCTAGCTGGAGCGAGCACAAGGAACTGAAGCACCACAGAACGACTGATGCCAGAGCAGTGTGGTACCTGATGAGTGCTGCTGGACCGGCGAACTCCAAACAAGAGAGGACTCGGACAGCCACAGGTGCAATGCACACAACTGGCACTACTTTGGAAACACGCTAAGAGCCTGGGGAACTTATTTAATTTACTCTTGAATTTCCAGAAAAGCCATCTCAGAAGGACACTAGCACACCTAAGGGATTTGCTCCAACCTGTTTTTCTTCTGGACGCAAATGGGAAGGGCTTCAGCTCACCAGCGACCGAAATCTGCACTTGGCAGATTGATCCTTGCCCTGCAGCTCTGGGGACACCTTTCATAACATTGAAGCTTGCACTGAGCCCTCCAGCTGGACCACGCACGCCCCTTCCTCAGGACGATGTCTCCTCCTCCTCCTTGAAAAGCCAACAGGAGCCCACAGCAGGGTTTGGTAGGGCATCTTCCTCACCAGCAACCAACATCAGGAAATGCTTTCTCTGGTCCAGCTCTCTGATCTCCCTTTTACCTGCACAACACCACCTGAATGGCCAGCCAGCACTCATCGCTGTGCACCAGGAGACATAGCACAGACTCTGGAGGACGGGAGCCAGGCACCAGCATCTGCATTCAGCAGGAATACTCTCTGGAGTAATGTGCCATGGTGGGCTGACCCCAGCAGCTGAGCCAGGGTTCCTTCCCAACCAGCAGATGCCACCACTGCTGTAGAAAAGCCATCATGTTCTGCTTCTTCAAGGAGGCACCAGGCTGCAGCCAGGAGAGCCAGCCTGATCCTCCTGCTGCTCGTGAAACAGGCAGGACATTCATCTAACACATGGTCACAGGTCAGCCACCCCCATGCTCCCACTCCACCGATTTTAACCACAAAGTCAACAGCAGGCTTTTCTTTGTAAGAAACAGGCTCATGGCAAAGCTCACATCAGTTGCACAGCTATTCCCCAACCTTCCTGTGCTGCATGCTACCAGGAAAAGCAATATTGTTTGGGATGTGCTGCACCTACGTCCTTCAGTACACCTGCAGAGAGACAGAAAGCGCTTACAAAGGACTCGAACTTGTTTGAGCAGGGTCCCCAAAAAGGGGCAGTGGCACCAGCAGAGACCAAACTGTACCTACAGGGCAAGAATCACGCAGAAAGGCTGCGGCAGACCAGCCACCCCAAGGAGCGCCGAGAGGAGCCAGGCAGGCTGCGCGCGCACACGGTACCAGAGCTCCTCCATTTCTCTAATCAGACTTCGCAACAGATTTCAGGAAATGAGGTTGGGCTGCTCGCTTTATCCCTCTAGAAAATGGGGTCACCAGAAGGGGGGAGTGATGAAAAAGACAGGAAAGGACCGATAAACATACACTCTCTATCCTCTATAATCTGTCCACCTGCCTCAAGGCAGCAAAATAAGAGAAAACAGAAATAATCTGCTCTCATTATGTATGTGCAAGCCCTTCTGACAACAGATTTACTGCCCTTGCCTGCACAGGGACCATCACACTCTCACATAAAATTTGTAAACACGGTTTTAAACAAGTAGCGGTCCACAGCGAATGCTCACCTCTGCACCACACAGGTGCGAGCCCAGCACCCCCCTGCTTGGTGCTCACCGTAATGTGAGTTTGGGATGCTGCTGCAAGCCAATTTACTGGGGAGAAAAATCTGAAGTAGTCTGCAGGGACTCAAAGATTAAAGGGGACCAAACAGCCTTCTCCACTCCTAGTTCCCATTAAACAAAACAAGATCCATTGGGAGGAAAAAAGTGACAAAACATGATCCAAAAAAATGATCTTAAGCCTCATCAGGTATCAGCCTGATACCTCTTGCCCTCCTTCAGCAGAAAGCCTAGTGAATTATTCGTGTTACACCAATTTATGAAATTTAACACTAACCCCTGAAAATACAATGGACATACTTGCAGATCCTGGTCTGATACCTAAACACTCGACATTCACCCAGCAGATATCAGGACAAGATGGCAACGACCTGGAGAAGCCTAGTTTAGCTGTGCTAGAAACCCACTGCCCCCGAGTCACAACCTTGTCGATTCACCTGCTGACACGGACTAGCCTAGACCACAGACACTCTCATAACCAGGTCTCTCCTTCGCATCACTAAACATCCTTCAGCTGAATACCGTGGCACAGGGTCCCGCTCCCACCAACTTTATTTCAATTCCTGGTCTTATACTTCTCCCATTAGATTTACAGAACACTAGTTTCTTCATCAGAGCACCCTGCACTCTTTTATTTTTAAGAAAGCTCCAGGCTGAGCCATCTCGGGGCGCTCACAAGGCAGCTCCTCGCTGTTGGATACCAGCAGAGCCCAGCAGCAGGTCTCAAGGAGCACTGCTCTGCAGACCCAGGCCCGGCATCAAGCAGGGGCATTGGAGCTGGTCCATGAGGCCATGACTTGAGTCCATGGTCCCAGCTAACAGTCAGCCATTGCTGACAGGATTTAGAGGGTCATCTAGAATTAGGAAAAATTAATATTCCAAAATATCCAAAACATCCAGAGCAAGGAGAGAAGGCTGATATTCACAGCAGCTGTGTTTAGCTGGACAGACCCAGACAACAGTGTAGGGAAGAATTTAAGACAGGCACATGGAGACTTCCTTTGCAAACATTACCTTTGTTAAAAAAATTACACTGAAAATTAAATTTAGGCCTTAAATTACTGTGTCGAGTTCCAAACTGAAAATCAATCACTGAAGCGTGAAGCAGAGATTTTAGTCCAGTCTTAAGTGGTTATCTCACTACATCTTTTCTCTAGAACTGCTATCCATGGCTCCACAGTAACACACCTGCCTTTTAATGGCCTTATTCATCCTTCCCATTCCCTCCTGCACCCAGCTTTGCATGCCAAGGTGACAACGTCCAGTACCACCACTGAGGAAGAAGGGCTCCAAAGGCAGTGCAGGTCGCAGCTCATTCTTCTCAGCAGTGAGTTGACCAAAGAGGGACAAGAGAAAGAGAGGTGCCGAAACACACACACACTCCTGCCCCCAGCAGTATATGGTCCTCCCTGCACTAAGATATAAAAAGGTATGCTATCATCAGGCCAGCATTAACACTTTTCAGTCGTCATGTTAAGAGCCAGCTGCCTTATCTGGTCTAGTTTGTTTTAGTGAAGTTAGCCAACAGGTGCTACCACTGCACTTTAAGTCCTAGTCTAGACAGAATTGAAGACAAAAGGGTCTTTAGTATTGCTAGGAGGAAGTGAATCTAGTATTTCAAGTAAAAAAGGGGACATAAGTAAGGACTTCAGGAACCCAGGCTAGTATTTCTTATCACCTCTCTCTCTCAGTGTCACCAGCGCATCACTCCAGTCTAGACCCTCACTAGCTTTTACTGATGTGTGTTGCTGGTGATGCGTTGTCCTACAGTGAGCCGCACAAGCCCGTAACACCCCACAGCAGAGCGAACCCCAGGGATTCGCAACAACCATGTGCCTTGGGCTGTAACTGTGTCATTCCTCGTCTCAGAAGCACCTCCATGATAACTGTTCTGGTTTCCTCGACACTCTCGCAGCCTGAGTGGACCAAGGATAAAGAGCTGCCTGTGGAGACAGATCACAAGATGTTGGAAGTGATTCAGGAAGCACTACAAAATATCAGATGCAATTCCCTCACAAGAGGCTCTGCTATAAAAACACTCCAGCAATAGCAGCGTGTTCCCAGCATTACTCATGCTTCCTGCCATCGCTGCTACAAGTGGGTTTGTTATTACTTAAACCTCTGCATCTGCTGCTCTGTGAGATGTTATGTGCTTTCCTCCCAATACACCCTGAGATGCTGGGGCAGCAAAGCAATCCGAGACAGGCAAGGTGTAAAGGAGGAGCAACAGACACGCAGTGTGGAACAGCCAGTACTAAGGAACACAATTAAATCCAAGTCAGAGGCGCTGACTCAAATAAACAATTTAACAATTTGAGAAAAATACCAGGAACTCCTAAAGCGCAGTCTCCACTCAACTAGATGGCTCAGCAATCAAATACAGTCCCACTCACTTCCCCATCTCCAAAGCCAGCCCCCTCACTCAGGCTGAGGGCAGCAGGCTGTATGAACAAGTGGCGGGGACCCTACAGCCCTGTGCAATAGATGGGGGACTGCAACCTCTTGGCAAGGCAGACTGGCAATTCCTGAACAGCTCCAATAACATTTGATGGGCAAGAAGACAAAGCAAGAAAGTATCTCAATATCATATTAAGCATTGTCCACCCTGAAGCTCCTTGTATTTATTTTCTGAGGCTCCCCGTATTTATTTTCTGAGGCTCCCCGTATTTATTTTCTGAGGCTCCCCTTCCAGCTTGTCAGCTGCAAATCTGCCACCCAGCTGCAGCCTCCAGGCCTCCTCAGCACAGGGCTAAGGTGGTTCAACTTAGCCCGTAAGGGTGCAATCCAGGTGACGTCCGCACAGCTCAGGCAGAAACCTCAGTTTAGATGAGGCCACAACTGCAACACCCCCTCCTCACGATACCTGTTCAGCCACCAGGCTGCAGAAAGATTACTTTACACAAGGACAGGTATAAGTCAAAACATAACCTCAAAGTTTCTCTCCTCTTTTGCTCATCAAGTAAGAGAAGACAACACATCGTTTTGCTGGTACTGCTTATGCTGAACACGCTGCAGTAAAGCAATAGCAATTACAACTGGCTGCAGATACAGAGTTAAGAAGCTATTGGTTTAAAAAACACATAAAAATACATTAAAACCACCACATTTGCCAACCCCCCATAGCCTTTAATCCTCTGCCCCTAATCTGAATCTACTGTAAGTATAGGTGGTGCATCTGAACAGACGCTGTCCATCACCAGAGGATATTAAGAACAGGTCAGGAACGATTTTGGTGCAGCTGTTTCAGACGCGAGACACCAGAAATGATCTCCAGAGCTCCCTTCCCAACACCTTTCCACAACTGTACAGCCGTGCACCTCCAGCCCCCTTCCTCGGCTCAGCCCCCAAGAGTCTGGCAGAAGGAATGAAATCTTCCCTTCCCCAAGATGTGCAAGCACGAGCACGCAGGCACCCTGAATGGAAGTGGCACCATCAGAAGAGATAAGAGGGGGAAAATCATAATTTCATATCGATTGCATACACTTATCTAACCCCCTAATGCAAGCACCCTATAACCAAACAAGTCCCTGTCCGTCTATAAAGCAGATTTACGGCAAAGACACATTATCATTTTTATCAGCCCACTGAAAGTTTAATAATCATTCATCTATTGCTCTAAATAGATGCAATAAATAAAGCCAAACATAGCTGAACTACTGACCTCTCCTTTGCTGCCGTTATTGTTCCAGATCACAAAGACAACTAAAGGAAAAATGTCAGTCTGCTATTTTCCAGTGTGCCTCTGGTAGGAAGCAGCTGTGGAAAGGTTTTTGTATGTGAACGGATGAAGCCAGCTCATTAGAGACCTGACACAATGACACATGCGAGCAGGAAAGAAAGGCTATTCTTTATCTTTCATTGAACATCATCAAGTTATGCTCAACCAGATTTTTTTTTTTTTTTAAACCCACAGACATGGTCCTGTGTTTGGGAAACTTCTGCAGCAGACATCTCATGAAGAGTGTGTATCTAAATTACTCCCTCCGCTCACACACAGAAACAGCAATTTCACCTCTCTGAAAAGAGATGTTCTTTTCTGGGGAAAGCAATACACAGGAAAGAGTGCGGTTCAGACCTTCGGTTTATTCCCAGGCCTGGGGACAAAGCCAAGGCCAGCAGTGACCCTTTGCCCAGGTGAAAGTGCCAGCAGGGAGGCTGCCAGCAGGGACCATTACACTCTTTCCTGGCCAGGGCCCTGCCACTGGCTGCCGCCAACAGACCTGCATGGCTTCCAGCACTCGGGACACATCGGCTCAGCTGCTGCAGGCTGCACACAGCAGAAAAAAATAAAACTAGGGAGACTCAGAGCAATGAGCCTCCCCCCTCCACTGAGGCTCTCAGCAACGCCGGCTACCTCCCCGCAGCAGCCCGCAAAGCACCGGCACAGCGGCACGCACAGCAACCCACTCTTACTGCCAGGAGCCGGGGATTCAGCAGCAGAGAGCCTCTGCAGCACCTCCCTGCACGCGTAGGGCCCAGCGTTGCTGCGGAAGGACAGCTGGGCTCCTGGCCCCCCGAGCTCAGCACCAGCCCAGGGTTGCCCGCCTGCCTCCTCTGTCCAGCACCGAGGACGAGGCGCTGGTCCAGCCTGGGACAGATGAGATCTCTGCTGGCTGAGTTTTACCACAGCTCTCCAAGGCAGAAAAAGGGAGTTTTGAAGACAGTGGGTCTGTCAAAGCAGCCAGGGCAGGACAAAACACTCCTCCTTTAAACCGCAGGGCAGCTGGGAGGTGCTGAGGCTCTGGAGGCAGCACCCCACGGGAGAGCATGGTGGCTCCACGGGCAGCCAGCCGTCCCCAGGGCCAGCACAGAACAGGTCCCCGTGCAGCCAGGCCCTTGCCTGCCGCAACAGGGGAAATAAGCACAGCCATTATTATTCCACTTCAAAAAGTGAAAACAAGAGGAGCATGGCAGAGTGCAGCACGCCAGAACTAGAGCAGGTTCTTCACCGCATTTAACAAGCCTGGACAAGAAGCATCACCCCACCGGCCCCTGCCTGACGTCTGTCCTGCACTAGCAGCTACTCTGACCCTTCCAGACTGAAGCCTTAGTTAACTCTGATTAACCACCTTTCTTCAACACATAAGGAGAGAGCGAAGTTTCTAAAGATGACACCTTCCAGGGCTGCTGTGCACGCACGCGGTGCTCCCTCCTCCACACAGGCACCAGCAGGCAGAGCCGCTGGCAGCTCCCCAATACAGCGGAGCACAGCAGGAGTGGGCAGAGGCCTCGCAGCCAGGGCCAGCACCCCTCAGCCGCCTCTCCCATGCAGGAAAGCGACCTGGACGCGAAAGGTGGGTTGTTGGGTACTGTGTTCCCAAATAGGCACACTCCTTCCCAGGCTCTTCACAGGAGCGCAGCCACGCCTGCCAGAAGGCTCTGCTGGGAGTCAGTGCTGACTGCCGGGACAATTCACCCTTATAAACAGCAGAAATACAATTTTCTTCTAGAAAAAGACTGTTTTCTTGCTACACTAGCAGAGCAATCAGTGGGATTCAAAAGAACGAGGGATGAAGGAGTGGGGGAATGCCACAAGTGTGAAGCAGTTCAGTAAAGGACAGTCAAGAAATGCTGGTGTAGTGGATAGACTCCAGGGCTGGGCTCAGGAGCCCAAGGAGCTCATGCTCCAGCTGGACACCCATGCCTCTGTTGCTCTCTCCAGGTTTTGCCTCAGGTCCCAAGTTAGAGCATGGGCCCCTGAGACAGGGATCTGGTCACTACTGCTCACACAAGCCTCCCCGTGCACTTCAAGGATGCTGCAAAACAAAATTATTTTCACTGACACAATCATATGCAAAAGAGTTCATTAAAGCAGTGCTTTGCAGCAGTCATGCATTCAGATGGAAGCACGAAACAGGTTTACTCACAATCAAGCGTGGCCATTTATAAATGCCAGCGTGCAAAGCAGGGCATGGAGCAACGCACAGATCCAATTAAGCTGCCTAAGAACAAGCATTCCCTCACCCCTTCCACAAGTTGCCAGACATGACATCATTTTCATACTTTCACCATTTGTACTTCTGTGGAAGCAGAGTGGAAACAAAGACCTCAGAGCTCAGAAGACAGAGAACATGTTTTGGCAAGCACATGCAGTCGCCCTTCCAGCCCCAGGGAGGGTCCATCCAGCCGTCAGCCCCCAGGGCCACCCCGCAGCAGGGCCGCAGAGCAGCTTTACATTGGGGTCTCTTCTCCTGCCTCCCCCCTTCCCTCTGCTCATCTCCTGGACTTCTGGAGATGAGCAGCCGCATCGCTTCTGCCTCCCCCTCCAGCAGAACCCAGTGTCCGACATCTGGACTCTGCAGCTCGGCTCTCTGCTCCCCTGGCCTTCGGCTGCACTTACTCATTTCAAAGTTTGAAGTACAACCCAGAAATCCCCAGAAAAGTCATTAGATTTGACAGGTAAATCAGACTGCTGCTTTAAGGCAACGAGGATCTTGCTGCAGGAAACCCTTCTCAGGGGATTGGGGGGGGGGGGGGGGGCAGGCATGAAGTAAAGAAAAATATGCTTCAATTGTAAGGAAATATACACAAAGAGAAAAGTAAAACAAAATCAAAAAACCCACACACACAATAATGGACTTGCATCTTATTGATCATTAACATTAAAGAAGAAAAGTCTAACTTGGAAAGACTGCCAAAGACCTTTGTGATCCCAGTGAACAGAGAAACATGTTCCCGTGATGTCAAGAAGTGTCACAGTAATGATGAAGAAAATTTATAACTTGCTTTTTGTTTCAAGTAAAGTGTGTCAATTCCAAATCCCAGAGCAGCTCTAGGACAAGTCTCCCCACTGCGATGCCACCACTGGGAGCACCTGGACTGAAGTGGAACAAGCACTTCAAGACCCCGTGTTACCTGGCCCTACTCAAAGCCCTTTCAGATGAACACAGGAACTGAAACACCAGGAGCCAAGAGACGAGGGAGTGGGAATGAAGGGTCTTGCATTTCTTCTTTCATGTCCCATTCTTCCACCTCTGTGTAAAGGGAGGAAAGTCTGCTCTCTGCAGAAATACTTTAGGAATAATCAGTTGACACTGACCAGAGTAAAATAACTCATCGCTGCACTAGCCAGAGAGCAAGATAATTAAACACGATCCAGGGGATCCCATTTCACATAAAACTGGCCCCATTAGCAAAGCACAAGGGCTCTAGTGAGTGGAATAGCTCGTGGCTAACAGCTCCGAGTGCAGGAGTGAAGACTTCCAACACCCAAACTGCACCAAGCAGCCCCATGCTGAGAACGGCTGTCATTTAATCCACAACAGGAGGCAAAGATACTGAGCATGTCAATACTTTGCTTCATAATTCAGAGGAGTTGCTTCATAATTCAGAGTTCCTTCACAGTTCAGAGGAGTTAAAGTGACTACAGTTGACAATTGCTTGTCCCAAGTGCAATATTTACACCAAGTGCATTTCCAAAACACCAGCACCTTGAACCTGTAAGAGTTACACACAGCTACTATGAAATCTTACACTAAAAACAGGGTTAAAAATAAATAAATAAAAATGAAAGCAGTGCTATTAACCTGGCACAATAATCCCTGCTCTACTAACAGGGACTCATTCTGGGTTCAGATCTAATTCTGATAATCCAACTTTATCCAGTTCTTATGATTTTACTGTATTTGCTGTACACACTGCAGGTCATAGAAATAAGGCAGTCTTCCTCTTGTAGGACAAAAAAAATTAATGCAGTTCTAGCATACAAAGGGTCTCGTTAAACACTTGACATGCTTCAGTGTGCGACTGCTTTAGCAAGAAAGAAGGCCTCAAAACACAAAACAGCCTCATCATCCACAGGAGATCAGAACTCCTGGCCAGAAGGCAAAGGTAGAGGATTTGGATAAGCATATACAATTTTTCAAGCCCAATTAGTTTAAATAAAAACCCTTCTCGCTCAAGACCCCCATCATCACCTCCGAGTGTTGCAGACCGATTCCCCATTACAAAGGGCGCTCTGTCCTCACTATCTGATGCTCCCAGGAACTTTGCAGGCAGAACGGGACAGCTCCCGGGAAAAAAACAAGCCCGGAGCACAGCTACTGCTTATACAATAGATGTTTGTCACCATTGTCACACCATCACAAAGGGGAAAGAGGAAGCACAAGCTGCAATATTGGCTCTTGTTATGAAAGCAGCAGCTCTGTTTAGGCAAGAAAATAAAAACCACGGAGCAATCGGAAGAAAGCGATTGTTAAAACAAACTGCAAACGAGTACAGAACCAACAGGAAAGTTATCCAAAGCAGAGATAAAAAAACCAACATCCATCACCTCCACCACAGTACTCCTGTATCGTCTCCCCGGGAAGGGCTCCCTTCTGCTCCCAGCCCCAGGGCTGCTACCCAAGAAAACAAACCCCGCTGCTTCCAGGTCCCAGCCAATTCCTCCCCTGACCTTTTCCTACTGCTACAGCCTTCTAGACCTCCTGCTCCCTGGCCGCTTCCCACCACCACCACCCCACTCTCACGAAGATGTGCCTCCGCACATCCTTTGCCTCCTGTCAGCTCAGCCTCCTGCACCCGCAGTAAGCAAAGCACGTGCCCCTGGGCAGCGAACACCTCTGTAGCAGGAACAGCGGAGGATACACACAGCTTTATACACAACTTCCACTGCACTTCAATCACAGAGAGCAAGCGCTCCCAAAGTCTTCCTTGGTGCCCTTTCCACAGCAGATCCTTGCCCTGAGGGTAAGCCATTGCAAACACTTCAGAGAGTGCTCCACACAGACCCACACTACAGACCGGGAAGAAAAAATTATTAAAAAAAAAGTATCTTGTGGCAGGCAGAAATGTCAGGTTTAAAATGCAGAAACTGGCAGAGATCCTTGTGTTTCAAGTAGATCTGACCAGAGATGATGTGCTAGCGGCTGGCCGAATGAACACTTCACCTCCCCTCACCGTGCATTAGCTCTCTTGCAAGGCTCTCTCTCGGCCCTGCAATTACAAGACAAACCATTTTATACAAACCACTTGTTTTAATTGCATTTTCCTTGTTTTCAGCAGCAGGACTACATGATTCATGAACCCGTGGGATGGGTTATTTCTTGAAGACCAACCTAAAAAGGGAGAAAATACTACCAGGAAAAAACAGCTAAGGGTAAAGAGCAACTCAAAACTCACCCCCTCAAAGGTCTCTGTCCACAAGAACTCAGAGAGACTGCCTCTTAGAAAAGAATTCCCTCTGCCCCAAGAAAAAAGCCTACAGGTATAAGAATGAGCAGGAGGATAAGTATTATCCTTTATCCTAAAATACGCTTAGCGCCTGCAGATATCAGGAAGTGCCTTCACTTCATATTCAGTGCCAAAACAGGAAAAAAAGCAAAAAAACCAACACACATGGATTTCGAAGCATGCTGACTAAAGAGCTTTGTGACCACCAAATAAACATTACCATCAATAGCTATTACTGTTGGAGTGAAAGCGCAAAACGACTCTCCTGAAAACACTTTTCACCCTTAAAAAGATTAAAGCAATGAAGACAGGGAACGTTCCACCCTCTACCCTAAATGAGCTTGGGGGGATGTTTTTCTTGTTTTGGGGAGAAGCAGCAGTTTCCAGAGTGAAAATGCCAATCTTCACCTTTCTCAAATCTAAGCCTGTTGTTTACATCTTTAAATTAACTGTGCAAATCTGCTGTTGAAAAAAAAATTAATTAAGAACACTGAATTTAATAGCAGGTTCAGGCTACTTAACTGTCTTTAGAGGCGTTAATTTACTATTAAAGGTAATTGACCCCGTAAGGAAACAGCCGAGTACTTGACATAATGACAAAGTCATTCCCAGTAAGACACAGGCTGTTGACATTGTGCAGCACTGAACAGGACCTACTGGGACAAGATCCCCCACAGCAAGACGCTTTTTAAAGTCCTCCAGAGGACCTGGCACGTAGAAGATTGTTGATGTAGCAGGAGCCCATCAACGAGTAGAAAAGCGTTCGCTTACCGTTAGTGACGCCTGCAATTAAGCAAAGAAAGTTCCACTATAAAAAAAACAAACTTGGAACACGGCCTTAATTTAATCTACAGAGCTGTTTCTCTTCCTCCTTCTGTCACTCTTATCTGAACACCTCTACTGCAGGCCTGCATAAACAGCATATCTTGGCCTAGAAAGTGGTCTGCTTTCCCTGTTATTTTATCAGTTACACTGGCAAAAGATGATTCTGCTTTCGCAACCTTTTATTCCTGTTATTACTCAGGAGAAATCCACAATTTCTCCTCCTGACAGAACACCTCTAGAGCAGTGAACGGTTATGATAAAGGCAAGCGCCCTGCGGTGCTGCCAGGACTGGACGCACCAAAACAGCAGCTGAGCAGCTTCCCAAGCGCTCCTCCATCAATAAACACTTCCGAAAACACCGGAGTCGCACATGGTCCCTACACAGCGCCCATACGGCCACCTGCACCAGGTGCCCTCGAGAGAGGGCAGGCACCGTCACTCAAATGCAAACAGCCAGGCTCCCCAGAAAACACCCCACACGGCAGGCGAGCCCCTGGAAACACACAAGGGAAGCAAAGGGAGGAGGTGCCGGCTGTGCATCAGTGCAAATGACTGAGGGTGCCAAAGACCACTGACACCTCAGAGGAGCCTCTCGGACATCCCACCATCCAACAGGCACCGAGGGAGAGCACATACTGGTACCTACGGTCTCTACCTGCTGCCGCGCCCCACCTGAACCAAAGGCGGAGAGCCCGAGAACGTGTGAACTATGTTCTTGCCGTATTTTCATGCATCTATGCATCCCCTCCCCAACTCATTCTGCAAGAAAAATTTCCCTAAAGCAAAGCTCGTTAAGTTAATAGTGTGGAAGCTACCACCTAACCTCTCATTCTTTCACACAGCCAGTTTTATATGCCAGGGAATCGCTGTTACAATAAAACTTCACAATATTCTTACTGCTTCAAGAAGCAAAGTAGGCCTGGAGCGCTTTTAAAACAGTTGTGTTTAATAATCATTCATCTATTGCTATCTATTCACCTATTTGTCCAAAAGCATTACAGGGAGTATTTAAACCGTAGGTGCAAAGACCATGCCCTCTGCTACAACAGTTCCTGGGGCGAGTGTGCCAGGCACAGCACTATATGGCGGGGCAGGGCAAGAGACCGCCACTGTCAGATCAAACCGCAGTGCGAGGGCTCCAGCCAGGAGAACACCACAGTATTAAACACAAGTTAGTTATGATCTCATACTCCTGCAACTCATTCCCCAAATCAGCCCAAACTCCCACGTGCTCGGGAAGACCAGGAAGCACACTGCTCAACAGCCTCCTCCTCCCATGCACACTCGCAGCTACCGGCTCCAGTGCTGCAACGACAATTAGCCACAACTTTTCTAAATGCAGCACGATGGAGGTATGAAGCAACAAAATGGACACTTTCACCAATAAAAAGCAGCAGAGCCATCAGCCGGCTCTCAACACCATCAGTAATGAAGAGAGCGGCAGCGCCCCGACTGCAGGTGCTCACCCCGGGGACAACCGCAGAGCCGAGGGGCGGCCACCATGGCCAATGACATGGGCACACAACACCGTCGCTTGGCCACACTGCACACAGGCTGGGCGTCTGCTTCCCCTGGAGGATGCCGGGAAGCCAGAGCAGCTCTCCAGAGCTACCGGCACACGGCTGGCAAGGCCAGAGGGCTTTTCACACCATTTAGGCGCTCAGACCAGCGACAAGGCCCCACCACAACCGATGACTAGAGCAGCCTGTGGCACCTGCGTGGCACAGGGGAACGCACGTTTTCTGGCGTCACCGCCAGCACAGGCCAGGCAGACCTCTCCCGCCGGCCTCCGGAGCGACGCACGGAGCCCAGCGCCCAGGCAAGGGGCACCGAGGGGCCGTGCCCTCCCCATGCCGAGGAGGAAGGGCACTCGAGGGCCGGTTCCGTGCCGCTCCCGGGCGGACGAGGCCTGCACGGTGCAGCTGTCTCACGCTCGGCCTCCCCGCCTCGAAGGGACGAGGCAGCTGTCCCCGCCGGGCCCGGCCGCCCGCTCACCTTGAAGTCGCGGCTGTGCTGCGGGGTGTACTCCAGCGTCCAGAGCGCCCGCACCAGCTGCGCCAGCTGCTCGGTGACCTCGCCGGGCGCGGGCGGCGGGCCGTCGGCGGCGGGGCCGGGGGCGGCGGGGGGCGGCCCGCCGCGGAACTGCTCCAGCGCCAGGAACTCGGCGAAGAGCTCGGTGTTGCTGAGGCACTGCAGGATGGCGTTCATGAAGCAGGTGTTGCCGTGGTTGCGCAGCCCCGCCACGCCGGGCACGGCCTCGGGGCCGCCGGCGGGCCGCGGCGGGGGCTCGGGGCTGCGCGGCGGGCCCGGCGGGAAGCAGCTGCCCAGGCCGCCGGCCGCCTGCGGCGGGGGCAGGCGCGGGGCGTGCGGGCCGCGGGGCTCGGGCTCGCTGCTGTAGTGCGAGAGGGTGGAGAGGGTCTTCAGCACGCGGCTCATGAACCCGCCGAGCGACCGCCCGGACGGGGCCGAGGCGGCGGCGGCGGGGGCCGGGGCCGAGCCCGCGCCGCCGCCCGCCGCCCGCCCGCGGAAAAGCCGCTTGCTGAAGGAGCGCTTCTCCTTGGCGCTGCCGGCCGGCCCGGGGCCGCTCACCCGCGACATGGCTGCGCGGCGCAGCGCGCATCCCCGCCCGGCCGCTCAGCCTGCCGGCCGCCGCATCCCGCCGCCCGCCGGGCCGCAGCCGCCGCGGCTCGCCGCCTCACGGCGCCGCCATGCAGCGGGCGGGGCGGGGCGCGCCGTCACCTGACCGCGCCGCCACCTTAGCGGCGGGCAGGCGCCGCCGCAGCGCTGCCATCTTTGTTGCGGGCAGGGCGGCCGGGATCCCGCCCCGCCGCTCTCCCGTCCCCTCCCCGTCCCCGCGGGGGCCAGCGGCGCCCGGGAGCGGGACGGCGCCGCGCCATGCCACCCACGGCGAACCCGCGGGGCTCCCGCCGGCGCTTGCTGCGGCCCGCAGGACCCTGCCCGGGGGTGCCGGCCCGGCCCCGCCGCTCCTGTCAGCCCCGCCGGCCGCCGTGGGGCGGCGCTGCGCGGCCGCGGAGCGGGGGCGGCGGGCGGGGGCGGCGCCGGGGCGGGCCGGGCCGGGCCGGGGCGGGGCCGGGCGGCCGGCGGGGGTAGGTGCCGGGGCGGCCGCTGGCCGCGCCATCGGCGGCGGCGCCGGGGCCGGGAGCGCAGCATGACTCCGCCGGGCCCGGAGGGCGGCCGAGGTGAGGCGGGGCGGGGGCGCCGCAGCCGTGGGCTGCCCGGGCGGACGCGGTTTCCTCTGGCAAAGGCTGTTTCACGGCCTGAACACCTGCCGCGGCGGGGCGGGATGCCGGTTCGCGGCTCCGCGGTCGGTAGCGGCGGGGCCCTGTCAGCGCGGCGGTCGGGGCGGGCGGCGGCGGCGGTAACGCGGCGAAGCGGTGGGCGGGCGCCGGGCCCCCCCGCCGCCGCTGCCCCCCCCCCCCGCCGCCGCCGCCGCCCCCGCCGCGCCGCGCTCAGGCGCCCGGTCTGTCCCTCCGCAGCTGCCGCCGGCGCCATGGCCCCCGGGAAGAAGATCAAGGCCCGGATCAAGAGGACGCTACCGGTGAAGGGCCCGCAGGCGCCGACGCTGAGCGAGCTGATGCGGTGGTACTGCCTGAACACCAACACGCACGGCTGCCGGCGCATCGTGGTGTCCCGGGGCCGCCTGCGCAGGTTCATCTGGATCCTGCTGACCCTCAGCGCCGTCGGGCTGATCCTCTGGCAGTGCGCGGAGCTCCTCATGAACTACTACAGCGCCTCGGTCTCTGTCACCGTCCAGTTCCAGAAGCTGCCCTTCCCCGCCGTCACCATCTGCAACATCAACCCCTACAAGTAAGGCGCGGGGTGCCGGGCGGCCGGCGGGCGCTGTCGGGGAGGAGAGGGTGGTCCCCAGCCGCCGGGGATTCCTGGCGAATTCATCCTTCCCTCACCAGCCCAGCACCGAACCCCTTCCCGGGCTTATCCTCCTGCCCCGCCGTGCTGCTCGTCAGCAGCCTTTCCCAGCCGTGGGTTTTCCCTCTATGGCACCTTGAGTAACGTATCCACCTCTGATGCTCTCCAGACACATGTGGATTATAATCGCACCCTTCACTTGCTGCCTGCTGAGCTGGACTCAGTCGATTTAGCTTTCTGCTCAAGGCAGTCCCTGGTCAGCTCTGCAGTTCTCTTCAAATTCCCTTCTTCCCAGGACCAAAGTTACAGGATTACAAACAACGGCATCTCCCGAAGAATGGAAAGGGAACATCCATCACTCCTCTGTTGCTTCTTTCTTTCCTTATAGGATGCTTTGACATTATCAATCAACAATACTTTTTCTCCTGCCAAATTACACTTGACATTGATGTCTGTTCTGCTGCCAGCTACCCACCTCGGTCCCTGCCGGCGATCCAGCTCTCCGGTGCCTCTTGGCACAGATGCAGAAATCTTACTTTCACATGCTCTGCCTCCTCGGGCTTGTTAACACAACCTTCAAGGAGCTTGGGAGTCTGCGAGGGCTTTCTCTGTAGATCAGTCTGCTTTGCTTCTTATGGTCCTTGCTCTGAGATCCCTCTGTGGGTGTAGCTGTGTCTGCCCACACCGATGTAAACTGATGTGGTAGTAAGAGAGATCGATGTGAGCCCGCGACAAAGAATTCTGTCCTGAGCGATAAGATTCACAGTGCAGCAGGCAAAGCGCTGCAGCTAGCTGGTGAGGTGAGATGGGATGTCACTTTCTGTCACATTGTCTCCAATGCAGGTACAGTTCCATGAAAGACTATTTATCTGAATTGGACAAAGAGACAAAAAAAGCTTTGGAGACTTTCTACGGCTTTTCAGAGGGCAAGTCCAAGGTGCGTCGGTCAGTGGATGAGTGGAACAGCACAGGGAGCGACTTCTTCAAACAGATCCCTCTGCTGAAGTTTGAGGACTTCTCTAAGACAGTGACTGACTTTCACACTGGCCAGAAGAGGAAAATAGAGGGCAGCGTCTTTCACAAGGATTCGTCCATAGTGAACTCTGGGGATTCAAATGATATCATCGGCTTTCAGCTGGTGAGTGCCACTCTTCCTTGGCCAGCAAGTTCCTTGTGGGGCAACAAAGGGGTGTTTTGGGTTGGTATCCCTCCGGACAGTTTTATTGCTTGCTTAGGTGGCTTTATAGTGAAATAACACTCCCTCTGCTCTTTTGCCCATTCTGCCATGCCTCAATGGCTACCTGCAGATTCATCTCCAGCTCTCTGGAAGAGAAATGCCTTCCTGAAGTCTACACAAATAGAGTTAGTGCCTTCCGTGATCTGTCCTGTGGGCCTGAAACATTTGATTTTATCACTTAGCCCTGAATGAAAGGTCTTTGATGCCCCTTTGTCCCCTTTGTGCTACTGTAATTTCATATGTGGTTGTTACTGTGGAAGAGAAACGGTATCACGCCTACCTTGTAGAATACCTAATTTCATTTCATCTGAAATGCTTTTTCCCCTTTGTAATTATCAGTGCGATGCAAACAACAGCAGTGAGTGTGCACTTTATACATTCAGTTCTGGTGTTAATGCTATCCAAGAATGGTACAAGCTGCATTACATGAACATCATGGCACAAATTCCCCTGGAGACTAAAGAAAAATTGAGTTATTCTGCTGATGACCTTCTACTGACATGTTTCTTTGATGGCCTATCTTGTGACAAAAGGTCAGTGCACAGAAAATACCTGCCAGCTTAACAGCTTATTTCCAAGTACGTAACACGTAGGAATCTAATATTTGGTATTTGCTGAATTCCAGCAGGAACTGTTTCCATTTTTAAATGAAAGCAAACATTTGTGTCTTCATGAACTTTAATTACATTCTTTAATTTAATTTGTCTTAGTGTTCTGCTCTCCACATTTCAGATAAACCCATGTGTTTTGACAGAATCAAATCTACCTGCTTATGATTGTGGCAGCACAATTCTTGTGTGGCCTGGTAGCTGGAGAGTCATCCCTTCATGCTGGGGATAATGGCAGAGTTCTCCTCTGCAGTTCTGGGGATAAGATTGCACTTGTACACGGGTTTAGCAGTTTCCCCACTGCCATGTGCAAAGCAAGCTGCACTGTAACTCTTATTACTGAAGGCATTTTGCTTGTGTCTGTAATCATGCAAACGCGTAACATCTTTTCTTGGAAAGAAGACATTTGCTTTAGTGGGAGGGGATGTTCAGAGGAAAGATATGAATGTGCTTGAATCACGAGGGTGTGTCCTCAGCCTCCCCGGCATGACAGTGGCTATGACATCTATTCTGAAAAATGAAGATTCGTGTTCCTTTAGACACTTGGCTGTTGAATGAAAGAGGACTCTGTCCCCTCCACCGCCTTCCTGCTAGTTCTGTAAATCCGCTTCCCCCACCCTCTCAGCCCCCATTCCCACAGGAAAACCTCCTAAACTTTTCATTTGCTGATGCTATTAAACCAGATCATATTTCCATGTAGTTTCAAGATATTAAGAAAAAGACCCACACTTTTCAGCAAAATAAATTGCTTCCCAAAAAAAAAAAAAAAGAAACATCTGGTCCTGCTATGTCTGTGCCAAAACAAAAAGCCCAAATCTGCTGATTTTCTCTGACAGACAGTTAAAACTGCAAAGGGCAATGTAACTATTTGATTTCTTTCAGGCACTTCACTCGTTTCCATCATCCCCTGCATGGCAATTGCTATACCTTCAACAGTGGGGAAAACGGGACGATCCTGAGCACCTCCACGGGAGGCAGCGAGTACGGTAAGGAAACTGAGTTTACAGAGGAACTATTAGATAACAAGTGGTTCAGCGAACTGGATCCTACTGGAGAGTGATTGATGTGTTGGCTCTAGATGTGCAAGCTGATTGGGGAAATGCTTGTTTGAACTAGTGCAAACTATTGCCAGAGAATACAAAGATAATATCGTTGCATCACTAATGTTTTCCATCTGAAATTACTGCTTCCCAGTTATATAACTTTTTAAAGTAGGTTTCAGCCACGTTCTACGGAGATGTTGTTTGTTTGCTGCACTGGGGGCCGCGGAGGGACATTGCTTGCTGCAAGGGTCTCAGTCTAGCACTGCAAAGGCTTTGCTTGGTTGTTACAGTTCTACTTAGGCCAGATAATATTAAGTAAACTGTGCTGCCGTCTCTGACCAGAAAAAATGGTTCTGGCTTCTGGTGTAACTCCGTTCCTGCCTTGTCTCTGTTCTTCAGGATTGCAGGTTGTTCTGTATATAGATGAAGCAGACTACAACCCCTTCCTGGTGACATCCACAGGAGCCAAGATCATTGTCCATGACCAAGACGAATATCCCTTCATTGAAGACATCGGCACAGAAATTGAGACTGCAGCGGCCACCTCCATAGGGATGCACTTTGTGAGTGACAGCAATCTTGTTTCCAGGTGCAAGGCACCAGTCCTTGAAACAGATGTAAATATGAACTGTGTGAAACAGATGTAAATATGAACGTAGCCAGTAGCTGGCAGGCATCTTAATACCTCACACTTGAGCAGCTGAAGTGCCCTGAGGAAAATCCTGTGATAGCACTTTTCTGAACAAAGTTTTCCTTTGCACAGAGGCTGTTGGAAATCAGGTCTTTATAAACCAAACAGCTACTGGGACTTTGTTTGTTCTCCCTTTTCTCCGACCCCATGGCTTTCCGGGGGATTTTTTTGTTCTGTTTTCGCAGCAAAATCCACAACCACAGAAATGTGTTGTCAAGCGCCCTGTTTCACTTTAGCAATAAGCAGATGAGTTTGCATCCCATGCAGGTTCCAGGGGCGGAAGAGAATGAGCTCGAGCTGTGGGTAACCAACCCACGTTAGGGTCAGGTCTGTAGAGGTGACTGCAGCGCAACCCGTTTAATTGTTTTGTGGGTATAAGTCTCGTTTTTCTGGGTTTCGTGCTATCCCAGCTGTAAAGAAAACCTCGTGGGCAGTGACTCTGCTTTCGCCAGCTTAGTGAAGCGTCTTGCAGTTGCTGTCAGCAAGGGCAGGGAGGGCTGCAGCCCCAGATTTCCCCAATTAGTGTAGTGCAGACAAGGCATTTGACCCAAGGGGCTTCTTTCCGTGGTAAGAAGTGAAAGCAGTGTGCCATCAGGCAAGCCAGACTTTCCCCTTTCATCTGGATGGGCTGTTAAGTGAGCATTTTAGTTCTGCCTTTTCTTCACTGATGGTTGGGTCAAATGCATCAGCCAGCCGGCTTATCTGTCCTGGCTGGGTGTGCCAGATCTAGATAGTCCATGCATTAGAAAAGATATTAAAAACAGGGCTGATAGCTTTAAAATGCGCAAATAGTTAACTGTATTCCAGCTGTCTTGAAAACTGTGGCAGCAACTGCTTGGTCTAACCAGTGGGGATAAATGCTACCTAACAAACAAAATTGAATAGAAGATATCGGAACCAGAACGGTGTAAAGGAGGCAAAGTCTCACAAGACTATTTCTTTCTTTTATAACTATTACACCGTACAGGAGAAAGTCACTGCAGGCAGAGTCTCAGTATTTAATGTAATATTTTCCTGGCACAGATTTGGACTGTTGCATATAGTATAAAAAACAAGACTGAACTTATCTCGGTGGCTATGTTTAAAAGATTTGGCATGAGGAAGTGATCTGATTGCATCCTAATGTAACAGCCGAAATAGAAGCTGGACACAATTTTTGGACTCAAAACAAACGCTGGGGATCACTGTACTGCTAGTAAAGGAAGACTCCAGAGAGCTTGCTGAGGGGCAGTCACGATTGTCAGGACAAGGCTGCACCACCGAGGTGCCAGATCAGCCCTTGTACCCGTATCCAAATACACGGAGGACACAGCAGACATGTGCCACACACAACGCTGCTCACTAGAGGCTTGAGCATGGCAATCATTGTTTTCCGAATGGGAACGTCAGTGTCTAGGTTATCGCTCACGTATTTCTGCTGTGTACTAGGACTTCCCCCCCCCCCCCAAATATTCCAAGATGTTTGGAATGCAAACAAGGCATTGCTTGGTAGGAGTTTCAGTGCTTTGGTTAAATATTTGGTTTGGAAATTATTTCAGTACCTGAATGAACAAGTAAGCTTTTGTAGGAGTATAAGCCACGACAAAAAAATTCTATACAAAGGATCTATCATCTGCTAGAAGATACAGCAGCAGACTGAGGCAGGTGTCCTGGCATTAGATTGTCTGCGGAAGTTAAAAGCATATGAAAAGCTGGTTTCATTCACTTTTCAGAAGTAATCTACCTCTAATATTGAAATCACATATTTCTATGTTCCCTCCAAAGAGAGATTTGAGCATCTTTCTAAAAGAGCTGACTTGCACCATACATGCCTGTAGCCTTCTATTGCTGCAGACAAAAATGGTAATGCTCGCTCTCAGGTTTGACCTCAGTAACCTGTAGATCTATAATCAGTGCCTTAAAGGTAAGCAGGCATTTCTCAGGTTCCTACTAAATTGATCCTTTGTAGGATCAGCCCCTAATTTTAAACTCTGTAGAGAAAGATGGGTGAATGAATTCTTAAATGTATGACATTTCTTGTGGTTTCAGGCCACTTTATTTGTTATAAAGTGGATAATTACTGCACAAAGATGGTAAGAGTTTAGGACTGAGCGAGGTAGGGCAGTCTGTAGGAAGCAGATGATGTAGCCTGAATCGGGTCTTGTGAATGTGAGGGCTCCCAGCCTGATTTCAGCAGACCTTGGAGGCACAGCGCTTGACATTTCAGAGCTCTTTTCTCCAGACAGAGACTGCAGAACAGGAAAAGGTGTTAGCATTCATCGGAGAGGAAGGGTCAAAGCAGTACCTGGAAAAAGTCCTGAAGGAGATACAAACATTTGATTTAGAGTGATTTTGGAGAGGTGCTGTTGAGCATTAGCGAAGCCTGAAGTGCTGTTTTACCCACAGAACAGGAGCAGCCCATGCAATAACAGCTCAGGAAGGTGTGGGTCTTCACAGAAAACAAAACAAAGCAAACAAACAAAAACAACAACAACCTCCCTTCCCTCAAAATGTAAACATGCATCCAGGATAAATGATGAATAGCCTCTAGCACTTTGCAATGCGAGAAAACATACATATGAATTACTCTGCTTTGAAAAATCCTCACTGTTATGATTATACTATCTCTGCATTTCTGCAAAGGTTTTCAACAAAGACAGCAGATAATCCAGCCAGAGCAGTGTTTTGGGAATGGACATTGCAAACCAAAAAACCCCGTTTTGACAAGTGATTGACAAATTATTTAGGATGGCAAAAGGTAAACATGCTGTTCAAACCTGCCCCATCACTTACAGTTTCAGAAGCAGGATGAACTGCCACTAAATCCTTTGGTTTCTCTGTGAACTCCAAAACCCAAGATTTGTTCTTTTCTCGTTCTCAGACTCGGTCTCGCAAGCTGAGCAAACCCTACAGTGACTGTACGGAGACTGGTGCTGACATACCAGTAGAAAATCTCTATAACAAGAGCTACTCACTCCAGGTAAATCTGTTACATTTGTTTTTATCAGTCGCTTGAAAATGACCTTCATAAAAAGCTTTACAATATTCTGCAGTTCAGGATCTGAGATTGTGAACAGTCCAGGTGTAGGGTCACTGCTTTTAACCACTGATGTAAAATACCAGTTTTTAAAAATCCAAGTTTTATTCCTAAGTGGTTCATGTTTGAAGTTCCCTTAGGCGCCCTGTTAGGTAAAGAGAGAACATTAGCTCATTAGGCAATTTTCAAGCAATGTGAGACTGGAAAATATTGGCCAAGTAAATGTTGCAGCTTAGTAACCCTTGAAGCCAGAAATTGTGACCTTTAGGACTCCAAGAATAACAGATACCATCTAATCAGTATCCAGATAGCAGGATGTTTGTTTACAGAGTAAGTTTCCACTAATTTTGCATGGTTTCTGTAATTGGGTCCTCTTGGAGAGTGTCAGTTGTTCTTGCACTCTCCACTTGAAGAATTGTAATTATATTGGCTGCTGCCTACTGCAAAGCCTGTGCCTAGGCTGGATTTTTATTTTATGGGGTATTATACCTGAAATCTGCTGTGATGTATTGCTGGGTAGGATCACACAGACATTATCTCAGGTGTTTAATAACAGTACTTCACCAAAACGTAGGCCTTAGGAGGGCTGGGACTGGGACCAAAAGGCTTGATGACTGGGATTTCAAAAAGATAAGTTCTTGCTTGTTCCAACTAATTAAGTGTTTTAGCACAAAACACTGACTCTACTGCCCCATTAATCTTTACAACTTCAGGTCTCCAAATATGCACCAACACAATTTGGTCAAAGCTGTGAACATTTTCACAGAATCGTAGAATGCTTTGGAATGGAAGGGACCTTTAAATTTCACTAGTGAATTGCATCCCACACCTAGCTGTTGATTCACGGACCATGTGCCATGGCAGACCAAAAACCTTCTCCTTGCCTGTGGAAAGAACAACTGCAACACTGAAGCTTTTGATGGCTATAGGGGAAGTGGGGGCATTCACAGAAACACCCCCTCAGAGAGGACTATATTCTTCTTTCTTGCACTAGAGCCTAAAACCTCCATGGCACTTTCTGCCTGTATTTGTATTCACTAGCAACAGAGCCTGAAGGCCCAGGGAAATGGGTTCCCATCTTATTGCTACTATCATAAACGGAAGATGTTTTTAGGTGCGTGTGAGCTGAAGCTTGCTGCTGCAGAAGTGCAGCAGCCTGTGCTTCTTAGACACCAGCTCTTGGTTTATCTCCCCCAGATTTGCCTGCACTCCTGCTTTCAGAAGGCCATGGTGGACTCGTGTGGCTGTGCCCAGTACGCGCAGCCTTTACCTGCTGGGGCAGAGTACTGCAACTACAAGAAAAATCCCAACTGGAGTAAGTGTTCAGGCGCCCGCTGCCAGCCACATCCCTCCACAGCACCGTCCCTGGTCAGCATGGCCCTGCCTGTGCCAAGCGCCACCCCAGCCGCACAGCGCTCTGGGAAGAGGCAAATCTGCCTTAGCCCACTCAAGGCCCCATACCACAGAGCCTGAAACTGCCTCTCTTGTTTAGTTTGACTTGTTTCTGACAGTTGTCCTAATTGCTTGTCCTTTGTGCACACCACAGAAGTGTCAAGTGGAGGACTTGACCGGGTGAGGCAATTGTTCATGCCTATAGCAAGCGACAACCACTTCTCAGAGTATTTTGCAATATTTATAGGGCAAATCTTTTTATCCTCACCATGTAGGTGATGGCCACAAAGGCCACCTTCACCCCAGAAGCCCCACTCCAGCACAGGTAGAAAAAGATCATTGCTTTTCTTTCCAGCTTCTCATACATGTGTCCTGCTCCCTTCTTGCAGTGTACTGCTACTACAGACTCCATGAAAAGTTCGTGAAGGAGCAGCTGGGCTGCCAGCAAATCTGCAAAGATGCCTGCAGGTAAGTCCTGTCCACAACCAGAGGCAGAACGCTGTGTGTGCCTGGGAGTTTGAGCTCACAACTGACAGCCTGCATCTCTCTCCAGCTTCAAGGAGTGGGCGCTCACCACCAGCATCGCCCAGTGGCCATCCACCGTGTCAGAGGTCAGTTCCTAATTGCGCTCCGCCATGACAGCAGCATGGCACAACAAGGCATTAAATAAACCCAGAGGTTCAGCGTGGAAGCAGGGGGCCCCTGGGGTATTTGTTAGCACTTCAATGATGCTTCTCCCACAGGCTCAGTCTGTAGTGTCCAGGTCAGTCAGGGCTTCCCCTCCAGCAGTTTACCATTAAACTAAAATTTGGCTTGTGGGCTGGGAGATCCCCTCGGGGACAGCTGGTCCGTCACACACATTCAATTCTGGCACCCAAGCTGGAGGTGTGGAGCGTGAGCTCCCTTTCCAGGGGATTTCTACGCAAGCACACACAGCTATAGCAGTATTTTCTGTCTTTTTTCCAGGACTGGATGCTTCGAGTTCTCTCCTGGGACAAAGGGCAAAAAATCAACAAGAAGCTGAACAAGTAAGTTTCCATGTATGTGTTTCTAGCTTGCACCTCAAGCTCAGATATAATCTCAGCAGCCCTAATGATGGCAATTGGGGAAAAAGCTCCCTTAGAGCGGCCCAGCCCTACTGGTCCAACTGGTTATTTGCATAGTTTTTCAGTATGTTTCATGTTATTGTTTTACTAAACCCTCAGCCTGCCTTCTGTTTCTCCTCTCAGGACGGACCTCGCAAGCCTCATGGTGTTCTACAAAGACTTGAATGAGAGATTCATTTCGGAGAATCCTGCTAACACAGTAAGTGAGCGCAGCAGTTCCCTGCTCAGCACCAGGAGGCCGCGGCTCTTCCTCCCAGACAGGCTGGAAGTTTTCGTCTTGCCAGGGGAGCGGTCCCATCCAGGCAGGGACAGGAAACCATCCACAGATGATGCACCCCAGGGCGCCCGGTCCTGCCCTTTGCAGCCCTTTCATCCAAGGCCACTTTTCAAACTGTCCAGTCCCAAGCCCTACACTGGGGTAGCCTGCGGGCTGCCTGCAGTAAGCGCAGCGCTGAGCTCCCACTGAAGCAGAGCAGGAGAGGATAACACAGGCAGCAGAGGAAGGGCCCACCGCATTTGGTAGCGCTCACAGCAAACCCTGGGTGCCCCAGCTTGGTGCAGCGTCCCTGCATGCTGTAACAGTGCCGTGGACACGCATCTGGCGCCTGCAGGAGCTGATAACCTTGTGCTCTCTTCTCTTTCAGCTCGTCATTCTTCTTTCCAACTTTGGAGGCCAGCTGGGCCTTTGGATGAGCTGCTCAGTTGTTTGTGTCATTGAGATCGTCGAGGTCTTCTTCATTGATTCGCTTTCCATCGTAATGCGGCACCAATGGCAAAAGGCAAAGAAATGGTGGAATGACCGAAAAAGGGACAGGTTGGGGAAGCCACCGCAGGCCGGTGATCTGGAGAGGCAGGGCCATGAGAACCCCGTCTGCATCGATGAGGACCTGCCCACCTTCAACACCGCCCTCCGCCTGCCGCTGCCCCAGGACACCCCCTTGCCCAGGACTCCCCCCCCCAATTACAGCACTTTGCGGCTAGAGACTGCATTCACAGAGCAGCTGCCCGATACGCTAGAGGTTGGGCAACACTGACGCTTATTTATCCACCCATCCAGGTGCCAAAATGAGAGGTGGGTGCTGGACCCACGTGTCCAGGGGTGAAAAGCACACATCCAAACAAGCACTGAAGGGCTGTTGGGCCAGACCCTTTTTCAGGGATTGAACTTGCAGTCAAAGCTTCTCTGAGCTAAGCTCAGACACAAAAGCCAAGGGCTCAGAGACATTAGGAACTTCAAGCAACATCAGTTCTCAAGTTAATCATTGCAGGAGATGGCCGGAGCAGGATGTGGCACTGAGCTGGGATGTCTTGCCAGACAGAGGCATACATTAGCAACCAACTGCACACACCCCATTGTAAGTGGGCAGGAGTTGCTCCACAGCAGAAGATTGATGCCACATTGAGTATTAACACTAATTGCTCTCTGCTGTGTGGCTTGACTTGTGGGAAAAACCCAGGGCTTTCAGGAATGCAGCATGACATTTGTAGGAAGGGGCATGATAGAGGCTTGGGAAGAGCACAAATTGGGTAAAAGGAAAACTCTCAAGTTGAATTTTGATTAGGAACCTGATTCCAAAGGTGGCTGGAGGATCTCTTTATTCGGAGGTGAAAAGTTGGGATAGCCATAGAGGTGCTTGTACAGCAAGTTATTACAGAGCTTGAATAGGAGAACTTAAGTCATCCCAAAAGAAACATCTGAAAAGGACACGAAATCTAATTCGGATTGCAATAATGAACTGCATACTCTGCAAGCTTGTTTCATTTTACATCGCTCAAGCTGGCCATTAAACGTAACCTCAGAGGAGCTCCTTAAGCAGTGCATGGCCTTGGCCACACGACTTCCCAGAAGCCTCAAAGGGAGCTGGCTGCTCCTGCTCAGACCCAGGCAAGGACTTCCCTCCTGCAACCACCCAGTTCACCACCCCAGCTGCCTGCCCCAGAGCTGGCAGTGCCGAGGGAGGGGATGGGAGCCACGCAGGGCTGCAGTGACAGCTGGAGCTGCCCTGGGCTCCGCACGCAGCCCTGAAGGATGGTGACCGGAGGGTACATCTGCCCCACTGGTATGTTGTCCACCTTGCTTATGCCCCCTCCATTCCACCATGCTGCATCAACACCCCACATCTTGCCTCCTGTGCACCGCACCGTGCTACTTCCACCACACCAAACCCTCCCCGCACCGCAGACCAGCCAGAGGCTGCTGCCTGCACCTGCACAGATGCTTGTGGAGGGACCTCCAGGGCACCCAGCTGCGGTGGCAGCACCCTTCCCCTTGCTCCTAGTCCTGCACCTAGCTTTTTCCTACCACAGCCAATTCTTAGCTGCCTGGAGCACACTGTATAGATGTTGAGGATGAATATAGCCTACACCAGGATGGCTGCTTGGGGTTTTTGTAGAGCAAGAGTGACTGAGAGTGTGTGCGCGTGTGTATAAGTATAAGAAAGTCTCTCTTTTCCTTTCTCTATATAAGCTTATTTTATATAGGACAGTGAGAATCCAGAAAGAGGACAGTGAGAATCCAGAAAGGTTCTTTAATGTGCAATAAAATATATTTTAACTGGATTATTTAAATAGCTGATAAACTGAAAAAAATAAAGATATATTTTTGAATAACTGCTTTTTTTTTTTTTTTTTTTTTTTTTTTAAATCCGCAATATGTGAGTTACTCCCATGCAGGCATCCCAAGAGATTATGGGACTTGCCTGTGCCTGCCCTGGGGCTGCCAGGTACATTGGGCTCCTCTGCAGAGGTGGGGCTGTGCTGCAGCGTGCCGCTAGACCTGGCTCCAGAGCAAGCTGGGGGTGCATGCGGGTGCATGGTGAAAATGCCTTTCGGAAAGCAGCATTAGCCAGCAAGGTGACTGAAAATGCTGGAACCTCAGGTGCCTCCAGACAGTTCCCCTCCTGCACAGTCCTTCGGGGACTGGAGGAGAAGAAAGAACCGGGTTTGCTCTGCCTCAGAGCCTCATCTCTAACACTCAAATGTGAGGTACTTGGAGCAAACTGTTGCTTGTCCCCATCACCTCTCTAACACAGCAGCAAATAACTCATTACACTGGACTCGCCCCATTTGCAACAGTGCCAAAACAGACCTAGAGAGAAATGCTGGGGTGGCCTGTGAAAGGCATGTGCACACCAGGGCCACCTGCCCCTTGGCGATACAGGCGTGAGCTGTCACAACTACAGCAGTGGTGGAAATAGCAGCAAACTTCAGAGCTAGATAGGGCCTTAGAATAAGCTCCTTCCTTTACAGTTTGTTGCTTCTTTATACAGGAGCTGGTTTGGCTCAGTAACACCTAACTAAGGACCTTCTTCCAGATGCAGGTAGTTGCTAGGGTCAATTTTGACTCAACTCTTAGAAAGCACAGCCTTCTATGAACATTGGGAGGGGAGGAAAGACAACATCTCCCTGGGAAAAAGCAAGCAAACATTGCAAAAAGTGGGACATACCACAATTCTTCTGTTCCTCATCAGTACCTGCGTGGGCAACAGCACACGACAGAGTAGCTCTCTGCAGGACCTGCAAGGTTTGCTCAATTCTGCCTGCAGGCAGCACCGAGGAGGGGCTGCAGGACCGCAGCTTGCTGCTGGGACAGCACAGCTCCTTCGCCACTGCTGAGCCGCTCACACAGGGACTCCTCTTCCTCTCAGGCTGCTCAAGTGACTCTGCCCCACTCCCAGCAACCCTCCAGCACCAACAGCTGGGTTAAATCAGCAGGTGCTAATCATGCAATCAGCCCCCACCCCCCCACCCACCCTCCCGCAGCTGCTGCCTGGAGCATCGCGCTGCACCCGGGTTCCGAGGCCGGGGAAGGTGCCGGCAGCCGGCATGGCTCGGCTCAGGACAGGCCAAGAGGGCACAGCCTCAGAGGGCAGCCATGTCCCCAGTGCTCATCAGTGGCCACGCTTCCCATCACGGTGGCAGCCAAAAGCTGCATCGTGTGGATGCCGCAGGCTGGCTCCCAGATCTGTCTCTGGGGTACCTGAGAATTCACAACACAGACAAAGCCTTGCAGTAACGCATTCGTTCAAGCAAAGCCAGACCTTGGTGGGAGCTGCAAAGCAGATGACACTTCAACCAGTGGTAATTTTAGAAAACCTTGTATTTTTAAAGGCTTCCCAGAGCAAAACAAGCCTTTTCAAATAAACTGGTGCCAATCCTGCAAGAAAGCAGTTGTATTGACTGGTCAAACTTCATACCCAATAACTGCAGTTCTAATAAGGAAAACATCATTTGATTGAGAGCAAGGCTGCTGAAGCGTAGCATTCCCCTGCAGCGTGCCTGTAAGGCCTCTCTGGTTGATAACCGGGGATGTGTGTCCTGCCGCACGCTTTTCGGCATGAACGCTCACTTTAAACTCTTTGGAAAAGCACAGGTTTTCTGTAGGTGCTTTTTGCATCTACTTCTCAGGGCAGGCACAGCACCTTTTCTTCTTGTATGAATAATCCTCGGGAGGCAGAAAGCAACAGAGTAGCTACAGAAACGTATTACTTCCTCATGAATTAAATACTGAAGTCTACTGAACACCTGAGTCATCTTCAGCACAGAAAACTACCCAGGACGGTATGAAAATCAGGTCTGACACACACTAAACATCATAAACTCAAAGCGTTTGAGAAACTCAGCTTGGAGTTTATGGGAACAACAGGCAGTAAAATTTGTGGTTCAGCGATCCCCTCCACCGCCGCTGCAGCCGCTGCTCTGGTGGGAGCCCCAATCTCTTCCCATCGGGACAGTATTCCCAGGAGACTCGTGGCGAGTGGTGGGAGCCTGGCTAGCCTCAGGCAGGGCTCAGGAGCAGGCAGCGCCCCGCTCGCCAGCACTGCAGGGCTGCAGGGGAGCGGCTGCGGTACGCGAAAACGCAGCGAAGGCGCAGGCAGCATCGCAGGCACAGTGCTGCCTCGGCACTGGGGCGAAGGATGGGCTGGGGAGAGGTGTTGAAACAAACCTGCAGCAGGCAGGTGCCAGTGACTCACCGGGCAAGGCTGCCTGCACACCAGGACCGGCCTTTTGGAGCAGAGGAGACGCAGCGGGCGAACCTCGCTCAGCATTTCCGCAGCTCGCAGCAGCAGCCGCTGCCGGAGGGGAGAAAGTTGCGGGTGCCGGAGGAGCTGCTGGGAGGGGGGGCTGAGGAGGAAAATCTAGCTGCACAGAGAAGGTTTGCTGGACAGCAGGAATCCACCGGTGCCTCTCCCAGCAAGTGATGCCCAGACAGAAGTGGGGTTTGAAAACACAGGGAGCCTTCTCCGTCCTGCTGGGAACAGACACCTCCGTACACCACGTTATGGAGCCTGCTGGCCATACCCAGGGCTAGCTTTGTCTCAATACACATTTGTCCTGTAACAGCCTTCAGGGACACAGACCAAATCTGTTTTTTTCAGAGAAATCTTCCCAACCAACCCTGAGCCAAATAGCTCAGGTGTTTTCCTTGTGGGTGCCTGATTTCTGTAGTTCCTGTCCTGGCCTAGCCCCCAAAGGAGCACTGCAAAGGCTACACGGGCTCTCGTCCTGCCACGAGGAATTTGGAGATTGGTTTGTCCGAGCTGTGGTGGAAGCACTTACGGAGCAGGCATCAGTCCTGCTGCTGTCCTCGCCTGCTGGTGGCTTTCCCAATGCTTCCAGCTCCTTTGACACAAGTGTGCCAACACCTGCCATGAAAACCATGGAGAGAGGGGCAGCTGTGCAGAAACAAAAAGTCCAGTTGCAGTAGCAGGACTTGCTGCTTAAGTACTTTTGAGAACCAAAACTGCTGGGCAAAGGCTTTTCCTGGGTGGAAAACAAGTCTCACCCTGACTCTGCTTATTTCACGGCTTGGCATGAACAGCCAGTGCAAAAGTGACTCAAAGACAGTACAGCCAAATGTGGGAAGGATGTGTGGTTTCCCTATCAGACAGAATTTCACCTGGTAATCCAGAGAAAAATGGGAGCATCCAACCTCCCAGTTGACCAGGATGAAAAACTTGCCCAGGATGTGACAGTGAACAATAAGTCACAGATTCCTTGGAAAACACATCTGAGATGCAGCCCAACCCCATCCCAATCCCAGCTGGCCAAGGCACCACCACCCCCAGCCGCACGGGATGCAACAACCCCGGGATGTCAGCCTGGAGGGCTCCAGCCTCTCTCAGGGCAAAGGGATGGCTGCCCAAAGCTGCTCCCAGCAGATGCAGCTGGGCAGCACTGATGGGGTTAAAGGCTACCAGGGGCCCCCTTCCACCTGGGTGACATTGCAGTGGTCCACAAACAGGTTTGGGAGTTAAATGCCTCATTAATGTAAATGGGGCTGGGCTGGGGAAGCAGCATGCCTATGGAAAACCCTTTCAGGCTCTGAGCCTCCACTTGTGCCCTGCAATAAGGCGCAGCTCTGGGGAGGCCGGAACACGGCTGCAGATTGTGGATGTTTTAATTTTACCCTTTCACCTTCAGGGCAGGGTGAGCCAGCACCGTAACTATCATCGGGGGGGGGGGGGGGGTAGGGGTTAGGTTCTCCTCCAGACACCCACGAAGGGGCTTGTAGGGCTACGGCAGCTCTGCTGCTGCTGTGTTCTCTAGTCAGACCTCCCAGGTAACACCCAAGCCAGGGGCTCTGCCCTGCAAGAGCCCACCCATGCCTCCTGCTAAGCCGAAGCCCCGCGGTCTGGGAAATCGGTGCTACCTCACCAGCAGCAGCCACCAGACCCCAGTAGCCCGTGCATGACACGCTAAAGCAACAGGCGTTCTCGACACGCAGCAGTGACTTCCCTCTGCTTGGAGCTGCGGCCAGAGCGCCCCAGACCAGTGCTGCTCCTGGGGCTCAGAGCAGCTCGGGAGGCTGCGGCGGCTGGGTGTGCAATACAGAGGGTGCTGGCAGGCAGGTACTTTATTGTACAAAATTGTTGCCTTGGCTTGAAAGTCCCACTGCCCATCTCAGGCAACACCACAGCAGCAAGCGCCATGCGGCCGGAGCTGGGCAGCTCCCTGGAGCAATTCCCCAGCACCAGATGCCGGGTTTGAGCCATCCCGGCCAGCCTGGCCTGTGCTCAGTGCTTTGCAGAAGCATTTTTGAGCAGCCTCAGCCCCAGGAGGGCTGCTGACAGCCAGAGCATCCCAAGCACAGGCCTGAGCTGTGGCAGTGCTGGAGCGGTTTCAGGCAAGCGTGAGTCAGAGGTTAACCCATGATTGCAGCAGCTGCCGTCTGCAGTGACATGCCATGACACAGCTCCAGCACTAATCCCGACGCCGGCATCTCCCTGCAAACAGGACGGACCGGGAGGTGCAGAGTCATTGCCGATTCCCCACACCTCCGCTGGCACACGCAGGTAACACTGTCAGAGGGGCTGGGCAGGCAGTGCTGGTTGCGGCTGACGAACCCCGGGAAGAGTGAGAGTTGGGGCTGAGTGTGACCGATGCCTCAGGAGGGGAAGGAGAGAAGAAATCCCAGGCCAGGCTGGGCAACCCCATCGGAGAAACCAGACTTCCCTCCTATGCAGGGGGAGCCTGGATCTGCTGCTCCAGCCACGGGGCAATGCTGGTCCTGGCTCCCCCGCTGCTCACCAACATCTCCTGGTGCTCCATGCTGTGTTGGTGGCTCAATGCCATGCTGCTCCCGAGGGCAGCGCCGGCAACAGCCATCTCCTCTGCCAGACACCCACACCTGCCCGCCCAGCCCTGCCTGCACACCAGCGTGCGCTCGCCAGCCCGACCCGGCCGGCCCCATGAGCCCCGCCAGCCACACACACACACCAGGCTCTGCTCAGCTGCTCTCTAGGTAGGGGGGGGCTGCCAGGTGTTGGGCTGTGCTTGCTGGCCCACGGCCACACAATTGGTCCCAAAATGAGCACCGGTCTGCAGCAATCAGCACTGCACGCGCAGGATGCTCGATGCTTTCTGAAGCAACAGCACAATTATCCAACCACGTTGCCCCTGAACAGCTTTTCTCTTGGGACTGATGCTTTCTGGCAGCAAGGCCACCCCGATCCCGTGGGGTTTTTTATGAAATCTCTTTCTCCATCTGTCCCCCTTCTTCCCAAAAGCAAAGGCTCTTCTCCTACATCCTGCTCATCCCACTCATCCGCTCGTGCCACTGCAGAGCACGTGAGGGGGCATCCCACTCATCCCACTCATCTGTCTCCAGAGCAGTGGGGGCTCAGGACGCCCCAGCCCCAGGCAGCTGGGAGTGGCACTGGGGGCAGTGGTGGCGGTGGTGGCAGTGGGGGTGGTTGGGGCAGCGGGCAGGGGCTCTGCCGGCATCCCTGCAGTGCGGGACGGAATGCCGCATGGCGGGTTCCTGCATCAGCCGGCCACGCTGTGCTGGGGCTCTTCCCTTCGGCCCAGGCAAGAGCAGCTGTGGGCTCGGGGCACTGACCCGGCAGCCATGCCTGCTCCCCGGCCCGGTTGCAACACAGGTGGAGGTATAAACAGGGAAACACACCCGCCCTCAGGGCTGCGGACAACATGTTCCTGGCATTTTGTCCTCTCTTGTATCATCACCTGTGCTTTGGCACTTTCCTGTAATACTCCCGTACCACCTTGTCTATCCCAGTCTTACACTCCTGCCTCAGTTTCCCTTCCAGAAGAAGCTGGGTGGGAGCCGCATCCCCCCCGGGGGCCAAGCCTCCCCGCGCTGCCGGGCACGCAGGCAGGCTGCTGGCCCTGCGCAGCTCTCCATGCGTGCTTCCCCCAGCTCCATGCCCCTCCAGACACCATTTTTCACCCTGGATGCCTTGCCATCAGGCAGTGTTCCTGAAAGCAATGGGACACAAAGCACAGGAGGGGATGCTCGACAGCGAAGCCCCTGTCAGGCCAAGTGACACAAGCCAGTGTCGTCCCTGACCTGCCTGCCTGGCGCCCACCTGAGAGCAAACCTCCAGGCAGCGGAACAAGCCCAGCCCCATCCAGCATGCTGATATGGGATCGCTTCTGTCTCCTTCCACTCATATACTTTGTCCAAATATCTTTCCAGAGATGGAAAAACATGTGTTTTCACTGGATTCATTCACCTGCAATTTAAAACGTGCCACAGTCTCAGTGGAGATGCGATCACCATGAAGCGTGGCTTGAATGTGGATACTGGCCAGAGCTGCAGTGAATCACACTGTTTTCACAACGCCTCTTGCGGCAGTACCTTCCTCGCTTGTGTTTTAAGACCTTCTCACCCAAGTTTACATAATGAATCCTGAAAGGTACAACCTGTTCCCCTAGATAATCACAAAGAGTAATCATCCCTCGCTCTTGTTATAAAAAAGTCATCAGTCACAAAATATTTCACGTTTCCCCTAGAACATGGGAGAGGACCATAAAGCACTAGCCCACAGGGATCTTTACAGTGCTCCGGCCTGGCTGGCACCACGTTGATGCTCCCTGGCCTGCGCCAGGACAGCGTGGCGTCCCCGGGGCCTGAGGCCGCCCGCAGCTACCGCATCTTTAGACACTGGAGTCATGACAGGCTGGTTATTTTTTCCAGTAAACTTCTACGGCAGAAAAGGCAAATGAGTGCAACTAATTCCCTGTCACACCAATTAGTTACGGAGCAAGTCTGGGGAAACCCCGCTGTTGACAAACCGCTGCCTGAGCACGCAGCCTGCCGCGGTCCTGCGCCGAGAGCCTGCTCGGTTTCGCCCACATGGAGGAGCGCAGCCTTGGTGGGGCAAGCCGAGATTCAATGATGATCAATGTCATTAACACTCAGGCTGAAGGGAGCCCTACCTGAGCTGGGTTTTGCCCCATCCCACCTGTTCTGGAGCCAACAGCTTGGCTCACAGAATTGCACAGAGCGGTGGTACCCACGCCCAGCAGCGCAAGCCCCGGCACGGACCGAGCCCCTCTCCCGCCAGCCAGGCCGTGGCCGCCGGCTGACCGCACTGTGCCAGGTGTGCGGGAGCTGGGCCCAGGGGGGCCGCTTCCCTCCCCTCTTCTGCTGCTTGTAAAACAAAACCAGTCTCAGTTTTACTGCCTGATCTTTGTAACGCAAACAGAGGTCAGTTAAAAAGGTTTTATACGCAGCGGTTACCGGTGTAGGTTGGCTGGTGAGATGCTTGCTATCATTTGACTGTGATTTTACTGGTCACAACTAAATTACTCTATTTTGTTTAGTGACAGCGTGTCTCTGAAAATGCACCCGATAAACCGAGCAATTAAAGTGCTGAATGAGCCTGTTTGCACCCTGCATGGGAACAGGTGATGCCCTGCTTCCCCCGGCAGAGCAGAGCAGGAGCAGCCTCCCCGCTGCCGGGGCTGCGGTGCCGACCACCAACACGGGCTGAGCGATGGTGATGGGGACCGGCACGCTCCTCCCTTACAGCAAGGCTGCCTGCAAACCCCAGAGCCGTCCGACTGGAAGCCAGGCTACAGACGTGACTAATATTTAGCACGTACATCTCGCAGCTCCTGCTAAGTGGCAATCTAATGAGCGGGTGCGTGTGCGCTGGCGGTGCCTATCGTAGGCTGTGGGCAGGGCGCTGGCCACGCCATCCTGGCACCCAGGCTGGGAGAGGGGCTGCCCGGGAGGGGACTCCTGCAGAGGCCAGGCAGGTAACGCAGGGCAGCAAAGCCACAGCACTTCTCCCATTTCTGGAGCCCAAAGAGCCTTTTCAAATCCTCATGAAATCCCTAGCACCGAGGAGTGACCTCGGGTCTGACAGCCACCACTGCAGCTGTGCCAGGCTGGGACTCCCCACCGGGACCTCAGCCCCCACTGTGCCGAAGGACATAATTTGGCCAAAAGCAATGCAAATTTACATAGAACCAGATATGAACGAGTCATAGGGTTTTTCTGGTGACCTGAACTAAGTCCTAGCCACAGGGTTGTAATTTTGGGGTGATTTCCTTCCTGAAGAGTTGTCCTTGGGTCTCTGCATTGGGCTCCACCACAAGCACCTCTGCTCTTCTTCAACTTTACATACAGGCCTAAAAACAAGCCCAGACACCTTTTCAGGCTTCTTTGTATCCACTCCAGTCACCATTAAAATATTTTCATTTTACCAGATAAATTTAGGACCAGTTGATATTTTTGAAACACTACAGGTAAGACTGATGATGCCATTTTCTGGGCTGATTTGCCCCGTGTATCCAGTTTCTCAGCTGTATTTAGCTGCTGTCAGTGGTGCATCATGCCAGCGCAACACCCCGACGCGGAACACAATGCCTGGGGTGCAGAAGAGCTTTCCACAGTGTTTTCAGCTGTATTTTTAGCAGGAGGGTTTTGCTTATGAAATAAACTTTCTCATGAAGCAAGTGAGAGAGACAACGCAAAGTCAAGCCAAATTCAAGGTCATTTGGCTTCGCTGGCTTCACAGCTGATGTTTCAAACCACTGAACAAATGCAGCCTGCTTTATTTTCGGCGTTAGAGCTGCCAGTGCTGGTAACAGACATTGTTCTCCGGGGAAATAAGTAGCGATAGAAGGGCAATTATTTTGACAGGACAGAGGTTAGAAACTAGGTAAGTCCTGGTACTCACCATCAAACCTGTTCGTTCTAGCTTCACTTGGAAATACTGTTTAAACACAATCCCGCATTCCACTTCTGACATAATGGTAGGAGGTACACTTGTGCAATTTAAAAATAAAAATCCCTTTTGTTCCCAAACAACGAAACACGGGGACATTTGGGAAAGTCTGACCAAGTCCTGATTGAACAAGAACCTGTGATTACTTTTCCTAGCAAGAGGCAATCGTTACCTTTTACAATGCTTTGCTGCTCTGCAGTGATTTATAGTTCCAAGGAGGTTTATACATGTTTACTGTTCAGTTGTGAGGAGTTAACATCTCCCACAGTCGCTCAAGATGCTCAGGGTTTTACCTCTAAACCGTGTTTGTACAGTAGTGTTGGGCTCAAAGAAATAGTGTTGGGCGCTGTAGGAAAATACAGAAAATAACTGGGGGGGCATGCGTCTCTCCAGCCCCCGTGAGGGATGGTTATGTGATCAACAGGAATCAGTGTGCAAGATACATAAGACTGAGATTAAGTCATAAAATGCAAAAGTGCATGCTAACCACCGTGAAAATCACAGACAACTGGGCTACGTGTCTGTTCATGAGGGCACCCAGTCCCGTCCGAGCCACTCGCATCCCACCCTCAGAAGCAAATAGAAGAGCTGCTTAGTCTTTTAATTTCGTTGTCATTTTATGGAAGCAGAGCTCATTTCTCCCAGCAAGAGATGGTGACCTTTCAGACTCAGCCTGCCAGTGCCACCCAGGCAGAGTTCTGCCCCTTCTATTTAAGCATCAACATCCTCTGTAGCCCGCACTTGAAAGAGGTGTGGTGTACAAAACACTGCGAGGAAAGCATGCCCAGCAGCAGTCTTGATAGTAAACACAGCTGCTCGGGGAGAGTTTTTTTAGAAAGAAAAAATATTAGAAGATCTTATACTTCTTTAAAAAAAAGATTATAAGATCGTTTAACAAAAGGATTATAAATTGTTTCAAAATACTAGTGCAGTTCACCTGCAGTTATTTAATCTGTGTCAGAGGCCTGTCATGGGGGGTGGTTGGCACAAGGGAAGCCAAAGCAGCGAGGTGATGTCCTGGCGCCTGGGACGTTTCAAACCAGACCGAGAAAACACACCGTAAATTGCTGCAGCGCAGGGGTCAGGGCAGCAGCCACAAGACCTGTCCCTGCTGTAAAACTCTCCCTGCACCTTCCAAGCGACTGCCTGCATCTCAGCTATGACCCAAACGCTTCTTCGCCCATGCCTGCCATTCTAATAGGACTTTTTCCTCTTTTGGGGAAAAAACAAGGACAGGCGCTCATCTCTTAGCAGCGGGATGGAGGCACAACTTCCTCAGCATCTTGTGAAGCGGGAGTGGGCAGTGTCACCGGGAGATTTGTGCCGCTGACCCCGCACTGCCCGTGGCTGGTGGTTTTTGTAGGACTGGGGTAGGAGCAGCAGAAGCGGCTGCAATTCCTGGGGGGGGGGGGGGGGTGTTAGGAGAAAACAAAATAGCGCTGGGAGAAAATTAAAGCAAGATTTCAACGAAGCCTGGACGAGCCACGACTAAACTGGGAGCGACTCCAGCCGAAGGGAGGGAGGGTTTAGATGCACCGTCGGGAAATGACAAGGGGCGGGATGGGGCGGGACTGGGGCGGGGGAGGCGGCGGGGCCGGTCCCGCTCTCAGCGGGGAGCGCTGCCGGAGCCGGCCGGGCGGCAGGTACGGGGGGACCGGGGGTGGCCGGGGGGGGCTCCGGGGATGGGGAGCGGGGTCGGGGCTGGCCGGTCCCTTGGGCCCCGAGACGCAGCCGGAGGGATGCCCGCGGGCGTTCGCCCGCGGGCATCCCTCCGGCGGCGTCTCGGGGCCCAAGGGACCGGGGCGGTGGGGCAGGACCCACGCGGGTTTGATAAAATGTCAGCATCTCAACGTTGCTAAGGTTTTTCCCCTGCTTCTTGCAGTGGAGGATGCGGTTTTAAGGCATAATACTGTTTACAGAGGGGGAAAAATAAGGGGAGTCCTTTGTTGACATTTTTTTTTGGGGGGGGGGGGGAATGAAAAACTTTAATTCTGTCACAGCGACTTTCTGCACTGATACAGACGTGAAGTCATCCGATCTTTGCATGCTCTTGCAACAACACTGCGGGCTTTTGTGCCAGTCAGGTATTCTGGATGTGCGCAGCGTGCAGTCGGGTGTAGTCGTTCTTATTTTGTTTACGCAGGGTTTTCTTTAATCTCCCTGGTAAAAGGTATGGAAGCAAACCGCAGCTTTCTGAATATTTCACTGTCCATTTCCTTTGTTGTGGGAAATGTGCCATCCGCCCCAGGCTGCTGCCTCCTGGGTGAGGGCAGAGGATGCTCCCTCTCCGGGACACCGGCCTTCTTGCAGAATAAGAGATCTGCAGGTGGGGAGGGAGCTGCTGGGGGGGTTTTGCTCCTCTTACGTTCCAGGATTCACGTAGTTCATTGCACAAGCAGCAGAATTAACTCTCAGCAATGTGACCTTACTGGCACGTGAGGTGTAAGGCTTGTCATTGTCCTACGAGACAGGGACATCACAGGAAACACAGGATTAGGCAGGCAGGGGAAGAAGGGATGGAGTGTCTAACATACGGTACAGAGAGTCAGGCAAATGCTATCTAAACTTCCAGACTGTAAATACTCTTCAAGTGCTGCATGTGTGCCCGTCGGGATTAGAGACCCGGAGGAGCCTGTGCGGATCGGGGCGGCCGTGGGCGTCTGAGCCGGAGGCTGCGTGCGGTGGCCACTCTCTCATCACACACAACAGCAAGGCAAAGCATCTGCCAGGCGCGCTGTGGCCCTGGGCTCAGGAAGGGCTTTCATTGCTCACTGACACGTTACTGCTCCACTTTTCTTTTTCAATTGCCAACCTGTACACTTGTGATGTAATAAAAAAATTTCCTCTAATTTGCAAAAATACCACTAGATAGCATAAATGTCTTCTCTAGGAAAACAAGGCTTTTTCATCCGGCTCTGGAGAAGATGGCAGATGAGCAGCAGGTGGTCAAGGAGGAATGACTGTTGTGTGTCCCAGTAGAGAAAGTACTGAATAATTGCAGTATCGGGCCCAGCAGTGTTGGCGTGATTTTGCAGCCGAGGTACCACCCTGGAGCCTCCAAGAGTGTGCTGAGTTTTGCATATGTCTTTATTTCCTTTAAGTGGCAATTGCCCTAGGAAAACTCCAGAGGAGATTCAACACAGTCAACACAATCATTTCGTAATGTGGGAGTCTGATCTCACCCATAAGGTGGAGGAGTTTCACCTGGGATGATGCTGGGGTGATGCAGGGCTGGACTTGCGGCTGCTGGGGGAAGGCGAGGACACCTCGTTCACTGCACAAAGCAAAGCACATTAGAACCAGGCACAGGCTGCTTTTAGGATGGCTTCAGTCATCACGGGGATGCAGGTACTGCCAGGAGAAGGGCATGTGGCACCCTGTGCACCACAGGGGTCTTGTGGCCCTAGGATCCGTTCCTGAAAGTCGTTTTAGGTGACACCAGCGTGCTGACAAGGGGCAGCCCAGAGGAAAGCGCGGCAGTGGGGAGGTGGCGAGGGAAGCAGCAGCGGCTCCCCGGAAAGGGTCCAGCATGGGCTGGCGAGGTCGGTGCTTGCAGAGCACGGTGTGAGCTGCAGGCGCTGCGGAGACCCTCGGGGCTGTAAAGTTGCAGTAACACACTGCTACAGCTCACCTGCAAAGCAGACGAAGCCAGTACTTATCCGCACATTACAGACGGGTCCTGCAAACGGAGCGGTGTGACAATAAAAAAATGCAAAGGAGGAAAAGGAGTAGGGGAGCTTAATGGGTGCGTGCTCCCGTTCCTTGACCAAGGCCTTGGAAGTGGAGCAGCCAAACAAGAAATAAAACCAGTGAACAGCAGCTGGGAGCTGCCAAATGTCCAGGCCCTCGAGTTTTGAATGCTGTGAGAATAATGGGGGTTTGAGGGTGGCAGCAGGGACAGATTTTTGTAACCGTGAGACTGCCCTGCATGCCGCACACCAGCAGGAGCCAGGCTGCGTGTCCATGAAGGGGGAAGCACCTTCTAAGCCCCCAGCCCTGATATCCTTGGCTCCTGTCCTGCCGCAGCCTCCGCTCCGTTTCTCCAGAAGGGGTTTTGGGAAGGGGTGATGGTTATCTGTGTGCCGATGGAGGGTGGTTCTTGTCATCCCTCATTTGTCACCCGTCTGCTCCAGGTACAGCCTGCTGATGGGGGAGAGCAGGACCAGCTCCAGGCTGGCACCAAAACCGGTACCAAACCCCCTCTGAACAGCTATGGTGTCCGAAGACTGAACCTCTGTGGTCAGGGAAAGGAGCCCCCCAGTAACAGGGGCTGTGGCTACTGATCGGGCAAGGCACCTCACACAGAGTGGCTTTCAGCAGCGAGAAAGAAACAAGCAGTCTATTTGGAAACATTCTGGAAATAAAGGTAAGAAGAAAACTATTAAAATGAGAAAAAGATTGAAAAAATGTCATCAAAGTATGGTCAAGCACAGCTTTTGCTTAATGTTGTTTCTTTTATCAAATGACCTTCCATTTGATAGGCACAGCTTATGCCTAAAGGAAGAGTAAACCTGGGTCTTTCGCTCTGCTGCCATGTTAAGATGTCTCCTGCAAAACCTGTGACTGTCTGCTTGGCGGTAGTGGCAGCACACCTTTGTTAACTTGGTTTTTTAATTTTGGGATCCGTGTGTTTTCCTGGTGGGGCGGGGATGCTGCAGGCATCCTGCATGAGGCAGGTCTTCCAGCCGACCCGTCCTCGTCCCTGTCCCTGTCCCCGTCCCCGTCGCCATGCCTGTGCTCCCGCTGGCAGGTGCCCCGCGGGGCCATGGAACAGAGCAGTGCTTGCAAAGAACAGGTTCCATAGCTTTGACATGGGGGAAAAAACATTCTGAATCAGTTTAAAAAACATATCTAAGAACTAGTTTAATCTTATTTTCCACAGCATGGCCTGAATCTAACTTAAAAATGTGAAAATGCTGCCCTTCAGCACAGTGTCTTTACAGCTGGTGAGCTGAAGAGATAAAGTGAGCTGGAAGCACTCTAATCTTTGCTTAAAACTGATTCGGAGCTGGTCTTCCTTTCCTAGTGCAGCATCTTCCCATTGCTATCGCTAGCAAGCATACCGTGACTTTGTAAGAGCACTCTCAGGTTAGGTACTTAAAAAGAAATAAATTCAGGGTGAAGAATAAGTGTATTGATGACTCCTGCAAAACCATGAACAATGATAAAGCAGCATCAAAATTAGCCATTCAGTATCTTCAACTTTACTCAGATATGAAAGTAGAGCTTTTATTCTGTGTGTGCTCCTGAAACCGTAAGTATGTGTCTCAACATTGCCATCAGGAAAAAAAACCCCTAAAATTCAGCCTCAGAAAACAGTATAAAAAGAAATAATAACTTCTTCCAGCAATGTCAGGTTGATGAGCAACCCACAAAGATGTGTACGACAAACTGGGATCCCTCCGTGGCAGGTCTCAGGCTCTCAGCAGGAGCCCACGCTCTGTGTCTGGCCGGCGTAGTCTGTAAGCAGCAGAGCAAACAGAGGCTGCAGGGCATGTGGCCAGTCAGGTCCAGCTGGGCTGGATTTTGCCCAGTGCAGTGTAGGTGTGTTTTAAATTTTAATCTAATCTAAATCTTTTACTGGGTTTCTTAAAAGGCAGAAAATATTTACTAGTTTGCCTTGCTAGTCTCTCTGGATTTAAATGTATTTTGACGATACCGTTTTATAAAGCAGAGACCAATCTTGAGGCTGTGCCTTGAGATGGGTTTGTGTTCACACCCGGCAGCAGAAGACTCGGGCAGAACGGCTGCGTGTGTTTTACGTCTTCCCTTCAGCCGCAGGTAATTAAGCAGAGGCTAAGGTCATTGCTCCTGTTTTCATTATAGTCCTGCCCAAAAGCCAGCAAGCATCTGATGCAATGTAAGCTCCTTCTGTGAATAAACCCTTCCACAGGCAGCTGTGGGTGGGAACCTCTGCAGTTGAGCCGATGATGGGCTGGTGGGCTGGGGGTCCGGGAGGTCTGGGAGGTCCGGGAGGTCCAAGTCCCAGGACACATGTTTCTTGGAGAACAAAATGCTTTCACATGAGAGTAGAGCCTGCCTTCAGATCTTGGAGGAAGCAGCTGGAGATTCTTCTTTCCAAAGCACTCTCCCGTCAAGACCTCATGGTGTTAGGCTACGTCTAACATCACATATAATAGGGTGTGCAATGAAAATCATCATCTCTCTGCATCATGGAGTGAGACATCATAAAATCTATTGGGTTTATACTTTTATCAAAGTCTGTATATACTACTCAGGAGATTTTGCAGATCTGGCCAATAAATCACTGAATCAGTATTAGTTTTTGGGTTTTTTTTTTAAAAAGTAAGAAGGACACAGTTGCTCCCACTCCCCAAGAGGCCTGTGTGCACCTTCAGCTTCCTTTTGTACTTTTGGTAGTCTATCTACAAGTAACTCTGTGTTAATCTAGTTTCTGCATTCCTGAGTACTGCTCATTATTGAAATATTGCCGTATTATTTCAGCACTCTTTCTTCTAGGATGCTGAGTTATACGCGGCATTAATCTTTAATTCTGTTCTGCTACAGTTTAAATGTGACAAATGTTCTAAGCAGCTGACTCGGGTTTGTTTTGAAATCCTGCCTCGGGATATTAAGATTTAGTAACACAAATTCTCACCTTAAAATAGCAGCACAAAATGTTCTATTTACTCACAATATGAATGTAAAATATGCAGCATCCCTCACATGAGCAGTGGAAGCATACCGATAGTATCTGAAAGACAAAGGAATTTGGTGGAAAAAACCAATCTGTTGTCCTTCCTCTGGCGGGCAGCAGCACTGAACAGCATTCCTGGTCCTGGGAAACATGCTGCTGGTTCCAGGTCCTCTTCTCCCGCCCCCTCCGATAGCTTGGTGCACTGCAATACTTTTTGCTTTTAAGAAAAATTGCCTTAAGCCCTGTATTAGCTTGAATACTAAACACTGTCAGCCTGAATTCTACCTGAAACCAGCTCATGTGTGTAGTGCTTGGTCCATCTAGTGTTGGCAAAGTTTACAGACGATGTTAGAGATGTACCAGTTTGCACACAAAACACCGACTTCCTAAAAAGTTGTCGTTATTTACTGCAACATCTGCACAGATGGGGGGACAGTGCTCTGTAAGTCACCGCAGGCACAGCCATGTCCAGCAGGTCCAAGGCACTTAACTCTCGTGGGGCCAGAAGGGACGTGACAAAAACATTCACCACTTTTGGAACTGCAAAGCACAAACATCCCCCTTGTACCCTCTCAGGAGGTGAGGGGCTCCATGCCATTTCACTGCCATGGTGTGACCCTGCAGAGCATCTGCTCTGAATTTCTCCTGGGTTATAAACCCACGGTCGTGATATCACATAACTACTGCAGGTCTGCTTTTGCTGACAACACAAGTACACTTGGCGTAATACAAACCTTGCCTCTCAACACAGCTGTTTTGATGTCTTTTCTCCCACTTGCAGACAGCAGCATGAACCTGAAGAAGTACTTCATTCGGGCGCTGCACCGCCTGCAGAAGGGCCCTGGCTACACCTACAAGGAGCTGCTGGTCTGGTACTGCGACAACACCAACACCCATGGCCCAAAGCGCATCATCAAAGAGGGGCCGAAGAAGAAATTAATCTGGTTCTTCCTAACGCTCCTCTTTGCGTCTCTGGTCTTCTGGCAGTGGGGTATCCTCATTAACACCTACCTCTCCTATAACGTCACGTCATCTCTCTCTATTGGATTTAAGACCATGAAGTTCCCAGCAGTCACGGTCTGCAATGCCAACCCTTTCAAGTAAGTTTTTCTTCACCTAATTTACCCAGTCATACTTTAACACCCTCAGTTATATGGCTAGCGTAAAGTACTGTGGGTCCGTTCCTGTCTCAGATATCATGTTAGGAGCATCAATGGAAATGATCCTTTGACTCAACAAGCGGCACTAAAAACTAAATAAAGGAGGACGACATAAAGGCGAACATAAAATCATAGAATCATTAAGGTTGGAAAAGACCCTTAAGATCATCGAGTCCAACCGTTAACCTAGCACTGCCAAGTCCACCACTAAACCATATCCTCGAGCACCACGTCTACCCTTCTTTTAAATACCTCCAGGGATGGAGACTCAACCACTTCCCTGGGCAGCCTGTTCCAATGCCTGACTACCCTTTCAGTGAAGAAGTTTTTCCTAATATCCAACCTAAACTTCCCCTGGTGCAGCTTGAGGCCGTTTCCTCTTGTCCTATCGCTTGTTACTTGGGAGAAGAGACCGACCCCCACCTCACTACAACCTCCTTTCAGGTAGTTGTAGATAGCAATAAGGTCTCCCCTCAGCCTCCTCTTCTCCAGATCCCAGTTCCCTCAGCCGCTCCTCATAAGACTTGTGCTCCAGACCCTTCACCAGCTTCGTTGCCCTCCTCTGGACACGCTCCAGCACCTCAATGTCCTTCTTGTAGTGAGGGGCCCAAAACTGAACTCAGTACTCGAGGTGCGGCCTCACCTGTGCCGAGTACAGGGGCACTATCACCTCCCTGGTCCTGCTGGCCACACTATTCCTGATACAAGCCAGGATGCCATTGGCCCTCTTGGCCACCTGAGCACACTGCTGGCTCATGTTCAGCTGGCTGTCGACCAACAGCTCAGTTCCAGAGGAGGGTTTGTGTGCCTGTGAGTTTGCCTGGTTTTCCTCACTGTATCAGTTAATCTAATGATGGTTATTGCCTCCCTGTAAACTTTCCCTGGCTCAGGGAAAACTCGAAGTTCAACTCACTTGTCACAACCAAAATCAGTCTCTTGATCTTTCCCCACAATTCCTTTCTTTTTCCTTCCTCGCCATGAGCGTACCTCTTATCGCTTACACTCTGGCCATTAAGAGCTGGTTAAACAGTAGTATCAGCTGGGAGCTGCAGTGATATAACTCGATTGTAATTTCAAAGGAGTAACTGATTTTTGTTAGAGTTGCTTCAAATTTATATCTGTGCAATAGTGTAGCCCAAAGCAAGTTGTCCTCGACCAACACACAGGAATTACTTTGGTGTTTTTTCATCTCTGCTTGCTAGAGATGTTTTGTGTAAACTATAGTGAATTACTGAAATACATACAACCAATTCGGTTCTGCACTGACAGAACACTGTTCACCACCACAGCACTCCCTCTTTATCCTCCCACGGGTGTTCTGCCCGATTGCAGGCTGCTGGGTTGCCCGTGTCCAAGCTGGCCGTGCTCTGCACAGAGGCTCCTGTCGTTTTCCAGCAAATCTTTAGGCAGCAATCCAAGGTCCCCAGGAAGGTCCAAGCCAGCAGAGCAGCAGACAAGCTGCTGCACATCCCCACCGCCTTCACACAGCCTGGTAACTGCCCTTTGTCCTGCAGATACTCAGAGGTGAAGCATCTGCTGAAAGAACTGGACAGGCTCATCGAAGCAGCGCTGGAGAGGATCCTGCAGCCCACATCGGGGAACAGCAGCGAGAATGCCTCCCCACCACTCGACCTGCAGCTCTGGCACCAGATACCCCTGGTCCTCATCGATGAACATGACAAAGACAACCCCATCATCCTGGACATCTTTGAGAGCAACCAGACTGCTGGGGGCAACCAAACCACTGAGGGCAACCAAACCGCTGTGGGCAACCAAACCTATGAGGGCAACCAAACCGCTGCGGGCAACCAAACCGCTGAGGACAACCAAACCGCTGAGGGCAACCAAACTACTGCAGGCAACCAAACCACTGCGGGCAACCAAACAGCTTCTCTACCTGCTCCAGCCAACACGACATCAGAAGAAAAGAAGTACAAGCTGGCGGTGAAGCTGGTAAGAGGGGTCCCATGGGAGGCAGCCAGGAGGGGCGAGGGACGGGCAGTGCTGGGTACCTCGGCAGGGATGCAGCATGGAGATCAGTGTCTCTTCCCCACCAGCTGTCCGCAGCTGCTCTGCCTCAGGACTCTGGTCCGGCTGCGCCAGGGCCAGGGGCTGCCCATGCTGGTGGCATCCTCGGTACAGGGCAGTTTGCAAGTTATGGTGTGTTATTTCAAGGCTCCAGGGCTGTTTGCTTGGTTTTTTGAGGAAGGCAGCACAGAGGTATTTTAAGATGTTTTTAAAATTTCAGAGGGGGGGTCTGATCCCCTGCAGGTTACACAGCCAGACATCCAGCTGAAGCTGCTGGATTTCTGCACATGGGGCCTGCAGCAGGATCATACCCTAAATATACTTCCTTAAATGAAAGAAAACCCAGTAAGGAGCCATGTTAAGTTAGTCCATGGTGAACGTAGGTAGCTGCATAACATCAGTGAGATCAGCAGGTTCCTCACGGAAAAAGGGACTGACAGCGCATAGCAGCCTAGTACTGCATCAGAGGTACGGAGCGGATCCTGCCAGCAGGTCTGTCAGCCTCTGGCAAGAGGGATGCCGGAAACACTGGGCGGCAACAGGCAGTAGCTGAGCTGTGCACAGCATTGGTCATGAAGTCTGCCTGCAGCAGAGAGGATAATGCTGTATGTCCTCTGGGACGCAGAGCCCTGCTGCGCGCTGAGCCCAGGGCAGAGCCAGGGCAGAGGTAATCTATGCAAGCTCCCTGCTGCCTTCACCTCTTCCTTGGGTCCAGCATCCGAAATGTCGGGGAGAGGCTGCGGCTGCTGCCCCTGCCCCTCTCCTGCTGCGGTTCTCAGTGCAGAGGCACATGGTGGTCTCGTGACTCCTCACCCTCTGCTCCCACGGAGGTTTCAAGGACCCTGCCTGACCAGACCTTGGAAGCTGGGGCAACTCCAGCCTTAAAGAATTGGCCAAAAAGTGACGTTTTCTGTAAGCTTGTGGAGGTAACACTGGGACTAATGGAGAATTGGCCCAGCTGAGCAATCTCCCTGGGGAGGGACCCATCTGTAAACACATGCAGATGTGACAGCTGGCTCCGCAGCTCCGTCTGGCCATACCTCCTTCATTCCCCCTTCATTCCCCTGGGAGCAGCAGGCAGGGCTGGTATCAAGCCGAGCGCGCAGGGAGGGGTGCGCGCCGTACATCCCTCCTGCCATCCCCCCGGTGGGATGGGCTCAGACCTGCCTGCTCTGTGTCCCCAGTGCAGCCATCAGGGCTCCAACAACTGCACCTACAGGAACTTCACCAGTGCGGCACAGGCGGTGACCGAGTGGTACATCCTGCAGTCCACGAGCATCCTCTCCAAAGTCCCGCTGCAAGAGAGAATCAGGATGGGCTACCAGGCAGAAGACATGATCCTGGCCTGTCTCTATGGGGCTGAACCCTGCAACTACAAGTAGGTGCATACCGAGCTCCCTGCCCTTTTCTGTCACATCAGGAACAGTACAGGATGCTAAAGGCATGACAGCCTTTTTCCTTTCTCTTTTTAAGGTATATATCAGTTAATAAAGAGATTTCTGATGGTCCTTAACTTTAACAACATTTCCCAGAGGGTTTCTGGATGTGATCATGGATGAAACTGGTTATTTTGGGATAGTGCTGGCTTGAGTTTTAGTTTTGGATGGGCCGTTTTGCTCATGACACCTTGAGACTAACAGCATCAATGGGACCTTTCCAGGGTATTTAGTGATAACCAGCTGCCAGCCCAGGTGCTGAGCCAGCATACCCTGGCACAGCAGCGCAGCCCCCAGTTACAGCCCCCCCCCTTTTTACACAAGGCTCTGAGAAATGCATTTTAGCCATCGTTGCTTCTTATGAATGCCAAAGTTATATATCCAATTTTGAGAAACATGAGTGCACAGCAGCACCCCAGGCTGCAAGGAGTCTTGCCCCTTCTTCAACACCCCTTCTGCAAAGAGGGCAGGGCAACAGAGAATTATTATCAAAGAATGAGATGTAACACCAGCCAAAACCTGTTAACATCGCTCAAATCAAGCAATTATTTTTCTCATCTGTATGACAGATGATTCCTTTACATTCCGACAAAGTGTTATCCCCAGTGGCTGTGTCTCAGTACACACCAGTACCTTGCTTTGTTTTTTTTTTCAACAGCAGATTGATTGAAATTATATCAGCTGAAATTTCTATACAAGCATTCAACAAACGAAGCAATTTAAAGTGAATCTCAGACCTAACCACAAGCACCAGTCCCACCAGATGCATTATTTTGTAACCCTTTAGTCCTCCCCAAGAGTCACAGTTTTATGTCTATGATTCTTCCAGGAATTTCACCCAAATCTATCACCCAGACCACGGTAACTGCTACATCTTTAACTGGGGCATGGACGAAGAGGCTTTGAATTCTTCCAACCCTGGAGCTGAGTTTGGTAAGAGAGAGCTCTGCTAAGAAAGAAGGAGCTAAAGGAGCAGAAGTGCTGGGAGTTGTTCTGTCTCTCAGTGGCCATTTCTGTCAGATATAAAAATTTGCCATTTCTGTGTCTCTGGAGCACTACAACAGGGAGTAACGGTTTTCCAGGAGGGGATAAGCCCCCAAAAGGGAAACGTGCCACATAGAAACAAGTAATGTGACTACAGGTGTTACTTCACAGAAGTGTTACATCTGGATCGCCAAAGTATCTGAGGCAATGTCTGAATATTCACTCAGATATTTCCATACTGTGCATTCGCCATCATGTCTGTTTATGCACGTACAAGGCTGACATGACAGCCAGACCCTGTCTCTTCCCCCAAGGACGGAGATTTTTGTGCACAGTGAAAAGAAAATAGACCTTTTTTTTTTTTTTTCTAAAGACTCACATTTCGATACAATTCCTTTTCTGAGTGTTTTGTCCGGTGTCCCAGGGCTGAAGTTAATTCTGGACATCAGCCAGCAAGACTATATCCCCTACCTGTCATCCGCTGCTGGGGCCAGGCTCATGCTGCATCAACAGAAGAGCTTCCCCTTCCTTAAGGATCAGGGCATCTATGCAATGGCCGGGACGGAAACCTCCATCGGTGTGTTAGTGGTATGTGTGGCATTCCTCTAGAGCAGATTGTCTGAGAATAATGTTATCTGATGGGACTGCAACCAAGTTTGTTTTAAGTCTTGGCTGAACTGGCTCAAACCAAAAGAGTCAAGGTATACGCTAGCTGTGGGCTGGAACAGTTTATGGAGACTTTTATGTAACTGTCCTGGCAAAGTGCTTTATGGAAGCCAAAATACTGAGCTCAGGTCATTGTTCCCTCTTCCTTTAGCATGTCAGAAGGTGCCTTGCTAAAAGATGCTGCTCTTGAAAACCCTCATCTGCCTTGATCCGCCCTGAGGAACGGGCTGCATCTCCTTCAGCTCTGCCGCCTACGATTCTTTGATTTTTTTTCAAAGCCAGCAGGGAATACTGGAATTACAGAATCTCTAGAAAACGGGCACCAGGGACCGGGGGAGGAGCAATGACTACTGAAGTTTGCTGTTTTGGTTTTCTTTCAGGATGAACTGGAACGGATGGGCTATCCCTACAGTGACTGCACCATGAACGGGTCTGATGTCCCAGTAAAAAATCTTTATAGCCAATATAATACTTCCTATTCCATACAGGTAAAACACGTTTTTAAATCAAACAGGGCTGTTTAGGAAGAATTGTCAAAGCAGTTAAAATCTTTGACCAGCATGCAGGATTACTGGAGCATCAGCAGTGCTAAAGTAGAAAGCATAACCCAGCCTTCTTTTCTGGTAATAAACAGCACTCAAGTCTGAACACGCAGTAGCTCCAGGGTCGGAAACGATCCCGGTGGATCCAGTGGAAATAACTGTGTATTGCAGGAGCAAGAGCTAACGATGCAGGTATTAAAACTTGCATCCAAAGATAAGGAACATTGCCCTGGCAGGCAACACAGTTTAGAGGCATCTTCAGTTTTCATTCTCACACCAAAACAGCTCGTACAGCCAGGAAAGGGCATCAGCAGTTATTGTTCCCTTAGCCAGGTATGTTGTTTGTTTCATTTTGAGAGGGATAAAAATGGTCATTTCTGTCATTTTCTCAAAAGCCGAAACACAGCAAATGCCCCAGGATCTCTGTTGTTACACGGGTCCCTGCCATGTGTGACCTACCAGCGAAGTCCTAATTTGCAGACAAAAAACCAAATATTTTTACCTCCACATATGAGTGCAGTTTAATGCTGCTCCTTTCCTTGTGCCCTGTCGCCTCAGAGCTTGGCTCCCCAAAGCAGTGGGTTCCCACTCATCCTGAAGACCAGACAAAGCAAGAGCAGGGTGCACCTGGGGGGCCCCTTGGTCCCTTAAAAACTGCTGGTTCTTTAGTTTTACCCTCTGTTGGCTCCCCGAGCAGCCCCGGTTGCCATCAGGCACCAGTTGGTTATGCCTCGACTCGGAGGGCAGAACCGCAGCACCAGCCAAGGAGACCTCACACCCCTGTCCTACCTGGCCTCGCTCCCTCCCTGCACTGGTTTCACTGGGAGGTGCTGGGGACCACTGGAGCCCCAGGGTGACAGAGCCAGAAGACAGCCTCCTCCTTGGGTGCAGGGGAGAGCATCTGAAACAGGCTGAAACTCCCAATAGCTTTGGCTAATGCTAGTTCCTTAATAATATAGGAAACACTGGGAAAATACTTCCAGAGTGCCCAGCTGGGAGCGCGGAGCTCCCCGTCCTCCCCGGGGACCCGACCTGCTCCCGGACGGCTGCAGGCACAGCGTTAGCCCAATGCTCCTCTGCCGGCTGCCCACCTCAGCTGCAGGAGGCTGCAGAACAGTTTTTCTCCTTTAAAAAGAATAACCGCTCATGCCATGTCATTAAGGCAATCAATTACTTTTTCAGCTGTGAGAATACCTTTTTTTCCCCCTACAATTTCCATGCTTGGCTGAAATCTTTTAATTATAGGTAGATCAACCAGCAAGGGGTAGACTCTAGGCATTACCCATGTCCAACAGGCTAACTTCTCCAAACTCAAGGGGTTATGGAGCAATCACCGTAGCTGTGTGCGCCGCTGTAACCAGGACAGCAAAGCTGCTCCGTCTGCAGCAACCGCAGCTGCCGTCCTGCAGCACGAACGGTCACTGTGGCTCTGGGAAGCTTTTGCTGAGACATTAATGTGACACTTCTCATGAGCTAGGCTGGCTCCTGCTGTTTGGGGTGCTCTGGGAGGATAAAAGCTATCCAGAGAACTATTGTGCTCCGGGTTTTAGCCATGGCATTGCTCTAATGTGCAAAGCAGCTCATATTTTGTGTACACAAGTAATATTTATCCCTGACAGGAGAGGAATACACAGGAGGGATTCCTCTCCTGAACACTCCTACTCTCTTTTAATCCTTTTCTCTTTGAGGGAATTAAGTCATTTTTCACCCTGAAAATGTCTGCTTGTTTTGTAAGGAAATGAAGACAGACCTTTGCCTTTTCTTCATTTTAAAATTGGGATGAGAAAGTTGAGTGTTTGTAAACCTTGAATCTGTAGAAAAGTATAGTGTAAACATTAAGCACTGGTTAATTTGTAACAGGCTATAACATAAGGGAGAAACATTTCTGGGGGGGTGAGATCTGGCAATAAGGAAAACATCTAAACAATTTGGGGGGTTATTTACAAAAGCCTGAGGAATACACCCCAGACAGGTGGGAGGGCTTTGGTCTAGCACGTTTTTTTTGTATTTCTGCCGTTATATAATTATAACAATTGGACCACTTTACCCTACTTTTTAAGACGCTTGTATAACGTTTAAGCAAATACTTGAAATGATTGCATTATTACTTAAAAGTTGCTAAATGCTGACTGGGGTTCTATGTCCACATAATTCACGTCACTTCAGAGACCTCTCAGCAAAGTCAGGCTTTTCCGTCACTCCCTGGTTGCAGTGAACTCTGTAAGCATTGTGTATCACACAGAAATTCTCTAGCTGTTCTACCTGGCTGGAGCTGTTAAATTTAATTATCTTTTCATAGACTTTGTTATTGCTTTGTGCACTGTTTCATCCAGAATCCCACTCCAATCTTGGATGATTAACTTCATGCCTCACTGAGCTAATGGCAGCGCTGCAGCCTGGCTCGCACGCTGCCGAAGCTGCGGCTGCAATCCTTGCAAGGAGAGAAGCAGATGCACAGATAAGATAATTCAGATTTCTAAAACCTGCTCTTTATGTTGAAGTATTTTTAGAGTCCTGGCTTTAAAGTGGAAACCAGCCCTTTGTCAGTATGTCATATAAAGCCTGGAGACAACAGCAGTGTCTATGAGTGCAACAGAACATTTTTATTCCTGTTTGGAAACTCCGTATTACTTCCATGAAGCCCTAAAATAGTTAAGAAATGAGCAGTTTCTTGTGCAACTGGGAGCAGGCACTGAGTTCCCTTCTGCTCCTGCGAGGTGACTTACCCACGGGCAGCTCACAGCTAGGATGTGCCTTAAAATCTCCAGGAGCAGTAGTAAAAATGCATCATAAAGAAAACCGTAACTGCAGTGCAACTCTACGCATGGCAGCTTATCCACCCACCTTGTCTCGCCATTATAAAACCAGTGTCACTTTTTCTGGGCTTCCAGAGCCGGCTGTGGTGCCTGGCAATGCTCGGTGCACGCTGGAGGATGGGATCAAGCCATTGCGCAGGGAAGGGCTCTGGCAGCACCCGCTCCCTCTGTGGCTTCAGCCTTCTCTGTGTGCAGCCACAAAATCAGCTGTTCAGTGCAAAAGAGAGAAAATACCTCAGAGCCGAGTAATTCTGATAGCCAGCATAGACTCCAGCAGCACAGAGGTGAGCAGGGGTGTTCAGCCCATGTCTAAGCAGCTCCCTGTTCCTTTTTTCAGGCTTGCCTGCGCTCTTGTTTCCAAAATCACATGATTGATATCTGTGGATGTGGTCACTATATGTTTCCTTTACCTGAAGGGGTGAATTATTGCAATAACGAAGATAACCCAGGTTGGGGTAAGAACATGAACAAAACTAATTGCACAGCTTCCCCAGGGTCCTGGCACACAGGAGGGGTGGGAGTGGACGCGAGCTTTATTTGTAAATGCAACAGGTGAACGGCTTTTGCCTATGTAAAGTCTCCTCGTGGCTGTTTGGGTCAGTGCCGGGGAGAAGGGGCAAAATCATGGTCCTGGCCGTGGGCTGAGAGTCCTCAGCTTCCGCGCTGCCCCAGGGCAGGGCTCTCCCGGGGAGGTAATGGGAGCCTCTGGGTACCAAAGGGAGAAAAAGGGGTAATGGTCCAGGTCTCTGTGCCTGAAGGGTTTGGAGACAAGCAGGCCCAAGCAGGGGCCATGGGCTCCCGCAAGGATGTGCAGAGGCAAGGGGGTCTGCTGCTCCCCCATGGGCGGGCAGAGACAGGCAGCACGGCTCGGCATGGGCTGCCCGGGAGGCAGCTGCCCTCCTACCCCTGCAGCTGGCCAGGGCTGTGCCAAAACCACTGACATTGGGCAAGCTGACTCTATAGAGAGTGTCTGCAGAAAAAAATTATTTTTAGGTTATTATTAAATTGTCTGACCACTTTGCCTGAGCTTCTCAAGGCAAGGAAGACAGCAAACCTGTGCAGCAGGCTCATACCTAAATATTTATTTTATTAAATGAAATTGATATAATCCAGTAAGCAGGGTCCTTATCTAAACAGGTGCTTTGATTTTTTGTTTTCACCAAACAGCATATTGCTATTCATCACTGAGATCAAGTATAAGACACAGACAGATTTGTATTGACTCTTGTAAGGAAACGTGCAAGTAAGTAGATAAGCCATTTCTGGCAGCTGTGAAGGTGGAGGGGATCCTGCATTTCATCTCCCATCAATTCTAACCTTTCTAAAATGGCAGCAAATCATGCGGGGCTGCTTTTCTGCACGAGAACTGAAGTTCCAGTGACTTCAGAGGAGGGGAAACTTCTGTACCAATGTTCTCCTTTCTCTCCCTAGCGACACGCAGTATAAGATGACCATCTCCATGGCAGACTGGCCATCCGAAGCATCGGAGGTAACACCAATTTCTTGTTTTGAAACATTCATTAATAATTACCTGTTCTTAGCCACATGAATCACTCAATATTTTCAGAGCTAATGTCCAGGTAGCAAGTGCCTCTTTGCTAAATTACACATTTTCAGCGTGCAAACAAACACTAGGTGCCAGGGCATGAGACAGGGGGAGGGACACCCCCACAGCGGCTCCTCCTCCTCGGGGGTCCTGCACCGAGTCCTGCAACTCCCTTGGGTTCCTGCCCCAGCAGGCACCCGGAGAGGATGCTTCTGCTCAGTTCTGAATGAATTTTGTTTTCCTAGGACTGGATTTTCCATATTCTGTCTTATGAAAGGGATATGTCAACAAATGTGACTCTGGACAGGTAAGTGAAAGGAACAACCACTTTATCTTCTCTATTGAGCCTGTTAACATTAGATTAACGTGAACCTTGGCGATGGGCCAGAGCACACGTGTGCTAATGAAAGAGAGGACAAGATTTGGCGCATGTTTGCCTGGAAGATACATAAAGCAAATCTGAAACGCACTTCATGCATATCCTCTGCTCTCCATAGTGACACGCTGGGTCAGACAAACGCGAGTTAAGTTAAAATCGATGTTAACCGCAGCACTCCTAATCAGTTCCATATAGGAGTCTGGAAGCTCTGAAGCTGTGAACTGCCAGCGTCCAGCTCCTGGATTGTAACGTTCATCCCTTCATACTTATGTCTCTGAATCTGCCAACAGCAGCAGCAGTAGGGGGGCTGCACCAAAATTAGGGGAACTGCCAAGTTACCCTTTGAAAACCTAAGCCCCGAATTAGTGGGAAAAGAAGAGGTTTTTTCCTCCAAGGAAAAAAACTAGAGAATCAGGAAATGGTTTCACAGATATTGGCTGATCCGTACACAATTAAGCCCCCTATAATGCAGTCGGTCGTGACGCAGCTGCTCTGTGCACGCACACAGGAACATGAAGTGCAGGGTGCCAAGGAGAGGCGATGGCCCCTCTAGACTAACCAGGGCAGTTGGAAAAAGCAAAGCAAACAGCCCCAAAAAAGCTTCCAGGTGCACAAGTGCTTCTTCAGCAGGAACCTCAGAACTGCATCTCTTCCCTTCACAGCCAGTGGCACTTTTTAACTTCTTCCACGTGCCCGGCAGAAGTTTCAGTGGACACTCGTGAGCAGCCCCGGCTGGGCTGTGCACAGCCCTTCCCACGGGCAGGCGTTGGAGCGGAAGCGCGGGACGCCCACAGCCCGGCTCTGCGCTGAGCTGCCGTTTGTCCCTTACAGAAATGGGATCATCAAGCTGAACATTTACTTCCAGGAGTACAACTACCGCACCATCTCAGAATCTGCCGCCACGACGGTGAGTGCCCACCCCTGCCCTTCTGCCCAGTGCCGCAACATGCTGCAAGTGCCCGGTGAGCAGACACCAAAACAAGTCACCCCGGACGCACGGGCAGGGCTCAGCTCCTGGGGGCTGATCAGCCCTGGCCAGAGATGCTCCTCAGCAGGAGTCTGCCGAGTCCCTCAGTGATCCTGCTTCACATGTCCATGGCAATGAAGCGGACGAAGCCGCCTCTGCTGGCTGGTTCACAGCCCCCAGTTCATTCTTCCTGTCCACCTCCCATCCCTGTCACCAGTGTGGGGCAGGTCACTGAGAAGCAGCACCAGGGAGCACAGGGACTCGGCAGGCCAGTTCTGGGGACAGGAGCATCACCCAGCTCGGCACCAGCACACAGGGTGATGGGCAGGGGCTGATCAGAGACCGGAGTTCACCTCCTTGGCTCACTTTGCTCTCCTCCCTGCAGATCGTTTGGCTGCTGTCGAGCCTGGGAGGCCAGTTCGGGTTCTGGATGGGGGGCTCGGTACTGTGCCTCATTGAGTTCGGGGAAATCATCATCGACTCGCTGTGGATCACTGTTATTAACATGATCAGCTGGTGCAAAGGCCTGAAGCAAAGGCGGGTGCAGGCGCGGTACCCGGACGCGCCCCCGACGGTGTCGGAGCTGGTGGAGGCTCACACCAACCTGGGCTTCCAGCACGAGGATGGGGGTGCCCTGCCCAGGGACGAGGCGCTGCCCCCCGAGCCCGGCACCCCCCCGCCCAACTACGACTCACTGCGCGTCCAGCCCCTCGATGTCCTCAGTCCTGACAGCGACACAGAAACCGAGTGAGCAGCACACCTCGTTACCTCTCAACGGCCGCCAACGGCAGACTGCTATCGCCACGCTCGATCTGCCACTTGCTGAGCAATCTTCTACTCTCTATCAAAATTAGGAAGGAACTAAAAAGCCCTGGCTGTCCTCCCCTCCCCGACTTAAAGCATTCACTGTGAAGACACTCTGTCTAATAAACCCTGTAATAAATCTCATGGAGTTGGCATCAGGCTCTGGCTTTAGTATGTAGAGCTTGTATGCATCAGTATTGCTATATAATCATAAGTCACCATTTCTTTTTAACACGTGGGTGGAAGGCACTTCCTAGCGAGCAGAGCAGGGCATGGGCAGCTGTGAAGGGCTGTGGCCAGGGTCCGAGGCAGGGCTGCGGCAGCACCGGCCGGCAGCAGCGAGGCAGGCGGTGCTGGGGAGAGGCCGGGATGTCCTGACGGTGGGTGCGTGGCCATGGCCCACTGGATGCTGAGACGTGGCACAGTGTGTGCTGCAGCTGTGCTGCACCGTGGGTCGGACCCTTGGTTGGGTTGGGACCCAAGCTACTTTTGAGTTCTGAGGTCACACTATTTCCACCCCTAAACAACTACAACGGAAACAGAGCGAAAGAAAACCGTCCCTTTGTTTCTGGAGCCCGCGGGTGCTCTGTTTGTGTTTGCTGCTGAGGGTTTGTTAATGCTCGCACTGCAGGTGGGCACGGCTGTTAATGTGTGTTAGAGATAAATACTCCAGCCTCCATAAAGATTCAGGTGTGGGGAGGAAGTGCCAGGCCGTTTAACAGTACCACTCTTGGCAATAAATAAATAAATTAATAAGTTGCCTTTAAGTTTCCTGCTGGCAGCGGGTGCAGCTCAGCGCTGGCAAGAGGCTGATGGCCGCGGCTTGCGAGAAGGGGAGGTGCTGTGCTCACCCCGACGTGAGGGTGGCCGGGGGGTTTGGTGGTCCCCGCAGGGCTGGGCTCAGCAGGGCAGCGAGCTCACCCAGCCCCCGGCTGGTGTCAGCCCACAACTTTCCCAGGAGCCCATCACAACCACCAGGACCTGCCTTACTGAAGTACTTTTGCAAAACTTCAAGAGGAAACGCGACCGAGTGGTTAAATCACGCGACCGGGAACACGATGTTCTGGGCATGGTGCCCAGCGCGGCGCAAGTGTGGGGTGGTGGGGGCAGCCGCGGCAGCGAGCGGGGTCCATGCTCCTTCTCCACTTGAAGCTCCCCGAGCGCATGGGGCTTTGGTGCAGAGCTGCCGCAGCAGAGCGTGCTGAGGGTCTCTCCATCTCCCCTTGGCAGTGGTGGAAGCAGTGGGCCTGGTTGCTGACAAGGACCACAGGCAGGACGGAGGAACCGAGGGACAATCTGCCAGATGAGATGCTGCTGGCACAGCTGATGCTGCTGCCCTGCACGGGGGAACTTCTGTGTTCAGAATTCACTGAAAAAGTCAAACGCTTCATTACCAGCGTATAGCTGCTCTAACGCTGCTGCAGTTACAGTTACAAGATAATAATGCTCTAGAACATCCGCAGTCTTCATTTTATAAGACTCAACTCACGAATTTTTAAAATTTTATTAATAGCTTCAAAAAGTAATGGTAACTTAAAATAAAGTTTAGATTTTCTATCACTTCTGATATCTGAATTTTTACAGACATTTTCCAGTTTCACTTGGTGATCATAAGAACAAGAAGCTTAATCACTTTCTTTAAATTAAATTCAGATTCTTAAATAATGAAACCACCCCGGGAGCCAGAGCTACAAGCAAACACACCAGTTGTGATATCAAGCAGCGGCAGAAGCAGCTGCCACAGGTAGGCAGTTTTCTGTACGTGGGAGGCATTCAGCTTTGGAAATCACATTCTCAGCCTGTTTGTGTTTTCTGCTGTTAAGAAACAGGTGAGGATTGGGAGAGTTTGGTGCGTACCCGTGGTGTGCTCCTTCACATCCTCCTGGCTTTCAGCTCAGAGACTGGAGTCCCACCACCTCTCGCTCAACATGTGCGGATGCTCAAAAATGAGTAAGTTAACAAATCTACAGAGCCAGGCATTAGAGCTGATTTAGAAACCATGCAAAGGTTTCACCATTACTTCTTGATCAGTGCTTCAGCAACCCACCTGGCTGAGACTTTTGATTCTGACAGTGCCCAGAAACCGATGCACAGGGAAAAACCTGCACCCGGGACATGTGCAGAACAGCCCTTCCTCTGGTTCACTCTGCTGGGAGCCCACGGTTTATGGACCTCCTGAGCTGGAGGCTATGTTTGTTTTAGTTGCCACTGCTTGAAAATCAGGAGATAAGGAGGTTATTTAGAAGCTGACGCTATGCCACTTGGCAGAGCAGTTTCATTTCCAGAACTTCCTACTCATTCCACCAACTAGTGTTTTACAGGCTTTTTAGCATCAGGAATGATTCCTCCCTAAGTAGTTTTGCCTCAGAAACAACATATGATTATCTTTTATATATGAAGCAAACAACAGACTTGCTAGCTTCATTACACTGGGAGAAGGAGATGACACTTTCATCCTTCAGCACCAGATTCGTTACGAACCGGAACAGTTAAGTGAGGACTCAGCGCACAGAACTCATCCCTTGCCGCCGGCCTTCCTGGGCTGGTGAGCAACCATACCTGCCTCCGATCTTAATTGGGATGAGGAGTGGAAAAATAGGGGTAATTTACAATCATCTGCAGCCAGAGAATACCTAAAATAAAATATATGAGGAATAAAAATCCAGACTCAGGGATCACTGCCTTAACAAGTCCACATGCTGCCCCCAGACCCTTATCCATCAGCTGCTTCTCGCTTGCAAGGGCAAACGACCAACAGCCCACCAACATGGCTGCTCCTTAAGGAACCCATCTAACCCTGAGTACAGCATGAGCTCAGCAAGCACATAAAACCAACCAGAGCAGTGACAGGGCAGACGAAAGGCGGTTAGGACGCTTGAAAAGACAGAGGAATCCAGCTCTTACAAATTGTCCTAGACTTTTCCTGCCCGACTCTTCACTTCCCTTCTCCCTAAAGGGATGCTTCCCTCCCTGAGCCCCGTAAACCCACAGTACAGCCTCCTTCACCAAAAAGGAGAGTCCCTGTCAAGTGACAGTGCTTCATCCCACATCGCGGCCGAGTCAGAAACCAGCACCTGACACCCTCCCAATTCAGTGTTCCGTGTACGCACACAAGCCAATACTTCACAAAAAGACCTCCAAATGGTTTTGCAACAGTGAAAAAACACTGCTCCTTGCAAAAGACACAACAGAGCAATTTGCTTAAAACCTTAGGAAAGCTGAGAACAAAAACTTGGATCCTTATTCCCATGCCCTCACCAACAGACAACACTGTCAACATCGCTACCAATAAGTCTGATCACGCGGGAATCCAAATAGTTGTTCAAACATAAAGATAGTGCAGAGGCATCAGATGCTTTTCCGTAGGGCAAAACCACCGCCCCGAGCCTGCTCCTGTGCTGATGAAATAGCAGTATCCGTCAGGAGCTCGCCGCAGAGACGGGCTGCAGAGAGAGGGGGAAGGCAGAGCTGTTTTCCCAGGCCAGCCCTCTCCAAGGCACTTTTAAACGCAGCACCTCAGCTGCTGCCATCCTGGGGTGGGCTCCAGCATCTGCTGCCACAGAGCTGTAATGAATAAAAAAGGCAGCAGCAGGGCAGGCTGCACCTACCAGCTCCTCACACCTTCAGCCCCAGCTGGGTGCCTGCCCGGGGCCATCTGCCCTGCGAAACGCAATAGCAGCAGGCAAAGAACCACCTCAAAAATCCTCACCCACTAGTGACATGGCAGCAGGGTGGGAGAGGCACAAACAGTGAGATTCACCCATCTCACACCAAGGGTAAATCGGAACAGCATGTTCTTTGGCAGGACACGGACAGTTTGCTATTCCAATTACTGCTGGTTTATAGAGGGCGTCTGACAACCAATAAAAGTGGAAAGTGTCTCACGTACTCGACTTCAGCTCTTTACCAGCTTGGCTCTCTCCCCCAAATGGACTGATTGCAGATAAGCGATATGCGCAAAGGGTTTTGTTTTCTTGCTGCAGCAGCAGTGCAGCCGCTGGAAGACTCAGCTGAGCATTGCATGGGACTGGGCACAGAGCTGGGCACAGAGCTCTCTGGGGAAAGGCTTCACAAATCGCAGCCAAACAAGACACCTGAGAAGTCCCAACTTAATACAGTACCGCGTTTCCCATTCATTTGGGTATTTTTTAAAAGACTTTTCATAGTCTGAAAAAAAAAAAAAGTAAACATCTAACTGAAAACCTTGCCAAGAAAAAAAAAAAAAACAACACACATTCCAGAAAACACATTTTACTTCCCTGCTCTGAAACCTTTTTAGGTGCCAAAATTCACGAAACCCAAAAACTGTTTATAAAGCACCTCTGCTCTCCTCACCTCCCCAAAATGCAGTTTTTGGCAGCAAAACATCACCGAAGTCCAGCTGAGAACAGCAAAGGAATCCAATTTCACTCAAAAAATATATCACTAGTAAAATATAAGCCTGTATCAGCACGTTACGTGTGTGCCATAAAACACAGAAGAGATGTTGGTGTGGCAAAAAAAGATGTGGGACTGCCTAGAAGAGAGGCAGATTTGGCAGTCGTGGCAGCTAAGCACACAGTCACCCAGGGGAGAACACATCAGACTAACGAGTCCCAAAAGGAGGACCACAAATGCAGCAACACCGGGATGAGAAATGACAGCTGTCCAAAAGACAGGGGCTGCCAGGGAAAAAACAGTCAAAAGCAAAGAGCAGAAAGAGCTGTGGCTCAGGCTGAACACTGATTAGAGCAGCCTGAACCAAGTTAAGGAAAGAAGAGGCAAGAACATGGACACTGAGAAAAGAATTACTCCCCCAAGGCATCTAGTGGTGAAGAAAAGGAGAAAGCTGCAGGAGTAGATACAGATAAGGGGAAGAAAGATGTTTTTCCCCTCTGAAACAGAAGAGTTTGCATGTGAGGCTTTATCCAGCAGTCTCACACAGCTGGCATTCCAGTTTTGGGCCCTCTTTGTATTCTGTCCAGTTTTTTCCTAAGAAAAAAAGCCGTGGGAGTGTTGGAAGCATACTTAGGCTAGATGAGGGTTTGTTGTTTTTTGTTTGTTTGTTTGTTTGTTTTTTTTACAAAGATCTATATACCAAGCTTTAATAAATTTTACAAGAAAACACCACTTTCCTTCCATTTCTTATAAACTTCATAGCTTTCAGTAGAATACATTAATCGCAGAAGGAACAACCTACAAAACTGGTTTTATTCTCAGGGTTGAGCTTCATCATGCCTCATTGATGAGACTGTCTTCTTGACTTTGTGAATAATGACAGACTTGAGCAACGACAATTGCCTCCAGGTAGAAGAGCTTCCAATCAGTCGATCTTTGTTGTACCTACCCCATAATTTTAGATTCAGAACTGATTAAATTTTCTGAAAAAGCCAGTCATCTCACCGCCATGAAGCATGAACTCTCCAGAAACCGGCAGAACATTTCTAGTCAGAAGCCAGCGCTGCTCAGCCTACTCAAGGTCATCCAGACAGTTTTTGGCAAATTTGGTTGTAGGACATCTTTCCTTATTTCTAAAAATGGAAAAATGGAACGAGCTTTTTCTAGACAAAGACATTTATTAAAAGTTATTCAGAAATAAACTCCCCTCATACCCAGAGACATTTTCACTGTCCTTGCAAAGTTTATAGGGAAATAAAGCCAACCCAAACAGTTCAGCCCTTGAACAGCGTCCAGCAGCAGGGACATTACAGCTAACACTCCAGGCCTCTCATTGCAGCGATGCTGCTGGCCATTCTGCGGGGAACACTTTTTGCGGCTTGCCGGTAGTCCTCTGGTTTTGCCTTCAACAGAGTTACAATATTTTGCAGTGTTCTTGATGGCTGAAGGCCGAGGGCATCCATGACGTTTATGAGATAATCTGTAAGATCAAGGATAAAACATGTATTTGAACAGGCAACAGACACTGTGCAAATGAAAGTTATTCTTCGTTCTTCATGACAGCTAGAATCCTGTCACTGATAGCTCAAAAACACAGAAAACGGCAGTGTGTTTGGAATCTAACTGTACTGACTGGTGCGTATTTTTGGCTTCCTGTACTCTAGTTTAGACAACTGTCTGTTTTGGTCAGAGGATTGAGACACATTCTGCCATGTTTCAGTACCTGCACACAACACCCCTGGGGTGGTCAGTAACCACGGTCACAGATAAAGGCTCACAATCACACTTTCAAAGGCAAAGAACCTGCAGCAGAGCTAGGAAGTTCTGCAGAGGTGAATGGCTGTTGAGGCAGGAGAGAGTTCCAGCTCACTGCTTCAAAGTCAGTTGGGGAATTAAGGATGGCAGGGAGAATGCCAAGCAACCAGCCTCTAATCCACTGGTTTGTTTTTAAGCAAGGCCAATTAAAAAAAAAAAAAAATTCAGGCTGAGTTCACTGGCATTCAAGCAGGCTCTCAGGTGAGCTGAGGAGATATTGTCTGTATCTTTATTTTTGACCTTGGCCATGGGGAAGTCAGCATCCATGATTTACAGCAAAGAAAGGACTAACTGGTGTTTACAATAGCTGTAGTGGTCTCGAGGTGACACCTTCGTCAGCTTCGGATAAGAAAAACCAATCTCCTCCATATCCTGCAGAAATGCCTTCCCCAACACTTTCCATTAGTCCTCCCTTAATCACTCTGCATGGCATGGGAGAAGGCAGAGATGAACAACATGTGCCAGCTATGTCTCACTTTGCTGCTGAAAATTTCTCCGTGTTGAAAGTAACTTTAGTCATCTAGCACCTTCCGAGCAGCAGGGTGATAAGTTAACCACAGCAGGGGAGCTGATCCTACAGGTTTTGTAAATAAGGATGCTGGTCAAGTGCTCCACAACAACTTTTAGAATGCCTTTAGCTGATCTTCCCTAATTCAGCTATCAAGTGGATGGAAGAAATCAACCAGCTGCCCCCTTCATAATCCACTGGAGCATTTCCCAACAGGCTTGGCGCATGCTGTGTATCCCCTATATGGCATATACTGGCAATACACAGCACTTTGATGAGAAGGGAAAGAGCAGTGCCACGCTTGAAAAGATTATGTACACATCTTTCTTGCTAAGACTGGCTTGTAAGGGAATCCTCTCAGCTCAGAAGGACTTAGACTTCCACAGTCAGAAGCACAAAGCAGTGAAGAAGCAGGAGTACCTACCGGAACATCACCCTTCCCTCGAAGAGGGATGTGACAGAACACTTTGCAAAAGAGCAGCTGTGAACCACTCCACCATGCAGAGTATCATATCAGATCAACAGGCTTGCAATTAAAGGAGAAACCCACGCTGCAGTTTCTTCAAATCTAACGTAATGACAAAGCAGCCCATGTGTTAGGGCAACAGTTCTCAGGACAATGTGTGCACTGAGCTTACCAATGTCTGTGGCAAGCTGCTTTGTCGAATGTACTGTGAGCTCTGGTATTTGCAGGATGACCTCGCAGTAAGTTTGCATCGTAGCTCTGGCGATGGAGCCCAGCCAGTAGTCAGCCATGTTGTCCAACTCAGGTAATTCATCTCCTGTACAGAAAATTCTCATTAGCTGTCAGCAGTCTCACTCACCTGCATATGCTGGTTTTGTAATAAAACATAATTCATAAATGGTTAACTGTTTCTTCAACGACACATTAAGCTATTCATTAGGATTCAGAGTTTATCAGCTGTTTTTGGAGTAGTCAAAGCAGTTACATATCCTCCCTGATACTATACAACATTGAAAGTTAGCTCAAGACCCAAAACACTTCCCTCTATTACTTCTTCAGGTAAGTCATTTCCAAAGGGCTGATAGGTGATCAGGCTGGGATCAGGGGCACTGCCTGGCATATTCAATAGGATCATCTTCCAGGATTAGTTTACAAACTACTGCAATGACAAGGATTCACAGGTTTTTTTCAAGCCCTAAAGGAATTCCGTGTTCATCAGTGTTTTGAAAGTTAATGAACTATTAAACGTGTAAATACTTTAAGACGACAAAATAAGCAATGCAAAAATCTAAAATAAAGAGCGTATTCTCAGAAGGCTACAGGAAGACTATAAATACACTCTACGCTTCCTTGATTGTCAGTGGAAATAAACACTGAGAAGAGATTAACCACAGCAAACCATGGTGCGCTGCCAACCTGCTGGAAAGCATTATGTAGCTACTGTTGTTAACTGCAGCAGGATTAATGACACAACAGGTAAGGACAGCCATCTGAAGAATGAACACAAGCCAAAACTCAGCTTGCTGCAAGAAATTAAGGAAAGATAGGCAGAAAGAACTCCTTGTGTGTCCTGGGGAGAAAGTTTTGAAGAGGAACCTGGGCCATAGCTGTCTCGGACAGCAGCCGCCTGCAGCACCCACTGCATTTCTTTCAACACAGGGGGTTTAATCATTGTGACTGATATCTCATCACTAAAGACTCAGGTGGCACTGGAAGTAGCAGTGGAGAGCTAATGATTTTTCAGCTGGAGTTAATATAGGATGAAAAAGGAACTTAGATGAAGCGGTCAGCATTCCAGAATTATGTCCTTACTGAGCAAGAATCTGACTACAGAGACTAGAACACATGGTCAGACCCTTAAGAAAAGAAATTCCCAAAGATGCAAAACCTGTCCAAAACAAGACAGACAGCAGACCAGTTTCTGACCGTGGACTCCTAACCCATGTCACAGATGGGCACAGGTTAGCATGTCACACAGGGTATAACAGTAGTTTCTCCTGGATTTACAGAGAAAAGAAGCAGAGGAAAAAGTTGTTTACAAGTAAACAGCATTACTATCACGCTTGAGAATGAATAATCTGTTCCTGAAGAAAGGAGCTCAGGGACTCCTCTTTTTCTAGCAACAAATTAAGGAGCTGTGCTTCTCGGCAAGGCCATAGAGGGCTGCATATTTTATACCACAAATGATTAGTGTAAAATTAAGCTTATGGGACATTCCCTCCAGATTTCACTAGGGTCTAAAGCTGGAAAGCTTCATACCAGCTCAGTTCCTGGCAGCAGCTTTTCCAAGAATCCCAACTTAGATACTGTCTGTGGGTAAGAATACACTGTATGATCAACGACACAGGGTTCTTTTCTTCAGCAGATGGGGACATGACACAAGACGGTCAGCCAACGTAACAACTCACCACTTCTAAACATGGTCACAAGCTTCCTCTTTGCCTATTCCTTGCTGTGCGCTCCTGCCAGCTCTGTTGCATAGTAGACCTCTTAGGAAGTTGATTTAAATCACTTTATTGATACAATTTTTGAGAGAAACTAGGCCAGAAGAAGAAAAAAGTGACTACTTTTCTGTGGGGTTAATGAATGGAAATGGCCCTACTGTGGAACCAGCACAAAGGCGGCAGGAGTGCAGAGCAAGACTCCCCCTTCAGCAAGCTGTTAGACAGTCCAAGCTGCTCCGTGAACTGTACTCCAATGGACAGGCTGATAAGGAGCAGAAGCCACAAAAGCTAACTTGAGAAGTCTTTCAGGCTAGATGGTTCAACAGTTCCCTTCGGAGTTTGGGAACTGACCCCAGGAACCTCCTGTTCACTCCCTGAACCTAGGATATTAAATACTGCTCCAACTCTGAAACAGTAATACTTCAGGCCCTGCACCCAAACCACAGTTTTAATGAACACTAAACTTAAATAGACAAGCTGAAGAAGTTTTACTCGTTATTTAGAGGCTCGCTCCTCCTGCATATTACCAAGAGACTCTTGGAAGAAGCAGCATGACTAGACAACAGGAAACAGATCTCCAAAAGCTTTGTTACCATAACACATCACACCCATGCAATGTCAAAATGTGAAAGCTTTCCCCCAGACACTTCAAGTCTTTGGTTTCACCCTACCTTGTTCTGGGGGGTAAGGCAGTTTTCCAGCATGTAATGCCAGTTCCAAAGAAGAATCCTCCTGAGTGACAAATGGCTCAAGGTGGAGAGGAAGCGACATAATATATTGCCCAATCTAGAATAAAAGCACAAAGAGTTGAGTCACTGAACAAGTGTGAAGCAAGTACTTTGCTAGAGGAAAAAAAGTCAGCTGCGGTAATCCAAACCTGCAAGCAGAAAGCCGAGCTTGACAGCCACTCACTAACCTACATTTGCTCAGAGACAAATTGGCTCTTGCCCATCATTACACTTTGTACAAGAAATAATTTTTCACAAGGTCAGAGAACCAGTCATTGAAACAACCATGTTAAGAAAAACCAGTAGAGAGAACTGTTACTCCAAGCAAATCTTTGATCTCTGGAGTGTTCCTGGCAATTTGTTTTTTAGAGCAGAATCTAAGAGACTGAACCAAACAAAACCACAGAAGAGGAGACAGGGATCAAGTGACAATATAATCATGAATTACAGAAACGTATCACTCCCAACAGGTACCACCCTCACAAAGTCACACATGTAAGCTACATAACTTCAGGCATACAACAAATACTGCCCTGTTTATAAAGTGATTATCTGCTGCTACAGAGAATCTTCCTAGGTGCAGATATAGTTCAGAGTACTCTGCCTCTGCAGATATAGTTCAGAGTACTATGGAGCATGTTCATTAATAGCTTTGTCCAGAGCTCGCATCACCTGCCTGTTCTTCTACACAGCACATATGCCACATCAATTTGTTTTTAAACTCTAGTTTTTTAGTTTTCAATTTTACTGCATAATGCACTAGTGTTATTTCAAGACTACCCAAGACAAAGCTGTGGCTCAGTCTTGGCCCGCCTATCACTCAGCAGCAGGATAAAGGGTAGACCTGAAAAGATGTCAGAAAACAAATGCTTTGTATCTGAAATTTTCTGAAGTTCCTCTTTGCCTTGGACAGCCAGAAATGTCCTTTGATTCCTCACAGAATCAAGTAACAATCATACATATCTCAGTTTTAACTTTCAATTAAAGTAGCAGGGGAGCATATTCAGCCTCTTACCAACCATGCACGTCTCTGTCCTGGTGAACTGTGTTAATTAGAAAGCTACTTAGAAATTCAGTAGCAACCTTTCCTTGAAGTTTTACCTGATACACTGCCCATGAGCTTTCTAAATCTCATAAAAGCTTCTCAGATAGCTAAATTCAAGCTACCCATGATAAAATTATCCCACAAATTGACTGACTACCCATTTCTATACATTTTTTTTAAAGCTTTAAAAGCAGAGTATAAGTCTGTAGGCCATAAGCCAGAGGAAACCAAAATATTAAAAGCTTTTGGTTGCAGCCTGCCCTTGAAAAATCTGTTCCCTGTGTGATGCACAGAATGATAGTAACATAAAAAACTTGCTTATCAAATTATACTTTGTATTGAGATAATAATAGCAGCTAATATTAATATCTGAACTGCAAATTTGGCAGCAACTGGAAACACCAACCAGGAGAATGGGAGAGCAATCTGAACGCTGTTCAGCAGCGCCAAACTGTGGAGTGCCCAGTCAGAAGGAATGATCAGCTCACTCTCCGCTTCCACTCAGACACTTCACTGCCAGAAAGGTTTCATTGTTATTCCATCAGAAGGAGAAACCAGGGAGTCATATGGGGATTAGAAGGGTAAGACCTCAAGACTTTTTTAACTTCATAGTATGATTAAATCACTCCAATACACATTGCAGGAACTTCTATGCTACATGGGCTGCATTATGAAGATATGCTCAGTATTCACCCCTACAAACAAAAGCTGGCACTTCCCATCCCATTACGAGAGTTAACACTGTAAACACTGCGGTTCAATAGAGAAGAACCTCTCCTTGTGCTCCCTACGTTCTTTTGCTATTCCAGAATTTGACAGGGACTTCATAAAAGCTGCAAAGAACAGCACAAGCCAACTGATGAGGGCTGGACCGCTGAGAGCATCTATCACCATCACATAACAATTTTAACAAATACTACAATTTTACAAAAAATTATGGAAACACAGAAGAGATTCCCCCAGCACTGGGCTTCCAGTAACTACCCTTATGTGCTCTTACATTGCTGATATATTCTAGAGGAGTCAGGCTGAAGTTTGGCAGGTCATCTGTCAGGGTCTCACCAATGCCACCAGAATTCCAACCCTGTAAGGCAAAAAGTGCAGAAAGAATCTATGACTTTCTGGAGTGTGAAGTCTATCGGTATTCTAGGAAGGGGTCACTGTGACTACCCAAAGACTTCTAGAAAGCAGAACACAGATGGCAAGAAACCTGCTACCCTTGTCCTCCCTCAGGCCCAAAACATATACAACCCTTTCCACACAGCTCCCTGTGGAAAATACATGCTCACACAAGTTAGAAAAGCAACATCTCAAATAAACATCAGAGCTTGCAAACATAGCTGTCTGTTGCAAAAGCTGTGGATGAAGGGACGTAAACTATTCCACTGAAAGAAATGTGATACCACAGGGAAACATTCTGAAAAGGAGAAAAGGTAAGTAACATTGAGCTGTACTCCACCCTAAGGGATCCCACAGGTAAACCTTGCCAGTTCAGATCAGATCGATGTACCTATTACTCACCTCCATCTTTGGAACGAATAAGAGTTGCTGTTTGATGCGAAGAAAAACAGAATCAAAAGCCAAGTGATGTGCCAGCTGGTTGAGGCGGTTTAAGGCAGATCGAGATGAAGACAACAGGTTGTGGTTACTCGTACCTTTTTCCTAAAACACACAGACACAGAAAAATGTTTACATGCAGAAGTCATTAAACTGACCAAAGAGAAGCTATGTTAACATTCTTAAAGAGGTCTTTACTAGGCCATCCTCATACAAAAGAGCTTTCCTCTGCAATGGCACAGCTTGTTTCCTTTGGGATGCCCTATTCCAACCACTTATTCAAGACAGAAACTGCACACTGCTCCCTGAAACGTAGAACAAAGAATCAGCATCACATTCCAGCCATGCCAGGCACCAGTCCAGGCTAGATACTGAGAAACTTGCAAAGAAGGTGACAAAACTGCCTTTTACTCAAAGGGCACAACTGATTCCCTGCATGGAATTAAGCAAAAGTTTTACATGAAGAGTACCTATGAAACTTGACTATTCAGCAAAGGTTTAAAGTCAAACATATAACACTGAAGGCAGAACTGCACAAGTTGCAGCTAAATTAAGTGCAAAAGAAAACAAAACATTTTGAGGAAATGAGAGACAGAACTCACAACCTTGACTTCGCTACTACATGTGACCGACAACAGCAAACATAACTTAGATCCACAAGAAGATAACTAGAGTCATTCTACCCTGTTCACAGATGCATGCATGAATGATCTTGCAGAATTATATTTCAGAATGGATATGGCAGCAGAGCATAAGTGGTAAAGAAAGTCTTGAGAAGCCAGTATGTGGGCTCCAGAATTTGAGATAGCTCAAACACAATCTTTCCCCTGCGTTCTGCAACAAAGTCTCCCTCACCTGAACTGATAAGGGCATGTTCACAAAACACAGTCAGGATCTGGGGAGAGGTGGAATGAGTCCAGACTTTCTGGGTTTGGACATTTCATCTCTCAGCAGATCAATCAGTGTCTCTGTGGAAGACTTGGAACATAGCCCATCAAAAGGCTGCAGCTCAGGATGAAAAGTAATCAGGCTGTAGGGGGAATCCAGGTCTCATCTATCAAATGTGGGCCCATCAACATCCTGTGACAAAGGCGGGCTCTCCCAGGCACCAAAGCTACCTTTAGAGTGTAAAGCGTTTCCATAAGGCTGGCGTACTCAGATGGATTCTCCTTCAAAAGGTAATTGTATTCCTGCCAGGGATTCTTTACGGAGCTCTTCTTTTCTGCAGAACTGGTATCCTGAAAGCCAGAAAAACTACAAGGGCTGTAGGAGTCCGAGAGATACTTCCCAGCAGTTGATAAAATCCTGAAAACAAGTACACAAAAGTCACCAGCAAAATCCTCTGACATCAGCGCTGTTGTTGTCATGTTGGTCCAAGGACCAACACTACCTTTATGTTACTTCAAGGGAGAGAGTATTCATTGGTGGCAGACACTAATTACAGCCAACTCTCATGTCTACCGTGCAACTCAAAAACTGCAAAAATATTGAGATGAAAAAGAGAGGATTGTGCTCTCAGAATGTCTAGCAAATACGGAACAAACCCAGCCTCCTGTGCGCTGCAGGACACTGCGCCCCATACAAAGCACAGGCACTCAAGTCAGACTAACGCATTTCAACGTACAAGAGGCTGAACAGCGCACTGCTTACAAGCAACAAAAGATCTATGTGCTGCCTGTGCTTGACACTCCTCAAGTTACAAGGAATCGATCAGTTAAGGCACACCTAGATTCATTTCAGCAAATGATTCATGCCCCATGTCACAAGGGGAGTGAGAATCTTGCCAATTTGATCTGGTGGAAAATTCCTTCCTGACCCCAATCTGGCAGACCATTTGATGCCCAGCCAGGTATCCAAGAAAAAGGATTTTTGTGACCGTCTCAGGGCACATGACCGAGTGGAACAGTCTGTGACCCATCTCTAACATTTCAAAAGATGGGGAGGGGCAGTGGGGGGAAATCACAGTGGCTCTGCTCTCCCTCCATGGTCTACGCAACGGAAGCACCTTGGGGTTTGTTTTCTTTCAACTTGGTACCTATGTTGACAGCTCATGAATTAAGTTCAGCAATGCTTACCTGTTGGCCAGTTGCTGCTCAAAGTCTCCACACTGACGAAGGAGCTCACCACAAGTAGTAATTATCCTGGGAAAGAACAAGACAAAAACACATGTTGTGAGATTTGAGGCAGATAATGCCAGACCCCCCTAGACAACCCATCTCAGACACGTGTCAAGTAATTATAAAATGCAATAACCAAACCACAGCCCACAGGGGACACATCTGTCAAGAGTTAATTTGGCTATTAACTCTGCATCTATTTGATAACACACTGAATTTTTTTTGCCCAACAGCCTCATCCACATGCTACTTCTTGTCATCATGGCTAAGGCCAGCTCGCTGTCACTGGGAAAAATTCTAAGAGCTGCTGATATTTCAAGTGATATGACATGCAGTCTTGCTCCAGACAGGGTGGGGAGCCTCATAGCACTTACTGTGCCAGCAGCAACCTGAAACCCAGTCACTAACACTAACACTCCCAGCAGCACTGCAGCTAAGTGGGCATAGCCCTGCATTCTGCACTAAGAGCTTGTGTAAACTGACCCCAAGTAATTCCCTTCCAAATTTGATACAAAAATCAGTTCTGAGCCGGGCAAAAAAATCCCCTTTACCGGACAGAGTTTTGGAATGCAGTCCAGTCCTCCTGAAAAAGGGAATCTGATAGGACATCGTCCAGTTTACATTTCTTTCGTATAGACTGCAATGTATTTGTAAAGTCAGATGTATACCTGTAATGAGAAATGGAGAAGAGAGAAGCACCTGCATAAGACAACAGGTTGGAGAGAAGCATAACTGCATGTCCTGCGATTTGCTCATTCAGTCCTCTACAAGGGCCAAATAAGAACCACAAATCTTAAAAGGAGTTCAGAAGGGACACTGTTGTTCCAGTCCAAACACACAGACGTGAAGAACTGATCAGCCACAGCCCACTCAAGCCCATAGTAGAAGACAGGGAGAAACTCAGAGTAACAGATACTGTGTGGCTACTTCAATTTGTTGCATATGGAATATATATATAGTATACTAGTACTATGTATGTAAAATAAGTATACTATATATATACTAAAATTATAAATATACTATATATATAATAATACACTAGGAACTCTCCACTCCCACAAGAAGGTATGAGTAAGACATTTTTGTTACCACTACACTAATCACATCTCCTAGGAAAAAACAGAAAAAGTTTATAAGGCTACTGCTACTCCAACGTCACTTGGCCCTTACTCCAGGAACACAGTGACAACAATCTCATGAATTTGTTTTCTCAGCTACTCCCCAGAGGAGAACGGATAGAAAGGAGAACATTTTGTTTTCCACACACCTCCTTTTTTTTAAAATAATGCCCACAAGCTGGAGGCACGCACACTGCTATGTAATTGCCTATAAAGAAGATGAGATCAGAAGTGTGCTTTCCTCTTCCCCCTTCCCCACAGGACAGCAAGGTAACAGTTTGATTTATACCTTGTGAGCGGCTCTTTCGATATCAGGAAAGAATAAGGAGGTAATCAGTACTTGAATATGATCTAAGCAGGCTGTCACTGATACTTTAAGACAAGAACTTACAGTGAACCTCACTGTGTAGGGCATCTTGCACTTACAGGTAGATTCTGAATGTGAGGTCACTTGTCCCAGTAAGTATACATTTCCTCACCAAGTTCTACTTTCATCAGCCTCATTTGTCTTTGTCTTATTCTGTTTTGGGAAACATTTTTCCCTCCAAAAGGGAAAGTTAAAATTTCATTAAAAATGAAAATTCAGTCCAACCAGAATAGAAAACAGCTGAGAAAAGTCTTCCATTTAGCTATAAAAAGCTTCCATTTTCCCCCTAAGAAATAGCCACTGCCTGAATGAAGTGGTAGGAGGGGATATCAGATGATTCATATTACGGTTACTTTCTGCTCTCAGCCATTTTTCATAAATTACAAAGTCTTTGGCCACAAACGGAATACTTGCTACTCCCTTAGGATAAACGCAGCAGTGTAACTAAAAGCACCTTACTTTGTGAACAGAGCTTTCAGGGCCTTAAGGAGCCCACACACTCCCAGTCCATCAGTGAGTTTAATGCAGTTGTCGATGGCTCCAGAAGCCAGAATGAAGAGTTTGTTGACGGAATGGTTCAGTTCCTGGACACAGTCAATGACTTCCCAATGCTCCTAAATAACAACAACAACAACAAAGTTGAGCCTGACTCTTCTTTCAGTGAGTGTCCAGACATTAAAGAAAAGACAGCCTGCGTAACACATTGTTCTCTCAGTATCCTCCAGTCTTGTGACACACTGAAGGGAGAACAATGTTCGTCGCTTCCACCCTCCTGCACAGTGACTGTTATAAAACTCAGGCTGCCAAATCCTATGCTCACCAGGTCTTCAACGAAAAACAGTTCTGCAACAACAGAATCTTCTACAAAAAGGACCTTCCTCCCCCGGACCCTGTTCTTAATAAGTTCTATTGAACCTGAAGCAGGCTCTTGGTCGATAGCAATATTTTGGTAAAGTCTTTCTCCTGCAGATTCACACAGTGCTGGTTACTGGGCGAACAAGGAGAAGAAAGGAGTTACCTCCGACCTGACAGTGCTGCTGAAATTAACTTTATTTCTTAAACAAAATTTACTTAACAGTATAAAAATATACTGCAAACAGGATATATTACCAAAAAATTACAGGAGGAAAGAGAGCAATAACTATGGGAAAGACCCTTGTATTCAGTAGAGGCTTCAAGCCTCTCCCTGTGTAGTTAAACAAAGACTGCTACATTACCAAGGGCACTGCACTGATCTGAATGAGGAGATTTTCTTCTTCCAGGTCTCCATACTCAAGCTGATAGGGCTTGTACGGACCATACACCGCTTCCACCAGTTCCATCACTTTTACCAGGTTCTGCTCCTCTACAAAGAATCAGATGTTTAGTCTACAAATAGATGAACATGCTACTAAAAACCTTGTTTCAAGCAACACGCAGTAGTTCTTCAATTAGAGCATGCTGCCTACACAGGCTTGGAATGTTGCCCAACAGCTTTAAGTCTCAACTACACAGTTTTTTTGGTTTTTTTTTTTTTTTTTAAAAACAAGGTTATTATCTCTACCTGCTTCCTAAAACCAAGATGTTCTACCTCAACAAATGCCTCAAGAAAATTGTCACTCACTGCTCCAAAACAGCCTGGGTGACAAAAATCTATTAAACATTCCAACCTACAGTAGAAGGAAGGTATTGAAACCATTTCAGAAGTGAAACACATTACTCCCACAACTCAGAACAGGAGCAATCCTCATTTATCAGAAAGCCTGGTTCACACTTAAAATAATTGACACTAACTCAATTCAATTAGCACTACTACCTCACGGTGTTCATCAACGTGAACCATGAACTCAGCATTTCAGTGCTATTCTGCTGAGCAGGGAGCTGCAAACCCAACCAAAAAACAGGTCTGAATGATTATTTGTCAAATCAGAACTGGACACTAGCTGTTAAGTTTTGCCAAACTCAAACTAGCAGCAAACCAGAATTACTTTGAACCCCAGATATAAGAAGAAGCTTTTACGCCCCAAGGACAGACAAGCAATGGAGCAGGTTGTCCAAAGCCTGTGCTATCTCCATGTTTGAACGTTTTCAAGATCAGACTGGACAGTACCCTGAGTAACATGGTCTGAACTCATAGCGGACCTTGCTTGGAGCAGGAAGTTGGACTAGATCATCTCCTGAGGTCCCTTCCAACCTGAATTATCCCTTGAATCATAACTGAACCCTTCCCTCACGTACATATATGTAGGAACTGGTTTGACCCTGTTCTGCTGAGTCACCTGGCCTTCCCATTCTTGAGATACTTTTCTTCCCAAACATCTTACCCCATAGCAAAAGAGATTAAAATAAAGAATTTTTTTTTTAAACCACTCGAATAACAGTTCAGCAGCTGTCTTCCTCTTGTATCACCTTCTAGAATTTGACATAATTTTTCCAAGTCCTTTTTAATCATTTCTATTACGACCCACAAATTAAGCAAAGCCAAGGACAGAAAATGACTGACAAGAGTACGCGATCACGAAGACAACAAAAACAGACACAATGACAGTCATACTCCATGAATTGCCTAGTAATCGTAATTTACATGATCAAGTAAGAATCTAGGTTTAAATAGCTCAAGACAATGTTATGAGGAACCAAACACAGGAAACACAGCATGAGGAATGCTCCATTAGCTTTAATTTAGGATTTTCCCATACCCGGTCTTTGAAGGGGCCCTACCAGATTAATAAAGGACTATAAATAGCCAACAGTTCAAGTCAGGCATAAACCTATGTAAACACAGCATCTCACTACTTTGTGGTTTGCGGGAATTATGCATCACGTCATGACCAAAATGAGATGACAAACATCATTAGGGTAAGGAAAGCACAGGTTAGATTTTGAATCAAACACTGAGGATGCTGTTACGGAATAAACTACCAATGGTTCAGAAATAATATTCCATCCTGCATTGTCACTTGATTAAAACATAGGCCAGTAGCAATAGAAAAACTACAAAATAAAAATTAAGAATCCAATGGATGCAGCTTTCAAGCAGGTTCTCTCTTGTTTAGTAAGGTGTGACTTAATTCCAGGAAACTCCTTGACTTTTATGCTTTGTGATCTTTCGCAATGGGTTTCACAGATAGCTTCCTTAGAGACATTTCCTCATCCGTTAGACAGAAGAAATACTAATGTTTGTAAAAGAAAAAGTGCTAAATGTTATTTACCCAAGACAGCAAGCATGCTCAGAACAGGTCTGCTTCAGTAAACTCATTCAGTATTGTGTCAATATCTTTAGTGTAAGATACATACACACACAGAAAGATGCAAATGCCATGTAACTGCTCAATGTTGTAGAAGACATAATCCCTCCCTCCCTGTAAAACTAAACAAAATCCCACAATGGAACTTTACAAAGGAACTGACAGAACAGAATGACAAAATTCAGTGCAAGAGCCTTACTCAGGTTTGGCAGCATTGCTGCTTCCAGCCCTTTTGCAAAGTGGATGGTGGCATCATAGAGCTCCAGCAGCTTATTCAGCTTGGTTTCTTGGCCCGTTCTCTCCATGGCAGTGCTGAGGCAGACAGGGATAGAAGGCACCAACGCTCCCAGAGTTTGAATCAACAATACAGTTACAATTTCATGGGGGTTCTTGAAAACCTGTGGTAACAGAAAAGCTATTAGCAAAAGCACATTATCTCAGAGGAACATGACAGGCAGCAGACAGCAGCAGATAGCTTCCAGAGAGTGCCCCACAAGGTACAAACCACATGTCACTGCCTCAGCAAAGACAGACTGTCCCACTCCAAACTGAGCAGGTCTTGTCTGTCCAGGGGCTGATACCTTCTTCAGCCCTCCTGAACATCTGCTGCTGCCCTGCTGGCAGAAGCAGCACCACTTCCCAGAGGCAATCATGCCCACTGTAGTCTCTCTTATGCCCTTGCCACTGAGACCTGGGCTCCTGAAACAGAGGGACGGAAGAGGCAGAGCAGTCGAGTTTCTAAATGCTGTCAGCAGAAAGGCAGGCTGCCATAACTAGGGAGTAAAGAGTTGGAAGAAAAAGCAGCAGCCTGACCTAGACATTTTCACACCCAGCACAGAAAACTGTGCTGGGCATGTGCTTCTTTCTATTAAAGAATTAACATAGAGTTACCTATTGGTGCGAGGGAAAAGGAGAGAAAAAAGAGAAGAAAAACAAATTTGAAAAACCTCAGAAGGGGTGAAGAAACCAAAAGAGGTCTGGTAAGACTGCAAGAACCTCGCTGACCTAGCATGCAGGACAGCCTGATTACAAAAGTCTAGGTCAATACATATTTTACCATTGAAACTGTGCTTTGAATACAGCAACCAAGAAACCAGAAGATAGGCATAGGTCAAAACCGGAATTCAGCAGAATACAGGCATTATAGTAATTCAATAAACCACCCAGCAGAAAAGGGCATTTGAAAACAGAGCACTCAGTTTACACAGGTGTGTTGGGAAAAAACACACGTATTGGTAAAATATGAAGAAATAGTACTGTATCACGAGCCAAATTACTGGTCAGATCGGCAGAAGTCAGTACTGGAAAGGCTAGAAAGACTAATCAGATGAGAACTTTTATTTACATGCACCACCCTCAACTCCGCTAGCATAAAATGCATTACAGCCTTTCATCGTGACTTTTTGTCAGCTATTCTCTCTCATTTGCTTTGAAAGCTGGGATCACCATGAGCCTCCTGCAGCAAGGTCGCCATGGATACTGAATAGCATAAAAAAGGTCCAAGAATTCTTCAGAAAGCAGAAGCAACACAGGAGATTGAGTGACACGAGCTTTGTCCCATGTGCCATTTCTCTCTCACAATCTCCAGTTCAAAGAATATTTGCTAAAATGTAAGCTGACATCTGATCTGTAATTCACATCGAATCATTAGGCAGAAAAAAATACATTTCAAGGAAATGCTGAGCTCCTTTGCAGTACAGGCCTAGCACTTGCACTGGGCTTCGCAACACGAAGATAAGAATCTCTTACCCTTCATGGATGAAAAACTCTTACAGGCTCAACAATATGAACTTGTTTCTTCATTTCACTAAAGGACAATAACTTTTTTGGATCCTACATTATTCTTGGCAGGAAAAACAAGCACACAGACTCCAATGGGTGACAGCAGAAGCCCTCAGGTATCTCCCAGAGTCAGTCCAATATGACCTTGAGGGCCTCCTCCAGGCCAAGTGATAAAGCAATTCAGGCATTTCAAATGTCTTGAAATAGAACACATTTGCAACACCAACAAATTAGATTTAACTTAAGATACAGATGGAAGTGATAGAGCAGCTTTAATGTCAATAACACAGCAACCTTGCTGTCGGTAGAACACCAGAAATCAAATCTTGTCTGCAAGAGCTGGACAAGAAACAGAAAGTAGGTTGCAGGCCCTGTCTTGCATTGATAAGGCACAGAGTATAACTCAAAGAGTGAGCACCGATGAACTGTTCAGAGCTCTATGAGAATTAAGAGAGCGTGCTCAATCTCGTCCTCTCCCATACACAGCACCAATATTAAACAGTCACTGCACCTGTGTTGCCCACTGAAGTTGTGAGTGCCAGGTCCCAAGGAGTGTGTCATACAGCTCAGTCAATTGGCGATTTAAGCTTAAGTCACTTTGGCAAAGATCCTGCCACACTGCCACCAGCTGCACCTGCAGGGGTAATAAGAACCATTCTAAGAGGAGAACTGACAGTCCACAGATCTAGCCGTTGTTATTTCAAACCAAGAACTTCCCATTCAAAGCAGTTTTGCTAAAACACAATGCCCACCCTTACTCCTCTCTCCAGATTTCAATGCTATAATTCAAAATTTCAATTTTGCTATACTTCAGCACCACAGAAGGAAAAGACTTCCAGCATGAAGCTAGAGGCTTCTTAGTTGATTCAAAGATTTAATTAACATTGGTATTTTACTCATAAAATGAGACTGTAACTGATACCCCCACATAATAGTTGAAATACTTGGCAAGCCCTAGCCTTGAACTTAATCCTCAAAAGTCACAGTCATGAGAGAAATTTGAGGATCAGGTTATGGCTACAGAACTGTCTGGAATTCCAACTTTTAATCTTACCTGAAAAGGGTTTACAGAAGTCAGCAGCTGGCAACTTGCAGCAATAAAGTTATTGCTGACATAGCCACATCCAAGAAAAGCAAAGCAAAACTATAAAGCACAGAGAAATCAAGCAGAACGCACATATCCTATGTCTATTGCAGGAAAGAACACAAAGCCCTGAATGGAGAATTACTCTTGAAACACGGGGAGTAAACAAAGCTATTAAGAGCCAGAAAGAGAAGTCAGAGAATGAAACATGAAAAAGAACAGGTTCCATCCTCCTTCAAACAGGAAAGGTAAAATACATGATGTAGCAGCTCCCCCTACAGTCCTGGCCAAGCAAGAATTCAAATTTTCATTTCTCCCTATTAAAATATTATCAAAATACTTACCTTGTGACATTTATAATAATAAGCAAGAAGCTGGGGCATCCGATCAATTTCGGTGAAGACTTTAACAAACGTTTTTGCCTGATCTAAACAAAACAAAATAATAGGCAGTTAACAGTCAGTCTCAAAGCTGAGGGTGAGATGTCAGTCTAACTGAGCAAGAGGATTCTTCTTTTAAGGGAGTATGCACAATGGCCTACACAGAAAGACGCTCTTTCAACTTTCCTTTGCTTATCCTCTCAAATAGGAGCAGAACTGCCTAAAACCCACACTCAAACAAGAACAGGTAGCAGACACAAGGAATGAATTTAACTTCTTAAATTTAACTTCTTAACCAGCAAATATATCTAGCATTAAACACAGATAAAACCAGAGCATTTCCTAGAAAGAAATCATTATTTTCCAGAAACAAGCTGCTATCTACAAAACTAGAACATACCTCACGAAGTCCTCAGCTTTGCTTTCACCACTCCTCAAACTGACACCTAAGCTAGCTGCCTCGAGACTGACTAATGGCACGGTTAGCTCTTACACAAAGCTTTGAAATCCAAGTTCCTCAAAAATCTGTTTGGTACTGTAAGAGGGATGACTATAGTTCTGTCTAAAAAATACATCTGGGCTTAGAGAAATTAGTAATGAGACCTTGTTTTTCGAACAGGACCCAGAAGGCAGATGAACTAGAACACTAAGTGACTTAAAGTGCTCTTCATGTGTGGAAGTCACAGCATACAGACTCTCTGGGGATACGTTTATGGACTTGTATTACATTTATAGGAGCTGGACTTCAGGAAAAAAAATATGACTTCACAGTAAACAGAGAAACTCTCTTGAATGGGAAAAAAAGCCCATGTCTCCATATGTCCAGAACAGATTCTGAAAGAGAACGCAAACAGTGCCTAAAGTGAATTATTCTGAACAGTAGGCCCAAGCAAAGGACCTCGTACCAGTAGACCTGCTGCCAACAGCTGTCTTGCACCTATGTTTTCTTTGGTCAAGAACTCACAGAAACTATGAATATTCCATTTACTTTCATCCTAAGCAAAGAAAATATTCCAAAACATCATCCTTTGTCTTGAGTTTGTCTGTAGAGGGTAACGCACTGCAACAGCAGAAAAAAAGGCATGGGACCTACTGTGAAGGTGATGAGCACAGCCCAAGAAAAAAGGAAGCTGTGCAAAGAAGAAAAGCCAGAAGAGGAATGGGAGAGAGATGAGAGAGATCTATGCAAAGGATTAAGCACGTTTGTTAGAAGCACAGCACATAGAGCTTCTTCCCTCGTCCGCTCCCTCCAGCTGTCTGCAGTCACACACTGCTGCACCTTGCCTTTACATAGACAAGAACTCCACAGAGCGCTGTGCAGCAAAAGCACCACAGCCCCAGATCCTCACTGGGACCTCAAGGTGCACAGAGATGAGAGGCAACAACCAGAACAAGTATTTTTCAGAAGCGCTGTGACAGTAGGAGAGGGAAGGAGGAGCACAAAGAACAGTCAAAAAAATCAAATTTTCTAAAGGAGAGTTTATAAAACAACTTTTACAAGGTAGTAAGGAGTCAGAATGTTTCCAAACAAATTTCCTTCTTGATTACAACACCAAGTGGTAACTGAAATGCCCAGCAGCACTATGATAATGTAAAACTAAAGAGAGAGCACTTGGAGAGTATCCATGGCACAGCTAAACTATGACAGCAGGGCAGCCCTGCCTCAGCACTTCTATTTCACACATCTACATGGCCTATAAAACCAGCTCACATTTTCCTTATTTCCCATAGTGGCCACAGGTACATCAAACTGTAGGAAAATCAAAGATGCACTGGACTGCAGGCAGCTACAGAGCATGTAACATTTCACGGGATCTGGTTCCACCAGAAAAAGCACACAACCCAGCACCAGGAGCCTTCAGGGCATAAACTCCCCAGCCAAACAACATTTTACTTTTTAAAGACAATAAATTCTGCACTGATAGTAAATGATACCAAGCCTTACTGACCTACAGACTGGGAGTTAAAAGCAGCAACAATCTGAGGGCTGGCCATGGCCTCTAGTCGGTTCTTCAGAGCCTCAAGATGCACACACTTCTCAGAGTAATCCGGCGTATCCACAAGCATAGCCAGACTGCTCTGCATACTTGTTAGTTTGGCCGAAATCATAGACACATCCTGCCACCAAGGAAAGGCAACCCAGTTACCGACATGACCTTAGAAAGCATTAATACCTGTTTCATAATGACATTTTACGAACAGGTACATGTTTTAAAGTCACTTCAAAACCTACTTTTAAACGCAGTTTCCCTGGAAAGCTGAAGGCACAAAGACCAAAAAGAATAATGAGGTATCTACCTGTGTTTTAAGAGTCTCTTCAATGTCTGCACTTAACGTGCTCCATTTGTCTGCTTCCTGAAGTGACTCGGCAGCCAACTGCATTCTAGATTTCACTCGGTCAATCTCTACCAGAACCTGAAGAAAAAAAAAAATATATATATATATATGTTGCCCATTGAAACAAAAGATGACTGCCATAGATACTTATATTATGGGAATTATTTTTGGCTTGGATTTTAAAAAAAATCTGTGAAAAGATCGTGCCCGTTACAAGGGGGAAGGAGTTGGCTGAAAGAGCTAGAGATGTTAAATCAACTTCCAAAGTCAAACAACAAAAGGGTAGTTTAAATTCTGGATTTGTACTTTTAGTATCCACTTTGCCTGAAAAGTACTACACACCCCAGACAGGCAGAAATCTGTGCAGAAATCAGTGTCCCCCCTCAGGTAACTCTATCCGAACTGAAATATGATCAGCTGTTCCTCAGGAAATGCAGACTGCACTAGTCTGTGTCATGCCCACTTTTCTACTATTAACGTTAAAAGAAGTGGTTTTGTCTATCTTGAGTTCACAAGGTTGTTTAATGCAAACATGTCTGGAAACTTCAGAACTTCACAAGTTGCGGATAAACACTAAGTCCTACCTGCATTGACTGAGCTGTGTCTTCTTCAAATTTCTTGATATCTTCTTTAACAAGGATCATTTGCTCCTTCAGGAATGTTGCCTCCTGTTTCAAGACTTCCACTTCCCGGAGGACTCTGGGCATGTTCTGGAGAGCCTGATGGCTTGTTTCTACAGAAACACCAAGGAGGGCCTGAGAACCCTTGCTGGAAGGGGGGAGTTTTTCAATAATCTTAAATAATCTTCAACACTTAGAAAAACCCAAACAACTAAGCAAAACACCAAACAATAAAACTTTAGTTATATCGCTAAAATTTAAATATGTATGGAATATATATTCTATATATGCATAGAATCATTTACGCTGGAAAAGACCTGTAAGATCACCGAGTCCAACCGTTAACCTAGCACTGCCAAGTCCACCACTGAACCATGTCCCTAAGCACCACGTCTACCCGTCTTTTAAATACCTCCAGGGATGGAGACTCAGCCACTTCCCTGGGCAGCCTGTCCCACTGCCTGACCGCCCTTTCGGTGAGGAATTTTTCCTAATATCCAACCTAAGCCTCCCTTGGCAGGGGCAGGGGTTTCTCAGCGTTTACAAGAGATCTTTCAGGACGCAGAGGCGACAGAGCACACCAGCCGGTACTGCAGCGGGAGGGAGGGTTAACCGCAGTAACAAAACCCGCGCCGGGCCCAGCCCGCCACGTCCGCAGCCCCGCAGAGGGGCACGCCCGCAGCGGCCGGGGCTACCCCGCAGCCGCCCGCCTCACCCTCCACGGCGTTGTTGACCTCCTGGATGAAGAGCTGCAACTTCATCACCAGGGTGGCGGCGTGGGCGTCCACCTTCCCGGGGGCCTCCTGCTGCACGGCCCGGAAGGCTGCGTTCACCCAGCTCTTCACCTCAAAGTCATCCGACAGGAACCTGGAGAAATCCATCGCCGCCGCCTCGCCGTCGGGCCCGCGGTGGGCACCCGCAGCGGGCAGGCCGGCCCCAGCCACCGCCGCCCCGCAGCGCACCGGGAAACGCGCCACCGGGCCCCTGCCGGCCACCGTACCCGCTGCGCCGAGGGCGCCTGGCGGCCACCGTCCGCGGGGCGGTCCCGGGCGCGGTGGGCGGGGTAGGGCCGGGCCCGCCGCGGCGGCGGCGGGGGACCTCGGCCGGCGCTGGTGGCGACCCGCAGAGCGGAGGCCCCGGGGCCCGGCCCGCCCCGGAGCAGCCTGGTCGCCGCGCGGCTGGGCACCGGCTTAAAGGCCGAGAGGCGCGCCCCTCTGTGGGGAAAGACGAGCGGCTGGTCCCGGTGCGGGGCACGTAGCACCGACATAACCGCCGGAGCTGCCAGGGCCGGGGGAGGGCCTGCCAGGCCCTCCGGGACCCCGCTGCACCGGGGGCAGCTGCTTGCCGCCCTCCGGAAAACACCTCCCGTCTTCGTGGCTCAGCTCACTTGGTCCGACCATAATGAGCAACGAAATAAATCGGTTCTCCGCGTCCACAGCTGGAAGTGCGGGGATTTTTAACGAAACACCACGGCGAGTGAGGTCCGTGAGCAGCCGTGGGTTTATGCAGCCACTAAAGGCGTTCAGCTGGCACGCAAGTGGCGGCTGTGGTGAGGGGAACCCCCAGGCCCGGCCGGAGCACTGCAGAGCCCAAGGGAAGGAGCAAGACAAGCTGTGGGACCTGGGGACGGACGAGATGTGGTGCTCGGTTGTTTTTTCTCACAGACTGACCCCGAGGCCCTCCCCCTGTTCGCTCTCTTTATTCCGTTTTGTACCTTTCCCTATAAACACATCCACCGGCGTCCAGATGGCCCAACTCCGACCATTCCTCATGGTCTTGCCTGCGCATCAGCACACAGGGCCCAGTGCAAACAGGGTGGGTAGGTCCCTGGAACAGATCCTGCCCTGGCTCCAAGCAGTCTGCCACAAGGGCTGATTGTTGGTATAGGTTTGGTTTTTTTTTAATTGAGAAAGAAAATAATGGGGAAGAGAGAAAATTTGCCCAGAAAGCAGCAGGAAACACTTGTATGGAAGAAACATTAAGGCTCCCAGACTGCAGTGCTCTACAGCAGTCTCCTGTAAAGCAGGGTCAGCTACAGAAAAAGGCCATGGCAGAAGCAGCCAGTTTACACTCCTCCTGCCAGACACCTGCACAGAAACCAAAAGGAAGAAGGAGATGGCAGATCCCGAGGAAAGGAGCCGTTACAGAGTCCAGGCTGGTGCTGTTGGCACGCAGTCCTTCCCCATCCACCCCTAAGGCAACATGGCAATGTCCAAGCCTGTTGAACTTCAGCTCCTGCCCCAGAGCTCTGCTTCTGGGAAGCCAGTCACCTCTCCCACCTCACTGAAGGGCTGCATGCCCTGCGTGAACGCTAGTTTGTATCTCAGTCGGATGGGATCCTATGAGAGAAAAGAACAGAGAGAGGGGCACGTCATGGTTGCAGATTCCTGTGTCCCCTTCAGCCTCACCCCTGGCAGCCTTGCTGCAGTGAATCACCCTCTGAAAGGGGACAGTAACGCTTCAGCTGTGTGGAAGCTCTGCACGGAACAAGACCTGGATCCTCATAAGATATGTGAGGAGCGACTGGGAGACCTGTGCAAGCCACTCAGGGGCATGCTTGTCAGTCCAGGTCTGGCAACCTTCTCAGTGACAGGATTCCTTACACCAATCTTCGGTCTCATAATTATTCATCAATGGAACAGAACTGCCACCCATCGCTTGTGCCTTGGGTGGCCTCGTGTTCCATCAGCTGCAAACACCTGCACAGTGTCTACACCAGGTAGACTGCAGGTAGATTGAAGCAGAACTGTGCAGGCCCCTGCAGAAACTGCCCATTTGATCATTCAGATTATAGCTCTGGAAAGCTGTTTCAGTGGGAAAAATGTCTTCCCAGCACAGCCCGGACTGCTCCGTCTCTCCCCTGCATCTCCCTGCTAATAATACTCTCCCTGTCTTTCATACCAATATCCCACCCACTACAGTGACATTCTGAGTGCTCCACCAGCAGGCTCAATCGCCACACATACCTTGTGCGGATTGGCGAGCAGCAGCACCTGGGATACCACTGTTGGGGGGAGAAGAGGGCTGAAGGCAGGCAGCTCAGAGCTGGATGCTGGCTGTAACTTTATTTTCATGGTCTGAAAGAGAAAACAAAGGGAATGCTTTTTGGTCCATGCTGAGAAAGGGCTGGGAGTATTACCAAGCCACAGAGCTGGTTAAAGATACGTCAGCCAGATTTTGTCATTTAATGAAAAGCACGCCTTTCCACAGCCTACATCTGAAGGCAGATATTCCTAAATAGACAATTCTATGCTACACATACACAGGCAGAATGAGTGCCTTACCAAGGAGGCTAAAGCAGCGTGTCTGGAGCCCTGTCTAGTTGTCTCAAGGCCAGGGATATACTCTGTGAAACAGGCACTGGGGCCACAGGCATCACCATACAACAGGTTCACCGTTCAGAGAAAGCGAGCCGTGCAATTTCCAATGAGCAAGGCAAATCCTAAGCAAGAAATGGCGAACCTTCTCCTCAGGACATTTCTGAGCAGTCCCACTGTCTGCTACCCATCATAGGCTTCTCACCTTTGGGACTGCAGCCTGGAACGCAATGTCCTTAATTGGTTGAGCTGATGTGCTCAGCATGGAAAGAACCATCACGAGCACATCTGGTCGGCCAGGAGCCGGGTCTCTGGAGAAGTGGAGCATAGCCTTGAAACCATTCCTATCATACACAGTAAGTGGACAGATACTGCCTGCCGGAGAAAAAAAGGAGAATCAGAAACAAAACATGGATTCCCTTCCCTTCTGAGGGCAGAACAGTGAAGACGGAATAAGGAACAGCAAAAAGGAAACATGCATACAACCTTTTACTTCCTCCAGCAAACTCACAGACCAAGAAGCATACAGCACCTGCCTGTAATTTACATTTCGCCTCTAAGGCGGAGAAAGGAATCTGAATGTCTAAATTAGAGATTTTGCAGCTCAAATTTCAACAGTCAGCTAGAGATGTCAGGTATGAATCCAATAGAGATATGATGGGAAAAGCAAAATTTAACTCTTCGGCACACACAAGACTTAGCCCTTTATCACCATGGCCTGATAAATCCACACCTGACTATCCCCATCCAGCCCTTCCAAAACCTGCTAAGTCCTTCACTTGAGAGACTGTAGTCAGAAGACAATCAGGTCAGAATGTCTTTGCACCTGTCCTCTTTCAAAAGTAGCAATGGCCAAGGCTCTGCAGTCCTCTTAACAGGACGTGCCTTGCTCTGAGACACTGGGGTGCCATGCGCCCAGGGTAACACTCCGTGAAGTGGTTGCAGGGCCAGGCCATACAGTGTTGAATTGAAAAGCAGAGGTGGAAAAACAGCTCTGCTTTAGGAAGCGGGACAGCTCCCACCCACAGATATCTTTGAAGCCTCTGGAGAAGAACTACTTGAAGCCCGATTAAAGGTGCTAAGGGCAAACAGTTTAGAAGCACATCACAAGGGTTAGCCAGGGCAGAAGACTCCTGACTACTGAGTAGGGAGGACAAGGACATTTCCATGGTACGATCCCTAGCAATTGCTCAAATTCTCAGATATATTAAGTCCTTCATAGAATAGTTATTACTTTTCTCCAGCCAACCCGCGCAGCATGAAGCTACTTTGGCTTGCTCCCCTGCAAAAATCACAGAAGAGCTCTACTAAGCCTCTAGTAAGCAGAGCTGGGGCACAGAAATCATTGCACTTACTCGGTGTAATTGAAATTAAAGGGACAAAAAGGTTTTCTAGAGAAGCGCCATGGGAAGCTGGATGCAAAGAGGCAGCAGGCTTCAGCTCGTAGCCTAGGCTGGAGAATGAAGTATTTGCCACTGAGCTATTTGGAAGATCTGGCAAGGGCAATTTCATTGGTGATAAATCCCTGGAAAGAAAAGCATGTAGAAAGCTTATATTAACTGGGGAGACTACATGGTATATACTATCTTCTGCTGTGTCCATTTTGTGTTCCCATTCCCTCATCACTTTTAGGTATAAAGAAAGTACAAGCTTACAGTCTCCGAGTTTTTGAAAAATGCAAAAACACTCTCTGTTTTATATGGAAGAAGCTGCTGTTTTAGCATTCATTAAGGCAGACTTTGATTTCTGTTACTAACGCAAAACTGTTTCAGGGCTTTGGAAGTCTACTCTCCCCATGCACAGGCTCTCTGGAGCTCTAGCCAGTGAGATTAAAAGAAGTCCTAGCTCAAAGACAAAGCAGGAAGCTGGGAACCTCCAGTAAAATTTCTTGGCCTTATTATGGCAGGCTGGATAAGTGTATCATAATGGTGACCTGCTCTGAAGATCTGTGGATGATTAATTTGGTTCATGAACTGTTAGGCTTCCACTGAATGCCTGGAAACTACTTTGTCACAGCCTGAAGAAAGCTGGGGAAAGTATTTTTTTGAGTCACAGGATACTATAAAAAGACCTGACTGTAAGGTTTTTGTTCCTTTAGCTCAAGATCACCTTGTTACTAAGCTACGGAATTTGTCTCCCCAAGTTTCTGACCCTTGGAAGGTCCCAGTGTGCAGTTACCCAAAGTGCAATTAACAGGTGCATAACTGCTGCCTAAGAGCCAATGCACAGATGAATAGCTTGCCATCACTAACCAGTTGGAGTTGAAAGGTTTTCCTAAACCTCACTGCTGTAAAACAGTATTCCTCGTCTCCAAAGTCAGACTTTATTATGCAAAGTTTGCTTACAAAGATAATGTCTTGGTCCTGGATGGTGGAGAGAGCTGATCAACGAGGCCCTGAAATTCATTCTTCTCTGAGCAGCTGTCTTCCCAGCTCTCCTCCAGTTCCAGCGTTTGAACAGCACTTACGATTTCACTATATCCATTGTGTACAGCAGTCTGGAAAATAAGGCACTTCTGGTTCATGCTATAGAAATCAGCATCAGCAAAAATCAGAGCTGTTCCACTGAAAAGAATCTCATTTTTTAATAACACTACTTAAAGTAGAAACAAATATGAGTGATCTGGTTGGAAACTGCAACTGTGAAATTCATTGCAGAGCAGGAAGATTCCAGTTTCTCTTCAGAATAGAATGGCATTAAAAAAGGCTGCCAGAGGAAGCTAGGAGATCAAGAATCCTGTCTGATTTTTGTCCTTCGTACCTTATGGACTAACATACCTGAGGATCACTCACCTCTGCTAAGCCAAAATCAGGTGGTGGTTTCTGTACAACAGGAGCGTTGCTGAGACCTAAGAAAGATGTCAAAATGCCACCGATCAATTACAGAAAACAAGGGTTTTCCATAGGTTCTTCCTTTGTTGTCTAACAGCAGTTTGACTACAGTCTAACACCATTAAGAAACTACATTCTTGAAAACTTATGAAACTTATGGCTGAAAGGGTCTTACTTTCTCTTAGGACCGACATTAAAGTCAAAGTTCTATCTTTATTAAACGCCACAAATCCTAGTAACAAGAGTAACACTGTACTGAATTGCACATACAAACCTAATGACTGTAACTCCTCATCGAGCAGGCAGGTAGAGGTTGTGCTGCCGTGGCGGGAGGCGGTGGTTGTGTTTGCAAATTGGTCTGTAGGAGACTGGGCTGTTGCCTCCAGTTCGGAGAAGTCAATCAGTGTATAGCTCTTCATGCGTCTTGGGGCTGGCCGGCATGCTTTGGAAATAGCACAAAGAGTTAAAGAGAAACCTCCCGAAAGGAACAGTGTATTTATGGGTACAGGCATGCCCGAAAGGACTCACAGCTGAAGAACTTCAGGAATATTTTCTATCAATCATATGTAAAAGAAAACGATGGTTACAGAATAGTTTTCCTGTGTAATAGGATTTTCTCCACATTTATTCTCCAAGAAGCGCTTCCCTTCCAAACTCCACTCATACACGACATGCAGGAGCAGAGCTGTCGTGGAATGCTGCAGGATGCTCTTTACCTGGTGCATCAGCAGAGCTGGTGGCTGAACCTCCTCCACCACCATTTTCATGGCTGGCTACAACCTGCCTGTACTGTCCGAGCGCCTGTGTGAGCTTGTCATTGGCCTGCAGTATCTCAGCTGGAAAACAAGAGAAGAAACAAAATATTAATGTTCTAACACGAGGGTCAGTTCCACGGCACTCTCCAAACTGCTCATAAGAAAGGTACAGTGCATCTAAGGACCTGCCTGGAGCAAAGTCTAGTGGGACAATCTGCCTTAAGATCCTGGCTAGCTTTTCATTCCATTTTCTGAAGTGCAGCATTTTGCACATACATCTGCTGATTTCAGGCCTCTCTCTCATTTGTCAAGATCACTTTGAAATCTGATCCTATCTCTAAAGTACTTATAGTTCCTGCCATCTCTTACGCGCTTTGTTGTTCTCTGCAAGTTTTCTGAGTGTACTTGAATCTATAATCCAGCACTCCTCAGCTGAAGAACCGTGGCATTCACAGGTATGAATGAAATGTTTGAGGCACATCTGAGCTCTTACGATTGCTGTTTAAGATGTCTATTCAGCGAGGCATCACTTTAGTCAGGTTTTCAAGGCATATGAACAAGACTGTGAAATGCAATCCTCTGGGAAGGGCTAAATTTCACAACTGTGGAATTCAAAGATTCTGCTCATATGACCCTCCTCAGTATATTACTTAAGAAATTAAAAAAGTATTCTCCCTTCTGTGTTGATAGGCAGGGAGAACATCAATCTCTGTAGAGAAAAGACCACAAAAGCCTTCAGTTTTCTGAACACCAGAACTCCAAATACTCTGAAAACCACCTCGGCTGGAAGAAACTGAATTCACTGTTTAATTTTGGGCTCCAAGTGAAAATTAATAGCTTTCTTGGAGAGGAGTGGGAGGAGACTTGTGCCACTTCCCATGGGCATGGTTTGAAGGTGCAAGTGGAAAGCTTTGCCAGCAGGGTAGCATATGCCCCAGCATTCCCCCTCTCAGATGAGGGGCATACCCCACTTGTCAAAGGAAAGGTAGACAAACTTAACCATAAAGGAAACCCAAGGACAGTGCTGGCTCTTACCTAAAGCCTCATCGTCATCAACTGTCTCACTGGCAAGGCGAAAGAGCAGCGGCCTGAGCTTCTCACAGCGTTGAAACAGAGTCTATGGAAGGAAATGTTTCATGTCATTGCTCAGGAGATCCCAGACACTCTCACACTTCTCTGCCCTGTGACCAGCTGTAATTGATGATATGTCTAGAACGGGAAGATGCACTTTCTGCCCAGGTCCAGACAAGTGTATCAATGCTGCATGTTGCAGCACTCTTAAAAATCCACAGTGGTCTGGAAGTACAGCCACTGGAACAAGGAGGCTTTGCTGTTATCTTCTCAGCAATCACATCTTCTATATGCAGACAGGTGTAAGATAGATCAGTGTAAAATTACTCAATTTAAAAGTATCCAGGAGTGAATAGATTGATCACAGTACTCGGAGGGAAGTATTACAACTGTCAGTTCCAACTACCATCAGACAATGCAAAGCCGCTTATGGCTCTCATCTCAGTGTTTTAGGAAGCGAGGAGGCACGGAGGCAGCCACTTTTTCAGTCTGAAAGTAGGGTCTCTTCCATCTACAGCAGCAGCCCTCCCCAAAGGGACCTAACTCCAAACTCTGCCGTTACATATAGCCACAGAAGAAGTTCTTACCTACAAAAATTCAGTTGTCTATAGTTTTTTTAATTTGAGAGTCTGGTAGGCATCCTAGTGGAGTTTCAGGTGTTTGGAGGCCATAAAGCTATTCTGACAGCCCTATTAGCCACATCAAATATTTCCTCAGTTCACTGATACTTATGAGCAGCAGCGGACTAGTGAACTCTGGGCAGAAAAAGGGGAATCACAGAAACCATAGGACAAACTGAAGAACCCACAGCCTTGAGCTTCTCTGGCCAGATCTTATCACACCCACCTAATCACGCCTGGGCTCAAGGGGATTCCCGTGTGTTATACCACTACTGGAGAAAGAACCATTTCCCCATTAGATACCACAAGAACAGCAGCTAACCTGGACAGAAGCTCAAACTGGCACAGCAGGAGACAGTTCCATTCCAACTTCCATTACACTGACGGGAGGGACTGTTATTCATCAGACATGTTGGAAACTATTTGCTGTGGTAATGCCGTTTCCCTGGCAGAAGCTGAGTGCACCATGCTGCCCTTTGAATCCTGTTGCCCTGGGCCCTCACAGCCCTAGCCAGTCAAAAGAACCTCTTATGCAGGAAAAAGAGCATTTACCTGTAGGGTCTCTTGGTCAGATTTGGATAATTCTTGCCTCTCGTAGTTTTCCAGTAATTCATCCATACGTTTAACATTCTCAGAAACCTCACTGATGGTATTCACTCTTCTGGACACCTTAGCTGACTTTTCTTGCTCCTTTGGTGAAAAATGAAATAAAAGTAGATGGTGATTTGGCTAATACAGCCAGTGCACATGCTTGGCTGGGTCATTCTGGATCACACTTGTTGGGGAGTTGCTTCCTACTAATGTCTTATTGCAGGTAGAGGAGACACAAAGCAGCGCGGGTAAGGACTCACCCTCAACAGCTCCAGTATCGGTGCTGCACCACACCTCCCTGTCAAGGGTGAAGATGGAAACCTCCTGCCCTTCTCAGGGCACCCTGGCCAGGGTGCCAGTGCATAAGAATTCATTTTACCACAGGCATGAGTAAGACTTCAAAATTAGAGTTGGGAGTTGGTGGCTTCTGCTGTGCAGAAGGACACTCTCAAAACAACTGCAGGGATTTCATTACACCAGACCAAATCTCCTATTTATGCAGAGAATTGGGGTGCCCTTTCAGACGGAAAATGAAAACAGACACACCAGACGTGCACACACACATTGCTTGTAGAAAAGAGGCAGTTCTGTAGAGATGTGGCTTTTTTCCACCTGGAAACTGAGTTTATTTTTGGAAACTTTCTATCACTGATGCAGTACTACTGCCAGGATCCCACTAAAGTGGAAGTGTCCCACCACAGAGGCTCATAGATATAAATATTCCCTCTTCCTGGCAATGGCATATTTTAGGGAAACAAAATAATCCCACACTGTAACTTTGGAATAACAAATACTGAAAATCGTCCCTCCTCTGGGGCAGCTTAAACAGTTCACCTGAGACTGATGTTGCAGCAAGGTTCCCATTACCACCTCTTGGTGTTCCCTTTAATACCAATAAGGTGGCAGGCACTATGGAGGTCAGGTATAGAGCGCCCACTGTCAAAAACTGAATTGCCAAGTCCCCTGCCACCCTCCCCAGCTGCAAACACAGCTTCTGACCCAAGGAGCTCCCTACCTCTTTAATCATGCTCTTTATTAGACGGTTGGCAGCCTGCAGGTCGTCAGAGTGGTTGCTCTTTAAAAGCCTTGCTAAGAGCTGTTGAGGAGAGAGCATTGGACAGCAGTGAGCAGCAGTCTCTAGGCACTATACTACAGACATACATCACATAAAAGCAGATATTAAGAGACACCCACTGTCGTAATAGTTTCTATAATCCTGGAAATATGTGGGCTTATGTCCCATAATCTAACTCTTTGGCTGTTTGGGAATAATAACTCTCTGGCTCTGCAGAACTTCTCTAAGACCTGGACAAACCCTCCCTCGGGAAAGTTTAATAGAAACTGATGTTTTTCTGTAAAAAGGTTTCACTTTTTGAGAAGCAAAAATTTCTGAGAAAGCATCAAAGAATTCTTTAGCTGTTGTACAGCAAGAAGTATTACCATTATTCTGAAGATAGTCTGTCTGAAACAGCAAAAGCCCCCAAAATATGACTGAGTCTGTTTTCTCATCAGTACAAATCAGAGTGTGGGGGGTAGGCACGAAAACTCTACGGTTTACCTTGGATTTCTCTTCATCTGTATCAAAAATAGAATTCTGAGGTCTCGGGGAAGGGGGAGGTAAAATTTTGTCTTCTGGCAATTTGGGGTCTTCTTTTACAATCCCTGGAATGGATAACAATATTTGTTCACTGATGCCTGAGTTGTTAAAACACCAATGCTCAACAGTGCATTGGATTTTGCACCTATTTCCTTCACCCCTCCCCAGAACTTTACAGAATGAGATGGAGAAGCAAGGAGTTGCCTTAGCACACACCCAGACAAAAGACTTCCCTTTCTCCCTTGAATTAAGCACAGGCCAAATGAGATTTTCAGAATAGAAAATAAAATTCAGATGTGCTGAGTGAATTGCTAAAATTCTCCCATAGCACGAGCACTGGGAGCACACCAGTATTGACCTCCGAGCATGCAGGACTGCCGCAATCAGCATGGCCATAAAATGCAGGGCACCACACACACACAGCCAAGTACCAAAGGAGCCCTTAACATCAGCAGTGATTCTGTGGACATCTCTCCTGCCTCTCCGGCCAGCACTTGCAGCAGCAGCAGCCGCCGACCAGGCAGGCGTTGGATGGGCAGCGGTCCCTGAGAGCTCCCGGCAGGAGGGCGCCCAGCACCCCTGCACCCCTGCTCAGCACCCCAGTCTGCAGCAGCAGCTGCACAAAGGAAAGGCAGTGATGGCGAGGAAGGTTTCCACAGCAGGACTTGGGGGAAGGCTTGCAAAGCCACTTGATGCTCAGAGATGCACAAAGCAAACCTGGTGGGAAGTATGTAAAAATAAATTCCCTAATTCCCCTGAACTTCCACAGAAAGTCTTATGGCATTTTCTTAGTTAAGCTATGAAACTTACTACCTGGGATATCAAGATGGGATTGGACAAATTTCTGGATGACAATACTATTAAAGACTATTAAATATGATGGAATGGATGAAAAATCCAGCTCGGGATCTCTCTGAACCCAGAGATAATAATAATCCTGGGAGAGTATTCCAGGGCAAAGATCACTCTGAGTTTGTCCTGTTCCTCTTCCCTGTGCAACAGTGGTGAGCACTGTGTGAGCAGAGGCCCCAAGGCTAGCCTGATCTTTGACTCAATAAGGCTGTTCTTTGGTAAATCTCTTTAAACAGTTACATGCATCCTTAAGTACCCAAACAGCCTCGTAAGTGTGGCCTTTGTCTTTTTTTCCTGACGCACATTTTATGAAAAAAGCTGAGTCACAAATTAAAGAGGACAGATATCTGTGGTCTGAAACCATGTGACTTGGAAGGCTAAAAAGGAAACTGAAATAACAGAACTAAACCTTGTTTCTTCAGCATCTGATAAGCATCCCGGATTTTAACTTCCTGAGGAAACCAGACTGTCCAACTGAATATTACTTCTGTGACTCTTGACTTGACTTTTTCTGAAGACCAGGTTCCATAGTACTGAAAACAAAACAAAACAAAAAAGTAAAGAAAGACAAAAAAGATTAAACCCAAAGAATTAGTGCCAGATACGGTATATGGGTCTAGCCCCAAGTCGTTTGTGTGCAGAGACCAAGTAGCAAATGGATTCCTAACACTTTATTCACAGTGTCGTCAACCGTGTATCTTGTGGTATAGGAAATAGTGTGTATAGCTGTGGTTGTAAATACAAGGAATGCTATTAAGCGTATGATAATTACATAAATATTATATGACAATCAAAATGAAACAATTTCAAAACTTCTCTGATCAGTTATTGAATCAGAAACCAAAAGCAGGTTGTTTTATTCTAGTGAAAACAGTTCTGTGCTTGACTTTAAATGCTTCCCTTAACTGCCCGCAGTGCAAATAGCACCGCTGGCCTCGGCCAGACCCAGACAAATGGAAACTGAACAAAACGAGAAGCGAAAGTTTTTGTCTCTTTTCAGTATCTGGACATTTTCTCCGATTTCTCTCATTATTGCCTACAAGCACTCACTTTACTGTATTATAAAAATATCAGGAAGAATGATAAAAGCCACACATGAACCTCCAAAACACTAGGCACTGTAAACTCATAAAATGATACCTGTTTTGTCAAGACAGCAAACAAAACTCTCTGTAGTGACATATTGTTTAAACTTCGTTGTTTCACTGAAATACTTTTACCAAACCTGGGACCGAGAGAAGTTGTTTTGCTGTTTGGTTAAACATTTCTCTGAAATCAGCTTTTTGCACCTCTGCCATCGAGATGATGTAATGGAAAATGAAGCCTGTACAAGTGGTAAATGTGTGCAGGACCCACTAAAAAGGGGAATCGATTACTGAGTTGCTGAGAAGGGTATTTTAGAAACTCCCAGCCCTGCTATTTGATGCAGAGAGGAGCAAGGCATGAAGATCATGCAGCCTCTGATAAAACAGGTCTCTATTTTTCATCATGAGAGGCACTGCCAGGGCACCCAGTGCATCCACTCTGAACTCACAACTCACTTAGCTTCTCAAACTAAACTTCTCACTTCTGACGGCTGCTTCTCTTCTCAGGAGGCAGCGATTGCACTCAGAAGCAAAGTGCTCCACAGCAGGGAGCAGAAATGAATATATTGAATATATTGAATGAATATACTGCGAGCCAGGGAAGTGAAGCAGCAGGAAGGGACTTTGCAGCTTCCACGTTAGCTGCAGCTGATCCCTTCCAGCCTCCCCCTGACCCGGAGCTGTCACTGCCCAGGGGCTGGGAGCCCTCTGCCCGGCTTTCGGGACACCCTCAGCAGGACCCCAAAGGGGCTGCATGAATGCACAATTGTCAGGCGATGGTGGAGAGAGTGCTGAACCAGTGCTGCTGAAGTCCAGTCCTCCCTGCTGCTACCTAAGCTGATCCTGCCCCGTGAACAGGACCCAAACCCAGGCTAACCTTTGCCAGGAGAAAGCAAGAAGGAGAGCAGCCAGAGCACAAGAGTTTGAGGACAAAGCGTAAGAAAACATGGGAGAGGCTCTGGGCAGCTCCTGGCATCTCTGTCCTCTGTCACTTCCCCAACCAAAGTTCTGTAAATCACTGAGAGGCAAAAGGGCCACAGGCTGAGGGGTCACAGGAACAATTTCAAGCTCCTCCAGAGTCTCTGACTGTCCCAGCAGAGTTGGGAGAAACCACAAGGAAAAAGCTTTTCACAGGAAGAGCCCCTGGCTTACATCTTTTACAGGGGGATTCACATCCAGTCCTTGTGCTCAGAGGCACAGAATGAATTATGCTCTACTTCTATGTGAGATTAATTCTAAGTATTCATATCCAGCATGAAATAAACAGTATGTCCTACCTATTATGTTCAGCATAACCATGACCACCTACCTTTGTGGAAAGCACTTTTATCAGCTCATTCAGAAACCTGAATTTTGCTATTTCATTGTGAAATCTTTCACCGCAGTTATTCACACAGGTTTCTAGCACCTGCAGAAAACAAAACAGTACCAAACAGAAACTCTATACACAGGTCTTGGGGAATTTTAAAAAATAACTTTGCCATTATAATACTAAATCTAAGAACTTTTCTGGCACCGCATTCACAAATACAAGATACTGAGGAAGTTGCGCAGCAAGAACACGTGTTTTTCCTTCATCCAGCCTTCTTAAGCAGCATGTTTAAGACTGTCTGCTCTGTTCTACCCATCACTAATAACTTTTGGGCCACTGACCCTGTGGTGGGACCACAGGCCAAACAGCAAGAGCTGCAGACCACTGAAACACCTCAGCAGAACAACATGGGAAGGAACAACAGCAGTTACTCCCTCCGTTATACCCTGGTTTCTGTGTTCCTTGTGCAATGGAAAGTTAAAAGGGAGAGACATCTAAGAGAAAAAGAAAGGGAGCAACATCTAAGAGAAAAAGAAGAGGCAGCTACACTGTCTCTACCCCCCAAACTCTATTTCCAAGTTACTGCTGCCTCTCTTTGCACGCAGATGAAAGCACTTACTGTGAGAGCATGAAGAGCTTCCATCTCCTGAGGTGACTGTATTTTATGTGCCAGCAGCCTCGGTGCAAGCAATGGGCTGGGGAGTAGCAGAAGCAAGTCAGACAACACACAAGAAAAACAAATGCTGCTAATTTTACCCTGCAGAGAAGAGCAACTGCCAGATTCACAACTTGCTACATCAGGCACCTTTCCTGCGGCAGAGCGCTGGCCTGAGGCACGCACGCACGCACGCGGGGCGAGAGATGAATTGCAGCACTTGTGCGACCCCACTGCTGTCCTCCAGCCGTGCCCAGAGGCTGTCCCCTCGGAGGGAGCCAGCTGGGAGAGACTGGGGCTCTCCCTCGGCAAGCACAGGGAGACAGAGCTGGCTCTCTGCAGTCGCAGGAGCTTCGATTCACAGCCTGACCCAGCCTGCTGGCTGCTCCTGTGCACACACGCTGCTGGGGGAGATGGGTGCCAGACTACAGGCTCTGAACGCATGGGCATCTGCTCTAAAGAAAGAGATGATCACTAAGCTTTGACAGGTTATTTGATTAATTAGTTCCTGCTCCTTCCCACAGAGCCAAGCTGTCAGCTGGAAGGCTGGGAAGTCCCAGCAGAGATCTCCCACCTCTCTGAAAGGAAAAGCCAAGGCTGAGCTCACTCGGGGCTTCCCTGCAGAACCCCACAGCAGGTATCCTTGGCCAGTCTCCCAAGAGGCTGGTGAGGGCACAGTGGCAGGACCTGCTGCCTCGTGGGTTGCAGTAATGAATATCAGAACCCATTCCTAGACATAAACCTCCACTGCATTGGCATACACCTCTTTGCAGCTTATTTACTCGTTCTTGTGCAGGACTCTCGGGAGCAGCAGAGCCCAGTGAGCGCTCCCAGCTGTCTGTCCAGGCTCCCCACACCACAGCTTACAGGTCCCATTCCCCTCCGCAGCCATGAGAAGCTCAGAGCCAGACGCACAGCCCAGAGCAAACACAAAGAGCCGTCTGTCTGCCTTACCCTTCTATGTCGGTGTTCACCTGGTCACAGAACCGCTGGATGCATTCCCAGTTTTCCTCGGGGATACTTGGGTCAGTGGCTTTATCTTACACAGGGGGAAAAAAAAAATAAAGAAAAAACAGCCTCAGCGGGAGAGGCGTGCAAGTGAGCAGCACAAGGCAGGAAGCGTCTCAGACCTCGCGCTGCTACCAGCTGCTTTAGGGCTTTTTGTAAAAGAGGCAGAAATGGAAGACGCAGAACGAGCAGGAAACAGCTGTTAGTAAAATCTGCCTAAAAATACAGTCCTGAGTACACACTCCTAAAAAGTCAAAGTCAGGCATAAACTGAGGTGTTGAAAGCACCAACAGCACAACGTTGCATTTAGCACAGAGCACAAGAAACTGCTAAAAAGCATTTACAGGCAGCTCTCCCAGGACCAGACTGCAAACCTTGCTGTGCTGGAACACAGGCAGGGTTTACCCTTTTGCAACAGGGCTGCACGAGTGCCCATCCCAAAGCTCTGCCTGCATGGCTGAATTGAGGAAAACCATCTGTTTCAGCTTTATCCACTCCCCAGTCCAACGCTCAAACAGCTTTGGCAGGACTGGGGCTGAGGATGGACAGGAGAGATGGGGAGCAGGAGAGACGCAACAGGTTAAGACAGGACCCATAAGCATCACCCTGAAGGGGTTCCATGGAGGAGATGGACCCTTCTCCACAGAGATGAAGCTGCTCTGGTGCCCACCCGGTCGGGGCCAGGGGCCGGGGCTGGCCCGGCCCCTGGCCCCCAGCCCCACTCACTGAGCCACCGCTCCAGCTCCCGAACGCCGGCCATGGACTCTTGCTCCGCTCCGCCCTGCTGTGAGCAGGAAGCGGATCCACCCGCTGTCACTCCTTGCATGTTCCCACCGCTCCGCTCGCCCCTGTGGGAAGCCCACGCGAGTTTTCGTGGTATGGAAGTGTACACTGTGGGCGTGGGCTGGCTCGGTAAAACATTCCCTCCCACCCCTCCAGCTGCTCCTCCCCTTGCTGGTGTGCAGAGCAAGCACACATTGGCGAGAACAGAATCAAAAGTCACCACATTAATTTAATAATTAAAAGGTCATCATCCAAAAGAGGAAAAAACATCCCAGTCTCCTGGTCAGGGGAATTTTTAGCAGAACCATATGCATGACACAGTACACAGGGAGGAGAGTCTCCCTCTCCAAGTAGCTCACTCAGCCCAGCAGGACACCAGGGCAGCTAAGAGGGCAGCAGCTATAATATACATATTAATTTTTTTTTATATTTTTTTTATTTATTTATATAAAAATGCCCTCCCCACAGTATTTGTTGAGGACCTGTGTAGTCATAGCTGTAGGTACCCTGATTGTGAGGCCCTCTCCAAAAAGAGACCGATCGCTTGAGATAAGCCATGCTGGTATCAGAAATAGCATTACTTTCTGTCCACATGGTATGAATTTAAACACTGATAAAAGTCTCTTTGTCCCAACCTGGAAACCAGGCTATCTGCACAAGTTGAAAGCAGAAGGACGGACCTAAATCTGTATTCGGGTTCCTCTCCCAGACAAACTGGCTTATGCTTAGTGCGGATACACACAGACCTGGAAACATCATGCTGACACCTGTCTGGTCTAAAGCCCAGCTCATCTGATCAAAGATAATCATGCTGAGATCAAAAAATACAGGTCTAGGACAATGACATGTGCTGCCTACACCATCTGAGTGCATGGGCTGGATGTCGGTGTTGTTTCTGTCTCATATTAGCTAGATAGTGCTTTGTGTATTCTTCCACACACTTCTTTGGGTCCCAAAGTCACCATCATCTCAGCAACGCTCGGTCCATGCTGAAAATACATAAGAAGTCATTGTACAAACGGAAACTTACACTTTTCAGCACATGTTTATGCATCATCATGGCGGAAACGATGGAGTGATTAGCTATCAGATTGCTGTTAGACCAAGGGTAGGGGTTTTATCAGCAATCTCAAAACATGCGTTTGGGTTTTTTTCTCCTGAAGTAAAATGCTAAGAATGGTCAAACTGACCCAGAAGGATTGATGCCAGAGCCTAAGCTGGGGTAAGGCTTTGAAGAATTTTTGTGAAACTTGTTTTTGAACTTTGTAAAAGCAGAGTGCACATAAAATCCCAGTTTTGCCCAAAACCTACAACCTTGCCCACACTCCCTACAGCTGGTGCAGAGGTTTTTCTACCTTCAGATTTGTGACCAGCATATTCATGCTTTGACAACTTCTGCCTTTCTGAAACTTTCAGAACAGCCTTTCCTTTCAGAATTGCTGTATATCGGTACATTCACTCATAAAGAAACTAATGTCAATTCTTGCAAGATGTCCAAACACCAGTATCTTGCTATGAGAGAGAAGATAGCTGTTTAAAAAAAAAAAATGAAGGTCCCAGCCTCAGAATTTTTATTTTTTACCTGCTGCCCACTGAGAGCCAAGCGAAGGAGCTTCATCATGCTGCTGTACTTAGTCTCTTTTGTTTGCTTCTGGAGGCTTCTCAGGTCTGTGTTCAACTCCTCCACAGTCAAAACAGCTGCCTGCCTTGTCATGAGCCTTTAGGAAAGAAGATGCCCTTACAATCTTGGGATGTACAAAACACAGGATTCCTACCCAGAAATGACTAACGACTTCAACGACTGCCAGCTACCTCAGGCTGGTTTTGCAAAATCTCCTGGCAACAGCAGCAGTTCAAGGTAAACTTTCCTGCCCTTCACTCCTGCCCTGTGCCAGGGCACTCCCTCTGCTCACTGCAGCATTGGTCATGTACACAGGTACCCTCCTAGACTGGCAGGCAGCACTGCTTTACCTCGATACTGCTGCTAAGACTCTGCTTTGCAAAACCATACCTTTCTACTTCAACAGCACCACAAGCAGAGTTGTTCAGAAAAGCAAGCATCTAGTTTAAATCACAAAATTATGCCAAGGACCTGGAAAACCACAGCAAAAGCAGTAATTCTGATTTCTTTTTCAATAATATGATTTTTAGAGATGCAGGAGCCATCGCTGATGCTACTCAGCTGTAGGTAGCAGTACTATTGTCCCTCCAGGATAGCAAGTATTCTGACATTTAAATTACCATCACTTGGATTCAGTTACCACTCAGCTGTGACAAATGACTGAGGAGAACCAGCTTTACAGAAAGCTGGAAATAATAGCTCAATTTGCAGATACTGCCACCTTAATTACTCCCAAAACTGTTTTTCAGGGCTCGTTTTAGTTCAGAGGTGAGATCTCAACTGGTAAGGTGACTGACATACCACCTCGCCTAGCTGCAAGGCGTGGAGTAGCAGAGGGACATGGGGCAGCAGCGAAACTTGTTGGCAAAACCTCAGAAAAATCACTGGCATAGAAGGAAGATCCTAGACTGGGCAGACTGTCTGCCACCCCAGCAATGTTTCTGAGCAGACAGAACTGCAGACTGCTAACTAGAGTCAAAGAAATGGAAGCAGGGAAAGCCCCCCAGGGACGAGCTCTTCAGAAGTGACAGTGATTCTGGCTGGACATGAACTGGGTTCATTCCAGAGACCCAGAGGTCTCATTACATGATTGGAATATATGTTAACCAAAACCACCTTGCACTTCTCCAGTTCAATGCTACAGCAGACAAAAGCACAGGAGATCAGGTGGCATGGGAAAACCCTGCCAACACCGCTGCTTCATTAGCTCCGTGCTGGCACACAAACTCCGCTGTGCTTGGTGCTTTACTCAATCCAGACGTGACAATTCTCGCTTGAGAGCACTGACGTGAGCTTTCCCACTGGCAAGCTGCTTTTCAATTAAAAACACAGAATTTCTCACTAGTTATTAACTACAGCATATTCCAAAGTAAAGCAAATTAAATAAGAACTATGAGCATGTCCAACATCAATACAGCAGCCAAGAGCAATGCTCTGGGGAGGTCAGGTGGGTGTGTACAGAGCTGGGAAGAGACACTTACCCTAAGACTAGTTTTCCTATTTCATCTACTTCTGCAGAAATAGTTTGTAGCTGCTCTCGGGAGACCGAGGGCCTAACCCATAAGTAAGAATAATCAGATGACACCAGGTTCTTCAGGAGGCTTATGTGACCCTGGAGAAAGAAAGGAAAGCTGTCAAGGCTGAGGGTTAAGCTGGGGGGAGAGCAAACACATCCTGTCTGGACTTCACAAACAGTTAAAGAGGGTCCAAACACACCACTGCGTCGTACTCCGTGCTGCTCAGGGGACATGTGAATCGCTGACATTTAGGCAGCTGAGTTTTTCACACTCATAACCACTCGGTGTGAGCAGGGACACAGAAGAAGCCCAAAGGGCTGCGGCTGTACCCGTGCTGCAGAGACGCGTGTGGGCTGACTCAGAGTTAGTCCAGGGAAGTGGCTCACCACGCTCATCTGCCACCTTTCTAGAGACAGTGGGAAGTCACATGAGTCACTGTCCCGCTGCCACAGTGAAGCCTTCATGCTGGAACAGTCGGGTCTCTTCCTGCCCTTATAAAGAAGGCTTTATTCTTCACAAAGAAGTCCCCAGATACTACAGTGGCGTCCCAGGGGCAGACTGGGAAACAGCTGGGCTCACCCTCCTTCCTGGCATTGGGAAGAGCCACAATATCTTCTGTCCCTTTTACAGCCAGCACTCTGCCCCTTAACTGAGACCAGGGCTCCCAATGCACAAACCCCACTAGTTTAACCACCGAGAGCTTCATCCACCTCTGCAAAGAGGTTGCTTTGACTTTGCTACCAAAGCACAGAGCAGCGGCAAAGCAGAAGCACCTTACGCTGCCCAGCCAGCAAAAGCTAGAGGTGAGCAGTCTCCTGGCACGAGGGGTCCTGGGTGCTGGACCTTCCCACTACAAGCCAGCCACATCCTGGGCTACAGAAGTGGTGCAGCTTGGGGCTTTTCAACAGTCATCTAGACAAAGCCACAGCTGACCTGATCCAGCACTACTGACAGTCCTGCTCTGAGAGCAAATCAGAGGGGTCTCCCAAGAAAATCCTACAATTCCATGATTTGCTTCCATGGAAGGGACACGTCCTCCCTCTGCCAAGGGAGCTCTCTGCTGGCTCGGCAAAGTACAGATCAGCTTATGACTCTGCAAAGACCACCAAGACATTCACCATGCCCATTCCTACAGGTCAGCTAAGTGTATCATTGGATTTTGGCAGTCAGCATGCACACGATCACTTGAGCTGGCAGTGACAGCCATTTGCAGGCTGTGGAGCTTCAGAGCTCAGATCAAAGCAGTGCCCAGGACTCAACTGAGTCTTCATCCAGGAATCCCACAAAACCTCAGCTCCCCAAAACAGTGACACAATGCTATCACTGCTCATACTTTTCTCAGCAGGAGGACTCGCTCCACATACTCCTTTTCTAGAACCTCTTGATCCACTTGTTGATCCCCATAGACGTGCTCCACCAGCAACTGCAACTCTTTAATTAGCTTTTGTCGCAGCCCTTCATTCTCAATATGACGGGTGAGGTGAATCCTGTAACAAAGAAGAAAACTGCTTTTGGACTGCTTTGGGTTAGATTGGAACTAATCACCCCAACCTTACAACATTTACCAATTAAAACTGTTAGAAAAGCAACATTAAATCCCAGACAGACATTCTACAACAAAGCCTTAAGCACTAATACACCACAGTGAACAAAAGATCTGGTAGCTCTCAGCAGCACGATATTCCCGTAGTACACATGTACTTGCAGAAGTACCCTCTGGAAGTTTTGCCTCTTTTTAGACGTTATTTTAAATCTAAACATAAGACCTTGCATCCTCCTAGCTATACACCATCTGCCCAGGTTTTTACAGTGCGTCCAACACCAGTGTCTATGCACAGAACGGGAGAAGAGACAGGAATGGTGTAAGCAGAAACTTATACTTCTCTGTAGCGCAGCCAAAAAGCCACTGTGCTGGAACCACGCTTGATCCAATAAACAAAATTGCCAGATAAAGCCAAGTGCTAGGAATAAATTCTCACTGATGTACAGATTATTAAGTTTTAAAGTTACGACTGATATCTATACCTGTTGAATTCTGGGAGTTTTTCAAGATCCAGAAGGGCAGAATGGGTTGTAATTCTGCCTATTTCAAACTGCGAGATCAGCTCCTCCAAAGTCCTCCCCATCTGTTTCTCTGCAAAATAACCCAACAAGGGAATGATCCGCATTCATTCTCCCGCAGAGAACTAGCGTCACTGCGTTTCATTGCAAGCCTCAGGCTCAGGGCTGGGGCAGCAGCATACCCAAGGAAGAAGTGACACAGGAGAGCCACTTTTCGCAGTGCTAGCAACAACCAGGGCAAAGAGGAGAGAACTTGTAGCAGGCATGCACAGAAAGCTGCCCTCTCCCTAACAGCAGGCTCTGCTAACTATCGGTGAGCAACTGGAAACTGGGACGTTCTCTTGGCTCTGTTACCTTCCTCAGCAGAACACCCCTTGCATCAGTCAGCCAAAAGGAAGTAACACTCAGCCAGCAGGCTTCACTGCCCAAGAAAGATCCAAGCAGAATTCTCAAAACACAAGTTAATTTGTGATCCCCACACAGCAAGAGCAACAAAAGGAGACATTGACTCAACTTCTCATGGCCTTTCAGGTTAAACAAGAAGTGCGACAGATGTCATACACGACACTGCAATTATTAACCATAGAATACAAGTTTTCCCAAGAGTTCACCGACAGTTTCTTCACCTTGAGATGAATGTTGTCCCAAGTGGGAACCCATTAAGCATCAGACTCAATTTAAATGGCTGCACAGAGGCAGAAAGACTCCCACCATTCCAGCACACCACCCAGTCTTTCACAGGAGCTCTGCAGAAGCCCTGCTGGCATTTCAGTGACAGACTGGTCGCCCCACACCTGTTTCCTGATCCCTTCAAACACTGTCAAAGTTCTCAGCTATTAAAAGAAACCTAACCCATTCCCCAAAGTCAGCATCAAGAAGTTTCCTAGCAAGTACCGAGCCTGTTGCCATTACCTGCAAATCCAGAGCCACAGTTGGTTATGATGTCCAGCAGAGCCTCTGGCAAGTAGCCATCCTGAGCAAAACGCTCCAGAAAGATGTCCCCTTGCCTTTTTGACAGCTTGCCACCGTCTTTATTCAGAAGCAGCGGGAGGTGACCAAACTGAGGGGGATCCCAGCCAAAGGCTTTGTAGAGAAGGAGGTGCTTGGACGTCGAAGTAAGCCACTCAGTTCCCCGCAGAACGTGGCTGATGCCCATGTAGTGGTCATCCACCACATTTGCCAGGTGGTAAGTGGGGAAGCCGTCCCCCTTGAGAATCACTGGGTCGCCTTCCACGTCAGCCACTTCGTGCTTGTTCCAGCCATAGACCAGGTCCTGAAAGGGTTCCACTCCCTTCTCCAGTCGGAAGCGGACTACCCAGTCGAGGCCCTGTGACAGCTTCTCAGACACTTCTGTGGGTGTCAGGTGCCGACACCGGTTATCGTATCTTTGAGAAAGGAGAACGAAGGTTTCAGCTCAATACAGGCCAACCCCATCAGCCATTCTTACATTCCCAAAACTCTAAATTGACCCCTGAATTTTAGCTGTAACCTGCCCACCATATGTCCAGTCAAACTACCTCATCTCTGGAGGTCGATCCCCTAAGCCTCTAAGGGCAACGCTGGCTTCTCTCTACAGGCAGTGAGATTACAATCCTATTGCCACACACATTGTCACAAGTTTTTGCAGCACAGGGAACCACCCAGGGGGACAAGGAATCCCTACCGCGGGGTCTGCTGGCTCCGCAAAGCCTCCTTCTTCAGCAGTTCCAGGCGCTGAGGGGTACAAAAGCAGCGGTACGCCGCGCCTCTCTCCAAAAGCACGTCACTGGTTCTCCTGTAAAGGTCAAGTCTGTGTGACTGCTGGTAGGGTCCAAAGGAACCACCGCGGCGAGGACTCTCATCAGGGGGAATACCTGAAATATCAGTATGACGGGACTTAGAAAGCCCATAAAAAGGCAGAGTAAAACCCACTATTGGAGCACACTGAATGAAGATGAAACAGCAAGGTTCTGGAGAGTGTCCAAAGATGGTTTCTGCTCCAGGGCAGCCAGCTGACAGCATCTGCCTGACACAGGAGTCAGATTCTCCTGGACTCAAGATAAACAGCAGCCAACAGCTTCAGAATTTAAGAGTGTTGTGTGTGAAGCAATGAGCAGAAAAACCACCAGAACCTAGTAAATAGTTGAGTGGCTCTGATACACTACTTAGAGCAAAATGCAGTCAGGTGTACACATACGAAGTAGCATCCACCCTTTTTATAGCAGAGAACATTCGTACCACAAAAATCCAGTTGAGACTTTAGCCAATTATTTTACCTGCTCCAAAGTTATTACTCAACAGCAAAGTCCTAGTCCCTTGAAGTTTACCAACCCGTTAATGGCAGCATCTGTGGGATCTGGCTCTGACTTTATCACAATTCTGTATTCTAAAATCACCCTCACTTCTAGTTCTTAAGCTCAAAAAGAAGCAGAGGATTCAAAATGAAAACTGACACCTCCAGATCCCCTTTAGCAAATACTCTGTATGCAAACAATTTATCCATTTACAGCGAGGTCTGTGTGCTCCAACTTCTGACCTTGCCGTCAAGTCTCTCATGCACAACTTCTGTTACAACTGCACATCGGGCCACTTTCACAAATTTAGATCTTTCTGTGTGTCAGACAACACACCAAAAGAAACCAAGCCTAACCAGTTATTTCTGCTATAAAACATACTTCCAGCAGGACTTTCCTGATGCCTAGCTGTAGAAATAACGACATTTCAACTAATTCATCATCTGAAACGCTGCATAGCTTGCTATCATGCAAAATACTCTCAATTTGGGTACTGTTAATCTCTAAAAAGAAGAGAATCTTTCAGTAAGTAAAAAAATGAAAGATGTTTGTAAATACCTGCCCAATCCAGCATATCTTCTATTCCTTCTGCAGCTCCAGGGACCACTCGATTTTGATCTGTATCCTCCACTCTCAAAATAAAGGTCCCTTGGTGTTTTTTGGCAAAAATATAATTGTACAGAGCCGTCCGAAGGCCACCCAAATGCAGAAAACCTGTTATCATGTGGAAATCAGAGGAGATCATAATAACTAAGGCCCAATAAAGAGATTTTTATCCCACCACGGGGGAGTGAGCGAGTGGCTGTGTGGTGCTTAGTTGCTGGCTGGGGTTAAACCACGACAAGCTCATGCTTAAAAATGCCTTCCTGAAGCCAGGACCGAGCTGGAAGGGCAGTGCTACCTGTAATGGAAACTGGTATTGAACGCTAACGGGGGGGCAGGGAGGCGTGCTGCACAGGGACACTGGCTGGCTTTGCGGGCCTTTGCTGTGGAATTACATCATTGGCAACTGCCTTCCAAGAACGCATTCCCTGAAGCGAGCGGGCACCACCCGCAAGCTGGCAGCGCTAGGAAGTACCGTTGTTGACGGGACCCGGCGCCTTCCCCGCGCTGCCCTAAGGACACAACCCGCAGCCGCCCCGGGGTCTTATTTATTTCCACCCTGGCCGGGCGAATCCGACCCGGGGAGCTCCCGGCAGGAGCTCCGTTCCCTCGGCACTCGGGGGCGGGCGGGTACCTCGGGGAACGCAGCGCAGGGAGCCGGCCCCGGCCGCGGCCGCCCCCCGCTCCCGGCACACGCTCCCCACGTGTCTGAATTCACGTTTTCCAACCCAAAGCGCCGCCCCCGCCCGCAGCGGGGCCCCCCGGGGGGCGAGGGGCGGGCCTGGCCAGGGGCCTGGCCAGGGGCCGGGCGTTACCTGTGGGGCTGGGCCCGAACCGCACCCGCGGCCCCGACCCTGGGCCTGGGCCCGGGCCCCGCTCCGGCCCCGCTGCGCCCCGCAGCGCCCGCAGCGCTCGCGCCATCCCGCCGCGCCGCCCACGTGGCCGCGGGCGCTGCTTCCGCCTGGACGCGCCCAGCCAATCCCCTGGCCCGCAGCGGCCGGGGGGCGGGGCGCCGCGCAAAGGCGCCGCCACGCTCCTCCCACTGCCGTGCGGAGCCGGCAGCGCGGCCCCCACTGGGCAGGGCCTCGGCGCCCGGAGGAGCTGGCAGGAGGCCGGGACGCCCCTGACCGCGTCCCCGGGCGGCGCGGCCGGGGGCCCGGGGGCGCGGCCTGCGGGGCCCGCCCCGCCCACCGGGCTGGGAGGGGCGGGCGGGGGCGGGCTACGGCAGCCGGCGCGGCCCAGCAGGCAGCGGCGGGCGTTTCCCGGCGTGCCCCGCGGCAGATTGTACACAATCATCATGGCCGCCGCCGCCTCCGCCGCTGCCGATGGTAGGAGCCCGCGGTCCCGGCGGCGCGGCGCGGCGGCGGGCGGAGGGGCGGGGCGGCGCGGGGAGGCGGGGAGGCGCCGGCGCGGGGAGCCGGGCCCGGGCAGTCTGCGGGCGGCGAGGGCGGCGCGGCGCCGGGCGGGCCGGCAGGCAGCGCTCTGGGCTGGAGCGCGGGCGGGCCGGGCCGGGCCGGGCCGGGCGGGCCGGGGCAGCTTCCCTCTGGCCGGGCTCTTCCTGTCCGCTCGCCTCCAGGTGCCGAGGAGCCGGGCATGGAGGCGGAGGCGCCGGAGCTGCCGCTGGGCTGCGGCGGAGAGGGCGGCTCGCCGGCGGCGGGGAGGTCTCCTGAGGGCGAGGAGCGCCGGGATCCCCCGCAGGCGTCTGTCAGCAACGGCGGCGACGCGGAGAGCGGGAAGGAGCTGGTGGAGCTAAAGGTTATCTGGAACAAGAACAAGTACGACGTGAAGTTTTGCCTGGACAGCACGGGGGCCGAGCTGAAGCAGAAGATCCACTCGCTCACAGGTCTGTCGGGGCTGCCGCCGCCTCTCCCGCCTCAGCCCGCGCCTCCTCTCGCTGCTGTCGGGCGGTCTCATAATCCTTATTCTTGCCTCTTAGGCCTTCCACCTGCTATGCAGAAAGTTATGTTCAAGGGACTTCTGCCAGAGGAGAAAACGTTGCGGGAAATCAAAGTAACAAATGGAGCGAAAATAATGGTTGTTGGCTCTACTATCAATGATGTTTTAGCAGTAAATACACCCAAAGAAGCTGCTCAACAGGAGGTCAAAGCTGAAGAAAACAAAAAGGAGCCACTTTGCAGGCAAAAGGTTATTGATGTCTCAATAATTCCTGGCATGCGGGAGCTGTAGGGTTTACATGGTTCTCTTGTAATACTCTGCAGTCACCTTTGGGTCCTGTTCCTCCTCAAAGCAGACTGGGGTCTCTTTTCTCACAGCTAAGCGGTAGAAGAAGGGCTCTGTGCAGAGGAGTTCTAGCAGCAGAAAAACATTTAGCCTAGTGGAGGTTGAGGCTTTGCAAGACACCACTTGTGCTGGTGCTAGATACAGCCTAGCGTTTTAGACAAGAAATGGTAAATAGTAGAAGTATTTCATGGTTGTTAACTCAAATGCAGTCTAAATTAATTGTATCTGAAAACCAATTTTTGTTGGCCTAAAGGAATTTGATCTCCAAAAACTGCCTTTAAAATGAACACCAAGAGAGCAGTTCCTTCAGCTGTCCCAGCACTGAAGGGAACATGGATGTCAAATACTCTCTCATCTTGAAGTGCTGCCTCCGAATAGGGAGTGAAGTAGAGCGCAGTGAGGCTTGGTTTGGTGGCGGTGCTGCAGTGTTTTGGGGCTGATAAAGGATTTTCAGCTGAAGGTATTACCGGCCCCATACCTTCCTCAAAATAAATTTGATTAGAAATTAAATAGTGCATCATTGAACTGCAACCTTTATGAAACATGCTTTTGTTTTTCTATAATTTATCATAGTTCACGTTCACTGTAAGTTCCATCATTGTTTAAAGGTACTCAGCAACTTACAAGCTGTGAGCATGGTTTTCTTAGTTACTACTGCCCTAATCTGTTCTGGTTTGTTGCTGTGTTGCGGTATGTTGCACTGTCAAATGTGGAGGGTTTTCTGCCGTTCACTGGATATAACACTTGACTGTTAAAACTGTCTTGCCAAATGCCAGCTATGTGATTCAGCATGTACGATATTGAAGTGGGACTTGGGGCTCTTTAAATTTTTATAGAGGTATATTTCTGTATATTCTAGAAGGGATGTTACCCTTTGCATTATATTGGGGTTTTATTCATTTATGTAATTTCTTTAGGCTGTCATAGAAAGTGCTCGGTTAACTTTGAAAATTAACCATTTCCTGTGTGATAAATGACTGTGAATAGTCCTTAACTGTCTCTTAGTGCTATCGGGATATGGTCAAGGGCGCAGCTGGAAGTAAATTGAAAAGCTCTGTTGCATTTCTGTAAATTCTAATTTCTGGTTTTATATTGTAGCAACACAGAAAAGTATTGGATAAAGGAAAACCTGATGATGTGATGCCTTCTGTTAAAGGTGTTCAGGTAAGTAAATAAGTACTTCAGAAATTGTCCTGATCAGAAGAGAGAGACCTTTTTTGTGTTTTGAGACCTTGCTTTGCTGGTTCAATTGTTCCTTGCTATCGTAGTAGAAAACTGGAAAGATGGATCATCGTTATGCTTAAAAAGTTAAGAGGATATAGCTTTTCCTCTTAAAGTCCTTCACCTTACTATGTTGCCTCTTTGTAGGAGCGCCTGCCGACCGTGCCGTTATCTGGCATGTACAACAAGTCAGGGGGGAAAGTAAGATTGACGTTTAAACTTGAGCAAGACCAGCTATGGATTGGTACAAAAGGTGAGCAACTCTAAAACTCTGAGATGAATAATTGGTAACTGGGCTGTAAGTGAATTGTGTGACTGTCGTGGTTTAACCCCATCCAACAACTAAGCACCATGCAGCCGCTCGCTCACTCCTCCCCCGGTGGGATGGGGGAGAGAATTGGAAAAGTAAGAGTGAGAAAACTCGTGGGTTGAGATACAGACAGTTTAGTAGGTATAGCAAAAGCCATGCATGCAAGCAAAGCAAAACAAGGAATTCATTCACTCCTTCCCATCGGCAGGCAGGTGTTCAGTCATCCCCAGGAAAGCAGGGCTCCATCACACGTGATGGTTACTTGTGAAGATAGACACCATCACTCCAAACATCCCTCCCTTCCTTCTTCCCCCAGCTTTATAAGCTGAGCACGACATCATACGGTATGTGATATCCCTTTGGTCAGTTGGGGTTAGCTGTCCCAGCTGTGTTCCTTCCCAACTTCTTGTGCACCCCCAGCCTGCTCGCCGGTGGGGTGGTGTGAGAAGCAGAAAAGGCCTTGACTCTGTGTAAGCACCACTCAGTAGAAACTAAAACACCAGTGTGTTATCAATATTATTCTCATACTAAATCCAAAACACAGCACTATACCAGCTACTAGGAAGAAAATTAACTCTTATCCCAGCCAAAACCAGGACAGTGACCTAGAAACAGCTTCTGGTGTGACAAAATTGTGTTTAGGGTATAATGTTGGTATTGCAGTACTTCAAAACTAAATTTTGCTTCCTCTTGTCGAATGACATTCTTCCAGATCATTGAATATTACTTAGTATTTTACTTCTGTTCTTGAAAAACTTGAGTTCAGTTGTGCCAGTAGGCTAATGTTCCAATCTGCTATTCATAGCTCCAAATGTAAATTTTAATATTTGGCATTTCTAGCATATCTCAAAAGCACTTAATAAACTTTGGTTTGATGCCAACATCACATAGAGGCTCACTGACTTGGCTAAGACTCGAAAGGGAATCTTAGGACCAGCATTAAAACTAGGAGTGCTGGCATCTCTGTCGTTATCTGCCCTTCCAACCAAAATTAGTTGGGTGTCTTGTTTCAGTGATGTATAACTGCAGAAACTATGGCATGTGTTGCTGTGCAGAGGGGTCAGTTTACCGTCTTGAGTGGTGCCAGGAGGAGCTGAAAGTGCTGTGGTGATAACGTGCATTGCTGAGGACGTCTCAGATAACCCCCTGCCTCCAAAGGAAGCTGTGCTCCTTTAGTTTGACCAGGATGGGGCAATATTACTGTGATGAGCAAGAGGAATAGAAGTGCTTGCTCACTGTCCCAGTAAAGCTACCTAATTGGATGGTAATATTAGCTTTGGATGGCACCTCCAGCTGCTACATTATTTCCAAAGTAAGCAGAAATCTTGGAAGATTGTGACCTTTCCTTTGTAGGACAGACTTGACTGTGAAGATCTTTCTGGCTTTAAAACCTCTACTGGTACCAGTCACAGTGATTTTTCTCCTGGGCTAAGTGATGGAGTGAGACATTGGGGTTTTTTTTCCTCTATAGGTTGGGCAGCCAGATCTTTCTGTTACTGATAATGTGTTCTAAATACATATGTAGTATTTAGGTAATTAATCCTCTTCCTTCACCTTCTAGATGAGTTTCAAGTTTAGTATTTCTGAAGTGTTCTAGATTAGTGTTTCTTAAGCTATGAAATGTGATTCTTCTTGTAGTCATCTGTCTTTCATATAACCTGTTTCCCTACTTCCCAAAATTAGCATCAGCTTGCTTCCTCTAGGGAATGGTTGTAATTGCTGGCTGTTGTTGGGAAAAACGCCTTCCTATTCTGACAAATTCACGGCAGATGCCAGCACGTAAGGGCTAGAATAAAAACAACTGGGTGTTAACACAGTTTTTCACTTGCTAGTCCTGGAAAGTTGAAACTGATTCTTCCCACACACAGCCTCCCTGTGCTTCACAGATCACTTTGTACATTCTAGTAGTCTAAGGTTTGGTATAAGTAGCTGTTTCTCAGTTGCTCTGTGTCATTTTCCTAGAGGCATTGATAATATGGGTTTGTCTGTTGCTGAGATACTGTGAAGAGTAATTAATTTGCAGCATGCTAAACAAGCGCAAAGTAAGATTTTAGTCAATTAATGGATGTCTTGAGTCTGAGTGGGGTAGTTCGGAGTCAGCTTAGTTGCAGCACCAAGGTAGAGAATATTTGTCTTTACATCACTAAGTTGATCTCCCTCTGTGCCTTTTTTAGGTAGGTGCTTTTTTTTTTTTTTTGATCACACAAATTAGTTAGATATATCTAAGGAACTGGTTGTTCAGTTTCTGCTTTGTAGAGTGTTTATGGTTTTCTCTATCTTATATCCAAGAAGATAATTTTAGGCTGACACTAAAAGCTGGAACTGAAAGGAAGGATCTAGGAGTTAAGTCTTCAGAAAGAAGTGAGGACAGGACTGAGACAGCAGAAGTCTGCCATGAACCATATACTTTGTCATTCTTATTGGTTACCTCTGGCTGGCTGACATTACTCTCTCGTGTAATTGTAGTCATTTTTTTTTTTTCACTTTCTCTTTTTTTTTGGTTCCCTGTTTACTCATTAATATTTCCTTCCCTGTGCTTTTATAGTAACAGTTGAACACTGCCTCTGAGTAAAACCGGGACTAGGCTTTCAAAGAGTTAGCCTATCTTCATTCAGCTTTCAGCCTTCTCATTTCTGTAGAGCTTAGTATAATCCTTGGTAGTCAGTCCTGAATATTCTTACACCCGGACCAGCTTTCACTGTGGTGAGTAATCCTGCTGGTCCGACTGGAGTTCCTTATGGGGAAACATTAAATGAAGCCAGGGTTTTCCCGTGACTCAGTTCAGGCCCGAATCAGGTACACTGAAGTACTTCATGTGAGACATAAAATGAGAGGAGCTGTGTGATCCAGTTTTGGATTCCTTTAAATTATTAGCATGCCAGCTGTGGGGTATGTGGTAATGTGGAAGACGGGATTCTCAGCAGCAGGTATCCGAAGTTCACCCAAAGAGGAGACTGCTGACATGAGGAGCTTTTGGAAGTAACGGAGGCGGTATTTGAAATCAATATAAAAGACTACTTTCTCATATATCAGAAATAATACTTTCATCAATTTTAATGTAGAGAGAACAGAAAAGTTACCCATGGGGTCCATTAAAAATGTGGTGAGTGAACCTATTGAAGGACATGAGGATTATCACATGATGGTGAGTAATGTCTCTACTTTAATAATATCCAGTCGAATTACTTCATGCAAATACACAGAAGTAAGACTTTTAAAATGGAGCAAGTTGGAGATGGATACTAGTATCAGGCTCATGTGTTGTGGAAGATGGGAATGTGGACATGGTCTGCTGTCACAGTGTAAATATTTTGGGTGGCATATTGAGTATCTGCTACTTTGTGGAAATCTGGGCTGATTTCACACAAACATTAAGTGCTTAAGTGTTATTTCATATCTTCTGTCTTGTGACAGTGTTAAAACACTAAAAATACTCACAATATAGTTTGTGATTTCTTAATGTTAGTGATATTTCCCTATATCTAGTTTAATTTTTATTTTCTGTTGTATTTATATAAACAACAGGCCTTGCTGAGCATTTTAAAAAAAATAGTGATTTGATGCTGTAATATTTTTTTCCCATATGTAATTTTCTGGAAAACTGGTATTGGGTCTAGAAAAGTAACACATTTAAAAAGAGAGCTGTGCTAATTCTACTGAGTTTTTGGCTGTTTCTTTTAATCTATGGGGTCTTGCTTTTCAAAGTCCAGTCACTAACTTTTTAATGTTGAAGTTAGTTCCTTACACAAGTCTGCGTCTTTCCTTAGGGGAAGAAAGGGGAAATGTTATACCTTAAAATTATTGTCTGCAGGAGGGTGCTGATCTAGTCTTTGTCCAAAGACTTGATTTTTGATCACCTATGTAAGAAAATGTCCTCTTCAGAATATGTTACAATAAACTCTTATCCTAGAGCAAGGATAGAGGTTACTGGCATACCATGGTGCTCCTCTCTTATTTATACTGACATAAGTTGAGAATAGGACATTATGTCTAAATATAAAATTCTATGAAATGTTATGACTATGAAAACATGGTCATTGTCTGTCTTAGTTCCTGTTTGGCTTCTCAGCTCTGTGCATTCTGGTCATTTCTTTAAAGACTTTGAGTTATGCTTCAGATTCTGTCTTCCAGAATAATTCCCTCATGTTGTTGAAACTGGCCAAGAGTTTTCGATGCTGCTATGACATCATAAAAGGAAAGAGCTCATCATTTTAATTGGTACTTTGCAGTTCTTGTTTCTCTGAGGGATTTTTTTTTTTAATTGGTTACCAAATATATGTAGCGTGCACCAAGTGTTTGAAGGAGGCAGTAGGTGTAACAGATTTGTTTGATTTTTGTAGTGGATAAGCTGTATCTGTCCACTGGTATAAGCTGTTCTGTTTCCCATTTGTAAATGTTGTCATTTTTAACTTTGCAGGCATTTCAGCTGGGCCCAACAGAAGCATCTTACTACTGGGTCTATTGGGTACCAACTCAATATGTTGATGCAATCAAAGACACGGTGCTGGGAAAGTGGCAGTATTTTTGAAAGCACGCTCACCTCTGGCACAGGAAAATGACACAAAGCTAAGGACACTGCTGGGAGAGGCCTCCAACATCCCTGGATGTGATAGTCCTGGAACTTATTAATAAAATATGATAAACGAGGCATTGATGGAAGCCAGAGGTGATGTTCTTTCACCATTAGTTTACTTTTAACTTAAAAAATTCACCATCCCTTTTCTGCAGTCAGCTTCAACCATATTTAAAGCAAATACAATGGAAATCAATAAATCTTAATTCACAAAATATTGTGTGTAATACACTTAAATCTGCTGAGAGTTGATCTTCCAATTTAGTTTTAAAAAGAAAATATTATTGAGGATTTTTTACATGGTTTGAACAAAAATATTTTCATAATCTTTCAGTTACAAGCGTTAGACTTAATTTAGTTACTTGGTTGTGACTGAGAATTTCAGAAACAGTTTTTTAAAAATAAACTTTAAACAGTATGCAAAATTGATGTTTAGTAAGCCATATTCTGCTGGCCCTTTTATTTCAGGTTTAACTCTTTGGTAGCAAAGCTAATTCTTTTTTTTTTAACCCAAAGATGCCCTGCTTTTTTCTTTTCTTTTGTTTTTTTTTTTTTTTTTCAATACTAGAAGCTCTGGGTCGATTTTCTGTGTGGCCTGTCTGGAGCAGATGAATACCACTGTGGATGTTTTGTAATCACAATGACCCAGTGCTGCTTGCTGTCCCCTTTCATGTCACAGTTAGTTTTTCCCCTCCCACCTGCATACCTCTCTGCTCCTGTTCTGCCTCCTGCCCCAGGGGTGCTACGTTTTTCAGAGCATTTTCTTGATCATGCATATCGCAGTCCAGAATCATTTTGCAGCTGTTGCGATGACACTTCCCTGTTTGACTGAAAAAAAACCCAAACCTCTGGAGTGTGCTGCATAATGCTGTCTGGCATGAGTGGGGTGAAGCGGTGAGACAGATCTCGCAAAGGGAGTGAACCAAAGAGACCTTCCTGCCTTGTTTGGGGGTGGGGGGAGCAGGGAAGGGAGAAGCTCAGATGCCGGTTTGGATCCTCAGTAACTGCAGTAGTCTTTTGTGACCTGGATTTGAAAATTTATAGTGATCTTATTCAGTGAATCTTATGAAATTTAGAATATCTATCCAGCAACTGATCTTTTGAAATTTAAATCACCTTTCAGCTTTTCTCTTGCTCAAGTTTACAGGAAGTTCTTGCATCTCGTCCTGTCTGAAATAACGCTCCTCGCCTTTGGTTTGTGACGTTCTGCGTGTCATCTCAGCAATTCACGTGCCATTTATCTCAGGTTTTCTGAATGGACCTTTCAGTCCTGAAAAGGTGCACACTCTTAACAGATTGTATTGTGCAGTCAGACTGAATCAGTCTTGCTCCATGTTAAACCTGCATCTAACAGATCGCTGTTCTTTTTTTTAACACTGTAGGCTTGGTATTGCTCAATGCAAGTAGCTCAACAGTTTGTGAAACTCCTGGAGAAACAGCCTTGTAGGAATAGCTGATCTTAATATATTCCATGTCCATTTTTCACTCTCCTTGAAACAGCCCAGTTGAAACTCAGCAGGTGCAAATTCCCAAATGAGTATTTATTTTATTTTATTTTTATTTTATTTTATTTGAGAGACTGGGAAAAGCGTTCACTTTATGGTATGTGTTAAGATTACGTATTTACCTGTAGACTCTTGATAGCAACATAAGCAGCTTTTGTTTGTATTTTCAGTTAGAACATTCATGCAATATGAACTTTAAAGCTGTTTCATATCCTACATATAAACTAGTGATGTGCTTGTTACTCTTGTAGCTTGAGGTATTTCCTTTCTGTGTACAAGCCACCAGCAGCGTGTCTTGACGTAAATGCATTGAGACAGGAGCTCTTCTGTGGCAGTGCTGTGTCAGCTCCTTAGAACAGCCCCCTTCCCACGCTCGGAGCAAGCCAGTGCAGGTAGTGGAGTTGGTGTGAGTTAATTGGAGATAAAATTACAACTTAAAAGCAGCTGTCTCACTTCTTATTTTCTAATGGCCAATCCCGGAGGCTTAAATTTAAAATTCAGTAGCTGGTCGAAAGCGTACGTGCTACAGTATAAAGAAAATTGGTGACATGGGCTTTTTCTGTCACTTGGGGTCACCTTTGCACTCGCTGTCTTGTTGGTTGTGTGAGCATCAGCTCCCGCTTGCTACTTGACTTGCTTAGACCTGTCTGTACATCCGTTCATATTCCATTTCCCTTTCCTATTCTTTCGTTTGCTTGCTCCTTGAGAGGACATGTCTCTTAGTTCCAGCTCCTCCCCAGAGTTCCTGTGGCTTCTGTGCTCGATGCAGTGACCCGGGTGAGTACGCTCTGCTGCTAGCGCTGAGGGAGGGCAGATACCTGATCTACCGCTGCCGAGGCAAGAAGGGCACCTTGGGCGTGGGCTACAGGGCGGTGTTTAACGTTCCTGTCTGCTCCTTTCCCAAGGGCATGGTTACTCTGCATCCTGTGCCAGGTACAATCGATCATCTCAAAAGAGACTGAATATAAAAACCGTTGGTTACAAAGCAGTTTCAAACATGGAGAAGAAAATATTACAAACTGAGAAAATGTGATCCTATTTAGGTGCTTCTTTTCAAGTTGATTTGAAAAATGAAATTGTTTCACTTTTTTGTTATATGTGCAAAGTTTTAATTAAAATACAGGAAAGTGATACTTACATAAAATGTTTTAATTGGTGTTTGTTGGCTTAATATAGTAGGTTTCTTGGGAATTCTTTGAAATGACTATTCCGACTGAACTTGGCAGCATCGCTTTTAAGATCTTTTCTCTTTTGGAATGATGTGGAGCTTTGTATCTTCTGTTATACAGCGATTTTTCCAAGGCAATTGTTGAGATTAACTAATGATCATTAACAGCTAAGAAAACACCATCTCTTTAGTTGGATAATGTCACAGCTTGCCTAACTGGGGAGCAGTTTGCCAGCGTCTCGCTTGACTTTGAATTTTACTCTCTGATATCTGTGATCATCTCCAGGGCAGAATCAGCATAACAAATGGTCCCGTGGAGGAATTTGGCCATTAGTCCTCAGTGAGACACAGGCGTTGTGAGTAAAGTTCAAATATAGTCAATACTTTGAGTTGGCTGTTAAAGATTGTTTTGAGATCCGACGTGTAATCTTCCGTAGGAAGTTTATGGTAATATCTGGTGATTCTTGCGCAAAAGTTTATTTCAGTTAAATTACAATTCAATTACCTCCTTTCAACAGAGATTGATTGCCTGTTGTATATACATGTAATTCCCCGTGAACATTTTGGGGTATGAAGTTGTATTGAGTGCTTTGCTGGGTTTACTAATTGGGGATTAAAGCATCTGTAATGCCAACGTGGGTTTCCACAGAACAAAGCCGGTGTTTCCCACGCGGCGCTGGCGGCTGCTCCCAGTGCCCGGGCGGCATCCCCCTCCTCGCTTCCCTTGCCGCCGTCCCGTCAGGGAGGAGGCCTGCTGCGGTCCCCGAGCTCTCCGTCAGCTGCTCGATGGCGTTGAGTGTTGCAGCTCACCTGAATGCTCTCCCTTTCCTTTCTCCATGCCCAGCACTGCGGGGTTCTTCTTCCTCTCCTTGGCCCGAGTTGAGTATTCCTTGCTTCTCCGTTTGTACATCCCAAGTATAAACAGATCCTGGATTAGTATTGCATTAGGAATGCAAAAGTATATCACTAAACCTTGTTGGGGTTTGAACGGAGACTATATCTTGCATGAAAATCTTGTATTACAAGTTTTTCATATCAAGTTTGAGATTAAAGTAAATCATTGATTTCTATTAGCGACACTGAGAAATGTGTAACTAAACGAAGGATGTTATGATGATGGAAGGGAAAAAGTGATCTGAATTCAAAGAATTAGATAAGAAACTGTTAACATGCAATATGTTGTAACACACGCACACAACCTGCTAGCTTTTATACTTGACGCAGTTCGTATCCATTGCTTCATACTTTAAGGGCCAAAGAGAAACAATTCACTTGCAGTGACGCTGTCAAGGTGCCATATTGTGGTGGTGGCCTGTTCTGTGCTCTCCCCTTCCCGACCGCAGCGTTCCCTTGCAACCGCTGGTGGTGCAGCCGTGCGGGCACAGGCGCAGCGCGTGCTCCCTGCTCCTGTTGCTCGCTGTGCTAACTCAGGGGAGCAAGGTTTGTTTCCAAACTTTCCTTCTTTTGTTTATTTTTTCTTCTTCTGTAACTTAATTTTTCCAATGGAATGGTTTTCAGTTTAAGTTTTGTACTCCAGCCTTTCGCCACCTGTTAGGATTAGGTTGTTAGCATCTTTTTTTTTTGTTAATTAATGTCCTCATCACTGGGGGGAGGGAGGAGGGGGACCAGGAGAGCTGTAGCAAATCTTGTGTGAAACGTATGGCCATTTTACCTTCTAGCCAAGGATTCGCTTTCTGTGGCTCATGGAAGTTCACTATGTCTTATCCATATTCTAGGCAAATCATTCTTTGGTTTTATATTTAAAAAAAAAAAAAAAAGTCTTAGATATTTGTGTCCACTGCAGATTTATTTTAAATGGAATATGTAAGTACCATGTATTATGGTATTTTTAAATAATCTATTGCCTATTTCAGGGGAGGGGGAGATAACAAATATTTAGTCTTAGATTTGCACTGCTGGATTTTTAAAGTGTAACCTTGACTGGTTATCCTATTGTTTTATTCTGTAAGATTAGTCTTATGAATTAAAGTTTGATAACTAAGTATTTCTGCGTTTGAGTGTTTCAACATTCTGTACATACTAAGCTACTTGTGACCGTATGAACAACTGTTAGCAAACGGTTTGTAGTTAGTTTCTTTGTAGAAAGATCGATGCAGGCAGGAATCCACGGGAACCCAGGCTTGTTGTCACGTCTGACGCCATCGATGCCTTTCTCCCAGAGCGGGGATTTGGGTACGCTGCTGCCGTATATCACTTTGTACGAAAAGCCTGTGAATTACAGGGCAATTCTCTAGGGTTTAATCTTCTTTTGAACTGTAGATGTCCTTGTCGTGCTGAGCATGCTCACTGTAAGTTATACGTGTAGGCAGCTCGTTGCGATTTCAGATTTGCGATTTGCGTTGTTACTTCTGTGTAATAGCCTGCAAAAGCAGGTGCTCGGGAGAAGCCCGCCATGCCGGGGCTCACAGCGGGCTCGCCGCCTTAGTGCGTAACAGATGCTGCTCCTCTTTGCTACTGGCTTTAGAAACACCTAAAAAAAAAAAAGTCTGAGGTAGGTCAATAGTGTTATCACTGAAATAAAGTTCAGAATACCTGACATATAGTCCACCTGACATGTACGAACGGGCAAGTTCTCGTTCAGTTTGGTATCTCGGTGTGCCCCCGCTGCAAGGGCCAACATCATCGTTCGTGGGGGGCGCGGGAGTTGAATCCCACTGAAAATCCCTTTCACCTCCAGCTTCTCTTTTTGGAAAGAGCTCTTTTATAAGCACCCGTGCCCCGCTCCTTCTCGAAGCGAATGTAAAGATTATTCCACGCGGGTCGGTGCGTAAGGCGGCCTGGAAGAGCCCTCCGCCTCCCCGCACGGCCGGGCGCCGCCGAGGGGCTGCCGGGGCAGGGGCGGGGGATGCCCCCAGCACGGCGCTGACACCGCTGGGATGGGGATGGTCCCCGCGGGAGCGGCAGGATGCTAAATCCGGAGGGTACGGGGCCCCGTGCTCCCGCAAAGGGATCGGGAAACCGGCGGGGAGCACCGGGCTGCCGCCCTCGCCGCCTCCCGCTGCCCCCGGCGCTGATGGCCGCCGCTCGGCCGGGGCCGGGCCGGGGGGGGGGCAGGAAGCCGCATCCTGGATCCGCCCCGGCCCCGCTGACTCACGGCGCGGCGATAAGCGCGGCCCGGCCCGGCCCTGCGCGCCGCGGCCCCGGCATGTCCGGGACATGGGCGGCCCCGCCGCGCCGCTGCGCCCGGGGCTGCTCCGGGGGCTGCTGCTGCTGCTGCCGCGGCTGCTGCTCCCGCCGCTCCCGGCACAGGTAGGGCGGGGAGCGGGGGCGTGGGAGCGTGACAGCGTCCGCGGGTGGGAGCGCGGGTGCCAGCGCTTTGCGGGCGGGTGAGTGCGGGTGCCTGCGTGGCTCCAGCGCGGGTACCCGTGCGTGACCGTGCCCTGCGTGGGAGCGGGCGCGGGTCCCGCGGGTGGGAGCGCGCGGGGGTGCCGGGGGGCACCGCGCTCACGGACGCGTCCCCGGGGCGTGACGGGGGGGGGCACGAGCATCCCGCGCCCGGGAGCGTGCGAGCGCGCGGGCACTGCGTTCCTCTCCGCACGCGTGTGTGTGAGCGCCCCGGCCCACGGGTGCGCGGGCGTGAGTGGGAGCGCAGGCAGGCACAGCCCCTGCGTGTGCCTGAGACCGTGGGTGTGGGCGCGCGGCCACGCAGGCAGGAGCGTCCTGCTTACGACAGCCTGTGGGGCTTGAGCACCCGCGGCGAGAGCGCGTGGGTGCGCAGGGTCCGGCACCCAGCAGAGTTTGTGGGGCGAAAGGGCTGTGATGCGTCTGCAGGGTCGGGGCGGCTGCGTGCAGGGTCCCGAGGCCCTGCGTCGATGGCGTTGGCAGGTGCCACACGCAGCGCCCCGCGTTCAGGTTGTTCTGTGCTCAGAAAAGCATCTCCACCCCTGGGCCTGGCCGGGGCCGAGAGCCGAGTCCCCTTCCCCGGGAGCCCTCGGCCCCTTTCTGCCCGCTCCTGCCCACAGAGCTGCTGCCTGGCAGGGTGGTGCCTCGGGAGCTGGATGGTGGCTTCCGCCGCTGGTGGCATTACAAGCGGAGAGAGCAGCGTGCCGGGTGGTTTTGGCAGATGTCAGTAGCACCGCTCTGGCAAAGGACGCAGCGGACGTTGGTGCCGTGTTTCTGTCAGTGCCCGGCTGTCCCCCTCTGTCACTGGGGGAGCGAGTGCGCCCCAAGTCTGTGGTTGAGCTCTGGCTTCAGTGGCATTGCTGCAGACTCCAGGCTGGCATGGTGGGAGCCTCAGGAAAGCACGGGTCCTGCAGACATCCCATGGGAACAGCAGCCACGCTTCTGGGCTAGGGCTGGCCAGAACGGCTGCTGGGGCGGCCGGGGCTGGGAGTGGCGGGGAGGGCAGCTGCTCCTCGGCACCCAGTTCTGCCCACGGTGCTATGCAGGGAGCGGTCTGGGCAGCCCGGCCTTTGTTTGACTGCCCTGTCACCTAAAAAACAGTAGTTGCAGAAGAGATGGAAGAAACTGCAAAGCATCTGGGGGAGGGAAAAGCAGAGCCCACGAGCGCAGAGCCTGCTATAGCTCTGACAGCTGGGAGGGCTCGGCGGTCTCGGTTCTGTTTCCCTCATGCAGGTGGCTGCACCACAAGAGCTCCGTGTCTGCTGGCCTGGCTTGTTGTCACAGCCGGTCCCGCGCAGCCGGCAGCGAGCCTGCCTGTGTGGCCACGCAGTGCTGGAGAAGCAGCAGCAGGGAGCAGTTGCCCTCCTCTGCCTGCCCCACATCATCCTCTGGACAAAGCGAGAGCTGGGAAACTCGCTCTGACCTCACTTAAAAATTAAGGAAAAAGAAGGGCAAATCATAGAATTGGGCTCGAAGCAGAGGGGTGGTCGTGAGGTGTGTTGGGAGGGAGCTAGTGTGTGCTCCTGGCAGGAGGTACAGCCAGAGAACAGGCGACGTGGCACCCGTCGGGGCTGCTGGCTATGTTGTTGGAGCCGGAGGAATTTCAGTGACTCAAGGGAGAACATGTCTTCTGGCCCCACTGTGCCATGGCCGGTCTGTTACTGCCATCAGGTTCTGCTCCGCAGGCAGGCACGTGCTCACCTGTAGGGCACCGTTTTGGCACAGGCTGTCGGCGGGTCCCCGCTCTTTAGTCTGGCTGGGTCCCCAGGCCGGGCTCTCTGCCTGGCTCAGGCTCCCGGAGCTGGTACGGAGCAGGTGAGAGGCAGCGGGGGGGGGCAGCGTGCTGGGCCCAAGGGACGTCCTTTGGCCACCCCGCACAAGTGACCGGGCAGCAGCTTGCTCAATTGGCTTCTGCATCGCAGCCAGCCAGGAGCCTGGGCACTGCTCTGGCTCTCTGGCAGCAGGGACGGCCACACCGGCCCTGCCTCTCCCTGAAGCCGTTTGGGTCCCCGTGCTGTTTGCTGATCCCTGTTTGCTGACGGGGTGAGGCTGGCGTGTGTGCCAGCCTGCGGCGGCTGAGCTGGCGCTTGCTGTACAGACGCCGTACACGGAAACAGCAGCTCCTCTTCTCAGCGTGAATTTGCAATTACTCCCTCGACATCAGGGTAGCTGAAATCTGTAGCTTTGAAGGCCCGGGTGAGCATGAATTGCATTTCTGGCATGAAAAGTCACCCAACTCGTTTGTTTCTGGAAGGAGCTGGTAGTTGGGCTGTTTGTGTCACCTTTAGAAAGGCACCTGGCAGTTCATCCCCGCCGGCAGGTCCAGGGGAGAGGAGGGGAAAGGCTGTGCTGGCCCTGGGACTGCACCGGTGGGACATGACCGGTGCTGCAGGAGCCGGGGACCGCGGGTGCCGCACGCTGCCGGTGGTGCTGCTCAACTGTGAGTGCAGCAGCCTTGGTGCCAGGGCTTAATGCCATGGATTCATAAAACCCAGCACCTCCGAACAGTCGTTAGCAGATGTGATTCTGTGGGTGTCCTGTGCAGGTGGAGCTGGAGGAATAAGCAGATTTAATACATTGGTGCAAGGAAATAAATTATTTTCCCTCCCAGTCTTGCCTCACTGGGGACAAGAAGGGACCTTGGGGCTCTTCCCCGCAGTCTGCTGCTGCAGTGTGCTGGGTGCAGGGGGGCATGCTGAGCTGCCTGAGATGGCCTGGGCCACGGGGGCTCGTCCCCAAGTCTGGCCCTGCTCTCTAAGGACAGTGTTTCTGTCCACAGTGCCTCAAAGGTGGTGCTGTGACTGTCCCAGAAACGCTGCTCTTCATATCCACTCTAGATGGAAACCTTCATGCAGTGAGTAAGAGCACAGGTGACATCAAGTGGACCCTGAAGGATGGTGAGTAGCGACCTGGGGGGTGCTTGCTTGCAGCCTGGGCTTGTCGCTAGCTGGGGATCAGGGATGCACTCCCCAGCCTGGCTCTTGCTGGTCGTGCTCTGGGCCTGCGGTTCCTCCAGCCCCAGGGGATGCTGCCAGCTGCAGCTCCAGCCCCCGGCATGGCTGTGTGCGGAGGAGAGCATCTGGGGGGGCCAGACCCCCGCTGCCGGCAGTGCCTATTCTGGGTCTGAAATGCAAATAGGCTGCAGACCTGGGCATGGCAGCGCATGGCTGTACTTGGTAAACACTGCCACGTTGTCCCCACTTGCAGGGAGAGGCTGCTCACGTCTGCATTTCGCTTTCTTTTTCAGATCCTATTCTGCAGGTGCCGGTTTATGTGGCAGAGTGAGTGTCATCCCCTCCTTTGTAGGGCAGGCAGCCTGCAGGCTGCGCAGGAGCCTTTTGGAGGTGCACGACTGCCCTGATGAACCAACAGATTCACAGCAAGAAAGGGGAACCTCGGAGAAATGAACCTCCCAACCCATGCCAGAGCATTGCCTTAAACCTACCCTTTGTGCTAGCACTTCATACATGATGATGAGGAATAGCTGCTCCCTGCTGCTGAATTGTAGCCTTTCTACAGACAGCCCAGAAGCTCTCAGCACCACTACGCACAAAAGCATAGAAGAGAAATTGAGGAAAATCCACCTGAATATGCAGGGGGAAGGCAGGACAGCAGAGAGCTCCCCTGGGGCTGGCAGGGCACCAAGCCAGCACAGCTGGTAGGCGCAGGGCAGCCGTATGGAGTTATGGTGCTGACCCAGAGCCAAGTTCATCTCCTATCAAATCCAGTGCTGGAGGTTTCCAGGAAAGGTCAAGCCCTGTAGTGAATCACCCTGGAGCAAACTGCTGAAGGGTTTCTTTAGTGCGCTCCTCTTTAGTCCTTGGCATGTGCCTAGGGCAGGGGGCAGCTCATGTTTCATCCTTCTCTCTCCTCCTTTCCAGACCTGCATTCCTTCCAGACCCCAATGATGGCAGCCTGTATATCCTTGGAGGGAAAAACAAAGAAGGCTTGATGGTCAGTGGGGCTGCAGAGCTGCGTGCATCCCACCCCCCCACACCCTGGGGGTTCGCTGGGCTGGGGGACCAGGCAGGCCTGCTGGACAGGGCGAGCTGGGGGCCTTCGGTTGCTCCAGCTTGTCCTTGGCACCTGGAAGATGTCAGCTGAGTGGCTGTGGGGCAAATACAGCTGGGACCCTTTCCTTCCCAGCCACTCTGTCCTGCTTTGGGGTTGAGCAGTGAAGGCAGGCGAGGAGGAGGGGACTGTCCACTCTCCTGCCCACCCTGCTCCTGAAGGCAGGAAAGCTGCTGCTCGGGGAGGCGTTTCTCTGGCCCCACATCCACACTGCCATCTGTGTTGCAGAAGCTCCCGTTCACCATCCCGGAGCTGGTCCAGTCCTCACCATGCCGCAGTTCGGACGGCGTGCTCTACACCGGTATGCAGAGACCGGCCACTCCGCCGGACCCAGGGCCAGGGAGGAGAAGAGGCTGAGCGGGGACCTCCCGGGAACATGTCCGTGGAGGGGAGACAGGAAGAAGCCTTGGGGACAGACAGCGGGACTGCAGAGACTTATAAAAAAAATGTATTTTCATTCTCAGGGAAGAAGCAGGACACCTGGTTCATTGTGGACCCCAAGTCAGGAGAGAAGCAGACCACTCTCTCAACAGAGGCCTGGGATGGTCTGTGCCCGTCAAGTCCCCTGCTCTACATCGGCCGTACCCGTAAGCCAGTCCTGCTCCCTGCTCGTCCATCTTGTCCCAGGAACGGGGTGCTGGGCAGTGACCTCATGCCCTGCTCTCGTCCCCAGAGTACGTCATCACCATGTATGACACCAAGTCACGGGAGCTGCGCTGGAACGCCACCTTCTCCGACTACTCGGCACCGCTCTGCGAGGAGTCCTACCACTACAGTGAGTGGCCACCGTGAACGCAGGAGCCACGGGAGCCATAGGAGCCAGCTCCCCCAGTGCCCCGCTCACAGCAGCACCCTGCCTGTGCAGGGACCCTGGGGAGATGCTGCCATGGCTGGCGGGTCACGGCTGTGCCGATTGCTGGGGAAAATGGCTGCTGTGCCAGCCACAGCTCTTGTGGGAGCAAAGCAGCAGGCAACAGCCCATGGCCAGTGGCAGGACTGGGGGGGGCGGACGGGGACAAAGCCCCACCACCAGCACTGCTGCATCACCCCCTCCCTCTGGCTCTGCCTAGAAATGGCACATTTCGCCTCGAGCGGGGATGGGCTGGTGGTGACACTGGACAAGGAGAGTGGCGAGGTCCTCTGGGCACAGAACTATGGCTCACCCGTGGTTGGCATCTACATGTGGCACCAGGACAGCCTCCGCCGTGTCCCCCACCTCAACCTGGCCATGGAGACCCTGCGCTACCTGACCTTCCACTCGCAGGACATCCACCTCCTCAAGTGGAGCTACCAGTCCATGAAGGATTTCACTGCCACCAAGACACAGCTGTTGTGCGTAGTTCCTGTGCTGTGGCAGCTGGTGGCATTTGTGTAGCCTCAGCTTGGCTGCCCTGATCCCTGATGGATGGAAGGCTGATGCTTGTCCCTGCTTTGCAGGCCAGCGCTCTATGTGGGGAAGTACGCGGCCAGCTTCTACGCCTTGACCTCCCTGGTCCATGGCAGCATGGCTCTGGTGGTGAGTGTCCCCACTGGCCCCTTTCGGGGTGAGCCGCGGCAGATGCACATCCCGGCTGCGTGATGCTCCACGAGCTGTTGGACCCCCAGCCACAGGGCATCACGCTGGCCAGGATCGACGGCCCCACCACGGATGATGTGACCATGAGAGAGTCAGGGGAGTGTGAGATCACGCCCAGCACCGATGTCAAGTACCCGCAGGGCAGCATCACCTCGCTCCAGAACCAGTGGCTCCTAATAGGTACGGACCTGCAAGCAGCAGGGGGTTTCCTTGCATCCTTGCTCCCGGAGGGTGCCCTGGGGAGGGGCAGCTGAGCTGCCGGTGTGTTTTGGGGTGGCAGCCCTACCTGCTTTGCTCAATGGGGCAAATGGGACCGAGGCCGTGACTCACCCTTAGGGACTGCGGGTGACGCTGGCTTGGGGCTGGTTGCAGCCCATCCTTGTCCCCTCCCCAGGAGGGGCCACCCCCACCCGGGGGGTGGGCAGGGACCCTTTGAAGTGGGGCTCACAATTACCCGTGCTGGTGGGTGTGCCGTTGTGCACCGAGCCCTGCACGCAGACACTGGGTTAATTAGCCTGCTCCGTGGTTGCTGTCACAGGTGCAATGGCAGGAGAGGCCACGCTGCATTGGCATGTTTGGAAATCAGGGTGGCGTCTTGAGGTTGTGCCAGGGGAGGCACAGAGGAGCAGGGTCAGGGTCCCCGCTGTGTGCTGAGAACAGGGGACCTTGCCCTCTGCCTTTCTCCACTGGCTGCTGCTGCTCCAGGTCCCTGTCCCCGGGGACGGAGCCAGCAGGTTGTAGCTGTGATGGTCTTTGTGCCTCCCATGAGAAGCGACACCCCTTCTCCAGGAGAGCCAGAGCTGTCTGGCGAGCCCACGTCGGTGCTGTGGAGATGAGGGATGGAAGCTGTGACCAGAGACCAGCTGATGGTTTTCTCTGTTTCCCTCCCACTGCAGGGCACCACGAGCTGCCTCCTGTGGTCCACACTACGATGCTACGAGCCTTCCCGGAGAACCTGAGGAAGACAACGGAAACCATCATCCCCAGGGCTCCTCCTGGCAAGACCATGTTCGACGATGTGAGTGGTGGAGCTCTGCTGGGTCCCATCTCTGCAATGGGGGGAATCTTGGGTGGTGCTGGGTCACTGAAGGGTCTGGGCTGTCTGGGGCCGGGCAGTGGGTCCCCAGCATGGGGTAGCACGAAGAGGGGGGTCCTGCGCGCAGAGCTGTAGTGGGGAGGGGGTCCCAAACCTGAGTGCCCAGCGGTCTGTCCCTCTGGTGTCACCCAGCCCCGGGTGTGTGTTGCAGTTTCTGGCCCCAAGCAGCCCGGAGGAGCCGGCTGTCCGCAGTGAGGGGCAGTTCCAGCCGGACCCCGCACCGAGGGAGCAGGTGGAGGTCTACCCCGAGGCCGGCACCTGGGACCTGGTGATGGCTGGCGTCGGCACAGCCCTGCTGGGCGGGGGAGTCCTGTTCCTCCTGCTCACGGTGAGTGCTGGCCGGTGGAAGAGCCTGCTGCCTGCTGCAGAAATGCTGCTTCTGAAGGGCCGGGGACTCCCTTTTTTCTTGTCCTTGTGGCGCAAGCAGCAGTGTCACGGCTGTGATGAGCCACACGGCTCCCGTGCTATCTCGTACTCCCTTATGATCATGAGCCAACGTGGCGTGCAGCGTTCTGCCGGCTGGGCAAGGGACAGACGGTGGACACGCTGCCTGTGCTGAGCCCTGCCGATGCCCCGGCGCAGGAGCTGAGCGCTGCCGTGGTTTGTGTTCCAGAAACTGCAGAAGCAGCATGCGGTGCAGCAGCAGCAGCTGGAGAAGCAGATTCAGCTCCTGCAGCAGCAGCAGCAGATGCTGCTCCCAGGCCGCGTCTCTGGGGAAGGTGTCCCTGCAGAGCCCGGGGAGCCAGGGCTGAGCCAGGGAAGGACGTTGCAGCTCTCGCAGAGCTCCAGCCCCTTGGACCACCTGAAGGACCTGGCTAATGGGATGGTCATTCCGGATCCGGCTGTCCCGGCAGCTGCTGAAGGTGTGTACAGGTGGGAACGGGCAAGGTGCAAGGGTCTCTCTGTCCATAGGTGTTGTCACCCAAAGCAGGAGCAGAGATGCCCCACAGATGAGGGGGCTGCACCCCAGCTGATGGGGGAGGAGATGCAAAACCTGCTGCTGGATAAGCATGGTTTGCAAAAAAAGGCAATTGCAAGAGTAGTAGGGTCCAAAGAACAGCCAGGTAGTTAAAGAACTGGATGTCCTTCATATAGGACATTATAATGCTCATAGGTTGAAGGATGGCTGTCTTCCCCTTCCTCTGCAGATGCAGAAGCAGACATGATTGTAGTTGGGAAAATTTCTTTTAACCCCAAGGACGTGCTGGGCCACGGAGCTGGAGGAACCTTTGTCTTCAGGTGGGTGGTACCCCAGGTGCCTGCCCTCGTTCCGCTCTCATTCTCCTGGGAGCCACAAGTACAGCACCAAGGCAGCTCCTTCCCTGGCTGGCAGCTGGTGGTTCAGGGGCTTTTGAGAATGGCTTGCCACCCTCCCTTTCTCATGGTCTTCATCAAACCCACCTGGAGAGCTGGGCTTGTGGCCTTTGGTAACCAGGTACCAGTACACAGGGCGGGTCTCCGCCTCGCACCAGCGCCCTGTGCTCCCCTTCCCGTCCTAACTGTGCCAGGCTGTCAGGCAGCAGGGCCGTGCCTGCTCCAGGCAGCTCTCAGCTGCGGCAGGTCTAGTTCCTCGTAAGGTTCCCCTGGCTCTGGCTGAGCCCCTTTCCCCAGCACTAAGATAGCATAAAGCAAGGAAGTTATTTTCCTACAAAAAGGGGAACCTGAACCCCCAGTTTCCAGGTCGCTGCAGGGATTTCTGCCTGTCCATGGCTTTGACAAGTCTTTTGGAGTCACTCTAAGGTGACCCATGCTGAGGACCCCGAGGGGCGTTTCCAGCATCGGCCAGAGCCTGGCCAGGCTGTGCCTCTGCAGCGCTGGGCTCTGCTCTGGCTGGGGAGGGCCATGCATGGATGCCACCATCGACTCTCTGCGCAGGGGACAGTTTGATGGCCGGAACGTGGCTGTGAAGCGCCTCCTGCCCGAGTGTTTCCATCTTGTGGACCGCGAGGTCCAGCTGCTCCGGGAGTCAGACGAGCACCCCCATGTTGTCCGCTACTTCTGCACCGAGAAGGACAAGCAGTTCCACTACATCGCCATCGAGCTCTGCTCCGCCACACTGCAGGAGGTGAGCCCCCAGCCCTCTCCCTGCCCAGTCCTGGTGGCACGGGGCTGGCTGCGTGGGGCTGCTGCTGGGGGGCTGTTGATTGACCCTGGATGTCCCCCTCCCCACGTTTGCAGGTTGGTCCCCGGGGACACGTATCTGGCTTTGTCTATGCTGTTAGGGAGGTCCTGCAGTGCTCCTGTGGGAGCGGCGTGCTGTGCATGCCTGAGGGCAGGCTTGGCAGCCAGCAGCTCCAGGGTTCGGAGCCCTCTTTGGTGTTCCTGCCTGGCCCCAGGCATACAGCCCGGCTCCAAACCTGCTTCCCAGCAGTCAGAGGGAACAGGGGTTGGCTTGGGCATGGGCAGGTTGCGAGGTGCTATGGAGAGGCAGAGCAGCCAGCAGCAGCACTGCACCTGTGTCAGTCAAGCCCCTGCCCTTGTTCTCCTGCCGATTTGCCCTCTCAGGAGGCAGCAGGGGAGCTCCGAGCCTCCGCATCAGTTGGAGAAGAGACTCAGCATGGGGGAGGAGAAGCGTCCTTTTAGCGCTCCATAAAGCAGGAGTGTTGCTGAAGCTGTGGAGGTCTGAGGACACAAGTGAGGGCAGTTTGCTGCAGAGGGAATAGATGCCAACTGGTAGACCTGGAAATGGCAAGCCTTGGGCAAATAGCCTCTGCGTGGGCTTGTCTCCTTCCACCTCTGTCAGCCTAGTGAGAAGTCTTTACCGGCAAGCCTTGCCAGTTAATCAGGCCTCGGTTCATCTCTTTCTACTTCTGTGTGGTTCCAGTATGTGGAAAGTCCCAGCTTCGATCGTCGCAGCCTGGACCCGGTGTCTCTGCTGCGTCAGACCATGTCCGGGCTGGCACACCTCCACTCCCTTAGCATCGGTAAGAGGGCAGCACCCCACCGCCACGCACAGGCAAGAGGGCAGTGTGTCCCGTCTTGGTCCCGTCCTCAGCCGAGGCTGTGGGGTTCAGGCAGCAGCTGTCAGGGTCAGCAGCATGCGGGGCAGCAGGCAGAGCCCTTTTCTGCTTCAGCCCTGCTGCCGCGTTGGCAGGTGACGCTGTGCACTCTGTCTTCCAGTCCATCGTGACCTGAAGCCGTGTAACATCCTCATCTCTGTCCCAAATCGCCACGGGCAGATCCGAGCCATCATCTCTGACTTCGGCCTCTGCAAGAAGCTTCAGGGGGGACGACAGAGCTTCAGCCTCCGCTCCGGCATCCCTGGCACGGAGGGCTGGATCGCACCTGAAGTGCTGCAGGAGGCCCCGAAGGAGAACCCCGTCAGTGAGCCACGAATGCCTTCCCTCGCCTAGGGTCCTCCTTGAGCTTGTCATGGCAGTCCCCCATGATGGCAGTGGCATCGCAGCATGCTGCTGAAATGCACAATGAAGACAAAAGCTCCAAGAGCCCAAGCCAGCCCAAATGCAGAGCATTGGTGCTCTTTGCCAGGACCACCTTAGTCAGCAGCTGCCCCTGCTCTCCTGCCCTGGTGGGGACAGTGCCCAGCTGTGTTCAGCACAGGGAGTGTCATCTGGCTACAGTCCTTGGAAATTTGGGGTGGGGAGGCCGGAGGGAGCCGTGGCTCACTGCAAAGGTTACACTTCTGCTCATCTGTGTAGCCCAGGGAATCCTGTTCCTGCTGGAAGCAGTTGTACTGGTACCTGGCAGGGCACATACTGGTGCTGGCAATGCGCGCCCCATAACTTCGTACTGGGGCTAGTTTGCACAGCTGGGTGAGACACCAGCAACCCTGGCATGTCTGTCTGGCCGTGAAGTCCTGACTTCTGTCTGTGCCTCTGAAAACCTCTTCCCTGATAAGGAGCCGATGTGATGAGTGCTTCACTGGCTCCAGAAAGCAGGGCAGGTGTGATGCATTTTCCAGCAGCTCTGTAGGAAATGACCAAACATTCACATGAAAGAATGAAAAAGTGGGGAGGTGAAAGCTTTCCTCACCCTTTGCTGTGAGGGTCCCATCTCCCCCTTTGTGTTTTACAGACATGCGCTGTGGACATCTTCTCAGCCGGCTGCATCTTCTACTATGTGGTGTCAGGAGGGCAGCACCCATTTGGGGACAGCTTGCGGCGACAGGCCAACATCTTGTCGGGCTCTTACCAGCTGAGCTGCCTGCAGGAAGAAGCTCATGGTGAGACCCTTTCCCACAGGCATGTCCCCACGGGGAAGCCCTGAGCCGAGGGGCGCAGCTCCCAGTCCTTCTTGTAGGGGTTAGCTCTCTGGTGTGTTGTTTCGCCTACCAGACAAGCTTGTTGCGCGAGAGCTGATTGCGACGATGATCAGCCCCGAGCCCCAGCGCCGGCCCTCGGCCCCCATGGTCCTTGTGCACCCCTTTTTCTGGAGTCCAGAGAAGCAGCTGCAGTTCTTCCAGGTGAGCGTGCGCCATCCCACCGGGCAGCGAACGTAGGTGTGCTCTGAAACACAAGTGCTGGAAACAGCTGTATTCAGGGCAACATGCTCATTTTTAGCTGCTTTTGCAAGGGGTGGGGGGGGTCCCTAGTTTTGGAGTCGGGGCCAAACCCTCTTCCCCCCCTCCATTGGCGCTGGATGGGGTGGTGTGGGGTGAGAGCAGTGCCATACCCGCCTCGTCCCTGCTCTTGGGCACGCAGGACGTCAGCGACCGCATTGAGAAGGAGCCTGCCGAGGGGCCCATTGTCTCAGCCCTGGAGGCAGGGGGACGGTCGGTGGTGAGAACCAACTGGAGGATGCACATCTCCCTCCCGCTGCAGACAGGTGAGCGCATGGGGGGCCAGCGCTGCAGCCTGAGCCTCTGCCACCTTTCGGGCAGAATCAGGCAGGGAAGGGGGTTCCCGGGTCTGGTGTCCTTTACTGGGCAGGAGGCACCTTCTCATGCCTAGGAGCTGAAAACCAGGGTGGGTAAACGTGCCAGCCCTTTCTTAGGAGGGCAGAGCAGTGCCTGGGTTTGCCGCAGGCTGCAGCGCTCACTGTGCACACCCCGGGGCAGCGCCAGGGGCTGTGGCAGCCCTGTGCCCCTTGCCCCGGCCATGTCCCCCATCGCTCAGCATCTCTCCTGCTCTCCCCAGACCTGAGGAAGTTCCGCACCTACAAGGGGGGCTCGGTGCGTGACCTCCTGCGGGCCATGAGGAACAAGGTATGGCCCCCCCCAGCTCCCCTGCACCCCCACTGCCCGCCCGCCCCTGCTCACCTTGCCCTCTCTCCTGCAGAAGCATCACTACCATGAGCTGCCGGCTGACGTCCAGGTAGCCCTGGGCTCCGTCCCCGATGGCTTTGTGCAGTACTTCACCTCCCGCTTCCCCCGGCTGCTGCTGCACACGCATGGGGCCATGAGGGTCTGCGCCCACGAGCGGCTCTTCAACTCCTACTACTGCCAGGGACCGGGAGGCGACAGCAAGTGAGCGGGGACATGGGCCAGGACAGCACCCACGGTGTGAGCCTGCTGGTGCCACTCTTCCCTGCCCGTACCCGCAGCCCCATCTTGCAGCAGCTGGGAGCAGCCCCGGGGGCTCTCCTGCGTCCTTTTCCCCCCTCCCCAGGGCGAGGTGGAGCCCCAGGACCGGCTGGTCACCCTGTGCACACGTGGGTTACAAGCAGCACGGTCCAGAAGCGAGCATAGGGTGGCACTGGGCTCTCACCTGAGCTCGAGGGACCCTCTGAACACCCAGCTTTGCGAATGCTCACAGTCAGACTCCGTGGCCTGAAGGCATTTGTGTCGGAGAACAAAAAAAAAATTCTCTGCAGCGGACACGGTGTTTGAGAAGAAAGAAGAAAAATGCACGTTGGCTTTTCCCGAGGGCAGCCAGCAGAGCAATGCACTGGCAGAGTGATGCAGCTGGGCTGGGGTTAGGTCCCAACAGGGCATTCACCAGGGATCTGCGGGTTTTGTCCTTCCGTGCGACGTGGCTGGGAAAGCTGCTCTCTGAGCATGCGTCCCACATGGCTGTGACCAGGACTGATACCCCAGTCTTGACACTGGAGACGATCCTTCAGCCCCACCAAGGGCTGAGGCACAGCAGGTCAGCTTTCAGCAGCCACCCCAGGGCTTGGACCTGCTATTTGTATCAGGGCTGCTGAGGGCAAGGTGCCACCAGCCCCGGAGGGAGGCATGGGGCCTCCAGCACAATCCCAGTAATGAAGTTTTTAATCTCAGCTGAGAAAAAAGTTTTCTCCCTTTTGGTCACCAGCAGCCTGTCATTATGCCAGGCCAGAGCCGCCATGTCAGTCCTGTGCCCAGGAGCCCCGAGCAGTTTGCACAGCAGCACAGCTGTTCAGGAGCAGTTGTCTCAGGACACAAAGGCAGGGAAACCCCTTCCCCCCAGGGATCCCTTTCCTCTGAATTCCATCTGTGCCTGCAGCTCCCACAGCCTCTCCTGCTGCCCAGGGCAGGTGTCCCATGGGACACTATTTCACAGCATCCCCCGGGCATGTATTTCACACAAGCCAGCCTCCAAGTGCAGCACCCCCTGGGTCCGCAGGCAGCCTGGGAACCCCCGACGAGGCTTCCTCTGTGGAACAGCAATGATTTTGTACAGTCTGATTCCTCTGTGTGCTGGGATGTGGGATTTTGTTACACAGGTAACAAAGGGTTTGTACCTGGTTTGTTTTCAGAATACTGTATGGCCTGGAGCATTTTATACAAAATATTATAAAAAATTAAAAACTAAAAAGCTTGTCCTGCTTAAAAATAAACTGGCCCGAGAGCGGCAGTAGGCGCTGGCAGTCAGCAATGGTGGGAGAAAACCCAACATAGCGTACTAGGCTCCTGCTGAAGTCCACCACAGTAGACGACTTCTTAATTCTATACTCACATTTTTGAGCATCTTTCACATAGTAGAGAGAGCCAATCAAACGGGAAATGAGGAGGTAGGGCTGTTAGCCTCCAGGTTAGAGCACACCTCCTGTCATACCCCCAAGGTCTCCTCTCCTGCAGCACAGCTGGGGAGACCAGCACACTCAAGCAGACAGCATGAGCCCCTGAAGATGACAGCTCTTGCCTGGAGGGGAAGCCAGAGGCAAGGTGCTGCTCTCTCCCTCACAGCAAGCCAAAGGGAACGATGACAGGCTGGACGCTGCAGCGAACAATCTTTAATCAAGTTATGCAATATACAAAAGTTCAGGTTCTGTGTAGATTAATTTCAGTATTAAAAGGCTGATTGCTCAGTCTTACCCTGGGCATGTTAAATATCTTACCTGAATTTCTACAAAAGGAAACAAAAGCCTAGAGCATCAGCACAGCCATGTACAAATAACTTACATGATAGTTCTGCTCTCCCTGTGCTTTTTTTCTCTTGAGAGAAGGCCCAGGAGCCTCAAACAAGAGGGTTGGTTTTTGAGTCAGGCTTTTGGCTTTGGGAAGTTAGGGAAAAAAAAAAAGACTAGGTATGCAATTAAAAAATAGACTTTCTATTAGGAGTGGGGAGCAAGAAACCTTTGGGTATCAGTCAGAGTGAACAATGCTGTTCCCACAGCATCGGGGGCTTCCTTGTGGCAACTAGGCCATACCCAGAGTGGGAGCCCAGCTATGTGATGGGAGGTTACAGTGCGAGCAGGGATGCTACTAGACCTCGCCATCCACAGCTGGGACAGTTTGGCACAGATGTTGAGTCCATCGAGAACAAGGTCTAAGCAGAGGGTTTCACACGGGCTGAGCCAGACTTTGAACTGAGGAGTTTCTCCACCATGGTGCGAGCATAGCGGAGCCGGCTGGCCAGCTCCTTGCAGCATCCGTGTTCCTCAATGAGGCTCAGCTTGTACGTGCGGAAGTCCCGTTTCTCATCTATGTATGTGACAGCAGCCATGAGAGGGCACAAGATGACTTTGGTATGGTCCTGTGGGGAGAAAACACACCGTCACCCTGAGCACTCTGCTCCTTGGGGACTGCATTTCCTCAGGATGAACATCCCTAAAGTAGCTGGGGCACCCCAGCTGCACCCAGAAGCATGCTGACAAAGCACCATGCTGCAGCATGCGTTCATAGATTGCAGCAAAGGGAGCAAATCAATCTGGCCAGCCAGTTCAAGACCACTGCACCTAAGACTGTGCAGCAGCCTCCCTCCTGCTAAAGGACACAGCCCCTTTACAAGCTAGGAGTGTCTGAGTGGCTCACGTACCAGCAAGGGGAGTAAGGAGCCTCCCAGCGCTTGGTTCACTGGGCAAAGTTTTGACTCAGGTTTATATCCTCCTGCTGCCTTGCATACAGCCCGGGAAAACACAGAGTAGTGGCCTCACCTGGAAAAAGTTGATTTGCACAGTGCCATTGCTGAGGTGCAGGATGATGGCGCTGCGGGTCCGGAACCACGTGCAGAGGTAGGGTAAACGGGCCAGCTCGTCTCCTTCCCGTGGCGTGATGTTTGCACCTGCCTTCAGCAAGTGCTCGCTCATGTAGTTCCGGAAGTATTTCAATAGTGTTATCTGCAGACAGGAAAGGCTGTGAGCAGGCAGGCTGAGGATGACCCCTGCTATCTGGGGAGGGCAGAGGCTGCTATCACAGTCCCAGAGCCTCCTTACATCTTTCAGAGCTTGAGGTGTCACTGTGCAAATTCTCATACTCAAAGTTAACTCGGTCTGTGATACTTGAGACTCACTTTGCTGAACCCTTGGGTACAGGTAAGTCTTGTGAGCACTTAATTCTGTGAAGCTGCTAATAAGTGAGCCTCAGATAGCAACTAGAAATAAACAGAGCTGCTAGTGTCTGTCCTTGGGGCCATGTTTTACCAGCCAAAAGGAAGCCTGCAGAATGCCAGTGATCCCAAGTCACAGATGATCCTCTCTGGGACCCACCCTGCCAACGAAACCCAACAAGGCTGAAAGAAGCTTCACCAGGAGTAGTCACCCCCCAGCAAGGGCTCCTGTCCCCCAGGACTGACCTTCTTGTTCAAGGCAGAGGGGTAGGACCTCACAGTGAAGTAGGACTCGGTGCTGTTTTGCTCAATGTACTGCAAGCTGTCCCCATCATTGTACATAATAAGACGAGTGGAGTCGTTGAAGAGAACTCCAACACTGTTGTCACACAGCTGGTAACCTAGTTCAAAAGGGAGCCCATTAGGCCTTCAAATGCATGGGAACACCAGTTGTGTGAAATACAAAGGCAGAAGGTTGTGTCATCTAGGGGTTCCCTGACAGCCACCCCACCAAGTCTAAAGATTCTCCTCTCTGTGGAGGTCTGGGTGGCATCTTTCCTCCTCTGGATTTGTCATCCTCCCTTGTCACATCACCTGCTGCAGAAGCAACTTTAGCTGCCACAGTGGGTACACATGCTCACTGCAGAGCGAGGCCAGCCATCTCACGCAGCAGGTAGCCATTTTCCACCTTAAAGTGGCTAGGGCTGACGTTCAGTGACCACTAGTCTGGATTCACTGGGTATTTGGTAACGTTCCCGGTGGTGGTCTTGCACACACAGACTGGAATACTGTGATTAAAGAACCAGGGCTGTGCAATGCCCAAATCAAAGCTTTCCCCAGCCTCTTCAGAAACTAGAAAAGGCTGAAGTCTTGCCCCCATATTATTTACCTAGACCATATTTATCTGAGTAGTCCACCCATTTGCTAACCCAGAAGATGGGAATGCAGGCTGGGTCTTCAGCTTCTTCTGCAAAGAGGAAAGGAGTTTGTTAGAAGACATTTCACAGCATCCTGTGCACCCCAGCAAGCGAGCAAGGCCAACAGGAAGGTAAGTAGCTACTACATCACTTCTCAGCCTTCCAGTTTGAAATGGTCAGCTGGTCTCTCACTTCAGACAACAGCATCAGAGTGACAGAGAAGCAAGTTATCCAGGAAGGCCAGTGCCCATGGGATTGTCCCCAGACTCACCTTGTCTAGCTGCCACTCTCTCAGAGGGCTTGGCCGAGTTGACTGCAGTCAGCTGCTGTAACATGTCAGCTAAGTGACAGTCAACAGCATCTCCCAGCTCCCGCAGCCCAGCTACGTCTTCCTTTTCAGGCAAGTTCTCTAGTGCAGGGCTGTCTGGTCCTGGGCCAGGAAAGAGAAGAGCAGAGGCGTGACCAGGGAGTAGGTTTCTAAAGGCACCAGGTCTACATTCTACCCTAGCTTTAAGAAACCCATTGTATACCATATAGCTAAAGCTAGCACTTCCTCCCTGCTTTGGTTCTGGGCAAAGAGCGAGGAGACCTCCCTCTCACTCACAAAATGCTCCAGGTTTTCATAAGAATTGGGAGAAGAGGTGAGGGAGCACCACATTCCCCACTGATGGTTCTGGAGGCCAGGCAGGCTCTCATCCAGCACTGCAGTCCAGCCTCACCTCCAGACGCTTGCACTTACCTTTGTTAAGCGCAGTCAGCGGCTTTCGCCCGTTCAGTTCAAGTCCACTGGGAGCAATTGAAAATCTAGGTGCAACGGTGAGACAGCTGGTGGGCAAGCGGCTGGGGATGTACCCCGACGTGAAGAACTCATCATTCAGCAACTCGTCGATAGTTGGGCGCGTGGCAGGATCAGACCTCAGCATCTTCTGGATGAGGTTAGCAGCTACAGGGTTGATATGCTAAGAGGAGACAGGAGACAGAGAGACAAGGGTCAGGGGACAATGTGCACGAGTGGCAAATGCATTGGATATACAACCCAAGGGAGGTTCTGCTTGGAGCAGAGCTCCTGTGCTGCATCAGGCAAGCAGGATGCAAGCCTAGGGAAACAGAATTGAGCAGGCATGGAGAGCTGTCTCCCAACAGCATGAAAAGCCTGAAGTCAACAAACTTTAGCAAGATCAAATCAACAGCAGACCTCATGGACTTGAGCTCCCCAAGAGGAAGTTGGCCCTACAGGTTCACTCTACCACCAACGAACTGAAACATCCCCTTCGTAGCACTCTACAATAAGAACAATTTCACCATTATGTGAGACCCCATTCAGCACCAGAAACAGGAAAGTGCAGCAGAAGGCTGACCAAGAACTGCTGCGAGATGAACAGATCTACCCATGGGAAGCACCATACCTTGGGAATGGTATATTCGTTCTTCTTGATTCGGATATACGTTTCTTTTAGACAAGAAGTTTCAAAAGGTGGTTTCCCCACCAGCAGAGTGTACCTGCGCATTTACAAACAAAAGGGCATCAGTTTTATAAAAGAGACTCCGAAACTTGTGTGCAAAAGTGACCCTGTCCTAAAAACACCCTGGGACTTTCCCGGCAGAGGGAACACACTTAGCATTGGACATGCAGTAGTGCAGACAGCTATGTGTACCATGCCTGGTTCCTGCCCCCTGAAAAGGGAAGCTGGGATCTAGTAACCTCTGGGGAAAGTTCCAGTTAGGAAGCATGGGCTTTTGGGAAATTCCTCAAAACAGCCATGCTGCGTAGCAGATCAGCCTGCAGACACACACGCACCAGCGTGTGCGGAGCATGGGGGAGGTCTTGTGCTGGCTAGCAGCAGGGCTCAGCCAGGGCAGATGCTCTGGAGACAGAGCGCCCAAAGCTTTGGCTCGCACCGAAACCCATAGGGTCCAACAAGACCTGGACCGCTGGAACCATCCAGCCCCACGTCCAACCTGCGGCACGGCCACACAAAGGCATTTTGACTCACATGATGCAGCCGATGGACCAGATGTCCACCTCAAAGCTGTGCCCCTTCTTGCCCAGCACCTCTGGGGCAATGTAGTTGGGGGTCCCACACAGGGTCTTCTTGCGCTCACCATCGTACTCCACTTTGGTGGCCAGGCCAAAGTCACCTGGGAGAGATAGGGAATGACTGGAGATACCCTGGACAGCTGGTCCCCAGGGCTGGAGTCCCTGCCCTGGGGCAGCCACGGGGGGCTGGCAGGAAGGGCATCACATCACGGGCACCTACCGATCTTCACCTCCATGTCGTCGCTGAGGAAGAGGTTGCCCAGCTTAAGGTCCCGGTGAATGACGCGGTGGCTATGCAGGTACTGGCAGCCCAGGATGGTCTGGCGCAGGTAGTAACGCACCTCGGGCTCACTCAGCGCCTTCCGCCGCTTGTGCAGCTCCAGCAGCGACTGCGGGGGACGGTCAGCACCGGGTGACACCGACACCCCTCCCCCCCCCGCAACCAGCGGGTCCCGCCGCCCGCCCCCGCCCCCCGCCCCGGCCCCAGCCCCTCACCCTGCGGCGGCAAAGCTCCAGCACGACGTAGACGAAGTCGGCGTCCTCGAAGAAGCCCTGGAAGCCGACGACGTGGCGGTGGGCCAGGCTGCGGTGGATGGCGATCTCCATGGACATCTTCTCCTTCTGGTGCGGCTTCACCAGCAGCGACTTGGGCACCACCTTGCCCGCGAACACCTCGCGGCTCTCCGCCTCCGCCAGCTCGTAGCACCGCGCGAAGCCGCCCTTCCCCAGGAACCGCCCGCGCACGAAGCTGCGCCGGGTCCGCGGGTCCACCAGCACCTTCGGTACCTCCTTCCCGCCCGCCGCCGCCGCCGCGCCGCCCGTCCGGGCCGGCTCCGCCAGGGCCGCCGGCCGCGCCGCCTTCCCGCCCGCCGCGCTCATGCTGGGCCGGGCCGCCGCGGGTGCTGGGGGAGCGGGAGCTGCGCCGGGCCGCGGCCGGGTGAGGCAGAGACAGGCGCTGCCCGATTCAAACGCGGTCCCGTGAGCGTTACGCGCCCGCGGCCGCTCCCCATTGGCCGAGAGGATTTAAAATCCACGCCGCCCGCCGCGGGGCACCATGGGAGCGCCCCGCCCGCCGCCCTTAAAGGCCCAGGCCCCGCACCGGGAGGGCGGGGACGTCGCGCCATGCCACGCCCCCGCGCGAGGCGGAACGGAACTGGGCTCGCACGGCGTGTGCTCTGGCGGCCGTTAGTGGCAGCCGCGCGCCGACCGCCGCGGCCCGCTGCTCCCTCTGCGGAGGCAGGGGCGGCGGCGGGACACGCGTGGGGTGCCCGGGCGCCGTTTCCCCACGGCAAGGCCCGGCCCAGCCGGGCTCGATGCGGCCCCGCCGCCGCTCCGGTTGCGCCCACGGCGGGGAGCGGGGGGGGCTCCCGGCACAAGCCCGGGGCACGAAGTGTTTCGTGAAGGGAAGCCCGTGCTGGAGCTGGTACCGGACGCGGCTCTTCCTGGGAGAGAAACGGCGACCGGGCGGCGCCTTTCCCCGCAGCTTTCTGCGACGCTTGCCCACGGAACGGATTCCCACGTTACCCCAGAATCCGGTCCTTCAGCTGATCGCACCCGCTCCGGGTGCCTGTCGGGCCCTAGGGTGACACTGTGGCAGTGGAGCCCAGCTATGCCCGACCTCCCCAGCGCTCGTTTCCCTCCCCTCTTCCCGCTCACCCGCCGACACGCTGCCCAGGGAGCCCCGGGGCCCGCAGCGCCGCTCCCGCTGCCTGGCACCGCTCGCCAACAGCAGTAACCACGCTGCGCGTTCTCATCCCTTCACCCGATCTCGCCGCCTGCTGGCGCAGAACAAAATGTCCATGAAAAATAACCAAGAACAGCACAAAAACCAGCCACGGCACCTCAGCCCGCGAGCCTGCCTTCTCCCGCCAGGCTTGCGCAGTCCCACCCTCCCAAAATGGGGATGAGGACAGTGACTTGACCTCGTATGGCTTCCCCTCCCTGCTTCTTTCAGCCCTGGCTGACGAAGAATAGGTGGTCCTGGCCAGCAGATTCCGTGCTTTTGCACTGCGCTGGACCTGTGGGTACTGCAGATGATGCCCAGCTAGCCTTTAACTATTGACACAAGCCATCGGTCGCTCCAGGGTGGCTGCAGAGTCCAGCGCACGGGACCAAACCGCGAGCCCTGGAGACCACTGCAGCCAGCAGTTAAACTGTTATTCCTCCGGTGGAGTCGGATCATGCTGGGAAATTCTGCTCCACACAAAGCAGACATGGCCTCCACTCAATCGGTGAGTTCGTTACCTTCCCGCACAGCCCCTCACGGGCAGCGGCTCTTCGCCATTCCTTGCACTGAGCAGCTGTGATTGTGAAGAGCCATCAGGATCAGGCCCAGCGCCTCTCACAGACGACAGCGGACACAGAGCGAAGGAGAGAAGGGTTCTGCAGCCCCCGCTGTCTGTTCCCGAGGACCCTGAATGCCCTGCTATATGAGTGGCCTGCAGGCTTGGTCAGAGCAAACTGGAGTAAAGCATATGGGATCAATGAAGCAATACAGCAACTCAGCGTTTGGAGGGATCACTGTTTGTACAAGATTCCTGAAAGAAGGAATTTCCCCCCCTGAGGGGCATGCTTCCCCATGCACCTACAGCTCCTCTCTGGCCATGCAGCAAAGCCCTCCCTTGGAAGTCACGTTTTAATGTGCTGCGCTAGACTGAACGTTGCCATCAGAAAGCTGTAATTCCCCCGGGGCTGCAGCAGCACACCGCAACCCACTGACACTTCGTCTTCCCAGAGCTGGCAGAGGCGTAGAGGTGAGCCCAGGTCAGAGGGATGCTTCAGAAAGTGGCCAAATCTAAGGAATGTTAACAGTGCTGAGTGTTTGAGATCTTCAGTGGCGAGTTGGTTTTAGACCCTGGCAGAGGCCACCTTAACAGAGACAATAAAAGAGGTTTTAATGAAGGCAGAAGGGCTGGCTCAGCCTGCTAGAAGGAAGAATAGGCCAAGAAACGCCTAAGTAACTGCAGTGCCGTATCGGGCAGTGCACTACACCTGTGCTGCTCAAGTGATCGTGGAAATGCAATGCTCTTCCAGCTGCCATCCCACTCCCACTCTCAAACTCGCATCCCTTAATTTGGCAGCCACCTCTTCCCGCCCCTCTCCCACGCCAGCAGCCTAGCTTCACACTGCCCAACTGCGGCCATTAATCAAGCGATCCCGGTGAAACGTACTATGTGGTGTTAAAACTTTGAAGTGACACCATGGCAACACAGCACACACAGCCCCCTCCTGACCAAAGACAGCGCGGCTTCCCACGTTTCAAGAGACAGCTGATGGCAAGTTAACAGGGCTCGCGAGTGGCAGCATAAAGCCCTAAACATCGGACTTGCAGGAAATCTTGCAAGAATCCCCAAACCTGCCAGGTCTTGCGACGGGGGAGGCCTCCTATAGCCCCTCACTGTAAATGGCTTCTGCAGGGGCTAGACAGATCCTGGACAGTGGGAACTAAACATTTTTGGAAACTGAAGTCAATTAGGAAGCTGCCTGTAATACAAACGCAAGGAACACTAATGCTTTTTCGCGTAGGTAGAAAAAGCAGCGAGCCTGGGCCTTTCACGTGGACATCCCCCTGAACCCACACGAGATTGCAGGAAGAACACAGCTTCCTTCTGCGCTTGTCTCCACTCCCACCTCAGGAGGACTCAAGGAACACAGCTGCCATTGAACAGGTATTTCTAGCTAGTATGGGACGAGGTGGTACAACGGTCCTGCTGAATCTGGGCTTCTAGTAAAACACTCCACTGTCTGTTGAAACCAGACGGACATGACCTAACTGACCCACTGCATCGGAGAGCAGTACCAGCCCAGTTGTTGCAGCTTCAACACAGAATCTCATCTTCTTGTCCCAGCTGCGCTCCCTGCCATGAGAAGCTGGCTCCAGCTCCTGCTTTTTTACCTGGGTGCGAAAGGACTCGTGCCATCTGGGATGGCTAGACCCAAAAAGCAGGCCATTTTCAAGTGCTTGAAGCAATGCTACCAGAGCTGCTGCGGTACCAAATAGGTGTGCCTAACATCTCAGTGCCAAGGAGAGGATTTTACAGTCACCCTGGTGGCTTTAGGATTCTTGCTTCAGCATGAAGAATAGAAGCAAAGACACTCTGCATCAGAGCCGTTATAAAACAACAATGCTGGAATCACTCGTGGGTGAGTCATCAGCTCAGAGGCAGAAAGAAGTAGCTGTTTCACACTGTACTTCACTTTTTTAACACACTGACACTGTAATAGTCAGTAGTAGCCTGTAATAGTCACAGAACAAGGGACTGCAGCTCATGGGCCCAGGCACAGCAGAAACCTCACTCTACTCTCAAGTTCGATTTGACGAGTCACAACCTTGAGTCACTTGAACAACTGAAGAGGCTTTAATTTATGTACAGTAAAAATACAAACAAACCAGTCAGTGGTTTTACATTTGGTTAACAGTAGTTACTACACACTTTAGTACTTGTACGGCTGTTTGCTATTTAAGGTGTATCAGTACTTTGCATTATACAGAACAGCTGAAGGCTCCAGGGCTGCTGATCTCACAGCCATACACCTATTACGTAACTAATATGTGTCCTCGGCCCCAGCTGCTACCCTACAACATGCAGAAGCGCCCGTTTTAAAAGCTAGAGGACGGCGCTAAGCTTTAATATAACACAACCAGAGCAGGCAGACTCATTTTTAGCCAGTTGTCTGGTACTGAGTCAGGTACACTCAAGTGTCAGCTGTCTCCAACTTTCACAGAGCTGCTCCCAGCAAGAATTATTCCTGCTCTATTACATGTCCAAAATGAAATGTTCACTCTTTCCAAGAAGTCTGAATCTCCTTCTTAAGTTTTATAATGCAGAAAAGCACCAAAGAGCTTTCTGCAAATATATATACTGGGTAATAGATGGGGACAATTGCAGCATTCTCTCACCCACCTCCAGTTTCTGCTTTTAATCACCCACTTTCTGCTGCTGTTCTGTGAGTAACATGGCAATCCTCTTTCCAAAGCCCTTTGGCTCTTTAAGGTCTGCGACGTTCAGGAAGTAGAACACGCACCGGCCACAAGAACACTAAGCCTGCGTGATGGGTGAGAGCACAGGACCAATGTCTACTTCGAGAGCTAAAAGCTAAGAAGTGTCCTGTCAGGCAAGGCATAGAAAGACAGGTTTCAATGTCAGCCAAAAGTCCTAAAGCCAATCCCAGGATGATGAACGATATCTCTGTCCCTACAGGAAGGAATCTCAGTCCACAGGAAGAAAGGAAGAGGTCATCCACCTCAACACGCAGACCTATAGAGCAGCAAATATTTTTCCAAAGGAAAGCACCAGATCTAATGAACCCTGGTAAGTAACTGCCCATAATACGCACATCAGCCATACAGCACTTCTGTTCTAGGATGGAGATTGCTTCTAGCAAATGTAAACCCACTTGCTTCGGGTTAGGAACAGAACTGGCATGAAAGACAGGCTTAGGCTGCAGAGTATGTGCTGTCAACTCTGCCTTGTTCCCCAGCTGCAATGAGGAGGTGCTGCCCTAAGGGGAATTCTATCAGCTTTCCTAGCTCCAGAACATTTAATGGCACAATTCAGACAAGATGGAATGAATTACATTCAAATGAGCATACAAAGTTTAAACAACATGACACAGCAGCTTTCACAAGGGACTGCTTGGCCAGACCATTAGTGTTGAGGAACACTCAGAAGTGCTCAGGAACAGCGGAGGGCTGTGCCCTGGTCTCACTGAACAACATCCCTCTCCCCGCCCCCAGAACGCTCCTGCGTGCCTTTACTGCTCTGAAACGTGGTAAACGGGCTACTAGACCTGAGTGAGTGGCAAGAACTTCTGGTAATAGCTCTTTGTAACGTCAATCATGAGTTCCTGGGTACATTCCGGGAGTTCCCCAGAGAAGAGTCCTGGAAGAAGAACAAGAGTATGACCATCAGTGTTCTTGCAGGAGAAAGCAGAAATAAGCTTATATTCAACATTCAAAGCCGTGACTTTGACTGAATTGTAAGTAAATACTAATAGAGCAGCAAAGGGCTCTTCTCTCATGTCCAGCAGTACAGTAGGATCGTTCCCATCGTACGCCCTGGGGCAGACGTCAGACAGACTGCTGCAGCTGGGTCCTGTAACAGCTTCCACTGCTCCCCCTAAAACACTATCAGAAGAGAAACGACGGAGCGTGCAGTTTGTACAACGGGATCTCCGGCACAGCCAGGTCGATGGGCAGGAACTAAACATTCATATACCTCAGTTTAATGTGCCTACCCCCCTATTAACATATGAATAATGAGCACTTGGACTTCCTACAGTTTGAACCACTGAAATAACTGCAAAACCAGAAACCACAGAAGGACGAGTGCTCCCTCTGCCAGAGCCTAATGCCTGCTGGGTTGTAGATGCCTGAAAAGCTGTGTTGCTTACTGTACAGGATGGCCACAGCTACCTAGCATACACTAAAGCAGCAAGTTTCACAAGTTAAAATTGTCATTTTTCAGTTCACCAAGTGCCCTACACCTTTATTTCTAGGCACTAAACGCTAATAGGCAACTTTGCGATAGCAATCTCATTTTAAAATAAGAATATCCACGTTATCCACACTTCTGTGCAAGTAAAGTTAGAGGGAGCATACCTGGGCAGCCTGAGAAGACTGTGAAAGGTGGGACTACTGTTTCCGGAGGTAGTACTGTGTTGTCTAATATTTTGCAGCAGTCTTTCAAAACGCATCTACGACCCTGAAACAGATTAGGTAAAGTTTATACTTAAAATACTATATGCTTTTGCTTAGTCCAGATAAGTTACCTAAACTTCAACAAATTTAACTGCTCAAAACACATTCTGTATAAGGCATCATGGGAATAAATCTTTACCCTGACTGAATGCTCTTCCCAACAGAATTCACTTTTTCCTTTTCTGAGGGAAAAAAGTCCGTTTGCTCTTGACTAACACAGGCAGCTGCATATGAACACATGTCAATGCGCAAACTGGAACCTAGAACCGGAGTCATGCAGTAAGGTAGCAAGGCCTTCTCTAACTCAGCAGACAGCAACCTTGACTATATTTTGCATTATTTGCATAGAAACTCAGTTCCACTTGTACTTTGTGGAAAGGCTGTCTTTCCTGGACAGTCCCATTAAGCACAATATTGTTGGGACAGATTCTCCCAACAGCGGTCAGCTGAACCCGCTATCACCGAATAGCAAAACTGAAAGCACTACTTTCTGTGGAGAAGGAAAAGGAGGAGAAAGGAACAGCACAGAGTAAGTATGCTTACTCCGGCCAGCTGGTGCGGATACCTTTCCACTGTTGTCACAACACCTCACCAGTACTCAAGAGTTTAAAGGAAAGACAGAGAAACAGCACTCACGATGACACAGTTCTTGCCTATGTGGACATAGGAGCCAATCTGGGCTGCGTTGACAACACAGTCCTCTTCTATAAAGACATGATCACCAATGTGGAGAGGGAAAAAAGCCACCCTGTGACAGGAGAGTTATTTGTTCAGATGTACAACAGACAGACTGACCCACGACACCGTTAGACCCAAAATCACACTGTGGAGTCTCCCGTTCCCAGCTGGATTACCAGAGGTACATCTGATGCTAAGGAAGATTGAACAGCAGCTGGTCTTTTCTCATCTCTTTCTAAAGGATGACCCAAATGCACAACAGCAAGACGGTGTGAATAAACAAAGAACAAGTGAAACACGTTCTTCACTTAGCTATTTTAACATATCCCAGCCTTTCCATATTGTGGTCTGAAGGGAACGCTAACCCTCAAAGCAAAGCTGAAAATTTGACGAAATTGCAGAAATATGTCCCTCTAAACCTGCCAAGTGCTGCAAAAGGAACACAGCCCTCCGAATACAGATCTCAGCCAAGCTGATATATTTTCTTAAACATACAGATTTTATCTTCATGTTCCGTAAAGGGAGGGGACCTCTTACCCTTTACTAAACTTCTTGAAGGGCGGTCTAATCACACTGCGGCTTTTCACCACGCAGTGTCGTCCAACCCGTACGTTTGCCAGGTCACCACGGATGATGCAGTCATTCATGACTATTGTCTGGAGAAGAAAAGAGAGATAAATGAGCTCCAGTTTCTACCTGTGTTACCAGTTACTATACAGACTCGCGCAGAGGTCAGGCCACTCCAGCAAGATTACGTTACCTTACAGAGGATTCTCTTAGTCAAAAGAAAAGTGAGAACAAAGCAAACGCACAGGAGCCTGGAAGTGCCAGTTGTGCCCCCGCCGTGCCAGTGAGCTGCACAAAGTCAGCCCATACGCAACACGAGGCTTAAGCACAAACAGAAATACGTTGTGGCGTGGATAAAAGCACCGCGATCGGCTCACACGCAGAGGAAGCTCTGTTTGCGTTCTCGGAGAGCAGAGCTCTGGTACCACGGGGCCGACAGCGGTGGCCAGCGGAGAGCAGAGCAGCGCGGGTGCTGCCGCGGTGGTGACAGGGACCCCGCGGCTTGGCCGCGCTCCCCTCCCGCTCACCCACCCGAGCTGCTGGGCGGAACGAGGTACCGGGGCGGGGGCACGCCGCAGCCCCCGCTCCGCCGCCTACCTTGCCGTTGAGAACGATGTTCTGGCTGCCGCACAGCACGGACTGTCGGCTCACCTTATTGCCGGACGCCTGCGGGGAGAAGGGGCGGGTCACCGCGGCCGCTCCCAGCCCGCGGCCGCCTCCCGCGCCCCGACGCCCCAGCGGCTCAGACTCGGCTCCCTCGGCCGGCCCCGACCCCGGCCCCCCCGGCCGCCCCGCACCGTCTCGATGTACTCGGACTTGTTGTAGAGCATCTCGCTCAGCTCCATGGCGCCGCCGCTTCCGCACAGCCACTCCCGGCTTCCGGCACGTCACTTCCCTCCGCCAGCCAGCACTTCCGCCGCGGCCTACGGCGGCCCGGTTGCCATGGGCACGCACCGCTCGCGCGCCGCGCGCTTCCCGCCGGAGGCGGCCATGGAGGGACCGGAGGCGGCGGGCGGCGGGGCTCTCAGCGGCGCCGAGAAGGAGAAGGTACGGGGCCGGGCGGCACCGAGCGAGGCCCGGGGTGGCGGGCGCGGCGGTGCCAGCCCGGTGCGTTGTGTCTTGCAGCTGAGGGAGAAGCTGGCGCTGCTGCGGAGGGAGTACAGCGAGACCGTCAGCCGGCTGCGGGTGAGCGGGCAGGGCCGGGGCCGGGGCCGCCGGCGGGGCTTGGCCTGGCCCGGCCGGGCGCGGGAGGAGGTGCCGGGGGCCCGGTCCCAGCCCTGCGCCGGTGTTGTGTCCGCAGCGGGCGCGGCGAGCCGAGCGAGCCCGGAGCCACGGCCGGGGCACGGCGGCGGAAGGAGGCCGGCGGGAGCGGAGCCCCGCAGGTAGGAGCCGGCGGGCGGCCTCCCGCTTCGGGGCGGGTCGGCGGGAGCGCCCGGAGGGCCCCGCCGGCTGCCGTGTGCTCCCCCTGGCCCTCGCCCGGGCGGGGGGCCTGGCCCAGCCACCATCGCCCTTCTGTGCCCCCACGGCCCATCCTGCCGAGCCGGGGATGGGCCCCAGCTCTGCTGGCCCCCCTCGCCCCTGGCTCCGCTGTCCCCTCTCTGCAGCTGCTGCCACAGCTGCTGCCCCCCATACCCACACCTGGCCTTTCCCGTGCTGCTGCAGCGTGACCTGCAATAACATCTCCTTTCCCCCTCACCAGGTCACCAGTGCTCTCCGATCCCGACTGTAAGATCCCACTCTTTCACTCCTAACAGTCATCTAGTTTTACTGTGTGATGTTTTTCTTGGACAGGACTTTGCTGGGAGTACTTTATGCAAATGACATTTTTTCCCACAGGTTCTAAAGATAACATATCTCCTAGTGCTGACAAACATGAAACCTCTCAGTTAGAGACTAAAACCTCCTCTGATCTTGACACAGAGAAGAAAACATCTGTCACATTTAAACACGTTCCTGAATTCTCCAATAATGAGGTTAGCCTGCAGGACAGTTCACAGGCAGAAAGCATACAGGCTAGCCAGGAAAACCTGTGCTGTGGAATCATTAGGCCTGCCCCTGAGGAGAAAAAAACCCAAACCTCCAGAAGCTTGATGAAGCTGAGGAGACGGACAAAGGCTCTGGTATCAGAGGAAAGGGAATCAGTGCATGATGTGCATCTAATCAACGCTGATGAAATGGTGAAAAATCAAATTGCTAGTACAGAGGAACTTCGGTCGCCAGTCTTCAGGCGAAGCAGTCTCTCAAACACTGAGGAAAATGCTCAACGAGCATCCAGACCAGCACTTGTGCAGAGAGAAGAAAACAGCTTCACTCCTCCCGATGCAGCGTTAGGAGTTGTACAAGACATGCTCGAAGGCAGTGTCCCTCCAGGAGCGCCTGAGATGTTCCTGTGTGTGCTGAGGGACAGCAGCGATGTCTGGCAGCCTGAGTCCCCAGGTGCTGTGGCCACACCTGATAACTGTGAGCCTGCACGGCCGTGTTCAGAGAATGGTGACTCTGTTTTACTTGATGCCAGCGGTGATGGAGGAAAAGAATCGTCCAGTATAATAAAACAAACGGATGGTGAGAGTATGTGTGAAGACCAGGGAGAATTATTTAGGCTCTTGGATTTAATGTCAGAAAATGAAGTATTGCCTGCTGACGGAAATAACACCATAACTAATGAGAGCAAAAGCCATGAAGGAAATCAAGGTGACACTAATAGCTTAAATCCCTTTCCTACAGATCCTGCTCTGGGCAATGCTGAAGAACTGTTAGAGAATCAACAGCTTGAAATTCAGTCAAAACGTTCTCATCCAGAAAAGTTGACAGCTCCTGAAAGCGCACTGAACTCTTGCACGGTGGTTGAAGGTCTTCTCTTTCCAGTTGAATACTATGTCAGGACAACTCGACGCATGTCTAATTGCCAGAGGAAAGTGGACCTCGATGCTGTCATTCTCAGCCAGCTGGGCAGAAGCAAGAAAGGTCAGCGAAGTAAGTGCAAGCAGAAAGATGCAAATTCAGATCGGCCCTCCCAAGAAAGAGTTGAAAATGATTTAGAGTCAGGGGTCGTGCCGTTACCTTTTCTTGGTGCAGAAAATGATCCAGCAAATTCAAGTAGTCCTCAAAAATCTCTTCCTGCATCCAGTGGTAGCAGCACTTCACTTGGATCGATTTCTCAAAACAGTATCACTAGCACAAGGCGAGATCAGAGACAATCACAGAGGACACAAAAGGGAAGAAGAAAGTCTACCTGCAAACGCCCTGTGCATCAAGTGTCACAGGAACTTATCGAGAGTTTGGATCTCATAACAACGAGGGAAAGCAGTAGTCTGCTGTCAAATGAGTGTCAGAGTGAAAAGGAAAACTGTGAGGCTAATCTTGAAAAATCATCTTCAGATGAGAGAAGGTTGTCTGCTGCTGTAGCTCTTGGGTCTGGGGAGACAGAAGTGACTGGCGCTATACAGCCAACAAGTGCTGATCCTCCTCCTGGAGGAAGCCAAGTGCTTGGCAAATGCTGTAAGGCTCTGTTAGAACCGGTTCAAAATCCACTTCAGAACAGCGATTCTCTGAACCCAGGGAATGAAACTTTTGCCAGCTATACAGGAGATCTGGAAGCCAACTTAACTGTGCGTCAGGCTGATAAACATCCAGTGGAGCATGTTAAGAATCAGCACGTGCAAGGAGTCTGCAGGGCTGAGCAGCTCCTAGCGATTAATGTCCCTCCACGCCGCTCCCTGCGTTCCTCTGCAAGACGGAGAGCCAGTCAAGTCTCAAAAGGTAACTTCATCAAATATAAGCACTCCCTAAAACTACAGCCCGGGAGCGAAGCAGGGAAACGTCCCAGTGAGTTCATTCACTGGTGTTCACGCCCTGCCATATTTTCTTATTCAAGAAAATCTGACATGGGTTAACTATTATTTTTTTAAACAAAGAGAGATTTTTAAAAACTTTAGATCATTGTGGTGCCCATGTTCCTTGAACAATTCCAGAAACTTCTGCTTCAGCACAGTGACGGGGAGTGAACAGCAGTGCATGGATGAGGAGCAGGGCTGAGAACTTCATAAGCTGGCTCTGCTGTTGGAGCGAATGTTGTGCACACTGGGCCTGATTTTCCAGCAAACGGATGTAAATCTTTTTCTCCAACTAAGTCTGCATATTAAGGATAGTGGGTTTTTTTAGTGCTGACAGGTGTGAAACACAAAGAGTAGCATTACAGTCTGAGGGTCTGTGAATGTTGTGAAAAGAGAAAGTGTTGGGAGAAAAAACAAACAAAAGAAACTGACCAAGCACGTGGTCAATTCTGGCAGTGTTTGGCAATGATATTTTAGCCAAAGGCTTGATGCAGAGCAATTGCAGAGTGTAATGTCTTTCCAGAAAAGTGCCACTTCCATGTCTTAAAGATGGATATGGTGCCTTCTCCCCCTCCCTTATGAAAATAGATTAGAGTGACCCTCTGGATGAGAGATTCTGAAAAGCCTAGTTGCTGGCTATTTTATGATGTGATGTTCTCTCTTGTATTCTTGTGTTTTTCTTTGTCTAGATGAGAGCAAAAGAGGATGTAGCTATCCAACGGGTTCAGAGGCTCCTCCTTCTCTTGGCCTCCCTGCTATGGACCCCAGTACTTGCGGCTCTCTCTTCTCCTTCCGCAGTCTCCAGTGGCTGGCCTCCAGACTGGGTATCAGAGACTTTCACTTACCGGATGAGGAATTTGGACTACTAAAACTTGAGAAATTAGAATCTTCCCCTGTGAATGACTTGGAGGTTTTTGTTCCTAGTGTGTTTGGAGATGGTGTGGCTTCAGAGGACATACAAGATGCACAAATGAATCCGGAAGAAAAAAGTCTCAAAAGTAATTTGATTTCGCCTTTCAAAAATGGATTGCCCGAGTTACCTCACTTAGAAAGCCCAGCTTCCAAGGAGGAACTTTCCACCCATGAATTGCTATTTACTCCCGTGGGGACTGTCTTAGCTGGTGCTCCCACTCAGCCCGAGTCTCAGATTTCCTCATCCGTTTTCCCTGTCGTGGGTGCAACCCCAGCTGTTTTACCATCAGTACGCAGTGAGGTCTTCCCCAATACACCTTCTGTACCTCCCTCGGAAGCAAGCCTGCATTCCTCCAAAGAAGCATCTGCCCAGGTCGTGGATGGCAGGGAATGCAAAGAGTCTGCCATTCCACTGCACTTGGACAGCTGTGGTGCAGGATCTGCTAGAAAAGAGGAGGAACAAGGTACAACGTTTCTCTTAGAAGCTGAAAGAGGTCCCGATAATAAATCTGATGAGGCTGTGGCCTTGGAGAAGCATCAGCAGTCAGAGAGCAAAGAGCAGAGATCCTGCAGAGCTTCTCCTGAACAGGTAACAAGCTGGCCTCTTTACCAAGGGTACGAAGCCAGTGGTTTTGTGGGCGAATGCCCTTTTCCAGAGTCTCACCTGACTTCAGGGGAAAGATCTCTTTGCATGCCAGCCCTGCATGCTGGTTTTTAGCTGACTTAGTAAATATTTGGTTTTCGTCTGTTGCCTAAGGTCTTTTGACCTCAAGAGCAAATTCTTTAAAATCCTGCTTGATGACACTGGAGATGTGGGTTTCAGTGCTTATTGCAGGATGCACGTTTGAAACGTGTATATGAACAAAAAGTTTCTGGTACCCACATGGTGTTGGTCTACCTTAAGGAAAATTTTCAGCTAGGATTTGGTAAAGGAGATTAAATGACCCACATGCGGGATGGGTACTGAGAGAATGATTTGTCTCTGAGGGCTGAGAGATGCAAAGCGGCGGTAAAAGACAGTTTTCAGGTGAAACCAGGAAATAACCTGTCTGGGATCTCTTGTTTTTCAAACACATGCAAGTACAAAAAGAGGTGCTCCTACCATGGCTCTCCAACAACTGCATGCACACTTCTGCCTCATTCTTGCAGGTGCTGAATGTAATTTCAAAGTTGAATTATCCTCATTCTTTACTTGTTTGTACAGAAAAAAGATGTAGCAGAACAGTTGACGCCAGCACTGCTTGACAGCCTGAGAGAGGAGAGCTTGCAGCTTGTATCAAAGCTAAAGGTGGGATAATGTCAGATAATTGTTTGCTGAGTCAGTAGCAGCTCTTTAATACCAAGTTTAACAAAAATGCAATAAAAAATGCAGAATGGCTAGTTGAACAAAATAGTTTGCTGTCTAATTTGATCAGTTCTGTCTTCACTTGTGGTAAAGCATGCTGAAAGGTTAGATTGCTGTGTATCTCCTTTTGCCTGATAAAGGATTTCAGTGTTTGTTTCTGAATAATGAATGTCTAAACACATGCAAATGTCTTAACAAACACAAGTGCTGCATTTTTCTTCAGCCTCAGGTAAAATAATCTCAGCCTTTGTACCCCTGTTGCCTGCCCAGTGGCTCCAGTGGCCTCCTGTCACCATTTCAGGCACTAAGTAACTCAGTAAGGAACAAATTTTGTGAGGGACTACAGCACTGCCAAATAGATGTGTTGATGTTCGCACCCTTCTGGAACGGAGCCTTGCTTGTACACGCCATGACCAAGGCAAATCTTGCCCAGGACTGTTTGCACAGCTGAGCCATCGCGTCTTCTTCCTGCAGTGGTGTCCTTCCACTGTTCTCTGGCTTGTAGGGGGTAGAGAACGGTTGGCAGGCAAGGAAGCAACATCTGTGGGAAAGCCCACTGAACTCCAAATGAGCCTGCCGGGGCCTGGGTCATCTCTAGCTTTTCCAAACCAAAGCGCAAAGTTTTGCTCCAGAAGCAAGCCTGGGGGGTTAGCATAACCAGCCAACAATAACATGGCTGAAGCTGAAAACTTTTGTACGAGGAAGAAAAGGCCCTTGCTTTGTTCAGTTTTAAACTCAGTCTGTGCTGCTGCAAGTCCTGTCTCCCGTTTGTGCAACAAGGGAAGCAAGTGCGTGACTGAAGGTAGGTGGCACTCGGGCTTTGTTGTGGCTGTGTCGTGGTACCCCCAGTCCTCTCCCAGCTCTGGGCTCTGCCAGGTCCCTGTCGTTTCAAATGACAAGTGATTTTTGTGAAGTGCACCAATGTATTTGCTGCTCTGAGGGTGAAACCCACCAGGCTTGCTTTCCTTGGTGCCCTACTGGCACTTTACTCAAAATTAAACATTGTAAGCGTTAAGTTTTAGCCTCAAATTCTCATCACACTGAATGTCAAGCGTTTTTCTCAGGCTGAACCTCCAGGTTAGGTAACCATGTCTGTCAGAAGAAAACCAGCGCTGTTTTGTTTTGGACAGGATTCTTCAAGTTCCTGCGCTGTGGATGTGAGTACCGTGTGGTGGGACGCAGCTGGCGGCAGAGAGCTGTACGTGGTGACTGCTTGTGAGAGTTCTGTCTCCCTGTGGAAACCTCTGGCATCCGACCACTGGGGAAAGGTCTATACCTGGCAGCTCAGAGAGGTACGAACACAATCCTTATTTCTAGAATTTAGGACAACATTCTCATCCCAGCGTGTTAGTTCCCAAGATACAAGGAGCCTGCAGTCTTGGGTGCAAGGTAAGTTCTTTAGGTGGCATAAATTTTTCATTCCATCAGGCAACAGAGGGGAATGATTTGCACTGCTGATGGAGAAGGCCAGTAGCTTGTACAGTCACATGCTATCTGCTGGAATTTGTTACTTCATGTACTGAATGGTGGTTGCACTACAGCCACTGACTTGTGCTCTTTCCCCTTACGCTCCCTGGAGACACTTTTTGTCTCTTATATCAACAGGGATTGTTTAATTAGGTAAACAGTCAGCCGAGAGTTCAGCTGTTAATCTAAATGTGCTTCTTCAGAGGGATCTGAAAAGTAGTTCTGCTCCATATCATTTTACTTGAAACACTCTAGAAAATGGGAATGAAGTCAAAGGGGTATTGTGGGTGACACTGAATTCTTGTTTTGCTCTCCTAGATTCCTGTAATACAGATCGTTCCTCTGCCAGACACCTGTAATCTCGTGTGTATAGCATTGGGAGATTTGGAGATTGGAGAAATAAGGTGTTGTATTTGTTTCTTACTAGCGCTTTGCACCCTGAATAGCTGTAGCTTAACTCTCCTCTTGTGCAGTGGTTGAAATTCTCTCTTACTAATGTGTCACTTTCTCAGTTGCTCTAACAGTTGGAAAATATGGAAGGGATTTCTAAAAATCAACTATAAAGATTTGCTTATTCGCCCCTAGAGGTGGTAGACTGTTTAAACATATGCTTATTTTTATATGCTATGGCATGTTTGAGTTATGCTTCCTTCTGTCATTAGGCATACTTTTCTCTTAATTTAGGCTCTTGCTTTATTCTTCTGAGAATGACTCATTCAAGCAATCGCTAGTAAAAACTGGAAATATAAAAGCTGTTCTTGGGCTAAAGGACAGGAGGCTGGTCAGCAGCAGCAGGACCGTGCAAGAGCAGCAAGTGGAAATAGTATCGCTTTCAGAGACGGGAAGGTGAGTCTGCTGGTTTTGGGGGTGGTCTCGGTGTGACAGGTGGAAGAAAAGTAAGGAGACATCTCAGATGTAGCAAAGTGTCAGGTTCCTCTTCTTTCTGGAGATGTGCTGAGTACAGAACACATTATTGTGACTGCCTTTTCTCACTTGCTAATCTGCTATTCAGGAGCAAGGACGGACAAACTTTGATGGCCCCTGAAGAAACTGTTTTAGCTTTTGCTGAAGTAGAAGGAATGAGAGACGCCTTGGTTGGCACCACTGCAGTGAACAGCATTGTTGTTTGGTCAGTGTTTCCTTTGCAATTAAATGATATATCTTGCAGGTATACGTGGTGGCTGTAACAGCTAGCTGCAGACGTTATATAGGGGCATTGGTTGGCAGCTGATTTGCCTGTGCAATGAGAATTGTCAAAGGGCCTGCAGTCTGGCACTTTAACTTCTATACAGTTGGGTAGTGAATGAACTGTGCTGCTGTAATTCCACTTGCTTTTGCATCATATTCATTACATCTCTTCCTGTGGCCTCTTGTTGGTTTATGTGAAACCAAAAATGTGTCTGTCTTGCATAGCGGTGTAACTATGATTAGAAAATAACAGATAGAGGATGGAAATGCAGTCAGAATTTGTATTTTCACCAACTGCAGGAATCTGAAAACAGGCCAGCTCCTGAAGAAGATGCATGTTGGTTATTCCTACCCGGCTTCCATCTGCCATAGAGCATATTCTGACTCTGTACGTATGTGAAATATGACACGCAGTTTATGCATGGACTGCACTGACTAACTATGGTGGGGACTTAAAGGATTAGGGTTTCTAGAGTGGATTGAAATATCAGCTCTATTTAGATACCCTGAAGGTATTTCAAAGGAAAACAGGGTAACTAGGAGAAATAAGCCACACCGGCTACCTCGAATTCTTGGCTTTCTGCAGTGTACTAATAAAATAAGTGATGCATCAAAGCGTATTCCAAAGCAGCAGCATCTTGGACGTGGGAAGCAGAAGTACTGTTGCCCAGTGCTGGTGCTGGGTAAGTCTCTTCCATCTCACAAGTGGGTAGCTGCCAGCGTGGTGATGGCACACTGCCGTTGTCAGAAAACCGATTTGAAGTGGTTATTTACATATACCCCCGAGGATATCAACTGTTTAAAACCAAGATTCATACTAATGATTCTTTCCCACTTGCTTCCACCTGTGCTGTGATTCCAGATGGATTTTTGTAGTTTATCAAGGATTTGATTGTTTTCAGTGAGCATTTAACCTTTTGGGACAAGAATGTCTTGTCCAATAATGATGGCTTGAGTCAGGCTCTTTAGATATTCTGAGGAAGTCTCCATCCAGTGTCTTTCGTGCTGGCCTGTGGCTGTTCTGAGAGCCGCCGCTGTTTTCAGCTGTGCTGGTTTGCATGGCGTTCTTGTGAAATTTATAAGCTGCTAGGGATTAAAATGAGGCCCAGAAATTTTACTTGAAATGTCACCTCATCCTACAGCAAGTTTAGCTTTTTCAGGCAGAAAGATAAGAGCATAAATCCATTGGGTCACTGAGCTGTCATTCTGCTGTATCGCATCAGCCCTTATCAGTCAGCAGCTGCTTTGGTTTTTATCTAATTTGATAAGGAAAGTAAACCGTTTCTATTTTATTCAGTAAAAGTAATTCATCACTGTCCATGGGGCTCTGATTATAGAGAGAATGTAGCAATTAATTTTTGGAAAATTCTGTGGGTTTTTCCCCTTTTGCTGTTGTTTTTAGTGATGTATTTTTCCTCTGTATATCAGGGCCTTCTGTTTGTTGTTTTAAGTCATCCACATGCCAAAGAGAGTGAGTCCTGTGGAAACCCCGCGTTCCGCGTGATAGCGTTCAACCCCAAAACAGCCAGGAGCAGGGGAGTGATGTTCTCCTCCCTCCCACCTGGGCATGCTGGAAGGCAGGTACCGCGGGGACTCTGCGTGCTGGCTTCGTGACTCCTTCGAGGTGGTTTCGGGGGAGAATCGCTTAATGAGCTGAGTAGCGCTGCTGGCAAGGATCCATTTGCCATCTTGCCGATGATAAGGAGGCTGCATCCGTCGCTGCCGTTTGTCCTGTACGGGGGCTGGAACGGGGCGAGGGTGTTGGCTGCTTCCTGCCCGCTTCCTGCGCCATCCTGCGCGCTGACCTCTGAGCCGCCGGCCTCACCGCGCGGCGAGGGGCTCCGCTCACCGGAGCTCCGCTGACGAACGGGAGCACGGATTTTCCGTGTGCTTACGCTTTTGTCTTTCTCCCCCCCACAAAGTGATTGTGGAAATGCTCTAACGGGGTTCATCAGGCAAACTCCCCAGGCAAAAACCCCGAGAAGATGTCTGCGAGCGAGACGTTCGGAGCCTGCGTGCTGTTGCAGAGCGCTTCGCTAGGTTTATTTATGTTAAGCAGCTGCTTGCAGTCAGATGACCTTTTCCTTCCTATGTCTTGCGTTTTGAAGACTAAGCTGGTTAAGGCTCAGCCTTGCAATGCGCTTACATCCCTCATCGCTTCCTCTGTGCACAAATATTAGCGGCTTGAGATCTGGGCTTACCGAACAATTTTCAAGTACGTACTGAGGCTGCGGAAGGATTGTCTTGACATCCTTCGTTCTCAGGTGCACTGAAAATTCAACAGGTGACGTAGCCTGGCGTCCCACGGTTGGCTCAAATTTGCTGATTCATTTCCTATGTGAAAAAGTAATTTAAAAACGATGCGATAGTGTTTTCACGAAGGAAACTGTGGCCGTTGTGTGTTGTACCGCCCTAGGTACCTGGAGGGTGACGTGAAGGATGCTTCTGCCACAGCCGTGCTGACGTCGGGAGCCATCGCCGTCTGGGACCTGCTGCTGGGACGCTGCACGGCCCTGCTGCCCCCGGACCCGGAGGGGAGCTGGGCGCTGGCCCGTTGGGCCACCACCAGCGCCTGCCTGCTGGCCGGGCAGCGGGACGGGACTGTTTGCCTCTACCGGTACCGGCAGCCCCAGCCGGGGGCGGCCTGACGAGAGGGCTGGCGGGGCGGGGGGGTGGGGGGGTGTCTGAGCCGGGGCTCTGCGGGGCTCCGGTGTTTGCAACGCCATTAAACCTCTTTGCTTTGGAACCGCTCCGTGCCTGCTTACCGCGCCGTACCGGGGCCGCCACCGGCCGCTAGGGGGCGCTGCCGCCGCCGTTCCCGGCAGCCCGCGCGCGCGGCGGGGCGGGGCGGGACCGCCCCGCCCCGCCGCGCGCGCGGGCTGCCGGGAGCAGGTCATGATGGCGGCCCGTGTCCTCTCCGCCTGCGTCCGCCGCCTCCAGCCCCGGCCGCCCGCCCCGCGGCCCGCCCCGCTCGGCACCCTCTGCCCCCGCCGCCCCCGCGACCCGCCCCCGCCGCCGGTAAGGCCCGAGGCGGGCGGCGGCCCGGCGCTTCCCGCTGCCGCCCGTCTCTTGCAGGCGCCGCGGGAGGCCTGGCAGCCGTGCCGCCGCTTCTCCGACCTGCCGCCCCTGACCTTGGCGGACATCAAGGAGCGCGTCCTCTACGTCCTCAAGCTGTACGACAAGATCGACCCGGAGAAGGTGAGCGGGGCCGGGCCGGGGGGCGGCGGGGGGCCGGGAAGGGCTCCCGCTGCGGGTCCGCTCCCGCTGAAATGGCCGCCGCCAAACCGCCTTCGATTTTGTTTCTTCCCCTAGCTCACAGCTGAGTCCCACTTCATGAAAGACCTGGGTTTGGACAGTTTGGACCAAGTGGAAATCATCATGGCTATGGAAGACGAATTTGGTAACTCGGAGCTGTGCGCGCTCAGATTCATCGCTACCTTTTTTTTTTTTTTTTTTTTTGGCTAATCCCTAAGCGCAGCTACAGCAAACGAGCCTCAGTTCTGTGAATAATAACACTGATGTCATTCAAAGAAAATCGTGCGGTGCTCGATCAGTGAGACCTGGCACCGGCGAGGCTCAGGAGAAGGCGTCTGTCCGTCTGTCTGCTCCTGAGCGCCGTCCCTCTGGGAGCACTGGCTGCTTTTCTCCCCGCACCCCCCTTGCGCTGCTGGGGAGGGGGAGAGCGGGGGGCAGCATCGTGGAGGGGAGGGCAGCGGGTCTTACACTTAGCATGAAGGCTGCATCTGGAGCTGATCGTGGCTCCTGCTCGTGAAATCACAGATATTCCCGGTTTTTCCTCGCCAGAACTTTTTTCATCCTTGGTACGTGATGCCACTAGAAAAAAGTGGCTGTTTTTTCCTTATTAGTTTATATTCCAAATTTCTTTTTACATCATTTTGGCTGCCTTCGTGCTTTCATTTAAAGCTCTTAAATTCTGCCATACATGCCTAATTTGTCACATTGGGTCATAACTGTCCCTGGGGTTTGGTCATTCTCTAAAACCTAGGCAGATGTTTCACTTTCAGAGCATTTGCTGATGCTGTGTGTTTAATCCACTTACCTGTACCACGGGTGGTGTGTTAGTGTGTGGCCACGCGGACTAGAAAGAAGACCCTAAATTTTCTGGAATGCCTTTCTGACCAGTTCCACAGCTGAGAGCCCTTGTGCTCCCTGCCCCCGGCTGCTGCTCTGTACGAGCTCTTGGTTTTACGAGTGCTCAACAGCAGACTCTGAACCTGAGGGGCTTTGGGCCCTGGCTTGCGGGGAGTTACCAAGAGCATCCCCCTCCTGTCACACACCGGTGGCTGTGGGAGCTCTGGGAAGGCGTCAGCGGCTTTAACGGGGTGTGAGGGGCACTCGCGGGCTGGCTCGGCAGCCCTGCTCCCTGCTGCGTCTGCTTTGTCCCTTATCCAGAAGCCGTGTCCTGTAAGGCAGAGCGCAGCTTGAAGCTCGGCGTAGGAATGAAGTGCTGGCTGTGATTGTCAGAGCTGAGCAGCAGCCCCTGCCTCTTTGTCCCCTGCCAAGCTGCAGGCATCTGAGCCAGCAGTAATTGCTTCCTTTAGCCTTGCCCCCGTTTCCGTTGTTTTGGGCTAAATATGTGCGCTTTCTTCCAGGATTTGAAATTCCTGATGGAGATGCAGAAAAGTTGATGTGTCCACAAGAGATTGTAGATTACATTGCAGATAAGAAGGATGTTTATGAATAAAAACAGTTCTTCAAAGCCGGGTAAGTGGAAATGTGCTCCTGTGAGCGTCTCGGGTAGCGGTGGTGTGCACAGGGTGCAAGTGTGCCGGCCTGGGGGGGAGTGTCTGGCGTGAGGTGACTGTATGGCAGGCAGGAGTCTGGCACGTCTGGGAGGGAGCTGGCAGCAGCTGCCCGCTCTGAGCAGGGAGGAGAGAGTACACGTGTTTTCTTGAGGCATCTGCTGTTGGAGGGAGGGTGTGGGGCTCGGCGACCTTTCATCTCGCCCTGCCTGGCACCGAGGTTATCCACAGGTCTTTTACTAGGTGGCGAATTGACTTTAGGCGGGCAAGTCCACCTTTTCAGCGCTCCTCGGGGTAGGCATCTCCAGAGGCGTGCGATAGCACAGCTCCCATCTGCCAGTAGCAACCGTTTCCTCCTCACCAGCCACAGCCAGAGACTGGAGCAGGAAAGGAAACGGGCAGGAAAGGGTTGTTGGAGCGACTGGCCCTCGGGGTGCTCTGGGGCTGCAGGGGAAATGAGCTGGTGGCCTCAGGCCAGCGTGCGGCGGCAGATTGGGCCACGTTCCTGTTTGTTCCTGTGTGCGCTTGTGGCCTCCCCCCACGCTCTCCTCCTGGGTCAGCGGGGAGCTGCGCCCCTTTGCTGCCTTTGGAGCCGAGGCCGGAGTCCTGGCGATTGTAACGATCTGTGGACTCGTTACATGCCTGCTTTTGGTATTCAGCTCGTCTTGTCTCTGCCTGACCCACTTCTTTTGTGCCTTAAAATGGTAGTCTCGGTTGATGAAATATTAAATATGTGGATTTTTTTTTTTTTAACAGGAGATGTCTCTACCACCAGGACTGGGCTGGTGTCAGCGGGTATGAATATAAGCGCACATGCTGTACCATTGCTGCTTTCATCGGAAAGTTGTACTTGGACGTTGTATTTAAAGCTGTCTGAATATATTGTCCTTTAAAAACAAGGAAAAAAAAAAGGAATAAATATATAAGGCCATGTTGTGTTGATGGCTTTTCTGTTTCACATTCTGTGTCGGTGGCTCGCTGTGTTAGTGTTCAGGACCCTTCAGGGATGAGTAACTGACTGCACAGAAATGCTCTTGTCTAACCCCAGGCTTTGACTGCCGGCGGCGCGGCCTCTGCTCGGCCGTTACCCCGTGGGATAAAAGCACCGTCTGCCGAGCGCCGGGGGAGGCGTTTGTGGGTCTGTCGGGCTCTGAGCGTGTCCTGCTGAGGGCGTTTTGCCGTTCGTCCTCTCTGTGTGCGTGGAAGCGCCAGCAGTACCTGTACGGCTCGTGCCGCTGTGCACAAAGCTCCGTGCCCTCTGCTGCTGGCGTGATCGCTCTTCCCCTGGTCTCACTGCTTGTGTTGTCTGCCCTTTCTGATAAACTGCCCCTCTGCTGCCTTTGCTGTTTATTTCATCAGTGCTGGTAAAAACAGGCAAGTTCCATCTGAAGGGCTTCTGCTTTCCTGATGGAAAATAAAAGGGGGAATGACTTTCCTGCTGCTGAAAAGCAAAATTGCATCCCGACTAATCTCAGCACGGGAGGCTTGCTTTAAATCTCTCCCGAGACAGAAACAAGTTATTTCTGGGCACTACACAGTTTTTCCTCTGAGCCAAGAAACACTTTCATATGTCAAAGAGGCACTGCTAGGCTGGGAGCCAAGAAAGCGTCACTCGATAACGTATCCTCCTCTGGCAATCAGGGTGGCGGATGATGGAAAATAGACCCGGGTCTGTTGGTGCGGCACTGGAGCGCGGTGTGGGTGTTCTCAGGCTTCCTCTAGAGCCATGTTTCACTTTTAAAATCGCACGGTGCCGAATCCTCGGCCAGCCGGGTGACCCTCTGCCTGCAGGGCCCAAGTTTCGCTTTCATTGTGTGCGAGGCCCTGGCTTTTGGAGGCTCCTTAGTCGCTCCTTCACCCCCAATGTGTTCCGAAACATTTTCCAAACAGGCTGCAGGGTGGAACTGCGGGGAAAAAGTCGTTTTGGCCACTGTGTCTGTGGTGGTTTTGAGGTGCCTGCTCGGAGGCAGGAGTGGCAGCGGCTGCAGAACCAGCCCTTTGCGGCCCAGGCAAAGGCACCCGGTGTGGTCACTGGTTTCATTTGGTGCTGTGGCCCTGAGTGATTTGGTGAAGGAGCCACAGCCAGACGCAGCCAGAGGTGCCCTCAAGGAGCCTTTGCCGTATCCGAGGCAGGGCCGGGCACGGCTGGGGTGGCCCTGGGGACAGCCCGTGTCCCGGCGGTCCCTAACGGTGGCTTTTCAGGCTGCACCTGTTTGTTAGGGGAGGGCGGGTCGAGAGCGGGTGCCCGCAGAGGAGCGGTGCCCGCGCCCTCCCCGGGCCCCGGCGCGGCGGTGCAGCCCCGGCGGGGTGCTGGGTGCCGAGCCGGGGTCCTTGCCCCCGCAGCCCCCAGCGCTGCCCGCGGGCCCGCACCCAGCAGCGGTCGGCGCGGGCGCCGGGGCCTGGCCGTGCCCCGCCGGGGTCCCGCAGCCCGAGCTCGGCCCCGCCGCGGCCCCGGGGCAGGGGCTGAGGAGGCGGGACCGCCCCGGGATGGAGCGGCGGGGCCGGGGCCGGTGGGGCGGGACCGGGCCGGGGGCTGCGGCTCCCCGGCGCCTCCGCCCCGCCGCAGCGGGGGCGGGCGGGGGCTTCCTGCCGCCGCCTCGGCAGAGCCGGCAGCGCCGCCGCGCCATGGAGCGGCTCCGGCTCCCGCGGCTCCTGGCCGCCGCAGGTGAGCGCCGGGGCCCGCCGCTGCCTCCCCCCCGCGGGGCCGGGGGCGCGGCCGGGCAGGGGCCCCTCGCCGTGCGGCCCCGGGCCGGGGTCCCTCGGCGGGGGATGCCGTGCCGGGGCGGGGGCGGCCGCGGGGGTCTGCGACGGCGGCACCGGCACCGGGCTGGGGCGGGTCTGGGCTCCCCGGCTGCAGTGGGGCGGGGGGCGGGGGCTGCTCGGGTGCCCCCGGGCCCCGCCGGGGGCGGGCTCGGCCGCGGGGTCCCGGGGTCCCGGCCGGTGGGAGCGGCGGCCGAGAGCCGTGCCGCCAGCCCGGGCTGCTCCGCCGCGCCGAAGGCGGCGGGTGCTGCCCCCGCGGGAGGAGGAGCGGGAGCCCCGGCGAGGCGCTGGCGGAGAGCGGGGCCCGAGGGGCTCCCGGTGACCCCAACACTGCTCCCCGACGCCCGGTGAGCCGCCCGCTCCCTCCAGAGAGCAGCCGCTGCCGCAGCGGGGCCCCAGGGTCCTGCCCAGGGCGCTGGCCCGGTGCTGGGCCCGGTGCTGTGCCCGGGGACGCGGTGCTGCCGGCGGCGGCACGTGGCGGCTTTGCCGGAGGGCGGTTTGGTTCGGGGCAAAATGGGCATTTCCAGCACATGGCAGAGCGTGGCCGGGTGGGGCAGGAGTTGGTTTTGTTTGTCGAGACGAAGGCAGGTGGTTTCCAGCTGGGTTTGGGTTGATCCCGAGCGTCTCCTTCGGCAGCGCTGCCCACGGTTAGCAGAGGGGAGGAGTGGACCCCCCCGCCTGCGCTGGCAGCTCCTGGGGGCGGCGGGGGCGCGGTGCCTGGTGCCGGCTGCTGATGCCCAACGCCGGTGCACGATGCCCGACGCCAGCGCATGCTGCTCTCTCCGCAGTGATCGTGGAGTGCTGTGCGTGGCTCTGCCCCGGTCTCGGCAGTGGGACGGGCTCCACGCTGGGCACTGCCGTCCCCTGCATCCCCTCAGGGACCGCGACGGGGGAGCGCTGCCAGACAGGTACTGCCGGGGCTGGGACTGTCCTGCTCACAGCCCTCCGTCTGTGGCACCGCGTGCCGGCCACAGGCATCGGTGCCGAGCCGGCGGCTGTGGGGTGCTGGCTGTGGGTCAGCCCTGCTCAGTGTCCCCCCACTTCTGCCTCTGCCCATAGATCCAGAGCGAGGAGCTGGCACGGGGCGGGCACCAACGCCAGAGGCTGCAGGGCAGCTGCGGACAGAGGCTGAGCTGCTGCCCTTCCCTGGGACCCCCGCTGGGACTGACGAGCCCCCCAGCCCCCAGGGGCGCCCCGGAGGCCCCCGGGCAGGTGGGGAGGGGACGGGGCCCACGGTGCAGGATGGAGCAGCCACCGAGCGCCCAGGGCTCCCACTCTCTGCAGGCACCGCTGAGCAGGCAGCTGCAGGCAGCGGGCGGCCATCTCCTGCCAGCCCAGGGGTGACCAGTGTGGGGGCCCCCGCCCCTGTGGGGCCGGACACAGCTCCTACCACCAGATACCCCCCCAGGACTGACCCTGTAGGAAATGTGACGGTGGAAGGTACCACGACCCCACCAGGGACCCCCTCGCATTCACCATCCTCCGTGACAGTGCCTGGCTCGGCTGGGGGGCAGTGGGGGTCCCCCAGCACTCTGCTGGGCTGGAGCCCCTTGGGGACAGCACTCATGCAGAGCTGGAGAGGCTCACACGGCCCCTCATCCCCGGAGCCGTGGGCTGGGGAGGGCCCGGGTGCCACTGTCCCACTGGGTGACAGCAGCCCAGGGACTCGCCCCAGCATCGCACGGGCCACAGACAGTCCTGCACCGGGGACAATCGGGATGTTGCCCTTTGCAGGGGGGCTGCAGAGGCTGCTGACCCCCACAGGGACACTGGGGGGGACACTCCAGGGGTTGCCGGGGCTGGTAGGAGGACAGGGCTCTGACTCCCAGCCATGGCATGGGACAGATGTTGCCTGGCAGGGTCCCCGCTCTGCCCCTCGCCCCTCTCTGCCATCCCTGGGGGCTGGTAGCCATGGGGGCCCTGTGACCAGCACAGCCCAGCCAGTCGTGGGGGCGGATCCAACCTCACTGCCTGCTGCAGGCAAGGGGTCGGGTCTGCCTGTACCCACTGCCAGAGCCAGCATCCCAGGGGTGACATCTCTTAGCCTGGGGGGAGCCCTGGACCCAACTGCAAGGGTCTTGAGGCCACCTGACACAGAGGGTCCCCCTGAGCACACCCAGGTCCCCCTGGACCAGACCTGGCGCCCGCCAGCCATGCCGGGGCAGCCCTCCGCCTCGGTGGCCCCGGGCAGCAGCACTGCGGCACAGAGCGGGGTGCCCCGCACCAGCCCAGGGTCCCACCGTGTCCCCCCGTCCCCACAGCCTGCCCCAACCAGTGGCTCTGCAACACCCACATCACCGACCCCACAGCCCTCCCTGGGGACCGGCCGGGGTGTCCCGGGGCTCGGCACCACTGTGGGCACCCCCCCAGCAGGGCCATCCCCAGGGCTGCCCCACATGGGCTCGGGGGGGGATCCTGCTGAGACTCCCCAAATCCCGAGGGGGACCCCAGTGGGGGTGGGTGATGCTGGGCCCTGGGCAGCAACTGTCCCGCCAAGCTGGCAGCCAGGCAGCCCAGCCCTCCCCACAGCCACTGGGCCCCCCTGGCAGCCGGCTCTGTCCCAGCCTGCATCTTCCCTGGAGCTGACCACTGCTATCGGTGTCACTGCCACCGCTGTCACCACCACCACCACCATCACAGCTGCCACCGCCAGCCCAGCACTGCTCGGGGACGTGGGGGCAGTCACGTCGGATCCCAGTGCCACGGTGTTGCAGGGGGATGTGTCAGGGCTGACGTGGGGGCCCCCGACTCATCTGCCCACCATGGTGCCAGGATCCCCCCAGCAGCCAACTGATCCCCCCAGGACCCTGGACTATCATGGGGGCCCCCGGTCCCCCCCAGTGCCCAGGGACGCAGACCTGGTCCAGCCGTCGAGCAGCCCCGGAGGGTGGCTGGATGCTGACACCCCCCAAGCAACGCTGGCCCCGGCCGTGACAGGCAGGGCCCCACGGGTGTTCATCGTGGAGGATCAGCCACCCCTCCTGAGAGGTGGGTCTGGGGGGTTTGGGACCCTCTGCCTGGGCACAGTGGGAGGAGGAGAGCTCTGAGGAGCCATCAGCTTGGGGGGGGTCAGTGGTGGTGGCCCCCTGAGGCGGGCGGTGCAGGTCCCTGTCATGCTGATCACCGTCTCTCCTTCCGCAGCATCCCTCCTCCGCATCCCCTGTGAGCTGGTGCTGGACATGAGGTTCGTCCCTGCCCTGCAGGACCCCAGATCCCATGAGCACCGGGGTCTGCTGCACAGCTTCAACCGGACGGTGAGAGCAGGACAGGGCCATCTGGGGGGGCTGCGGCTGGGGACCATCGCGCCTCACGCTTAGCTTCCTCCCTGCGCAGGTCACACCCCTCTTCATGTCGGTGCCCGGGTTCTTGCGGCTGGAGGTGACGGGGATCAGGTGGGTGCTTGCACGGCCCCGCAGCGTGCGATGCTCCCTGGCACGGGGGGGCATGGGGAGCATCGCACTGCGGGGCCGTGGCAGTGCCGGGGCGCAGTGCGGGCCTGGGGGTCGGAGCCCGGACTCGCCATGGGGTGTCCCCGCAGGGAGGGCAGCGTGGTGTTGGAGTACGACGCGCTGTTCGCGGCGGAGCGGGTGCAGGCGCTAGGGCTGGGTGCGCTCCTCAACGCCGCGCTGGGCTCTGGCGGCGCCCGGCCGGGGCTGGCGGTGGGCGCTGCCCCCGTCCTGCGCAACGTGGCTCTGGGTGAGTGCGGGGCGTGCACGGGGCTGTGCCACCACCGGACCCTCCCGTGGCCCCCGGGGTCCGGTGCCCGGCCAGGGCTGGTGGCAGGGTGGGTGTGTGCCTGGCCCTGGCTCTGCTCGGCGGGGAGGGGGTGCCACAGCCAAACCCGTGTCTTAGCAGAGTGGCCGCTGGACCCCTGCGCCGTGCTCTTTGCCTGCCGGGCCGGCTTCGCCTGCGTGGCCGGGGCAGACGGGAACGCCACCTGCACCTCCCTCTGCCACCGCGACTACTGCAAGAACCACGGCATCTGCACCCATCCCCGGGACCACGGGCCCCTCTGCCAGTGAGTGCCCCCCCAGACCGGCCCTGGGGTGACGGGTGCCGTCCCCCATGGTAGCTGATGGCCCCCCTTGGCACAGGTGCCCCGTCGGCAGCGATTTCTGGTTCATGGGGCTGCGCTGCGACTACCGGGTGACACAGCAGAGCCTGCTGGGTATGGCTGCTGGGGTCCTGCTCAGCATCGTCCTCCTCGGTGCCGTCATCGCCGCTGTTGCCATCCGCCGGTTCAAGGCGCTGCTGCTGGAGGCCAGGGCTGACCAGACACGCAGCAGGTGGGGTGCGCAGGGCCGGTGGGGGCGGCCTGGGGCTGGGGTCCAAGATGGCCCTCGAGGGGGGATGCTCCTGCTGGGGGGCTGATGCCCTTGCCCCTCCCCGGGGGTGCTGGGGGGTGCTGGGTAGCAGCTCCGGTCCCGCACGTGGGTGCCTGAGGGCAGCGCAGCCCATCCGGGGTCAGGGAGAGCCGCAGCTCGGCGGGGAGGCAGGGTTGGGCTTGGGGTGAGCTCTGCCAAGAAAAACATTCTGCGGCGGCTGATAGCGGCGGGCGGGAGGTGCCGGGGCGGGGGGGAGCATGTGCAGGGCCCAGCAGTGGCTGCTCCCAGCGCCCCGTGGAGCTGCACGGCCATGGCAGTGCCCCCAGGCCGGGTGGGGGTGTCTGTGTGGCTGTGCAGGCAATGGGGAGCGCCTGGGGGATGCTTGCAGCCCCATGCTGGCCCCGGAGAAGCAGCCACATGCAGGCAGGCAAGAAAGGAGCACCGGAGGCTGCAGGGCTGGATGTGCCGCCACACACTCACTGTGGTGGAGAGATGCCTGAGATGTGCTGCTGAGCCCCCAAATACATGGGCCCAGGGACCCCCCCCAGTACCTCCCGTGGGGAAGCACAGGGTCCCTCTGCCCCCCAGGCGCCGGCAGCCTGGGCCGGGCTCGGGGCTGCGGGTGGGGAGCGAGGCTGCAGCACTGCCCCTCCAAAGCAGCTCTGGGGGGGCCGCGCTGTCCTGGCCCCGCTGCCCTCCTCGCCAGGGTTTCGTCATGTGCCATGGGGGATTGTTCCCGAGGAAACCACCACATCTGCCGCAGGGCTGCGGCCAGATGTTTTTCAGTGTCACGGGCTCTGCCCCCACCCAGGGCGTGGGGCTGGGCCCTGCCCCGGGTGCTATGAAATTTGGGTGGAAACCTGCAATCTGTGCTTGCAGTGCAGTCACTGGCACCGTCTGTGGGTGTGTGCGTGTGCCCATGCGTGTGTGCGTGTGCCCATGCACGTGTGCGTGTGCCCATGCGTGTGTGTGCACCCATGCACGTGTGTGTGTGCCCATGCACGTGTGCGTGTGCCTGTGCGTGTCCCCGGGGTGCCGGGTGCTGCTGCAGCCGCCCTGCCTTGCCCCGCAGCTACCGGCGGTTCTGCCGGCTGGATGACGTCTCGGCCCAGTACTGGTCGCGCTCCTGGCTGCCCTCGGCCAGCTCGCTGGACAACCCGGCCTTCAGCAACTCGGAGGAGCTGCTCCACTTGCAGATCTTGGACAACGGCTGCTGCAGCTGCCGGGAGGACTCGGGCATCACCGACAGCGCCAAGCATCGCCCCGCACCGCCCGCCCGCTCGGCTTGCCGGCCCAGGTAGAGGATGGTTTGCTGAGCCTGCGTAGCGGGGTCTTGTCTTTAATTTGCTCAGTGGGCAGAGGTGAAGCAGAGAAGTGAGGGGGTTTGGGGGCACAGCAGCCTGCCTTGGCACCTCTGCCTTGCAGCCAGTGCCCGGCGATGTGCTGGCCTCCCTGTGCTTATCAACAGCACCATGGAGCTCTAACGCATCCTTTGGTGTCCAAGGAGAAATAAGTGGTTTCTTTCCCCCTCCCCCTGCCCAGTGTAAGGAGCTTTGTGCAATTAAATGACCGGTTTAACAGCAGAAGGGTTCACATCTGCAGGAAACAGTGGGGTTGTATGAGAAAGTCTTATTAATCAGCTTCCAGGGGTGTAAATGGAAAAAAGGCCCTGGAAGTTTCCAGTTTCTTGAGCAAAGGGCACTACAGCCCGGGATCCCCCCACCCGCGGGGCCGGGCGAGCCGAGAGCACAGCCCCAGCTCCGGAATGACTCCCTTCGCTGCTGTGCTCGAGATCGGCGCTGCTGCGGGGGCCTGGGAGCATGTTTGCAGACAGACAGCGTCAGTGCCGCAAGCACGTCGCCCACGGGAGCGAGATACCTGCAAACAGAGCCCTGCTCCTAGGGTCCCCCGGCTGCTCTACTGGCCGCAGCTGGACTTCTACCCCCTCCTCTCCCTCGTTTAATTTCTGATGAATTTTCTTCCCAGTTTCCATTATGACTGGGACACAAGTTCCAGCAGCATGAATGATCCCATGGTGGACTCGGGAAAAGCCAGCGACATCTCAGTGTCAAGCTGGCCCATGGAGCCCATCCAGTGGACACCCTTTCCTCTCCTCCATCAGCTTTCCAGGCAGCGGCCGGTGAGCAGAGCGTGCCGTGGCAGTGGCTTTGAGTTTTGGCTTGTGTGTATGGGGGGCTGAAAGAGGCCATGCTCCTTCCCCAGAGCAGGTGTGCAGATGCCCGCGGCTGCACCCTTTCTCCCTCCATCCCGGGGAGGGTGACAGCGGCAGCGGAGGGAGCCTCCGAGGGAAGTGCTGGGAGCCGTCGGCTCCTCCCCGGCTGGAGGGCAAGAGCACGGCGGGGAGGGCAAGAGCACGGCGGGGAGGGCAAGGCAAAACTGCTCTCTCCACAGCACAAAGCCAGGCGGCCGCATTCGTACTGCGAGGGGATGGAGCTGGTCAACCTTGAGAGGAGCTGGACAGCCTGAAGACCACAGACCCAAGTACAGGCAACAAGGTTCAGCTTTTAAAACCAACCACATTTTATTTCCACGTAACAAGCTCAGTGAAGGAATTCCAAACACTTTGACAATACAATCAACGCAGGTGTGATGTCAGTTCCACTCGAGGCAGAGTCCTGAAAGATTTATCTGCCAGCGTTTTCACCACTGTTTCGGACCAGACTTCAGAAGCCAGCTTTGGCTTGGGACAGCGTATTTCATCGTAAGTAGTTACAGATAAGTGTCTAATAACACACAATGCTGGCATCCAACAGAGTTAATGACTTACATCCGGCAATTTGAAAATAAAGTCTAACAGATTTTTGAAGTCACATCATACTATGTACATATATGGTCTGCCCTATAGCCATTTCAGAACAAGCTAAGCCACTGTGAAAAGTGAAATACAAATTAAGCGCTGCTGCATTGTTCATCATGATTAATGTAAATGAGGTATAAATTTATAACACCAGTACGTTTTAAGCATTAAAGTTTATTTTCCAAAATGCTCTCCTTATTTGCAAGTGTCCTCTTGAGCATCTAGCTGGGCACAAATGGTGGGGTCGTTTGAAAATGGGGCATTTGAAGTATACCGAGGATGAGGGCAACAGGATCCCAAAGGTGCTTGAATAGAAAAGGAAAAGCAAGCTGCAGTTTCCTACACTTATATTCTCATCTCCTAGTGGGCACGTTGAGGGAGA